>NC_139680.1:93288337-94488337 GCF_964106915.1 Podarcis gaigeae
CACCTGGTACCTAAAGGACCATAGCTTGTGGGGAGGGTGTTCCATAAGTGTTAAACTTTGAGAAGTCTCTCTGTCTAGCAGGGATGGGCAAATGAATCAGTTTTTGTTTCTCTTGTTTTCTCATTACTCCACTCTTAAGTTCACTTCTCCATACTTTGTGAATTTTTGAAAAACACATCCTCCTGAAAATTCAGCAGCCCTGTAGTACAAATGTATTGTAATACACACGTGGCTGTATGTGATTTTGCTTGATATTTTGCCCAAATATATTATGTATGCTATTTTCACTAATATAGGCATGCTTCTGTACACTTTAGCCTAGTAGACAAGTTCTTGTACGCATTCGTTGGTTGGAGAACTGTACTGCAACATTCAAAGAAGCATGAACTTTGAAGGATGACTGTGTTTCAGTTCCTACATTGTTTTGGAAAGCACTAATTAAATTGGTTCACCTAGAAATGCAAAATGAATCAAATTTCTCTTCCACTCTTACTACCTCATAACCACCATCCCGGGGGCAGGAAGAAGGGTCTCAGAGAGGATCTCAGTATGGGTAAATGGGATCCTTTGGATAATCTGGCTGGAAGCTGTTTAGCCTTGAAACAGATTGGCATTAGAATGAGTAGTAATGGTGGAACTTGGGGTTTCCTTAAGAAAACTGGTGGGTACTGATCTGGAAGCTCAGATCACATCTGAAATGTGCCAAACTCATTTTCAGTGACTGGGCTTCTCCTCAGCTTTAACTGTAGCTGAATACTAATGCAGAGTATAACCCTTAGCATCTAGTTACAATCAATACTTTAATTTCAATGAATGCTGGTATTGAGATGGCTAGGTTATTTGGCCAACATGTGCTCCCTGTTTGCCCTTCCCCTCAGGCACACTATCAGATAATGTATCATCTTCCAAACTAAAGCTAAACTCAATAGGAGAATTAATTGGATTTATGTTTCCTGGGCTAATGTAAGTCTTTGTTGCTTAGACTGAAAGAAAATATCTTCCAGTGGAATTAATGCCCAACATTTTGACACAAGGAAGTGCATTTTCTAAGTGCTGTGGTTTCGGTGCTTGTCACTTAAGACGTTGGAAGAAAATCCTTAAATATACAGCTCAGGGGGTGATTTAAAGATGACTTACTTTGGGGTCGTTCTCTCTGGATTTAAAATAGCTTATTAGAGAAAGGAGAACAGCCTTCATGCCAACCAGAAAGATGCAGGAACTTATTCTTTCATGCCCAAACACCTCAGATGTTCTTTTTTCCAGTCTATTTGCAGCCATTTAAAAAAATCATACCCAGTGTAGCAGCACAATAAAGTCTTCTAAATGCGCATTGAAATGAATCTGCTCCGGGTCCTATGCTATCACTTTGCAAGACTTATTTGTTATACGCTTGAAATGTAAGTTTTGGGAAGTCAGTCCTAAGTAGGGCTGCTATATGTCCAGGGTTTCCTGGTGTGAGGAGAGGTAGCCAAGGCAGCTCCTGGTGGCAGCTGGTCCCACTCTGGATGTTGAGTCAACAGGGGCTGCAGGAGGTGAGCCAGTCACCAGTGTGCAGCCAGGGAAGGGGATTTTCAAACAGTGTTACAATTTGCCCCCTCCCAAAGGCTCAAAAGCGCAACAACTTTGGTGTCCGGATTTTCACTTTTTAAAAAAATATGGCAACCCTAGTCCTGACAGACAAGTCAAATGGTTTCAGGCATTGACAATTCTTGCAATTATTTAAATAAATAATTTCAATTTTGTTCCCTTAAAATTTGGCACAGTTCTTGATAAAGTGTGAGACTGGCTACATTACGCTCAGATTAAAGAGGTTTTTAAAAGTGATAAAAAGCTAGGGTTCCAGGTGGAGAAATCGAAGTTGGAAACGGAATTGCTGGAGCCTAAGACTAAGGTACTTTCAAGAATGTATAACTTGCTGTTAAAATGGAATACACAAGATGAAACGGTCAAATCGGCTATGATAAAGTGGGCACAGGACATTGGGTATAATATCATGTTTGAGGACTGGGAGAGGTTGTGGACCACTGGGTTGAACTTTACTGCATGTAATGCTTTGAAAGAAAATGTTATGAAAATGATATATAGATGGTACATGACCCCAGTTAAACTTGCAAAAATATACCATTTGTCTGATAACAAATGCTGGAAATGTAAAGGAAATGAAGGAACATTCTTTCACCTCTGGTGGACGTGCCCTAGAGTGAAGGCTTTCTGGGAAATGATATATAATGAGCTGAAAAAGGTATTTAAGTATACCTTCCCTAAGAAACCAGAGGCCTTCCTTCTGGGTATTGTCGGCCAGAGGGTGTTAAAAAAGGACTGAACTTTTTTCCTGTATGCAACAACGGCAGCAAGGATACTCGTCGCCAAGCATTGGAAAACCCAAGATTTACCCACACTGGAAGAATGGCAGATGCAACTGATAGACTATATGGAACTGGCTGAGATGACTGGCAGAATCCGAGACCTGGGAGAGGAGAGGATTGAAGAAGACTGGAAGAAATTTAAGATTTATTTACAAAAACATTGTAATTTGGTTGAATGTTAAGAAGGATGCTAGATCATAAATAATTTGGCACCACTAAATTAGATGGAATTAGGAAGATAAGAGATTTAGGAAAATATAAAGTTTTGGAGAATCATTAGATCATATTTAAATTTTTGGGATATAAGAATGTAAACAAGGTAATAAATTGCTGGTAAAATTTTATAATGAAGAAAGTGGGAGCGGGAGACGTGAGGGAGTCCAAAGAAGTTATGAAACTATGTTAAGATATATGTTACATTGTTTAATTTCTTTTGCATTGTATCTAAAAAATATCAATAAATATTATAAAAAAATAAAAATAAAATTTGGCACAGTTCTTATTTTAATGACAGAGCTGACAACATGATATGAGGCATGGTTGACACAAAGTTTGTGAAATAGACATGAAAAGACATGTAATATATGGATATACATCTACGAGGAGGAGACACCTTTCCCAACCTGGTGCCCTCTGGATATTTTGAAGTGCCACTCCCATCAGCCTCAGCAAGCACGACTAATGGGGAGGAATTATGGGAACTGGAGTACGACAATGTTTGCTGTGCAGATTGAGGAAGGCTTACGTAGAGTATCTGCTATATTTGTTGATTTGTTGATGAGATGGTCTTTGCCTGTTTCTTAAAAAGCTGTTTCTCAGGTCTCTCACATATTTAATTGGGCTGTGCACCAATCACAGAATTCATCTCAGATATTTCGTGCTTCAGAAAAGAACCAGATTTAGTCAAAACATATCTGGTTGTTGAGTCAAAAAAAGCTTCAGAGGCTGTTCAGTTTAGCTTCTGGTCTATATCTGAATCTTGGTCTGGAAAAAAGGCTTCATGCCTCGTGCATTCACTAATTACAGGGAAAACAAAACAAAAATGCTATAATCCCCCCCCCCTTTAGCAGAACTGGATGAAATTTGCAGGCATGGTAGTCCCTTCTGAGAGAATTGATATTAAATCTCAGAAAATGGCTGCAGTGTTGTTCTTTTTCAGCAAGGACAACCTACAAACATTGGGAAGGTTAAAAATGATTCACTTAATCTCTCCTATTGTTTAATGTTGTCCTGTGCTACAATCCTTATTTTGAGTCCTCACCCTGCTCCCCCATAACTGCTATTTCCATCTGAAAATTAATACTAGGGAGGTTTTCATTACATTCCCTACCCATGCATATAAGGGGATGGTACTGGATCAACACAGTGAAAAATTGATTCATAGTCAGGAGTCACGTGGTTTATTTTTCAGCTGTATTTTTCCTGGAAATGTCATCACTACTACAGATGGGAAGACCAAGCCTAAGTATGGTAAACCAGTGTAAATTAAAAGGAAGACTAAGCCTAAGTATGTTAAAGGGACCCCTGACCATTAGGTCCAGTTGTGGCCAACTCTGGGGTTGCGGTGCTCATCTCACTTTATTGGCTGAGGGAGCCTGCGTACAGCTTCCGGGTCATGTGGTCAGCATGACTAAACCACTTCTGGCGAACCAGGGCAGCGCACAGAAACACAGTTTACCTTCCCGCCAGAACGGTACCTATTTATCTACTGCACTTTGACATGCTTTCGAACTGCTAGGTTGGCAGGAGCAGAGAACAAGCAATGGGAGCTCACCCTGTCACGGGGATTCGAACCGCCGACCTTCTGATCAGCAAGTCCTAGGCTCTGTGGTTTAACCCACAGTGCCACCCATGTCCCTAGCGCCACCCGCGTCCCTCAGTGTAAATTACACCAGTTTAAAATAAGCATGCATAAAGTACACTGGATCCAGACTCTGTTCAGGAGCCCTAGGGAAGGGTAAATGCCTGCTGAGTTGACCCCAGCCTGTTGGATGGAAAAGCATGGGAACTGTTGCCTCCTGTTGAAAGTGCAAAGGAGAGTTCCCAAGACCTTAAAACTTTGATGGCACACAACCATACATGCTGGTCCAGAAGTCAACAGACACGTGTCACCAATCTAGGTGGCGATCTTTTTGTCTCTTCACCATTGTAGCTTCTTTAGTGGCAGTAAAGATACACAGAATGGAAAGACTCTTGAGGATACTTGATGAGCAAATCCCAGTTGCCGAAAGATGTTGGCAATCATATAATGGGCAGCATTGCAATAATGGAATTATCACAGGGTATTCCCGTTCTGGAACTAGACTTGCCACTGACTCTAGCCCAGACCTCTCCCATGTATAATTAACCCTTTGTGCTCCACACTCTCTGTCAGCACAGTACTCAACATAAGGAATGGTGGAGAAATTAGGTTCCAATTGCATTTATAGGTGAATTTGCCTAATTTGCTCTTCGCTTAACAGGATGTGAGCTGAGGTGTGGCCTTCCTTCTAAATGTGCACTTCGTCCCATTTTGCAGTGCTGTTCTCCCTCCAAGTAGTGTGCATAATAATGCCTATATTCGCGAAAACAACACAAAATGCATGATTTTAGGGGAAATTGTAAAAACATGGATATTAGGCAAAGTTGCATACAAAGATGTGCACATTAGAAGTCTGCAGTACAATACTGATGGATTTTCATGAGGACTTGTAAATAGATAAAATTGATGTGGAACAAACTGATGTGGATCACTAAAATTACGAACTGGGAAGTTTTTAATGTTTGATGTTTTATTATGTTTTTGTATGTTGGAAACCGCTCAGAGTGGTTGGGGCTACCCAGTCAGATGGCAGGGGTACAAATAAAACCATTATTATTATTAAAACAAAAAAAAATCCTTCCAGTAGCACCTTAAAGACCAACTAAGTTAGTTCTTGGTATGAGCTTTCGTGTGCATGCACACTTCTTCAGATACACTGAAACAGAAGTTACCAGACCCTTCTATATAATGAGAAGGTGGGGAGGGGTATTACCCACCACCCTTCTGAGTAATACCCCTCCCCACCTTCTCATTATATAGAAGGGTCTGGAAACTTCTGTTTCAGTGTATCTGAAGAAGTGTGCATGCACACGAAAGCTCATACCAAGAACTAACTTAGTTGGTCTTTAAGGTGCTACTGGAAGGAATTTTTTTTGTTTTGACTATGGCAGACCAACACGGCTACCTATCTGTAACATTATTATTATTATTATTATTATTATTATTATTATTATCATCATTATTAACTGGAGGGGAAACAAGGGGGACTGCTAATCTGCTCATTTTAGATGCTGAGTAGAAATGCGCAAATCTGAGAACTTTGGTTTATCTCTGTTTCTAATTTTCCCCCAATCTTAAATTTAGTTCTCCACATTTGTACTGTATTACCTGAACCCCCCCCCCCACTTGCCTTCAATATGGTTGCTTCTTAGCCCATCTGGAACCCAGCTGTTCCTTTGCTAGGAGTTTGCCATCATGTTTTAGACTCTTATCCATGGCTTATAAAGGCAGTGATAACGTAGGCTTAACATCAATCACATAGTTTATCTATAGACCCCCTGTAGTCCATTCTATTCCAGAACCACGGGTACCTATGGAGAGACAGATGTTTGCAAGATGATGGTGGTTCCTTCCCTGAGATGATCTTTTACTCCTTACTCTCAGATCCACACTGATGTTTCCTATCTTGCTTGAAGAAAACTCAGCTCCAATCTAGGAAACTGTAGCAATATAACACAATTGGCATATTCATCTTCATATAAAGTGATGATGATGATGATAATAATAATAATAATAATAATAATAATAATAATATCACCCATCCCTGATTAAGCCCTACCTTGCTTTCCTTATCATTACAAATTCTAGTTACAGATAGGTAGCCGTGTTGGTCTGCCATAGTCAAAACAAAAAAATTCCTTCCAGTAGCACCTTAAAGACCAACTAAGTTAGTTCTTGGTATGAGCTTTCGTGTGCATGCACACTTGGTATCTGAAGAAGTGTGCATGCACACGAAAGCTCATACCAAGAACTAACTTAGTTGGTCTTTAAGGTGCTACTGGAAGGAATTTTTTTATTACAAATTCTGTGCCAGTGCTCTCAAAACAGGGGAGAAAAAACATATCTTTCTTCTTCTGCTGACATTCTGCTGATTCTTCTTGCCTTCAAACGTGGACCAAAACGAGCAAACCGCTAATCATTCACAAATGTTCACATGCTCAAGTAGTCTAAACATGAAGAAAGAAAACTGGGCTTCTGTCACAAGGTCATTCCATTCAAAACCATCGCTACACAACTCACGCCATTATTTCTGATTTGAATTACAGAGCAAACAAACAAAAAGCCATCATTGCAACCTGGCGCCAAGAGGTGGCAGTACTGATCCACAGTTCATCTCTCAGAGAGAACCCAGTGCGGTTGCAATGTTTCTCCCTGACACAGGGATAGTTCCTACTACAATCTTGCATCTTGGTTTGCAACAGAAGATAAATATTAAACATTTGCTTAATAAGGCTTCATAATATTGCTTTTATTTTTACCGCGGCGTGGCACTGGTACTGGCTGCAGGATAAGCTGTTGGGCGGTGTGTCTTTTGAATGGGAGCTCAGGATACATCTTCTGCAAGAGACTGTAGTATACTCTGTTCTCTTAGCACTCATCTGAGGAGAACAAGGTTTCAGTTTAATTTAATGCACTCTATGTGGGGCTTCTTTTGTCCAAAAGATACAGTTCGTACAGAATGTGAGACCCTGTCAGCATGTAACACCATCTGCACTGGTTGCCAATTTGTTATTGGCCCCAATTCAAGGTGCTGTGGTTGGTATATAAAGCCCTCAGGGGCTTGGTACAAGTTTACTTGAAGGACTGTCTCACCCCTTGGAAGCTGGCACTAGCCAGAGCTACTCCCACCACCCATTGCCTGTCTCATTGCACATCACTAGTTTTTAAAAAAGGTAAAAGCAAAACACACAATGGTAAAGAAAAAAAAGGTCCTTTGCTTACAGTTACTTCACAAGGATAGCTTTGGGTTCTAAGCCTACATTGTGAGACATGGCATCCTCATGCAAGAAGTAGGAGAGAGAGAGAGAGAGAGAGATCACAGGAGGAATGGACGGAGCTTAGTTGTTTAGTGGGAAACCACAAAGTGTTTCCCCCCATCCCTTGGTCTCTACGCTGCCCAGGAGTGGAGGAAGGGGGGTGCGGTGGGGGTGGGTCACCTCAGGTGTCACCACTGGGGTGTGTGTGACAAAATGCTGGGTGGCAATCACTGTGGAGCTTGCAGTGCGCCCAAGCCATGCGTCTCTTCTGGGAGTGACGAGATGGCTTGGGCGTCTACAGGCTCCTCGCTGCCCCAAACAGTGTGCCTGCCGCCTGCCCCTCAGCTGTAGGGCGGCTGAGTGGGAGGAGGCAGGCAGACTCCTCGGAGGCCCCATGGAGCGTCCTAGCCCCACCCTGTGGGCAACAGGCCCCGTCCCTGGGTACAGGGCATGTGTGCTGTCTCAGGCGCCCAATCCACTTGCTCTGACGCTGACCTCTCTACAGGCTGGAGGCCTGCAAGGTTGCTTATACCCAACAATGCATACATTATAGTGATGTAGATGGTCTTTCTGATATTTGGGGCCTACGTCATCAAGGCACATAAACACTAATGCAAGCCCTTTGAACTGGGCTCAGGAACAAACTTTATGTCTCCTCCAGAACTTAATGTCTTACAGGGGTCCTTCTCATTACATGGACATGCATGTTGCTTCAGTTACTTCAAATGGTATTAGGGTCGCCCCCTGCCCCATAGATGGTCATGTGCATTGCTTCAGGTTCTCGTTTTTGAAACACATGGTAAGCTAGCCCTGTGGCAATTGGGAGTCCTGCTGCTCATTCTGCCGAGGGGGCTTTGGATAGAAAGGCAGAGATGCAATGAAAACAACCTTTGTTTTCATTCAGGCTGCATTCACATGACAAGTTACTCTGTTCTCCCGATGTTTCCCTAACTGTTAATTTCCACATTATATTTGAGTTTTCGCATGATTTAAAAGTCACTTCCCAGAAATATAGCAGAATATTATTCTTCTTCGGCGATCACTCATAGCCGAGTAAGATTGTCTTCCATGACCGTGTTCATGGAAGCAGAATATAGCACAAGCTTAGTACTCATTTCCATGTGATTTGCTTCCAGCAAATAATAATAATAAAAAAATCTGTTTGCAGGTAACACAGAAAATAGCATTAAACTTGCACTGCATTCTGCTCTATTTCTGGAAGTGGCTTTTACATGTGAAAGCTCAAGCGAAATGTCATGGAAGTGGAATAAACTGCCATGTGATTGTGGCCTGGCTTTCATTACTTCACCTAGATTGCTATGCTAGCTTTTGAAGCCAGAAAGAAAGATGACAGACTCCACAATCTTCCTAGCATTCTGATACCCCTCACTTGCACACGGACAATATCATATTGGCTACGTAAAAAGATAGGCCATTAGAGAATTGAGTTGATGTTTGTATATATATCTGAAATCATTTCCAAACTGCTTAATTTTTTTTAAAAAAATATCTCCACCATATACAATATCAAAACAATATCTATTAAAACAAAAATATGACCTAAACCAATAAAGCAAATAAAATAAACAGAGAATCAGAGGGTTCCAGCACTTAAAACCTGGTCCAATCATGGTATTTGAGGTGGCCCGTTTTCCTACTCTAACTTCCAGAGAACTCTGGATGAAATCAGGAGTGCAGGAAAAAGAAAATACTGTTACAGATCTGAGGGCACCCATAACTGCTAGAGTTAGTGAATATGAGAAACTTATAAATGGCAGAATTTTGAGTATTGAAGGGAAGATAGTAGACCAGTGATAAAATACAGGCTAAGCTTCTTTTCCAGGATACCTGGGATAGAAGAAGAAGACGAAGACGAAGACGAAGACGAAGACGAAGACGAAGAAGAAGAAGAAGAAGAAGAATTTATTATTTAGACCCCACCCATCTGGCTGGGTTTCCCCCAGCCACTCTGGGCGGCTTCCAACAGAATATTAAAATACAATAGTCCATTAAACATTAAAAGCTTCCCTAAACAGGGCTGCCTTCAGATTTCTTCTAAAAGCCTGGGAGTTGTTTTTCTCTTTGACATCAGATACAAGTTGTTAAGAATGGCAAAAGGTGCTGGAAACAAGACATTAATCCACCAATGGAAATCATCAACCAAGCAAGAGGTTCTGCTAATGAGGGGATGACGTTGTCAAGGTGATGGGGAGGCATGATGCCAGACAGGAAAAATGTGCCCTTTCATAAAATAGAAGTTGGAAATTTGTGCACCGCTCGGTGGAGATTGGGGTGGCCAGTAACAGTACATTGATGTACAAGAATTCCACCAATATTTCTGCTTGGTTGCAAGCCAGTGTTCTTACCTTGTTGGGCAACAATACATTGATTTCAGCATGAAACATGTTTATTAACTATCACTGTTTGGAGAAGGGTTCAGGTGTGGGTGACCTGACTCCAGACACACTAGCTGATGCTGAGAAATATGTCTGTCACCTGTGTGATCATGGCAATACAGCGTCTGTCACATTCAATAGATATTTGATGTCACAATAATGTCTTCCAACACAGAATGCACTGAATCACCGTCTGAAAAGAATTCAGTATCAGAGCATGGTGTGGAAGCAAGCATACGCACAGACTCCTGTCATTCTAAATCCTGAAGACATGGGATGGACACTTGAAAATGGAGAACTGAAATCCGTCTTGATGACAACTTTATGCAAAGAAATTATGTTCTGGGGGAGCAAGAAAGGATGTGGAGCATATCAGTGCAAGTGTAAAAACAGCAAAATGACATATATCATACACTGTCAATGTAACCTTGAAGACAGCACATGTGTGGACCAATCAATGCACTGAACTTGCACATCTGTTGTCAACATTAGTTGCTAATCAAATGTTTAGATGTACCAAAATGTTTTCATATATAATAATAAAGTTCCTGTTAACTGAATAGTATAAAGTCCTTCTGACTCAGTTGTACACCAGATATGGAGTACATACTCTTCATTAACCTAGTTCAATTTGTCACTTTACAGAATTCCACCATAAAAAACCCAAGCGCTTTCAACTTTCAGGTTTTGAATTTCAAGAACTGGCACAATGCTACCATAGAAAAAAATTCCTGAGCGCATCAACAAATTTTCAAACTCTAAGGAGGGGTTGGCTAGTGTCACAAATAAGGAAATGACACTCAGTTATAAACTACAGTGAGTTAGCTAAAGCTCAGCCACAGAAACCTGGGTTTTGAATTCTAACCGGTCTACAAACTGATTCAGATTTGAGGACAGAAGTGAGGTTTTCCAGAGCCACGGATAATTTGCACTTTGGGGTCTCTTCTTCTGATGAATATCCATTGTGGACTATCACTGACCGCACTCAAGGTGAAGTCTGTAAACTTCAGAGGTAATTTAAACTTCACAGATTTTCTTATAGGTGAGATGTGTGAATCTGCACTTCAAATATTACATTAGAATTAGAAATTCTGGCAAGATTTGCTTCTCTTTGACCTCTGAAACAGCCCAGGGACATGAGGATCTGTCAGTTTCAGTTTCTCATTTTTCCAATCTTAAGTTCAGTTCTCCACCTTTCCATATCAGTTTGTGCCTTTTTTAAAAAGGCCTCATGAAAATTCATAAGCATTCATCTGCATTTTTCCTCGTAAACATATTTTTGTATGCAATTTTGCCTGAGATACACATTTTGGAAAAGCAATTTCCACTCATATAATGATTGCTTGTAATTCATTTTCTATTTTTTTAGAATTTTTTTTTAAACATCCATACAAACACAGAAAACAGACAAAGAAAGAATACACAATTCATACATACCCTAACTACCACCACCCATAACACCCCTGTGACTTCCCTGCACCGCAACTGGACATCCTTAAGTCCTAGAAATTCATCTATCATTGCATCTTTTATATATTACTTCTCATATATGCCTTACTATTTATTAATTTCATTTATACCTTACATACCTAGTCCATGCATTTCATTTATACTTTACATACCTAGTCCATGCATATTCTCTTTAGAAAAGTGTTTTTTCATATAATCTTCAAAACATTGCCATTCTGATTTTAGTTTTTTTTGTCTGATGTCTTATGGCTGCTGTTATGAATGCACTAAATGAATTCATTTAGTTTGCATAGCAATCTTCTTTTGTAGTTATATTATTCAATCTAACTAATATATGCATTTTAATGCATATTTTACCCTAGTACATATTACTTGGCTGTAGAACTGCACTGAAAAATTATGAGAAGTGAGGATTTCAAAGAATGGCTGTGTTTCCGTTTGTGTATTTTTTCAGAAACCGTGAATTGGGTAGGGTTTTTTAATGGACTCTGAATTGAAACTCTCCCCCAGCCTTAATAAGAATATCATTGATGCAAAATAAGATACCAGCAATTTAAGTCAGATGAGGAAGTCTAATACTAGATATGACCCGCAACCCAGACCGGTCATTTACCCCCATGAAACCTTTTGATTGTGATAAGCAAGATTTTCTTAGCTGTAATAAAGTGACATTCTCTCGCTAGGCATGAAATATTATCTCTCCTCCCAAGAGATTCATTTCCCCTCAACTTGTTGAGATTGAGACCTGGGCCACCTGCATGTGAGCTATCAGGAAACACGGTGCTCTCACTTAACCACCAGACAGCTATCCAAATAGAAAAGCGAGGGGCTATCAGAGTTAATGCTGGTGTGTGCTAAAATAAAAGAACTCTCTGAGGTACAGCCATGTTGCTCTTGCCATTTGTCAGGTGTATAATCACCCTGGAGAATAGGAATAGTCAGGCCTTTGTAAAACTATGAATCAATGTTCTCTGAACAATTCAACTACTGTGTTTAGGTCAGGTCAATACCTTCCTGTCTCCAAACACTACTTAAGCCCTCCTGCCTTGCAGGGCCCATTACATCAAGAGATATCGCTAGTGCTGCTGAAAATCACAGCTTGCAATGTAATACGAAGAGATCCCTCTTAATAGCCCTTTCATATGAACAGCGGTTGGGGGAGTTGCCTGGGAACATTAATCCTTGTTTTCAAAACGATGCCCCATAACTCTGCGGCTATAATGTGAGAGGAGAGGATTTGATGTGTGTGCAGGCAGAAGTCAGAACTGCAGTAAAACATTTTACTTCTAGAAATTTGAGCAAAGTCACTTTCACATATACAATACTGTATGGTTTTTGAAGGCGCCTTGAATTCACTGCCAACCAATACAGTGGTACCTCAGGTTAAGAACTTAATTCGTCCTGGAGGTCCGTTCTTAACCTGAAACTGTTCTTAACCTGAGGTACCACTTTAGCTAATGGGGCCTCCCGCTGCCGCTGCTGCCCAATTTCTGTTCTCTTCCTGAAGCAAAGTTCTTAACCCGAGGTACTATTTCTGGGTTAGCGGAGTCTGTAATCTGAAGCATCTGTAGCCTGAAGCATCTGTAACCTGAAGCGTCTGTAACCCGAGTGTCAGAGCCACCCGAGGTCCCAGCTCACAAGAGACCAAAATCCAGTCCAAGTTATATACAAAAGGTTTTATTGAAGAACATTGTTGTCGTTACATCCAAGCTCCGTGGCTCAGCATCTGTTACCCTTAGATGTTAGAAGTCCCCTCTGAGTCAGTCCCGCCCCTGCACCAGCTTAAGAGGCTTGTACTGCTCCACCTTTTCCTCTCCTTCCTTTTCCGCAGGGTCTTCCTGCCCCCCTGTGCTCCCTCTCTCCGGGACTCCCCCGAGGCTGAGTCTTCTGACGCCTGCTCCCCCCTCCTTCGTGCTTTGGGACCAGGCTCCTCCTCAGGGCTCTCCTCATTTCCGCGCGCCTCCACATTTGAACTTGGCGCGCGTACGTTGCCTCTGACCTTCCTTTCGACCGTTACGCTACTCTCGGTACTACACTCCTCCCCTTCCGGCAGGACGTTCTGCTCCGAACTCCTTCCCCTCTCTGCTTCCTGTTCTGCTCTTTCTGACACACTGGCAACTCCACCCCCTTCACTCCGTTCCGACGGAGAGGCCGGTCCCGATCTCCAACCCCCACTGGGGATTCCCTCTTCGTTCCCCTGCTTCTGACTGCTTCCCTCTCTACTGCCCCTTGGCCTGACCAGGGGGGCTCCCTTTTGGGAATCCTCGGATTCACTTGACGGACTCACTGACAACCTCGGGTCGTCGTCGTCCTCTTCCTCGTCGCCCTGGGACCCCTCCCCCTCGCTCTCTGTCCCTGAAACCCTGACATCCATCGCCCCCTCGAAGCCCCCCTTCCCCCCTCCCGCCCATCGGGTGCAGGTTGTAGGAGCTGCAGCTCTTCGGAGGTGGATGCAGGATACAGGTTGTGTACCTCCATATCCTCTGCTTGCAGTTCGGTGTATGAGTGTTCGAATTCGGGTTCTTGACCCAAAGTGTTCTCTTCTCCCTCTTCCATTGGTACCTCGTCTGGTGCTGCCGGCCAAGGTCCCGTCAGCCATTTCCTGCGCCAGTCCTCCTCTGGTTGCTCGTCCCACCAATAAGAGGGTTCTGTGTCCACCCCTGAGCACGATCCCCTGGGCGGGCTAGATTCTGGCGTTCTCTCCTCGGCTGAAGAAAAACCCTGGAAAGTACTGTCTGAGAGTGTGGGCGTAAAGAGCCAGTCATCAAAGTACTCGGCTGGCATGGGTCTATGCGGGAAAAGGGCATGGAACTCGTCTTTTAGAAGAGGTTCGTCTAAAGCGTAGCCCGGCACCCAACCGTTGGCACTGGCTGGAGTGCCCTCTGTGGCTAGAAAGTATTCTACCCCCTCTTTCCCCCATCTCGAGTCCAGGATTTCTGTGACCTCGTTGAGTGGTTCGGCCCTAGGCGCCCTCTCCCTCTCCTGTGACTTAGTGTGTAGTTGCGGGACTGTTTCAGACTCCTGAAACCTGTGCGGTGCCTTGTAGGGGGTGAGCACCGACCTGTGAAATACCGGATGCACTCTGGAACCTTCGGGGAGGGCTAGTCGAAAGGCTACAGGGTTGATCTTAGCCTCCACCTGGTACGGCCCTAACTGCCTGTGCCCTAGCTTCTTCTTGGCCAACGACTTGGCTGGCATCGCTTGGGCCGCTAACCACACCCAGTCCCCCACCTGGATCTCCTCCCCCGCTCTCCTGTTTTTGTCTGCCTGCACCTTATATGCTTGCTTGGCCAGCTCCAAATGTCTCCGCAACTCTTCGTGCACCTCCTGCAGCTCCGCTGCAAACTGGTCGGCTTCTTGCGGCACCCCCTCTCTCGGTGCCCCGAACCCCGGGAAGGTTCTGGGATGACGACCGTTGTTCGCGAAGAACGGCGTCACCCCCGTGGACGCGTGCTTCGTGTTGTTGTAGGCAAACTCTGCCATCGGCAGGTAGTCCACCCAAGCTGCGGGTCGCTGATTGGCGTAACATCTCAGGTACTGCTGCATGATCGCGTTGAACCTCTCACCTTGGCCGTTGGTCTGTGGGTGTCTCGCCGACGTAAGGTTGATCTTGACGTTCAGGATACCTAAAAGCTTCTGCCAAAAATTGGAAACAAACTGGCGCCCCCTGTCGGACAGGATGGACTGCGGCAGCCCATGCACCTTGAACACGTGATCAATGAAGAGTTTGGCAGTCTGTTCCGCCGTCGCCACCTTTGCGCACGGAATGAAGTGCGCCATCTTGGTGAACAGGTCCACAACCACCAGTACCGCCGTCTTCCCTCTGGAGCTGGGCAGGTCAGTAACGAAGTCCAGGGCTACCCTCTCCCACGGTTGCTGTGGCGTTTCCAGCGGTTCCAACAGCCCCGCTGGCTTCTGGTGTACTGGCTTGGACCTTTGACAAGTGTCACACCTGGCGACGTAATCCGCTACCTCTCCACGCATCTGAGGCCACCAAAAGTCCCTTGCCACCAGTTCTATTGTCTTCTCCTTGCCGAAGTGGCCCGCACTGGGGGCGTCGTGCAACTGCTGCAGAACCTTTGCGCGAAGCTCGTCGCTTGGCACGTAGAGGGCACCTTTGCGAGTTAGCAGCCCGTCGCGTAGTTGGAAATCTTCGCCACTCTGCACACCTCTGCGCAACTCCTCCATCTTGGACTGTGTGAACTGATCCACTTGCAACGCGCGTCGCACCGCGTCCAGATCTACTGTGATGGCAGCGCACGACCACGCCTGCGGTGTGAAAATGTGCCTGGCTGCTACTGGTGTCGCTTCATCGAGATATTGCGGTTTCCTGGATAGCGCATCGGCTATAACGTTGGAATCTCCGGGGATGTACTCTATCCGAAAGTCGAAATCCGCGAAGAATTCCGCCCAGCGCATGTGCCTCTGGCTTTGGAGCTTCGCCGTGCGCCAATACTCTAGGTTCTTGTGATCCGTGCGGACCTGTACTGTGTGCTTGGCTCCTATGAGGAAGTGTCGCCACGCTTTGAACGCTGCGTGAATGGCCAACAGCTCTCTGTCCCATATGGTGTAGTTTTGCTCCGCCTTGCTGAGCTTTCGGGAGTAAAAGGCACCGGGTCTCCAGTTCCCATGTGGATCTTCTTGCAGGAGCACGGCTCCAACCGCCCTGTCTGACGCGTCGGTCTCTACTCGCATGGGCCTGCCTGGATTCACGTGCAGCAGCTGCTCCTCGGAGGCGAAAAGGCTTTTAAGCTTCCGAAAAGAGCGCTCCGCCTGTTCCGTCCACACGAACCTCTTCTTCTTGGAACTCAGAGTGTCCGTGATCGCTGCCGTCTCCTTTGCAAAACCTCTGATGAATTTGCGGTAGAAGTTGGCGAAGCCGACGAATCTCTGGACTTCCTTCCGATTGCGTGGGCTCTTCCAGTCCAACACCGCGCGGACCTTGACGCTGTCCATGGCCAGCCCCTTGTCGGACAGCTTGTAACCCAGGAAATCCACCTCCGTCACATCAAACTGGCACTTCTCTAACTTGGCGTAGAGCCTGTTCTCCCGTAGTCTTTGCAGGACCTCCTTTACGTCCCTCTCGTGGGCCTCTTCCGTCTCCGAAAAGATCAGGATGTCGTCGAGGAAACACACACATTTCTTGTAGAGGAGTCCCGCTAGCACGTGATGCATAAAGGCTTGGAAGACGTGAGATCCATTTTGGAGACCAAACGGCATAACTCTGTATTCATACGTGCCCAGAGGCGTGAACATGGCCGTTTTCCACTCATTGCCCTCCCGGATGCGTATGAGGTTATACGCTCCACGCAGATCCAATTTGGTGAAGATCTTCCCCTTCCTCACGGTTGCTAGGAGATCATCTATCTTGGGCATGGGGAAGGCCTTGGGTTTGGTCATACTGTTTATGGTTCTATAGTCCACAATGAGTCTCTTTTGGGGCGTGTCCTTCTTCTTCACAAAGAACACAGGACTGCCCCCCACTGCTTTCGATTCCCGGATGAATCCACGCTTCAAATTGTGCTCTATGAACTCCCTGAGCTCTTGCATTTCGTCCTCAGACATGGAATACAGCTTTGCAGTCGGCAACTGTGCCCCCGGCACCAGATCGATGGCACAATCATAAGGTCTGTGGGGCGGCAACTGGTCAGCTTCCTTCTCGCAGAAAACCTCCAGGAACCCTTCGTACTTGCTAGGTACTGCCTGCACCATGCCAAGTCGCAGCTGCTGCTCAGCCCCCTCCTCCTGGCAGGACTGGATGCAATTTTGAGCACAGTACGATGAACAAAAGGTGATCTGGCGTTGGTACCACGCTACAGCAGGACTGTGTCTCTCCAGCCAACTCATGCCCAATACTATAGGCGTGTCAGACAGGTGGGTGACATTGAAGCTAATGACTTCTCGGTGATCTCCAATCCGCATCACCATGGGAGGTGTCTGTTGCACAACCTGCCCTCCAAGCAATTTCCTGCCATCCACCGTGACTACGTTCAGAGGCGTTGTGGCGGGCAGAAGCGCTATGCGATGCTGCTTGACGAATTGCATCCCCACGAAATCGGCGTTGCTCCCCGAATCGATCGTGAGGGGCACTTCTAGGGTGGTCCCATTTGGCAACTGAAGTGTTGCGGTGAGCTGCACCGCTGGCTTGGGTGGTAAAGGGTCTGTGGGTTGCAAAGACGCTGGGGACTGTTCTACAGATTCGCCTGACTGAGCCCCAGCAATTCTGCTTCCAGCCAGGCATTGTCGTTTCCCTGAGGTTCCTCTTCCTGGATCACTTCTGCAGCTACCGTCGCTAAAGCTGCAGTGTGTTTCTGGAGCCTCTGGGGGCACTCTTTCGCCATGTGCAGTGCACTGTCGCAGATGTAACACTTCCTGGTCCCTCTAGGAGGCTTCCCCTTTACTGCACCAGAAACTGGGGCTCTGGCTGTTGCTTGAGCCTTAGCACCACCAAGTTCCATCGGCTCCTCCCCCTGCCTCCCCAGCGGCGAGGGATGTGACTGACTGAACTCCCTGGGGATGAAAGAAGACGTCCTCGCTGGTGGACGCACCTGACGTTCTTCCTCATTGTGCCAAGGACGTCCCTCGTGACGTATCCCAATCGCCAGAGCCCTCTGCACCACCTCCTCCAGGGTCTGAGGTCTGTCTCCCCTGGCAAGTTCGTCCTTTATGGGACCGCTGAGACCCTCCCAGAACAAATCCCTCACAGGTGTGCAGTCTTTCTCCCAGTGTAACGCAGTCAGTAAAGCAAAAAATCTGGAATGGTACTGACGCACAGTGGCTTTGCCTTGCCGCAGTCCAAATATCTCCCTGCGTGCAAGATCCAAATCTACGGTTGACTGGAAGCAGGCATCCATCGCTTTAATGAATTCATCAGAATCGCAGCGGGCAGGGCCATCTTCACGCCACAAATTGCGCAACCAGTCTCTGGCCGGCCCATGCAAGTGAGAAACAATAAACCCCACTTTCTCCTCCTCATCTTTAAAGTCATGACGAAGCAAGTGCAATGCATACAAAACATCTGCTCTGAAACTGGGGTAGTGCTTCAGGTTCCCATCGAAGTGGGTGACTAGGCTGCCCCCCCGCCTTCCAAGGCCAATGCCCTCTGATCTGGACCCTGGGAACCCTTCCCTGTTTGCACGCTCCCACCTTGTTTGCAGGTCCTGGCAGCGCTTCTCCATTTCGTCATGCTTCTTCTGAGACGCAAGGACTGCAGCGGTGAGTTCGGAAACTGTAGTTCGCAGTGCTGTCAGCTGATCCTCCGCACTCATGGCTGTCACCGTTTGTGAGCTTTGCAAAAAATTTTTTTGCGTTCTTTGGGAGGGGACTTACTGTCAGAGCCACCCGAGGTCCCAGCTCACAAGAGAACAAAATCCAGTCCAAGTTATATACAAAAGGTGTTATTGAAGAACATTGTTGTCGTTACATCCAAGCTCCGTGGCTCAGCATCTGTTACCCTTAGATGTTAGAAGTCCCCTCTGAGTCAGTCCCGCCCCTGCACCAGCTTAAGAGGCTTGTACTGCTCCACCTTTTCCTCTCCTTCCTTTTCCGCAGGGTCTTCCTGCCCCCCTGTGCTCCCTCCCTCCGGGACTCCCCCGAGGCTGAGTCTTCTGACGCCTGCTCCCCCCTCCTTCGTGCTTTGGGACCAGGCTCCTCCTCAGGGCTCTCCTCATTTCCGCGCGCCTCCACATTTGAACTTGGCGCGCGTACGTTGCCTCTGACCTTCCTTTCGACCGTTACGCTACTCTCGGTACTACACTCCTCCCCTTCCGGCAGGACGTTCTGCTCCGAACTCCTTCCCCTCTCTGCTTCCTGTTCTGCTCTTTCTGACACACTGGCAACTCCACCCCCTTCACTCCGTTCCGACGGAGAGGCCGGTCCCGATCTCCAACCCCCACTGGGGATTCCCTCTTCGTTCCCCTGCTTCTGACTGCTTCCCTCTCTACTGCCCCTTGGCCTGACCAGGGGGGCTCCCTTTTGGGAATCCTCGGATTCACTTGACGGACTCACTGACAACCTCGGGTCGTCGTCGTCCTCTTCCTCGTCGCCCTGGGACCCCTCCCCCTCGCTCTCTGTCCCTGAAACCCTGACACCGAGGTACCACTGTAATGGAGAATTTTCAGGAAAGTGGAGTGACTTCTAAGTTTGCAAAGTGGTTTGGGAGTTCCATAGCAGGAAACAGCTCAACGGCAGAGTGTTTGCCTTGCATACACCCCAAGTTCAATCCCTGATAGAGCTCCAGATAGAGCTCAGAGAGAACTGCTGCCAATCCGTGTAGACATTGTTGTTGTTGTGTAGACATTGTTGTTGTTGAAGAGTCGTGTCCGACTCTTTGTGACCCCATGGACCAGTGCATGCCAGGCACTCCTGTCTTCCACTGCCTCCCGCAGTTTGGTCAAACTCATGCTGGTAGCTTCGAGAACACTGTCCAACTATCTCGTCCTCTGTCATCCGCTTCTCCTTGTGCCCTCCATCTTTCACAACATCAGGGTCTTTTCCAGCGAGTCTTCTCTTCTCATGAGGTGGTCAAAGTATTGGAGCCTCAGCTTCAGTCTTTCCAGTGACCACTCAGGGCTGATTTCCTTAAGAATGGATAGGTTTGCTCTTCTTGCAGTCTATGGGACTCTCAAGAGTCTCCTCCAGCACCATAATTCAAAAGCATCAATTCTTCGGCGATCAGCCTTCTTTATGGTCCAGCTCTCACTTCCATACATCACTACTGGGGAAACCATGGCTTTAACTATACAGACCTTTGTCGGCATGGTGATGTCTCTGCTTTTTAAGATGCTGTCTAAGTTTGTCTTTGCTTTTCTCCCAAGAAGTAGGCGTCTTTTAATTTCGTGACTTCTATCACCATCTGCAGTGATCATGGAGCCCAAGAAAGTAATGTGTAGACATTAGTGAGCTAGATAGACTAATGGCCTGACTCAGTAGAAGCCAGCTTCCCATGTTCCTAAGCTTCTGGAAAAGAAAGATAGGAAATTTGTAATGGCCACCCCGCCCCTTGAATCATAAGCCACAAGCTTCATCATCCTTGCAAGTAATACTACTATTTGAAAGCTGGTGCTGTGTAGATGGGACATCTTTAGCCTCATTCATGAACTCACACTGGCCTTAGGCAAGCAATGGTGGTATATACCTAACCCTTTGCCACCATGCTGTTTCTTTTCTCGATGAAATGGTGGCTGCAAGTGGGAAGTGCATAGTGCAGGGCTGTGTTCTGGTGGTCCATGGCATTTCTGTGAAAGACAGTGGGATCAGTGGCTGCAAATAGCAAGTGTAGTGATTGCTCCATCATCCTAATAACCAGGGAGTCTGTCTGGAAGGTGAGGGGGCTGTACCAAAGTGATGGGCAGAGGAAGAGACTTTAAAGGAGGGGAGAGGTTTAGGCACAAGAAATAATGATGATGATAACAGAAGCAAAAAAACCACCCCACAATTAAAATATCCTCCAGCATCAATAATAATAATAATAATAATAATAATAATAATAATAATAATTTATTATTTATACCCTACCCATCTGGCTGGGTTTCCCCAGCCACTCTGGGTGGCTTCCAACTGAATATTAAAAACAAACAGCATCAGACATTAAAAACTTCCCTATACAGGGCCGCCTTCAGTTGTCTTTTAAAAGTAAAATAGTTGTTTATTGCCTTGACTTCTGCTGGGAGGGTGTTCCACAGGGCAGGCACCACTACCAAGAAGGTCCTCTGCCTGGTTCCCTATAACCTCACTTCTCACAGCGAGGGAACTGCCTGAAGGCTCTCGGCGCTGGACCTCAGTGTTCGGGCTTAATGATGGGGGTGGAGACGCTCCTTAAGGTATACAGGATATAACACAGTATGATTGCTGCAATATGCAAATAAACAAACAAACAAACAAACAAAAAAAACCCAACCCCCCCAAGCCATTAAGTGGTCTGCCAAGACCCTCAGAAAGTTCCAATTGGTCCATGGGGGAAAAGGTTTGGTACCCGGTATATCACTTTAAAGAGAGCCTGCACGAGAGTCTCCTTCTCAAAAGTCTGGATAGAATTTCTTTCTTTCTCTTTCTTAGCCTTAAAACTGAGACAGTGTGCCCATGAATCAAAAACTGGTGTTTTTTCTTTTCTTTTTTGGTTACAGAACACTGTTGTGAAGGTACCCGAGTCTTCTGTGTGTTGCCTGATGACCAAAGCCTTGGAGTGACTGAGCACAACCCACATATCAATCACTCCAAAGGGACATTGCAGCCAGTCGGGGAAGACACAATTTTTTCAAAGAGGCGTCTGCAAAGAGGTTACAGGAGGGCAGTTTCGTGTTGCTCCCCACTTGCTCCCAAATATGGAAGATGGTGGTGTCCTCTCTGACGTAAATTAATAATGCGGAGTTTTAAAGAATAAAAGTTTTACTGAGTTAAAATAAACTTCTTCATAAACAATATGGTTCCAAACAGTTTGACTGAGCTTACATACTGACTCTGCTCACAACTGAAGCAGACTCTCACTGACATCTTACAGAGAAACACAAAGTGAAACTGGCTGCTAAGTCACATGTTAGAGTGACTCAACAGTTAGCAGTTAGGCCTGAATAACTTTAGTAGGCCCAAATGATTGTGCAGTCCCAGCACTTCGCAGTTTGCTTTGCTGCTTCTGCTCTCATGTGTCTTTGCCACATGACACTCTCTTTCACTGCAAGTGTCTCCCAAAGTTGGGCCAAACCTTCAGTCAAGTATTACATAAGATAAACCATTTTTTCTCAGTGGGGCATCTTTCAGACTGTGTGGATAGAAAACATCTGATAGCTCCTGCAAAGAGTTTTGCTAACTTATATTTCAAAAACGCTCCTCTGCCTGGCCTACTTTTCTGCCTTTAGGGGTATGGAAACGAGGGCTGCTTCAAAAGTTGGCAACTCGATATATCCTTCAAGCCCAAATACAAATGCCTGCATGACAAGGAATGATAACACTGGCTTAACATGTTTGTGTGTCTGAGTAAGCAGCAACAAACTGGATACATATTGAAAGATGTAACATTCAAGGTTATTTGGCTATCAGCTCATAATTTATATTAATAGTGATATTGGGGACTGAAGCTCTTAAAAAAAAAACTTTCATCAAATTATTAGATCAGGACATTGCCAGGAACAATCTGCAGAAATACACACTGGTTCAATTAGAAAGGAAATATTTGAGGTGAGAGTTGTAATGTATGCATGTCCATGAATTTGTTCTCTTTTCTGCATATCCTTTGCATATCCTTTCTTTCAAAAATTACAGAGTTCATGCTACGGAATACTTCCTAGCTGCCGAAATCAATTTTATTGAGGAGCTAAACAGAACAACAAAATTCTCTAACAACTGGGGCACATCCTAGCTCTCGTCAGCAGAAAATGTAAGCTAGGGCAAACCCTTTTCATCTTTTAGCGAGGGTCCATTATTCCTCTCTCTCTCTCTCTCTCTCTCTCTCTCTCTCTCTCTCTCTCTCTCTCTCCTGTGCTTTATGAAAAAGTTCGTATAGTAAATAATGATCGACTGTGTTGCCGTCCTTTGTTCTTTTGCCAAGCTCCTTTTAGCTTTGGCAGCAATTCTGTTTTCCCTGTCATCATCTAATGTCTATTTATTTTACATGGCTACAAAGCCAGTGAAATTCCCTCTTAAATCCCAGGTTGCAAAGATGAAGAAGCAATTCAATTCCTTTTATTAAAATTCTCCAGTGTACTCTCTCCTCCATCCATCTCCTAATTAGGTTCAGAAAGGGTCATCCATTTGAAAAGCTTCTGGAGAGGCCTCGGCTGAATGAACAGGTCACGCACACAACATTGCTGAGCAGCACTGAAATACCAAAGTGCTTGGGGTAACCCCCCTTCCCATGCCAGCCGCTGGCCTGGTCTTCGCCACACTCGCTTCTCTGTCTCCATCTCTTTCTGTCTCTCTCTCGTTCACAGTACATGGCTCATTACCTAAAGAAATAACTCACGTCGCAAAAGGAATGTAAAAATAGGATCTCTAGGCAGGATACAAGTGGATTCAAATTGCAGTTACGGAAGAGGGAAAGTTTGGGACGAGCAACTGGTTTGCCAGGGAT
The DNA here is from genome assembly GCF_964106915.1 of Podarcis gaigeae. Classification (NCBI taxonomy): domain Eukaryota; kingdom Metazoa; phylum Chordata; class Lepidosauria; order Squamata; family Lacertidae; genus Podarcis; species Podarcis gaigeae. The sequence goes on from NC_139680.1 coordinate 93,311,692, forward strand.
GACCACAGCAGAATTCTCAAGCTTCCATGAGATGAAAGAAAAACACTTTTGCTTGTCGCATGCGGCTTGTGTGCCCAACTTTACATTTGTGCAAGGCTGCTGCTTGGTGGCTGCCACGTTTGCAATCTCTTGAGTAACAGGGTATTCTAATGATTGGCCTGGGAGACACATGTCACTGGCCACCAGTATAATTTTATTTATTCATTTGGAGCATTCATAGAGCACTTTTTAATGTGAGGATTTCAAGGCTGCATACAAAAATTATAAAATTATAAAGAAGCAGCAAGGTGGTCATAACAAAGAAAGAAAATAATTAAAAGTCAGAACGTCTAAAATGTTCCAGAAATTTAATATGTTCTTAAAATTCTGGGTGCCTAAAAGATCAAAAAGGTTGTTGCTATGAATATGTCTCCTTGGGGTGGAAATTCATAGCCTTCTACTTAAATATTTACGACAGTATCCATCAAAGTAATTCCATTAGTGCAAGGATTTCTGTTTGCACAACAGAACTTTCCTTTCCTCTCCTCTCTTCACGTGCCCTCGTGCACTCCCCAGATCTGCTCCATAGGGTTGGGAAAACCCCCAGAACTGGTTTAGGGGAACAGAAGATGAAAGGGGATTTCTTCTGAGCAGCCAGAAGTCCCTGTGCTAACACAACTACTTTGTAGCATATCACCTTTAATAAATATAGTATCCCACATTTTTGATCTTGGGGGATCCCAAAGGTGGCCTAAAAAGCGAATTAAGAAGAGCAAGATACAAAATAGCAAAACAAATATAGAGCAGAACAAGAAAAATCACATAAAATTTATTTATTTAATAAGTGTATTTATTTAATAAGTGCCCTTGGTCAAAAAGACCATAGAAGTGGTTTACAACAAAGAACACAAATACTGATACATAACATAATATCATACAATATAATTTTTTAACAGTCCTAAAATACAGCTGTGATAATAAGAAATACAAAATTAAATACAGCTTCTCATAACGGCAACAACATGTAAAATAGGAGAAAATCAACCGCAAGGTATCGGAAATACAAAAACAGTAGACAAATGCAGAATCTTCTCTCTATCCAAAAGTAGCTCTTATTCCCAGCCCCCACAGAAAATGACAGACCCTCCCCAGTTCTCACCTGAGAGCTTTCATAATAATAAGATAGCCAAGCAGCCTTTCCAGTTCACTGCATTAAGCAATGAACTATGCGTTCCATGCACGCAGCCTCATGCCAGAACTGGGCTCTTAGCCACAAAGCATGCAGCATTAGCGTGCCAACGCAGCACCTGCCTGGACCACAGATCCCTGGCATGTGACTGCTACAGAGAGGACTGGTTTAAATGCCAGGCAGGCAGGTGGAAAGCCACACTTGTACGTTCCCTGCCCCCACCCATGCACTTGGTGTCACGTTTAAATGGGGTTCCTCTTCCACATAGCTTCCAAACAAACACCTTGAACAAAGGTTCCTGGCTGTGATGAGCCCCAAGCTGTTAGGATAACGTAGTTTGCTTCTTGACCCACTGACTTGACTGCATAAATAAGTCGGTAAATAAATAATCCATTCATAGTGGAGTTAACAGAAGGAGCATATGAAAATCTGTAGATATTTGGCCCATAATTAGTTTAGGAAATCCAGGCAATTAATTTGGTATTAGTCTGGTGTTATGCTTGGCGCCTGCTCGCATGAAATGTTCTCCAGACAGATACTTTTCTCTATCATTAATCGTGATAAATCACTGCTTGCAGCAAACGGCAGTGAGGAGGAGGAGAAAGAGGTTTAAACCACCTTACTTACTGCAAAGTGCCTAAATTAAAATGGCCTAAAACCAACCCAGATTATCTGTTTGTCATGATCCAAGTAAAATTATGATCAGAGCGGAGTAATCACCTCTGGCTGCAGGATGAACTTTCCATTGTGCGAAAGCCAAACCAGTTTGCTTGCTCAGATTTTCACTTGAATCACAGCTCCTTCTGCATTTTGGTGATTCAAAGATGGGTGAGCGTTGCGGAAAGAGTCAGACAGAAAGAGCAATAAATACTACTCAAGATGATGTGTCATAAAACCAGACAAGCCTCATGGGAACAGTCAGGATTTTGTTTTTGTTTTTTTATGTACTGTGACATAGGTTGGGAATAGAACTACATGTATTGCATAGTAGAAATCTGTCCAAATGAAAAATAGTTCTGTTCCTCAACAGACCCATTTTCACGTCCGCAACTTAGGAGTGTGTTGCATTTTCAGGAGGTAACCCTAGACCTTGCTAAATCCCAGGCAAAATATCTCCACCACCACTCCCATCTTCACTGCAGCCAGATATAGAGTCTCCCTGGCCCAGACACATAGATGGAGAATTGTGACCCAACACTGCTTCTTTTCTCAAAGCAGTGGTGTGGATCCTCACTTTCCCAATTACCCCGGTCTTCCTTTCACACCTAAGCTGCACGCTAGATCCCATTGCTGCAGGGAATGCTTGGAAGTCACATTTCCCTTGTGGAAGCTAAGCAGGTCTGGGTCTGGTCTGTGCCTGGATGCATTCCCATGTGGGAATGACATGCACAGTACCTTGGGTAAATATAAGAAAGTAAAGTAATAAATAAAGGTCTAATAATTCACAAATGATTATGCTGTGCCTCAATTCTTTCCTTTTGTCTTCCTTCCTTCCTTCCTTCCTTCCTTCCTTCCCCTCTCTTTATTTTCTGGCCCTGCTCCTCTGTGCTCTCTCTCTCTCTCTCAAACTGAAATACAGAATATAATGGGTGGAATTCAACGTAGTGCTAAGTGTGCTAAGCACACATGAAATGAGGTGAGGTCCGCTTGCACAGTGGGGCCTTCTCCCCACCCCCTGTGGGGTCCCTAGACTTGTTTTCAGGGGTTCCCCAAACTCTCCTGAACAGATTTAGGGGGTGGGGGTACAAGGAAGGAGGATATGAGGGCTATGTCATGTTGCATTGGTGGTCCTTGTTCCATGCACACAACTTAGTTGAATGCCACCCAGTTTGTGGAGTTCCTTCTTCCTGCACCACGATTTAATGCATTTTGGGTTGTTCCTTATTTTGAGATGAGAACTGCATTGCAAAATTCAGAGAAGTGTGAAACCTGAAGGACAATTCCAATTCATCTGAAAGGTGCTAATTAAGTTGGTTTGCTTAAAAATGCAAATAAAATTGTCCTCCATGCTTAGCATCTTCCCGTTTGTCTTGATCTGTATTTTATACTTTAGCTCCCTAAAAGCTAGGTCTGGTACTGCCAGTGGAAGTAAAAGCAGCTTAGGAGAAGCAATTTTCAGTGGAAACATAGCACAAGCAGAAAGAGTTAAGATTACACCTACACTGATCTTGATATTACATTTCAGTGGATTAATTTTGTGTGTGTTAAACAAACACCCCCCCAAGGTTCACCAAGACCGTTGTTAAATTTAGTCCATTTCATATGTTCATATCATGTATAGTGTTTTAGCTCTAGGTTACTATAATGCATTCTTCCCCGATCTGTTGTCCTCCAGATGTTTTGGGTGACAGCTCATATCAGCTACAGGGTGTAAAACATCTGGAGGGATGCTGGCTAGTGCTGATGGTTGTTGTGGTCCATAATTATCTGGAGGGCATAGGACTGGGGAAGGATGCTTAAAATGGTTGTTTGTCCCCATGCCATTTCAGAGTTGTGGTGCTATCATTCACTGGACAATGGACACTTTGGCCCAGCTGTGGTGAGTGGGATTAAGGACCCAGGCCGACAGGGCTCGGGAAAGTTTTGTTTGGGTGGCATTTGCAAGTCTGTAAGGAAGAGCTCGTGCTTGTTAGCTCATGGGTTCAGCACACAAGTAATTCCTCTTCACAAAGAACCAGGGCAGACATTGTTTAGATTTCATTAGAAACTCATCAGACATGCTGGATGTGAAATCACGGTTGCTTTGGGCCAGCAAGAAAAAAGAAATAACATTTGTGGCAAGGAAACTCTAACCCAGTAATTAGACCCAAGGAAACAAAAAAGAAAAAAGGAACTCTTGACCCATTTTCTTCCTGTTTTTAAATATATTTTATTGTCCTGTAGCAATCACTTGGAAAGCAACTGGCAATACAAGTCCAATCACTCTCATCTGTTGTCAAGATCCACCTGATGCCTGCAAGTGGGGCTGAGTCTTGCAGTGGCTGAAATCAGAATAATGAAATGTAATGATGTATTTGCTCATTTTAAGCAGTGGCGCCTTCAGGGAATGACTTTGGGGCAGATGTCCTGAGCCCCACTCAGCAAAATAAACAGCAGGACCCCCAAATTCAGCATGGTTCACTAAAAACATTTAAAAGTAAATTAAGTACAGTGGTACCTCGGGTTACATACGCTTCAGGTTACAGACTCCGCTAACCCAGAAATAGTGCTTCAGGTTAAGAACTTTGCTTCAGGATGAGAACAGAAATCGTTCTCTGGCGGTGCAGCGGCAGCGGGAGGCCCCATTAGCTAAAGTGGTGCTTCATGTTAAGAACAGTTTCAGGTTAAGAACGGACCTCCGGAATGAATTAAGCACTAAACCCGAGGTACCACTGTAATACACATTACCATCTAAAGATGGTACCCTCTTCTTTAAGACCATTATGTCCAGAGTCTAAGGATGCAATCCTGTGGTCTCTGGGAAGTCATCTCAGCAGCAGTAGGATGGACTGGGTCCCTCTACCCGACGTCAGACTCAGAATTCCAGTGTGTAAGACAGTGAGAGAGACTACATTCATCCCACATAGCAGGGCCAATAAGGGGCCATCTGAGAATGTTCCTCAGCCTTCCTCCAGGTCTCCTGTCATGTTCCCCAGACCAGGGGGCAATTTAGATACCCTTTTGAGCATGTCTAAACCTCTCCTTCCTATTGCAAGCTCAGTTGGAAACATTTAGAGGGGAAATGGAAGGGGGGAGGGAAGGATGTGAAGCCCAGAAATGGAGAGAGGAATGCAGGACTTTCCTGCACTCTCACTCCCATGCTGCCGGCACAGTCTGGCAGGGTTTAGGATGAGGTGATGGGTCCTTTCCCCCTTTAGGATTGCAGCACAACAATACGGTACCTTAGTTGCACCACTGATTTTAAGATTCTCACCTTGGTGCTTTTGCATGAGCCCTTAAAGAGTCCCTCCAATATATATATTTTAAATTATTATTTTTCAGCATTTCCATATGCCTCTCTCAACATTTTCGTTTCCAGCTGGGTTAGAAGTCAAAAGAGGCCAAAATACCTAGACAGGAACAAAGGCCGCCAAAATACTGAGACATGAATAGAGAAAGGCCAAAATACCGAGACAGTAACAAAATAGTAATGAGAAGTACTGGGTGCCCCACAAGGCAGCTTTCATGTTGTGAGAAATCCAATCATATGTGCTGACTGACAAGATCCAACTTGTTTAGATAAGCTCCAAATAAGCATTTAAATCTTGAGGTACTTATCTGAGTTAAATGCAAATTAATTCTGAAACTCTTGGACTTTGCCCACAGCTTTCAGTGCCACTGGAATACTTTGATACTCCATGTTCAAAATTTGAGTGCACTCTGGAAGACTGGGAAAAAAAAGAATTACTATTTTAAAAACACACCAAATTATAGCTGGCAGTTGAGTAGCAAAGTACTTAATGTCCCAAGTAAGCAAACGGGTTTGGCTGATTATAACCTATTTTCTTAACTCAGTCTGTCCAGGAATGAAAATTGTGAGGAGGAATTGTGAGGGAGAGGGTTGACTCCAAATAGGTTTTCCTCAGAGTAGACCCACTGAAATCTAGAGAACAAAGTTAGGCATGTTGGTAACTTTCAGGAGGTCTGCTCTGAGTATGACCAACACGGGATACAATCCAAAGTCTTTGCCAAAGGTAGATATGGTGTCTGCTTAAAAATAATGGCAGTGGTTCAAAATGACTCCCTGATTCTAGGATAGGGTGCTGCCCTCTGCTGCTAACAAAAATCCAAATAGAATACAAGAAGATTATAAAAAAATAATCATTCGCTACCTCTGGCACAACTGGAAAAGGACAAAAAGGGATGCAATTTCATTTTTAAATATACTTGGATAAACATGGGGCTGCAGCTATTAATATCTTGTCAAAATGTTTGGGTGTTTGGGGTGGCACAATTTCTTCTCACTTGGAACATGAAGCCCATGTTATAAACAAGAACAGCTACAACTATGGTTGCTTAGAGATGCTCAGTGTCAACAGCCCTTGAATTCTAGCAAACCAGGTCATTCTGAACAGCAGCGCAAGAGCCTATGTGAGGACTGTCTTCCTGAACTGGACCAAAGGTCCAACTTGCATCCTGTTTCCAACATTAGCTCGCCAGAAGAAGGCTTTTAAGGTGACTGTCAACCCCCATTGTTTATACCCAGTACTAGAAGGACTATTCACATGACTTCTTGCATTCAGCGGACAAACAGTCTGTGCGCACAAATAGCTGAGCTGTACAAACCAACATGTACACTCCTCTTTATGCAAACACTTGTGTATGTGTAGAGACACCTTGTACATGTCCACGTAACTATCATTCCCCCTCTTTCTTTGTATCAACGGCGAACTCATTCTCCAAGTGAAGATCCTTGTGGAGCCAAAATAGCATCACTCCTGCACATGAGAGAGATATTGGTAGGCTTGGGAGAGCCTCAGGGTTTGCAGAACTAAAAAAAAAAAAGGAGGGGGAAAACAATTGTCAGGAGAGGAGGGGAAAGTGAATAGAGTATCCTCAAAATGGCATGTTTGGCCAGCTGCTGGGGTCCTCAGCAGGAGCACTCTGCATTTTTGCTGCAGCTCCCATTTGTTATTTCTCACTTATGACGTGCCTTAACTGCACTAAACTATGCGCAGAGATTAAAAACAAGCCAGACTTACAATACAGAAGTCAAGCTCACTGTATTAAAGGCATGATATACATTGCATGAAGAAAGGGGATGGGGAGGGAAGAAGGAAATAAGGAAACAAAAAAAGTTATGTAGTAGGTCTTGTAACCCATAGTGGTTGGTGGGGCTGCATAGGTGGAGCTGTATTGCTCTACTGCATCACTGCCGCCTACTGGCCAGAGATCAGCACGGTGCGGACGCAGTGACAGAACCAATCCCAGACCCCTGCATCTGCCCTGCAGTGAGATCCTGCTACCTTAACGCCATCAGTAAGTGACAGTGACACATGGCATTGGAGAGATGGGAGAGCAGCGCAGCCCCACAAGTGCAGCCCTGCTGAGCGCTACTGCTTAGAACCACCAGCTTGAATGGAAAGTGGTCCCTCAGTTGAGTCAATGACCAATGTCCCTTGCTTTCCTAGTCTTTCCTAGATTCCTAGCACAAAGGTAGAATGAAAGGTAGAAAACATTGGTGGAGAGACACAGACTTAGTTAATATTCGCCACCCTCTCTTACATGTACACAGTGTGGATGAGAATCTCATAGTAATCCAGTGTCACACATTTCCTCTCTTTCTTTCTTTTTTTGTCTGAAAAACCATTCCCTCCCACTCATGCATTCTTTACGCTGGCCTCCCACACAAGTTCCCCACACAATTATGACTCCTCTCCAAAAAGAATAAATCTAGAAATTGGAGAGAGCATTCTGAGAATTTATACGTCTTGACCACTATAGCCTTGAGAATCTAATAATACCCAGAACATTTATTTGAAAGTTCAGTTTGCTTAGAATTCATGCACTTTCTACTCTAGGTCCAAGTCACACTGGGACACTTCTGAAGACATCCACTGTGAACTTTGAGCTGCCGATGGACTACGGATTCTCAACATTCATCTTCCAGTGCCAAGTACTTCTCTTCCCACAGCCATTTCTGCTCTCCAGGAACTAGTTGTGTCTCTCAACAGCCAATGACATATTAACAGACCCGTATGGAAATGTAGAACCACAAGGAAACATCTGCTTTTCTTGTACAAAAAAAGATAAAAGATGTCAAGGGAACAAGAAAGGGATTTCAGACTATAGGCATGCTATAGCGTATATATATTATTTTCTCATCAAGAGAATCACATTAGTACATATCAATGATTTGGAAAGTTGATAGCTTGCCTAGAGTTGCTTCTGGAATTTCTAGAGAGATTGGCAAGAAGGCCATGTTGATAGTTTCAGATAGGATGAATGATTCTCTCCGGTTTTTTTGGTTTCCCTTAACTTTCTCATTTCCCCCCAGTCTTCAGTTCACCATGAAAATCAATCAGCATTTTGGTGCACATTTCATGTGCATGTTTGTTCTAAGTAATTTTTCTTAATATATCCATTTTGCAAGCAATATTCCTTACTATTATTATTATTGCTACAGGCAACTCCTCATTTATGCGTGTTCGAAGTACACACAAGCTCACACATGCACATTGCCACAAACTTTTCCTTTACTCACTTCCCTTCAGTCTTAGATAATTCAGTCTTAGATGGTTCATGGCTTCTACAAGTTGCTGATTCAGAAAATAAAATAAATAAACAGAGTGGTGGTGAAATAAGCTCTCCTTGTGCTTTTCCAGCAAACACACGAAAGTGAGGTGAAAGACACAATACTCGTGATAGGAGGAAAGTAACCTAAGGTCTGCAAAGTGAAATAAATAGCAAAATAAATAGAAACAAAGGATGTCATAACAGGTTTGGGCTAGGAGGGCGAATAGCTCTTAAAATAGGAATAAATTTTCTGTAGAGCATGGAAACCAGGCCTTCTTTTTTTGCCTCCCCGGTCCCCCACCCCAGGAACTACGTAACCACAAAGTTCCTGTTTACTCTATATCTTGAGGATAAAGTTTTCTGTGGTATAAGACACCTAAGACCATTAGGCACACACACACTCAAGATCTAAAGAAAGTCTATTTATTGAAGCTTCCAGGAAAAATATTGACTGGGCAGTAAAAATACTTTCCTTGATTACTCAGGCTCATATTTTAAACTTAAAATTACAGGAACCCTTTTTTAAAAAAGCAATTTATTTTTAGCCTCTATGTTTTGAGTTTTTTAATTGAAAAAAATTTGCTTATGTTTTAAACACATTTCCATTGACCTCACAGATCAGGTTAGATTGTACAGAGGCTCTTAATGGACCTCTCCACACACATACACACTTTCCAAACATTTCTCTCATATTGAATAAAAAGACACATCATTTTTCAGAACCATTGCATAATATGCGGGTGGGGAGTTTGGACCTTAGAAGTTGCTGGACTACAACTCCCATCATCCTGGACCATCTTTTACTGGGGTTGGTGGGAGTGGGACAAAAATGCCTGGAGTACTTTGAGGTTCTCCACTCCTGATTGAGACAGTCAAAACTGACATCCATAGTTTAGTGATTGAGGTGACGTCAGGCCTGAGTGCTTGTTTCTGCAAGGGTGCTGTGGAGTCCAGTTCTGACACAGGTACGAAGGAAGAAGAAGAGTTTGGATTTGATATCCCGCTTTATCTCAAAGCGGCTAATATTCTCCTTTCCCTTCCTCCCCCACAACAAACACTCTGTGAGGTGAGTGGGGCTGAGAGACTTCAGAGAAGTGTGACTAGCCTAAGGTCACCCAGCAGCTGCATGTGGAGGAGCGGAGACGCAAACCCGGTTCCCCAGATTACGAGACTACCGCTCTTAACCAATACACCACACTGGCTCTCACACAGGCTTGTAGGCAAGAGGTATTATTGTGAAAAGGCAGCAGTCAAGGTAGCTGTCCAGGAGAACAAGAACCATGAAAGCCAGAGACCAGGAACATAATCATATAGAAGGACTGGAGGGTAAATACTGAATTGGATGGATGATGCAGAAGTGAGGGTCTGCTTTGTTACTTGATGTGATTAGTTGTTCACACAGGCATGGCATACCCCTTTAAAATGTGGCTCTTTTTGGGGGAGGGGGGTATTATTGGGTTATTGCTTTTATTTTTATTTTATATACTGTGATCTTTTTATGTGAACCGCCCTAAGACCTCCAGGTATAGGGTGGTATATTAATAATAATAATAATAATAATAATAATAATAATAATAATGGAACCAAAGGTCTGTAACATTTAGAAAACAGTTGCTACACTGCCCTTAGTGCATTGGTGCAGTTATTTTAAAAGCACTGTATTTATATCAAATGGCATTCTGTTTTTATCTTTGCAGAAATATTGGTCTTTGCTCATGCCCATTTAATCCAGCCGTGCCAAAATAAATGTGAATAGCCTTGAGAGTCTACATTGATTTAAAACCCATCTCGGTCCCTTGAGAGGTCCCTTGAGCACCTAGTGGCTCAAGACATAGGAGATTTACCTTGTTCAAGAAAAGAGGTTTCCCAAATTTCTGCTGTTACACGCACCACTTCCTCCTAAGTTTGGAAAGCCCGCTGAAATGGAATTTCAGACTGATGATGGTTTTTAACTTTTTAACCATAGGAAATCTTATTTGAAGTCAGTTTTGAGACTTTCTTTCTGAGCCCAACATATGGCAAATAAGATGAGTGGCTTTTAAAATAAAATAAAAACAACAACAACCATGGGACGCATAAAAATAGGCCCAATAAAAGTACTCAAAAAACCGCTTGGAAAATAGTTTATTCTGCAGCTTTTCCTGTATGTGGCCTATGCAGAATAATGTGGTCTGAAACGAGGGTTTTACTGGCATGGCTTTAAGATAACTGCATTACTCACTAGCGGCAAAGCCGCGAGACAGTTGTGTAGGTTGTTCCAAATGTAAGTGGCAAAGAAACCTTCCTAACTGCACAGTTTCCCTATCATCCATTCCCCATGGGCCTGTCATACTCAAATAACCAGTGGCTGCATTTTCATTCTCTGCTGAACAGGGTTATTGACAAGCGGGTTTGATTCTGAAACCACTTAGAGGTTCTCTTACAATCAAGCAGTATGCAAATTGTGTTAAACAAACAAATGATGAATTAAAAACACTTATTTTTTAGTAATTGTTGCTGTCTTAAAAAAGTGTTGCCATAATCTGACGGGTTATTTGCAGGTCTTTGGATGCAGACAATAAAGTCCTTTTATCAAGACATATGTCAAAATGCTATACAGGAGGAGGAGGAAGAAGAGGAAGAATGAGAGAGGGAGAAAGAGAGAGATGCTGTCTCTGCACAACTCCCAGTGTAGTGGTTGGAGTTCTAGACTAGGACTTGGGAGACCAGGGCTCAACTCACCACTCAGCTGTAAAGGTTCTGGGCGACCTTGGCCCAGTCCATCTCAACCCTGCGGGAGTTTACCCACATCCCTACCTCTTTGGCACTTTGGTGGAATCTACACACATATAGAAAACACTGGGAAAATGCTTTTTTTTTAAAAAAAAAAGTTTTGAAAAATATATTGAATTTGCCATAGCTCACCTTTGCCATCTAGTGTCACATTTGTATATGACACTTTGCAACACGCTTGAAAGGTTTTGTTTGCAGCTGTCCTTTGTGGTGCTTGAGAATTTTATTAGTGCTAAGTGATCTGTTTGTTCTTGCTGATGCCTGCAACAGTCTCGGCTGCTTTGTGAGCAGTCCTGCTGCCCTGCAAATATCCACGCTGCGTGTTCCGTGGGGTGCCACTTCTGCATCACCAAATAGAGGACAAAACATATATTTTGCAGACTTTTTTACATATGCTAACATGTGTTGGTGCAAACAATTCTATAGTTTAAATAGAAATAAAATACATCTCACCATAGTAGGGAAGAGTGAGTAGATGGCCTGCTGGCCTGCCTACAGATAACTCAGTTTTGGCAATGCATAAATAGATACTTTCAGTCCCTCCAGACACCCACTCTAAGGAGTCATTTCCAGGACGCTTTGGCCCCTTTTGTCTTTGCACCATTGATTAACTACAGTGTGACAGAGGCCACTGTTCTAAGGGATAGCTTAGTTGGTAGAGCATGAGATGCTTAATCACAGGGTCATGGGTTCAAGCCCTACGTAGGCCAAAATATTCCTGCATTGCAAGGGGCTGGGTTGAACTAGTTGACATTTGTGGTATCTTCCAACTCTGCAATCCTATGATTCTCTTTTAAAAAATACAGTGGACGCTTGGGTTGCGAACGTGATCCATGTGGGATGCACGTTTGCAACCCGCAGTGTTTGCAACCCGCAGCGGTGCGTCTGTGCATGTGTGGGTTGCGATTCAGCGCTTCTGCGCATGCGTGACCGCCGAAACTCGGAAGTAACCCGAAAAAACGTAACCTGAAGCAGCTGTAACCTGAGTTATGACTGTACAGTGGTACCTCGGGTTACATATGCTTCAGGTTACATACGCTTCAGGTTACACACTCTGCTAACCCAGAAATAGTGCTTCAGGTTAAGAACTTTGCTTCAGGATAAGAACAAAAATCGTGCTCCTGTGGCGCTGCAGCAGCGGGAGGCCCCATTAGCTAAAGTTGTGCTTCAGGTTAAGAACAGTTTCAGGTTAAGTACGGACCTCTGGAACGAATTAAGTACTTAACCCGAGGTACCACTGTATATGGAAAGAAAGTGACAGAGGATTGTGGTTTGGGTAGGGGTGCAGCCCAAACTGACCAACAATTTATTTATTTTATTATTTTCATTTCTATCCCACCTCTTTCTCTGAGAAGCTCAAGGTGACGTCATGGTTCCCTTCCTCTGCAACTGATCCCCATGACAACCCTGTGAGGTAGGTTGGGCTGAGAGGCAGTGACTGGCTCAGGGTCACCCAATGAGCTTCATAGCTGAGTGGGGATTTTAACCCTGGTCTCCCAGGTCCTGGTCTGACACTCTAACCATGAGACCACACTGGCTTGCTGGCTCTTGGAGCACAGGCCCAAGTATGATTTTTAGGTACACAGAACAGACATGTAACATGGGCTGCGTCTCACACAGTTGCCACGGCCCCAACCTATATAATATCATGGTTTAATTCTGATACTACATTTTCTGGAATTACACCTTGCCCCACAGGGCAGCTTTCCTCCTACCATGCTCCCTCTTCATTCCCCCCTATTTTTGTTTAGCATAACATCAATCCCAGAGGAGAGTCCCACAAAGCTAATAAATACCTAATACTTAATAAAACTATTATCCTGTCAGTGGTTTGATTTTTTTATATATATTCTAATGGGACAATGTGGCTGAAAATATTTTACTTGAAAGCCCCGTTTTCCTGGCCTTTTTCATTACAAAATCATGAATCATCTCCCCAAAGTCAATTTCTCATGCAAGTTCACATTCAATGGACAAAATAGCTCAGTGGCTTAACCATTCTTGCTCCATAGCAGAACGGCTGCCGTTTCAGATGTGTGTTGGTTAGCTGAAACTTCTTTCTGCTTCTTCCATGGCCATTGGAAGTGTGCAAAATAATATGCAAATCAATGCACTCCACTGAAAATTACATTTTGTTTTGTCAACCTCATTTAATCAGGTAAGTGGGGGTAATTTTGTACTCTTTTTCCAAATGTGCATTTAAATATATATTTTTAAGGATGCAATATCTCACAAAGGCGGTACTAAATGTCTTGTGACGTAGATATTTAGAAGTTCCTTCTATTTCCCCTGGTGTCACATATTTTAGGACTCATCAGAGTGTAAAATTGTTCCCTTTGGGTAACCTCGTTATGTTTCAGGGTGCCTCAATTGTATTCATAGCCAGAATGGCAGTAGACATTTGCTCGCCATATATTTTGGGCCTACGAACGGGGCCAGATTAAGACCTTTAGAGGCCTGAAGCACTTAAAAGATTTTGGTGCCCCCATATATATCTAATTCAAAATATGCAGCTTGTTCCTCTCTTGGTGCGCCGGGCACTGGCGATGAAGAGACTCCATCCACTGCCAGCGCCTGGTGTATGAGGAATGAGCTTCATCAACCCTGGCTCCACAAGGCACCAGGATGAAACCATCGCTATTCCCACAGAGGAAACTGAGACAGTTTCGCCCTGGCACTTCGTGGGGCTGGGTCTCATTCAGCTTGTTTCTCCCTCCATTTTGCAGCATTGCAACACATCACTATATTGTGATGTTTGGCTGGTGATATATCGTGATGTCGAAAAGCTGGTACTGCCCAACCCTACTGAGAAATTTGTAACAATGTTAAAAATCTACAAAAATGCAAACACAACACGCTGCCTAATAACTGTTAGTGAATATATAATTGGTTATGATTTCATTCAAAATATACGAATAAGCCATTTCAAAATGATGTATGTTCCATACAACACATCTCACAAAATATACAAGCAACTACAAGTTGTATATATATATATATATATATATATATATATATATATATATATTTGCTTTCGTAGATTTTCACGGGTACAGGAATGCAGGTTTTGGTGTCCTCGGGTGTCTTCCCGTGTAAAAGTTGGGGTGTCTAGGCGACGTTTCGACGAGGTCTCACTCGTCATCTTCATCGTCATCTTTATATATATATATATATATATCAGAGTCAAACAAAGAATCAAACAAATCAATGAATAATGAGGAACGCCAAGCTGTTTCACAAAAGTCTCAAAGGAAGACGTCTCTCAGAAGTCACAAAAGGATAGTATATCCAGAATAGTTCAACTGTTTTGCAATAAAGTCTTCACCAGCGAATAATTATCAACAAAATATTCATACTAGTGGGGATCATGCTAATGGATCAGTGCTCACTGGATAGCTGCCTCTGTCCTTGGGATCAATGTCCTTGCTTTGTCCCTTCTACCAGCTGCTGTTTCCTCCTGCTTCCATCCCATAAACCCTGGTACTAGTAGTTCTTGAGCTTGTGTCACGTAGGGAAGCACAACTCTCCCTGCCTCTTAAGCTACCCTCAAGCATGACTTTCTGTGCTTCCACCACTGTGGTACCTGGACCGGGTCTCTCTGGCTCTCCAGTAAAGTATACCCTTCCCTCATATCCCAGGGATTGGTGGGAGTGGCTACAATGCCGCTTTAATGAATTTTAATGAGCCACAAACTTTCCTGGGGAGGAGGGCATGGAAAATGGGGCAGACTGAAGGGCACCAGGTATGGGAGCTCTGTAGAGAAATTGTCGTGGTTTCTCAGTACTTGGAGTGTATTAGGCCTTCTGAAGGAAAACCCCCTGATTATCAAACGCAATATTCGCACAAGGCTTCATGCCCTTTGGTCTGATGTTTCAGTGTATACAAGGTTTCAGTGTTCCTTAATAAATTACCTCTTCTTGTACCAATTAAATCCCATCTATGAAGATTTGGTGTCTACTTGGCCCCGTGCCAATGCTAACAGCTTTGGCTTAACGTTCTGTTTAATGGGATACCGTTGCGCTGAGAGCGGTAGCGGCAGAAAATCTTAACACTTAAGCATCTTCTGTGCTCCTTTGAACGGCAGACTACATTTCAATATAAACAGCATTTTCATTCTTCCAATCCCGTTATTTACTTAGAATTCCACAGGACTCGTGAAAATGCTGCCGTTAAGTGGCTTCTGTTGATTTATTAACTCCCCTCAAAAGCCTGATGGAGGTCGCTCTTGCAAAACATTAAAAGCATTCTGCTCCTTCAAGGCAGTGCCAGCAGAATAAGAGCATCCATATATTTTAGGGAGGCAAAAAAGCTTTAGCAATGCACAAGTCAATGCTGGTGTCTGTCTACTGTGCAGTTCTGTTTTTTAAAAGAGAAAATCCCATAATGGTTTGTGTTCAGTGAGAGAACCAGAATTACCGAAAAGCCCGTAAATTCCAATTTCTGCTGCCTATCCATGACCCAGAACTTGCCAGTCTCCATGCTGCCATGTCCCCCCCCTTTCCATTTGGATAAGGGTCATAGCTCAGAGGTAGACACATTTCGGCCCTATTTGGAGATGCTGCAGATTGATATTGGGACTATCTGCAAGCAAAGTGGATGCTCTCCCACTTTCGGGACAAGGCTCTCCTCCTTTTTGAGTTAGAATTCCACCCCAGTGCCATTTCCCTCCATTCGCTTTGCATTCCTATTTCACACCTAGACCCCACTGAACTTCAAAGGACCAACAGGCGTATGGTTTGGCCCAAAATGGCCTTTAGGGTCCCACATGCTATAGATTCCCCATCACCGCCCTGTACCATCTCTTCTAACCATTCTAATGTATGAATATGATGTGGTAATTTAAAACATGAAGTTGTTTAGTCATTTAGTTGTGTCCAACTCTTCGTGACCCCATGGACCAGAGCACGCCAGGCACTTCCACTGCCTCCTGCAGTTTGGTAAACTCATGCTGGTAGCTTCGAGAACACTATCCAACCATCTAGTCCTCTGTTGTCCCCTTCTCCTTGTGCCCTCCATCTTTCCCAACATCAGGGTCTTTTCCAGGGAGTCTTCTCTTCTCATGAGGTGGCCAAAGTACTAGAGTCTCAGTTTCGGGATCTGTCCTTCCAGTGAGCACTCAGGGCTGATTTCCTTCAGAATGGATAGGTTTGATCTTCTTGCAGTCCATGGGACTCTCAAGCGTCTCCTCCAGCACCATAATTCAAAAGCATCAATTCTTTGGCGATCAGCCTTCTTTAATGTCTAGCTCTCACTTCCATACATCACTACTGGGAAAACCATAGCTTTAACTATACGTACCTTTGTCCTCGAATAAATATATTGGAAGCCTTTACATCAGTTTGTCGCACTTGTACAAGTTTCTTCCAAGAAACTTTGGGTAGGTTATGGGGGCAGCACAGTTTGTGTGCCTTTAAAGACCCTATCCCTCTACTTAAAGATGCTGTTTCTTTCTACTGCTCACATTACAGGGGAGCTGGAACAGGAGTATCCCAAAATTATGTCTCACCTGGACCCCAGGTTACCTCTTTGTGGTCCTGCTCTTGAAAACCAGCTCTGTGTGTGCTTGTAGCAAAAAAAATGGGGAAAGGTTCTGGCCTCCAACCCTTTTGGGCAGCTTCCTGGAAAAATCTGGTTGGCTATTACTGGATGGTTGAACTAGATGGAGCTTTTATCTGATCCAGCAGGGCCCTTGCTATCTTCTTGTGAGAGGGCAGCAAACTCTGCATATGGGATGTCAGTTGATTGACATTGCCAAAACATCACCTTTTTTGTTAGGGCACACACACCCAAGGCTGCAAATTTCATCAGTATAAAATCTGCAGTCCTGTGAAGTAAAAAAGGCAGAGTCAGCAAAGGTCTTTGGTGTGACAGACATGGCTTCTCCACTTCCCTCTTCCTTCAAGTAGCTCAGCAAGTATTCAGTGTTGTTATCTCTCCCGCTGTAGGTTAAAATAACACCGTGGTGGCCTTTTCCTCCCAGGAAGGGATGTTGCGCCTCCCCTGTAAACTCCCTGTGTAGTCACTTCGGCTACAATAAAAATAAAGCAAAAAAGAGAAGTTTATGTAAGGAAAAGACAATCACACCCTAATCAGAGAATGTGTGTGTGTGTGTGTGCGCGCGCGTGCGTGCGTGCGTGCTGCTTAGGTGACAAATCTTAAACATACTTAATTGTTTTTCCACTTAGAACTTATAGGTAAACTCAATTAAGATGAAGGACACCAAACTGGAATTCAAATGTACAGCTTCCCCTTTGAGGATAGGTATTTACCTGGGAATAAGCCTTATTGATCTGATTGTAAGTGGAGTGATTGAAATCAAGGCAATCAAATCAACAAGCAAACACACACACACACACCCACACACCCACACACACACCCCAATTTAACTCACAGCCTGGAATCAAGTTTCACATTAACAGTTCATATATTTCTGAAACTATGGTGCATATCCGATTACTGATCCATATTAATTTGAAGCTATCTATCTATCTATCATCTATCTATCTATCTATCTATCTATCTATCTATCTATCTGCGCTTCAAACGATTTTAAGGTGGGGGAAGCTATTTTTGTGAGCAAATTCAGGGCTGTTTTAAACATTACATTTTTTTTCTGAATAAAGATTGTCTCCCATTTGGCTCTTGTTCGGCACTGGCTTCCAGACATGTGTACTTGGAGTGGAAAAAATACTCATGTCACACTTTAAACTCAATATTGTTTGACGTGTGATGTGAATGTGTATGCATGGGTTTTGTTACAGAGCTATAATGCATGTTCCTCTTCTTAGTCTTTTCTTTTGATCTGCCTTCCATCAAAGTTGTCCCTTTTTCCTTCTTCTTTGTTAACCTTAGGAAAACTCCACCAGTCCCCCGCCTCCCTCCCGAATTATAGAGTTCACTGGAATAAAGTGTGAGGCCATTTTCTGAGGGCCCTTTAGTGTGCCCTGAACTTGAAAAATTATTCAAGTTCTTGATCTGAAACAGATTGGAATATTTTCTGAGTCAATCGGATGCTTAATAAGCAGTCCCCCTCATATTCAGCCATCCCAGTTTGGCAAATGATTAGCCCAGGAGCCCATCTCCCATAGGCCCCTGGGTCTTGCACTATGGTGCACAAGATAGAGCAACAAGACAGTGCACAAGATAGAGCACTATAGCAACAAGATAGAGGAAAACAAAGAGTCATATCTCCTTTTCTTATTTCCACCGTATTGACAATGAAGAGGAGGGCAAAGAGGCAGGAAAGGACATTTAGGAAGTGGTAGGAGGGGAAGCTAAAAATAACTCTGGCTTGAATTTTGAATGACAAACTTATTCTAGATGGGTCTGTACTTCTGGAAGACCAGAATCATAATTTAGGAATGCTCCAGAACCACGCCTAGGAGCGGTTGATCAAAACTGTGGTTGGTGCACCTTTTCCAGGAGAAAACATTCCTTGCCACTGTCATGCATGTTTCAGTTATATCAAGGTTAGGTGCTAGACAGGTAACCTGCTTATTGAGCCTTCAACCCACACAAAATTTGCACAGGGATTATATGATGTCATTGTTTTATCGAGCATTCATTCTGATTTGTTATATCGGTGCAGAGATTATATGATGCTGTTTGATATCATGGTTATCCCATATATTCCAGTGGATTTTCTTGGGTTTGTTGTGCAAGAGCTCCACCTAAATTTACAGGAATATGACTGAAACATTTGCAAAAATATAGCGACACTTTGGAAACTGGGTGGTATATATCACTTGTCTTTAAATAATGTCTGGAATCTAGACTGCAGGTGGGAGCCTTACTTTCTGGTCTTACGACACCAACAATATTCTACCAACTTTATTTGTTCCTAGCTTGTTCCTGGGCTCTTTTCAATGTGCAGTATTTGACCTTTAAACATTTATTCATTTGGAACCAAGGAATTCCTCCTTCCATATGAATCTGCTTACATGGTTGGCTCATTGGGGAATGCTTTGACATCTGAAGCACAACAGGTGAGGGTGCAGGACAGGGTCTTCTCAGTGGCAGAACCCAGGCAGCAGAATGAATGGGGAAATGCAGATGGACAAATCTGTTAATTTTAATTCTCTCATTGAGTCTTAAGCTCAGCTCTCTGGATTTGAGTTTCTTCTACTATGCCCAATTTTAATGCAGCTGTGCTGCAAAGCCGTCTACTCTAAAGTAAGGTTACCAGATTTTTTTTCAATGAATCTGGGGACACTTTAAATACATACATACATACATACATACATACATACATACATACATACTGCACGTTCTGGACGTTGATGCTGCAGTGATGGCGGTGGCAGAGGAAAGGGAGGTTTCACACTGCCTTTTGGAGCAGCCCCATCCCAGCTCCTACTTGCGTGTAAGCAGGAGGGAGCAGGGATCCCTCAGCTGGGAAGGGAGGCTTCCCGTTGCCTATCTGGGAGATCCCTGCCCCCTGCTGCTTGCACACAAGCTCTGATACAGCATGAAGTCTCCCTTCACAGCTGAGAGATCCCCGCACCACTCCTGCTTGCATGCAAGTAGGAGTTAGAAGGCTGCTCCGATAGGCAGCATGAAGCCTCCCTTCACAGCTTAGTTGCTGGGGTCAGGGAAGGTGGAGGCAATCCAGAAGCTGCATCTTAGAGCCCCTGCACCATCATCATATGGGGACTTCCAAGCAGCTCCTGAAGCCAGCCAGAGCCAACTGCTCCGGGCTGCTGAGAATGCTGCTGCTGCGTTTCCCGGGGACATTAGATGAAATCCAGGGACATTCTGGCGATGGAATTTGTCCAGGGACTTATTCACAAATCCGGGGACTGCTCCCGGGAAACAGGGACGTCTGGTAACCCTACTCTAAAGTAATGCATTTTTGTTTGTTATTTTCACTAATACATGCAGTTTTTAGGGTTTTTTTGCACATTACACTGTACATTTTTGTGCTCATAACTTGACTGGTTATGAGAAGTGCACATTTCAAAGGACTGCTGTATTTTGGTTTGCATATTGCTCTAAAATAGGCCGATTCACAATTACATGCAAACTAAATTGAATCTGACTGACCATGTCCTGGAGTTTTATGAATTGCGTTTGAGTTTTTACTTGCCATTTTGGTTTTTCAATTGCATAGATTGCTTTCAGTCCTGACTGTTACTTGCTTGAAAGATTTTTTGGGGTCAGAATGGCAGCATATATACATATGCATCTACATATACGGTTATTTACAGGAAGAGCAATTTGCTACGCAGACAAAGTGGTTCACGCTAACCGAAGCTGATAGAGCACAGCAGCCACTTGAGCTTGTGCATTGAAATGAGTCTGATGTGCACGTTCTCCTTGGCATTAATCATGTCAGTTTGTTAAAGGTAATCTTCTCTGCTAGAATGACTCTTTTTGTATTAGTTCCCTGCTTCTTTGGCCCCGGAATAAAGCAAATCTAAGCTAGCAACTCATCCATCTGTCATGTGCTTAAATAGGCCCAGCACATGGGAACAATAGAGCTCTGGGCAAGAGGATAGGAGCTCATTTTATCCTTCAGATAACAGCCCTTTCCTTATAAACCAGAAAGAAACAAGGGCAAGGCATGGCAGCACAAACACTGCATGTTGTTTATTACAGCAGCATTTTGCTTTGTCTTTGTGCTAGCCCAATAAGTAAGAAGATCCTTATGCAAACAAAGATGTTCAGGGGACTTCAGGGAAGGGAGAGGAAATCAGCTCCAGTCCAACACAGGGACAGGTTCTGCTGCAACTTGCACATTTATTTATTTCATTTATATAACACCTTTTCCTCCAAGGAGCTCAAGGTGGGGCACATGGCTCTCTGACTCCCCATTTTATGACAGTCTAGGTTAGGCTGAAAGATAGTGACTGGCTCGCCTTGGTGGAGAGGACCAGATGGCTATCATGCAAACATCAGCTGCACTTGCCTAGAGGACAAGGATCTAGAGACCACGCTAAGGGTGGCCAAATTCTGTGCGTCTGCCATAAAACTTAGGGAGCAAGCTGTACTACCAAAATGATTAAGGTTTTAAATGACAATTTTAGGTTTTATTTTAGTGATCAAGATTTAATACATATTTTCAACTGCCGCTATATCTGTATTGTCTCTGTTATAGGTAAAGGTAAAGGGACCCCTGACCATTAGGTCCAGTCGTGACCGACTCTGGGGTTGCAGCGCTCATCTCGCTTTATTGGCCGAGGGAGCCAGCGTACAGCTTCCAGGTCATGTGGCCAACATGACTAAGCCGTTAACCTTCTCGCCGGAGCGGTACCTATTTATCTACTTGCACTTTGATGTGCTTTGGAACTGCTAGGTGGGCAGGAGCTGGGACCGAACAACGGGAGCTCACCGCGTTGCAGGGATTCGAACCGCCGATTCGAACGGCAAGTCCTAGGCTCTGTGGTTTAACCCACAGCACCACCCGCGTCCCTGTTATACCCAATTGCAATTCAATGTATTCCTGTTATGTTTTATGATTTTCCTGATATTGTAAGTGAGCCGGAACTGGTCTGTGACCATAATAATAAAATTCATTCATTCATTCAGCTTCACTTGCCAATTCCATTGTTGTTGTTGTTGTTTAAGAAGATTGGCAGATTTTACCACACCATTAACAAAATGAAGGCAGTTGCCATGTTGCTTTTATTCCACTAATGTTAACTTCTCAGGTTCTCTGTAACCTTGAAACTTCGGCAAATCCACTCTGTGAAGTGGCTCATTTGATTCACCAGGAATGCATAAGCTAATGCTGTTTCCTTTCCCTGCCCATCGATTCCATGGGTTGGGGCATCAGGCCTCAGTTCTTGTCTTGCAGTTTCTCCACCCTGTCTGCCTTTCCTTCCTGCCTGATGCCTTGCCCCCCGACGGCCAAGGATCCCTCTGGCCCCATGCATCCTGACTCACAGGAGTTTGGGTCTGACTCATCCGAGGCCACATTCCCAATTTGGCTTGGGATTTCCAGTGTACAGCCCTCCTATACAGGCCCTTGCCATTTGTGACTATTTTAAACTCTTATTTTGCAGGCAGGGGAGAAGCTTCTTCATCACTCTGACAAATCAGCAGACCAAGGTAGTTTCTTGTGGCACCATTTATATAAGAGGAATGGTTAAGGCAATTGGAGTGGAAGGCTTTGTAGATTGTAGGAGGTCTTAGGGCATCCTTCTGGAGGAATATGTTGAAGCAGAAGTCATTCCAAAAGGCAGATCTTTGATCTTCAGAAGTATTTTTACGAGCCCCTGGCCTATTTCTGGCAGAGATGAGCTAGCTGTAATCAGAAAGGAAAACTGTTAGACACATGAAAATCACTGAAAGCTTAGCTGTGGGTACCAGCCAGTTTCTCTGATCACAACACAAAGATAAACCTACAGATCTGGGTGGATTACAGTGTGGGGGTGAGAGGGATGGACTTATTCTTTGCAAAGTCCCCTCTTCTCTGCACCAAAGTCACTTGGTACACAATTCCAATGCCACAGGTCAGAAGAAAGTCTCTAGCTTGGTCGTGCGCACTGTTAGTATCAGAAAGAATCTGCCCCTTCTTTATCAGTTCAGTTGGTGGTTCATTGGGTGCAATCCCAAGGACTCCATGAAAGAGATTCACACGAGAGTCAGTGGTCACTGCCGGAAACATGATTAGACACAGAAGCAGTAATGCATAGATCTACTCTGGAATCTGGACTAGGGAAGGAAAGGTTTGGTCTGTGTCAGTTTTAAAATTCACAGTTCTACTCAGTAAGGGTAGAGCATCTTCTTCCAATGCAGATGGTCCCAGGTTCAATTCCTGTCTGGGAAGGGCTTGGAATGTCTCCATTCTGAAACCCCAGAGAGCTACTTTAAGCAGTACAGACAATATTGAGCTTGAAAGACCAATGGTCTGGCTTGGTATAAGCTCCCTGTGTTCCTGTAGATGTCCTTCCCTTCCCTAACCCTAATCTGTTTTGTTTTGTTTTTTGATCTGCAGAAAGAATGTATTCAAATATATATTTAACTACCGTATTGGCCCAAATATAAGCCACACTTTTTTTTCCTCTTCAAATTCCGACTGTAAAAAGTTAAAGTGCGGCTTATATTCAGAACAGAGTGCTGCGCGCCTGCCTCCCGGCACTACCGCCCTGAATGGGGGTTGGGGTCAGCTCTGGCTCGGGGAAATAGTGCAGGGAGGCGGGTGCACAGTGTGCTCAGAACCGAGGGTCAGCGCCGGTTTGGGGAGCAGGGCACTGAACGCCGGCTGCCCCCTGCCCCTGTTCAGGGTGGTAGTGCTGGGAGGCAGGCCACACCTGCAAATAAGCCTTGAATTTTAAAGGTGCGGCTTATTTGCGGGCCAATATGGTACAATTTTATCACACACACACACACACTTTACTACAATGTATGCAAAACACATTTTATCTTAAATACATTTTAATAATTTTTTTGAGCTGAGAGTTGCAGCATAACACTCGGAGAACTGCAAACTCCAAAGACCCGTTATGTTTTCCCGGGGCTGGTCCACCCATTAGGAAGGGTGAGGCCACTGCTTCAGACAGCAGAAGCCCCTGAGGCAGCATCTCCATGGATGGCCTGATGCCTCTGCTAGCGGTGGTGAAATGGTACTGAAATGGGCGCTGATTTGGGGCAAGATCACATCTATTTTGGACGAGATTTCATCCAGAATTGGTGAATTTGAATGTGCTTTTTTCGGGGGGGGGGGGGATGCAGGGGTACACATACCCCTAAACATTTTGTGAATCTAAGTTTGGCCTCATTGCGGGGCAGTATTTCAATATGAGTAGAAAAATGAGAGTACCTGAAAACATTCCCTCCCCCCCAAAAAAGCACTGAATGCAGGTAAAGTAAATGCAGTGACAGTTCACATCAGCATTATAATGCAGTCCTCTTAGCGGTGCTGAGCAAAGAAACAAAACCCAGTGTCTGTTGATTATTCCCCTCTGGAAACTGCAAATGAAAATGTATTCCAGAATCTTCTAAGACGTTGTAGAGGCATATTCCAAGGCATATTGTGGGTATGCTTGCAATTCTCAGCCATGTCTGAAGATTTACAAGATCTACACACAACTTATGCAATTTTCCCAATAGGTTTAATTAATTAATTCCTTCCTTTCTAACAATAAATAAATAAATAAATAAATAAATAAATAAATAAATAAATAAGCAAAGTGTTAACCTTGGGTTAATTACTTAATTTGTTCCAGAGGTCCGTACTTAACCTGAAACTGTTCTTAACCTGAAGCACCACTTTAGCTAATGGGGCCTCCTGCTGCTGCCGTGCCGCCGGAGCACGATTTCTGTTCTCATCCTGAAGCAAAGTTCTTAACCTGAAGCACTATTTATGGGTTAGCAGAGTCTGTAACCTGAAGTGCATGTAACCTGAAGCGTATGTAACCCGAGGTACCACTGTAATGAAATGGAAGGTGCCAACAAGACTCAGCTTTAACATAAATTGGGAGAGGCAGAATTAAGGTATGGTACTAGGTCCATAATGTCCTATCAATGTGCAGGAATGGAAGCAATTACTAGATAGTTCTAAAATGACCGTGATTTAGCTTGTTTTCTCTCTCTTTTTTGGAAAAAATCTAAATCACTATGATAAGAATGCCCCCACAATCTTTTATATTGGTGGTGTGTTGACTTTTATTCTCTTTCTTTTAATTTCCAAAGCAGGGGACTGAACACTAGTTTATTTTGGTTACTTACTCAGAGTACTTTGTGGAGTTGTGGAAGCATAACTCTCAAAGATCCTGATATCCTTGTTAAAACATCTCAAAAACCTACATGTCCAGAATGATTATTTTTTGTTTAAAGTATTATGTTATTCTCCCCCCCCCCGCCTCCTGTTAAAGGAATTTGTGGACAGATGGGTCAGCTAGCCCAACAGCCATTTCAAAGAGCAGGACTGGCCCAAGACACAGCAACCCCTGATGGCTAAGTTGGTAGAGCATGAGACTCTTAATCTCGGGTTGTGGGTTTGAGCCCCATGTTGGGCAAAAGATTCTTGCATTGCAAGGGGTTGGACCAGATGATCTTCATAGTCCCTTCCAATTGTATGATTCTATGAAAAACGTTTGCTGTCTGAGAGGAAGAAAAAAGATACCGAGGAGGCTCTCTGCCTGGTTCCCTGTAATTTCACTTCTTGCAGACAGGGAACCACCAGAAGGCCCTCGGAGCTGGACCCTCAGTGTCCAGGCTGAATGATGGGGGTGGAGATGCTCCTTCATGTATATGGGGCCAAAGCCATGGAGGGCTTTAGCACCAACACTTTGAATTGTGCTTGGAAACGTACTGGGAGCCAATATAGGTCTTTTAGGACTCGTGTAATGTAGTCCTGGCGGCCTAGTCACTACAAAAGCAGATCAGAATGGCAGTTGAATCTTACTTCAAAGTCTGGCCAGATCTGCAATACAGTTCCCAGGTTTCGTGTGTGTGTGTGTGTGTGTGTGTGTGTGTGTGTGTGTGTGAAGGAGCCATGAATGTTGAAATGTTGTGAATGCTTTAAATGTATGGCTTGGATGTGGCCACAAACACTTGTGATAGAACAACATCCTTCACTGCATTTGGGAGAAGCAGGCTAGCTTAGAGGACACACATTGCTCTCTTCCTGAGAAGAGGGGAGTAGCGGGGGGGGGGGGTCAGTAAGGAAGGTATGGGGTGCCTCCACTGCGACCCTATTCTGCCTAATGGCAGGACCAGCTTGACAGTGCCCTTACCCTTTCATCTGTTCCTAGGTTTGCCTAGAGATGGTGGTATTAGCCTGAGACGACAATAACGCTGCCAAGGAAGACATCATACTGACATCCCCCCCCCCCCGCACGAACGAGCAGTGTGGCAAGGCCTTGGCAGCTATGACACATATTATGTAATCAGATTGCAGATGTGTGTGAATTAGTTTAAAACTTTTATTGGGGTTTTTTATTAGACCATGGTACAGTCCCAGCCTCTTTAGCCGTTGCCAACGTAGCCAGTTAATAGTGAATTAAGAGTACCTAATGCTTAAACTATTCTACGCTTCAGGGGCAAAATCCCTGAGAAGTAATATTTGAGATGCTTTCGAATCCAGGCTCTGCTAATCGGGACATTTAGGAGAGGAGAACAATGGAATTTCAGCTTCTTTGGAACAGATGTATAGTATCAGCATGGGAAATATTGGAATTATCTTTCTCCACTTGGCTCTAAATCATTGCTTTCTAAGCCATTCCTTCGGTAATAATCCAATCATGTCCCCCTCTGTTTTATTAAAGTGTTGTATGCAAGTTAATTTAATGAGCAACTGTGGCCTGTGAGGCCCTCTCTCTATAATTCAACATGTGTACAACATTGTGAATGTACTTAACACTTAGTTATTAATGTGCGTGGCTGTTGCCGTGGTAAAAAGACAGCGCTGTGGAGCAATAGCTTAAGCATCTCCATGGGATTACACAAAATAAATGAGAGGGGATGATCTAGGTTCAACTCCTGGCTCGGCTGTAGGTTTACTGAGTGAGGAGTTCACATTTGTTAGGTTTCGGGGCTCAGTCTGTAAAATGGATCTAACCGGTCTGGCTCTTTCTCTGCCAGTGGGTGAGACAATCTGGAGCATGGTGTCCAGGCACTCTGAAACACTTTGGGGTCGTGAAGCTGCTTCCATGCATAGCAAGTTGCTGCAACACATTTCCTTGCCAACCAGAGCAACTTCTACCAATTGTGGAATAGGTATCCTTTAGATGTGATTTTTAGCACCACTTTTCTGCTTCTGTGGCTAGCAGGAAGCACATGAATACAGTCGTCGTTGTCGCTTAAAATAATAGTAATAATAATGTGCTCTCAGTTGCACCAGTAAAGACAAATGTCAGGCTTCTTCAATGTTGTTTCATTTAACCATTTAACAATCAGTATTAATAATTCCTTTAACATGCTTGTGTTCTGTGCTAGCTGCCTCACACATAATTTGCTCCCTCCTGCCTGAGGTCCACCCTACTGAGTAAATCTCCCAGAGGGTTCCCATCCATAAAAAAACAAGAGAAATTTAAGTAATAGCTGCAGTAGCAGCAACAACAATTTAATTAATATACCATTTAATGTCAAAATAGGCTTCTAAGCCATTTACAAAACCAATCACACAAGCACAAACATGTAAATATCCATAATTAAAAGATGGGTAGGGAGAATCCCACTCAAACATTATAATATAAACACCCTTAACTGAAATATGCAATAGAACAATCCCATTAAAACAATACAGCAGTTAAAACTGGAGACTCAGGACGAGAGATCAATGCCTGCTCAAGCAAGTGTGTCTTAACAAGCCATCAGAATGCCAATACAGAAGGGGCCTCTTGGATTTCAGCAGGAAGCGCATCCCATAACATCAGGTCATGGCATTGCTCATTGGGCTCTGTTTGTTGATTGTAATACTCTTATATATATAGACGAACTAACCATATTTCAGATTTTAATAATACAGAGCGTGTGCACGTGCACACGGTGCCTTATCCAAACTACTGTGGTTCAGCACTGGGAAATTCAATGAACATTTGTTGGCCAAGTTTGGATTCAAATCCATGTCATTTCAAGTGCAGAACCAGGAAATCGCACTCAAAAGTCCAATCCTACACGTCCCGTGCCTTCAGTAGGATTTACACCCAAGTTCATGTGGGAAGGATTGTAGTCCATAGCTGCAATTCTAGTAATATGTATATGGAAGTAATCTCCATTGGACTCAGGCACAGATACTGGAGAGTGGGGAGGGATCACAAGGTATTGGAGGACAAAGGTGTGTGGGCCAACTGGCCTGCTGCTCTCAGGTACACTGGAGAAAACTGTTGTCACCAGGTAAGATTCAACTGTGGCCAATCAGCTTTCGTACATGGAATTAGAGTGTGTGGGCAGTACCAGATTCTTCTTCACCTCAGGCTATCAAATATCTTGGCCAGTCCTGAGATTTACTTCTGCGATATGCAGATCATAGAGTAGGCATGGTGCAAAATCGAACCATTGTCATTTCCTAGGTGGGCCTTCAGAGTTTATGCAGGAACTGGCTTGCAGACCTCCAAGACCCTAACTGCATAATTTGGGGTTTGGACTGTTGGCATTAATCCAAATAACTTATCTTAACTGGACTGTGGATCAGGCTGGAATAGGGTAACCAGAGAACCAATTCTAAATGTTTGCTTTGAGGTTTCCTAGAATGAATGATAACTTCTCGGCATTGACATCTGATCACGGAGCTTACCTACTCAAATAAACTAACAATAAGGCAGTCTGTTTTTCTTTAATTATAGTTTTGCCTTGGAAAGAGCAACCCTAGCAGTGGTTCTCTCATGAACAATTCCATCCTTTCCACATGGAAGAATCAAATATCCCTCAAAGCATTTGGGTGTGTGTTTTTTAAAAAAGAACTCTGAACAAAATGCAGATACCGTTTCTGGAGTTATAGAGTTACACAAAGTGTTGTTTCAGTATGAAGCCTGCTCTTAGATATCAAGGCCAATATACTAATCTGAATTTAAGTTCCTTCTCCCACAGGGGTGGCTAACCTGTTGTTCGCCATATACAGTCGGACTGCAGTTCTTGTCCTCCCTCTGCCAGAGACCCTCCAGTCACAGGCAAGGTGGTGTTCCGATATCATATCAGGGAGCAAGTATTCTCCTTCCACAGCACAGGAAAACCAGCTCCAAAAAATTGCTCCTTGATAGGACTTGCCCCTTCCAGCACAACTCATGCAACTGCTCTCAAAGCTGAGACAATTACGCTTGTCTTCGCAGGTAACTTTTAACAATTCACTCACTATTTGTGAACTTTAACCACTCATATTCTTTATTGATTTCAGTGAAAATAAAGCGATGTAATTCAGAACTCCAAAATCTGGAGAGAAAATTGAAGGATTTCTGACACACTTCTACAGCCACATTGACTGTTAGGGGCAAAGTAGTGTCAGCTTACTATGTTGGTACAACAAAACACATTGTGCATATTTATGCTAGCCCATAGATTCATCGCTAACCAATTGGACTTATGGCCTCAAGGGTTAATAACAATATGCTGGTTATACTGCTGTATCCCTACTTATCCCTGGGCAACCAAATACAGTTTGAATAAAGCTGTCTTACGTCACTACTGGAATATGGGCAGGTTCAGGCTTTGGTGGGTCCCTAGAGTTTAGGGAACCTGATTTGTGGAGTTGATTTAGTATATCGATAGTCAACATAAAAGAGTGTTCCCAGTCAGTTCTAAAAGTCATGGTGGAACATGAACTCAGTCCTGCACACTTATCTGGAGGAATAGCAGCTCTTAAAATTAGGCTATATATATTTGAAAAGAAAGAAACTTGTATAGATTTCTAGTGTACAAAATATAAAAGTAATAAGTGGATGCGGGCGGCGGGGGGACTCCTTTGAGTCTTTTACCATAATATTGATTTTATATGTCAGTTTTTCTTTAACATCCAATTTCTGGACTGTTTTATTGAAACTTCAACAGACAGTAGCTTATTTTTCCACAGACGTAAGCACCTGAGATTCTTGGCAGATCAACTTAAGAGCAGTAAAATGTCCTATAAAATGTAACTTTAGCTTAGAACATACAGATTGTTTATAGAATATATTCCAACATTTGCTTTTTCAAGAGCAAATTCTCTTTCTTGGCAAATATATACATATCGGTTCCATTATAATGAGTAACTGAAAAATGATCAGCTGATTAATCCAAATAAACAGAAATATTTCCTCTGGCCTATGCATTTGGCTTCATAGATATCTTTACTTCCCACAGAAAGTTCAGTGTATACCATAACCAAAACATTCTCAAAACCCTTAAAGGGTTTAGCAGGGTTTTTAAAATCTTATAATCACTTTGAAAATGAGGGCGAATCACAAATAAACACAGGAAATTCTGTAATTGTTTTCCTCTTGTTTGATTTTTCAGAACGCAGCAAAAAAAGATTACAGTTCCATGAACATCATCACACCCTGTGACAAAAGAAGTGGAGTAATCTTCCCATCTAAATAAAGCAAATACGCACAGTGTTCCTCAGCCAGATATGACTGAATCAAAGATGTCTATGTATTACATTTATCTTCCACAAAGAAAAAAACTTTGACAACCTAAATAACACATTTTTCTATAATAACAGTTTTTAAAGGAATAATTGGGTAAAGATCTTTTCAAACTGTCGCAAAATTACTCTATGAAAAAGCTATGCCCACCAGAAAGTGAAATAAACATCAGCAAGATGTAAGGCCGGCCCACCCATGAGGCAACATGAGGAAGTTGCCTCTGGCGGCAGATCTGGGCAAGGAAGAGGCGGCAACAAAGAGGACAAACTGGTGCAAACAAGGCAGCCTCAGCAGCAGGCATGTGCAGAAACGGAGGTGGTGGCAAAGGGGAAAGCATTTTCAGTTTTGCCTGTAGTGGCAAAATGTCCTGGACTGGTGAATAGTTTGACCAAAATAATGGGTTGGTTGTTTTTTAAATGAGGAAGGTACAGCTAGATGTGAATAAAACTTTTGCCTTCATGTAAATAGGCATGCCTGTTGTTTTTGTCCATAGAGTTTTCTTGGCAGGGATACTGGAGTGGCTTGCCGGTTCCTGCTCCAGGTGGATCACATTTAGTCTAAACTCTTAGCTATGACCTGTCTGTCTTGGGTGGCCCTGCATCATAAGCTCATAGCTTCTCTGAGTTTTTCAAGCCCCTTCACCATGACAAGGCAGTGATCACCTTGCCGACAAAGCTCCGTATAGTTAAAGCTATGGTTTTCCCAGTAGTGATGTATGGAAGTGAGAGTTGGACCATAAAGAAGGCTGATCGTTGAAGAATTGATGCTTTTGAATTATGGTGCTGGAGGAGACTCTTGAAAGTCCCGTGGACTGCAAGAAGACCAAACCTATCCATTCTTAATGAAATCAGCCCTCAGTGCTCACTGGAAGGACAGATCCTGAAGCTGAGGCTCCAATGCTTTGGCCACCTCATGAGAAGAGAAGACTCCCTGGAAAGGACCCTGATGTTGGGAAAGATGGAGGGCACAAGGAGAAGGGGACCACAGAGGACCAGACAGTTGGACAGTGTTCTTGAAGCTACCAACACGAGTTTGACCAAACTGCGGGAGGCAGTGGAAGACAGGAGTGCTTGGCGTGCTCTGGTCCATGGGACATGACTAAACGACTAAATAGGCATGCTCAAACCGATATATGCACTGATGAAAAACTGTGTAATTGATCAGTATATATGTGTAGGAATAAAGTGAGTTAAGCCATTAATGTGCATAAGAAGTGGCTGTTGATGCAAATTCATCACCTCTGGTTGACTGCTTCTAAACTAGATTAAGAACATGTTTCTTAGGAGAGTAGACACATTTACCACAGAATGTGCATATTGTCCAGAGAATAAACAAAATTGTAGTTTCCCAAGCTAGAGAATGTGTCTACTTTCCAGAGAATGTGGATATTTTCCTTCTCCTGGGGAGATGATGTATACAATGGTTATGATATATGATGAGTGCTTGTTATGCACATTAACCATACAATTCACATTGCCCCTAACATGCATACCTCAATATTGCCAGCATTCTTAGTCTTACACATTTCACAATTCTCCTATATGACTTCTACTCAGTTTCCAATTATTTCTATTAGAGGGAGAAACATTGACTTATTACTCAATACCAGGAATCAGTCAGATCTTAACAAAATGTTATACTTTGGATAGGCTACCAAGGTATACAAAAGGTCCAGTCTGTGCCTCACATTAGCTTTTTTATCCAGCTTGAGGTTTCATAGTCTTGGACTAAAGAAAACAGGAAACCGACAATTGTTATATCAGTTTATGAGCCAACGCTGGAAGACACACGACAAAAGATATGGCCATGTAGACAACCTGAGAAAGTTGTGGTATTTCCGAAACTGCCTTTCTTAGAACCAGTTGTTGGGGTGGCAGCCCTCCCTGAAAACAAACAGCTTTCCAGGGCCCATAATTGCATCCATAGATACATGGATGGAAAAAGTTCTGCTGGAACAAGAAGTCCATCTTGCCAATGACTAAGTAGGTGATAAGTAAAGATTCCTACAAGAACAATCTGTTTGATGGCAAAGAAGGCAAACTAGGCAACATTCCTTTAGAAAGAGAGCATACTCAAAGTTGAATTGTGATGATTTTTAAAATAATAAAAAAGCCCCTTTCCTAACAAGTTGTTAGGTCAGCGAAGCTCCATACCGAATGTGGGAATTGCAACGGCTGTGTGTTAAGATGGAGGATGATTTAATTTGGTCCACAGTTTTAAGAGAACTCACTACATCATACCTATTGGACTTCTACACAGATCAGAACATAATTATCCTTTGGTTTCACACTTATCTGAAATTTGCAATACAGTTCTCTGAACAAAAAATGTACAAAAATGTGTGAACAGGTGCATATTTCAGGATGAAATACCTTTATAAGCACACACATGGTGATAATATACATATCTATAAAAGTATTTTGTGATTTAAGTATTGATTTAAATATGGATTCTCATATACCGGTAGATCTTTTTGTGTACCTAGAATGTAGACTTCCATAGAAAAGGTAAGTGTTACCTCAGTTTCTTTTGCCACTGGCCCACTGGCAGATGAGAGAATCCAGTCCTTAGCACACTGAAGAAAGTCTCCCACTCCCTGGTTTAATTTATTTTAGGAATTGCTTGTGATTTTGCTAACCATTGTTTTCAATATATGGCATTTTATTGAAATTGTGTTTTATAGCTTTGTATATTATGTTAGCTGTCTTAGCAAGGCTTTTGGCTCTGAAAGGCAGCACGTTTTAAAATTAAATTAAATTAAATTAAAAACCTCCGTTTGCCAGCAAATGCTCATTCAACAGGCTCCCCGAGAAGTGTGCTTGTGTGAAGTATGTGTTTTCAAATACCAGTTTGTCACATACAAACTTTACAGTCAAGGGCATATTTTTAAAAAATCCAATATGGGCCTAAATGTTTTAACAACAACAACAACAACCATGTAACTAATGCACTGATCTGGTGTACCTTTTTGGTTGCTGTGTGCTCTCCCATCCAGGAAGATTTCACTTTAATGAATGGCACCGATGTCGCACAAAATACAGCTGTGGAATTCTCTGCCACAAGGTGTAGTGATGATTGAGGCATAGGGGTGTATGCAGTGCCACCAACTTGAATGACTTTAAAGGGGTTATTGACCCATTCACAGAGGATAAGCATATTAATGGCCCCTAGCAATGATGGTTTATAGATGCCCACCAGTATCAGAAACTATTGCACTTATTTGCTATTGTGCTTATATCCTGCCTGTAAGTTTCCCATGGGCATCTAGTGAGCCAGTGTGATGACAGAATGCCGAACTAGGTGTGCCTTTGTAGCAGCAGGGCTGTTGCATTCTTTAATTCAAGTAACTGGAGGGATGAAACACTGTTTCTTATTTATTATTGCATGGTAATCAAAACTTTAAATGACATGGCAGGGGTCTGTGTCTTTTGAGCTGTTTAGTTCTGGTTGGTTGGTTGGTTGGTTAGCTAGCTAGGAAACAAACAAAACAAACAAAAAAGAGTTCCTACACAGCATGGAAAAAACATTACCCTACAAGGTAATTTAGTATGTCATTCACTGATACCCCTTTGTAAATTGCCGTCAATCGGCCGTATGTCCATTCTCTGTTGGAAATGGATCCAAAAGGTCTGTATTGCATATACATAGATGGGAAAGCCACAGCGATTAACTACACCCATGCTTCATTGGTTCCCTTTTGGAAACCGCTCATCAAACCACCGTCGGAATGGGTGTGTCATGTGTATTGTGGAGATACAGTGTGGACAGAGAGGAAGGAGAGACGCACAATTATCCCTTTACGCTGAGAAAGCTAATCCAACAGCCTTGACCAAGAACCAGGATGTTCCCATGTATGTTGTCATAGTATCTAGTAGCTTATACAACAACAAGAAGAAAACTAAAGTGACCGCAAAATCTACCAATCTGTGCAAAGACCTAATTAGTACCTTCAAATAAATCACCGTGTAGGCCTGGATGTCATGCTCCAGAGTAATTCAGAATTTTAACTTTGGCTGCAGCCTTCAAGCGTCTCCCTCTAAGGACTTAGGCTGTAGTCTTATAATACTTACCTGAGACTCGATGAGCAAGCCTCATTGGAGTCAGTGGGACTTATTTTTGAGTAATTCAAAGGACTGAGTGTAAGGGACTTGGAGATAGTGTGCATATAGCCCCAGGCTGAATGTCCAGCAATTAAGCAGCTCTTGGAAGGACCTCTGCCTCGAACGCTACAGGGCTGTGGAGCCTCTTTTCTTTTGAGGGCTGTGTCCCTTGTTGGGGTGACCTTTCAGAGGCTGCATGCTAGCAGGAAGCAGGGCCACCCATTTTTTTCCTCTTTCAGCCCTCCTTCTTTCCCTCTTTATCCATCTTACCATTCCTCTTCCACACAATGACCAGGTACTAGGTACAATTAGGTACTCTTCCGTATCCTTGGTGAGGTGGTGATGGAGAAACCAAGAGCTAAAAATACCTTTCAAAACACACACTCACAAAACACTGCATACCACTGTTTGTTTCTTTCATCCTTAATACAGAGAACTGACTTTATGGATTAGACTCTTAAAAAGCATATTGTGATTGGATCAAACAATATTTTCATATTCTGCTCTTCAAAGGCCTGCTCTCGGCCTCAGTTCCACATGACAGGATTTTATCTGGCACTATAATGAAAACCAAAAGAAAGGAAGAAATCAAGAAAGAAAGAAATCACTGGGAATGAATAATGCGAACTGATTCTTCCCCCCGCCACCCAGTCTTCTCGCTGCTCCAAGGGCTGAATGCTGAAGAACTCAAAGAAAACATAGCCAGAGTCTCAGGAGATGCTGTCTCAACAACGCCTCCTTCTGTTGGCGCATTGCAGTATCTGTTTAACTAATCAGGGGGAAATTTATCATACAGGATTTGGTGGGGTTGTTTGTGGAGTCTCTAAGCACAATAGTGCTGGATGTTCAGATGTCATCTGTGTGCCTATGGAGATGAAACACCACAGCTGGTATAAAAACAAAGAGGTGCCAAAAACTGGATTTCAAAATAGAGGACTATCTTAGAAGAATGCAATTTTTAATGATTCACAGTGTGTGTGTGTGTGTGTGTGTGTGAGAGAGAGAGAGAGAGAGAGAGAGAGAGAGAGAGAGAGAAAGAGAGAGAGATGTATTTTTCATGACCGGATAAGCCAGTGCAAAACACACACACACACACCTGCCACAATAACACAGCTACATGCGGTAACGTCAAATGGCTATTGAGCATTTATCCAAATCTCTGGAAAGGGTGTGATATTTTTTCAGGCAGCTGAACAACCATAGTAACGAATTCCTCTTACATCATATGTTAGGATGACATATTTTGGCAAGTTTGCATATTTGTTTTGGGTTTTTGTTTTTGTTTTGCACGGAAATCTTACCATGAGGTGATGAATAAAAATTATCCTTCTGTGGCTACTCATTCTTATAAACTGCATGTAGAGAAAATGAGACACAGTCTTGAAAAAGATGCTGGCTTGAGAGCCTCCTGGAGTGGAATCTGGGGGGAAATGAAGAGGGGAAGTTATCTATTGGGTTTCCTACATTCCACCCCACTCTTCCAACAGTCCGTCATTTGCTAAAGAAAAGAAAGGAAAGGGTTATGCTGACATAATTCTCATATGAATTCTACAGGGCAAAGTATTTCTTGGAAAGTGTTTGTATTTCCTCCAGCAGCAACCTCTGGGTACCACCTCACTCTTCAGCTCAGGGCCTCTCAGTCTTTCTACCCCCAGGACTCACTTGAGATGACTGAAAATTGTGTGGAGGCTCACCAGTCCCAAAATGGCAGTGCAGGGGCAGCACCAGTTATGGAAAAGGTGGCGGATGGAGGCAAAGTTTGGTATAATCAGCTGGCAATTACTGATGTCACCTTCTGCTGATATCTAATCCATTTTCAGAAATTGCTAAATTCTTCCTCACAGTGTTTCCCCCATGGCGAGGAGCTCCATCACTCATCATCCCACAAGCTAAGTCAAGACATTTGCTCTGGAGATATTGTGGCTCAGTTTTTACTGGTGATTACATTTTCTTTTATATTTTTCCCTTCCCTGTGTCTCTCAAATAATTTTTGCACAGCTCTATATTTTTATTCCATTCTTCTTTCACGCTCAGCTTGCAGCTAATTCTGCCTTCCCACCAGACCCTACAGTCCTTCATTGCTGGTCTTTTGAAATTCGCTTCTTACTCCTCTGACAGATCCTCCCTCTTATCTTTGCACTTTCTATTACCAGTTATTTATTTATGCATTATTAATTATTATCAATAAATATTAGCTTTTTATCTCACTTTTCAATTTCATTGTTCTGTATGGGACAATGGCAATAAAGATTATCGTACTTTCCAATTATCTTTAGTGCCTCCTGTGACCTTTCCTCATCTACTCCCACAAAATCTCTGTCTCCTGGGCAGTTTTAGTCAGCATGCATGGAGATGCTGGTGTCGGCACTGGCCCAACGGAACGGTTATGGCACAGGTACTGTAGCGGGCAGGGCACTGAGGCCCACTGGTGAGTCGTGGGCCACTGTTTGAGGAATACCATATTGGCCTGAAAAGGCCTCACTTTCCCCCCAAATTCTGTTGTTTTTTAAAAATAATATTTATTGCTTTTAAAGGTTACAAAAAAAGAAGAAGAGAGAAAAAGAAAGACAAAAAAGAAGAAAACAAAAGAGGGGAAAAAACAAAAACAATACAATATATAAACAATACAAAACCCAACCCATTAAACTTGACACATAAATAAAGCAAAGCAAAAACAATTTAAAAACATCCCTCCTTTTCCATGCTCTATCCTTCATTCCCTTGTTTCCTCGACCTCCTCACACCTCCCTTTTTGTATCCCACTTCTACTGATTGTTTCAGCAAATCCTTTCCATCTTTCTCTATTTTCTATCATATTATAAATAACATATTTTTTAACCTTATTTCCCATTAAGACTAAATTACTTACATACAGTGGTGCCTCACAAGACGAAATTAATTTGTTCCGCAAGTTTTTCCTTCTTGCGAGTTTTTCTTCTTGTGAAGCACGGTTTCCCATAGAAATGCATTGAAAATCAATCAATGCGTTCCTATGGAAACCACCTTCAGAGCAGGTCCGGGGACAGTCTGTCCCCCGATCTCTTCTGAAGGCTGGGGGGGGGGGACAAGGGCTTTTCTTCCCACCCCCAGCATTTTAAAAACCCCCGGGACAGCGGAGGACTTCTCCGCTGTCCCGGGGCGATTTAAAAGCCCCCGGGAAGGCAGGCAGGGGGGACAAAAACTTTTGCCCCCCGCCCGCCTTCAGAAGAGGTCCAGGACCCCTTCTGAAGGCGGGCGGGGGGCGAAAGTCTTTGCTCCCCCCGTCTGCCTTCAAAAGCCGTCTGGGATAGCGGGAAGCGCTTCCCTGCTATCCCAGACTGCTTTTAAAATGCTGGCAGTGGGGAGCAAAGCCTTTCGGCCCCCGCCGGCCTTCCTGGACCTCTTCTGAAGGCCGGAGGGGGGGGAAAGGCTTTGCTCCCCACCGCCAGCATTTAAAAGAGGTCCCCGGAGAATTCCCTATGGGCTTTCTTCTTGCGAAGCAAGCCCATAGGGAAATTCGTCTTGCGAAGCAACTCGCAAACGGAAAACCCTTTCGTCTTGCGGGTTTTCCGTCTTGCGAGGCATTCGTCTTGCGGGGCACCACTGTATACTTAACTTCTTATAGCATTTCTGCTAAATCCATAAAATATCATTCCACCATTTTTCTAACAGTCATTACTTTTACAATATTTCTAAATATAAACTTTAACTTTTCCAATCTTCTTCCACCATCTCCTCTCCGTGGTTTCGGATTCTGCCAGTCCTTTCCGTCAGTTCCATATAGTCCATCAACCTGGAGATCTTATATCCGAGGCTCTTAACTCTTTTCCAAGTCCCTTCTGCTGATCTTCTTCATATTCTTTAATGCTCAGGAGCAAATCTCGGGAAAACTCCAACCTAACAGTACTTTTATTCCTTCTGAACAGTTCAGCCAAATTTCCATGGTTAAAACTAAAGTCCATAAAGTGTTTCAGGACGTAATTCGGAATTCCTCCAAGTCTAAAGGCCCCCAAAACTTCAGGCTCCTCCAAACCCAAGCCCATGTCCCAAAAGTCAGTCAATCCCTGGATAGAGGGATCTTTCCAACTTTCCTTCTTCGGTCCAAGCCGGGATCCAATCCTCAAAATCTGACTTTTGCTAGATTCAATCATGGAAGACCTCAATTTATAATCACTTTCCCCCCCCAAATTCTGACCATGAAAAGTTTAAGTGTGGCTTATAATCACGACCTTATGGTATGCAGCCCAGGAGCACAGGGCAAAGCGGTGCCCATCCCAAGCGTAGTCCCCCATCCTCTCCCCCAAGGGCAGGAAGGGAGAGAGCAGGAAGGGGAATGGCCGGCGGCAATGCAGTGCGGCTCACCCCGCCCAGTATGCAGCCAGGAGCAGCGAGGAATGGAACGGCTTATATTTGGGTATTTTTTCTTTTTTCTTTTCTCCCCTCCAATTTTAAAGGTGCGGCTTATATTCGAGTGCGGCTTATATTCGGACCGATACGGTACTTGTTCAGTCGATATTTTGACCCCCAGAAGGGGGGGAAGGAAGGCATCAGAAATTCCCTCACACAAGACTTCCTTCCACTCATGTTAACAGTCGATAATCCTCAGATAGAGATTGCTAGAGACCCTGCTTTACATTTTCAAGTATTACAACATTTAAAGTGATAATCAACAAGGAGAATTCAGTGAAATACATATGCTTTTTTTTTTTTTTTACTGCAGGGGGAAGGAGTCCGATTAGAAAATTTGGAAACATAAAGTTCAGATATCTCATACACACTCACAATTGGGGGATGGAGGGATTATAAATCATAGTACATAATATCCAGCACCCAAGCAGATACTTTTAAATAGTGGAAAGGAATGGGCTATGGCATTTAATCTGCAGTATACCAGTCGCTCCAAGTATGACTCATAGCTCAAGTTCAAAGATAAAGATCAAAGAAGGGAAATATTCTTTGTGTGCCCGTGAGGTCAGATACCCACAGCAAACCCCATAAAAGAAGGCAGTGAAAAGAGAGGCCCATATTTTGATTATAGGAATGACACCATTCCTTTAATAATGAATACCTCTCTATTTTGGCAATATGAAATCTGCTACGCGGCACAGATAAAACCTTGGATATCACTATTCTTCAGTGACTTTCCTGCCCACTGATGCTCAATTTGGTCTCCACTCTTACACAGAACTGTTTGTTTTGTTGCACTCTGAAGAAAACAAATGGAAGTTCCCCCCAAGTCCCCCCAAGTGGGATCCTTTCTCATAATTTAAAATGAAGTTCACTCTTCATTTCCTTCTGCAAACATTCATAACCAACATTCCTCTTTTGCAGGAGCACAAAGGCTTGCAGATTCAGCTTTATCTCTGTTTACAATCCAGCCCAGAAACACACTTGGATGCATTTTGCTTGTTTACACTGGTTTTCTTCGGATTAAGTGCTTCATAGGGCAAGCTAGAAGAGTAATTAGTAAATAGCAAAGGTTTTTTGCCCTCATGTCCTGTTTGTGGGCTTCCAATACACATCTGGCTGGCCATTGTGGGTAAGACAGGTTGCTTGATATGTCTTTTGTTTCATTCTGTTGGCTCTTATTTACTTAAGCCCCCTGAGAACGGAGCATGCTCAGAAGCCCCCACAGCCAATGTTGAGGTTAGTTAAGCACCAGTTCATCAAGGCTGTGAGTAGGTTCAATGAGGGAGGGAAGTGACTTGCTCAAGGCCCGAACACAGGCCAATTAGTAGTCTTCTGCATGCTGTTGCACTCCTACTCCCATTGCCCATAGGCATAGCCATCATGGTTTATAGCCAGGGGGATGATGGGAGTTGGAGTCCGGCAACATCTGCACTCACAGTTTAACATGTTCTGAAAGTGGGGGATAGGGTCAGGGAGATGGGTCTGTGGTCCTTTCCCACTCCAGCAAATATTCACCATATACAGCAAAAGAGTTCTCAGATTTTGGACTCAATCTCAGATCTTTATAGCAAAGAGAAAGAATTTTATGGAGGGTAGGAAACTGTTGTTCACTGTTCTGAATACAAATATCCCAAATGCACCCGTGACCCCCCAGATTGCATAATAAAGTCCCTACTGCAGTTTGGTTGAAGGGGGGGGCTAGGGCTGAGGAATTATGCGTTCAGGGGTTTGCCAGTCAGAAGGTCGGCAGTTTGAGACCCCATGACGGGGTGAGCTCCCACTGCTTGGTCCCTGTTCCTGCCCACCTAGCAGTTCAAAAGCACGTCAAAGTGCAAGTAGATAAATAGATACTGCTCTGGCGGGAAGGCTCTGGCGGGAAGGTAAACGGTGTTTCCGTGCACTGCTCTGGTTCTCCAGAAGCGGCTTAGTCATGCTGGCCACATGACCCAGAAGCTCCCTCGGCTAGTAA
This sequence comes from Podarcis gaigeae, assembly GCF_964106915.1. Lineage (NCBI taxonomy): Eukaryota > Metazoa > Chordata > Lepidosauria > Squamata > Lacertidae > Podarcis > Podarcis gaigeae. The sequence goes on from NC_139680.1 coordinate 93,352,309, forward strand.
AGCGAGATAAATGCTACAACCCCAGAGTCGTCCGCGACTGGACCTAATGGTCAGGGGTCCCTTTACCTTTACCTTGAATTGTTGGGGGAATTTCAGTCTTCTCCATGAGAATATTCAGAGAAACCCCCCGCCCATTTTGCCATCTATGAATTTTGTACTCAACTGTAAATCAAGTTTTGATATGGTATAATAGGATTTCAATATTGATCAAGAAAGCCATAGTCTTAGCCCCTACTCCTTCCACTGCTCTCTTAGCCCATGGTTTCCTTCACCCACCAATATGAGCTAAAGGTATGAGTTTGATCACAAATTAAGTGACACAAAATATCTCAGGAGAGAATCTTCTGAGAAAAAAAACTGTTGGATTCCCTGCCATATTTGACAAATTCTCTCCCCCTGCCCCCACTTGATGCATGCATTTGACCACCCACAAATGGTGTGGGAAACTTTTGGAGACAGGTTTTGTTCAGCTCCAGTGACGATACATCACAACACGTAGGGGAAATAAGATATGATGTCTGAGATTCCTTTCCACATCCTGCTTCTCAACCCCTTTTCCTTTTGTGTAGGGATGCAGAACTGGGTCCGGCCAATGAGCTGCATCATTACTTAGCCCATCCTTCACAGTCCGACTTGATAGGTGGGACCAGCCATGTGCCATTCCCCTGACACCAGGTAATGGACACCTGAACAGCTGGTGGGTTGTTACAGTGGCCTCCTCTGAAGGTGGGCTCCCAATGCAAATCAGCTGATCGGCACCAGGAGTGTGCTTTCAAGGCTCTGTTTCAAACCACTTCCTAAAACAGAGCTCCATTTTAGGAAACGCTCTAAAACAGAGCAGGCCCCTTCGAAGGCACCCGTTTGAAGAGGCTCGCTTCGTTTGCATGAACCACGTCTGAAAACGGAGCTTTGAATGCAAACTGATTCATGAAAATGGAGCAAGCCCCTTTTGCCAGTCAGCTGATTGGCACTGGGAGTGTGCCTTCAAAGTGGCTTGCTCCATTTCAAGCCGCTTCTAAAACAAAGCAAGCAAGCCACCCCACCCCCACCCCCCGCAGCTGCCTGGCGCCACAAGGAGCCACACTCACCAAGGAGCCACGTATGACGTTATGGTTTATAGAAACGCTTTTCAATAAATAAATAGCAAAGATAAAACCAACAGGACTTGTAAAAACAACGCTAGGTAACTAAACCATGTGTCCGGATAGGCTTTCTTGACTTACCACAACCATCCATCAAGTGCAGAAACAGATGGGCAAGCCTCTTAAGCTGTAGCTGACTTTCGTTAATGTTTATAATTAAGCCATAAGACTTGACAAGCAGCACATTTCTGAGAGATTATCACACATCTCAGGTGCAGCATGAGGCAGGAGCCAAAAGCCAAGCGACTTCAGCTCCTCAGAAAGTGTGCAATAATCCCTCAGAAATCTATTAACCAGGAGTGCCTCATAGCTATTATGACATGGAAACTTCAAGGTAAAAAGGTCATACCTGTGTTTTTTATGAGGAAATGTTGACGCGTGCATGACATAGCCAGTGACCAATCAAAAACCTTCATTGTTACTCTCCATTCTCAAGTAATTTCATAATAGCTAAATGTTGTAAAGCAACATTCTGTGATCTGCCTGTTAGCAGCTATTTGCTGGGCTAAATTTGTAAAAAGATGTGCATACTTTTCTCTTTCCAAAAACCCCTGTAAGCTAGGATTACATGCAGACATGTGTGTAGAATTAGACTAAGCATAAATAAAAATGCATTAATTCCATTAGGAATTCTCATATTTTTTAAAGTTAAACAAGTACAAGTGGGACCTGCAGCAAAGTGTTGCAGTGTATCCTCGCCTTCACGAGGGAATGCTCCTTCGAGCCAACTGTGCCTCCCTCTGGGATACCACAAGCTGTCAGGAGCGCAAGCAAATCATTTCACTCCCCACATACCCCCATTTTCCATCTTCCTTTTCTAACCAACAGTCAACATTTGGTATTTACTGAGACGGCTCAGTTCTCAGTTTGGGGGGAAGGTTGACCCCTTAGTTATATTTTCCTAAAGATATTTTTTGGTATCTGCAAACCTCAAGGCTCCCTCAAGCATGTTGATGACTCCCTCTTGATTCTCAGTGGCCCCATTTTGGCTACAATCCTGTCGGCACTCACCAGCCAAGTTCACTATTAAAGGGAGTGACATTACTGTAATATGTAGACATTTCATTATATCTGCATGACCGGGAACATAAATCAATTATAGCCACTGTTAGCAATTCTGCTTCCACTGCTACTTTATTCCTTGCATATGCACCATAATTTATTTTATTATTTATCCATTCCAGTTTCTGTTCTCTTCACAAAGTCATATTTAAAACAATAATGTAGAATTTGAGGAAACTTATATTGTACCAGCCTATGAACCAGCTGCCAAATGGATCAGAGTTCTCTGGTTGACTGTAGCAGCAGAACAGATAGTAATATCACTCCCTCATATTTCAGTACATAGGAAGAGCCCACTGGATCAGGCCAGTGCCCCACCTAGTTCAGCACCGTGTTCTCACAGTGGCCAACCAGATGCCTTTGGGAAACCTGCAAGCAGGATCCATGCGCAAGAACACTCTCCCCTTCTGTAGTTTCCAGCAACTGGTGTCCCGAAGTATTATGGCCTCGACACTCACCAGGAGTCCTCCCACCTGCACCTGGCCTCTTCAGAGCTGCAACTTCTAGGTAATTTCCACATTCCTCTTTGCTGTTACAATATAAATATTGGCAAGGGCAAAGAAGTGAGCATATGCCAGGGGGCACGCCACATCACTGGTTCTGAAAGATGTTGCTACTGTAATCTGGAGCCCTCTGAACACATGACGGGTAGTTCCCAGAGGCTCAATGGATTTCACAGCTACATACAATAACACCCAAAGGTCTTATGACTAGTTCTCTTTGTTATAGTTTCCCCACAGGTGTTCTTTAGTGTTTAGGATATGGAAAGAGCATTTATATATTGCAAAGCTAGAGCTGGGTCATTTCTTCACTTGAACTTTATTTAGTCTTTGCATGTAGTTACAGCTCTCAGCTGAAGGGGTCAGTTAATATACACGAGCTTTATCTGAGTTATTTTCCTACTGTTTGACAGAATATAGGTTCATCGATAAGGAAGGAGTAAATGTGACATTTTCATTCAGGCTTTCTCAGTCAGTATGAGACATGATTTCTGGTGAGAGTTGGAGTCTAGCAACATCTGGCGAGCATCGTGTTGTTGACTACCCCTGGCTTGGGGCACAGAGTAAGAAAGATGTACAACAACCAGCAGCTTCTTTTCATCTTGTATGTAACTGGACCACAAGCACTAAAGGCCAATGAAGTGTCTCTCAGCCTGGCTATAGTCTCTTCTTTGCTCTGCTCTAGCTACTTAGCAAAGCAGCTATCTCCAAGCCTGCTCCTGATATTCTGGGCCTCTTCCACTTTATGGTGGAACTTCACAGGTTACATCACTTCCTTTAAGTCATGCAGCAAGTGTCCTCTCTGAAGTGTTCCCAGCTTCCCCTTCCCCAAAGCTGCTTTCAACCTTGCCAAAGTTCCACCCCTTGTTTCCATGGAAACAACTGGACCGCTTGAGGCACCATTACAATGGCAGAAGAGTGATGGGTGCCGCATCCCAGCTGTACAACACATGCCCTGGACCCTTGGGAATGTGTAGACTATAAATTAAATGAAGAAAAGAAACATCAAACTGCAAATAATCCATAGCTGTGGATAATTTACTGAGCAGGATTGTGGCTCCCCCAAAATAACACTTTTGAGAGGGTCTATAACCTTCTCTTTTGCTTGCTTTATTATAAGCTGCTGGTTTCTCTTTGGATAATACTCAGTGGGGGAATGAGGGTCCATTTCTTCTTGCTATATGTCTTAATTTCAGTTTGACTAGGGCATATATTCAATATTATTAGCAAGATGGCAACAGGAACCCAACCTAGCTCCCCACCTCTACCCCAAGTTTTAAAAAAGGAAGAATTATTTTTCAGCCTACTTACCTAAAATAAGTCATAAATTGAAGGTGTATAGGTTCTGTTCACATCTGTTCCAATGTGCAACTGTGGAACTTTGAACAGAGCCAGACATGATGCATTGTTACTGCAAACATCCTGAAATGGAAATTTATGACTTATTACCTCACAGTATTTCTCTCACTGTTTCCTCTTCAGACTAAATGAGCTTTTCACCTGACATTTGAAACACTGACCCAGGAGACTGAATGTGGCTCAAACTGAGGAGTTTGTGCTCTCTCTCTCTCTCTCTCTCTCTCTCTCTCTCTCTCTCTCTCACACACACACACACACACACACACACACAAACTCACGCACAACTATATTGCCACATATAGAAATGGCAAGACATGGTTGTAAATGCTAGCCAGCAAAAGATTGGTGAATTGTAACCTGGCCTTTTGAAGACACATAAGACCCAAGCTATGGGTTGCTGGACTACAGCCCCCCATAATTCCTGACCACTGGATATGCTGGCCAGAGCTGATGGGAACTGGAGTCCAACAACATCCAGAGGATCACAAGTTCCCCATTCCTGTCCTAAGGGGTTGAGTGAGTGAAGTTCAGGCCCAGTGAACAGCTACTGCCGTGGGTTATTTTTTTTTTGTGGGAAGACAGGATTAGGATACAATTCTCATGGTACAATCTACAGTCTGGCCTAAAACAGCTTGTGCAGGGGCACCAAAGCAGGGTATGTCACACAGCAGCCTGCCATTTTGCACACTGCAGCTATAGAGCTATGTTTTGAACTACAGTTATCATGTCCTATCAGCTGGTGTCTTTTGAGACTGGTGAGGTGGAATGCAGGGAGCCCAAAAAGTAGGCAGAGCCCATGCTAGAAAGACAGAGTCACTGATTATATCCTGATCCCCATTTCCCTCCCTGCTGAGTTCTATAAGGGCAGTACCAGGATTAAGGAGGGGGAAGCTGGCATCTGTCAGGGACTGGGCAGAGGAGGAATGGTGGAGACCACCTCACCATCCTGACCCTTCCAGCGAGGAGGAAGAGGGAGACAGTATTGATTTACAACAAGGGTTTGCGGGAGGTCACAGCTCAGAGGCGGATGAGGGGGGAAATTGGGAAATAATGGGAGAGCATTCCATTAGAGAGATTTAGAAAGCATTCCAGACTGACCATCTCCCAGAACCCAGCGGGCCTTTAAAGTAGGAGAGCAAAGAGCTTGGAGACAGGCAGCACTTAGAGGCACCCGTAGAGGAGATGATGATGAATGAGGAAGTGGGAGAGACGGGGTGGGGTGGAGATTCACTCAGGACAATGCCATTATCCAAGAGGCTGGGTTCTATAGCCTCTCTCTGTAAAGTCTGAAATAAAAAAGGACTGTAAGAAAGTTTCCCTTGTCTTTACACTTTCCTGGGCAGCCAGCTGGGAGCCGCTGACAGCATCCTGACACTGATGTAAGTAAGTAGGCAGATGGATGGGAGCTGGGTGAGGGCAGACTGAGGATGGTGGGGCAGTGCCCCCATTTGAACTAATGGAGCAGCTTCCATTGCCTTTTAGGGTGTTCTCCTCAAATGCAGTTACCATCACACAATGTGGGGAGTTGGGTCAAGTATAGTCCTGTCACTGGCTTCATTATTCTCCACATATTGGAAGACAAATCTGGGTAGCAGTGAACATTCTCTTTTTGTGGTCCATTTAGAGCCCAGGCAATTTAGAGCCCTGGGGAAAGAATGCCTGAGTCACATTATAAATGTCTTACAGTTGCGTAACAATTTCCAGACGGGTAGGCATGTGAGCCTGCTGTAACAAAAACAACAGAGACTAACACATTCATGGTAGCATAAGCTATCATCGTAAATTTGCCATTATTCAAGGTGTCACAAAACTCTTTGTTGTTTCTGCTGCATGTTGGTTTTGCTGCAAGACACTAACATGGCTTTATCTCTCTCTCACACAGAGACAGTATTTTCCTCTTATTTCTAATATACCTTTAAATCAGGAGTGGTTAACCTTCTTTGGTATGAACATGCACCCTCCAGTAGCAATATAGAGGACATAAGTATGGCCCAAAGTGGGTAGGGATGTAAGAAAGCATTACTTTCCTATCCCACTCTGTATTTGCGCATGCGCTGTCCGCTGGGCCAAAATTGCATAACTTATTCCAACCTATTCATTTCAGTGTGAAGGAAACGCAATGCAAGTGGGTGGAAAATGCAATGAATTATATATCATTTGGAGGCTGAAAGCAACCACAACAGTGACTATTGATTGTATTCTCTGGACTGATTTCCATTCTAGACATGGGATGAATAAGAGAGCATTGACAATTTCTGCTCCCATTTCCGTCAGACTTCTCTGTCACCCCTGAAACTGGTAGGGTCTTTGGGGGCCAAGCCACCCCCCCCCCAAGCTGGGAGTTAGCCACCTCTCTTTTAAACAAAAGAACAGACACATTACTGGAGAGCAAGTGAATACAGGATATTACACATTTAGCAGAGCATCGTCTTATCACCGAAGAATTGATGCTTTTGAATTATGGTGTTGGAGGAGACTCTTGAGAGTCCCATGGACTGCAAGAAGATCAGACCTCTCCATTCTTAAGAAAATCAGCCCGAGTGCTCACTGGAAGGACAGATCCTGAAGCTGAGGCTCCAGTACTTTGTCCACCTCATGAGAAGAGAAGACTCCCTGGAAAAGACCCTGATGTTGGGAAAGATGGAGGGCACAAGGAGAAGGGGACGACAGAGGACGAGATGGTTGGACAGTGTTCTCGAAGCTACCAGCATGAGTTTGACCAAACTGCGGGAGGCAGTGGAAGACAGGAGTGCCTGGCGTGCTCTGGTCCATGGGCTCACGAAGAGTCAGACACGACTAAATGACTAAACAACAACAACAACAAGTCTTATTTAAGGTTCCCAATATTACCTAAAATATCCGGGGCAGCACACCACTGGATACCAGTTGTTTGGGATCCCATGTCTTATGTCCTGCTTGTGTGATTCCCACAGGCATCTGATGGGCCACTTTCAGGCCTCTGCTGGACTAGAAAAGCCTTTGGTCTGATCCAGTGAGGTTTTTGCTATGTTCATAGCCTTCATCAATGTGGAATAAAGGGTAGGGGCTAGAAACTGCAAGAGGAGAGAGTGCTGTTCTGCTTGGGTCCTGCTGGCAGGTTTCCAACAGGCATCTGAGTGGCCATTTTGAAAACAGGATGTTGGACTAGATGGGCCATTGGCCTGATCCAGAAGGCACCCTCTCTTTCTGTGGCTTCCAGCAATTGTATTCATAAGTGTTACTGCTCTGACCATGGAGGCAGAGCTCAGCCACCATGGCTAGTAGCCATTGCTGGCCATGTAGACATGCATAGGTTTGATTGAGCTATTAACAGAGGTAGCATTTCTCCAACATTTCCCCTCTCCTCCCTTCCTTTTGGGTTTTCTTCCCTACATCTGTTTTGAGTCTCCCTTGAATCCTACCTTCTTCTCCCCTTGCCTCTTTTCCTCAACACACTCTCATTCTCCAAATGACAAATAAAACCCCACATACCTTCTGGGAACAATAAAAACCTTGGATGTGCTCCCAGAACCTTCAGGAAGTTCAAAAACCTTTAGAGATGGGCCTCTGAATTGAGGTTTTTATCTCTCGCATTTTACATAACTGTCTTAGTAAGCGTTGTGTAACAGCGATGCATATTCAGCAGCAAAAGGGGGGGGGGGACCTTAAAATAACATTGGGAAGGAGGTCAAGTGAGTCAAAGGCTGACATGTGCTGGAATCACTTCACACCAACAATCTGGGTTCTACTAGTTTTCATATTCCTTTACCACATCCCATTTCCCATACCTTTTTGTCTGCTGATTTTTTAAAAAAATGAAGGATAGTGGTGAGCTGATCAAATAGCTGCTCAGTTACACAGTTTACTCCACAGCCATGTAATTTAAATTTGAGAACCCGTCTCCAAGTCAAAGATGATTCAGCATGGGAAAGGAACATGATCAAAGCCCCTACTTCTCTTAGTATATCATGTACCTTGACTCAGATGTTCCTGTTTGCTTCTACTGCTTTAGCATCATTTCCTCCCCTCTACTGAACTTTTTTCTCTAATCTGTATATGCCTTGCTACAGTCCTGGTAGCATCTCCCTACCCTAATAGTATACTCTTGCTTTTAAGAATTTTGCTTTCATACAAGTCGGGGCATGCAAGAAAATGTTGCAGTGCAGTGGAGTGTTCAGTAAGCCACACCCCCTGCAGGATGTGCCATTCTATCCCTTCTCCCGTCTCCTTTTCTTTCCCAGCAACCAGCATTCTGTGGTCACTGAACAAGCTCCGTCCTCACTGGCTCTCCCCGTCCCCAGGTCTCCCCTTCCCCCTAAATATTGGTGGTGTCTCCTTCTCTCATTTTGTAAGCATGGAGTACAGTGGTACCTTGGTTCTCAAATGGAATCCATTCTGGAAGTCCGTTCGACTTCCGAAAATGTTCAAAAACCAAGGCATGGCTTCCGATTGGCTGCAGAAGCTTCCTGCACTCAATCACAAGCCACATCAGATGTTTGCAAACCAGAATACTCACTTCTGGGTTTGTGGAGTTTGGGAGCCAAAACGTTCCAGTCACAAGGCATTCAAGAACCAAGGTACGACTGTACTCACTGTGTGAGAGGACCTTGTTTGCTCTAAGGCCAAGAAGCAGCAGGAGTCAGGGTCATTTCATGAACCATTAAAAACATAAGATTGTAAGAGTAACCTGCAGGATCAGGCCAATGGCCTGTCTAATCCAGCCTCCTATTCTCACAGTGGCCAACCAGATGCCTCCGGAAAACCGATGTGGAAATGTGGGAAACTGAACTTCAGAATGGAAAAATGAGAAGTGCTGAGAAATCCACCCATCTCTAATACAATTCCAGGATTGCATAAGAAGGATTGACTTAATAAACCAATTAAAGGCCTGAAATTAAGAGGATCCCCGAGAGAGAGAGAGAGAGAGAGAGAGAGAGAGAGAGAGAGACTTTTAAGTTTGGTGTCACTGACCATTTAGTCTTATCTTCAGTTTGCCGAAAGGTAACCTTGAAAAGATTTGTTGCTCTTGCAGAAGCCAGTGATTCTTTATACCTGCTATTTGATATTCTATTTGTTTGAAAATGTCACAGTCCATTTACCAGAGTCCTCTGGTTTGAAATGCACACTGTGCCCGCTATCTTATCAGCCATCGAATCGGAGTACAGTACAAGCCCTTAAGTACGGACTCTGAGGGGTTTGCCTTTCCTGACTGAGCGTAGAGAGAACCCATCGCAACCAAATGTTTCAACAGCCGTTAGTGATTGTAACAGTTTATTTGGAAGCAGCAGTTTGCTGTTAAAACCAACAGGCATTTAAAAACATTTCATTGGCAATTAAAACTAAAGTATAACAAGAATTTAACAATGAGCATTAGCAGACAGCTTTGAAAGAGACAACGTGAAATGTGTTATATGTAAAGTGTGGCATGGTGCGGTTGATTATTCCGAGAGATGTTGATGTGAAAGCATGTGGATTCTAGGTTCCCCGCCTCTCCCTGCACAATAGGAATTCCTCCTCAGGCTGTTACAGCTGTGAGAGCGGAAAAGGGCTCTGGGGCCATGTCAGCCTTTCAGGCCTGCCCTGTCATCACACAGCTTCAAATCATAAAACTGTAGAGTTGGAAGGGACCCCAAGGCAATCTTTCATAATATGGTGCCCTGCGCGAGCCCAAAATTTGGCACTCCCAAATGAATCTTCTAATTTTTGCGTCACTCCACTCGGTACCCTGTATGGGGGAACCAACCTCACTGCCCTGAATCCGACTCTGCCCAAGGATTAACCCCCTGTGATTGAGTAACCACACCTAAGGAATCCCTGTCAGATGGCCATCCAAACTTTGTTTAAAAACCACCAGTGAAGGAGAGTCCACCACCTTCCGAGGGAGTGTGCTGCACTCTCGAACAGCTCTTGCTGTCACAAAGTTATTCCTAATGTTTATTTGGAGCCTTCTTTCTCAAAATTTGAATCCAGCTTGTTCCAGGTTCATGCTTGGCTGTAGCTTTTGTAGACAATGAACCTTTTCTACTTGTTGAGGTTTCACACAGGATTAAGAGCCATGGAAGACTGCACAGGGAGCTTCAATGAGTAGAAAAGTCTTCACTCTTGCTGCGGTTGCACTAGAAGCTGGCTTGAGCCCAGTACCAGACAGTGTGGTGTAGCTGCTCCGCCTACCTGACCTCCCTCTGGCATAGCGGGATGGAAACGGGAGGGGCAAGGCGGCAGTGAGGTCAGTGTAAATGCACCAGCTGAGCCAACCCAATGCTTCTGCTAGTGTTTTTGCGCCATGTCAACCTTGCCACCATCACACCTTTCCCCCTGTTTATCCTGGGATGACAGAGGAAGGTAAGGTAGCTGGCGGAGCCCCATGACATCCTCTGCGATTGTACTGTGTGATAACAGGGACAGGGTGAAAGACGTAACCCCACAACCCTTTCCTGTTTCCTGGCTTGAAGACCAGGAGAGGGTTTAGGAAGAGACGGTCAAAGGGCTTTAATGTGCTCAAAGTCATTTGGTCAAAACAGTTAGTCTTGGGAACATGGATGGCTCAACTGTGTTGCGCCGCAGCAGTCGGGCATCTGCTCAGCTCATCCTTGGCAAAAGTAGCTTTGAAGGGAGGAGGGGAACCAAGGGTGCTGGCTCCTGTGGGCTGAGGCACTGAGGGCCCCCAATCTTGCGATGTCCTGACATCGTCTGGCATTGTGTGTGTGGTGTCAGGACGTTGTGTGATGTCACACACACAACATCTGAATGTCATGTCAGGCCCCTCCATCCTCCATCCTAGCTCTCTTAAGCTTGTGGGAGAGGGGGTGTGTGTGTTGGAGATGACACTATATACCTGCCTGACTACAGGTGCACAGGACTCCTATTTCATTCCTATGAATGCTAGAGCAAATTGGTCACAGCATGGGTTAGTTGTTCCCAGACATTCTGGTAGTTTCCCAAGAATATTATTATCACAGTTATTCTATTCCCCCCCTCCTTAGTGCAGAATGATTCACAAAACCATCTGATGGTCACAACTTTGTAAAAAACACTTTTGCCAGATATTAAAATAACAAAGAAGGTCAAACTTGGGGAGTAATTCTAGTCAGTGATGTCTTAGCCTTGGTTCCAATTGTAAGATGGGATTCATTCAGATTATTCCACTTATGGTCCATAACTCTTGCATAGCATCCAATCTGCTCTTTATTTGGGGTTAGGGAAAATGACTACAATAAGCTCAGACAGCAGTTAGTAATAATCATTGTCTTTTTAATAGTCTTGTTCAGTTTGCAGATGTAACTCTTACTTATTACTTGCTTGAATTATTAAGACATTAAAATTCCAGTCAAAATTATCCTCTGCCACAGGGGTGGGGAAACTTTGGCCCTCCAGATGTTTCTGAACTACAACTCTCATCAGCATCAGCAAGCACAGCCAATGGTCAGGGCTGGTGGGAGTTGTAGTTCAGAAACAACTAGACGGTCAAAGGTTCTCCAATCTTGCTGTACCAAAAAAGGTCAGTCAGTATATTCCAGCAGATCAGTGGTCAGCAACTGCTTTGCATAGTAGGCCAAACTAGGACTGTGGCAATAGTTACATAGCGAGGAGACCTGACCAAGGACACTGCTCTACTTCTGTTCCTCTTAGAACAACACACTGATCCTAGTATAAACCCTGTAACAGAGACTTTAAGTACAGTACTTAATTCCTTCCGGTGGTCCGTTCTTAACCTGAAACTGTTCTTAACCTGAAGCACCACTTTAGCTAATGGGGCCTCCTGCTGCTGCTGCGCCGCCAGAGCATGATTTCTGTTCTCATCCTGAAGCAAAGTTCTTAACCTGAGGTACTATTTCTGGGTTAGCGGAGTCTGTAACCTGAAGCGTATGTAACCTGAAGTGTATGTAACCTGAGTTACCACTGTACCCTAAAGTTTTTGCCTACACTGCATGTTTCTGGATATGCAACTGCTGTTGCTATAGCTTTGCAGCCAGATCGATGCTATGGAGCTAACCTAAAGCTGGTTGATGAGAACAAGCAGGGAAGCAGGAGGGGACAGGCATATGTTGCTTTTGCTGGTGAACTACAAACACTCTCCAACTACTGCAGTAGGTCAAAGGCCATTGCCCTATCTGGACATTCTGCTCATCTCCACCTGGCCTGTTCATGGGCAGGGTTTACACAGACGCAGACTGCCTTACTAGGGGCGTGGGGTGTCATAGCTGTTAGGAAACCATGCATAGGGAGCAACTTATTAAATTTGCATGAATGACTCAAAAATATCTGCCCTGTGTGTGAGCAAGGATAATAAGTGTCCAATGCTTCACCCTCCATATCACCACCAACTTATGAAGGCCGACGGTGGCCACATTCACGCCATACATCAAAAGCACTATGGTGCCACTTTACACAGCCATGGCTTTCCCCAAAGAATTATGGGAGTTGTTGTTTGTTAAGGGTGCTGAGAGTTGTCAGGAGACCCCTATTCCTCTCACAGAGCTGCAATTCCCAGAAGTCCACTGGAAAAGAGGTTAAAACCCCCAGGGAGACAGAAAGCTCCCTGCTTCACACAGGAGGATGTTGGTGTGGTGATGTGTAGGGTTTATACAGAAGCAGAATGCCTGACTAAGGGCGTGAGGTGTCATAGCTGTTAGGAAACCATGCATAGGGAGCAACTTATTAAACTCACATGAATGACTCAAAAGTGGTATTTGGCCTTTCTTCTTCTTCCAGACTGATTCAAGTTTTAGGCTGCTTAACTCTGTCCACAATCCTTTTGTCTTTCGGGGGGCATTTGTAATATTTTCCCAGGAGCAAACTCTCACAAATAGTTGAACAAGGGGATATAAAGAGAAATGGACATGTGGGCATTTGTTTGTGCAGTCAGCGTGAAGTCATCTGGATTTACTGCCTTCTATTTAAAGGAAGAGATGCCAGCCAGCCAGCCAGCCAGTCTCATATACCATGGCAGAGCAGACTTGCACCCTCCCCCAAAAAAGCTATACGGAATATTAAGAATGAAAGAAGGAAGAAATAAGAAGAACTGGTTTCTGGCACAGGCTCTTATGTGGTGCATAGAGTCTCCCTTGCTCTAGCAACCAAAGGATCTGAGCAAAATCTATTTTAGATTTGGCAGATAATTGCCACCATAGTGGTTTAATTTGACAATTATCTCTGTTGTTCGTTGTTTCTAGCTTCTAACATTTATTCTGAAGTTGTATTGCAGAAATCTGTTTTTTGTGCCTTGGAGGCGTAGGTGTGAATACACTTCTAAACAGCGAGCATTACTGCCTCTACCTGAGGCGGCAGAGCATAGCCATAATGGCCAGCAGCCTTAACCAGCTTCTCCAAGCAAAGGCCAAGTTCTGCATCTAGAATGTCTCACACCAGTGAAATGCAGTGATATCTTAGCCATGAGCCACTAGAATGGGCTGAATGACCACACAAAGGTTGGTTGAGTTCCTTAAAGATTTTAATATCTCGAGGCCTGCTCTGCTGAAACACCTGAACTAGAGTAAATCAGCCTTCCATCTTTCATTAGACATAGCTCCTGTGAAGGCAGAAGGTCCTCTGTATCGGGTTCACAGAATTGCTGAAAGCAGAAAGCAAGCCTGGCCCAGCTTCTGTAAGGTTCATCTGAGCTGTTGTGGTCTATTGGTGTGAAGAGGCTTCTTTGGCTAGTCTCCCACATGGTCCCCTCCTTTGACCAGGCCTGGGTGGTGGAAATAACCTTCCAGTCTCTAGTTCAAAGCTCACTGTGAGTCTGAGCGCTGGCAGTCAGACAGACTCCGAACACCGCATCCAGAGTCAGAAAGAATAAGTAGCTGGTCTGAATTCACAAAGAAGGCCTGTAGCTGGAAGTTTTGCTGGTGCCACATTTAAGTACTGAATATAGAGTTTCCGCTTGGTTATTTCCTCAGCACTTTGCTAGCCCAGCATGAAACACACTATTAGGAACAGAGTTTATTGCAGCCTTGCAAACATTTATTGGGCAGCTCCTAACTCGGTGTCAAGTTATAGTAATACGGTGTTCCGGGAACTTCTTGGAGAATGTTAATGTTTCAGAGAAGGCTCCTACGGGAATTATTCTGTTACTGAACTGAAAGGCAACACTGTATATAAGGATCTGAAGGTAAAAAGATAGACAAATTCACTGCTGGTTTTACCTTTCCTAGTCTAGGGGGCCACATTCCTCAATTCCACCTTGTCACTACAGTCTAAATCGGCTTCTGTGGCTAGGAGTGCTTCTGCCTAGCTCAGGCTGATTCTCCAGCTACAGCCATTTCTGGACCAGACTAGCTTGGCCTCAATAGTCCATGCTCTGGTGACCTCCTGCCTAGATTATTGCAATGCACTGTATGTGAAGATGGCCCAGAGGCTGCAGCTAGTATAGGATATGGCTGTGAGGCTGGCCGGTGCGGCCTGATAGGACCACGTGTCAGCAGTCCAGAAAGCATTGAACTGCTCAATTGAACTGGGCCCAATTCAAGGTGCTATACTAGCATATAAAACACTAAATGACTTGGGCCCAAGGACCTAAAAGTGTGTCTTCCCCAGTATGATTCATCTTTGACTCTAAGACTGGCACCGACCCGTGAAAGGGGCTTTTCAGTGGTGGTTCCTGTGTGTAATGCCCTCCCTCATGAGGTGCATCTGTCTCCCTCATTATTGACTTTCAGGAGGAATTCAAAAAGATTCCTGTTCATCCAGGCTGATGGCTAAAGGACACTGTTCCTGGCAACCCTCAGAGCACTGGTTGAGATGTCTTTAGCTGTTTTAAGAATGTTCTTAACTGTTTTTAGAATGCTTTTTTATGACTTGTTTTCATGATGATGTGCTTGCTGCATGGCCTTCCTTCGAGAGGAACGGTGGGGCATAAATTGAAACAACAACAACAACAACAATAATTCCTTCCCAGACAACCTCCTGGAGGATGCATGGGCAGGTCTGGAGGAAAATGTGGGCAGGGCGATAGGTAGGCCTGAAGTTTCTATGTGCATACATATGTTTCCATCCTGGCAAGCAGAATGATGCATTATCCCAGTTTAAGGACACAATCCCAACAGGCAATAGCACTTGAGGAGGGTACAGAACATGGCCAAGTGAAAGCCAAGGCTTGAGAGAGTGACTGTGGCCTTGGAAGAGATACAGAGGGCTGGAGTGCCACATTTGGCTCATGGGCTGGAGGTTGCCCACCGCTGACCCAGTGGAAAAGTCCTATCGTTCACATATGGTTCATGTTGTGGTATGATTTAGCACCAAGTGAAAAGACTTCTGGACCCTTCTGGACCATGCTCTGGTGAACTGTCTACTCTAATGCACTGTATGTGGGGCTGCCTTGGAAGATGACACAGAGCCTGCAGCTAGTGTAGAATGCAGACCTTGCAGAAAAGTTCTGCTTGCTCAGGTGGACCGTAAACAGAAAAGGAAAGGTTAGATCATTTATGCATTAGACTTAATCTAAAAATTAATAGGTAATAAAGTGCTTCATGTTTTCTTTGGTGGCAAAGCAATGAAAGAAAACCTGGTGTGTCTTTTCCTTCTTATCCTCCATCTCTCCTAAATCACCCATGAAATTACCCTTCATTCCGCAATCTTTTCTCTCTCTCTTTTTCTAAATCATAGCACAAAGATCTTTTCTAAGAACAGAAAAGGACAAAGAGGTCTTTCACTGAAGAACAATGTTGGGAGAGATTAAGGAGCTGCTGTTTGCTTGCTACAGAGCCATTGTTTCTTATAGATGCATTAAAACAACAACAACACACCAGCCAATAGGTTGCCATTGTGCAAACCAGAAATTAGGACCAAAGAATAGTAGAAAATGCACCAAGAATGCACCAGAGCTCAGAAAGACCATGCTGCTGAAGCAATGTTTGACTAGAACAGAAAGCCCTATTATATTATTTCCTGTTCAGGAAGATCCATTTGCCAGGCTGGTTAGATGGAGTCAGTTTGAGGCCTGAAGGCACTTCTCCAAGAACTGCACACAGACCCAACAGTCCTTAACACTTTTAAATCTTGCATTGATTCGGGAGATAAGAAAGCCATGGGTTGCCTTCCTCTCCCATTTCTGGCATCTTCCCCCTCCCTGATGCGTGGCACACGTAAGCATGTCTTTTCTTTAGACACTGTAACACTGTTGAACCTTTCCGGTCTCCAGGTGAGATGCATAGGCAAGCATTATATAGGTATCATAACTGCTGCTATAATTCATATTAACTAAGCATAAGGAAGTCAGCTTTGAAGCACAGCCAATAAAATATTTGCTCAACCATTCCTGACTATGTGGTTGAAGTAAATCACCAGAAAGTGCCAAAAAAGGTTAATAATGGGGGTGGGGGGTTGCTAACATAATGGAAAACTGGACTGTTCATCTAAAGTTGTATAACAGTTCTGCTAAGTATGAAATCCTCTATACAACAGACTCACAATTGACTCAAGGTCCCAATACATCTAAGACCACTTTTCCCCATACCCAGACGCTAAGGTCCTTCTCTGTGTGGCACAATATGTGTGCCAGAGGGTGACAACAAGAGAACCCACCATTTCTCTTGTTCCACACTTATGGAACAGTCCTTCAGGAATATAGGAACCTGCTTTATACTGAGTTTGGTCAACCTAGCTCAGGATTGTCCACACTGGCTGGCAGTGTCTCTTCAGGCATATCTGGAGATGCCAGGATTGAACCTGGGATCTCCTGCATGCAAGTCACACGCCATACCATGTGCTAGGCCTTTCCCTTTGGAGACTCACCAGATACCAACATTGCCATCTTTCCTGCACGAGTTGAAAATGTACTCATTTCCCCATTTGGACAGCAATAATAGTCCAGCTTTTAGTGACAATTTTTAGTGTTCATTCCTGTGTTGAGTCAGGGGAGGATATATTTGTTTTAAAGTGGTTGTTGTGGACCTTTTGCACATCACATTGTTTTAAATGGGTGTGTCTGTTATATGTTGTGTTTTGCATTTTATCTTTTGTAAGTCTTCCTTGGTGGGAAATAAACTATAACTAAATAAATTATAACTCAATAAACCACATAAACTATAGCTAAATAAACTAGTATTTTGTATTAAAAATGAAAGTAAAATGTACCCAAAACAAACAAACAAAAAACTTACAGATAAAAGCAGCAACCACAAAATCACACCAGCATGCAGCATACACATAGAAATAAAGCACAGGCTCTCCTTTCCTTTTATTTTTTGGCTCTAGATGAGGCAAAGATGACCCAGGCTATGTTAGCTTTTATAGTACATGTCTCTGGTGTTTCAGCACAGTTTCCCTTTGAAAAGCAAGCTTTTCTTTAAGGGCAGCGAATGATCTCATGCTTTTAGCCTTGTCTCAACTTCATTGAGTACGTATACTGATCAAAGAAACTCAAGAAGACATTTTGTTTACATTATGGAACTGTGACACCATTACCAGAAAAAGAGAGTGTCCATTTCACAATTCAAAAGAGAAACATGGACCAAAATAAATAAATTTTCTTTTGATTTTCCAATCCAGTAGTGTGGGTTCATCCATTAGGATACCAGGGAGTACACTCAGCATCAGTGAAGGAACAGAGCAGAAGACCATAGGAAGAACCTGATGGATTGGGATTGGTTGAGATTATTCTAGGAAAGAGAATATTGGCACAATTGCAGTTCTTTGGAGGAAATTAAGTCAAAATATCTAGGTCCCAGATCATTGGAGGTCTGGGGCTTGGACTTGGCGACCATCAGTAATTCCCAGCTGTTTGAAGTGCTAAGTCTGACTCATAATTGTAGTCCTCTGGCAAATACTATCTACTCTGTACTCCTGAATGTTACAGATGGATCAGTGTTCCAAATCTCCCCAAAAGACTACTTACCATATTCTAGTTTTGGAAAACAACTTGTAGATCTGCTCTGAGACTTCTCCTGGTGGCTTTCCCAATTTGTGGTTAATATGTGGTGGCTGAATCTTTTTGGATGTATTATTATTATTATTTGTTGAATTTGTACACCACCCTTCATATGAAGATCACAGGGCGGTTCACAAAAATTATAATAATACAAAATGAGAACAGAAAATACATAATAAAAACAAGGACAATGGGATTCAGGGATGTAGACCCAGAATCAGTTATCCTTGCCTTTGTAAATGCCCAGGTAGGGCTACTGTGTTACATTCTATTTACTGAAGACTTCAGGTGATGCTCACTCAACTACTGAAAAAGGAACTCATTTCAAGTCTGTACGGAACTCATTTCAAGTCTATATTGACTTCTGAATTGTGTGGCTAATCAACAAATGCCCATAACTGGAAACTAATGCAAAGTCTTCATTACCTTCAAACTTTGAACTATACACGTACACATGGAACTCTTTGGGAGGGAGAATGGAATTTGCATTGCATATTTTTTATACTTGTTCTTCTGTAATATTTTTGAAAATGCAAAAATAAAGATTAGAAAAAGAACAAACTTTGGTTTCTAGGAATAATCTCCAGAGCTCCAGAGACTTTCTTGATTTGAAGCTGCCATATGCGCCTACATAGGAATTCAGATCAAACCTAGTGCTTTTGGTAATAGCTTTGGAATTTCAATTTGGAAGTCATTGTCTATAGATAGCCTGCTTCTCTGGAATCTTTTATCAGTCACCAAACCCTAGGAATTAATACTGGACACCATCCAGGCAAAGCTAAGCATTTTTTAACTTAATAGTTTCAGTGGGAAAGACTCACAGTGCAAGCCTACTCAAAAGTAAGTCCCATTAAGTTCAGTGGAGCTTACTCATACGGACATGACTGCAACCCCAAGCACATAAATTGAACTAATCCTCTGCACTAATAATTATTTTCAGATTTGTAGGTGTAATGGCAAAAAAATGTCACAGATCAGTAAAGCAATTAATCTCTGCTGCCGCTAGGGGACAGGCAATATTACTTGAACACTGAGTGTGATTTCCAGGAAAATGTTTTTGTTAGTTACTCTGATAAGATTGCACTACCAAGGAGAAATCCAAAAACATTTGAGGTGAGGTGGGAAAATAGACTTTAATTCGCCCAGATGATTTTGGAAACTTTTGCATCATAACATTAAATACAAATTGGATAGAATTGGCAATTGCAGTTATATATCAGGTGGTGACCAGATGCCTAAGAAATATAAAACATATGTGGATCTGAGAGCAGATATTCTGAGACAGGAAAGAGATATTATATTTCTTTAAGGGCACTCCATTTAATGTGCTGCTTAGTCCTGACAGATCCATGGTCCATTGTTAGTCAAAAGTAATATATTTAATTCATAATCCTCTGAATTACTTAAGATTTTAAATATGTGTCTTTCAAAAATTTCTGGGACAGGTGAGCACAGGTTAATCAGAGGTGCTGTCCTTGGTAGAATCTGGAAAGGGGGCAAAATAGGGGGGGACAAAAGGCCCACAATCCTCCCCCCAGTGTTTTTGCCAGAAAAGAGTGATTCACAAACCAGTGTTCTATTAGGAACTAATTCACAGGATACATTAGGTTATTGTGCCTGCTGGTTCACTTGGTCACCAGATTATTATTTTTTTACACATGTCACTAAAACACACACCAAACCTCTTGGAAAAGCCAAACAGTATTTTATAGGACTGGGAAATTACAGTCCAATGTGGCAAGTTCAGGAAAAGTCCCACCAAATGCAATTCAGATGGAGATCCCCCCCCTTTAAACAGAAACATGTTGTTTGAGTGACACATAAATATCTCTGCCGTTGTTTTGTGTCCATTGAATTAGCTTCCCTCTGAGGTGTGTTATACCTCCACACTGTTCTCTTTTCCTCAGCAATGGAAGGTGAGGGAGGGAAACATACAGTGGAGGTGGAGAAGCTTTTGCCTTGTTGCCACTGCCTTTTGGTTCAGAGGTTGTGGTGATTTTTAGAAAACATTGTGTGTGTGTGTCTTCTGTTTAGTTTTCTATTGTTAATTTGTGCTTTTAGCACAGGGGTGGGGAACCTTTGACCCTCCAGATGTTGTTAAACTACAGCTTCCTTCAGCCTTGACCATTGGCCATGGTGGCTGGGACTGATGGGAGTTGTAGTTCAGCAACACCTGGAGGGCCACATGTTCTTCACCCCTCATTGTGTATGTGCATGTATTCTCCACCCTGGGGAACTTCAGCTGAAGGGGGGATTAAAAAGACACATAAATGATGCTCTCCCCTGTTCAAAAAGGATATGTTTCTTCGCTCCTGCTTCTTTTAATCTTAGAAAGAAAGATTACACTGGTCAACAACAAATTTGTTGTCTGCGTTTTTTCAGCTGATTTAGGATGAATCTGATGCGCTGAATCCAAAAATCACATTGGTTTTGCTCAATCAGGTCAAGTTTTTGAGCTATGGCCACATGTCTTTTTTTTACGTTTTTGTTCTCATGTATGCTTGTGTGGAGCATTTTAGAAGAAGTTGGTGGGGGTAAAATGCCTTATCAAATAATTGTTTTCATTGGAAATGATTATTTTAATGACAAGAAGTATTCAGGTCCGATAGTTCTGGGTGATTATGTCGAAAAGGGATCAGTTTGAAGTCATAAAACCTCAAAATCTTCCATAAATTGGTCCAGCAAAGCATAAAGTTGGGGGATCAAAACTAAGTTAATGGGGCAGCTGCCCCACGAAGTATCCTGATCTTCAATCAGCATGTCGTCCTGTAGCTCATTGTGATGAAATTCCAGTGCCTATCTTCGGATAACTTCCTGACATTAGTGATGAAGATGCCTCCAGTGTTGAAGGACATGAAGAAGAAGTGGTTCTTGAAGATGATGCATTTTCCCAAAAGGAGTTGAATGATCTAGTTCACGACCTCAGCTTGTCAAAGGACTTTGCTGAACTGTTGGCATCCAGATTGAAGGGGGAAAACCTCCTCTCTGACAGTGCTTGCATCAGCTTCTTGCGCAACAGGCATCAAGAGTACCTCCGTTTTTTCTCGGAAGAGAAGGACCTGGTGTACTGTGCAGATATTGCGCAGCTTCTGCTGAAGCTTGGAGTGCCACAGTACGAACCCAAAGATTGGAGACTGTTCATTGACAGCAGCAAGCGATCACTGAAATGTGTTCTGCTACACAACGGCAACCAGTTTGCCTCTATACCCCTGGCTCACTCGAGTACACTGGAGGAGAACTATGAAGCGGTGAAGTATGTGCTGGAGAAAATTAGTTATGATCAGCATAAGTGGTTTATTTGTGTTGACCTGAAGATGGTGAACTTTTTGTTGGGACAACAGTCTGGCTTCACCAAGTACGGTACCCATGTTTTCTGTGCATGTGGGATAGTAGGGACCGTGCTCAGCATTACACGAAGAAGGACTGGCCTGTGCGGGAGGAATTGGTGCCTTGCAAAGAAAGGAACGTCATCAACGACCCTCTGGTGGACAGAGACAGAATACTCTTCCCACTGCTGCACATCAAGCTCGGCTTAATCAAGCAGTTCACCAAGGCTCTGGACAAGGATGGTGACTGCTTCATTTATTTGTGCAAGGCTTTTCCAGGATTGACCATGGAGAAGTTGAAAGCTGGCATCTTTGACGGTCCTCAAATCCATCAGCTCATCAGAGATCCAGAGTTCGGAAACTCAATGAACGAAGTGGAACTGGAAGCGTGGAAGGCATTTGTTCTGGTAGTGAATAACTTTCTTGGCAACAATAAGGCCAGAAACTACGCAGAACTTGTCAACAACATGCTGACTGCTTTCAGAAACCTGGGCTGCAACATGAGCGTCAAGATGCACTACCTATTTTCACATATGGACCGGTTTCCTGAGAACCTGGGTTCAATGAGTGATGAGCAGGGGGAGAGATTCCATCAGGACATGAAAGAGATGGAGACCAGGTATCAGGGTCGCTGGGATGCAGTCATGATGGCTGACTACTGTTGGACTCTGAAGAGAGACCTCCGTGCTGCTGAGCATTCCAGGAGTTCCAAGAAACAGAAGTTCAAGCCCCGAAGTTTGAAAAATGGTGAAGCAACATGCAATTTACGTGTACTTACCTTTATCAATGCCCACCATTCAGTTTACAGAAAACCTGACCTGATGGAGAGAAACGGATGCCATTTCATGATTCAGCAGTGCAAAAATACCCTAAATCAGTTGTAGAAATCTAGACAACATTCAAAAAGTAAAAAATTGTTGCCCAGTGTTACAGGTAGCAGAGACGAAGACTGTATGCACACTTGAAAGCACATCCGAAGCACATTCTTTCCCTCAAAGAATTATGGGTGATGTAGTTTGCCCTCCACAGAATTACACTTCCCAGCAACCCATAACAAACTACAGTGCCCAGCATTCTTTGAGGGGGGATATGTGCTTCAAATGTTATTTAAAGGTGTAGTGTATACGCAACCCAGCACTTGAGTTGTCCCAGAATCACCACAGTATATTGTACACTGTGGTATAGGATATATTGTACACAGCAGCATAAGATATATTGTACCCAGCAGCTTATAGCAAAGGGAACATAGTAGAGTTAGGTTTCTGTCTTCTCTGTGACTCAAGTGTGGAATGTGCTACTAAGGGCAGAATTCAGGATCCTGAGAATCTCACCTTGGATGAGAGTCTCATCCAAATCAGCAGTTTGTTTGAGAAGATGGTTGGCTTGATGGGTTGGGAGGCTGGGCGGGAAGGGTTTCCACATGGTCTCAGACTGAGGATAATGTCTGGTGCCTTCATTCTCAGGCAAGCACCAGCCTGAAAACAGAGAGGGAAGATGGTTCCATTGTTGCTAATTCACAGCCTTCATGAAGCTGTATCTGTGTGAGGTTGGATTGGACTCAGTTGTTCCTAGGCATTTATGGAAGTGAGGAGAGGCTAGAAGTGGCAGTTGCAAGGGAGAAAAGAGAGATCATCCCTGGCAAAAGGGATGAATCAGGGTGATTTGTGGAGGATTCTTATGTTTCTAAGCTGCTGAGTGGGTCTGTGGCCTCAGCTGTCCCCAAAAAAATGAATAGCCTTTGCCCACTCTCCAAAGAAACAAAAATGAACTGACTGGGGATACACCCAGAATTTGAGAGCAGAAGGCATAGAGAGGAGGGAGGGACGTTTGTTCTGACAAACAGGTCTGGATCCCATCCCACCAGTTGCAGGCAAATGCTTTAGATGGAGCCCTTGTTCCCCAGGCTGAAGCCCTCCACTTCTAGGCTACAGTGGTTCCTGCCTGACCCTAGTTTGTGTGCGAATGTGTGCGAGAGGTGGATAAGGTTTGCTTCCTTTAAATATTACACACAACTCCTTCAGTTCAAATACGATACGGCCAGATCAATCTGCTTGCCATGTGGGTTGCAAACATCTGCAGAACATCAGCGTAATTAAATGATTGCCAAAGGCTCAATCAGAATTGTACCTCTAACATTTTTCCGAGTTGAGAACACTCATTCTATATGGTTACAGTGATATAAATTACAAGGGGACATTCTGAAAAGGAAGCAAATGATTAGCTGAAACAGATTTATCCAAAGTCAAGCAAGATTTGCCACTCACCACTGAATCATTTCATCCTTGGGAACTTAAAGGAGCTTGGGTTTATTTATTCATCAAATTTGATTCTAGGGCAATTTACCATCTTTCTTCCTACCCCCACCCCCATTGGTGTGGAAGGGAGGCAAATAGGAAAAATTCATGAAAAGGCAAAGAAAAATTTGCCCCACCATCTCCTGCCAGCAGGGCACAGGCAGGAAGGCTACCATGGAATTGATTTGTGTCAAGGGTGCTCCCCAGCCAAAGGAATGCACATGACAGATAGTTAACTCTTTATAGTCATTTCCACAGCTCGGGAGACCTGCACACGCCAATCTAGCGTCTAGGCAGCTACTCCCAGGTCTGTGATCTATAGAGCAGTTGCAGCAATAGGGGAATCACACCCCATCCACAAGTCTGTGTTCCTTCCCCCAACAGGCTGTGCACATGCAGCCAAAGACTACACCTGTGTGGAAATCTGCTTAGCTCAGCTCTTTTCAAAGAGATGGAGGATGGAGACACAGTGGGTTGCAAGCCTTCCCTGCCTCTGACTCTTGCCTCCTGGCTGGTACACTTCCCCACAAATCACTGGGCCACTCTCCTGAGTCAGACTCTAACCACACAGACTCAGCGTCCTGCAAGTCCTTCACACTGGCTTTTGAGTACACACCTGTTTCTCCCAGCATTCCTGTGATTTTTTGACATGAGTGTCCTGTTCTAATTACTGTGTTGTTTTAATGGGATTGTTTCATAATGTATCTTACAAATATAAAAACTGATTACACAAGCATTAAAATATAAGCATCCACGATTAAGTCACATTATTAAATACTGAAGCCAGTTTTGACATTAGGTGGTAAATAAGTAATTAAATAAGATTGTTATAGGTTTGTAGGTGCTAGAATTTAATTATGGCTTCAGTGTTAAAGCTGTGTATCAGACCCCCACGTGTTAGAATGCCGTCAAGATCCATGTGCGCTAAGATGCGTGTTAGATGCTTTTAATCCTCTAGAAGTGGCATGAGTGAAAGGCTGGTTAAGCTAGGCAAGCTTCCTAAATTGTGTACTAGGCACCTCGCTAATCCCTTGGAATCAACATGTGTTAGAAACTAATTAATTTCCTTTTGAGGTGTCAGCCTGGGGTCGAGCTGTTTAGGCAACGCCAAGAATCAAAGGTGAATCTCATTTGAAATGAGTGGGTTTCCTGCCTCCTTCAACTGAGAATTTGGTTTAAAAGACCATTTTAGGAGGGAGTTGTAAGGGGTTATGGGAGTTATGTAACAGAGTTAGGAAGCAGTAGGCTAGAGAGACAGTAAGAGAGCAACGATGTTGCTGCACCTATGGGAGAAGCCACAACCTCTTGGGATGTGAAAGCTGTGTACTCCTCCATTGTAGGCTTAGGTTGTATATATGTGCAAATAAACCGTATGTCATAAAGACACCACAGTCTCTGCTGTGCCTCATTTTTCGAAAAGGAAACACAGAACCTGGGTAAGTGCCTGGAACTTTCTGGAATCTTGCACTGCTGTGGAGACTGGGGTTGGCATGTAACCATATACAGACTTACTTGAGGGAGCCTTATTGGCAAATGGGCATTGTCAGGGGTTCAGAAGGAGAGACACAGGAGGGGGAGCAAATGGAGAGTGAGGAGGAGGAGTACGAGGGGGGCGCAGGCAGTGACAGTGGCCAGAGTTATTCCACAAGCCTCTCTAGCGAATCGGAGGACTCACAGAAGGGAGCGCCGGTGGCCAGAGCAAGGGAGATTCCAAGGGAGAAACCTCAAGAGGGAGGGGCCAGCGGGGAGTCTCTGAACAGCAGCTGGAGATCAGGGCCAGCGTCTCCACCAGAGCGCAGTGGGGAGGGGGAGTCCCAGGAGTCGGGACCAGTGTCCTCACCACCAGAGGGAGGAGAGGAGTCAGGTTTGGCAACACCCACATCAGGAAGCGGGGAAACGGTCAGAAGGAAAGTCACCGGCTGGGCGCGCGCGCCAAGTTCAAATGTACAGGAGCGCGGCACAGCGGGGAGCCCGGGAAGGGAGCCAGGTCCTAAAGCCCGCCGGAGGGAGGGGCAAGACTCAGGAGGCTCCGCGTCAGAGGAGTCCAGGAAGGAGGGAACCCCAGAGGGCAGAAGGACCCAACGCAGGAAAGAGCAGCGCAAGAGGTGGAGCCAGGCTAGAATCTTAAACTGGTGTGGGTGGAGCAGTGAGTCAGAGGGGACTTAGCCGGTCTAGCGTTAAGACGTGGGCCTGCGCGCCCAGAGCTTGGAAATGGAAACTAAACTTCAATAAAGACTTTTGTATATAATATCCACTGGGCGTTGGTCCTCTGTGAGCTGGGACCTAGCGGCAGTCCTGACAGTAAGTCCCCTCTCAATTTTCACCAATTTTGCAACCTCGTGGAGTGCGGGAAAGCAGCGAGGGGTGAAGATTGGTGCTTCGCGAGCTCACGAAAAACAGGGAAATGACTACCGAAGAGAGGATAGCGAGTTTGCAAAACGCAGTGACGCAGTTGACTGCAGAAATTGCGGCTTCCAGAAAGAAAGAACAGGAAGCAGCTGCTGCCTGCCAGGATCTGCGAACCAGGTTAGAAGTGCTAACTACACAGAGGCTACCAGCCACCAGACCAGAAGGGATTGGGCTGGGAAACAGAGGAGGGAGCCTGGTATCTCACTTCAATGGGGACCTGCAGGAGTATCCTAACTTCAGAGCAGATGTGATTTATACATTGCAGCTGCTTGACAAAGACTTTAAAAATGAGGGAGAGAAAGTGGGATTTATTATTTCGCATTTGCGGGGGGAGGCAAAATCGTGGCTGCGCAATCTATGGAGAGACAAGGATCCAGCCCTCCAAAATGCGGCTGCCTTCATTAAAGTGATGGATGCGTGTTTTTTATCTGAGATTGATGTGGATATCGCTAGGAGGGAGATTCACGGACTAAGACAAGGTAAAGCCACTGTGAGGCAATATCATGCACGTTTTTTCGGATTGGTGAATGTACTAGCCTGGGAGAAAGAATCGCCTGCCGTCAGAGACCTGTTCTGGGAGGGGTTGAGCGGAGCTGTGAAAGATGAGATCGCAAGGGGGGGAAGACCCCAAACCACCAAGGAAGTGGTGGAACGGGCACTCTCCATTGGGGTTCGGTTGGAAGGACGCCCTTGGGGCAGGGAGGAAGGGCATTTGGGACGCACGCCAGCGAAAGGACTGCCTCCCTTCCCCAAGGAGGCGGCGCGCGCTCGATCCATGCCTCCGCTGGGAGGGGGAGAGGAGCCGATGGAGATAGGTGGTGCTAAGGCTCACTCCACAGTCGGAGCCCTAACTCCGGGAGCAGTCAAGATGAAGCCTCCTAGAGGAACCAGGAAGTGCTACATCTGCGACAGTGCTCAGCATATGGCAAAAGAGTGTCCCCAGCGGTTTCACAAGCATACTGCAGCCGCAGCGACAGTAACAGACGCAATTCAGCAGAGGGAGTCGCAGCAGGAAAACTCCACTGTCTGGCTGGAGATGGCATCTCTGGGGACCAGCCAGACAAGTCAGTGAAGCAATCCCCAGGGATCTTACAGCCCACCGACCCCCTCCCACCCAAACCAGTAGTGCAGCTCACCGCATCCCTTCAGCTCCCCAATGGGCTACTGGTGGAAATTCCCATCACCGTAGACTCGGGGAGCAATGCAGATTTTATAGACATGCAGTTCCTCCAGCAACATGGCATAGCCCTTCTCCCAGCGGCGGTACCTCTGAAAGTCGTCACAGTGGACGGCAGGGAGCTACTGGGAGGGCAAGTGCTACAGCAGACGCCGCCAATGGTGATGCGCATTGGAAACCACCGTGAGGTCATCAGCTTCAACGTCACCCGCCTGTCAGACACGCCCATAGTGTTGGGAATGAGTTGGCTGGATAGGCACAGCCCGGCATTAGCTTGGTACCAGCGGCAACTGACCTTCGGCTCCTCTTACTGCGCAGAACACTGCATCCTGGCGGACTTGGAAGATGAGGGGCACGAGGATGGACCACAGCTGAACTTGGGCATGTTGCAAGCGGTGCCTAACAAATACAAGGAGTTTTTGGAGGTCTTCTGCGAGAAAGAGGCGGATAAGCTGCCACCCCACAGACCCTACGACTGCAAGATCGACCTCCTGCCCGGGGCGACGCTCCCGACGGGGAAACTGTACTCCATGTCTGAGGATGAATTGCAAGAGCTCAGGGAGTTCATAGATCACAACCTGAAGCGGGGATTCATCCGGGAGTCCAAGGCGGCAGGAGGCAGTCCCGTGTTCTTTGTAAAGAAGCGGGACACGCCCCAAAAGAGGCTGGTCGTTGATTTCCGCTTCTTGAACCTCAAGACCAAGCCCTCAGCATTCCCTATGCCCAAGATCGATGACCTGCTGGCGACGGTGAGGAAGGGTCGCATCTTTACCAAGTTGGATCTGCGCGGAGCGTACAATCTCATTCGCGTACGGGAAGGCGACGAGTGGAAAACAACCATGTTTACGCCGCTGGGCACTTATGAATACAGAGTTATGCCTTTTGGATTAAAAAATGGTTCCCACTGCTTTCAAGCCTTCATGCATCATGTCTTGGCGGGTCTCCTCTACAAGAAGTGCGTCTGCTTCCTGGATGACATCCTAATCTTCTCGGAATCGCCGGAGGCTCACGAGAGAGATGTTAGGGAAGTTCTGCAGAGGCTGCGGGAGCACAGGCTGTACGCCAAGCTGGAGAAGTGCCAGTTCGACAAGACGGAGGTGGATTTCTTGGGCTACAAACTGTCCGACAAGGGACTGGCTATGGACGGTGCCAAGGTACGTGCAGTACTGGATTGGAAGAGCCCACGCAATAGGAAGGAAGTACAGAGGTTTGTCGGTTTTGCCAACTTTTATCGCAAGTTCATCAAGGGTTTCGCCATGCAGACAGCGGCCATCACCGACACCCTCAGTTCCAAGAAGAAGAGGTTCATCTGGACGGAGCAGGCAGAGCAGTCCTTTCAGAAGCTCAAGCAGCTCTTCGCTTCCGAAGAGAACCTACTGCACGTAAATCCCAGCAGGCCCATGAGAGTGGAGACGGACGCCTCAGACAGGGCCGTGGGAGCCGTTCTGTTGCAGCAAGACCACCAGGGGGACTGGAGGCCGTGCGCTTTCTACTCCAGAAAACTCAGCAAAGCGGAGCAGAACTACACCATTTGGGACAGGGAGTTGCTGGCCATACATGCAGCCTTCAAGGCGTGGCGGCACTTCCTCGTCGGAGCCAAGCACACGGTGCAGGTCCGCACAGACCATAAGAACTTGGAGTACTGGCGCACGGCGAGGTTCCTGAACCAGCGACACATCCGCTGGGCGGAGTTCTTTGCAGATTTCGACTTCAGAATTGAGTACATCCCAGGAAACAGCAACGTCTTGGCGGACGCGCTGTCCAGAAAACCGCAGTATCTGGAGGCAGAGGCACCGGCGGCGGCCAAGCACATTTTCACACCACAGGCGTGGGCATGCGCGTCAGCCACGGTGGACCTGGACGCGGTGCGCCGCGCGCTGCGAACAGACTCGTTCGCCCGAGCCAAGATGGAGGAGGTGTGCAGTGGCAAGGCGAGGGGCGACGAATTCCAAGTGCGAGACGGCCTGCTCCTACGCAAGGGAGTTCTCTACGTACCAGGAGACAGCCTCCGCGCGAAGGTCCTGCAACAGCTGCACGACGCGCCCAGCGCGGGGCACTTCGGCAAGGAGAAGACGGTGGACTTAGTAGCCAGAGACTTTTGGTGGCCTAAGATGCGGGGGGATGTCGCGGACTATGTCAATAGGTGCGACACCTGCCAAAGGGCTAAGCCTGTGCACCAGCCGCCGGCGGGCCTGTTGGAACCGCTACAGACACCGTTCGTACCGTGGGAGAGGGTAGCCCTGGACTTTGTCACAGATCTACCCAGCTCAAGGGGCAAGACGGCAGTGCTCGTGGTAGTGGACCTGTTCACCAAGATGGCCCACTTCATTCCGTGCGCGAAGGTGGCCACGGCCGAGCAGACCGCTAAGATGTTCATAGACCACGTGTTCAAGGTGCACGGCCTACCACGGTCTATTTTGTCCGACCGGGGGCGCCAGTTCATCTCCAACTTCTGGCAAAAGCTGATGGGATTCCTGAACGTCAAGGTCAGCCTGGCGTCGGCGAGACACCCGCAAACTAACGGGCAGGCGGAAAGGGTCAACGCCATCATGCAGCAGTACCTGAGATGCTACGCGAACCAGCAGCCATCGACCTGGGTGGACTATCTACCGTTGGCCGAGTTTGCCTACAACAACACGAAGCACGGGTCCACGGGGGTGACCCCATTTTTTGCCAACTACGGGAGGCATCCCAGAACCTTCCCGGGTCTGGACACAGTGCGGGAGGGGGAGCCACAGGGAGCAGAGGAAGTGGCAGCGGAGTTGCAGGAGATCCACGAGCAGCTCAGGAGGCAGTTAGAGTTGGCAAAACAGGCTTACAAAGTGCAGGCAGATCGACACAGGAGGGTTGGGGAGGACATCCAGGTGGGAGACTGGGTCTGGTTGGCAGCACAAGCAGTTCCAGCCAGATCGTTAGCCAAGAAGAAACTAGGGCACAAGCAGCTAGGGCCTTACCAAGTAGAGGCGCAGATCAACCCAGTGGCCTTCCGGTTGACACTCCCGGAGGGTTCCAGAATGCACCCGGTCTTTCATAGATCAGTGCTCACGCCCTACAGAGAGCCCCACAGGTTTCAAGCACCGGGGAAGGAGCCAGACCCGCTCAGAGAAGCGCCCAAAAAAGGGGGGTCGCCGAAAGGGGAGCCACTTAATGAAGCCACTGAGATTTTAGACTCAAGGTGGGGGGAGGACGGGATTGAATATCTTCTCGCCACGGAGGACACCCCGGCCAGCGCCAACAGGTGGGTGCCGGATTACGCAGTGGAAGAGCAGTTGCTCAAGGAAGAATTCCACACACTTTTCCCGCACAAGCCTATGCCGGCGGGCTTTTTCGAGGATTGTTTGTTCACACCCACACTCTCGGCCAGCACTTTCCGGGGTTTCTCGTCAGCTGAGGACTCGGCTCCGGGAGGCAGCTCTCCGGAGGGATCACTTTCAGGTTTTGGCACGGGGGGATCTTATTGGTGGGAGGACCAACCCGAGGTGGGCTGGCGCAGAGACATGCCGAAGGGGCCCTGGGAGGTGGACCCCCATCAAACAACAGGGGGAGGAGGGCTCTTGGGTGATTTGGGGTCGAGCGCAGATTTCGAGCACACCGCGCAGGAGATGGAAGCGGAGGAGGTCGTCGTCGACGAGCCCATGGGGGACTTCCCGGACTTATCTCGATGGTTGCAAGCCTCAGGGGACGAGCTGTATCCTGGACTCACCCCTACAACAATGGAGCACCCGGAACCCGCACCGGAAGAGGGGGAGGGGGGAAGGGGGGGCTTCGAGGGGGGGATGGATGTCAGGGGTTCAGAAGGAGAGACACAGGAGGGGGAGCAAATGGAGAGTGAGGAGGAGGAGTACGAGGGGGGCGCAGGCAGTGACAGTGGCCAGAGTTATTCCACAAGCCTCTCTAGCGAATCGGAGGACTCACAGAAGGGAGCGCCGGTGGCCAGAGCAAGGGAGATTCCAAGGGAGAAACCTCAAGAGGGAGGGGCCAGCGGGGAGTCTCTGAACAGCAGCTGGAGATCAGGGCCAGCGTCTCCACCAGAGCGCAGTGGGGAGGGGGAGTCCCAGGAGTCGGGACCAGTGTCCTCACCACCAGAGGGAGGAGAGGAGTCAGGTTTGGCAACACCCACATCAGGAAGCGGGGAAACGGTCAGAAGGAAAGTCACCGGCTGGGCGCGCGCGCCAAGTTCAAATGTACAGGAGCGCGGCACAGCGGGGAGCCCGGGAAGGGAGCCAGGTCCTAAAGCCCGCCGGAGGGAGGGGCAAGACTCAGGAGGCTCCGCGTCAGAGGAGTCCAGGAAGGAGGGAACCCCAGAGGGCAGAAGGACCCAACGCAGGAAAGAGCAGCGCAAGAGGTGGAGCCAGGCTAGAATCTTAAACTGGTGTGGGTGGAGCAGTGAGTCAGAGGGGACTTAGCCGGTCTAGCGTTAAGACGTGGGCCTGCGCGCCCAGAGCTTGGAAATGGAAACTAAACTTCAATAAAGACTTTTGTATATAATATCCACTGGGCGTTGGTCCTCTGTGAGCTGGGACCTAGCGGCAGTCCTGACAGGCATGTATAAGATTGCACTAAAGAATATTTATTTCTTGTTCCCTTTTATTCTCAAGTATTTCCATACTGCCTTTTACATGCCATGACTGAGATGTTCAAGGCAGTGAAATCACAACAATTAAAAACAATTGTGCAATTTAAAAACAGTAAATGGACTAATAAAATGAAATGTATTTTAACAGGCAGGGTGTGTTTCTCTGGACAGATCTTCATTCTTGTACTTAAATTTTTATTTTATTTTAACCATAACAGAAATAAACAACTATAAACATAAAAACTGAGGATTTGTTTCTCAGCACGATCAAGATATAAAGGTGATGCCTACAGCTGAGGTCAGGTAAGTGCAACAGCATTATTTCAACCAACGATTACTAAGAAAATAAATGACATTTGACTGGATCAAAGAGTCTTTCCAAATGGAAGCATGTGAGCTGGGTGGTCTAATACCCTCTAAATTCAAGTTTGCAGATGAGATAAAGGGGAACCATACTATCTCAAAGGCTCCGCTTTTGAATAAACCCTTTGTTGAGTTAATGCTATGCCTTGACTTTTCAGATGAAGCTGTTGTCCATAAACAGAGGTACCAGCAAGAATTCTGAGGGTGTTTTCCAGTCCTTGGAAATGACTATCCTGGCAACCACCAGCAAGAATATTATCAGGTCCTTATGTAACAGCTCAGGGCCTGTAAACATAGATAAAAGGACTAATAAAAGCATTTTTAAGCAGTCAAACAAACAGAAAGATGAACAATACCAAAGGTCCTAAGTAATTGGGACACTGTGCTATTGATTCCATATTTCCATTTGAGAAAGGCATCACCTTCAAAGACCTAGCCTAGTGGCACAAAGTTAGTGAAGGCTAAGCGGCCTTTCATGTACTATTTATTATCGTTCACATTTGTATTATATATGTGGAAGTATCACAAACGTGAAGGTGGCCAGCTGGAGCCCATTCTGGCATGGCAGGTCCTTCATACGTATTCCGATTTCCAACAGCATATTGGCAGAGACATTGCTGGCAGCAGCATCCAGAGTCAAATGGGTCTGATTTTGAGTGGATGGGGGAGAGAGAAATGAAGGGGGGGGGAGGAGAAGGAGTGTGTGAAAATATCTCAGTAAGAAAAGTCAACATTCAAACCATTATTTGCATTTGTCAGCCTCCCAATATTTTCATTTTAACACGTTAAAGAGCAGCAGTATATGTGAAGAGATAAGGTGTAATAGCATCATGCTGAGTCTTTTTATGTGTGTGGTTTCAGTAAGGGCTGAGTCAGTAACTTCTGTATGATGGGAACACTGAGTATAATTTATGTGTATTGAACTTCAACGGGGTGGTGCAGTTTTGCCTATGAATACACCAATGCATATTTAATTTATACAACCCCCTCTTTTATTTTGAGTCACATTTCCCCCCCCTATTGGATTACAGTGGTACCTCGGGTTAAGTACTTAATTCGTTCCAGAGGCCCGTTCTTAACCTGAAACTGTTCTTAACCTGAAGACCACTTTAGCTAATGGGGCCTCCTGCTGCTGCAGCGCCGCTGGAGCACAATTTCTGTTCTCATCCTGAAGCACTATTTCTGGGTTAGCGGAGTCTGTAACCTGAAGCGTATGTGACCTGAGGTACCACTGTATATGTAACCCATAAGCCAACCATTTTTTTTTTTAAAAAAACCCTATCCAAATCTATAGATGCAGAGGTGCTTGGTGCTAGATATTGAGAGGGTTAGAAGCCGGGGCTGCCAGTATGGTGGGATAGAGGCCCTGCTTGCTGGTTTCCCACAAGACATCTGGCTGGCCACTGTGAGAACAGGATGTTGGACTAAGCTGGGCTATTGGCCTGATCCAGAAGGCTGCTGTCATGTTCTTATGTCATTAAGTGCAGCAAAAGACAAGAAAATAGGAAATACCACACAACCCGTCCAAAGTGAAATTGAGGGCATTGACTGGGATGTCTCTTATATTCCTTAATCAGGTGAAAACAGAACAAAAGCTTTCAAAAAACAAAGTCATACTAAATCCCAGTCATTATTATTTGTTGTTGTTGCTGTTGTTGTTAATTTATTACCCGCCCTTCACCCTAAGGGCTCAGGGTGGATTACAGCATTAAAATAATATTAAAAATAATTTAATATACTGTGCCTGTAACCAAATACAGTGGTACCTCGGGTCACATATGCTTCAGGTTACATACGCTTCAGGTTACAGACTCCACTAACCCAGAAATAGTGCCTCGGGTTAAGAACTTTGCTTCAGGATGAGAACAGAAATTGCGCGGCCGCGTGGCAGCGGTAGCACAGCGGTAGCAGGAGGCCCCATTAGCTTTATTTAGCAGAGTAAAAAAAAAATCTTGGAAACTGGAGCTAACCTACCTCTCATTGTCTTATCTCATTCACACTTCACTATCAGGGCTTAAAAATGTAAGATAAAATACCCTTGGTAAAGAAAAAAGGTTGTATATTTGCAGTTATGGGACGCGGGTGGTGCTGGAGTCTAAACCACTGAGCCTAGGGCTTGCTGACTGGAAGGTCGGCGGTTTGAATCACTGGCCACATGACCCGGAAAAACTGTCTGCGGACAAACGTCGGCTCCCTCAGCCAGTAAAGCGAGATGAGCGCCGCAACCCCAGAGACGTTTGTGACTGGACTTAAATGTCAGGAGTCCTTTACCTTTACCTTTACTTGTTGTTACTTCACATTCAGAAGCATGGCTTTGGGTTCTAAGTCTACATGGTGAGAGGAGGTTTCATGAGGCAGCGAGAGAGAGAACAGGACAAAGGGGAGAAGTTTAGATGTTTAGTGGAAAACCACAAGGTGTATTTTCCTAGACTGTTCTGTTCATCGCAACCCTGTCCTCTACTGCCTAGGGGCATGCAAGGGTGCTTGTCCTCAACAGACTTAACCACACGGATGCCAGTCCAGTCCACTGGCTGCCATAAAATCAGAGTTTCTCTGCTTTGCCGCCTTGCCCTCCTCAAATAGAGAAGCATAATTGTGCTTTGCAATGAAGGCTTTATTTATAGGCCTTTTACATTAATCTACATTTTGAATCCTTTCTTTTTATCCTCCATTCTGAAAGCCCTTTAATTTTTTAAAAAATGTGCCCATGGCTGGTTTTTACATCTCACAAGAGCACGGTATACAATTGCTTACCGACACTTATATTTATTTAAAAGGAGACAGCCGTTAACACGACGTCATGAATTATTCTGCTCATGACCTTCAAATGTTTAAAACTTGGCAAACGTTTTTAAAGAACACAGCCACCTTTTCTGAAAAACACAAAACAAGGCACCTGGTACGTGTTTCATGCAAGTAATGTAATTTTGCTTCCATGTCCCTTGCTTCCATTATAGGCAGTTTGTGTTGCTTTATGAAGCCGTTCAGTTTCTTATGGGAAGTTCCCAAAACGTTTATTAGTGATGAAAATCTGTTTTATCTTTGTTTTACTGGTTTTCATGATGTATCTCTGTTTTTATTATCCTGTTTTTTATGGTTTTTATTGGGAGCGGATGGCACGATGGAGCTGCCCCACCCACCTAATCTCTCACATGAGGAAAGGCTTTGGCATTTGGGACTTTTTAGTTCAGAGAAAAGGTGAGTAAGAGCCAACAGGGTATATGTTTATAGCATTATACATGGCATGGAGAAAGGGAATGGAGTAAAGCTTTTCTCCCTCTCTCATGACCCTAGAAATCATGAAAATCCAATGAAACTGAGTGATGGAAGGTTCAGAGCAGATAAAAGGCTCTTCATGCAGTGCATAGTTAAACTCTGAAGCTTGCTCCCAGAGGAGGCAGTGATGGCCAACAATTTAGATGACTTCGAAAGAGGACTAGATAAATTCATGGAGGAGAAGGTTATCAATGGCTATGCTTTGTCTCCATAGTCTGAATCAGGACTTCCTCTGAATACCAGTTCCTGGAAGCCACAGGAAGTGAGAGAGCTTGTGCTTGGATCCTGCTTGCATATCCCCCAACATTTCCCCAATGAAAATAGGGACGTCCCATTCCATAATGATAACCCCACACATCTTTTGGGGTTGCCCCAGCACTCTGGGCAGCTTCCAATATATTATTATTATTATTAATAATAATAATAATAATAATAATAATAATAATAAAACATTTTAAAAGTTTCCCCATAGAGGATTGCCTTCAGACAGCTTAGGGGTCGGATAAATCCTTACCCTCCTATGAAAATAGGGACATCCTAAGGAAAAGCAGGATATTCTGGGATCAAATCAGAAACTGGGACGGCTTCTCTAAATCAGGAACGTACCTGGAAAATAGGGACACTTGAAGGGTCTGTGCTTGCAGGTTTCCCTCAGGTATCTGGTGGGCCACTGTGAGAACTAGGTGGGCCATTGGACTGATCCAGCAAACTCTTCTTAAATTCTTTAGTTGCTGCTGTTTACTGGGACAGAGAGGGGCAGGGGGAAGGCCATGGTGAGGTCAGCATATAGAAATGTGCCAGCAGGAGTGGCAGGCCTATTCCGCCAGCATGTTTGCGCCACACTGACCTCATCACTGCCTTACGTCTCCAATCCCCATCTCAGTACGTAGGAGTGACTCAGCCAGAGAGAGGTCAGGTGACATCAGCCTACTAGCCAAAGGTCAACGATGATGGGAGTTGTAGTCCAGGTAATGTGAGTAGTAGCTCAGTATTTTCCAGACTGACCAGTAGCAGATCTCCGGAATTTCAGGCAAGGAATCCTTCCTAGCCTTACCTGGAGATGCCAGGGATTGAATTTAGGATCTTTTGCCTACCATGCTGATGTTCTGCCACTGAGCTACAGCTCCTTAGCGATGTAACTATCTAACTAGCCATTCAACAAGCTAACAAGCTAACTATTCCCTCCCTTTCTATATTTTCTCTACTGGGATCCTGTGTCACATTTATGTTCTTTTCTGCTCTATCATCACAGCTGCTGACTTCAATCCTATGGTTGCTCAGGGTCCACATTTGGCCTTATATTTGACCTGTTCTTTGGCCTATTTCATGCTTTTATACTCCACTATTTTAATTTTGTGATTCTAATCTCTAAACTCTCTGATGTATTTCACTATCCATACTCGCTCCAAAATACAGAACGTTTCCCCTGAGATTTGTTTGTGCCCCAATATTATAAGCACAATGTTGTTCAACTGTGAGAGAAAGCGCACGGTTTGTCCTTGCCAAAAGGACACACTTCATGCTTCTACTTCATCCATATCCCAGGAAACAATTCCTGAGTGATCATATGGTTATTTATTTGCATCTGTGAGAGACAATGAATCCTGGGTAAAAGTATGAATTCAGGGAACGTGTTCTCTGTGTACAGTTAATGGATGTGTGTCTTTTGGTGCTGTGGGACTTTGGGGAAAGGAAAGACAATTGAGATGACTTCATCTGAGTAGACAGAGGAGCAGAAGTTCAGAGGATGTAATGGGTTCTTTGGATCCCATTAGCCACACCTCCTTTGTTTAGAAAATAAACTGAAGCTGTGCAAATACTTCGCTGATCACAAAATCTGCTGGCAGAATTTTTGTGTCCTTAATTTTGTACAAAAGGGAAAACAAAAGCTGGCAAGAAGTGCAGTTGTGGATATTTTATGTCAAGCTCAATAAAATGAGCAAACGTCAAGGCCTAGACTACACAAATAGCCCCTATGTCAATTTTGGTAGAATCCATAAGTTTCCCCCCCCCCCCGCCACGCCCCCAAAATCCCAATTCTTTAAACCAGACTTGGGCTGGACAGTCCTTCAACTGAAGGTCCTCACTATGTAAAGCAGGATCCATGTTTGGGATCCTATGCACTAAATATAGTAATACTTAGTTCTGAATACACATGCATAAGATTGCATTGCCAGAAAGCTTTGACACTGAGATAAATGTCACAGGATGGGTAAAATAGCTTCTCAGAGAAGAAGCAAAGGAACTACTCACCAAAAGCTCCTTGCTTTTCTGTTAGCACTTCTGATCCAAGCTGAATCCAAAATGTGACTTCATGCAACACAGTGGCCTCTTCAAGAATGTGCTAAGTACAATATAAACTCAGGAGAATAAACAGTGACATAACAAGGGCTCAACAAACATTGAATAAGAGACACAAGCTTTCCTCTAAACATGTTGCATTGTTCTGTGTCCAATTAATTGATATAATTACATCATCAATTGAGCACAGATTATTCTGTACTCATGTACATGATACACACCAGTGGCATGCGGTGAAATTTTTTGTAGGGGAACATTTAGGGCCAGAGGCATCAGCTTACAAGGGTGATTTGGGGTGTGTGTGATGTCATGCCCATGAGCATCCCGCCTCCTTCTCTAAGCTGGGCTTCTGACATGATGCTGGAGCTCTGCTGCCTCCATCCTAAAGCTAGGCAGGCTTTGGGAAAGTGGTGGGAAGGAAACATTTAGTCCCCCTTGTCCAATGACCACACACCACTGACACACACACAAATGAGAGTTGCATTTTTTCTAACACATATGGCAACTAAGGTCATATCTACTCCACTGATTTTTTCATGAAACAAGCTTCTAGAAAGTGTGTGTGTTAGTAAAACTTAGTGCTAGTTTTAAGATGGAGACAGATTGTCCCCAGCCCAGCCCAGCCTGAGCTGAGGGTAGTGTTATCATAACAGTGTCAGCTTCAACGTTTTTTTTTTGGGGGGGGGGTGGATGGGGGGATGTCAGCAGCTTCAAGAAGAGGTCCTCTGTGGGCCACCTTCCCTGGGTAGGTTCACCTCCTTGCCGCCACCACCAGCCACTGTCATTTGACTAGTCTCAGCAGTGTTGAACCACTGTTATCAGGATTGATTCACTTTTGTAAGTGAAAAGGCCTGCTCCTCCACCTCAGAGTTGAATGAAATATTTGAAGGGTCCAAAGAAAAGGTAGAAAACTCTTTCTAATGAGAGGGATGAACTCTTAACAAGCAGGGAAGTGGTTAGTGTTGACTAGCTTGCTCTTCCATAAATGCACAGTGCTGTGACTCCAGAACCAGATAGCGCTGTTCTACTATGTTCTGAGAAATAAAGGTGGCCCTACCATTAGGCAGAGAGATGTGATTTTCTCAAGCAACAGATGCTGGGGGCAGGAAGCAGCACTGAAGGCCAGACCACTGCCCTGTGTCCAACACAGCAAGCCTGCTGGCCTCAGGTTCACAGTCCCATTGAAGCATGAGTCAGCTGCCAACCAAACAGCTTCCATACATGGAATGTGTGTGGGTGCCATCTTGGCCTTCACCAGGCTCAGGCAGAAAAATAATGTATCGGGCATCCTGCACCTCCTCCACCTTTTCCCCTTCCTCCAGCCAGGGATCCTGCCTCATAGGAGGCACAAAACCTCATAAATCACTAAACCCTTCCATTGGATCAGCCTCAGGCCCTCATGCCTCTGCCACACACTCCTCAGAGCCCTGTCAGTTCCTGCCAGCCCTGTATACAGCATCCATGTTTGCTGGTGCTTCCTCAGGAACCACCTGTCTCTGTTCTTCTGCTAACTGCTGAATATAATGCCTTAGGACCTTCCCTCACAGCTATTTGGATAGATGGTAGCTGTACATGATCTTCTTTTCCTGTATGGCATTTTGCTCCATGGCGAGCTTCATGGATTTAGGTGCATAGGGAACTCGTTCAGGAACCCGTAGGGGAAAAAATGCTTTCTACTCTTTCATTCAGTTTAGGGAATCCCTGTATATTTGGGATCATTTGACTTTCAGGGACTTGTTCCTTTCAGCTTATGTCAGATATGCACGTGCACTGCAGACTTGTGAACGGTCCAAGTCATGCGCAGTTCCCAGACCAACCTGAGAAGGGCAGACTTTGTTTTTCAGACCTGTGGTGTGTGGCAGGGGGCTACTCCCAGAGCAAATACTCATCTGTTATAAAGTTGCAGCTCAGAGGCCACTGGAAATAGAAGAGGCTGGTGATGATGCAATTGGCTGTATTAAACAGAAGAGCTCAATTTCCTGCTTTGTTTATCTGGAATGATGCATGCAGACTGACCTCACCTTTGAGAACGAGAGAACGAGAGAGAGAGTTATTGGAAAGAACCTAATGCTGGAGCTGTTGTTTTATGGGTTTCTCCACTGGAACAGATCTAGGTCAGCTGAGCTCATTAACAAGAATTGGTCTGGACTCCGGAGCAGGTTCATTTGAGCAAATGCAAGCTCTTGTTTATAATAAAACATGTGGGCCAAATTAGAATGTAAATAAACGGGTGACTCTCCAGAATCCCAGATAACACTTGCTGAGCAATGGGGTCAGAGCAGATGTAATCTAAAAATCTTTCTGCTGCGTGTAAATGATTATGTCATAGCATTTGTCTTTAATTACTAAACTCTTTCCAAAGGATTGACTCATAGCACGTTTCCTGGTTAACCACAAAAACTTGTACTACAAGATTTGTCATATAGATTCTTTCGTTCCCCCTACAGCATTGTTAAGTCTTGGCTCCTGTAAAAGAAAATCCTTGCTCCCTAGAAATACATTTGCAGTCATCTTTAATATTAGGGGTGGTAGAGGGGATGGGGAGCGGGGATTTCAGCAAAAGACCTGTTTATTTTTGACTCAGGGGGAAGAGTCTTATATTTAACGATGACAGTGTTTCACTAAAGTACAGCTCATTAAACTCAATGTTCCCTATAAAACAAAGCAGAGAGCACCTTACTATATCTGCAGGAATGCTACATAAATATTAAGGGTGCTGACTATTTGGGAAGACTTCTGGGGTGCTGGGCTTTTAAAATTACTTTTCTCTTTGGCGGGGTTGAAAGAGGGAGAATGCTACTAAAATTTCCTGAGTTATATATTTGTTTATAATAATGTTATATATGCATTGTAATACTGCGTTAACAAAATTGAAGGTTGGGATGGCAGAGAGTTAATGGATCCACATATACAAAGTTTGTCATTGGTTGGGGAAATTAAAGGTAAATTACCCGCCATGGCTCATGAGTAGTTGAAAGGGAGGTACCTTTCTCTCCTCCCACCCAAAAAAAGTTTCAACAACATTGTTATATAATCTAAGTGACTGGGAAGGGGGGGGGGGGAGAACAAGCTGCAGTTCGATAAACAGAGGATTTATTTATTGCATTGATATCCCATTTTTTCTCTGCTCCTCAGTTAATCCCCACAACACCCCTGTGAGGTTAGGCTGAGAGGCAGCGACTGGCCCAAGGTCACGCAGTGAGCTTCATGACCGAGTGGGGATTTGAACCCTGGTCACCCTGGTCCTAGTCCCACCCTCTGATTTAGAACTGAGTTTGGGGTCTAAGGCAGGGAAAGCCTTTTATGTTTTGCCACCCAAGGCCAAAAGGGAATGTGCCGTCCCCACCCCACTTCTGCCGCTGGAATACCCTCATCTCACCAAAAATGGGTGAGAGGAGGGTGTTCCACAAAGCTTCGCCGCTCATCTTTTTTGCCCCAGTGGCCTGAATCTCGGCGAGAGGGGGGGGCATCCGGGTACTGCCAGTAGTGGTGAGCAGGGCACTGCCTCTTGCACTTCTGCTACCTGATGCAGCTGCTTCACTCCACCTCATGAGTGGGCTGGCGCTGATCCCGGGGTGTTGCTGGCTGTATCTCTAGGGACTGAGCGAGGGGCAGGAAATATGGCTGTTGGTCAGAGTGTTTAAGAGGTTCCTCTGACCATGCTTAACCTGTACATTATTAAATAAATGCAATGACTACAAAATGCCAACAACCGCACAATCCTATATGTGTCTAGTCTAGTTAAAAACAAACCACATTCATTTCACTGGGAATTACTCCATGAATATGGGACACGGGTGGTGCTGTGGTCTAAACCACTGGGTCTCTTGGGCTTGCTGATCAGAAGGCCAGCGGTTCAAATCCCTGTAACAGGGTGAGCTCCCATTGCTCTGTCCCAGCTCCTGCCAAGCTAGCAGTTCAAAAGCACAGCAGTGCAAGTAGATAAATAGGTACCACTGTGGCGGGAAGGTAAATGGTGTTTCTGTGTGCTCTGGTTTCCGTCACAGTGTTCTGTTGCGCCAGAAGTGGTTTAGTCATGCTGGCCACATGTCCCAGAAAGCTGTCTGTGGCCTCACTTGGTCTGAAAGCGAGATGAGCGCCACAACCCCATCGTCGCCTATGACTGGACTTAACCGTCCAGAGGTCATTTACCTTTACCTTACTCCATGAAACTGGGTACAGGCTTGCAGCCACATCATCCAGTGACCTACTTCTCAAGGAAACCACACCTGGGTTATCTTTGCATCCCTAGACTGTCTCGCTGCTTAGACAGGTGGCAATGTCCTGATATGTATTGGGATAGGACAAAATAGATGGAAATGAAGCTTCTGAAAATTGGTGGTGTGATACTACAGACTGTACCTGGTCTAGCTGGGCTATGTTTTTTAAAAAATATTTTGAGACACTTTTAGAACCGTGGAGGGAAAAGGAAGCTACAAAGATGCGAAAAGAATGAATAGATAAAAGTCCACTATACTGCAGCCACACCTGTGCACTCACAGGGATTTGCTTTATACCAGCTCAGATTGTTTGTCTAATTCTCTAATCTGCCAGCTGCTTGCCTTTGAGCACCTGGGTACATTCCGAATCCTCCTCCTTCCTCAAGC
Source organism: Podarcis gaigeae (assembly GCF_964106915.1). NCBI lineage: Eukaryota > Metazoa > Chordata > Lepidosauria > Squamata > Lacertidae > Podarcis > Podarcis gaigeae. The sequence goes on from NC_139680.1 coordinate 93,394,547, forward strand.
AGTCTCTGCTCATCGGCTCAGGGATGAGTGGCTCAGGGATGAGTGGGTGAAGCATTGAAGTCCTGCTTGAGGTCAGGGCCGTCTTTACCCAGGGGTGCAAGAGGTCCGGGGCACCCGGGCGCCGAATTCTGGGGGGCGTCAAATGTATACCTACTGTATACCAGTCCTTTTCAATTGGCGGCAGTGAAAAGCAATGGAGCGAAAGTTCCCCGTCCCCTTCCTCTGTTGCTCTGTTACTCCCTAGTGCTAAATATTCTTTTTTTATAAAAAAAAATTAAATTGTTTTTCCAATAAAAAAGCCAATCAACATATCCACATCATAATGTAATTAAAAACAATAAACTAAAATAAAAAACCACAACCAGTTAATTTGGGAGTGGCTAAACTAAATTTGAGGGCACTGGGTGGTTCTTTGCACCCCAGCGGTGCATATGCCTAAAGATGCTTGAGGTAAAGTGTCTGGCTACAATGACACATGTGGAAGGATGCCACATCTGACAAGGAACGTGAAGATTTTGCTTGGCTCCAATAGGAATGGAGGCAGTATATGCCTTCCTGGGAACCACAGTGTTGAGAGGACACTTAGGTCCTCCTTGGACCTGGCTGACCTCTGTGAGAACACAGTGCTGGACTAGATGGGTCTGTGACTTACCCCAGCAAGACTCTCCTTGTCTTCTGTGCGCAAACATGCTACGGGAACCAGAATTCACCTATTACCTACACCACTTGCAAGGGGGGGATGAGCGAATCATACCTCTTCTGGCTTTAGCTCTGGAAACAATTCCAGTGCAACCTCTCTGTAATTGGCCAAATCCTTCCACCTGCATCACTGGGATTCCCAGGGTAGTCTGGACTGCGCATGAGGCAGTTGGGATTTTCCTGCAGACAACAAGGAGCATCCAGAACCAGGGAATGTAAAAAACACAAGAAATCCATTCTTTCCTTCACGAGAGGTGGACATTAGCAGAGCTTAAGGTTGCATCAACCAAACTCTTCATTTTTAATATGTATCGGCTTCAGGGTAGCTGAAGTCTGAATCAAAAGATACCATTGGCCATTAGTAATTGTTTGGCGCTAATGTGTAATGCAGTGCAGATCTCTTCTATCTGTGGCAGCTTTCACCTTTTCCATAAGCCTGTCGGGTCCAAGATTTACAAGCAAATTAGCTGGAGATGACGATATGTAGATGATGCCCGCTGCCCCATGCTTTGCCTTTTTGGTGTATGTAATAACTCAACCCTCTTAGGGATTATGCTCTTAAGCTGTCTGAAGGCAGGTTATCTGTTGAAATACTTATCCTTTTATGAGGGTGAATCCAGAGTGCATTGTGTAATGTATAATAAAATTGAGGGGGTGGCGTGGGGGAGAGAAGAAAGAGAGGAAAAGATAACACAGTAAAATCAGCTCCAATGACTTCACCATTCAGTAATGGCTCCTACCAAATAACAACCCCGTAGTTTTATCTTTCAAAAACCAAGATTGTGTTAATGCTCTAAAATTAAATCTCTTGTGAAGTTATCTGGAATTTCTCAACAAGTTTAAAAGGGGGATTATTTTTTCATCCGAGGTCATGCCTCAAGAATTTGTAGGAATTCCGCCTGGAAAGAAATAATCAGTGGAAACTGGCAGTCAAAGCTAATTTATACTACTCTTCCAGATAAAAATTCCTTCCGTCTTAGACCTGCATTTAAAAAAGAAAGAAAGGGAAAGAAAAGAAAGAAAAGATTATTATCACTCATGAGAGAATACATCAGTGAAAAAATATATAGAAAGGAATGACTTAAGAGGAGTCTTCGCTACATCTGTAGCATTGTCATTTTGAAATGCTTGAGTAATGAACGAATGGTAAGAAATGTGGGTGTGAGGGAATGAGCATTCAGTGCTGCGATATACTGTAAAATAAGACTCACCAACAGATTTAGGGCCATGAAGTACAGTGATTATTTGAGTCTGCCTGGGTGCTGAAAGTGTGTTTGTCTTGCTACCTATGTTTTAAAATTTCCCACAGCTCAGAGCACACATAATTTACTTTTTCACATGGGGCTGGTTCGTACATCAACTGATGTATGCGTATAACTGTGCTGCTCTGACACCTGAAAGTCTTGCATCGTGTGTATGGTTCAGTACTTTTTTCCTGGGGGTACTCAAGGGCACACAGTACCGGCACCTTTTTTTCCTACAAGAAGAACATTGTGTGTGTCTAATTGTGAACTGCTCTGCCGGCCAATTTTGTCATAGGATGAGGATATAGATTAGTTTAATGAATGAAAATGATACAAAGATGGACTCTGTGGAAATACATCTTGTTTGAAATGCGACATATTATGGAATTCAAGTCACTGCTTACTTGGGCTAGAAGACAATTATATTCCAGCTGCCTGAGACCCAAACTACAAGCATTTTTTGAAAAACCCGGAAAAGCACTTCAGAGGTGGGGCAGGGAAAAGCAGCGGCTTCTAGCTGTTTTCCCAGTCAAAATCCTTCCCCTGGTAGGGTTGCATTTATTTCATAAATGAATTGCTTCCCATGGAACATCCAAAAGCAATTTAACAATAAAAACAGCAACAATAAAATTCATATACACACTTGCTAGGCTGATGCAGATGAATGCTGCAATTGAAGGGATAAAGAAATATCCACATAAAGACTTGTGGGACAAGAAAGGTCTTTCATATCTTCCAAAAGACAACGGAGATGGTACATTTCTGACATGTGATGAGGAGTTCCCAAGGGCTGGTGCCATCACACTAAAGACCAAATTCCTGCATCGTACTTCCTGATGAGACGGTATCTGTGGAAAGTCTTCAGCTCTAGCACCCTGAACTTAGCCAGGGAGGTAATTGGTGGCCAGAGAAAGCAGTGGTTTTCAGCAGTACCCATATCTTTTCTGCGCACTGGGTGAAAACTGGGGTGTTTGAGGAATTCATTATTTTTGAATCCTGATATGAACTGCCCCTCTCTTGGAAGTCTATATCTGTCCGGAGAACACTGCTACCCTCCAAATGTCACACCGAATTTTGTGATACAGTTCTCAGCTCTCCTCCCAACCCCTAAAAAAGTTTAAAAATGAATACATAAAAATGTGTGTTTTGGGGTATATTTAAGAAATGTGTATTATTAAAAAAATACATTTAAAATTCTGAATGTATCATTAAAATACAACTCCTTGTGGGTTTTTTTTAATTAAAAAAAACCCCACCATAGGATAATTAAGGCAGAAATGGGGTGCGGCGGACTTATAAATGAACAAACTTATGAATGAATGTTAGTCATGCAAAACCTGACAGGGATCAGAAACACATCTATCCATCACCAGTAAAAAAACAGGCTGGAGAGACAATTGAGCATTGCATATTGTTTGGGCCTAAGAAAGCTCCCTTCTATCTGCTACTGTCTCTCCCACATGCCTGGTTGCTGGAATTTGTGATATATCTGTCCTCTCCCTCACTCCTGCCAGGATTCCATATTGTATTTTTGATACAAGTCTACTTCTAATACTAGGAGCTTAGAGAGTAGGTAATTCTTTAGGAGTGAAAACAGAAGACAGATTTGCTTCCAAATGTGAGCTCATTCCTAGGTCACCACTGAGAGCGGAGAGGAGCAGGCTCCAAAATAAACAACTCAAACATATCCCCCCCTTTTTTTGTTACAGGGTTCCCCACTTCGGATGAAGGAAGCCTTGCCTGCTCAGGTCAGCAATTTGCAAATTTCCCTTGGCGAGTCTTTTCAGAGGGTGCATTTAGATGGCACACCCGTTTTGTGGTGCTTATCCCTAAGAAAGAGACTCACGCCAGCTCCCTCTATAAGTTCACATCCTGTAGCTATCTGGGAAAGAAAACAACTGCTACGAACAATCCATTCTAGCAAAGTTGTTAACTCGAGTGGGCCAGATAAGGCTTTCTCGATTTGCTTGTAATTTAGGATTCTGTGACATGGTTATTAACTAATGGATGAACTATGCACACATTCCCTGCCCCTAGGCTTCTCTTTAAACAATTAAGTAAAAGAAAACAGAGTAATTATATGCTCCCCCCCCCGCCACCCCAGTCAAATGTATTTTTGCTGCTTTCTACCATCATCTTTATAAAATTTTGCTGGGTTTCCTTTACACCAGTATTGGTGATAGACCTGCCCCGTGATATCCCTGCCACTGTTTAGTGGAAGGGGACAAACCTAGACTTGCTGAACGTTGGACAGGTCTTTCTTTTAAATTCATTTATCTATTGCATTTCTATCCCATCTTTTTTCTCTGAAACATAGGGTGGCATACATGGTCTTTCCCATCTTACCCTTACAACAACCCTGGGAAGTAGTTTCAGGTAAGAGAGAGTGATTCGTCAGTGGAGCTTTCAACAAGGGGTCTCACCAGTCCTACTCTAACATGCTGACAACCTGCACCATGCTCTCTCTTTGAAATTGAGGCCATGATGAGTGCCAAACCTCTGAAGAAGCAAGAATAATTCAAAGCTGGAATTATTCAAGAGCCATTTTTCTGAGAGCTTTTTGATATTTTCTTTTTCTTTTCTTCACCTGTTTTTGCATCATTTGTCCAAATATTATCCACCATATCTGGGGTTTTCTTCTCCTTTGGGGACAAAAAATGGATGGTGAATGTGTGAATCTCCAGACTTTGCTGGACTCTAATGGTTAGGGATGATGGGAGTTGTTCAACAACCTTTGGAGGACCACGAAGCCCCCATCACAGGTCTATCTATGAAGGCAGACAGTTTATTTAAACATGTTTTTAGGGGTCAGTGGGTGGGTTTAATAATTTGTGTAAACTCATTTGCAAGGCTGCTTTTTAAGGAACAAACAGTGCACAGTTCAAACACGAGTTAATTCTGTTTTTACTGTATCTTCTGGCAAATGGGAAAGTTTTAAATGAAGACAACTCTGGGCCAATGAATCAAGACATAACTTTTTTTCCCTTTCAAACCAGACTGGCAATTGGAAAATAACTAACATGTCATGTGGATGTGAACAAAAGCTGACAGAGAGAAAGAGAGAAAGAAAGAGAGAGAGAAAGAGAGAGAGAGAGAGAGAGAGGAGAGGAGAGGAGAGAGAGAGAGAGAGAGAGAGAGAGAGAGATGTTGACAAAGAGCATTCTTTTGAAGCATCTCTTTCATATGTACTTTACTAGAACTTTTTTGGAAAAAAATACACGCACACACACCAAATAGAAATGACCCTATTGTCATTTATTCATTCATGGCCATGGAACTCCAACTCTCCATAAAACTCCCCTCATGCAAGTAGGAATTTGTCCACGTATTTATTTAGGGGCTGATGTTTTATGAATCCTACTCTCTCTGAGTAGCTTTTCCTAAGAATAAAAATGGGCAATATGAGTAGTTTGTCTTGGTCACTTCATACCCTCAGGAAACATATCTCCAGGAAAGGACAGGCAGGTGCCAAGGCAAATAGAGAGAGTGGCAACTCTAAAAGGGAGCCGGAGAGAGAAATTTGTTTTATTACCACACTTTTCAACCCTTTTCTGTTTTCACATCTTGTATGAGCATTTGGATGCTTTACAATATGCAACATTTAAGTGGATTGGTGTGGTTTTTTTTTTAGTGGAACATTTAAGTACAGCCCATCAACAGGAGGATTTTGGAATTAAGTCACTGCCAAACCTGTCACAGCTGCATGGAGTCCTCCCTCCCTGCCTCAACTTTTTGTCACAACTGCTTCAGCACATGTGTGTGTGAGGAACAGGTTTGTCACGCGGGCAGCCAGCTTGCCAAACGCAAACACAGCCAAGCTTGAGGGTAGCAGTGTTCTGTCAGAGAAGCTGACAGGGTAACAAACTTCCTGGTTTCCTGGCATGGAAGAAAAATGACTATATATTATTTCCAAGAAGAATTTAGTGATGCTGACGGGGGGTGGCAGCAAGTTATTTGCTGATTTAAGCACAGGTGCCGATCATTTTAGTAACACGATGCTTTCCTTTCCACCTTTTTATTTTTTTAATATTTATTTTTGTTGTGTTTCATTACATATTGAAAGGAGAGAAAAGACAAGCTAAATACTCCCCCACCCAATCTGAAGAGATAGTTCAAGATGTCAATATGGAGGAAGACATTAACACAGCAATATACGTGAATTATAGAGTGTACTGTTTCTCCTGTAGAGTCTTTGTTTGTGTGCTGGATAAATGGCCATGAGTCCACTATTGAAGTTTCTCTGCCTCTCTCTCTCTCTCTCTCTCTCTCTCTCTCTCTCTCTCTCTCCCTCCCCCTCTCCTTTTTGCTTTCTAGTCATGCAAAGTTTCTGTGTCAGTTTGCGTCTTACACCCTTATGTGCTTGCTCAGTCCCCTTGTCGTGTGAAACAGGAACGAAAAATGCCATGTGAAACCATGTTGAAGGCTAAAATATAAATAAATAAAAGAGTAACAATGGAATAATAATTGCATACTGATTATATCAGTTGAAGGTCATATTTAAAGCACTCATATCAGTTTAACAGGCATGGCTTCCGCAAAGAATAATGGATACTAGTGTGCTAAGGCTGCTAACCTCACAGAACTACAACTCCCAGTGTCCTCAACAAACTACAGATCTGAAGGATTCTCCACAACTACTAAAGTGGTATAAGAATGTTTTTGAATGCAGGCTCAGCGAAGAAGACTTGAGCTCTTCCTCCCGCCTTCCAGCCTGTGTCTGCAACTCACACCATCCAGCTAATATTTGCTGCTATTTGGTGGCGGCAACCTGGGGTTCCCAGGCCCAGATCTGATGCTGAACATCTAATTCCATCCACTCTGCATGGTTTTAGCTTTTATTCTGAATCAATTTTACCAAATAACGTATTTTTAACAGTGCCGGGTAAATGGTTCTAAAGCAGCCAGTAAACAGGCAAGCCAAATCCTCTTCAGAAGAATTTACAACGAAGCCATACTTTTCACCAAGTTGTGCCCAACAGCATTTTAACTCTTAAACCTAAACCTACTAGAAAACACACATAAATCAAACAGGCACCACCACCCTATTATATACTTCCCTTTGCTATAAAGGGGAAAAAGTGATATCATGATGAGGTTCCTGCGCATGAATGAAGAGCATTGAAACAGCCCCATGTGAAAGCGCAGGGGCTGGTGGTTCCACATGACATCACTGCAAAGATACAAGACAGATTTCTTGTTGATACAACCACTATTTAGTTTCAGTTGTGTGAGGTATCAGGCAACTTTTAAGCCTTGCCTCATGGATGTTAAAAAAATGTTTACCTTTTTCCAGGCAATTACTTCATGACTTCATGTAAGAAAAATGACTTCATATATAAGGAGTGAACACGCATTAAGCTGATTGACACCTTGGTTACAAAAACGCCGATTCAAAATAAGACATTACTGAAAGACGTGACCTTTGGGGAGTGATGTGAAATATTAATAATAAGCATTTCTGTACTGTGTGTCTCTTAGGAACAAAGGAAGTGGCCTTATACCAAGCCAGACCATCTACATTACTATTATCTTCTCCAGGGGTGAGCAAACTTCAGGCTAGTGTTCTGCTAGAACCCCAAGATTCACTAACAGGCCCCAGGAGCAAGAAATATAGGCAAGAATGAAAGATGGTGCATCTGTGCATGGAGCAACAGGAATGAGCTGAGTTCGCAGTCACAGGTCAAGGGCCATAGCTCAGTGGCAGAGAGTCTGCCTTGTAAGCAGAAGGTCCCAGGTTCAAGCCTGGGCATTTCCAGGTAAGGTTGGGAGTGCCTGCTGCCTGACATCCTAGACAGCTGCTGCCAGTAAGTGTAAATAACACAGAGCATCTATACCCTGCCTTTCTTTGATCACAAAACTCAAGGTTGCATGTGCAGGTTCCACAGGGGGGGTCCTGTCCAAGCACTGAACCCACCTAGACCTGTTTGGCTTCAGCAAAGTGGCTGCTTAATGTGGCTGCCCAGGTAAAGCTCTAAAAGGGTCTGCCAAGACCCTCAGCAATTTTCAAGAGTTCTGCTGGGGAAAAGTTTGGGAGCCACTGTACTAGACCATAGCTAGAAGCTTCTCTAATGAACATTTGTTTTACCTGAAGTCACTAGTGTATAGGCTGGTTTTCCTTTAGATTTCCAACAGATACATAAGATTCCAGGTAGAGATGAGATAGCCATGTAATTCAGAGTAGTTTAGCATTGCCTGCAAAAATGTTTCATGCTCTGCATGACTGGAAATTTGAGGAACATGAAGTAATGCCCACCTGAATTTGGAAAGTTGCACTCTAACTTTGAAACGTGAGATACTTTATTAAGGAAGGCTCAAGAGGCATTTTTGCTCTTCCATGAGCACAACACCATACATTTACATTCTCAGGCATACAGACATTGAAAGGGGATTTTACAGTGGTTCCGAGAAAAGCAAAATATTTGCCATCTTTGCTTTTCTGTAACTCTCTACCAGGTCAGTAAGTTCCACCATAATCAATATGGATAACTCTCAAGTAAATATTCCAATTTGGGTAGAATGAAACCCACTGACCTGAGCGGGATTTGCTCCTAAGAAAACCTGCATTGTTGAACACAGCTATGGCTCAACTACACAAAGCTTGTGTATGTTATTTTGAGGGCCAGCTAAGTAAAATATAAGATAATTACTTTACTGAATTTTTAAATATTTACTTTCAGATTTCTAAAGTTCTGTATAGGTGTTCTAAGTGCGGCTTGCCTCAGTGAGATCATGGTGACAACCACTTACCAAGTGATAATTTGCCTTCTGGGCATACAAGCGCACAGGAAGCCATTAGTGTGGAGACACTGAGGAGCTAGAATGCTCCTCAGTGGTGGCAGAACCACCATCATGTGTAGGCGATGTGGTTAAATAACCACACCACTTGGTAAACTCTCATCTGAATTCACCCAGAGCCTTGTGGAAACCTGCTGATTGAATCGAATTGTCATCTCAAGAGGAAGAAAAATATTCTAGTGGCTGCATTTGAGGAAACTCCAGACAGATCCAGCAACGCCTACTGGCGGGCCACATAGGAGCCTGTAAGGAAAGTATTGCGACTAAGTTTTATTTTAGGTTCAGAAGTGGGGGAAAACTTGAAGCTTCATAACATACAGCAGCGCCATTCAGGGTCTGCCAAGGTTTCCATTATGAACAGCAACTTTCAGGAGCTTATAACCTAGTTGTAAAAAAATTGTTTTGGGATCAAATATGAAATAATACTGTCTCCACGTCGTATTTGTTCCATCTCGATTTTCTTATTCTTTCTATTCGGAAGGGAGGGGAGCGAAGGAAAGTTGAATTAAGGGTAATAAAAAGAGACAAAATAAATTAGGATCAGATGCCGTCTGATTGGTCTACTGCTTTCAGTCCTCTGAACAGCCCACATGCTCAAGATTTGCTTTTGAAGCACATATAGCAGGCCTTATTCTCAGGTCTGAGACAGTAAAAGGTAAAGGTACCCCTGACCATTAGGTCCAGTCGCGGACGACCATGGGGTTGCGCGTTCATCTCACTCTATAGGCTGAGGGAGTCGGCGTTTGTCCGCAGACAGCTTCTGGGTCATGTGGCCAGCATGACTAAGCTGCTTCTGGCAAACCAGAGCAGTGCACGGAAACACCATTTACCTTCCCGCCGGAGTGGTACCTATTTATCTACTCGCATTTGACGTGCTTTCGAACTGCTAGGTAGGCAGGAGCTGGGACCGAACACCCCGTTGCGGGGATTTGAACCGCCGACCTTCTGATCGACAGTAGACTTTGAAAATGATATAGGAGTGGAGGAAAAAAATATGGAGGATAAGGGATAGGGAAGAAATTCATTCAGCTTTCATTATAATGCAAGCATACCAAATTTAAACCAATACACTGTAAAAACAGCAGCAGCAGCAACAAGCTAAAACATAGCTCTGCTCCAAGCAAAGAATGCGTACAAAAAGGCATATACAGTGGTACCTTGGGTTAAGTACTTAATTCGTTCTGGAGGTCCATTCTTAACCTGAAACTGTTCTTAACCTGAAGCACCACATTAGCTAATGGGGCCTCCTGCTGCCGCTGCGCTCCCGGAACATGATTTCTGTTTTCATCCTGAAGCAAAGTTCTTAACCCGAGGTACTATTTCTGGGTTAGCAGAGTCTGTAACCTGAAGCATATGTAACCCGAGGTACCACTGTATTAATAAAAGGAGTGTTCAATAACATGTATGTTAAGGAAAGCAACGCACTGAAACATATTCAATTAGTGGAAAATTGTTTGCAAAAATCTGTATTTGAAGCAAAATTGCATGCAAAAATGGGTATATCGGGAGTAGCATACATACACAGTTGCAAATATATTGTAGAAGTGGGGGGGAAACAACCTTAAGATTGAATATTGAGAAATTGAGAAAAACCAAAAACAACAAATTCTGGATAGAATATATGGTTTTGTTTCTTACTCCCATTGTATCCTCTCAGCAAACCAATGCAGCAGGCTACGCTGTGAGGTACTGACTTATCCAAGGTTTCCCAGGAAATTTCATGAATGAGTGGAGATTTGAAACTTAAGTCTTCCCAGCCAACATTTTAAATGACTGCTTTCAGGTTGAACTTTCCTAGGGTGCCCCTACAATACCTTAATTCTCCAAGGAGGGATAAGAATCCTAGAATCTCGCTCTCCTACAGATTGAATGTGCTTATTACTGGGAGAGGCTAGTGGACAAACAGACCTTTTTTCATTATAGCTGGGAAGTGCCTACTTCTATGTGCTACATCAGCCACTGTACACTTGCTCAGTCCATTTTTATTATGAGTTGGCAGATCAGAAGCAAGTTCCTGCAGCAGCAACAGAGTCTTTCTGTAGATTTTCTGTAATCAGAGCCACCCATTTTACACAAGCAGGCCATCAGGGGCTTCTCTGAAAAACTGGTTCCCATTTGAAATTGAACTCAATATACCTCACTTTTAAAATACAACACTATCGTGAGTGAAAGAGGTGCTTTAATATTCTTCCCGTTGTGGCACTGGCCAAGAAAAACATCCTCTCTTGTAACTGTTCTGCTGGGGGTGAGAAATATCACAATTAGATAGGTGAAGAACATAGAATGCAACAATTTACCCCAGTTTTTGTGATGGAATGGTTGAGACTGTGCGCATGCATGGATGTGCCCATTTGCATCTACTTATCCTGCATGCATGAACTGTGAAAGGAGATTTGGAAATGTACATTTTTGCAAAATCCATAAAGTGATGTCAGAGGTTCTGAGATGCTCTCTGGTTTCCAGAGTGGACAGGCAATGGAAAATATTCCTGAAGTCAGCAGTGAAAGATGCAATTCCAGTTAAGCTAGCTGGGCAGATTCTGCTGTCTTCTGCCCTGCATCTCCCTGTGTAATGGTTTGATTAGGTTGACTTATTACTTCATAATTTGAACGAACAACCTGAAAAATGAGTTTTCAATATGAAAAGCAAGAGCCATTTATGAATTACCTACAGCAATCATAACAAATGCGGTAATGTAGCCCTGACGACAAGATCACAAGTTCTTCCCTACCATATGAAGAAGATTAGAGATGGCAATAGTCTGGCATTAATCAAAGACACTTTCAGAACATTTGTTTTCACAGCAAGGAAAAGCTTGCCATTCTCAAGGCAGCCCAGCCAGCCCTTTAGAAGCTTTCATATTTTGCTTACAGAAGCATCCTCTTTCTTCTTTCTTTAAAAAAAGAAAAAATGGACCGAGAAAGAGCCAAGGATGATTTCATGAGGCATTTACAGAAGGTTTGCCTATCATCTTTTCTTTTTCACTTTTTGTCAGCGCAAATGTGTTTTGGCCTTTGGAATAATTCTGATATCATCGTTGTATCATCAACACGGCTCCGACTTCTGGAGGTAAGTCAACACTCAGTTATGTAACACAAGCAGAGTGAGTACTTTGTTAAAAAAAAATCCCTACGTGGTGAACCCATCGTACCATCCTGCTTTGGTTGAAATAAGTTCAAAAACTAGACCAAGACAAACAACATTTGGCTAGCTAATGGGGCACAAGAGGGGCCTGCTAGCCATGCCCTGTACCAGGATACTCCATCCCAACCCCAATCCCCAATAAATACGAGGTAAATCAATAAATATGAGGGAGTAAGTCACCCACATAGGCAGTTCACAGGGTCTTCATGAATTTTGTAATGTTAAAGTTCACACTCTTCTTTTGATCTGTTCTTTTTGTAAATCGGTTTATGGCTGATTCATTGTACAGTGGTACCTCAGGTTAAGTACTTCATTCGTTCTGGAGGTCTGTTCTTAACCTGATGGTTAGCTAATGGGGCCTCCTGCTGCCGCCGCGCTGCCAGAACACGATTTCTGTTCTCATCCTGAAGCAAAGTTCTTAACCCGAGGTACTATTTTTGGGTTAGCGGAGTCTTTAACCTGAAGCGTCTGTAACCTGAAGCGTCTGTAACCCGAGGTACCACTGTAGTGTCTAAACACCTTTGCAGTTGTAATTTGCATCATAGCCTACCCTGTAATCTTAACCATAAAGGACAAGTTAGAAATATACTAAATAAATACTGACTTGATGTTGTTTGTTTTAACTGCATCTCTTGCAGGGTGGTTCAAACTGATAGAAACCGCCTACCCCACCCCACTCCACTTTAATAAATTAATTAGCTCAACCACATCCAGTCTTTCTCATACATCTCTCGCTTCAATCCACAAATCCAGCTCTCCCCCCCATCCTTTTCCTTCCCTGAATGAAGTTATTAAAGGATCCAAGGTCTATTTCCGTTCTTTCTTTTAAAACCACTTGACTGTCAGATGGTTTAATAGGGGAGACTAATTTAACTCCACAACCTCTTGGGCATTCCAGTTTTGTTACCAATAATTTTAGGCTTGATCAGCTGGTTTCAGTCTTGCCTATAATTGTTCTCTGGCTCCAGCTGTCTGCAGCCACAAGTCAATTAGTTAGGAAGCATTGCTGTTCAAAGCACTAATCTATTCATGAATTGCAGCCCTCTTTTAAAAACAATCTATAATGGTGGAAGATTTTTTTTTAAAGAAAAAAAACCCAACTACCACCAAACTTTGTTTCCAAGCAGAACAGAAAACCTTTACAGAACCCAGGAGAATTCAAGCCTAATTTGAAGCTGTTTTCATTTGCTTGCTGAATTATGTACCTTGCCAACGTAAGTGGCAGCTCCAGAAGGTATCATGAAATGGACGGCTTAAGCCCACTCATTTGTTTCATTTAGATTTGCCAAACGGCCTTCAACTCTTAAAGACCGAAATGAGAGGCTACATGATATATTGGTTTAAAAAAGGCCCCTAGAAAAAAAAGAAGTTACTTTTAAACAGTAAAGGACATTGACTAATTATTTATTGTGCTTCTGAATGAACTTTTGCTGGGTTCTGAAGTGATCACTGAAAAGCTGTATGAAAGTGGCTCCCTCTCTTTCAGCTTCAGCTCATGGAGAAAAAGCATACAACATATTTAGAAAACAATTTCAGCAAGCTTCAGGATCAATGGATTTCATAAGTCCATTTTGGCAGAATGCAAACCTCTGCAAAACTATGCACAGAACAAAGCCCAACTGCTTTGCATAGGATTGCAACCTGGGAGATTTAGGTCAGGATCAAAACTATTTCAATACTCCAAAAAGCTTGTTCAATACCTGCCCCATGCTCCATGGCAAACTGCTTTTAAAGTGAGCTTGAAGATCTGTTTGCACTGTGTTTGTGTGTTCTGTTAAATAATTATTTACCTGAGACATAATGTCTAAATCAGCCTGCTACCATTAGTAATAAAATCAATTCATATATGCAGTAAGATAAAGGTAAGGTAAAGGACCCCTGGGGTGCAGTGCTCATCTCGCTTTCAGGCCGAGGGAGCTGGCATTTGTCCACAGACGGTTTTCCGGGTCATGTGGTCAGCATGACTAATCCTCTTCTGGCACAACAGAACCACAATGTGCACAAGGAAATGCTGTTCACCTTCCTGCCGCAGTGGTACCTATTTATCTACTTCCACTTGTGTGCTTTCGAACTGCTAGGTTGGAAGGAGCTGGGACAGAGCAACGGGAGCTCACCCTATCACGGGGATTCGAACTGCCGACCTTCTGATTGGCAAGCCTAAGAGGCTCAGTGGTTTAGACCACAGAGCCACCAAGTCAAGTTTCTGGACTTTGCAAGCTACCCATCATATTGAGATGGGATCCTCCTAGTGCTTGATAATTCTATTTCATCCTGTTTAATAGATACAGTGGTGCCCCGCAAGACGAACGCCTCGCAAGACGAAAAACCCGCTAGACGAAAGGGTTTTCCGTTTTGGAGGCGCTTCGCAAAACGAATTTCCCTATGGGCTTGCTTCGCAAGAAGAAAGCCCATAGGGAAATCTCCGGGGACCTCTTTTAAATGCTAGCGGTGGGGAGCAAAGCCTTTCCCCCCCCCTCCGGCCTTCAGAAGAGGTCCAGGAAGGCCGGCGGGGGCCGAAAGGCTTTGCTCCCCACCGTCAGCATTTTAAAAGCAGTCCGGGATAGCAGGGAAGCGCTTCCCGCTATCCCAGACGGCTTTTGAAGGCAGGCGAGGGGCAAAAGTCTTTGCTCCCCCCCACCTGCCTTCAAAAGCCGTCCGGGAGCATTTTAAAATCGCCCCGGGACAGCAGAGGAATTCTCCGCTGTCCCGGGGCGATTTAAAAGCCCCCGGGAAGGCAAGCAGGGGGGACAAAGACAAAGGACCTCTTCTGAAGGCTGGCGGGGGGCAAAAGTCTTTGTCCCCCCTGCCTGCCTTCCTGGGGGCTTTTAAATTGCCCCGGGACAGCGGAGAATTCCTCCGCTGTCCCGGAGCGATTTTAAAATGCTCCCGGACGGCTTTTGAAGGCAGGTGGGGGGGAGCAAAGACTTTTGCCCCCCGCCGGCCTTCAGAAGAGGTCGGGGGACAGACTATCCCCGGACCTGGTCTGAAGGCGGTTTCCATAGGAACGCATTAATTGATTTTTAATGCATTCCTATGGGAAATCGTGCTTCGCAAGACGAAAAACTCGCAAGACGAAAAGACTTGCGGAACGAATTAATTTCGTCTTGCGAGGCACCACTGTATACAAATCATGATATGCACAACCAAGACCTCGGAAATTAAACAGATAAAACTCAAGAAATTCATGGCAACTTACTTTTCTGTGAGTTTTTAATATTTTCATTTGAATATCTGTGAAAAAAATGAATTATGTCTATTAATAGGAAATTATCATATTACATGGTTGAAAGCCACAAGGCACAGAAAATTCCATTGCATTTCGTTTCTATATATACTTTCATTTATTGTTCATGGTTACTCTGGCAATTTCTTCAAAATCCAAGATTGCAGTTTGTCCAGCTCACTTTTGTTTAGTTCATGATAAAGGTTTGGCAAGCTCAGAAACGTAGTCGCTACTCCCAGGGATTTCAACATCTTGTTGGTTTCTTCACCCCACGAATACAGAACCAATTCATCAGCAGTTCCATGGCACTGAAATAACTCTGGTGGTTCCCTTTCAATTTTCTTCAGCGCCTGTTAGTAAAGGAGACATCTGTGTTGTTACCACAATAGAGAAGTGAAGGGAGATATTTTACAGTGGATACCCAGTGATCCACCTAGATTAGTGAGTGCATGGAATATCCAGCAAGTGTAAGGAACTGAAAAGATCAATAAGCAATTGTCCACTGCTTTCTACTTTCAGACCATCATTGGTCCATCTAAGCCCGTCATTGTTTACTGTGATTAGTAAAGTGTATCAGAGATCTTAGCTTTAAAACTGAGACCACTGAGTAATCATTATCTTTGCTCAACTAAAAGATATTGAAAAGGGAGTGTACGGGGTTCCTGCCACTTGGGGTTTACACTCTGGCACAACCTTCTGAGATTTTAAATGGCCACAATGGGACAAACAGTTAGCAAAGAGTTCGGTACCCACCTGGTAAACAGCAGAGGTCTTACTGAGGAAGCTCGAAAGACCAAACACTCCAGCTACATCTTGGTGGTACCTATAGGCTAAGTGCATTGCCATGCCTCCTCCCATTGAAAAACCACCTATGGATTTTTAAGGGGGGAAACAATGTTAAAGCAAACATTCAGAGCTCTGAGAAACTATTGGAAATGCTTTCAGTGATGACTTTCTGCTTTCTGTAGGAAACGCGTCTGAACAAGCTAAAACTTAATCAAGTTGTACAGACTGTATCTTTGTTCACAAAGAAAAAGTCCATATTGACTGCGATGAACACTTGTGATTTTTAATCAATCTCTGCCCCACAATATATTTCACTGTATATAAGGACTGTATAGTTTCAGTTGCATAGGGATTCCAAGGGACTGTTCATACTTTTAGACAAATCAATTAGACTTCTGGTTTACTTGGTGCCCCCTCTTTTTTTTTGGCTTCTCAAAGCATGAGAAGGGGAAAATGTCGCTAGACTCCAATTCCCATCAGCCCCAGCCAGCATGGTCAATGGTCAGGGATGATGGGAGCTTGAGTCAACCTCTGGATGGCCACAAATTCCCTTCCATGTTATGGTGAATTATGAAGACCAAACCGGAATCTAGCAGTTCAATTCTATGGAGGCTTAATGGGGGTTCATCCACACTTCTGTGTGGTCAATGTTTTATACTGCTTGTCCCATGGGTTCTAGGCAAAAGTCTGAGAGGTTCTTTGTTAGCCCCACTACTTTCCCTGGGAAAGCCGATGGTTTACTGCTGGATCAGAACGGACGTCAATCTGCAGAAAACCTAAAGAGGTAAACAACAGTTTTCCCCGGGGAAAGGCAGAAGGATGAAAAAAACAACCCTTTCAAACCCATGACTTGAAACCATGGGAGCCCAAAGAAGTGGCACCCACTATGTTAAACAAGGCAAATATACAAAGGTCTGCAGTGTAAAAGTGCAATTTTGTGAACTTATATGTGGAAATAAATCCCACGGAGTTCAACAGGACTTAACTCTCAGGTAAACATACAGGGATTCCAACAAAAAAACCCCCAAAACTGCTTCCCATTTGTCTCATGGGGGCTGTAGTACAAAATCTCCAGGTATCTTCCGAAAGAACAGGTCTGCTATGAAAATGTAGGTATGAACGACTATTACACACTTGGCTTTTTTCAAAAAGAAATAACTGCTCACGAGTCCTCTACTTATTTCCTTATGCCCTCCAGCGAATGATGCCATCACCGCAACACTTGTAAAAATAGAGTGGACAAGTTTCGCTCTGTATTAATAGATGCATATTTATGGTCAGACGCTGGTGCATAGGGTGCATACATAAAACTAAATACATTTGAATGTTTCAGAATACAGAGGCAACATGGAGCACACTGAAAGCTCGTTCTGAATTTGGAAATGATTTGCAGCAGAATCCTTTGCATGTGTATTCAGAATTAAGTCCCCCCGATATCAACTGGCCCGGCTCTAAGCTAAGTGTATACAGGATTGCAACTTCTCTCTCTCTCCATCTCTTTTCTTTTTTTTTTTCTTTTTAAAATTCACTTACACTGGAGCTCACAAAGCAACCTAGAATTACTCACTGGCAGCGCCTGATAATGCAGTCACCTTCTGTGAGGACAGAAAAGCTTACGGCTTTCATGTGGTTCCTGCTATTCAGGAAAAAACCTGAATGCCAGAAGTTGGTTTGTTGAAATTTGGTTTTGTAAGTGGAAGCCTGCAGCTTATTAATCAGAAAAACATGGTCTCTGGGAGAATTATGGAGAGGGAAAGCTTTGCAGGCCCCTAGTCTGGAAACAGTGGGTATCATTGAAGGTAAAATCCTGTGATTTCAAAGCACCATTCTTACCATGAAAACCTGCACTAGTCCTGCATAAGCTTGTGTTAGCATAATATGGATGGCACAGTCATAACAAGAGAGTTTTGGAGCCAATTTTCAATGTCTAAAGTGAAATCTAAAAATAAAATGTATATTGCAATAACTAGGGAAGTATGAAATGGACTTGTCAGTGTCAATTTTGTATGTTTCATTTTTAATTCCATTTCATACTGTTTCTGCAGAAATCTATAGCGTTTTTAAAAGTAATTCTTAAAGTTGCTTTTAAATACACATGTTATCACAGGTTATCTCAATGCACTCATTGCTAAATGTCTTCCCAATAAACTCACATTTGTTATGTATTTTGCTAAGTTTGTTTGTTTGTTTTGAGCCATGAGCTCTATTGCAAAATTTGAAGATGTATGTATTTGCTACTTAATGCCCAAGTGGCTTCTGGTCATTACGTGGTATATTAAGGATAATTACATTCTGATCAGTGTATATATTAGTCCAGGAACTGCATATTAGATCAGTTTGCTTCTTATTATTAAACAAATTTACAGCCCACTTTACAGCATAAAGTCATCAATGCAGTGTGCAATCAAAAAACATAATAAAACAGAAAAACACAAGCTCTGAAAACAATAAAAACAATTCAACACACCCTGAAACACAAGAAAACCATCCCTACAAGTTCCAAAACCAGCAAAACAATTTCATCATAAAATTGATATTCCTTATATGATTGCATTACATGTCAGGAGAAGCCTTCTTTTAAAAAAATGCCTTGTGGACCAAACAAAATTCTCTTCCCTCTCTAACAATAACACTTCACTGGATGGACAAAATATGTCTGTCCAATGATGTCACTGTAATACCATACAGACTGAGACATACAAGGTTTGTTTAATCATCTCAGTTATATGTGGTAGGTTGCTTGTGGCAAAAAACAACAGAACATGGTGCCTTGAAACTTGGCTGTGACTACAATCCTGGTACAGTGATGCTGCTTAAATCTTACTGAAGTGAGCAAGTTTACTGTGCATACACTTGCAGCAGAAATACAGTGGTTGCCGTTTAAGTCTGAAATTGGCCACACATAACATAATGGGGGCATTTGGCACAGAACAGCTAAGCAGAGCAGTTGCCCCAGTCAAGTTATTTCAATGCGTTCAGTGCAGGGTGTTATTCAGTAACTGACAGTACCCTTTCTCATTCTTCTTCGTCATCCTGTCCAGACCCAGAAGCCAATGAATATGCCAATATTTATAGGAAACACGGCAACTTTCATATTCCTTCTCCCATGGCTCTGTAGCTACGGAAGAAGCCTAGCAATCAACAAGAAAGTAGTTGTGTGTCCTGTGTTATTGTAATGAAACAAGGGGTCAAAAACCATGCATGTATTCCTTGGCATTCTGTCGAGTCTACGGCTCTGTCACAGAAGGTTTATTTTCATTGGCTGCTTATGAAAGTGACTACAGGTGGCAGGAACCCATTGGCTTGGATCAGCATTTCTGTGGCGTACCAAAGAAAGGAAGAAATAAGGGAGAGAGAAAAAATGGTCCTGAGAAAACTACAAGAGAGGAAGCGAAGACTTCGAGGGAGAAAGCTAAAAATCATATATGGTTTTGCTCCACTGCCAGTACAGCAGAGGTAAAAACTGCAGCTTGCACCCGATCCTGCAATATATTTGACACAAATGGAGATAGGGAATTTGTGGCCTTTCAAATGTTGTTGGACTCCAACTCCCATCAGCCCCATCTAGCATGGCCAATGGTCAGGGACAATGGGCATTCAGTAACATCTGGTGAGCCACAACGGAATATTTTCCCAGAATGGGGAACAAAGTAATAAAGATGAACTGAGAGAATGCAATATACAAAAATAACAAAATCATAGCAACAGATCCAAGAAACAACACATTTAACAATTCTTACCTGATTGAAACAAGCAAAACTACAGTGAGGCCAAACTTAAAATCTCTAAATACCTAGGTAAACAAAAAGAAAACAAACCAAGAAACACTAGGGAACATTCTAACCGATTAACCAACCAATAGTCATAGCCAGGGCCATCAGTTATTAAGAGTTACAGATAGGTAGCCGTGTTGGTCTGCCATAGTCAAAACAAAAAAATTCCTTCCAGTAGCACCTTAAAGACCAACTAAGTTAGTTCTTGGTATGAGCTTTCGTGTGCATGTGTATCTGAAGAAGTGTGCATGCACACGAAAGCTCATACCAAGAACTAACTTAGTTGGTCTTTAAGGTGCTACTGGAAGGAATTTAGTTATTAAGAGTGACTAGTTGCCCATAACGTGACTTGGTATGCACAAAGATGAGACTATCTGCTCATCTATTGTCCAGTGTATTCTTATATTCTTCTCTGACTAGGAGCAGATCTCTGGGGTCTCAGAGGTCTTTCGTGACAAATGCTTTGTGATCCTTTGAAAATGCAAACAAACCTTGGATGTCAGGGGTTGAATCTGAGGCCTTCTGCACTCAAAGCATGTGCTCTGCATTGAGCTATGGTCTGTTCACCGTATGCACAGAGAATGAACTTAATGTGCATTAGCGTAACGTATTTAAATAGACAAAAAAGAAATGATGCTTAAAATCTGGCAGGTTGTTGAAAATGGAAAAAGTGACAATTATTAAACCAAGAGAAAACTTGGCTCTAGTCGAGTTATTGAAATGATGCTTACCAGTTGAATTACAGTTATTATTTTGTCACTTATGTAAAAAAAAAAAGAGAGAGAGAGATCTTAAGATACAAGATGTACTCACTGCATTACTTTATTCTTATTTTTAAAAATGGTGTGGTAATTCACCTGCTCTTTTTAAATAGCTCCAAAGGAAGTTTTCCTTGGGCAGCCACCAGTCAGCTCAGCCATCTCTGTGAAGCAGAGCGGTTCCACGCAAAAACATATTCTCCCAAAAGTGAATTCCCAGACAGAAAATGTCTCTCCAGAAGAGCCCCCTCCAAGACCTTGTTTTTCTGGGCCTTGGTGCAATGTGCTGTGTGTAGCTGCCCTACCAGCCGGCCCTATGGAAGACACCTGCTCCTCTTCATATGCTTCAGTGTCAGCAGGTAAAGTGGCGAAACCAGATCAAACAGACTCTGTGGACCATTTCCCACAAGCCAGGGCAAGGAGCCACCAAGGCAAGGCAAACAGGGCCCTTCAAAAGAGCAGGGAGTGGCCAGATCCAGAAAGAAAACAGGCAAGGAGTATTTTGGCTCCATCGTTCAGGATCTTGGTGGCATCTGGATAGGATTTTAGACATTCCCACATTAAAAGCAAATTTTCTCAATATTGGATTATTCATTGGTGTGCTCTCAACACCAATTTCACTCAAATGTGAAGAGAACATTTTCCTCATGTGAGCAATCACACACGAAGAGAGGGCATAGTATGTTGTCAAGCTATGGGCTGTATTCTATCCATAGGTCCCATCAGTGCCCAGATTTACTTTCCCCATCTTTCCTCTGCATGCCCCACACCCTCCCCAAATCAGCTCCCCTAAAGTGTTAGGGGGCTCCTATTTAGGGGGCATGGATGGGGAGAACGTTCTTTGGCTCAAGCAGAAATCCTTGCACTGGTGGAACATTCACTTTGCTTCATCATCCCTTCCCCAAAGCACTGGGATAGCCCTGGTAAAGTCCTGGATAGCCCCTTAATAGTATTCTGATGTACTGATTGTATTGTGTTGTAACCATTTTACTGGAAATTGCTATGCAATGGAGGGCAGTTCATAAATGAAATAGGGTAGAATGCCGTGTAATGTTAAAGAATCACTTGTCTGTCCTTTGCTAGGTCTGCTAGTGGTGTTTGCTTGGAAAAAGCTGGACATTAACTTCCTTCTGCCTCTATACCACATACCCTCACATTTATAACATTGTTGATGTTAATTTTTTACATCTTTATTTTGGATCTTATGATTTATGTGGAAATTTTCCAGTTTATATTTTTTGACGTTTTGTTTACTGTTTCGGACTAGTTTTGTTATGTTGGCGGTTATGTAATTTTTTATATGTTGTAAGCTGCCTTGCACATGGTTTCAACTTTGGAAAAATTAAATGATTGATTTACTCCTGTCAAATCAGCTTTGCACTTAGTTTTTGTGACCCCCCCCAGTCACTAGCGTACGGGATTCAAAATAGTTTTTATATTTGCATTTTTGTTATTGTATTGTGACATTGCTTCAAGATGCTTCATAAGAAGCGATTCATAAATGAAGGGGGGAAATTATCATCTCTTTTTTAAAAAATCCCTACAATAGTGAATTGAAGCCTGGTTTAGGCTGCAGGGTCAAAATCAGAGTTTCCCAAACTTGGGTCTCCAGCTGTTTCTGGACTACAATTCCCATCATCCCTAGCTAGCAGGACCAGTGGTCAGGGATGATGGGAACTGTAGTCCAAAAACAGCTGGAGACCCAAGTTTGGGAAGCCCTGGTCTAAATGAATACTTCACAAGCAGCTTCCTCTCAAAGCGTAACCCCTAGGATTGAGCCCCCTGTTCTCGGTTCATGGGGGAAGAAGACACAGTCTTTAATTAAAACCTAGCTAAACATTAGTCCTGACCACCCCCCTCCCCAAATTGCTTTGGTGCTGGATCCAGTTCGGGGGGGTGGGTGGGATCCCGGATAACTTAATAATAATTAAAGAGCAACAATAGTTTCCAAGTAAAACATATTTCCACAAAAATAGGTTCTTGTGCAAATTTCTCACGTGTATTCTGAGCCTCGTCTAGAGGGCATTTGAGCAGTCACAGAGTTTGTGTAAGAGATAGACGACATTGGCCTCAATCCACAAGGCTGCTGCCCTGCTCAAGTCTCGTCAAAACTGACTGGGAGCTGTGGAAGGGGATGACCATGATGCAGGAATGGGAGAAGGCAGCTAGCACTGCCCTCTCCACCTGCTGTGTGGGGGAAAACGGCCATTTAATTCCTCTTTTCCCAGAAGTAATTTGCTCAGTGGCCATTCCATCACACAATTAAACTTTGGTAGCCACAAAAAGTCAGCATGTTTACTTAGGCCTTTTCACCTATTTCTGGCTTGCATTGCCACAATTCCTATGAAACAGAAACAGTGCTTCTACTGCCTCCCAGGCACAGCATCTCATTCCTCCCACAAGTGTGGTGTTGCATGCAGCAAAGAAAACCCAACACATGGGCACCAGCTTGCTCCTTGCAATTGGGCCATCCAATTGAATCTCATCCCTCCCTATCCCCTTTTTTATTATGTCTATTAGGAGGTTAAGCCTGCAGTCAGAGACAGCATTGTTTTCTTAATCTTAACTTATGTACTGTGCCTGGAAAACCTGGAGTGCTTTCCAAATAAATTAGCATTATTCTTGTGCAGTTGCTAGCTCTTTCAACAGAGTTCTGCACAGCAGAACTTCCCATTTTCAGATAATAAGATGGAATCTGTTCCAACTACTGCTCTGCTTCTTATCCCAACTGGGATGCAAAGAAAACCTATGTCAGGTGGTGTCAAGAGAGAGAGAGCATATGCCTGCCCCGTTTTCTTCAAAAGACCCATCTCAAATGAAGCTGATGATGGGTCTCCTCTTTGCAACAGAACCTCCGTGTTACGAACTCTGGTGAAACAGAACTTGCTTCCAACTATAATGGCTGAAGATAGCACCGAAAAGACATTAGCACAACCCCTACCTAAGCATTCAGGGATTCCTTGGCTGCTCAAAGCCTCTATAACCACTCACCACATTCCCCGGTTTGGCTCCACTCACAGGATGAGCTCTCTTACAAATGTCAAATATTTTCTTCTTTCTAAATCTTACCCAAGAGTATCCTGTTCTTTCCAATGCCGCTTTTAACTTCATCATCAATCAAACTCGTAAGTGCTTGACACATTGAGTCAATGGTTTCAATATGTTCCGGGCAATCATTAGAGATCTTATATCTGTCATGCCACACGTTGGACAAGGACCCTCTCATCGGTGTATATGGTCTGGAAGAAAAGTCGATGAAAAAGGTGTAAGAAGAAAACTGTAATATATAGCCATGGAAATCAGGAAGCCATGCTACGCCCTAGGGCCTCTCCATGTGTGCCAGGGTGGGGGTGGTGATGGATGGCTGTCACTCAGCCACCCAGGTAAGGCTCAAATTACGGGTGGCTGTCATAGTAATTTGGAGGGAATGTATGTCAAGAAGGGATGCCTGCGTAAGAGAAAAAGTCCATTGCCCCAAGCAATTGTACCTAGATTGGTTCGTTGTTACAACTCATCAGATCTTACAGAGTGAAAAAGGCAGTCAAGGGGAAAGCCTGAGATTTAGGGTAGAATAGTAAGCTTTACTTAACACCAAGAACTTGGACCAATGGATGGAGCCACAGACCAGATTCGGCTTCAGGTTCTCTTTACAGCTATGAATACAGCAG
Source organism: Podarcis gaigeae (assembly GCF_964106915.1). Lineage (NCBI taxonomy): Eukaryota > Metazoa > Chordata > Lepidosauria > Squamata > Lacertidae > Podarcis > Podarcis gaigeae. The sequence continues at coordinate 93,418,637 of NC_139680.1, forward strand.
GTGGATTTAGTTTGCTGTTTGTATCACGTTCCTAATGGAGATTTCCACAAGGTGAACAAGACCATATTTACTTTGAATGCAAAACATACGACAGAAATTCTTTATTTGGCTTTTTAAACCCTTCCAGTAATCTGGACCACAGGCAGCCCTGGTATTAAGATATACGGTAAGTGGAGCTGTGTATGTCTGTGTGTGATACCATTAAGACCAGTGTACAAAATCAACCAACCAACAGCACCACCATATTGAATTGTTGGGTGGCTTTGGAGACTAGGTATCTGAGATTCTCTCAGTTTAGAACTAGGAGATTAAAAAGAGCCCCAAGTGTACCACGTCTTTCTGCTTATAGCAAAACTTCAATGTGTTTTCATAGATTATATCAAATTGCCATGTTGTATCCTTGGGGGTCCAAAGATTATACCAGCACATGAAGGTGGTGAATGGATGGAAGGATCCTGAGTGAGAGACAGGGAAGGGAAGACCTCCCAGGTTGAGAGACTTGGGAGAAGAAAAGAAAGCTCCCAGGTGAGAGCTGGGAGGGTCTACCACTTTCTGTGTGAGACGGGAGTCAAGAGATCCCTTTGAGAGAGGACTCTGTGTTTTCTTTTCTCTTTCTCTGTTTTTATTTAGATAAGTTTATTTTATCTTATTATATCATGGAAAAGCCTCCAAGAAAATCTTATGGGAAAAGAAAAAAACACCCTCAAATTGCTCTGTTGTATGCTCCCTTGGCAACATCTGCTTTAAAGGTAGCATATAAAAGATTCTAATGAATAATAAATACAACTTTTCAGTGCATGCTCATTATTTCCTTGGTTGCTCCCTACATGGTGCATATTGGCCCATTCCTATATGGGATTGCATCCCTTTGGATTAACATTTTCAATAGATGACTTGAACGGCATCTGTAAATGTGGTTCCTGCTTAATGACAACTGGTGGCCTGATTTAGGAACTGCAGATGTACCAGAATTTATACTTGTTGACTATGGGGTTTGTAACAGCTTGCAGGTACGGCTTTGGTTTGAAATTGCAGTGCAACTTCCCACTAAAGGAGACAGTTTGCAAACTTTCCATCCCCATATTTCTATGCGACTGAAACTATTCCATGTTAGATGTATGGAACCTGTGTTCAAGGTGGCTTATAAATACTTTAACCCAAGAGCTGTCACCACTGTGTGTGATTTGATCTTCATTAACCCAACGCAAGTGGCTCATAGTTACCACAATGCACATATGGAACTCCCCTTTTCATATAGAGCTCCCCTGTTCTTTTCAACATGTGCAGCCATTCCTCCAAAAGTCTGTATCCTTTGCCTCCATTAACGCTAACCGTACCCTGCCTGACCCTTTTGCACATGATCTGCTCTTCTAAATCAGAATGCAAGAGAAAGTTTAGTTCAAAATTCGTGTGCTTAAACAGGGGGTGCTGTCCCCTTCTCATCTTTTTTTTTTTAAGTGTAACAGAAAGAAGAATTTGTAGCTCACTTCTTCCAAGAAGCTCTGGAACTCAGCCTAGTTCCAGGACCATCAATCCAGTTTAGCAGCAAAATAAAACATTTGTCAGGTAAGGGACGATACAGTGTGGATCTGAAGCCTAATTTTAATGGGCAATTAGGCTGTCAGATGGTACAGAGAAGCAAACACTGCACCTTTTTATTATTTTTTAAAAAGAAGCAGCCAGCAGAGCCTTTTCTTGCAAACTGTGTGTGCTAAATCTGGGTAGACGTGGCTATAGTAAAGATGCCATTCCTTCAACAACAGAACAAAGAGGTTTCTTTTCTTTTCTTGACGCCCCTCTTTGTGTGGATTAATCCGCTGGTACTAGCTCCTGACGTCTCTTGGCTCTCATCCCATTGGCAAAAGAAGCGTTCACCATCAGCACCGATGCCAACGTTTTCAACTACCACTCTGAAGAGCAGATTAATGTATGTGCACATGCAAAAATAACAATCTAAAAATGTCAGCTCTGCTTCTTCATTGTAATAAATGCCGTCTGCTGAAATTTCTTCTGCTTCCATCAGCCCTGGGCAGAACCTAACCAAAGTTACACAATGTTTAAAGTGTCCCCAATTTCAACGCGAGTTGATTTAACCACTTGGCCCAAGATCTCATCCATTTTAGTTCTTCACCCATCAAAGATGGATGCATATGCTTAATTGCTTTCCTGAATCTGCGCCTAAGGCTTTGCAGTAAGGTTTTCCAGTTTCCATGTCCGTATGCTATAAAGCCAAGCCGACTTCAAAACCTCAAAACATCATTAAAAAGGATTAAAATAATTTCTAACACAAAAAAGAAGTCTTCCTCTACTAGAAACAGCCATATACTTTAAACCTGCCCCTGTATCACTTCATTGGCTCCAAACCTTCAGAAAATTTAGGATGCAAGACTTAATGGATTGGTTTTAAAGTATAAGATAGAATGCATTTCAGGTTTATATTTATGAAAGGATAAAGCTGGCAATCTAAAATTCCTCAGGGACTATCTAGGCATCCAGACTTTTCAATAAACATATATATAATATTAAAAGCTGGCAACCCACCGAATATTACACTGTGAATGCCTGAACCAAGAGCAACTAAAAGACTCCAGCAGAGGAGGGACGACTCAGTACTTGCACTTGGGGAATCCTGGGGTAACTAAGATCATTTTAATCTCTTTACTGCATATCCTCCAGAAGCAAAAACTACAATGTCTAAGACAAAAAGAAAGAATTCAGGTACACCTGGCGCTAGTTTTACTAGCTTCCTCCTGGAAGAACTGATTTACACATCGGTGTAAACACGGCTCTTTTGTCGCTCTACTTGATTTCCGTATACTTGGATGATCGGCTGTTGGGTTTTCCTCTCTGTATGGTCCATTCACACATGTAAGTCATCACTTGATCTTGTAGTTATAAAAGTACTGAATAAAACCATAAATGAGTGGAGCCTCCAAAAGAGACACCAAGGAAAATAGTTCTTGCCTCTTGGGGTTACCTGGATGTTGTGACAAGAAATAACACATTTCTGGATAAGGAGACAAATTGTAAGGTGCCCATAATATAGAGTTCTAAAATCTCTAGTGAAATCTTGCACAACTGGGCCCAACAGGGCTTGGGTTTTGCCTCAACTGGCTGAGAACCCATAGCCCTCCAAGTGTTTGACTACAACTCCTATATGTGAGCTCTCTAACACTGCCCGCCTAAAAACCATCCATTTGCCAAAAGCAAAGAGATCCAGTAGAAAAGAAATGCAAAGAGACTTGAACTTCTCCTGAGATTCATTGATGGCACCACAAAACATAACCAAAGTACAGGAACCCCTGACTCCCTTGTAGACATCTATAAAGATCTCAATCTATAAAAGTCTGTGTTGGTTGAGGTTGGTGAACAGAGATGGGAATTAATGAAATATTTGCTTGAGAATATGGGTGGGTACTATGCACTGGAATCTTGCTGACACAATTTTACTGATTCAGCCCAGTTATGATTTTTAAAAAGCTAATGTGGATCAAGTAGCTGCCAATATACTTGAAACAGGGCCAAACTGACTAGTGTTGGTGCCGACCTTTAAAGACCTAAACGGCCTCGGCCCTGTCTACCTGAAGGAGCGTCTCCACCCCCATCGTTCAGCCTGGACACTGAGGTCCAGCGCTGAGGGCCTTCTGGTGGTTCCCTCACTGTAAGAAGTGAGGTTACAGGGCACCAGGCAGAAGGCCTTCTCGGTGGTGGCACCTGCCCTGTGGAACGCCCTCCCATCAGATGTCAAGGAAATAAACAACTATCTGACTTTTGGAAGACATCTGAAGGCAGCCCTGTTTAGGGAAGTTTTTAATGTTTGAAGTTTTATTCTGTTTTTAGTTTTCTGTTGGGAGCTGCCCAGAGTGTCTGGGGAAACCCAGCCAGATGGGTGGGGCATAAATAATAAAATTATTATTATTAATTAGTGATTCTGTACCGTGGCCAGAGAAGGAGCGAGGGACCTCCTATGAGAAGCTCGAGGTGGGGTGGGTGGGAGTCTGCATTGCTTTGTAAGCCATTTTCCACAAATATTTACTCAAATGAAAAGAGATCAAAATTCTTTGCAAAATGTATCCTGAAAAGCACGTAAGTTATCTGTTGTCTATTGAAAAGAACACATGTAGGGTATCTCTGTTTACTGATAGGTTAACTCTGGATTTGCAGCAGGAAGAATTTCAAGAAGGAAATGCTACATAACGCAAAGATTCTTTGACCTAGATTTGCCGAAGGGAAACATAAAAAGGTATGGCATAGTTATTTCAAAAAAGTGGAGACGACATAATTTTAACTTGACCACGTTAGCTGCTACAATGCCAATTTAAACTATCACTTTCTATTGAACAGAAAGGCTACAACAAAAAAGGAGCAGTATTCTGTTCAAATTTAGACATTCAAAAGAAAACCAAAGGCTTAAGTCACACTTCCAGCAGCTGAAACATAAATTTGCAGCTATGCCTGCCCTGTTTGCTTTTAAAAACCACTTGGACAGACGTGGCAGCGCATGGTATTTTTTAAAGCCCTGACTTCAGTTACAGCACATTTACTCACAATGATTGAAAAGACAAAAAAGATTAAGATTGCAATCTTATGCAGTTTTACCTGCAAAAAAGCCTCACTAAACATAGTGGGGCTTGCTTCTGAGTAAGCATGTCTTTGATTACGCTAGAAGTTATATTTAACCACTGAAAGTTGATGCAGTTGTTATTTCTACATCTCCCTTAATTCAATGACTCATGCAAATGCAAACCGTAATTCCCAGCCGGTAAGTTTGCCAGCATTTGCAAAAGTATCGTTGGCCACAACTATGAACCTTCTAGAACTCTGCTTTCGAAAAACACATCCCTTAAATTTACCTCCTGCGTGCGAACCAGAGGGTGGGAGGCTCCCTTTTAAGTTGTTATTGACTATAAATTCCCATCAGCCACAGCCAGCAATCCCAGGGATGGGTCAGGGATAATTGGGGGGGGGGGCACAGTTCCTCATGTCAGATGTAAACACTGGCTAACACACTATGTCCTTGGAGGCTTTTGGACCCAGCGACAGGAGAACCCTGAGAACAGTACATGGGCAGGGGGAAGTTGTTCCGGCTGGATTGCTTGCATGGAAGGAAGGAATGGAAAAGTGTGATTCTCCACCCCATGAGTCTTGCGGTTCCTTCAATGCTATCACTTGTGGCCTGAATCAGCGCAATGGACACAATACGTGTGTTAATTGGCTTACCCATGCTAGAATCCCTGTGTTACCAAGTGCCGGCTTTCTGTGAATGAGACCATATAACACCAGTCTTGGCTCCCAGTATGTTTCCGAGCACAATTCAAAGTATTGGTGCTGACCTTTAAAGCCCTAAATGGCCTTGGTCCAGTATACCTGAAAGAGCGTCACCACCTCCATCATTCTGCCCGGACACTGAGGTCCAGCGCCGAGGGCCTTCTGGCGGTTCCCTCACTGCGAGAAGCCAAGTTACAGGGAACCAGGCAGAGGGCCTTCTCGGTAGTGGCACCCGCCCTGTGGAACGCCCTCCCATCAGATGTCAAAGCGATAAATAACTACCTGACATTCAGAAGACATCTGAAGGCAGCCCTGTTTAGGGAAGCTTTTAATGTTTAATAGGTTATTGTATTTTAGTGTTTTGTTGGAAGCCGCCCAGAGTGGCTGGGGAGGCCCAGACAGATGGGCAGGGTATAAATAATTTATTATTATTATTATTATTATTATTATTATTATTATTATTATTATCATCATCATCATCAGCTGGACTTCTCTTCCTTTCCTTCTGATGCTACTATGGTTTGTGTGTGTATGTGGCTGGCCTCTTGGTGGTCTCTGTGGGATCTGATTGGCCATTGTGAGAACTAGACGGGCTGCTGGCCTGGTTCAGCAGTCTCTTATGTGTGTATAACATCACACACACACACACACACGAGGGTAACATGTCATGCATCTGATGAAGCAGACTGTAGTCCATAAAAGCGTACGCCATTTTCAATCTTTTAGTCCTTAAGGGGTCACCTTATAGTTCCTGTTGCAGCACAAAAGCATGCCTGTCATAGCACAGTTTGGGAATCACAGATTTACACCAAATTCTGACTGTGGGAAGACAGCCTATACTTAAAGTATGCCCCACAGATGTTTATCACATTGGTTGATGAGTTTTCCAGGCAAACTCTGCCATGCTGGCCTTGTCGCTGAAAGTGAGCTGTGGTTGCATTGCTTAAAAAAAAAGAAGAAAAAAGGCTCTGCCTACTTTTCACACAGACCTGGCAAAACCTAAAATATTCCCACCCACAAATTGATGCCTGTGCTGCAATTGGCATGCTCTATATGCTAATCATTGACTTAGTGGCACAACAAATCTTAGGGTTGCACAGCTGGCCTGCTGGCACCAGGGAGACGGAATCTGGTTAATTCCAGTAATTCAGATTAATTAATTAGTGGATCAAAGAAACAGCTTTCGAGAGCCAACTAAACACCGCACAGAGTGTTATGCTGCATTAGCTATTTCTGCCATTCACCCTGATTGGGCCTTCCTCAGCTTCATTAATAAAGCTCTCAACAGCGGCAGTACATTAGAGCCCAAAAGAGAGAGAGAGAGAGAGAGAGAGAGAGAGAGAGAGAGAGAGGAAGGAAGGAAGGAAGGAAGGAAGGAAGGAAGGAAAATGGCTTTAGAAAGGTTTCCTCTGATCTCTGGGAAACAGTGACATCAGACTCACTGCAGGTAACTCTGGAAATGTGAACGGGGTTGACAATTTGCGAGAGCGCTGAAGCCAAAGATCCTAACGAGAGCCATTTATTTAAAAACAAATATAGAAACTGAGCATTAATTTTTATTCTTCTCTAGGGGGTAATACAGTGGTACCTCGGGTTACATACGCTTCAGGTTACATACGCTTCAGGTTATAGACTCCGCTAACCCAGAAATAGTACCTCGGGTTAAGAACTTTGCTTCAGGATGAGAACAGAAATCGCATGGCGGCAGCAGGAGGCCCCATTAGCTAAAGTGGTGCTTCAGGTTAAGAACAGTTTCAGGTTAAGAATGGACCTCCGGAATGAATTAAGTACTTAACCTGAGGTACCACTGTATACACATGTGCACATGTGAGGGGGGGGGGGAGGCACAATTACATGTACTGCAAAATCCTGAAATAATTGTTCTAATTTTTTTTAAAGAGTAAAAAGCTTTATTGTTCCACTTCAAAAAGCACTTGCATATATGCTCGCTGGAGGCTTTGACACAAAGATTTTTTTTCAGATGGAGGATGCTGGATTTATCAATGGACTAGGGAACCTGTATTGCTATTCATACTGAGGGATAATTCATTGAGAACCTCAGTACATATTGAAGAGCAGAGGTGGAGTGTTCTGCCCTCCTCCTATAAGTGGTTAAATATCAGAAGTCAAAGCCTTCCTCTGTCATCAAATAAACACAGTATACAGCTTACTTACAACTTGCCCTCACACTGGGGGTAAATGCAAATGTCACAACATATCTGGAGAAAAGTAGTTTTGCAAATTCAACTTAGGACATATCTGCAAACCTTTATGTCAATTAGTTACAACCTTAATAACAAACAGTTTTTAAAGAAGGGAATAAAGGAAGGCTAGTATAAAAATGCATTAAAGAAATACCTGGCAGGAGCTGTTGGATAAATGACTTTTATATGCTGGAAAGACAAATCGTGACTCAAAACCCCTTTGATCCAGTCTCTTATTCCTTGGCCGGTATCACCTAAGTAATACAGAAAGATAAAGGCTACTTTAGATATCTACACAATGCCAAAGGCCAGGCCTTGTTCTACATAATACACAAATATAGAATTGCATTATCAAAGAGAAAAACAGAACGTCATCTGGGCAAAGGTGCTCAGCCTTATTGGATTTCATGATAACTAACCTCTCAGTGACCAAGTTCAGGTGATTATTCCAGGCTCCATATGCTATGGAGCTGGGACTCCACCCCGAGTGCCCTGCCTATTCTCCTGTTATAGATTAGTTTTTGTGCAAAGATCCTGGCTTGTATTCAGCCAGATAACTGATGCAGGGAACGCTGCCTTAATGTCAGTTAACAAACCACAGAAATAAGTCAGGATCACATTGTCCAAAGATTACCCCAAACAGATTCCCAGGTGAGCACATGTGGTTTTGTGATAGTTGGAGGACTTTTGTTTCCCACTTTTGCCAACTGGTGAAACAAAAGCTCCTCTTTTATGAATAACAATTATAAATTATGAGTATATTGGAGGAAAATATTGTAAGGGAAAGGATGGCAAGTCAGAAAGCTTAACAAGTTTGCATACTTGAACTTCTCGTAGGAACGTTTCATAACAAGAGGAGCCAATGGACCATCTACTCCCATTGAATCCTTCTCTCACAGGGGCAAACCAGATAATGCTTTTTTATTATTAGATTCTTGTTGGAAACTGGCAAGCAGGACAAGAGCAGTCTCCCCTCCAAAAGATTCAAGCAACTGGTAATTAGCATGACTTTCTTCTGTCTATGAAAGCAGAGCACAGTCATCATGGCTAGTACCCATTGACAGCTCTCTCCTCCTCCATGAATCTGTCCAATCTTCTTCAGAAGCCATCCATTATTATTATTATTATTATTATTATTATTATTATTATTATTATACCCCATCCATCTGGCTGGGTTTTCCCAGCCACCCTGGGCTGCTCCCAACCGAATATTAAAAACACAATATAGCATTACACATTAAAAGCTTCCCTAAACAGGGCTGCCTTCAGATGTCTTCTAAAAGTCTGGTAGTTGTTGTTCTCTTTGACATCTGGTGGGAGGGCGTTCCACAGGGAGGGCGCCACTACTGAGAAGGCCCTCTGCCTGGTTCCCTGTAACTTGGCCTCTCGCAGTGAGGGAACCACCAGAAGGCCCTCGGTGCTGGACCTCAGTGTCCGGGTAGAATGATGGGGGTGGAGACACTCCTTCAGATATACTGGACCGAGGCCGTTTAGGGCTTTAAAGGTCAGCACCAACACACTGAATTGTGCTCAGACTTTGTGTGTCCGACTCTTCGTGACGCCATGGACCAGAGCATACCAGGCACTCCTGTCTTCCACTGCCTCCCACAGTTTGGTCAAACTCATGCTGGTAGCTTCGAGAACACTGTCCAACCATATCGTCCTCTGTCGTCCCCTTCTCCTTGTGCCCCCCATCTTTCCCAACATCAGGGTCTTTTCCAGGGAGTCTTCTCTTCTCATGAGGTGGCCAAAGTTTTGGAGCCTCAGGTTCACGATCTGTCCTTCCAGTGAGCACTCAGGGCTGATTTCCTTAAGAATGGATAGGTTTGATCTTCTTGCAGTCCATGGGACTCTCCAGAGTCTCCTCCAGCACCATAATTCAAAAGCATCAACTCTTCGGCGATCAGCCTTCTTTATGGTCCAGCTCCCACTTCCATACATCACTACTGGGAAAACTATAGCTTTAAGTATACGGACCTTGGTCGGCAAGGTGATGTCTCTGCTGCTCAGGAACGTACTGGGAGCCAATGTAGGTGTTTCAGGTCCGGTGTTATATGGTATTGGCGGCCACTAACAGTCACCAGTCTAGCTGCCACATTCTGGATTAATTGCAGTTTCCGAGTCACCTTCAAAGGTAGCCCCACGCAAAGCACATTGCAGTAGTCCAAGTGGAGCATACACCACTCTGGCAAGACAGTCCACAGGCAGGTAGGGTCTCAGCCTGCATACCAGATGGAGCTGGTAGATAGCTGCCCTGGACACAGAATTGACCTGCGCCTCCTTGGACAGCTGTAAGTCCAAAATGACTCCCAGGCTGCGCACCCGGTCCTTCAAGGGCAGTTACCCCATTCAGGATCAGGGAGTCCTCCACACCAACCTGCCCCCTGTCCCCCAAGAACAGTACTGTCTTATCAGGATTCAACCTCAATCTGTTAGATGCCATCCATCCTCCAACCGCCTCCAGACACTCATACAGGACCTTCACTGTCCTCAGTGGTTCTGATTTGAAAGAGAGGTAGAGCTGGGTATCATCCGCATATTGATGAACACCCAGCCCAAATCCCCTGATGATCTCTCCCAGCGGATGCATGTAGATGTTGAAAAGCATGGGGGAGAGGACGGAACCCTGAGGTACCCCACAAGTGAGATCCCAGGGGTCTGAACACTCATCCTCCAACACCAATTTCTGGATACGGACCAGGAGAAAGGAGCGGAACAACTGTATAACAGTGCCCCCAGCTCCCAACCCCTGTAGACAGTCCAGAAGGATGTTATGGTTGATGGTATCAAAGGCCACTGAGAGATCCAGCAGAACTAGGAAACAGCTTTCACCTTTGTCCCTAGCCTGCCGGAGACCACCGACCATCCAAGTGGTTGGCCATCATTGCTTCCTGTGGCATTGAGTCCCATAGTTTCTGAGTCATCCAGCATGCAGCTTCATTTCCCAACCTATCATTTAACAATAGATTATGAAATTTCCCCAGGCCAGTCTTTAATGCAGTGTTTCCCAACCTTGTGCCTCCAGATGTTTTTGGCCTACAACTCCCATCATCCCTGACCACTGGTCTTGCTAGCTAGGGATGATGGGAGTTGTAGGCCAAAAACATCTGGAGGCACAAGGTTGGGAAACACTGCTTTAATGTATATTAATGGGAGTGTCCAAGGTGCACACCAAATCTTTATGGTTGATGCACGTTCAGGCAAAGAGCCTTGCCTACCCTTCATGGCCCTCCAAATATTGTTGGTCTTCTGCTTCCAAAGCGGCCAACCTGATACCAATGTGAAGCGGACAGGCAGGACCTGAGCACAACACTGTCTTCCTAACTTGGGATTTCCAGAAATTGGCATTCAGAGGTATAATGCTTCTGGCAGTGACTCATGGCCTGATACTGTGCCGTCCCATCCTTTGGTCCTCTTTCCCTCTCAGCTGCAACATCCTGAAATCTACACAGCAAGGGGGTATGAGAAAAGGGACTCAAGAGTTCATACTCTGAATAATTTTTCACTTGAGGAACAGATGTTGTCTCTGGGCCTCGTACTTGCAACTACAGCCTCCCCCCCCCCCCCCGATTTCCATGAAAAACGATCCCTTATAAACACAAGTTTACACTCAGGTAGTAAAAACATTTTAAACAACTTTAGAGTGCTATAACCCCTTTCACACTTTTTGTGTGTGTAAAAAAAAAAAAGTTTCTTTAAAACCACATCTAAAAGCCTTTGATCTAGTCCACCTACGCAAACACTACAAATGAAAGGGCTGGAAGAGGATAGCACCTGCCGAGGAATAACAATCTCAGCATGCCTGTGGTCAGGTAAACAAGGTAGCCCTAAGGTGATGAAAGTTTCACAGGCGCTAAAGTACTCTGAGGCGGAGCACGTGCTGTCCACACATACATCCGTCCCCCAAATCAACTTAAAAATCAGTGCAAACTGAAAGGCAATGGAAACGCGGAAGGCACGCACTTCTAAGGTGAAACTGCTTTTGGTACTGTTGTAGCTAGGAAGTGGATATCAACGTGGAGCAAGATGCAAGTCCACAGGAAGAATGTCAATCGGACCTATCCCCCTAAATGCACTTCCAGACTAATTTCGGGTGGGATTCAATTATATACTGTCAAATTCCGGTTGTGCAATTAAAGGCGATTTGTAGCTCTTGCGCAACAAACCTGCGTCCCCAATGGAACTATTGTTTTTAGCTTTAGTTTTGCAATAAGGAAGTCACAGGAAAATATTGTCCAATCTCTCTGTAAACAAACAAGCCAATACACAAAGAATGGGGAACCTGGTGCCCTGCAGCTCCTGCTGGGATTACAGTTCCTGTCATTCCTGGCTATTGGCTATGCTGGCTGGGACTGATGGGTGACTGATTCCAGTAACACCAGAATGGCCAATTTCCCAAGCCCATTTAAAAGATCACCACCCAGATGTAAAATGACAGGTACACCATGCACTTGAAGCACACCCAATACTCATTTAAAGCATGCAATTTCCTCCAAAGAACCCTGGGAAGCATTGCTTGCTTAGGGTGCTGGGAATTTTAGCTGTGAGGGGGAAACGGCCCTCTCCAGGATGGGGGGGGGGGAGTCACGTGCTTTAAATGTACACCGGATGTGCTTTGAATTCATAGGCACAACTTTCATCCAGCAATGTGCCACCCGAGGGCATCCGCATCTCTGCCAATTCGTCCAGGATTGGCAGGAATTCAAGGAAGAGCTGTGGACACTTCCTTGGGAGCTGGCGGGAGGTTTTTAAGCAAAGGTTGGACGGCCATCTGTCATGGATGCTTTTTGATATTCCTGCATTGCAGAGGGTTAGACTAGATGACTCTCGGGGGAGGGGGGCTTCAAACTCTACAACTCCATGATTCCTTGCACAAAGAAGGAACAAAAGCCAGTATATATAAAACACCCAACTCTCTTCTCCCTACGCCCCTTTCTGTGCGCCTTTGCTGTGAAATGGCACCGCAACCAGCCCACTCCCTTATTGGCGAAGCTTGGGGAGGCTTCCGCGGTGGCGCCCCCTGCAGACCGCTCTGCGGTCGGACTCATCCACCTGAGCCGTGGAGGAAGACGACGGAAGCCGTGTGTCTCCCCGCGGGGGCCACCACGCTCCTCTGCAGCGCCGCTGGAGCCGCCATGGCTGTCCCAACCCTCCGGAGAAAAGGGGCGGCCAAGGCGCACAGCGCCGGCGCGTCGCAGGGAAAGTCCGCGCGCTTCCATTGGAGGAGGAAGCCCTTTGCGTAAAAGCGCAGGCGCGGCTGCCGCTCTGGGTGAGGAGGCTGGGGAGAAAAGCGAAGGCGGGTAGGCTGCGCAGCTCCGTCCAGCGCTGGGTTAGCGGTCCTCAGCCTGTGGGTCCCTAGATGTTGTTGGGACCTTGCTAGCTAGGGGTGATGGGAGTTGTAGTTCATCTGGGGACCCACTGCAAGCCGTGGATTGAAATGCGCCTAACTCCGCGTGGTTTTTCAACGTTAGAAGGAGACGAGGGGAACTGCAGGGGAGAGTTGCTTTTTCCTTTTTTTAAACAGTGCAGTCTTAACTTAACATCAGTAATTCCCATTGACATCAACGGGGCGTATCCCAAGGGAGTCGTTATAGGATTGCAACCTGATTGCTAAGCAATACCTGGAAACGCTTCTCTGATCTGTAAGCTGTTTCTGCTAGTCAGCGATGCGATTCTCTGTAGGTAGCACGGGCAGGAGGGGAATGCGCTCTCCCCAGGGCCTTGTTTTGTTTCGTTTCGTTTTCTTATCAACATACAATTAAGGGTTGAGCCCTCATACTTAAAGCAATTGCCAGGGTTGAGCACAGCGTGCGCATTAACGGTAACACAAATAAAGATGGCGATCGTGTGCACACTTTCTTGGGCATAAGCCCCACTGGATTCAGTGGAACTTCTTTCTGAATAGAGAAGCAGAGAATGGGGCTGTAAAGGCCTTGCAAAGGAAGAAAAGGGGTTTTTTTGGGGGGGGGGAGGCGGTCTGAAAAGGTGGCAGAGGGGAGGTGTGTGTTGGAAAGGGTGGGAATGCCAGCAGTAGACCAGCCCCTATTTGCTTAATTTAGTCCTACCATCCTTTCTGTCTCCAGAACTCTCTTAATTCCTCCTTTGTGTGGGTCATGCTCCTTTAAAGTCCCAGTGCTTTAACATGAGGGGTTTTTTTTTGGGGGGGGGAGGCTTGTATTTTTCTGTGAAAGTCTTCCCAGTAAGCAGCATGCCACCTTCAGTTTTTCTGTGGGAAAAAGTAGAAGGAACTTCTGGAGATGTTTGCTTTCATTAGCAAAAAGGCAGTTGCAATGTGGATTGATAATATGCAGTAAGATAATAGGCAGTAAGGTATGTAGGAGCCAGTGTGGTGTAGTGATTAGGAGCGGTAGTCTCGTAATCTGGGGAACCGGGTTCGCATCTCCGCTCCTCCACATGCAGCTGCTGGGTGACCTTGGGCCAGTCACACTTCTTTGAAGTCTCTCAGTCCCACTCACCTCACAGAGTGTTTGTTGTGGGGGAGGAAGGGAAAGGAGAATATTAGCCGCTTTGAGACTCCTGAAGGGGAGTGAAAGGTGGGATATCAAATCCAAACTCTTCTTCCAAACTCTTCTAGGTGGCGCTGTGGGTTAAACCACAAAGCCTAGGACTTGCCGATCAGAAGGTCAGCAGTTCGAATCCCCGCGACGGGGTGAGCTCCCATTGCTCGGTCCCTGCTCCTTCCAACCTAGCAGTTTGAAAGCACGTCAAAGTGCAAGTAGATAAATAGGTACCGCTCCGGTGGAAAGGTAAATGGCGCTTCCGTGCGCTGCTCTGGTTTGTCAGAAGCAGCTTAGTCATGCTGGCCACATGACCCGGAAGCTGTACGCTGGCTCCCTCGGCCAATAAAGTGAGATGAGTGACGCAACCCCAGAGTTTGTCACCACTGGACTTAATGGTCAGGGGTCCCTTTACCTTTACCTTAATAGGCAGTAAGAAAGTATTTGGTTGAATTTCACTTAATCATAAGGGGCACAGCACTGGAAGGTGCCTTGTAGGACCAGTCCAGTAGTCTTCAACCTTTTCCAACCTGGAACCTGCCTGACATTTGGGAATTCATTAATTCCTTATCATCTGTTTCTGTTGTGCTGCTGCAAACCACCTTAGATCAGGCCATGACCCAGTAGCTGAATACCAATGAGCTAGTAGTCTAACCCTCTAGAAGGGAAGGGTCATAGCTCAGCAACTGCTTTGTGTGCAGAAGATCCCAGATCCAATCCTTGATGTCTGCAGGTAGGCCTGCAAGATACCCTGTTGCTGCCTGTCTGTGTAGACAGTACTGAGCTAGATGGTCTGATTCAGAGTAAGACAGCTTCCTGCGTTCCCTTCTCACAGCAGGGAACCCATCAAACAGCTGTCTAGGCTCGGTTTGAGGACCTGAGTTTGAAGTGTTGGAGAGTCCATTAACATACTAAGGAATTGGGTCTCTTGCTAGGCTTCTCTTAACATCAGATATGTCATCTACTGTTCAGCTGAAATATACGTACCTTTCTGAAGATGGTGGCAGCTGCGACAGCCATTTTGCCCACTGTTGTTCTACTCGGCGTTGGGCTTCTCACCCCCTGTCACCATAGTCTCTCTTCCCCCACAGCTGTTCTCTAGTAAGCTTTTGGAGAGACCCACAATGGTGGGGCAAGGAGGGCATTTTGACTTCACCAGCACTGCATCAAACTCACTAGGACTCAAATGCTTAAGGGCTTGCAATCTTGCTGTGCGAGTGTTTTTGCATGTCATGCAGCCTGATCCTGTCCACATTTCTCCCTCCTGCTTTCTGCCTGTATTCTCTACGTTTTGCTCACACCTTCCTTGGCAACTAACCATACGTCCTTAGGGAGGCCCGGTGCTCACTTTGAGAATCACTGCAATTTGTTGAAGGCATTTTAATCGCCTTCATATGTGGATTAGTTCAGAAAACACATGTGAAGTAAGCACTTGTCCAGCCCCTCCCTGCTCCCATTTTTATACTTCTGGGAGCTCATGTTTATGGCTTCCACATTTTGCCATTTATTTGCCTAAAGTGGGGCGGGGATGTATTGCCCTCCCCCAGTTTATGTGCTGCCATAATAGCCTCCCCCCTCCTTTCTTGTTTTGTTTTTCATCACTTATTAGCTCAGCTCCCCAGCTGTGCAGCACCACTCCCTGGTGTGAACTACAGAGGCGTAATTCTGACAAGTTTACTTTGGCCCAAAATTTACGGCCTTTCATATGGGCAAAGCAGTATCTTGTTCACATTTCCATTGCAATACACTTACTCTGTGTGGCAGCATCTGTCCTCGCCGTGCAAGGAACACTGAAAAGGTGGCGTTTTTGGAAGGTAAAAAATGACGTGTGCGGCAACTTGCTCATTACAGGAACAAAAGAATTGTCAAAAGGGGGAGAGAAGATACATTGGCTGTGCATGAGGAATGACGTTCCTTCTGCCGAGGAGTACTCCACATGCCCTTTTCAGTGGTGAAACGCAACTGAGTTACGTGCACCAAATCACTTTTATATACACCTCTCAGGATATGCAGTGCACCATACACAAGGTTACGTGTCAGGTACAGTAGGCTGAAAGATGGTGGTTTGCCCAAAGCCAGGAGTTGATAGGTGGCTTTTTAGAGGCCTCTGTAATAAGAACATAGCAGAGCCTTTCTGCACCCGGCCAATGGCCAGTCTAGGCCAGCATCCTGTTCTCACAGCGGCCAACCAGATGCCCATGGGGACTTCAGCACAATAACCCTCTCCAGAGGTTAACAGCAACTGGTATTCAGGTACATTACTGCCAGTATTGGGTTACTGCCACCTTACTCACTCACACTTTGACTAATGTGGTGTGCCTAGAAAGGCTTATTAAAAATGTGCTGTTCATCTAAAGCAGAGGTGAAAAGCCTGTCACCGTTCACATGTTACTGACTAGGTCATTATAAAGAGAATTAGTGGTTCTTAATTGATAGGGGATTCGGTAGTGCTGTATTGTATTATTTATGCAAATTGATTTTCTCTGGAGTTAAAGATCTGACCGGGACAAACCTTGTTATGTTGAGCTCGTATTTTGCACAATTTGTATACGGTGTCTGTTTGATAATGTGTGGTTTGCTATGCCTAATGAAGGATTATATATATATATATGTTATTGACTGGATTCCAACTTCCGTCACATCCAGTGAGACTTAACTCAAATGCTGGTGTTTGTAGGATTCCATGTAAATATGCGCAGAGCTGCATGGATGGCGAGTTGCAGCCTGAAGGTCTTTCACACAAGACACGGCAGCAACCCCAAAGGGGGAAATTGGGCTCGAGCAAAGCAAGTCCTGCTGAGTCAATTCCACCTTCCCTTTTCAGTCCTGTAAGATGGTGAAGGGCCAGTCTCAAGGAGAACTAGGGCCAGGAGCTATAATGTGCAACTGGCTGCCCACAGAACTGAGTTGGAGCCACTGTGGAGGGGTGTGTGTGTAAGTGTGAGTGTGATTTCCTGTGAGTCATAGTATATGGGAAAGGGAATATAAACAAAGCTCCATAACTCAAAAGAAATCATACAATACATTTTCAATGGCTTGTTGGAGACTTCTCACATTCCATCCTTTTGTTCCAGAAACTAGTGCAGCATCCGTTCACCAACAAGTGGCCATACGGAAAACACTTGTCTTTGAAACAGTTCTTACACTTTTATTGACCTATTGGATGCAGGGAAACTCCTCAAGATTTCTTATTTTAAACAAACAAATGCTGATATATTAACTCTAGTTAGAAGGTGGCGGGGAACCTTTTGTAACTTTCATAAATCAAACTGGAGTCTCAAAGGCCATGTTTTAATGTGGTTATTTTGGAATAAGGTCCATTGACTTTTACTTTGAGATCCTGTGAAATGGGCAATCTGAGGATTAGACACCAGAATGTCTATTAACAAGTCATTTCCCTGTATTAAAATATTTCTCCCACTTCTGCAATAATTCTAGTGATATGATTTTAAAAGAAGGAAAATGGAAGGAATGGGGCCTGGGAGGGATTCTCAAGGCAACGAACAAGTTCCACTGCCTGTGGTGTAAACCAGCCCCTATCCCTGTTTTGTCCCCACTTATTTGACCCCATCCTATACCAGCTTTGTTACCTGTGGAACTGAGTGCTGCTGCTTTGTCATCTTCCATAAATTTAGGGGCCCTCCAGACATCCTTTTTAATGTGCATTCATGACTGTGCTCCTGGTGGTCAGTGCAGTTATAAGCCTTCCTGCTTTCAATACCATTTGGGCCTGCAAGAGTTTGGGGGCAGACATTACAGCTTGGTTTTCAAATGGTAAACGTCCCATAACGTCCTGCTGAAATCTGGCAATTTTTTATACCAGTAATGTTCCGGTTTGGTTTGTTTTATTTGTTTTGCCTTCTTTTATGCTACAGAGTGCCCTTCCAGGCAGCAACAATGTGATAACATTGGAAAAGCAACACAGAACAGCTAATAAAGTGGAATGATGTGGGGATAGGCACATACGAATCCAGCACTATTGCATTAATGACATGTTGTAAAACCAGGCAGGAGGGGCTCTTTACAGATTAGGACTTAAATTCTTAAAGGAATGCCTCTCCTGGTATCAGTTTGCCTGTGCCTTATGATCTTCAGGGGAGTTCCTGGGGGAGACACCTCTAGTAGTGTTGTGGTCAAGGGCCTTCTTTGTGGTGGCACTAAGGAATGCCTGACTTTGTTTATTATCCTTTCAGCACAAAGTGCTGGTTTTGACCTGTAAAGCCTTGAACGGTTCAGGACCACAATACCTTAAGGATCGCCTCTCCCCATATGAACCTACCCAGACACTGCAAACACCATCAGATGGGCTTTTGTCCTAACTACCAGGAAGTTAGCCTGGCTATTCCAGCAATTGAATCCTTGCTGGATCCAGCCATTAAAAGGGACTTGAGCATACAGCCTACCCCTACCCCCCCTCCAACTCACAACACACTTTAGGAACTATGGGGTTAAAGACTAAGACACTGTCAATGAATGGGTGAGCTGGGGCTTCTAGCCTGAGCTAACGTGTCTGGTCTCAGGCTTAGTTTTCATTCCAGATTAATTCAAGCAAAGTACAAGCGTTGTCATTTTGTGTATGTAGCATATGGGAAGGATTAAGAGGTACATGAAGGTTCTTTATTTCCCTCTTCCTCTGTTTCTTATTTTCTCATGTTTACAGGAGGCCACTATTCTATTTTGCCTTCTGCTCAACGTGCAGGCCTCTTACAGAGTGCTCATTGTTGCCCCGAAATAGTTTTGCAGCTCAGCATTTGGTAATCCTGTTTGTTCCTTTCATTTGATCCTTTCACTTAATGTCTGCTTATTTTTACACAGAATCTCTTGAGTGGATGGTTTTGCTCCACCAGCAGGAAGAAATGATTTCTGAAGGATTCCCCTCCACTGGCCTTCCCCAACCTGGTGCTGTCTGGTGTGTACAGATAGACACACACTTTAAAAATGTATTAAGCTTGTTGAAAACCTTTTGCATCTCATTCCTTACTGAACCACAATGGCCTATGTTGTTCTTTCCCCTGTTTAGACTGAGCTGGGAAGCATTTTAACTGTGAGATGCTCTTGAAGTGTGTCTTCAGTATGTCACGTTCCCCCCCCCCCCCCCCCCGTTCCGACAGTTAACAGGAAGTAGTCTCCACATTAATTCTGAGTCAACTACATTATCCCACTTACTCCCTCACGGGGTATTCTGCACTCAACCTTGAAGCTGGCCAGGCATTTTCAGGCAATTTTGTGAACTATGCTTTCACTATCCACTGTGTCACACTCCATGTTGTTGCTAAGTGAGTGTAGACCCTGCCTTTCCTCTTAAAGGAGCCCAGGCTGGCTAATACACAAGCAGTATTAAGCTGGTCTCTGACCGTAATAAATTATCTACACAAGCAGTAAAACATCTAAAAATTGCAAAACAGAGGCAGACAGGGAAAGCTTGGTGGAAGAGGAAGGTCTTCAATAGGCTCCCAAAAATCCAGCAGAGACGTCTAATATTTACCAGGAAGGGATTTCAAAGGGTTGGTGCCACCACACTAAAGGCCCAGTTCCTAAGGTGGTGTCTGAAGGATGTCCTTACCACTGGCGGAGGAAGAGAAGTGCGGGGGGGGGAGCGCATCACCCCCGGCAGCGCGACCCCCAGGGTGCCATCGCGGCTACCGCCCCCCCCACCCGTGCTGGGCGCCCCGCCCCCAGGACGCGCACCAGCCCTGCCCCCGCCTGCTCTCTGCCCCCGATGCTGGAGCATGAAGAAATTCAATTTAGTTTGCATTTAAAGATAAACTTAACCAAATTCTCACTTTTTGAAACAATACTGAAAGCAAAATGAGCACTACTCTGAGTTGTGCAATGCAGTCCTCCAGCCAAGTCATGTATACAAAGATATAACTGCTTTTATTAGCAAACATAATATGTTAAAATGCATTATATTAGGGGGAATTGCTGGCAAAAATGTATATAGTAGTCAAAAATGCATACAAAAATTTAAGATTTAAGACTAATTTAAGATTAGAAAAATGAAAAACCTGGAGAACTGGAATTGGTGGATTTGCCCTTCCCTATTCATAATGCCCCTTTGCTATTAGCCAATCAAGCAGCACAGCTTGTCTTTCAGGCAGGGGGTTCTGCCTTTTGATTGGCTGCGTGGACTGGGTTCCCAATCCTCTTGGAGGTAAGCACTTCCTAGTTGCTTCCTCCCTCCCTGCTCTTCTTCTGGATTGAAACACTGAAACAAGATTTGTTCTTTTTAATTGGGAATCTCTCTCTTTGGAGAGAACCAGTGCTAAAAAGCTGTGTGGCTTTTGCGGAAAAACAACCCCCCCCCCCCATAGTACGCCTGAGAACATCTGCTCAGAAAAGCGACTCGGAACAGTACAATTCGGTAGCACGATAAGAAAACATCTGGGAAGGCTGTAGTCATGGGAGGAATATTATCAGCAGGAGGAGGAGATGGAGGATGCACCAGGGTTGGCAGTCGGTGAGGGAGAGGCAACACTTTTGAGCGCCAGGGGCACGACCTCGATTATTCCTTTTGTGCTCACGCCCACATCCAAAGTCAAAACGTTGTGATGATAGAGGTGGGGAGAGAGTAGAAGGGAGCAGTCAGGAAAAAAAAGGAGCAGCTACAATTTATGGTGAAAGAAACAATCAGATAACAGAAAGGCATCTTGGGCTGTGCGTGTGAAGGGTAAGGCAAGCTCTCCTGCCCGCTTAGGACAGCCAGGAAGTAGAAGGTCAAAGGGAGGGTAGCCCATCGCTAGTCAAGCACAATAATGGCATGTGAAAGGTTTACATAATCGGAACCTGGTATGTGCATTGAACCTTAACCGCTCTTTGCCTTTGTTGTGTTTTACACGCCGGATGAATCTCCCAATTTTATTGGGCGGTGGTGGGGGGAAGAAAAAGCCTTGCTCTTATTAAAATAATATATAAACAGTACCCCGCCTTTGTACATATATCTATATCACTATAGCCACACGTACAGGTTGCGAATTTGATTTCAGCGTTCTTTTTCTTTGCCCGTTATTGGGCACGTGATGCACAGCTGTGATTTGCTCGACATTTGGCTTTAATTGATTTGCTTTCAGTTACAGGCACGCCGACAGTGTTTATTCGTTTCATTTGGCAATTTAACCAGAGAGCAAGCCTCTCTTACATAGACATTGCCCACAGTTTTGGTCCTGTTGCAATAAACATTTCAGGCTTCTGATTTTTTTTTATTAAAAAAAATGAAAACGGACAAAAGCCAGGTGTACAGGAAGAGACAATATACCGTATTTTTTGCTCTATAAGACTCACTTTTTCCCTCCTAAAAAGTAAGGGGAAATGTGTGTGCGTCTTACGGAGCGAATGCAGGCTGCGCAGCTCTCCCAGAAGCCTGAACAGCAAGAGGAACCGCTGCTTTCACTGTGCAGCGATCCCTCTTGCTGTTCTGGCTTCTGAGATTCAGAATATTTTTTTTCTTGTTTTCCTCCTCCAAAAACTAGGTGCGTGTTGTGGTCTGGTGCGTCTTATAGAGCGAAAAATACGGTAATGAGTGAGCCTAGGTAGGAAACAGCTGCATTTTCTGTCATCTACCATATCAACCAAGGACTAAGCATCCCTAGTCCTTGTCCCTCAAAGTTTGCTGTGCATGTGATTGAGTGAAGCAAGGGCTTGAGTTGGAAAATACAGTACAGTAGTTACCTCAAAGGTCACCAAGCCCTGCTGACACAGGAAGCCCAAGTTTCCAAACCGCTTAAAGCTCTGCGCCATATATTATTCCTTAGTCTTGGCCTTCCCCCACTATGTATAAGTCCCTGTACAATTTCTTACTCCTTTTAAAATCTAGTGTCTGGGATTTGTATTAGGATGATCAGAAATAAAAAAGTGTGTTTGGGTAGTGCCATCATCTTTATGGCTCCCCAGACATCACATGTTTCATTTTCTTCAGGAGAAAGTTTTTTTTAAAAATTCCTTTAGTAATTTTGTGTGATTAAGGGAATTGAGAATTGACCGTTCTATTGTATTTCAGTGCCTTACGAAAGATCTTTAGACCAGAGTCCTTCTGAATTATCTGTTGTGTTGTTGGCAACGTGTTTAGTCAGAGAACCTCTGATGCATTAGAATTAATTTGGAGACCTGCAAGTGATCTGTATTGTTCAAGAATTAGGCATTAACTTAGTAATGGATTGATCAAGTCTTGACATTATTGCCCTATTGTCAGCACAGAAATTTACAAGATGGGTTTTCTTGGGGGGGGGGGTATTTATACACTGTATGTCTGGTTCTAGGGTGTATGGGATGTTAGGGGAAGGGTAATATCTCTGGTGGGGGACATGTCATGATCCTTCTGGGGCAGTCTGTACACTTTTGGTTCCAAACCTGCACCTGTGGCTCCTAGAAGCTGTCAGTACATGGCAGTGGCCACACCCAAGGAATGGCTTCAACTGGCCAGCTAAACCAGGAGAGGGTAGCCAATGGGTCTCAAACCCTCAGTGAGTTAGGGACTTACCCTGCATGCAAAGACAGACTCTGGCGGATTGAGCAGACTAGACTGACCATGGGTCCAATGGCCAATTTCTTCGACAATAATTTTGCATTATGTTTTTGAGTGAAATTGGTCATTATGATCCTGCTTGTTCACCATCTTTATCCATTCCTTCCTCTCAATGCCAGTATTCCTTTCAAAAGGAAGGGTTGCATCCTGCTGACATTACTGCGTTGAATAAATTGTGAAAGAAAGAGGTTGTGTCGTTTTTACATTTTTTCATAGAAGGCTCCTGTGCAACAAGATTTCCCTTGTTTTCATTTCTCAATTGCTTTCTATAACTCTTCCGTAGAGAAAGGGCTATTTAAGTTAACTCTGTGATCTTCTGATATTTGTTTCACCCCTACTTTGTTTAGGTAGGCCGTAATCTGAGTGGAATGCAGCATGGCTGGAGAATATCAACTGGAATAATATTTTTTAAATTGGTTCAAAATGTCGTTGTCCAAAGTTTTAGTCCCATTTGATCACCTGAGGAAGGTGAAATCGATAGTCCCGCTCCAGAATGGCAATCTTCTCCATCGCTTCTCGTTATACTTCAAAGCAACAGCAGCAATTATGGTGTCTTTGTTTTGATTTATTGTCATGTCTAAATTATGTACTATGGGTGAGAGCCAGCACATCAGGAGCAAGTGTCCAGAGGGTCAGGGATACACTGGAGCAGATTTTGATTCAAGGAGAAGGAGGAGAGAAACCAGAAACCACCTCAGAAATGGGTGTGCTCTTGCTCATGGGAAGTTTTTAAACAGAGGTTGGATGGCCATATGTTAGGGATTCTTTAGCCAATTCCTGCATTGCCAGGGTAAGACTAGATGATGCTTGGAGTCCCTTCCACCTCTACAATTCTCTGATTCTATTACAGTATTCAGAAGCAACACTGCATAAGCAGGTTTCTGTTGTGTAGGTGGGTGGACATAATTGGTTTTGAACGGTTTTGTCAAGGAACTGCCATCGGAGCTAGAGGCGGAGGGAAGGCTCCAGAGGGATGCCGGAGAGGGTCCCAGCAGGGAGAGAGGCAGCCCATCTGCTGCGGAAGGAAATCAGCGTAACACCAGTGGAGAAGGGGGGCAGATGGAATCGGAGAGGAGGCTCCAGAACTCTTCACCGGAGACCAGCGGGGAGAGCACGGGTCCTCCGCTGCCCACACCCTCCCTGCGCAGAAGACTTCCGCGCAGGGAGGGTAGGAGGAGACTTGGCATCAAAGAACTTCTTTGTTGGAAGAAGTTCAAGAAACGCCCACTGACGGATTCTGCCAGCGACTGAGACAGCCACGAAGTGAAAGGCTGTCCAGACAGAAAGGGTTTGGCCAGGTAACCTAGCCAGGAGTGGCGGCAACTTACGCACAAGCAACCCCTAGAACCATTACAGGTTTCCATGCATATTTTGCAAAGAGAGGGATGTTGATGTGAGTAGTAAAATAGTGATCCATAACATATTAACTATATACAGTGGTACCTCGGGTTACAGACGCTTCAGGTTACAGACTCCCCTAACCCAGAAATAGTACCTCAGGTTTCGAACTTTGCTTCAGGATGAGAACGGAAATCGTGCGGCGGCAACAGGAGGCCCCATTAGCTAAAGTAGTGCCTCAGGTTAAGAACAGTTTCAGGTTAAGAACGGACCTCCAGAATGAATTAAGTTCTTAATCCGAGGTACCACTATATTGTAATATATCAATGCAAAACTTTAAAAAGCTTTATCAACTCTTTAAAAATCATGGCAGATTAGCAGGAACCATTTTTTTTTTTGTCCCTCTGTTGCTGCTTGGATCACAGCTGTGCAATGACTGGAGAGAAGCAAAATCCCTGCAGCTACACAGATCATCCTTGCTAGTCACCCGCCGGAGAGAGATGAGAAGGGAAGAATAATTCTAAAGCTAATAAACATTCAAAACCATTTATTTCAATAGCTAATAATCACAGCATAACGATTTACAAAAATTGTCTGCCCTCAGTTTAGCTAAGGTTTTCGCCTGTGATCATGGTAATCAGTTCTGCCTTTTTGACGAAACGCATGCTTGCACAGCTTGAAACATTTAAAAACCTTTCAAGTTGGTCTTTGGCACGTCTAATGGTATGTACTGTGCTTATGACAGTTAATCATGTGAACTGATTCTCCTGCCCTCCCCGCCCCCATCACTTGAAAATTGGTGAATAAGATTATCTTTTTGTTCACATTTTTCAAACACATTTCTTCTTCCAAGTCAAATTTCCAGTACATGGCCCATAATCCCTAAGTAGTTAACCCTGATTTTTTTTCCGGTTTCTTGCTCATGTGTTGCTTTATTGTACGCTTTGAGTTATGACTCTGTAATATTGCTGAATTATTAAAGCTGCAATCCTAAACATACTTACAAAAAGGTAAAGCCTGTTGCATTCAATAATAAACAAGGAATCGTGTAGGACTGAGTTGGGTGAGGCTTAAATCAGCCTATCTGTCAAGGACCTGGCTAAATGATAGCATTTTTCCAAAAAATAAAATAAAAATTGGTCAGACTACACCTGGAATACTGTGTTCAATTCTGGGCACCACAATTTAAGAAGGATGTTGACAAGCTGGAATGTGTGCAGAAGAGGGCAACCAAGTTGATTAAAACTCTGGAAGCCAAGCCTTATGAGGAGTGGTTGAAGGAACTGCGTTTATTTAGCCTGGAACAGAGGAGACTGAGAGGAGATATGATAGCCATCTTCAAATATCTCAAAGGTTGTTACATAGAAGAGGGAACAAGTTTGTTTTCTCCTGCTCTGGAGGGTAGGATCAGGACAAGAAGAAGAAGAAGAAGAGTTTGGATTTGATATCCCGCCTTTCACTCCCTTTAAGGAGTCTCAAAGCGGCTAACATTCTCCTTTCCCTTCCTCCCCCACAACAAACACTCTGTGAGGTGAGTGGGGCTGAGAGACTTCACAGAAGTGTGACTGGCCCAAGGTCACCCAGCAGCTGCATGTGGAGGAGCGGAGACGCGAACCCGGTTCCCCAGGATTACGAGACTACCGCTCTTAACCACTACACCACACTGGACAAGGGCCCATCTAGCCCGCATTTTGTTCTCACAGATGCCAACCAGAAACCTGTGGGAAACCTGCAAGGAGGACCCAAGCACAAGAGTACTCTCCCTGTGGTTTCTAGAAACTGCTATTCAGAAGCATTGCTGCCTCCAACTGTAAAGGCAGAGCATGGCCATCATGATGGATAGTGTGCTGGGCACGGGGTAACCCACGAAGCGCGGTCCAGAACCAGTCCAGAATCCATTAATTGGTCCAATCTTCTTTGAACGCTATCCAGGGGGGTGACCATCACTGCCTCCTGTGGGAACAGGTTCCATAGTATGTGAAGAAACACTCCCCCCCTGTCCTGAATCTTCCAACATTTCACTTCATTGGATGCCCACAAAGTTCTAGTGTTTTGAAAGAAGGAGAAAAACTTTTCTCTACCCAGTTTCTCAATGCCATGCTTAATTTTATAAATGTCTATCATGTCACCTCTTAGTCGCCTGTTCTCTCAACAAAAATATCGCAAACGCTGCAACTTTTTCTCACAGGGGTGCGGCTTTAACCGCTTGATCTTTTTGGTTGCCCTTTTCTGAACCTTTCCCAACTCCATATCCTTTTTGAGGTGTGTGCTCTTATTTATTTGTATAGCATTCCATATCTTCATTGACCGGGAGCAGGTTAAATGTGTGCTCTCCACATTTTTGCCAGTAGTTTGCATGCCTTGCTAAACATATTCACATCTAAGGGCTTCTGAACATATATAAGAGATAGCAAACAATGTACTTAAGATACAGGTAAATTAGGGCCCATGAGGATGATACAGTGGTACCTTGCGCTTCAGGTCACATACGCTTCAGGTTACAGACTCCGCTAACCCATAAATAGTGCTTCAGGTTAAGAACTTTGCTTCAAGATGAGAACAGAAATCATGCTCTGGCGGTGCGGCTGCAGCAGGAGGCCCCATTAGCTAAAGGAGTTGCTTTAGGTTAAGAACAGTTTCAGGTTAAGTACGGACCTCCGGAATGAATTAAGTACTTAACCCGAGGTACCACTGTGGTAGGATTCACAGGATTGACCTTGAGGTGAAAATATATGTGAATCCAGTATAACTCAGAATCCTCTTAGTCCGTTTGAAGTAAAGAATTGAACCATGAAATAGTCCAGCATTCATATTAAAGTAGGAAAAAGAAAACTGATGGCAGTAGCTAGAAACACAATGGATCACAATACTGTTTGAGAAGGCAGCTGTGCAGCATATAAGAAATTAAAACCAATTGGGGGCCCTTGGGGAGACTTTAATGCTTATAACACCAAGGCAGGCTCAAATGACTCTTAGATGCATAATTACATGGGATGGATAACTCATGGAAGAGTGATCCAGTAAACAAGGGATTAATTCCTCAAAATATTGTCAAGGCACCTCCCTTTCTGTGTAAACAGAAAAGGGAGGGCCTGAAATACTTTGCAAAGTAGGGCAGCATTTCCAGTTCATTTACGAGCACAGCTGAGGAGACATTATCTCTGAGATTGGTGAAAGCATTCTTATGCAACAAGGAGATCATTTGTTTCTGGTGTGACTTCCTCTGGGCAGATGTTCTCCACCACCCATGAATCCAAAAAGCAAGGGTGTACAGCTGACGGCAGGTGCACACTTAGCCATTTGTAGCACAGAGAAGTCGCTTTCCTCAATAAGGATTTGAGCCTGCTCTTCCATAACATGTTGCCTTCAATGCCGATTGGTTCTGGATCCTGCCAACAACAAGGGTGGGTGTGATTACTTGATACATGTTTGAAAACTCTAACCTTGAACAGATTATCGACAACTTTTCTTCCCCACACATGCCCCAGGTAAATGGATGAAAAAGTGGGCATTGTGATCTTGGTATATGCCCAGTCGTAGCATTACTGGGCAGATGTGGATAGACCAACTATTGCTGGGAACACCTCCATCTATTTTCATATGGACACAATGGGAAGTAACGCAGAATCAATTTGCATTGAGATTTCATTTTCAGAATGCCACTTGTTTGTGAAATAGCTCTTTTCAGGGGCATAGATATGCAACGGGTCCAGAGTGTGCACGGACTAGGTAGAAAAGCAAGATCTCAATGTGCATTGAATATAATGTTGGATGTATACATGCAAGAAATCACCACTCAGCCATGGCTTGCCTTGGAATGCATTGTATAAGTGCATCAGAAGTTGCAGGAAAGCATGGTAAGCTTGGGCTGACTTGGGTTCAAATCCTCATAAGCTTTGATACTCATTGGATGACTTTGGGCCAGTCACTCTCTTTTCACCTAACCTGCCTTTAAGACTTGTTGTGAGGATAATCCCGAGGGGGGAACCATGTATGCATCAACTTCTGTGACTGAAAAGCTATGGAACGGTGGGATTACCTAGGAAGAGCTATGCCAGCACTAGAGTATGGAGCATGTACTTGTGTTACCTTGGCTCTCCCCATGTTTTATGCTTCCTATATTCTTACAACGAAGTGGCAACCACGGGCCTTTGTAAGACTCTTTCTGTTGATTTTTGGCTTCGGGAGAGTCACCGTGACAAAGTTGGAGAACTCAAACGATGCCATTCAGCTCCTGCATACATGAACCTAGAGCAAATGCTTAAAAGCATCTAACTCGCCCCATCATGCGGGCCAAGGGCAAGTAGCAACACTTCATGGAACAATGGAATAAAATCAGCAAAGTGGTACCCATTAAAACAGAAAATAATATATACAAAAACTAATTAAAATTGCCACACACCTGCTTAAACCTGGCCATTAAACCTCAAAGCCAGCCCAAACAGGCATGTTTAGGGCTGAATTCTGCTGAATCAGGCTGGGTAGGGAAAGTGCCTTTTGATGTGCCCTCGCTGCTGAATTTGGCACATGGATAGTTGCAGTCATAAGGGCGGCTTTGCTTGATGGGACCTGTCTTGAGTGGGGCATCAGGGAAGTCTCAAATGACCTAAGCAGTCTGTGACTTTGCAGTGATAAAATCAGATGACGATTTCCTGGAACTTCCATAATGTTCTGCCAGTAGTCTCAGCTTCAACATAAAGGGGGATGAATTATTTCCCCTTATTCTACTTGCTTTCATTCAGAATCCATGCATTCCTGCCCATCAGTTGTCCACTTGTTAAAAATACTGATGGACAAAGACAAAGGCATTGTTTACACCAAGAGGATGGATGTTATCCTATTTGCCTTACGCTTATGCTTTCTTCTTCTTCTTCTTCTTCTTCTTCTTCTTCTTCTTCTTCTTCTTCTTCTTCTTCTTCCTCCTCCTCCTCCTCCTCCTTTGTCCCAGGCAATACGTGGTACTCACAGGGCTCAATAAACACCACCACCCAATCAAGGATCACATACTGAATGAAATGGCGCCAGAAGACTATAGCTTGAAAATGTACCTTGCTTATGCGACAATGTGACATCATCACATTGTTGTTGTTTAGTCATTTAGTCGTGTCTGACTCTTTGTGACCCCATGGACCAGAGCACGCCAGGCACTCCTGCCTTCCACTGCCTCCCACAGTTTGGTCAGACTCATGTTTGTAGCTTCGAGAACACTGTGCAACCATCTCGTCCTCTGTCGTCACCTTCTCCTTGTACCCTCCATCTTTCCCAACATCAGGGTCTTTTCCAGGGAGTCTTCTCTTCTCATGAGGTGGCCAAAGTATTGGAGCCTCAGCTTCAGGATCTGTCCTTCCAGTGAGCACTCAGGGCTGATTTCCTTCAGAATGGAGAGGTTTGATCTTCTTGCAGTCCATGGGACTCTCAAGAGTCTCCTCCAGCACCATAATTCAAAAGCATCAATTCTTTGGCGATCAGCCCTCTTTATGGTCCAGCTCTCACTTCCATACATCACTACTGGGAAAACCATGGCTTTAACTATACGGACCTTTGTTGGCAAGGTGATGTCTCTCCACCCATCATCACATGGGTGGATCCATCTGACTGCAATGTGCTGTGATATCATTCACCGATTCCTTGATTTTTTGTTGGATAGGCTCAACATTAACCCAGGAAGAAGAAGAAGCTAGAGAAAGACAACATTAAAAGGGGACAAACATTGTATCTATCTGTCTTGGGGAAGACTCTACGCACAATCGTTAGTTTTTGCTTCAAAAAACAAATGAGTGAATATTTTGTGCCGGTCCAGTGCATATTACGCATGCCATTAAAAGAAAAAACTATCCTGGTGAGGAAACTGCATGATAGCTAACTGGATGCTTCTCTATGAAGTATTCTCTCACAGAGATTTCAGCGCATCTCTTTTCTGGGTCAGTTGCTTCTCTATTTTGAAGTACAGTACTACCCAGTTGCCACAGGGGGAACTGTTGGCCTAATTTTGCCTTTGCAATCCCTGCCATTGAAATGATTATTAAGCTAATAATTTACACTCCTATGATACAACAATCTCTTGTGTTTCAATCGGTTACTATGTTTTGTTTACTGTTTATGACTACGGAGTTGTTTTAACTGCTGCTCATTCGACTTGCATGGTTTATTTATCCTCTAGATTTTCACAAACCACTGATTGATATAGGGGGGATTGATTTATGCCCCCCCCTTTAAATCCCACAAGCTCTGAATTAACCACTGTTCTCTCATATAGAAAAATATGAACACTGAACAATGGATGTCAAAACCAGCTTATATTTATACTAGCTTCTGGTTTTATCATAGTGGAAAGTTTGAGTCTTTTTCTTAAAGTTCTATGACTCCATCATTTTTTGGTTATGAACTCAACAATTTTCCCCTTCAGATATTTCTCTTCAGGTCAGCTTAAGGACTCAGTTTGTGCTTAAAGAATCAAGTGTTTGTATGTGCAATGTGCGAGTAAAGCTAGTTTTCCCAACCTGGTGCCCTCCAGATGTTTTGGAATATGTGCTCATGTAAAGTATATTGGTGTAAAGTATCCTGAAAAAAATAATCAGTGTTCTGTTTTCTGAGTAATGTATGTGTATGCAGATTTTTATTTTGTTTTATTTCCCTTAGCTGCAAAGCTATAGGCACAGCCTTAACTAGGTCAAACTACTGCTGCATCTAGTCACCGTCTTGCAGTCCAAGATTCTGTAAGAACACTATAGATATGAGTATCAAATGTTCTCAGAATTCCAGTTCATTTATTTAATATGCTATGTAATTAGCAACATTTCTAAACTTTACAGCATTTAAATCCTGCTCTTCCTGCAAGTGCCTCATGGCTGAATTCATGGTCCTTCCTTCCACCAGCACCTCATATTTTCTCTTCACAACTTGAACAACTTGCGCACACAATGAACCTTCTCCTTCCTCTCTCCCTGAACCCTCACACTGCCTCTCCACTCCAAATCTACTATGGTGTCTCCTCCCAACCCTCTAAGGCAGATTTGAGATGGTGGAGAGGGGTACCCTGTAGGAGGAGGACAGAGAAGAAAAGCTCCAAAGGGCTTGTGCAGTAACTTCCTTGGATTGAACCCTGTTCTAAGGTCACTTACTGAGCTTCATGGCTGTGGAGTGGTGGAGGAGGCCCCATTCAGGTGAAGAGATCCTTCTTCTGTGAGGAAAGCGGTCATTTTGAGATCCCTTTGCCTTGCCTTCTGACCACTCAACCTTTGGACAAGTGCCCTCTGGTCTTTGCTCCATGAAAGGTTGGCACATGGCACTCCCCTGTACCCTGCAGAGTTGCCACTTGCCAACCTTTCAGAATTCATCACCACAACTATTGACCATTAAATAAATACCCAGCTCTGCTAGGTCCTGTACAGGACACAGAACTCGTGGGTTGTATCTAATCTTAGTCCTATTTATTTATTTTAATTGATATTTTATTAAATTTCACAAAAATTAACAACAATAAAAACAACCCAACAAACGCATACAACAAAAAATGCCAACAAAAGACAAAAAACAACAACAATAAAGAACATAACAAAGAAAATTCAAGATTAAAAACAAACTCTGTTTCAAATTAATAACCTTCCAGATCTTATTTTCCTTGCTTCCACCCGCTTTCCTTTCATGTATTCCATTTTATAATTAGTTCAGCAATTATCATATTATTCAAATTCATTTTTTATCTTTACCTTTATACGCTTATTTATCTTAATCACTGGAACCCCTTCATTTCATTTACAATGCCCTTAACATTCATAAATTTTACAATGTTTTTGCAGATAAACTTTAAACTTCTTCCAGTCCTCTTCCACCTGCTCTTCTCCTTGATCTCAGATTCTGCCGGTCATTTCTGCCAGTTCCATATAGTCTATAACTTGCATCTGCCATTTTTCCAGGGTGGGTAGGTCTTGTGTCTTCCAGTGCTTTGCGATGAGTATTCTTGCTGCTGCTGTGGCATACATAAAAAAGGTTCTATCCTTCTTTGGCACCAATTGGCCGACCATGCCCAGGAGAAAGGCCTCTGGTTTCTTCAGGAAAGTATACCTAAATACTTTTTTCAGTTCATTATAAATCATTTCCCAGAAAGCCTTGATCCTTGGGAATCTTAGTCCTATTTAGAGTAGACACACTGAAATTAATAGGTGTGCCTAACCTCATTCCATTAATTTCAATGAGCCTACTCTGACTAGAAAAGTTCCATATAACTGCAGGTCTTTAAATCTGTCACTTTTCTGCAAAAGTAAAACACATTAAGAAAAATAAATGGGCGTAAGCTTAATTTTCACCCTCACTGTTATGACAAGCACTTTTTTAAAAAAAAGAAATTATGTTTAAAGGGGTCAATTTTATTTTGAAGAAGAACCAGCAACCCATAAAAAGTTGGGTGCCCCGTTGTAGAATGTGTTTCCCACATGTGATTAGGTGATGGTTTCCTTCAAAATCTGCAACAAGGTGCTATTTTCCCCCAGAAGCAAACAAGCCAGTCCGTCCCCAGCTTGTGGCAAAACAAGTGTGCAGATGTGAACACATGGGAGATGGGTTGATGGGGGGGGCGGGATCTGCAAAGATACTGGATCATTCCCTTAGTTGTGACTGATTTACTAAGTCAACGAATTAAAGCCATTCTTAAACCACTTGGTAGTTGAACAGGTTTTGCTAGTGAAGAATCCAAACCTGAAATTAAACCAGGGATGCATGAATCTGTTGCTCCATTTCTGCATTTGTTTCCCTTTCTTTCCCCTTTTTGAAGGCTGCACAAACATTTTTACACATTTCCATGCACATTTCATCCAATTTTTTAAAAGTTGGTTTCACTCATAAACACATTTGGGGCACACTTTTCTCCAAAGTTCCTTTTGTATTCCTTTTTTTAAAAATGGGGAAATTGCATCAAACAATTCAAAGAAATTCACATTTCAAAGAATAGCTGTACTTCAGTTTGTGTACTCATATGAGAGGTGTGAGCTGGGTAAGTTTGTATTAAAATTATAAACCCTTATATACTCTGTGGGTCACTGTCTGTGGGAGAGCTTCTGCTGCAAGTTCCAAGGATCTCAGAAGCCCTTTCTGCAGTAACTCAGAGCAGGCGTTTTAGTGAGGCTGCTCCTATTCTGTGGAACATAATCCTTGTTGAGATATGACAGGCAGCCTTCCCCAGCACTTTCCGGAAACATCTGAAGACATTTCTGTTCCAACAACCTTCCTAGCTAAGGCAATAGGTCCTTGCCATGGGCATCTCCTTCAAACTCTCTAAAAATTTATATGGCATTATTTGTTGTGTTTTTTCCATGACTTTTTAAAGCAGTTTTTATTGAATTTTATATATAACCTTGAGCCACGTGTGTGGAAGGTGATAAATAAAGTGGAAGGTGTGAACCAAACAAATTTCTGCACTATCCCTAAGTGAACTTCGTGCTTTTTGAAATAATGTTTCACAACTGGATGAAGAATAAAAGAACTAGACCCTAGTACATTACAGATAACTGCCTCTCTGGATAGCTTTTGTGTGCCTGTAGAAAATGGAACACTCTCTCTCTCTCTCTCTCTCTCTCTCTCTCTCTCTCTCTCTCTCTCTATATATATATTACTGGAAATTCCCAATGTGTTTTATGGCATTATTCTTGATCAGTCAGGAGAGAACAGTATAAAGATGTCTCTGGTGAGGTGTAAGGTGTTTCAGTACCTTTTACCACACAATAAAACTGCTTGCTAAGAGACCAGTGTAAAATTGTACGTTTTAAAGAATAATTCGCAAATACATTACACCTTTAAAGTATTTTTTTTTTGTTCCTTGAATGTAAAATGCGCTATGTTAAATGTATGACTATATAACTGCACCTCTACCTTTTAGCTATAAGTGCAGCCTGCTTTATTATGGAATATAACGAGTGGCTGCATGAAAATGGTTTTAAATAGATTTACTGCTATGAAGTAATAAAAAGATCAACCAAGAGACAAGTTACAACTTTTTCCAAACTCTTCTCCTCTAACTATAGAAATGCTGTTGGCTGCTTCAGCTTGCCCTGCAATTAACAGCTCTGGGGGAACAGCCATGTTTTGGCTGAACATTGTTGACATCCATCTGTTTTGGGAAAGAATGGAGAAGTGTGCTTTCAATGGTGAATCCATTGGAGAGTTACAGCGCCTGCTGTAACACAGAAGAGACATGTTCTGTTGCAGCTGGGGCAGATACAGGCGTTCAGTTGTGCTGCTGCTGATACACCATGGCATTTCTCCTCTCTGCACTCCTCCCAGTGATCATTTGTCCTCTCCTCACTGCTGTGGATTCACGACCTGACTGTCTGTCTCTAGCCACTGTGGCCATCTGCAAGGGATTCCCATACGGTGGGGTTGATGTTGCCAGCCTTAATGTTACATTTGCAGACATCTTTGTAACACAGAGTTTATCTGCCAACAGGCCTGGTGCCTGAAACCAGCTCCTCATAGAGGGGATCCTTGGGGATATTGCCATCTTCCATTCTGTGGATAAGACAGCATGGACATCGCTGAGACAGGAGGATGTACATGCTGAGAACGGGGGTTTGCGAACACATCTTTGTTTGGGACTTTGTCTTGCCATGTGATGCCCAATATCTTCCTGACAAAGCGCATGTGGTACACATTGAGGAGTCGCTCCTGATGGTTGTAAGTTGCCCACAGCTTACTTCCATAAAGCAGTGTGTTCAACACGCAAGCCTGGTAGACCTTCATCTTGGTGTTGGTCGTTGGCATCACATTGGTCATTGGCATCACCCATAACCTTTTGGAGAGGTGAGCCATTGCCGTAACAACCTTGCCAATATGCTTGTCCAGTTCAGTGTTGATGGAGAAGTTGCTGGTTATGGTGGAACCGAGGTAGATAAAATCATCTACCACCTCAAACGTGTAATCACCAATGCTAATGTGTGGAGAGTTAGTAACATCCTGACCCAAGATGTTGGTCTTCACTAGGCTGGTGGTGTGACTAAACTTGGGCAAAATGGTTGATGAGTCTCTGTAGATATTCCTCAGAACGTGCAATCAAGGCTGTGTCATCTGTAAACAACATCTCTCGTATAGGGACCTGTCATACTTTTGTCTTGGCATGAATACATGCCCTAGTACATTGGTACCTCGGGTTACAGATGCTTCAGGTTACAGACGCTTCAGGTTACAGACTCTGCTAACCCAGAAATAGTACCTTGGGTTAAGAACTTTGCTTCAGGATGAGAACAGAAATTGCACAGCGGTGGCAGTGGGAGGCCCCATTGGAGTAGTATCTCAGATTAAGAACAGTTTCAGGTTAAGAATGGACCTCCAGAACTAATTAAGTTCTTAACCCAAGGTACCACTGTATATGCTTTTTGTACATATTTTCTGGCTGGAAAACTATTGCACAATTCAGAGAAGTGTAAATAAAAAAGAAGAGAGGATGTGTTTTGGTTCTCATATTGCTTCAGAAACTTTTAAAGGAAAAAAATGGATCAGATCAACCCCAGAACCCCAACCCCAGAAACATCTAGCACATTCCTTCTGATGAAACCTTTAGAGCAAAAAAACAAAAACAAAAAAACAGTGTAGATCTGCTCCAGGTTTTTACCTTCCCTGCCCATTGCACCCACCATAGCTCAGTGAAAGTAACTTGGTTGCAGCTGTGTAGGCTGAATAGGATGGAGATATTGACCTATTGGAAAAATTGACATAGCATAACATATGCCTCCTTTTGTATTCATCTCAAATTTGTCTCAACGCTCCTTCCAGCTTTGCCTTCTCCTCCTCACTTTGAGGTTTTCCTGTTTCTTTGTTGCTTAAGTTCCCACCCTCGCTGAACGGTGTGTCATCAGCAAGTGCTGCGTTTGAAGTTGCACTTTCGCACTCTTCAAGGCCATTCATAAACATGGTAAACCAAAACCGGATCTCAATATTGACCTTTCCATGCACACCAGTCATTACCTCTTCCTACTCCCAACTCTTCACTTTTGCTAACGCCTTCTGTTTCCTGTCGGTAAGCCAATTTTTACATTGACAATATTTATATAGTCGTCTTACACATTGGTTTCTGAGGGCAGATTATTCCTGGCTTGAGCGTGGGTTTGAAGGAGGAGAGGTAAAGGCTGCCACGAGCCTTCAGCTCCCAACCCAATGGCTTTGAACAATACAAAGGCCTAATGGACTTTTAATATCTGTA
This sequence comes from Podarcis gaigeae, assembly GCF_964106915.1. Taxonomy (NCBI): domain Eukaryota; kingdom Metazoa; phylum Chordata; class Lepidosauria; order Squamata; family Lacertidae; genus Podarcis; species Podarcis gaigeae. The sequence goes on from NC_139680.1 coordinate 93,454,673, forward strand.
AATGGGGTAGCTTCTAGGATTTGGTCTCCGGTGGCTGACACACTTCCTGACACACTCCTTTCCTCCAGCATTCCATTTTGTAAAGCAGATTTCTTTCTTTTTTTAATGAACTGATTATATTTTGGAAGACTGTGGATGCATGCTCCTCATATTCCACTCCAGTACAGGGCAACTCATTTAACCTTTTCTAAAAAGTAAATAATTCCACACATAATTACCTCCCTCACATGCTTATCTCACTATTTCATGGGTATCTTCCTTTCATGCTAACTTACAAACTCCTAAACATCAAATTCTTGAAGGAGTGCCTCTCCCTGTATATGCTGCTCCATTAGAGTTGCAAAGGAGATTCTTCTTGATCTTCCACCACTGGGTGAAGCCTGTAGTGCGGTGAGACAAGATAGGGCCTTCTCTACGGTGGCACCGTAGAGGTATGGCTGCCACCATCATTAATTAACTTTTGGCACAAAATAAAGACACATCTCTTCACCCAGAACCTTGGAGAGAGTTGATCCAACAAAGTCAGTTGGATGATTGTCCTCTACATCGTAATGCATTCTTATTTTAATTATGGTTTTTAACTGTCAGTTGAATTCTATTGTTTGAATGTATTGAGTTTATGGTCGTAAAATTGGGTTGGAATGATAACTGACAAAAGGTAGTTTAAAAATATAAGTAAGTAAGTAAATAAAGCGTATCTCCTCCCTTTTTAACGAAAGTATGGTGAGCAGCATACTTTTATACCCTCTGGTTTACGCCTGTCAGTTGCAGATTTCCCTATATTACATTTATATCCTACTTTTCTTCCATGATGGAATAAAAGGCAGTGTACATGGGGCCTTCAGGCTGGCCCCTCACCCTCATGGCTGAACCACTCATGAGGCAAGGTGCCTCAGGCAGGAGGATCTGCAGGGGAGTCAGATTTTGCCTCCATCACCTGCTTCTGCTACTTCTGTGGTGGAACCCGAGGCTTTGGTGCACTCCTTGAAGGCTAGAGCTACCATCTCCTGCAACTGCCCATTGTCTCCTCTACAGTGGCCTCTTGGCAAATAGGCGGCACAGCTGGTCTCTCTCTCCCTCACCCCCAGCCAGGGAAGAAATGGCAGGGGCTGCCCTCTGGGGTCTCTTGGGTTCTGCACCTACCAGGCATGATTCAGAGTGGGCCCCTCCCCCCCATCCCATGACAAACTTTGATTCCCATTTCAACTGTCAGGTAAGGTTGATTTGATTCCTCCCCTTGTTCCTAATATAGATCTTCACTCACCCTTCCTTCCCTGGCTGGAGGGGGGCACCATTTTTTAGATTACCTCAGATGCCCAAATGTCTTGGGTTGGCTCTGCTCACTATGTGCTGATCACTTCCAGTTCAAGTGTCCACAAGGGTGCTGCACAATGGAGAAAATACCCTTTAATGCAAATTCTGGCAGAATAGCAAGATTCAAATGAATTTCTCCTTCCTTCCTCCAATGTGGTTTTTAGTCAGTTAATTTAACAACCAGCCATCATCATCATCATTATAAAATGTATCATTGATTAACTAATTTTTATTTTACTATTTTTAATAGATACACTAATAAAAGATGCAGGTAGCAAGCACCATCTTTTAAAAAGTCATTTTTCTTGCTCATGATGGAAGAATGTGGCAGGCAATGGCCTACACAGCATCATCTAAAACCAAAGAAGCATGCTTTTTTACTTTGAATAACAGTCTTTTATTCACAAGCAGATTTAACCGATTAATCATTTAATTGGTTGATACTCATTTAAGCAATCAACCAACTGTTATTTCTTTAACTAAGTCACAGTTCTAAGTTTTATCTTAACTCCTAACTTTTTCCTAAAACAGAAAGTTAGGATCTAGGTGATGTTGATGATGAATGGGAGAGGACAGAACTGGTTGCAAATAATTAGTCGATGTAAATAATGAGGTCAAATATGCAATTGTCAAAATGTTACTCTGGAAGCAAGGATACAACTTCCCAAATACTTTCTATAACACTATATTTCTCTCCAGAGCATAATTATGAAGGCTGTTCAGCATTGGTTGGTCTAGTGTTAACGGCACAAAGCAATCATCTTTTCTAAGAAAACATTACAGTTTGCTTCCTCCAGAGATCCAATAAAGATTTTATGTATTCAATTTAGCCTTGTTCCACTTCCATTGTGAAGTTAAACACATTTATTTATGCCATTCTTCCTGCATGTCTGAATATATTTATATATAGCTGTAAATAGATATTTTATTTTACATGAAACTAATGCTTTCCGGTAACTGTTTGTACTGGGTTGTGTCTTTTTGTGTGTCTCTGTGCTTTTGGAATATAGTTGCAAGTGGTTTTCATAAAGGAACTTTGGTGATAGAGGTTATGTTTCTGAGTATCAAATTCTTTCCTGGATGTGTCTTTAAGGCTCAACCAGTGCTTATCCAAAAAGTGCCATCTGGAAATCACCCTCTGACCTTTCCAGTAAACCCAAGTGTGTGGGATCTGGTTGTGATTATACAGTGGCAAGGTTGTGGTACTCAGCACATTCTCAAAGATGCTATCTTATTGCTTAACCTGTTCTCAAGCAGAGCCTTAGAACCAGAAATTGATTTCTGGAGTTATGCTAATTCCCCAATAAATTAGGTCCTTGAAAACTAACTCTTGTGGAATTGAGAATGTTTGACTTGTGTGTTGCTCACTGACTTTCAGGTGCCATCCTAAGTCTATTGTCTCTCAGGCAGCCCAGAAAATGTCCAGATCTGTGTTGCTATAGCTGGTGGTTATTGATTTAGGGCTCTGTTGCCCTTTTATGGTTTCTTTTTACATGAAATGATCTATATTTTTGATACTGTGTTTTTTTTATTATAATTTTGATGTTTGTTGGTAGTTGTCTTTTACGTCTGTAAGACAGAAAGCTGAGCTGAATATTTTCTTTTTAAGCAGCACTTCACAGATGAAAAGCGACACATACACGTGGCCAAAAAGTTGGAAATGCATCACCAAAAAGGAAAACAACAGAGGATACAGATTGGCATAAAATCTGCATGGGGCAATTTAGGATGCAGTCCAATGCATGCTTACATGAGAGTAAGGGCTTACTTCTGAGCAGGTGCACCTTGTCCCCCTCAATATTTGTTTTAAGGGGGCCAGCTGCCCCAATTTTGAGGCGACCCTGCACACATCACAGGTCCAGTGGCCAGCTCCTCCAGAGCACTTGGCCTCCTCCATTGTGCACAGAGTGGGAGGTGACGAAGACAGGATGCTTGTGTTACTGTGTTCCATGAAGTGGGACTATTGCCCTTTGTTATTTTTCTCTTTGCAGTCTGATGCTAGAGAGAGAGGGAGCCACTTTGCAGTGCTCCTTGTGTGTTTATATGTAAATAAAGTAGATTAGCCAAAATGCTGAGTTGCTGAGGTCTGTTACGCAACTGCGCAAACTCTGCGGATCCCTAAGTGTGCTAGTGTCAGTTGGCATCGGTCCTTATGATGTTTGGGCAGACAAAAGCTTTTGAAGCTCCCGAACGATTGACCAGGAGGGAGGGAACATACCAGTTGGGCATGTGTCTCTGCCAAGGTCCTACTTGATTGTAGGCTGAACTCCTGACAGTCGTGACACACGGAAGATGCAGGCGACATGCCTGCCCTCCCCAATCTTGAGGGCGACCTAGTGCCTCTGCTTCTGAGTAGATATTTTCGGAGGATCATGATAATAATGATGGTAATTTTGTGCCTTTAATGATTGTAATTTTATGCCTTATCTACCACCCTTCTTCATAAAGAGCCCAGAGCAATGAACAGCATCTATGAAGCAATCAGTGATGCAGAACTGAACTATTAATATGTAAAGAATGGACACAAATCTAGACTGACTTACATACTTTATTTGATGAATTATCACTCATTTATGTAGAAATGCAGCCCATCACACCATACTGGCGAATAGGTCTGTCACCAGACACCTGGCCCTGCTGACCAGGTGCTATAACAGCTGACGGCCAACTTCAAGGTTTCTCCTGCTCTCCCATATTATGGTTCTTTATCTTTCAACTAGGCTTGGGATGTTCTTCAAGTATAGAACATCTTCAAGTAGATTCTCTGACAACCCTTTGAACACATGGTTCTGCACCAGTTCCAGAAACAACTTCCCGAGTGGGGTGGATTCACTCTGTTGGTTTCCTGGCAAGTGGGTTGCTTTGGCTTACCTGGAGGGACAAGTTAGCAAGGAGGTTGGTGCAGTGCAAACACACCAGCAGGAGTGCTGGATTGGCTCTGCTACTGCATTTTCACTGCACTGAGTTCCCCTCCATCTTGTGCCTCCCTTTCCCTCCTAGCAAGCAACAGTGACTCACCTGCCAGGAACCTACCATACTGGCTCTACCACACCTGGCAAACGGCTTCTGGAACTGGTGTGCATTCCTCTTAATTCTCAGTATTTACATCACCACTGGCACTTAGCATCTGAGTCTGCTGTTGGGGAGAATGATTGTATACAAATGCTGGAAGGGTCCTTAAAGAAACTGTACTTTTTTTGCAAGGCTTGTTTGAGTTTTTCAAGTTGCATTTTTCCAGTGGGATTTATTGATGCAGTGTGTGTGTGTGTGTGTGTGTGTGTGTGTGTAAATGTGTGTGGGGTATTGAGTCAATCACATTTTAGGAAAACACAGTTTCATCTATTCAGTTAAGCCCTAAGTTAAATACTTTAAAGCCAGCACAACTGAAACCATTCAGATCCCCTATAATCTCTCCTGTTTTCAAACTGCACAGCATTACAGATGGACTTTCTCTACACAGGGTGCACTATCTACTTATCTTCTGAGTGATCTTCAGTATAGATAGGCCACACTGAGGAAAAACATGGATAAAAAGCATTCATAGTAATAAATGTGCTGTTTTGTCAAAAGAAATGTTGGGCAGAGACCCAAAACTGAAGGGACTCCGTTTTTAAAAAGTAAAGTTGTTCTTTAAATAGAAAGACTTTATAGAAATAATCTTATCTTGATAAATACCCCATTATATATAAAAAAGTTTTGAGACATAAACAAAACAACTGGGGTTGAAATGTTGCTTCTTACGGAAAGTGGAAAGGGCTTACAAGAATCCAAGCCAAATATCAATCAAGCCCGAGGACTGAAATGTAAGCCTGTTTGTGTGGCAGCTTTGCCACCAGCTAATGCAGGCCACAGTCACACCAAACATTTAAAGCAGTATGATACCACTTTAAACACAGCTTCCCTCAGAGAATCCTGGGAGCTATGATTTCTTAAGGGTGCCAAGGGTTGTGAAGAAACCTATATTCCCCTCACACAGCTACAATTCTCAGAGTTCCCAGTAAAGAGGATGGACTGTTAAACCACTCTGCCAAACTTGTACTTCTGTGATAGCAGTAAGGTGGTATCCTAACACCTCTCGGCACCTTTAACAAACTACAGCTGCCATAATTCTTTGGGGGAGGCCATGAGTGTTTAAAGAGGTAACATAGTGCTTTAAATGTATGGTCCAGAGGCAGAGTGCTCCTAAGCAATGAGACGTGTCCCTTTCTTCTGGACATTGAGCCCAGAGGGAGAGTAAAGTTGCATTCATATATGGGATTTGTCATACCATTGCAAGCAGATAAATAGGTACCACTGTGGCGGGAAGGTAAACGGCATTTCCGTGCACTCTGGCTTCCATCACAGTGTCCCGTTGTGCCAGAAGTGGTTTAGTGATGCTGGCCACATTACCCAGAAAGCTGTCTGTGGACAAACGCTGGCTCCCTCGGCCTGAAAGCAAGATGAGCGCCTCATACCATAGTCACCTTTGACTGGACTTAACTGTCCAGGGGTCCTTTACCTTTTACCTTTTACTGGTTATAACGAAAATGCCTCCATCCTGATTTTTAATGTTCCTTTTACACTGCAGTACCTCCTGCATTACAAAACGGAGGCTTTTTGTTCAATATACCACCATGTCACACTAAATTTCATTTGCGCTAGTGGGTGTGGTGTGACGAACGTCATTACACATGTCACCCTTCCACCACCCTTTCCGGGCATGAGTGCTGCTGACTCCCCATGGTTTCACCTGAACTTTATGAAATGGTCCATTAATAGTCCTTGCTTCATTATAGTTGGGGAAAAACCTGGGAAATAGTTGAGGTACACCAGTAATAAGTGGTGAGATGAGATACAGGGGGCATTCTGTGCCAAACATTGCCATGTATTTCAAAATCCTGCCCTTCTCAAAATAGAAAAAGCAACGCAACCTATATTTCAGTGTGCAGGTATGTGCCCTCAGTATGTATTCTAAGAATTCAGAGTATCAACAAAACTCAACTGAAGCAAAGAGCTGTATAAACTCTTGCTATACCAGTCTCCATTTCTGCTGATGCAGTGCTTCAAATATTTCCTATTCTTCATTATCTTATGCCAAAGGCCCAGAGCTTGGTTTTGATAGGGGAAACCACCCAGAAGCTTGGATGTTTATCTGACATTGGTCCAGATGACCTGGCCAACTTCCTAAGGGGACAATTTCTTCCTTACTACAAATCCGCAGAAGTTGTACTGATCTTGACTGGCATTCCTGTATCAGTGCTGGGTATACTGCAAACTGCAGAATGCTGGTGACACCTCAGAAGCTTAATTTGCTCATGTATAGACTCCTCCATACATGACCAAAGCATGATCATGTGGAGTGGAAGAGCCTGTATATATTTTGCTGAAAGCATGTAGATTCTCCCTTAATCTACTGCTGAATTCAATACAGACTGGGAATAAGCTTGAAGGAGCGGGGATACCTGAGGATCAGTATGCAGGGTCCACCTCTCCAGCAAGTCTTGAAACATGTGGAGGGAAACATCTGCACTGGGTTACAGTTCTCCTCCTTTCCCCAAATCTCAGTGGGTCATGCCCCTGAATCGTGAATATTTATAAGGCCTGACAAAGGTATGCAAATTTATTCCTGTTCCTTCCTTTAGGGTGTTCCCCAAAGCACCAGGGAATAAGTCCACAGTTTCAGAAACTCTATTTTATCCATTTTAGTCGATTTCTGGAATAATGAAAACATTTTTTGGTTTAAGAGAAAAAAAGAAGGGAAAGAACACAAGCACAGAAAAATGGCATTAAAATTAAATTCCTGACTGCAGCAAAAAGCCTCCAGCCACCAAAGCGCTCAAGTGAGCAGCTGAGCAAAAGGAAACGGTAACATTTCTTTTGCAGAATTTACACTTTTCAAGCTATTGATGGAACACACAGTTCTGTGCATGGATTATTGGAGCAAAGCACTGAAGTAAAAAAAATATATTCCATGGAGCCACACAAATGGGATCATGTCCATGGTTTCACTCTTTAGTGCAGAGTTTTTACTGTTGATATTGCCTGCAAAAGCTTTAGATGGAACAAGTGACCTGTATTTCTGCTTATCCCCAGACCATGCTGCTTTAATCTAGGCTCAGTTTAATCAAGTGTGAGTACTGTGCCAACGTGATCCATGTTCTTTTTGCTATATGAATGGACACCAAGTTTGCCATGGCTTTTATGTGATTGTTTTTAGACATCAACATCCTCAATCTAGTTTATAAGCATGCTTTGAAATGCATTCAGCTGAACTCACAAGAGGCTGACGTATAAATCTTGCCATTACTGTAACTTTAGAATGATTAATGTCGAAAAACAGGCTCTCTTAAGTTTGCAATTGGCACAGAAAAATTGCTAATTAGCACTAATGAATCACCAATTTTATGACCCAGCCTGCTTTCCAACTCCACCAAAACATAAGGATGATTTAATTTGTGCTGAAGGTTTTAGTGTCTGTGTTTTAATGGAACAATCGTTTGACACCAGTGTCTATTTAATGTTGCTTTTTGGAGGGGAGAAAACCCTCTTCAAATGTTATGGAAGGCAAGATTAAGCTTCCCTCTTTTCTAACAAAAACAAAGTTTGCGCTCAGAGCCAGTAACATGTAAACTTCCGAGCAAAAGAAGTGCTTTTGGTTAGTGTAATCACTTAAATTATTTTGCTCTAATGCAGTCTACTTTACAGTTGGGATTTATTGCTCTAGCAATAGAGACTGCTTCAGTGAAGTGTCAGGCACTGGCACCAAAGTCCAGCTAACAGGCTTCTGAGTTAAGGGGGATTTTGAATCCTGATGTATCTTTTCCCAACCCACTCCTCCAACATGGTTAAGTCAAAAAGACTTATATTCAGTTTACTCTTTATTTATTCCAACTAGATGCAGATTGGCCTCCTGCACATCACCCAAAAAGAGACAAAAGATGCTGCTGATATGCATACAAGTTACATCTGCTAGGGACGCGGGTGGTGCTGTGGTCTAAACCACAGAGCCTAAGGCTTGCCGATCGGAAGGTCGGCGGTTCGAATCCCCGTGACGGGGTGAGCTCCCGTTGCTCAGTCCCTGCTCCTGCCCACCTAGCAGTTTGAAAGCACGTCAGAGTGCAAGTAGATAAATAGGTACCACTCCGGTGGAAAGGTAAACGGCATTTCCGTGTGCTGCTCTGGTTCGACAGAAGTGGCTTAGTCATGCTGGCCACATGATCCGGAAGCTGTACGCCGGCTCCCTCAGCCAATAAAGCAAGATGAGCACCGCAACCCCAGAGTCGTTCGCGACTGGACCTAATGGTCAGGGGTCCCTTTACCTTTATATCTGCTAAGCCTGCTCACCTTTCAAGGTGGGCGGTGTTGTGGCTGGGCATCTGGGTCACAACAGTATGCCGGCTTAGGGGGCGGAGAGTTGCTGCTTCCTCCCTGGGTCATGACGGCCACGTTGCTGTTGCTGGGGTTCTGCTCTTTTGGTCAGCCCCAGCCAACCAGAGCTCTGTGTGGGTGTGGCCGTGGGCAATTTAACCGTGGCGCGGTCAGCCAGCACCCTCTCTTTCACTCCATTTGGATCGAAGGGAGGTTGTGGCCTTCGCCTGCCCCTCCTCAGTAAGCATATCTATCCTCTTAAAGGAGTGTGAATCCAAAGCCTGGATGTAGGCTAGGGCCATGTCACACCCCTACAGGGACCCCTCCAGCTGCCTCTGTTTGATGGATATCATAGGGCACCCCTATTGGTGATTTACCCTTAAGTGGACTCGCCGCAGATGGGCAGGAGTCAAGATATAGCCTGGCTTCACTCCAGTGCCTAAGCCAAACCACTCACATCTGTAACCAATAAAGTTGTGGTCTACTTGAACCCATAAACCAAATATTTGTGTCCATGTGCTTTCTTGTTCTCCTGGGAAGTTTATGGCTCGGGTGCCTCGGCACACAATTTATATGTAGAGATGCAAATTTGGATATTACTGCTTTAAATATAAATACACCTCATAGGAATATAGGGAGATGCCTTGCATTGAGTGAGACCATTGGTCCATGTTGCCTAGTGCTGCAACCAGGTGACCTGGGTACCTGCTCCAAGTGCCAACAGTTGGTGGACAACTACGACGCCCTCTCCTGTATTACGGTCTTTTTCCTGAACTTTCAAATTGTATTCTTCCTCCCTCTCATTAGCTATAGACTAGGCTAGTAGTAGACAGGTCTTCACACAGAGGACTCATTCAAATAGAGCTGATGTCTCCAGTGTGGTTCACATGGAAGGCCTCCTTCAGCTCCCATGAAGACCCTCCCTCCCTCCCTCCCTCCCTCCCTCTCACCACCCCTTTCACAAGGAGTTACTTTTATACTAGGTGGAAGTGAGAAGGGAGCAACCTTAGCCTTAGACACTACAGAGAGTTGGGAGAGGAAGTGGGAGAAGAATCACTTTGTCCCACTTCCTCTTTCAACTCTCTGGTGTTCCTGGTTGAGACCAGCGCTTGAGTAGAAAGAGCAGCAACTGGGATGGGAGGCAGGAGTCGGAAGAAGGAAGGAAGGACGCACAGAGCCAACCAGGAGAAGAAATGTGTGTTTGTTTTTTGTCCTTTCTGGGATGTGCACTTCTTTCTCCCCTCCTCTTTGGGGCTCTGTTCTCATCATGTTTTCATTTCCCACACACCCCAGACCTCTAGGAAACATGGGCTTAGAATCCTAGCTATGGATTTCAGCCCACCTTAGTCTTTTGCAGAGCAGATCCATTGAAATTAAAAGACATGGGTCCATCAATTCCAGTTGGTAGACACCACTCTAGGCTTCTGATGGCAGAGTTCATCCTGTATGATGGTTCTGCTAGCAGATGAGTGAAAGCGTCCCTTTCCCCTTCAGGCCCTTGTGTCTGGGAGGCCCTTGGAGGCATAAGAGGCATTGAAGGAAGTTACATGGAGATGAGGGAATCAGCAGGTTCCTCTGGAATTCAGCCCTGTTCATGAATGTAATGAACTTTTCCATTCATGGAAAGTTAGTATCTAAGCCTGTATTTGTGCCAATTAGGAAAAGGTTCCTTTGTTTTCAAGCTACTCAAATGACACATTGGCTCGTCAGACAGAAAATCCAAATTACCCCCATGATAAAAATATTATATACTAAAAATGGCTGTCAATTTGCCATCCTTTAAAGATGCTTCAGACCTGTCACCTGGTGCAACGACCTCAGCTTCTCTTGTGGTTGGACCAGACCAAGCCCCAGGTAGAAAAAAGATGTTCCTGGAGGAATTGTCCATGTCAGGAATGCACACAAACTTGTGCAACAGAATATAAAGCAGTGCAGGCAAACTGCAAGCACTCCAATAGAAGTATCCGACACACAGTGCATCACCAAGGCTTAATATTTTCTTTGGCCCTCTGCCTATTCTCAGTCCTCTGACAAGTCATTAATTTATGAAAGACCACCCCAGAGAGTTCTCCCCTTTTATACAATCAGGACGTGTTAACCCAAATTCTGTTGCTGTTGTTTCCTCCCCAAAGAGTTTGAAAGGTTATGCATGGTGTTTGAAAGGCAAAGCTATCTGACTGCCAATCCAAGAGTTTACCTCCCTGGTGCTTCCGCCTTACATAACTCAGTTGCACAATGATTTGCAAGTGAAAAGGCTGTTTTTCATCAATTGTCAGTAATTTATTTCCCAGAATGTCCCTGCATTTCATTTGGGCTGTGAAGTAGTCGTAGCACTGGTTGAAAATGGCCCGTTTGGAAGGGGGGGAAGCAAGTTCCTAATGTTTTAGGATTAGATTGAGGATCCAGAGAAATTGCCAACATGCTGGTCACTGTCTGCCTTTTCTTTCCAAAATGTCAAGGTCAATCTATCTTATGGTATGATCATTCTCCATAGGATCATAGAATTGGAAGGGACCATAAGGTTCATCCAACTCAACCCCCTGCAAGGCAGGAATCTCAGCTAGAGCATCCATGGCAGAAGGCAGTCCAACCACTGCTTAAAAACCTCCACAAAGTGTTCATTCATAAGAACAGACTGCTGGGTCACAGCAGTGGCCCATGGTATCCAGCAAGCTGCTGTCACTGTGGCCATCCAGATGTCTGTGGGAATCCCACAACCAAGACCTAAGTTCAACAGCACCTTCTCTTCCTGTAATTTCTAGCAACAGGTATTCCTAAGTGTACAGTGGTACCTCGGGTTACAGACGCTTCAGGTTACAGACTCCACTAACCCAGAAATAGTACCTCGGGTTAAGAACTTTGCTTCAGGATGAAACAGCAGCGGTGTGGCAGCAGTGGGAGGCCCCATTAGCTAAAGTGGTGCTTCAAGTTATGAACATTGTCAGGTTAAGAATGGACCTCCGGAACGAATTAAGTTCTTAACTTGAGGTACCACTGTACTGCCTCTGCCAGACGAGGTAGAAAATATCTCTCAGGGTTAGCATCCATTGATATCCTTCTCCTCCACAAATTTGTCCAATCCTCTTTCAAAGCCATCGAAGCTGATGGTCATCACTTGCTCTTGTGGGAGCAAATTTTATTTAGTTTAATTTAATACCTACGTTACATTATTCACATGTGCAGAGGAAACATGCTGCTGTAAACAGCAACAGCTGGGGAGAGCTGTTGCCTTCATGTCTTCTATTCAGGGGCTTCCTGGGGGAATCTGATTGGCCAGACTGGACGGATTATTGGTCTGATCCCAGCACAGCTCTTTGTTTGTTGTGATGACACAGCAATGATTCCAGGTGTGTCTGATAAAAGTTGCTCCTGTCACTAGTTGCTATCTGTTTTCTCAATTAGGAAAGTATGAGGCAGAAGCATTTCCTACTCAAGCTGCTGACCTCCTTCAATGGGGTTAACTGGAAGCCTAATGCATATGATGAAGTCAGTTTTTTTGGCTTTGACTGGCTTCGCTCCTGAGATCCTGTTGTGAGCCCTGCAGTGCTGTCAGGCTCGGGCTTGGATTGGCAGGCTCTGATGAAGCAGCAGCAGGAGGAATAAATGGGGCTGGATGGTAACAAGCTGAATAGGAGGGGAGGGGGATTTTCCCTTTCTGCTCCCACTTTGGAAGGCAGAGCAAGGATGCCAACCTTTGTGTGGAGCGGAGAGCCTCAGAGGCTGGGAAGGGCTTTGAGCTGGGAGGCTGAACAGGAGGCAACAGGAGTGACTGAGAAGTCTAAACAGGAGGGTGGAGCGGAGCCTATAACCAGATGCCGCCTTCACAGATAGGAGCAGGCCCACCTTCCCCAACAGAGTGTGCACTTGCCACCTTGACACACCTGGTGCAAATGAGGTTTGGACTCCTCTGCCAAAGGACCCTTGTCATTTTTAGTTACTCACTTTGCTACATTATGTGTCTGAATACTAGTTGCTGGGAATCACAGGTGAGCAGAGAGCTGTTGCGCTCAGGGCCTGCCTGTCAGCTTCCCAGACACATCTGGTTGGCCCCTGTGAAAACAGGGTGTTGGATTCTGTGGGCCACTGACATGACCATGCAGGCTCATCTTATGTTCTTCCATAGCTCACATTTGTAGTAGAGACATGCTGGAGATTAGGTGGTTATTGTCCTTATGCTGTAGCTCAGGCCCCCATTTAGAACCACAGAGGTCACTTTCTTCATTTAGAACAGGGATTGGTGGATGTTTCTCAACTCAAGGACCACCTTCACTTATGGGCAAACTTCCAGGGATGGCATGTTGTGATGGCCTGGGGCAGAGGCTTCAAGTTGGCAAAGGAATTGTATTCTCCTCTTTGTTCAGGAGACTGCATTCCAGACAAGCAAATCCAGACACTTCTCTCTGCATAGCATACCCATCAACTGTCCTGCTTTGAGTGGGACATCCTGGAATTACAGAAGTCATCCTGGCTTCCGATTGCCTCCCAAGATGTCCCATTTTGGCTCCCACAAGAGTGAGGCCCCCACATCTCTCTATCCTCCCTCCCAGCATGCAAGAGTGCAAGGACACATCCCAACCAGGCAAAAGCACTTGAGGTGGTCAAAGAGCTATGGGGTGGTGAGGAGAACGTGGCCTGGAAAGTGTTCTGGGGGCCAGAAAGAGAGGCTGGGGGAGGGGGCACCTTCAGTTATTAGGTCTGAGGTTCCCCACCTCAAAATATTTTAGAATATTTTTTCATAGTGGCATCTCATTGCGCAGCTACCATTGGCATCACACAGATAGTTTCACATCAACATTTGTAGGCTTATGTACGTAACTCAATTGTACAAACATGTTCTGGGCTGAGTCTGTGGATATAAAATTTCAGCCCAGGGGATTCTGAACCAAAGGCATAACATCATGGATTTCCTAATTGTAGCCCTTCTAGTACTTGTGGGAAAAGCCTAGTCTCGCTTCCAGCTGTGTGACAATGGATAACACTCTTGTATGTTTGCATATACTCTGTGGAAAGAACACAGCCAAATAGTTCTCCCCGTTCTGTGTATATGCAGCTACATACTGAAGTCAGCAGAAATGCTCATACATATAATACCGAAAACAGATTTTGGCCCAATGTATTCATTTTTAAAAAATGTATATTAATATACACTGATTGAAGCACTGTTGCAACCCTTGCTTAAAAGTAACTTAGATAAAATTTGGCATGTACCCTAATTCATCCTTGAAGGAGCAAAGTAGGCATTTTGTAAACTTCCATGGCAGATATTTCCTCTCCTTTATATAAACAAAACAGGAAATTGATTTTCTCTTTCTCAAAAGCAAACTTAAATAACATTGAGGCCATGATGCTAACAAAGAAAAATGCAGAAATTTAAAGCTGTGGAAAGAGTGCCAGTCTTCCAACACATTTCCCCCAATGTGTATTTCTCTGGAAAGGAAAGCCTTCAGATTTCCACTAGAGAGAATTATGATCTTCCATAGTTCCCCCAAAAGGATATGGCTAGGGATGAACAGATCACCCTAAGTCCATCCCATTGGCTGAAATCCGGTGCTGTGCAAGCAGAGTTACAGTCATGCAACAGGACTGTCCTCTCTTCTCCTCTCCCCAAAATCTGCTCTAGAGAGTCCCCCAACCCTCTGGAGCAGTTTCTGGTGCATGAGGCACACCAGAGGAGGAAGGGAAAGACCTGTCGTGCAAGCAAAAGTCTTCTATGCGAGCCGAATGGCATTTGGACACAACCCATTTATTTTGTTTTCACTGGCATTCAATCTTAAGTCTGTTCCTTCCCATATTGCATATGGATTTTAAAAAAATATATAGAATGCGTGAAAACTTTGCATTTTAATTGTACACATTGTTATGTGCTTAACTGCATGTATTTTTGTACACATTCTTCAATTCATTTCTTTTGCTGTACACATTTTAACTTGGCCCCCAAACTGCACTGCAAAATCTGGAGAAGTGTGTAATCTGATCAGCAAGTTTGGGACCATTAAACCGGGGCAGTCGACTGTGAAAAGTGGACCAAACAAATTTCTCCTTCATCACTAGATATGGCACAGTTTCCAAGGATCCCCACTTCACCTTCTTCCTTCTTTTGTTGGAACTTTTTTGGTTTTCCCGAATTATGTCTCAGAAACCAAAGGCCTGCCAGGATGGTCAGGGGTGTGTGGCTTTTACAACTCTGCACAGTTCCTTGTACCTATTCTCCTCCTCCCACCTCCACCCCTAATATCCATTTGTCACAGGGGTATGGAATGCAGTGTCCTACAGATGTTGTTGGACTCCAACTCCCATCAGCCTCAGCCAGCATGGCTGATGGTCAGGGAAAATGGGGGTTGCAGTCCCCCAACATCTGGAGGACACCACATTGGTCACCTCAGTCCATCAATTATTAGAGGCAGCAAGGATCATTCATTTGACTTTTGTCAATGGATTTCTTTCTAAGTGACCTGATTTGCATCATCAAGGTGTCATTTGAAAGCCCATGAGACACATGGGTCACTACTTGGTTTGAATGAACAGAAGTTTCCCATTGACTTCAGAATTCCAGTTCCAAGATCTCTCAAGAGATCTTTAGTTTTCAGTTGCCTAGCTTTAAGTTCAGTGCTGGAAGTGGGGTACTCTGGTGAAGTGGGGTACTATCAGACACAACTGAGGCTGGCCTAATCTGAAACATGCCCCTACCCACATAGGACCTCTACTCCCCTCAAATTGCTTCTTCAAAGGAAAGACACTCAATATTTTTTCTGTACACAACCCCTGCATTTTAGAACAGTATATGCCAGTATATGGCCAACTCTCAAGAGTCTGCGATCTACTTTCAGAATTAAAAGTTGTTGAGCTTTTTTTGGGGGGAGGAGAAAAGCCCCCCTTTTTAGGGGGTTAAAAAAAGCTTTTCTGGGGAAAACTTTCATTTGGGGGGGTAAAGGTAAGGGGCAAAGGGGTAAAGTCACTCACAAAAAGACTGCTATGGGTGAAAACAGCAGCACAGAGAAAGCTGTCTTCCCTTCCATAGATCAAACAACAATGGAGGGTGGGGTGAGGGGGGCAGGGCAGGAGTCAGTTTTAGTGACGCTAACGAAAGGAAGCCAGAGATCAACCACGGTCTACCAAAACTTCGCAGGGATCTACCATTTACCATGGATGTCCATCGACATGTTGGACATCACTGGTATATGTGGAAAAATGGAAAGAAGAGATACCCACGAAGGAAATTTGGCAGAACTAATTGATAGAATACATAGAATTAGTAACTATGACCGCAAAACTAAGGAATAAGAATGAGTTAAAGATAAGAGAAGAGTGATGGTGTTCTGGAGATTATCTTAGAGGGTACAGTATACAATTTAACCTACAAGTAGGAGTTAATAAATGAGCAGCAGATAACATCAAAAGAGGAAGACTTGAAATGATAATGGGAGTATCTGAATACAGTATATCAGGATATGCAGCAGATCAAGATTTCACTAGAATGCCACAGAAAGATGGACTGGGAAGTCTTAGGAAAAGAGATCAGTGATGGATACTGTACGATGTGTGTATAAAAGCTGTTAAAATTGCATAAATAAAAGTTAAAAAACCAAAAAAACCAAATTGCTTCTTCAAATGGTTTGGGGGGCCCGCAGAGAGCAAATTTAGGGGAGTATGACTGGTTTGGCACACTGGGTGTGAAGCCACAGGGGCACCTGCAGCCACAGGTGCTGCAACTATGATGTAGAAGGGAAGGCAAGAGGAAGGGGGCAATGAATTTTGGCTTTGCACAGGGCGCTGCTGAAATTTGAGACCCCAAGGTGAGCCTATGGTGGTAATTGGGTGGATGGGCAGGGTGTGGGTGTGGATCGAGAGCCTGACTTCTCTGAGCTGATGAGCTTTCCAATAAGTATAGCCACCACGGGCTGCAACTTAATGAGTAGAATACTTGTTACTGGGTGTATGTTTTCCTTAGAATTACTCCTTCTCAGGGGTGCTAGCTTGAATAAATTATTGGGGAGCCCTGTGGGAATGTTAAGGATAGTAGGGAAGGATATATTGAATAAGTATTATCCTTCCCTCACTCACGCTAGTGAGTGATGTAGCACAGCAAATTCCCCTCAATATAGCTGGAAGCTCCTGCCAACCTAGCAGTTCAAAAGTATGTCAAAGTGCAAGTAGATAAATAGGTACCACTCCGGTGGGAAGGTAAACAGCATTTCCGTGCGCTGCTCTGGTTCGCCAGAAGCGGCTTAGTCATGCTGGCCACATGACTCGGAAGCTGTACGCCGGCTCCCTCGGCCACTAAAGCGAGATGAGTGCCGCAACCCAAGAGCTGTACGACTGGACCTAATGGTCAGGGTCCCTTTACCTTTATAGCTGGAAGCTAGTTTGCAGATTTGTTTGAATCTTTTAGTTAAGATTATTTCCTAGTGTCCCATTTAATCCCTCTTAAAAGAGTCTTTCTGAGAGACTCTTTCTGAGTAAAGTAACAAAAAGTTTACTTTTTTCAGCTGATGATATGATCCCTGAAAGGCAGGCTTTATTTAGTGGTTACACAAACGAACTGTGAGTTCATCTCAGATGGAGACTGAACTCATGT
Source organism: Podarcis gaigeae (assembly GCF_964106915.1). Lineage (NCBI taxonomy): Eukaryota > Metazoa > Chordata > Lepidosauria > Squamata > Lacertidae > Podarcis > Podarcis gaigeae. The sequence continues at coordinate 93,471,909 of NC_139680.1, forward strand.
GCTGCTGGCTGAGAGACCTAGGAGACAGCAAAATTACATTAGAACAAAATAGAACAAAATGGCGTCAGGAGAGCAGCATGGCAGCAAGAGATCAGCAAGACAATGGAAAGACAAAACAGACAAGAAGTGAAAAAGTGGCTTCGTGTCTTGGCTCTTTTATGGAGTCAGCCAGAGCCACACCCATCTCCCAGGTCACATGCAGGGTGAAGATGCTCCAGACCAGTAGAACAGGAAATTACACTAACTGGATGTCCCCCTACCTGTGCCCACTCTAGGGAAATAAGGAATGTTACATTTGACTGCACCAATGGCTTACATCCCACAGGCCCAAGTAAGCCCCACCCTGCATCACTGATCACATGACACTGTGCATGCACACCATTTGAATGGCAATGCCCATCAACTTGGGGGGGGGGTCACCAACCCCCTCAAATATTTTATTGGGGCTGGGAGCAAAAGGACCACAGCCCCCTAGGACCTGGCTCCTATGCCCCTTCTGCAGAATCTCTCTCTGGTGTTAAGAGTAGCAGTAGGGTCCCTCTTGGTAATTCTACCACACTCAGAGGTTTGGGCAGTAAGGTGCCAGAAGAGGAGCCCCCCAAAATAGGGGTTGTCTTATACACAGGGGCATGTTGTAAACGGAAAAATACAGTAGGTTGTGGAATTCCTTCTCCACAGAGGTGTACCTGCTACCTTCATCATATATTTTCTGTCAAATGCTGAAGACACATCTCTTTACCCTGGTCTTTGGTACCTGAAATATGTCTTTTCAGGACCTACGCTGTTCCTGTGACTGAAATTTGTTTTAACCGTTTTTAATACCAAATTTTCAGTTGTTGCAACCCTTCCTGAGACTTGATGGTGAAGGGTTAGAACTTGAAAAAATCACCATTACCTTTTGAAGATCTGAACCAAAGCTACTTATACAAGTTTCAAGAGAATCTTTTTCAAAATACATGAGCTGTTTAAGAAAATTGAACAATTGCAAGGCTGTACTGACTGAATGACGCTCACTACTATTTCATTTCCAAGGAACTTGAGAAGCTTCACATTACTTTACGGAAACAACATAGTCTTCATATTTTGCCACTAATTAAGGGCATTTCCACTTATTAAGCATAATAAATTGAAGCATGAAAAAAGAGAGATTTCACTAAGTTCTTTGTCTTGGTACAAAGAGTGTTTGCCAGTGAACATTCTTAAGTCCCCTATTGTTCATGAAACTTATCTGAGTGGAAATTTGTGGTTTTGAAAGTCTCTCTTTCAAATATCTTTTGTCTGGGAAGTAACATAAAGACTGAGAAAGCAGGATGCTAACAAAGTCTTTTGTTTCATAGATTTGACTTTAATGTTTTGGTTCACCATAAGACACTGATCTATTGTTCAGTTTCACCAAAAATGTTCAACCTCTGTTTCGCGAGACATCAGAGTTCCCCAAAACATATTTCAATCCAATCCAACCATGCACTTCTGATGTTTCTAATCCAGGCTGTATACTCAAGATCACCTCACACAAGTCAGCCAGGCCCCAGCTATTAGGGACGCGGGTGGCACTGTGGGTTAAACCACAAAGCCTAGGGCTTGCCGATCAGAAGGTCAGCGGTTCGAATCCCCGCGACGGGGTGAGCTCCCATTGCTTGGTCACTGCTCCTGCCAACCTAGCAGTTCGAAAGCACAAAGTGCAAGTAGAAAAATAGGTGCCGCTCTGGTGGGAAGGTAAACGGTGTTTCTGTGCACTGCTCTGGTTCACCAGAAGTGGCTTAGTCATGCTGGCCACATGACCTAGAAGCTGTTCGCCGGCTCCCTTGGCCTGTAAAGCGAGATGAGTGCTGCAACCCCAGAGTCATCCACGACTGGACCAAATTAATGGTCAGGGGTCCCTTTACCTTTACCCTTTACTTGCAATGAATCATATTTGACAAAGTAAAAGAATGTGTATATCGGGAGGAATATGAACAAAAATGCTTACAATTTTTGTGTGCAGACTTTAAACAAAATGTGCAAACTGAGGAGGAAGTGGTGTGAGGGAGTGTGATGCTGGAAAATGGAAATTTCCATAAGATTTCTATAAGATAAAGTATTAAGAGGTCTAATGTTTACATGTGACTTATAAATGGAACACAGATTCTCATGTCAGGAACTGCTGGACCTCTGTGCAGCTGCCCCATGGGATGAAGCACTGGACTGTGGGGCGAGGCTTTGCAGCCTTCCCACCCTGGAATGACTGCACTCCCCCAGGCTGAGTGTTGGATCTTTCTGGGCCAGATGAAGTACCGGTATAACAGGGTTTCCTGTTCCAGTTTGTCCTTGCTTAAGCAATAACTGAATCTTCTGAAGCTCTCTGGCATATTACTGTATCCTTGATTATCTTTTGGTCCTGAAATTGTAGAGTTGGAAGAGACCTCAATGTCACCAAATCCCACCCCCTGCATTGCAAGTATCTCAACTAAAGCACCCAAGACAGATGGCCATCTAACCTCTGCTTAAAAACTTCCAATGAAGGAGAGTCCACCACCTTCCAAGGAGGTGCATTCTATTGAGCAGGAGAAAACCAGCTTGTTCCACCTTCCAGCCCTTTAGATATTTGAAGATGGCTATCATGCCACTTTGGAAGGTTAATCTTCCCACCCATGTCTGGGTGGAAATAGAGGAAGAGAGGGACTACCTACTGCCATGAGTGGGGAATGCCGAAAATGGAGGGCTACTATAACTTCACTCTGAGAGCCCCTCAAATCTTGAGCCGACCCTGTTCATGGCTAAAACAAAAAAATTTCCTTCCAGTAGCACCTTAAAGACCAACTAAGTTAGTTCTTGGTATGAGCTTTCGTGTGCATGCACACTTCTTCAGATACACTGAAACAGAAGTTTCCAGACCCTTCTATATAGTGAGAAGGTGGGGAGGGGTATTACTCAGAAGGGTGGTGGGAATGGGGGATTGGCAGATAGCTGTGATGAGCCTATTGACGACTCTTAACGACTGCAATAGGTCTTACAGGAAAAAGCAAGGGGTGAGAAGGTGAAAAATGGCTTTGTCATGTATAATGAGATAAGAATCCAATGTCTTTGTTCAGACCAGGTCTCTCCATGGTTTTAAGTTTGGTGATAAGTTGCAATTCAGCAGCTTACTGTAGCCTTACTGTTCATGGCTGTAAGGCTACAATGCATTGCTTGTGACACAGCAGCCACAAAACTGTATACCTACTATAACTGCATCAAGAACCAAACTTGCTAGGCAAGTTAGTCATTTAATCAGAAGGTTATAGGACTAGCATTGAAACTGGCATTGTCTTTGGTTTTCATGCATTCCAGTCACAAGCTTATTGACAAACAGTAACAGTCGCGTGCAGACAAAGTCTTTAAAGACAATGTTTTGTAAGTTTCAAATAGTGGGGGAAGTGTGATATAAAATCTTTACATATGCTGCTTGACTGTAAATGGAGTGGGATGATTGGGATACCCTCCAACTTTGTTCTTTGGTGGATTGCTATTCACTTACATTTGAAGTCTCCGTTGGCTACAGTTTTCACATTGTTCTTCCAAATGTAATCATTTCTTCCTTTTATCTGATCTCCTACAGTCTCTCTGTTTTCATCAATATTTGACAGCAATTCCCAAAGATCCAATATAGGCCACTCTAATATCCTTGTGTGTTCTCTCTTAGCCCTTTGAAATCCAATACCTAAGCAGTGAAATAATTTATTGTGCTTTATTTAGGTTTTTATTTTTTGCATGTGTTTTGATACTGTCCCTTTGAAATCAGTGCTATTTGGAAATTTAAACCAACTGTTTTCAAAGAGAGTTATGAAGGCGTTCTGAAGAATCTTCTGTGTTCCCCCCACCCATCGAAATATGACTTATGCTGTTTTAAATATGTAACTTAGATTCTAGGATTGTTTATTCTCATCCACATGGAGACTATGGAAATAAACACATATTTCCTACCTCCAATTAAAAGTCTGAGTATCTTAGGTGTTTTGAGATTTATGTTTTTTGTTTTTTTACTGGTGATGTTTTACAGGTTATAATTCTTTTATTGTTTGTGAGTTTTATCTTTTTTATGTTTAATGCTTTTTATGTTTGCAAGTTCTCTTGAACAGCTTCTTAGAAAGTTGACACAAAAATTCTAAATGAAAATAAAGGGCTGTATTGCCTAGTAGATTCAGTTAAACTGTTATGGCATATATGAACAGAAGGCTTTGATTCATCAGAGGATGTCATGAATGGAAGGTGGAGGGCGGTAATTTTTGCTTATTTGCCATTCCCTCTCCAGCTACCAATGCCCCAGACCTTTGCAACAGCATGGGAGGTGGCATGGGAGAGGAGTTGAAGAAGAAAGGGAAAAATCATGAAAACCAATTTCCTCCTCCTTCCATTCATGGAAACCTCCACCAGATCAAAGAGCCTTCCATGAATGGAAGGAGGGACATTGAATAGAACCCAAGCAAATAAACATTCTATGTGCCAAAACTTTTTACTGAACTGGCTAGGTAACTGAGTTTAAAGATAAAACCATGGTACTATAACCAGAAATGTCCTTCATAGACATACTCCACAGGGAAAATGCACACAAGCACAATTCCTCACCTTCAGGCATAAGTATGTTTTAAACTTTACTTAGACCTGGGTAAGTAAAGACATAAGTTGGGGTTGCCATGCGTCCTGAATTTCAACAACTTTGGCCAAAAAGCTAAACAACTGAAATGGGAGGAACCAAATTTAAGATAAGGAAAATGAGGAGCTGAAATAGATCCATCCATTTCAACCCATTGCCCAGGAAGGTATTATATAGGTTTGTACTTTTGAGAGATATGACGGTTTGTTGAAAATCTTGGCAGACACGGATCTTTATTTGGAACAGTTATTAAACACCCATTCCCGTGACAACATTTGTAAACATGAGGAGGTTATGGGAGCATTCCTGTGAATGAAAAATGCCATATGAGAGTCTTGAAGTTTTGTGTCTTCCCTGTAGATGTTAATCCATCCAGACAAATGCTTTTGATCACCTTCTAAAGTTCCCGAATGAATAAGACTGTACAAATGGTTTTACAAAGTATCGCAGGACATGTTCTTGTTCATTTTTATACATTTTTCCTTTCCTTTCATCAATGGTGGTGGGGAACCTGGTAAAATAACAAATAATTTAAGATTCACTTCAGCAATATCTTGCCCTTCTGTGCAGTCACTGAGAGGGGCTGACTAGCTCAGTAGTAGTTTCAAAGACAAGTTAACTAAATTTGTTTTCTAGGATTTAAAAAGACATGGCTAAGTCCTATTCTTAGTGGTGAAACAGGAATGGGGGGTGGGGAGTCTGAATGAGTCTGAAATGAAACAGTTAGGCTCCTGCACAATTGAAGCAAGGCTTCTGTCAAACCCACCACAAGGCAAGAGACCCAAAAGCTGTCTACCCGCGTTTTTCACAGAGTATATGTTGATCAAAGGGCCACATAAACAAAGAGAGGAAAGCCCATAGATACTGACTGACTACAGCATAGAACAGCACACATTTGAGAGAAGTTAGCCAAAGGCCACTTGCATACTTCTGCGGATGACGCCAATATTCTAAACCCAGAACAATATGGATTTGCGCCAGAATTTGGGACAGAAAACAACATTAGTAGTGCTGATGGACAATCTCCTGCTGTTCTTGGGTGGAGGGGAACTATTCCATTCGCATTGTCTCTGAAGAATTCCATATAGTTGGCTATGAGATACTGTTCTTCTGCCTATGGGAAAAAGCAAGAATCTAAGGACATTATTCCAAAATTGCTTACTTCTTATAGGGTCCCACTGAGAGGGGGTGGTGCCCGTATCAGTAGGCTCCAAAGGACCGGCTATTCAAATCCTCTCTTTTCCTAACGGAAAGCCGATTTACATGAGCACATTTTGAGGGATTGTTTCCCCTCTGAGCACATCTGAATATGTGCATACCAAAGCAGTTGCCTTAGTAGATGTCTTTGGAAGCTTTTGCGGTGGCACAGAACAGAGGAGCATTTTGACAACCATTTAAACCACAGACACTCTCCAAAGTCAATAAAATAACACACATGCAGATTTCAGTATGTATAAACATGCACATTGGAACCTGTGTGTATACTGGAATGTGCAGTGCCACATTCTGGCCCTCCTTCTTCTGGTTAACGGCCAGGTGCTATAGTGCTGTGCAGAGGTGACTCACCTGCTGCAATGGAGGGAGGGCCAGGGAGGGAGAGGGACAGCATGGAAGGCAAATTGGGGCTGTGCAGAGGCACCAGTGAGAGCACTAGATTGGTTCTGCACCTGCACAGCCCTGACCTCCCCATCACCTTGTCCCACCCCCCTTCTAGTAAGCAGTAGTGGCGCCACTGCTGGAAGCTAGCACTGTGGTTCCATCCTACGAGGTGAGCCAGACCCGGTGCTGTGTTTCCTGACGCTGTATAAAACTGTCTCAAGGTGGCAGAAAATCTTTTTTTCTCTTCAACATATGTTGCTCTCTGTGCGCTCTCAGCATATATGAATAGACCCAGCTCCAGTTACACATCCTACATGAAGCTAGTGACTCAAGATCTGTATCCCATCCATATCAGCAATTCATCAGGTTCAGTGAAATCTCTGATATGCACTGCATTATAGATGCTCGTACACATTTCATCATCTGTGCATGAGAATCTCCCTTGCTGGACTGGAGACAGGGCTTCTATCATCTGTAAAAGCTATAGGTAGGATTCTGTTTGAACTCTGACCCCTTGAGATTTAGTTCTTATTTTATATGAACTGGTTTATTATCTGTTCTAAATTTGCATGAACTCCCAACACATGTTCCTGGTTGAAGGAATATAATGGAAAATTTAATTTCTATCATACACGCAGTGCAAAGGCTGACTTCAGTGAACAAGTTCTGGAAGAAATATAGACCATCTTTACAGCATATTATTTTAACTGGATCAAGCATTAAATATTTGTTGTCCAATACTGAAATAGCTACTGATAAAAGTTTCAGAATTGGGTGCACAGTCAACTATTTTCTGTTCTTGGAATGGGAAGATAGCTCTTGTACAAAATCCAAGATGTGAGCCGTATACTTAAGGGTCTTTTTAATGCGTCCACCACCCAGCAAGTTTCAAAATTCCTGAATCCTGATGAGATAAAAATGTTTTAAACATGGCATTTTGTTTTTTCTGAAACTTGTGCTCTGATGCTGGGCTTTTTTATATCATTGGAAGCAAAATGTTGCATGTCTCTATAAAAGTGTCAAATGAGCTCTCTCTTTCTCTTCCAAAAGATTGGGCGGTAATGTAGGCAAGAAGAAGACGATGTAAGCCTGCAATGAAATATGTATCGAGATGCCTCAGCAAAACAGTTTTATGGTGCAAGTAGATTGGGCAAAGCACCCAGAGCATTAAATACATTCTTCTGTGCTCAATCCAAGACAACACATAGTCTTTTTTTAAAAAAAAGTCCATCATTATTTGGTCAAACCACTTTTGCTGGATATGGCTGAAGGTGAGTAATTCTGATAAGAATGAAAGTTTATTAATTCAATGCTTAATTTCCAGGAGTTAGACTTGTTTGTATGCAGCTGTATACAAGCCATCCACTCCTAGATTACCTTAGGATCATGATTTCAAACCAGCTGCTGTAATTCTAAAAGCCAAAACTGTAAAACTGATGATCAAAATAAGGTTTCTAAAACATTTTGAACCTATGAAAATTATGAGTGATATGGCTCATGCCTATTTCCCCCCCTATTTTGCCTGCAAGCCGGCCCATATTTGTGGCTTTGAACAAATTTTCCATGTTTCTGTGTGCTCTTTGCTCCTGTCGTTTCATATGCTCATAAAGACATTCTCCGGCATGCTTGGTCAAACTCTGTGCCAGTCCTCTGCCATTTGCGCTCAAGTATTCTACATCGCCATCTCAAATAGGAAAGTGGCAAATACCGTATTTTTTGCTCTATAAGACTCACTTTTTCCCTCCTAAAAAGTAAGGGGAAATGTGTGTGCGTCTTGTGGAGCGAATGCAGGCTGTGCAGCTATCCCAGAAGCCAGAACAGCAAGAGGGATCGCTGCTTTCGCTGTGCAGCGATCCCTCTTGTTGTTCTGGCTTCTGAGATTCAGAATTTTTTTTTTCTTGTTTCCCTCCTCCAAAAACTAGGTGCGTCTTGTGGTCTGGTGCGTCTTATAGAGCGAAAAATACGGTATTTAAAGCAGGGATACAGTCAAGGGCCCCAGCTTGCATTCAGCAAGCAGAACTAAGGTGTTCACAGATTGCTGCAAGCACGGGAACATGGGAAGCTGCCTTATATCGAATCAGACCATTGGTCCATCTAGCTCAGTATTGTTAACAATGATTGTCAGCCACCCACACTGTTCATATGGGCCCATATACAGTATGTTCAATGTTTGTTCAAGGGATGTTCAGGCTCACTGTTGAAAAAAACCTCACAACTTTACAGGCAATTTAAAAAAAACACTCTTCACTATCATGGTCTCCCTCGGCCCCCCAAGCACAACCAAACAGTATTCTTTATCTGGGTTTTCCATTGGCAGGAGACCAGTTCACTACTTGACCTTATCTTGAGTTGCGCCTGTGACTCCCTCTCCTCCCCAGAGGTATTATTTATGTTGACAGATTATGAAGGATTAGATGGGTCAGGGTGTTCCACTTTGTAAGGTTAGTTGAACAAACTTATTGCAATGAACCACAGTGCTATGCACTGGAATAGGCCCAAGCAAGATCAAGGTTTTATTCAGGGCACATCTGGACACACTCCTTAAGTGTGGCTTATCCTTTAAAGTGGTGGGAATTCTCCCTAAGGTTAGGACCTTTAAAAAGCAACAGCCTTCTTTTGCGTGGTCTCCGCTGATTATTTTGCAACTGTCTCAATTAGAGCAGAGCCCCCTGCCCACAATATCTGGAAGTGGCAATAGATCCAGCTTTACAGAAGAGGCAAAATGGCGGCCAGGCAGCAAAACCAAAACAACCTACTTCTACTGGTGTGCCTTGTCCTTAATTAATACACAATGTACTGAAAGGAAAAAGGTAGTAAGGGCTCAGGAAGTGAAGTGGCCTTCCTGAGTTGTAAGTTTAGTTTGTTTTTCACCTTTCTTTCTTGCTTCTGCTATAAGAAATTGCTGGTGTGACTAAGTAAAAGAACCTGTTGAAACCTTATAGCCATGCCAGTCTTTCTTGGAATGAGACAAACAACCTACTCTGAGTTCAGCTGTTATTCTTGCCTTGCAGGGGGTTGGACTAGATGACCATTTAGTCTCCTTCCAATTCTGCAGTTCTACGATTCTTCAAAATGGTGTCTCCAGTTTCTCCATCCACAAATAGGGTGGAGAATTTCAAGAGGCCTTTTGCCCGGAGCTCTAGTCTAAATATTTTCTCCTCACAGTTATCATTTACTGTAATCCTTCCTGGCTATTTTTGTTTTAATCTGCATTTTTCATTCTTTAACCCAATTAGTACATCTGAAGAGTTCCTCCAGTCTAGATAAGCATCTGCTGAGTTGACTAGGAAATCCTGTTAATTCGTTCGCTGAGCTCACAGGGTGGGGTCTCAGCCTTGAAGTATCCTCTACAACCTTTGTCATCTTCTCTTGGGAGATGGGTTCCCAACACGTTTCCTGTTCCTGCTAAGTGACATTAATCAATCCTGTTCTCAATTAGTCCAGAAACACTAAAGTTGTTTGAATAGTCCATTTCCTTTAGGTGGTCACGGTTTGCCCTGTGAAATTAGCAGTTCAGGAAGCAGTTTTGCATAGCCCTGGCAATTTTATTATTTCCTATTAGTGAGTGCTATATCCTATAGTAACTCACAGAATTAGCTAGTCAACTGAAAGGCTTCTCAGACCATAAGCAATAATGTTCAATTTCACTGAAAGAATATTTGTTAGATGGGAAGTTGTCATGACTGGGTTCCATACACACAATTATGAATGAGAAAGGAACAAGCTTAAAATAACAGGTTAAGCAAATGTATTACTGAGGTTATGGATAAAATCAGGACTCCTCCTCAGTCTGGCTCCTTGCAATTCTTTTAAGGGGCACTATGAATTTTGCTTATTATTATCTTGCTCCCCTTTGTCTGCTACAGACTGGTTCACAAATCATAGTAATCACTCAATAGCTGCTCTGCTAAGTGGATAATTGCATTGTGACTGGACCATCACAGAGAGAATACCACTGATTTAGAGGGGGTTGAATCCAGTTCAATTAAAGCAGTAGGCCTTAAATTAACCATATTCATTGATTTCAGTGTCTACCTTGAGTAGACACTGTTGGAATTCAAGCCATTACTGGCAGTGAATATGATCAATGGTTTGGAGGAGAAGTCTTATGAGGACAAGTTGCAGAAACACTGTGCATGTTTAGCCTGGAGAACAGAAAACCCCAGGGGGTGCATGATAACCCTCTTAAAATATGATGAAGGGCCATAAGAGGGAAGAAGGCTTCTTCTTTGCCTCTCTGAAAGGCAAGACTTACTCTATTGGGTTTAAGAGGAGAGTAGATTTCATTTAAACATTAGGAGAAACTTCTTAAAGACAGCAGCAGATCATCTCTCCAGCAATCTACAGCAGAGGTGGGGAGCCTACGACCTAGACATCCATTGATGTTTAATGGCCTTCTAGGTCCCTGACAATTTGTTTTTTCAGTAGTAGTGCTGCGTAAGTACTGCTGAAACATTTGAGCACAGCGGAACTTTCCTTCCTGTTTTCATGGGGCTCTTGCCAGCTCTCAGTGTGCGTGAGAGGGCAAGTGCTGTGGCTACACCCACTTTGGCCACACCCACTGCTGACATAAGGTCCTTGGAGGGTTGGCCAATGATCAATATCATACTCAAGTCAATAAATAAATAAATACATATTAACCATCCCTGTTCTATAGGAGTATTCATACTAATGCCACAGCTATGTACCACTAGAATCAAGGCATTAAACTGCTGAGACAAACAATGCGCAAAGGGAAAGAGACAACGATGCAGGCTATGGCATGCATTTCTAGCTCAGGGGTGTGGAAAGTGTGAAGTCTTTACAAACAAATTCTTGTTTTTAAAGGAATTCCCAGAGTTCTGGAAACATTAAACTGCCACCGACATGAAATAAGAGTCTGAGGTCAATGAATGCAAAGCCCCATGCAATCTTAGACAATGTCCACAAATGGAAATATGATCCATTGCTGGGTTCTTAATGTAAAGGTGGAAACACAATGGAACAATTCCTATGGGTGTGTCAGACCCATAACTTAAGAGCACACCAACATCTGAAATGGCATGGCTTGTCAATAGGGAAACCAGTTTCGACCAAAACACCTGGCCCTGAAAGGCATTGCAAAGCATCTTTCTTTTCAAGCACTGCCTAACAAAGACAGCAAAATCATCATAATGAAGGGCAACCAAACAACCCAAAGGATCCCACAAAGCTATAAACTATCCATTATCTATCCCCATGAGGGAGTTTATAGCTCACAGCAGAATTGGCAATGGAAATACCCAGCTAACAATATGCTCTCTTACAGCAGAACCATGTAAACCCAAAGCTAGAAAGAAACGGAGGAAGAAATAACACCTTACTGTATTGTAGAATTTATGCAAAGAGCTCACGAGCTGGCAATTACTCACAGTTTCCACGACTTTAAAATCTGGAACTATGGACTCTCTCATCTGTAGGTAAACATTGTGCAAGTCGTTTCACACTCCCTGCGACCTTATGGTCAATTTCACTCCATCCTCATCCTACAAATCTATTCAATTCCTCAACTAGCCACAATAAACATCAGTTTCCACCAGTCCCACCCCCCACCAATCCTTTATGCCAATGGTGTGGTCAGGAGGACACTGGTAGTTGGCACTAAATATTATGGAGAAGGCATGGAGAAATATCTGTGTAAGTACTGTTTTGGTAACAGCTATATGTGTATTTTTACATGTTCCTCACCTTCCAGGAGCGGTCAGTTGGGAGGGACACAGTTTGCACACCTGGCTTCCTAGCAGCAGAGTTCCTGCCGCTTACTGGAAGGGTCGGGGGAGGGACAAGAAGGTGGGAAGGTCAGTGCTATGCAGGCACATCAAATATACAAAGAGAGCATAATGAAGGCAAATACACTCCAATGAGCAAACACCGCCGTGTACATTAGATTTCCTGCAGGCAACTTGTGCACACACCCTCACCACACATCAGGCTGCCCCCCCCATCCCATTTGCATAAAATTTGATTAAGGAACTCTCAGTTCTCTGTCTTATCTGAGTTCAAACTGCAAACTGGCTATTTCTAACACAAGCCTTTGGAGCACTCATCTCAGATCCCACCTCTTAGCACAGGTGAACTGTGCTCATTCGGGAAACCACCCACCGACATTAAGAAACACGACATTAGTATTCATCAGGTCCCTGGCTGCTTGTTCACAGAGTTCGAGCTGAACAAACTCACAACACTATAATGCCCCGTTCCAACCAGATGGATATGGAAAGGGGCTGTCTTAGGCCACATCCACACCATACATTTAAAGCACTATGGTACCACTTTAAAGTCATGGCTTCCCCCAGAGAATTCTGGGAGCTGTAGTTCGTTAAGGGTGTTGAGAGTTGGTAAAGGTAAAGGGACCCCTGACCATTAGGTCCAGTCGTGACCGACTGGGGTGGCGGTGCTCATCTCGCTCTATAGGCCAAGGAAGCCAGCGTTTGTCCGCAGACAGCTTCTGGGTCATGTGTCCAGCATGATTAAGCTGCTTCTGGCGAACCAGAGAAGCGCACGGAAACGCCGTTTACCTTCCCTATTTATCTACTTGCACATGACGTGCTTTTGAACTGCTAGGTTGGCAGGAGCAGGGATCGAGCAACGGGAGCTCACCCCGTCACGGGGATTCGAACTGCCGACCTTCTGATCGGCAAGTCCTAGGCTCTGTGGTTTAACCCACAGCGCCACCCGCGTCCCTGTTGAGAGTTGTTAGCAGACCCCTATTCCCTTCCCAGAGCTACAAGCCCCAAAGTGGCTTTAAGAATCAACCCCTCTTCACAGGGAGCTGTAGGAATTGTGAGGGGAAGAGAGGTCTCTTAACAACTTTCAGCACTCTCAACAGACTACAGCTCCCATAATTATTGGCGGGGGGGGGGGGACTGTGACTGTTTAAAGTGATACTGTGTTTGGTCTGAATGTAGCCCTAGCGGAAGCACACACAAAGGTCTGAAGTTGAATCTATGGCATCTCCTAGTACAGAGCTGGGAAATACTTCTGTCGGAAGCCCTGGAGATCCACTCGGTGCTGATGGACCAATGGCATGACTCATTACAAGGCAGCTTCTTTTGCTCCTAGAAATATCTAACAAATAGGTGTCAATGGAAGTAGAAAATACCACCTTCAGCAGCAAAAAACGTAGATACGGAACAGGATCTGAATCTACCACGAAGCAAAATAAAACAGGCATTTGGGGCAGCAGATTCTTCGGTGAAGGTTGACATTTCCATGTGTCTAATTTCCATCTCTCTTTCTTTTCAAAAGCCCCACCCCAGACCAAGAGGGTTTCAGATGTGAACAACTAAGACTGTTCCTATTTCTAATCTGGATCTAAAATGTTCAGACATGCAGAGGATTGGGGGGGGTTGTGGGCTTGTGGGAGGGCTCTCCAGCCAGCCTGCCTGATCTTCCTTCAACATGTCCATTGTTGTTTATTTGTTGGTATGAAACACTGTTTTGTGGCAAATGAAAGCAAAGCCCCATCTGATCCTCTAGAAACATTAATGGACTACGTCAGTAATGTAGAGGATATCCACTCAGGGACTACGCTTCAGCAGGAATGCTAATTTAGTTATAGTTTTTAAGGCTGACTGCAAACAGCTGGCTAGCATTAAATAGATTAGGGAAACAAGAAAGGTGGAGCAAAAGCTTGGGGACTGAGGCACAACCCTGCCAAAAGTATGGAAAAGATTTGGGAATATGAGAAATGAACTGCAGTTGGACCTACAGTTTATAATCATGGTGGTGCGTTGTGGTGTTATCCATGGGACATCCCAGCACTTGCTCACACAACAAGATTTGTTGTGAACAATCTCTGTGGCTTGTGGCAGGCCACCCGCCAGAGAACCCATCTGTAAAACAACAACACAGCATTCAAAACAGCATGAATTGTGCTCTGAAATGGGTAATAGTTGGAATAACTCAAGGCTGTTCTGTTTGCTGGAGGTGCTCATCTTCTATAATGAGACAGAAAGTAAAACCTACTGCTAATATGTGGAATAAAAGTTAGATTAAGGGTCTGTTCTCAGAACCATAATACACACAACATTAAATGCATCTTTGCAAGTAATAATGCAAGTAGGGTGAAGGGGTTTTGTTTTTTGTGTTTTGTGTTTTTGCATCTGCTGAAGGGACTAATAATTATTAGGCTCACAACAGGCTTAAATAGGGAATTTCAAATTTCACCTTTTCCACTAATCCCACAGTATTGAGGAAAATCCCTTTCCTGAAGCTAGTGTTTGTTTTGGGTGGAAATCTCCCCCCCCCCCCGCCCCGAATAAGGATGTCCTCTGAACCACAGCAGAGGAGGGAAGGGTTAAAATTCCTTCCCTCATGTCTGCTCTGACCCTGTGAACTATTGGCTTTTCCCAGAGACACAGTTTGCATTAAAATATGCAACCTGTACATTGGATGCAAAGATGCATTTAATTTCGCATGTGGTGTGACACTGCTGTGTATACCCTGCACAGCAGTTACATTTCATTCATTCATGTTATTTTATTCACTAACTGAATTTATATAGCTGCCCCATAAGTAAAGTTATCCAGGTAGCTCACAGAGCAAGTGTGACAATTAAAATGCAATATAAAACACTAAAAACTAGAAACACACAATGACGACACAACCTTTCAAAGTAAAAGGACCAGACTTCAGTTGTTTAGAAGGCCTCGGTAAACAAAAAGGTCTCCCCCCACAGCAACTTACAGCCTGTTTCCAAAACAATTTGGTGGATGAGCCCTAGCCCTGTTGACTCACAGTTGACTTGGGTCCATAGTTAACCAAACCAAATAGGTTCACTTTGTCTCAGTTTCCATTGGGTCCACCACATGTTGTGGGTGGGTGGGAAAACAAATGGACATGCTATTTGGTACTCCCATTTATGCTTCTTCATGGTCAAAGGGAACTTGCATTTTCTGGTGGTAGCAGTAAATGCTGGCTGGCTTCTTTTCTCCGTTGTCTACTATACTTTTGATGTTGCATCATTGTATGTGGTGGTGGTGGGGGGGAGATGAACGGTGGTCAGTAGCCACTTCAGCTTTTCTTTAAGCGGTGGCTGCCATTTTTACTCCATCTCCCCTCACAGAGCTACAATTCTCAAAGTGATATGACAATCAATTCCTCTTCCCAGAGAAGTCTGTGAACTCTGTGAGGGGGAAGGCATTTCCTAACAACTCTCAGTACCCTTAGCAAACTACAGTTCCCAGAACTCTTTGGAAGAAACCATGGCTGTTTGAAGTAGTATCACAGTATTTTAAATGTATTGTGTGAACGCAGCCTCTGATGTTCTTGACAGCTGCTTTTATGAAGAGCATTACATGTGACTCAGTGTCGCTCCACTTCTGGCCTATCTCAGTTTGCAAGGGGGATATCAAGGAAATCAGCACCAGAGAGCTCCATCACCATATTTCCTTCACAACTACATTATTCCATGTATATGCACAATATAATAGCATATATCAGCTACTATATCTTCTGTCCTGGAACTTAGCACCCATTAATGGGGGCGGGCTTATCAAGGGTTTGTCTCTTGAGAATTATCAACTCCATTGTTTGTGTTAACTGGCCTCTAGGTCCTGAAGAGTTCCAGATATCTTTGCCACTTCTTTTCTTTCAAGAGCGAGGGAGACTCTTGGCTCCAGGTCAAGAAAAACTTCCTACTAGAGAGGAAACAGGAACCTTTTGCCTCACAAAAGAAAGCAACCAGTAAAACTAAAATTCCCCCCACCTCAGCAAATGCTCAAGGTTGACTTTTCCATATAAAACTCCCACATACTTCCATCTTCCAGAAGTGGTCAAACCGTTTTCCGCACAAATGCAAATGTCGCACAACCTAGGGATCTTTCTGAATCTTTCACAAAGAAGTCCCAGTTTAAAATACTCCCTCGACCATGATGTTCACTGAGTGGTAGTAGGCCAGTCAGGTTAAATTCCTGCACACGGTTGCCAGGCAGATAAATTGGGATGGGGCAGAACCATGTATATTGCCTTGAGATTCTTGGAGGAAAGATGAAAATGTAACAAATCCCCTCTTTTATATAATAGTGGAGAACCAAGACCAGGAACTTAGTGCCCACGCTGTTCTGAAACATAAGATTTGTTCTCCCCTACAATTCCTAAATAATTTGGCCTTTGCTATAAATGATATCCTTCCCGCACCCACCCACCCCCATTTTTAGTTGAGAATGGATTTTGAGTCTGAAGGAATAATTGAAACATCTTGCCCAGAGGCATTCAAGGGCACTTACTGATGAAAATTATTCAGTATTAATATTCATGAATTTGGCCTGTCAGGACAAATAAAGCTAGCATTTTACAGCTGTTTCTTTTTGACAAGTTTCAGAGGTAACTGATATATTTATTTCAAATATTTTCCTTATTTGGTTCTTTCTACTGTTCTGTGGTGTGTGTGTTGCATCAGTAAGGACAGCTTTGCTTCTCTCTGTGAGACAACAATGAAAGAAAATTTATCTTTCCCTTGTATGAACTGAGTGAAATGATGATGATGACGACGACGACGACGATGTACGAAATTCCCCGAAGCTGCTGGTGCTGTTGTTATTTATTCAATGTTTATTCCCCCTTCTTCCCAAAGGACTCCACTGCATGATCTCACTGGGAGGTAGACACGGGAGAAACATTCACAAAAACCTTAGAAGAAGGCTTTCCACAATGTCAGAAATGATTTCCTATTTCAGTCAATTTGCAGTTGTCAAAATCTCCCTAGGTAAGCGTGTAAGCATTGCAAGAGTGGGTTCATGTCTACTCAGAAGTAAGTCGTTTGAGTTCTGTGGTACTTACCCAGGTAGAGATGCCTGAGGAAATTCCATGTTGGCAAATTCCAGTACAAGCTGACCCATATTGAACCCCACGTTGGGCGAAAGATTCCTGCATTGCAGAGGTTGAACTAGATGAGCCTCATGGTCCAACTCTACAATTTGACATTGAATGCCATACTGAGAGCAGACCCATTGAAACTGATGTAGTGGAGCCATTTGTCCACTGTTTTTAGTGGGTCATCTCTGAGTATAACTTGGAGATCACCCACAGACATAACAATGAAGAGTGAGAGTGAGCAGCGAAAAAAGAAAGAACGTGGGGACATATTTGATATTTCAGAAAATGTAACAGGCTCCAAAGATGTTAAAAGTTAACAGGAACCTTTTACTACCACCAGCCCACATATGATTGCAAACATATTTATGTCCTCCGTAGTGAACATTAAAGTCCCAGGTGTTCAAGCTTTCTGATTGTATTCTGTGCCGGGTTTTTATGAGCACAGGTGGAAGCAGCAAGGACTTTCAACACGGACTTTCAGTTCAAATTACCCAAGCTGTGTCATCAGGAAATACTGAAAGGGAAGGCAAGAATATATATTTTTGCTGACTAGAGGAAAGAACCACGGTTGCATTAAAGAATATATTTATCCTTCTAACCTGCCAGCAGGATAGTAAATCATTTGTGCTGACACTTAACATGATGCATTGAGCTGTTTGGGAGTTAAGGCGATGCTGTATCATTTGGATGAACAGGTTTAGATCTGGAGGCAAGAGGTCAAAGGTGAAGGTAGTGCCTCATTATTACAACCATCTTCTGCAACAACATTCTTACATGCCAGATGGCATTAGACTCACATGGGGGGTGTTTGTTAACATGAAACATTAAGCTGCAGGTGTTCTACACTGTACAGAATTTTCAAAGATCACTCACAAACGTTTCTTTTACCATAAAGAGGTTTAAAAGGACACACACACACACACACACACACACACACACACACAGGCTTGGCCTGCTTGATCACACATTTGTTACAGGGCGAAAAGTCAGGAATTGTATCAAAAGAAAGATATGAGCCGTTCGAGGCTACCCTGTTATAAGGTTCCCCTCAGGGATATTAGTGCTTTCAAATGAAAAATCATTCAGAATTTATGAGGCAAAAGGGTAACAACAACAATTGCTCAGTGCTCTGGAAATGAAGACTTGACTTTGAATGGTCAACAGGGGTGCCAACTTGAATAAAATATTGTGGGGGGTGGGGAGGGCACAGGTAAGTCCCGCTCTGCATAATCGATCACAAGACACGGCATATGCACAATATTTGATTGGCAGTGTCCATCAACTGGGGGGGGGGAGGTTCAAATATTTTATTGGGGGTGAGTGAAGGGACCTTGACGCTTTAGGCTCCTATTATGGGAAAATTTGGATCAGGAATGAAATGTGGTAGTTTTTAGGTATCATAAATATCACAGCCTGGAAAGAAAATGCCACATGAAAATATGAATTTACACAACAAGGGATGTGTGCAGGGGGGTGTCAAGTTAACTGTGCAGCATACCTGTATATGTTACTTGCCCCCCCCCATATGTTGAAAGAATGCATGGGGTGTCATTGGGTTTGTATTTTTATTTATTTCTGCAAATTTATGTATTGATTAATCATAAAGATAATATCAAAATGATGAACCCACCCCATTTTTGGCAAGGTGGAATGTACACTACAACTCCCTCATACAAAGAATGAAAGAAAGCAGTTCGAAAGCATACCAGTGCAAGTAGATAAATAGGTACCACTGCGGCGGGAAGGTAAACAGTGTTTCCGTGCACTCTAGTTTCCGTCATGGTGTCCCATTGTGCCAGAAACTGTTAAGTCATGCTGGCCACATGACCCGGAAAGTTGTCTGTGGACAAACGCCGGCTCCCTTGGTCTGAAAGCCGAGATGAGCACTGCACCTCATAGTTGCCTTTGACTAGACTTGACCATCCAGGGTCCTTTACTTTTACCTTTTTACCATACAAAGAACATTTGAAGTGGGGGCATGTTTTGGAGTCCCAATCCCTTTCAGTGGCAGAATATCTGCTTTGCATGCAGGTATTAGGTTCAGTACTTGGTTTCTCCAGGCAGGGCTGGGAATGTTCCCTGTCTGAAGCACAGGAAAGCTGCTGCCAATCAATGTAGGCAGTGCTAAGGCAGATAGACCAATGGTTGACTTGGTATAAGGCAACCTCCCATGTTCCTCCTCCTCCTCCTCCTCCTCCTTTTATTTATACCCCACCCATCTGGCTGGGTTTCCCCAGCCACTCTGGGCGGCTCCCAACAGAATTAAAAGCACAATAAAAGATCAAACATTAAAAGCTTCCCTAAACAGGGCTGCCTTCAGATGTCTTCTAAAAGTCAGATAGTTGTTTATTTCCTTGACATCTGATGGGAAGGCATTCCACAGGGCTGATGCCACTACTGTTTCCTGCTTGGCAGGGGGTTGGACTCGATGGCCCTTGTGGTCTCTTCCAACTCTATGATTCTATGATTCTACTGAGAAGGCCCTCTGCCTGGTTCCCTGTAGCCTCACATCTCACAGTGAGGGAACCGCCAGAAGGCCTTGGAGATGGATCTCAGTGAACAATGGGGGTGGAGATGCTCCTTCAGGTACACTGGGCCGAGGCAGTTTAGGTCTTTAAAGTCAGCATCAACACTTTGAATTGTGCTCAGAAACATACTGGGAGCCAATGTAGGTCTTTCAGGACCGGTGTTATATGGTGTCGGCGGCCACTTCCGGTCACCAGTCTAGCCGCTGCAAGTCCTAGTACACCGCACCACTGGCTGCAACTGACAATTGTCTTGCAAAGGCAAACATTACAGTAATGTTCTGGTCTTATAGCTGTAGATTCCTTTTCGCCACAAGGACTTCCAACTGAGTTTCTCACCCCGCGGCCAAATGGGAGGAGTGTTCCAAGTTCAAGGCCACCCATAAAGTCTTGTCTCATTATGGCGTGTGAAGATATTTCTTCATTTGACGATAAAACCGGAGGGTAATGGAAATGCATTTTTGCATGTGTGTTTAAAATTGGAAAGATTAAAAAGTCCAGCTTCGTGAGAGATATACACATATACCCTTGTCTATACAGAATTAATTTAAAAAGTTGCTGCCAACATTCTTGCCATTCCTTTCTTTTTCATATTCCCCTGATAGTTCAACACTAAGAGCTGAAATGAAGTGTATTCTGTTCCCCTTACATTAGGTAAGTAAAGACAAGAAAAGGAAAAGAAGTCATCTGGCTGACTAATAATAATAATAATAATAATAATAATAATAATAATAATAATTAAAATACAATAATGATCTTGAACTAGATGGACCTTTGGTCTGAACCATCACAGATTTTGGAAGAAGCAATAGAAAATGGCAGGTAATTATGGTAATTATGACAGGCTGCCGCAGATCTCAGATTGCTGGGATCTGTTGAGAACTAGCTTCAACAAACCAAACTGCTCTTGCATAAAACTCAACTGAGGTTCCTTGTCAGGAAACTTCTCCTGGTGAAGTACTTCCATGAAAATTCATTCACAAGCTAAGAACTAAAAGCTAACAAAGTGCAAAGTACAAAAGCTCATGCTAGTCTAGGCTGCATCAACAGAGGTCTAGTGTCCAGATCAAGGGAAGTAACAGTACCACTCTATTCTGCCTTGGTCAGACCACACCTGGAGTACTGTGTCCAATTCTGGGCACCACAATTTAAGAAGGATGTTGTGGAATGTGTGCAGAGGAAGGCAACCAAGACGAGCAAGGGTCTGGAAACTAAACCTTATGAGGAGCACTTGAAGGAGCTGGGTATGTTTAGCTTGGAGGAGAGGAGACTGAGAGGAGATATGATAGCCATCTTCAGATATCTTAAGGGCTATCACATGGAAGAGGGAGCATGCTTGTTTTTTCCTGCTCTTCAGGGTAGGACTCGAGGCAATGGCTTCAAGTTACAAGAAAGGAGATTCCAACTAAAGGTTTGGAAATACTTACCGACAGCCAGAGCTGTTTGGCAGTGGATCAGACTCCCACGAGAGGTGGTGGACTCTCCTTCCTTGGAGGTTTTTAAGCATAGGTTGGATAGCCGTCTGTCTTTGATGCTTTAGCTTAGACTCCTGCATTGAAGGGGGTTGGACTAGATGACCCCCATGGTCCCTTCCAACTCTGATTCTAACTCCTTTCTGAAAGGTTGGGTTGCATTGTTTGCTCTACCTTGGACCCTTTTGGATGGCACCTGCAGCGTGATCTCAGACTGGGTTGAAAATCTTGTCACAATATTTATTTCAGTTAGTGAAATTGTGCCCACTGTGACGGGGTTCTTGAACAGGACATATTTAGTGTAGGGACCTCTGTTGGGACACCTCTCTCAATATGAACCTACCTGGACCCTGAGATCATCTTCTGAGGCCCCCGCAAGAAGTCTGGAGGGTGGCAACAGGAGAACGGGCCTTTTCTGCTGGGGCTCCCCATCCATGGAATGCTCTCCCCAGGGAGATTCGGCTGGCACCTTCATAATACACTTTTTGGCTGCCACATGAGCGAGATGAATAAACACCCAGCGATAAAAGATAATGGGAGAGGATTTACCCCAGCAAATTATTTGTCAAAATTACAACTACCTAAATACAGACGGTCATTTACCCTTGCTAGATTCAACATGCTGCCATCTGCCTTACTGCAGTGCAGATTCGAGGGTAAACCATACGCGGAACGAGTCTGCCCCTGGGGCTTGATGGAGGTAGAAACTGTCTCTCATGCCTTGGTACGCTGCCGTTTCTACAGGGATATAGGCTCAGTATTTATTACCCCTGCTATGCAAAAATCTCCAAATGAATCCAAACTTCAATGTCTAAAATCCCTGGTAGAGGACAGGGATCCTGAGATCACGTTAAGGGTAGCCAAATTCTGTGCAATTGCCATAAAACTTAGGGAACAAGCTGTGCTATCATAATGATTAAGGCCTTAAATGATAATTTTAGGTTATATGTTAGTGACTAAGTTTTAATTTATATATTTTTTAACTGTTGCTATATCTGTATTGTCCCTGTTATACCTAATTGCAAATTCAAATGTATCCCTATCATGTTTTATAACTTCCTTGATATTGTATGTGGGCTGGAACTGGTCTGTGACCAACATAATAAAATTCAATTCACTTTTAGGCACCAAGCGAAAATGCTCCTCTTTAACCAGGCTCTTGGCTTATTGACATCCAATGTCCTTTTAAATTGTGTTGTGGAAGGGGGGGGGGCGATTATTGGGTTGTATTTTCTGGTTTTTATATTTTGAATTTATGTGGTGAACTGCCCTGAGATCATAGAATCATAGAATCTTAGAGCCGGTAGGGACCCAAGGGTCATCTAGCCCAACCCCCCCATGCAGTAATCTTGGCTACGGGTATAGGGTGGTATACAAATTTAATAAAATAAATGAATAAAATAAATGTGGCAGATAACTGGTGCTGGGCAGGTGTGTCATTGACAAGCTTTCCTCAGTGGACAAGGGACCACTGAGGGAAGCTTGTCAATAACCCTAGAGCCAAGCCTGAATTAATATGCCTGATATATGATCCCCAGTAATT
Organism: Podarcis gaigeae; assembly: GCF_964106915.1. Classification (NCBI taxonomy): domain Eukaryota; kingdom Metazoa; phylum Chordata; class Lepidosauria; order Squamata; family Lacertidae; genus Podarcis; species Podarcis gaigeae. Next base: position 93,494,496 of record NC_139680.1, read on the forward strand.
TATTATTATCCCAGTGTTGTCAAGAACAGGGGAGTAAACCTGCCACTTTTTGCAGGGAACAAACCCAGCCAAAAAGGAATGGATATCTATGGGTTAGTCTCAAACCTTGGCTGATCTTCAAATTCAGCAGAAATCATGTCTTATCACTGAAATGCACTGTTTTGTAATACTTTCTGCTGACCTGCTACAGCCATGCCACACACATAGCAGTGTAAGAAAGAACAGCAGAAAGAATGTGGGCAGTAAAGATATGTGGGTAAACGATAAGTGCATAATAACAAGTTTGATTTAGAAAGCATGTCATGGTGAGCAGAGGCAAGTGGGCCTATTGAACAACTTATGGGGGTCATACTCATGTCTATGGAGCAAAATGGCAGGCATTATTTTCATATTGGAGCTAGCTAGCTCCTCCTTGATCTCCAGCTAATGGATTTCTGGTGTGAGGAAATAAACTAGCTTAGAAGATGAATGTGAAGTTCCCTCCTATCAATAACTTCCAGGGTATTAAGGTTACACATCATAAATCCAGCCTGCAGACAGCCTACTTAAAATATTCGATAAGGTATCTGAGGCCACTTTGAGGATCTGAGGATGCTACTGGTAGATCAGATACACAGCCCTGTTCTGATTCCTTCAGATTCTGGTCACATCATTCAGGGTACTGGGCCTGAGGGGAACTGGCCACTGACTGCTAGTTGCTAGGACTGCATGTGGAGAGAGGGATGCTGCACTCAGGTCAAGTATTATATTATTATTATTACCTAGTCGGGCACAGTGAGAATAGGCTGCTGGATGGGCCATTGGCCTGCTCCAACATGGCGGTTCATATGTCCTCATGGCAGCTGCCACAAAAAGGCAATGCAGAATATTCAGAGGAAATTCTGCAGAGTGGCCTTTTTAGAAGGGTTCCAAAAAGAGAAATCTCAGAAATGTTCTTAGAAAAACCCATTCTGAGAAATGTTGGGCCCCAAATCAGCAGAGGACTCTTGAGTTGTAGAGGTCTGGAAGGAAGAATCCCTTCTATCTCTGAAATCATCAGCCTGATAATTATTGGCTTGTGGAAACACAGAGGTGAGCTTTTTTGCTGATGGCACCAGTGTTATGCAGAGGCCCTGTTCCTATTGGCATCCTACTGGCTCCTGAAGTCATACTTGTTTAGAGTAGAATTCCCCTGAACTGATCTTATTGTTTTGACTCTTTTTCAACTGTTTTTAATTCCCATTATTTTTAATGGTTTGTTTTATTGCATATTTATAAATGCAAATGATGCTTGAATGCCCCAATGAAATTGTTACTGTGTATTTTAATTATGTATGGATTTTATAATTGATTTTAATAGCTGTAAATTGCTTTGAAAATGTGCTGTTTTGGCACGTAAGTGGAATATAAATTAATAAATGATTTTAAAAAGGACATGGATGTTACTGTTTATCATGCAAGTAAACTCTTGGCCTGTATTAGCTGCTTCTGAAAAGAAACACCTTTTTGGTTACAGAAACTGGATTCTGCACACTATTGACCCACCAGCTTTTTACATCTTTTCAGCGTGTGAATTCTCTTGGCCACCTCACGGTACCTCTGGTCACCTCCAAACAGCTCCTTCTTTTAATTCACATTTCTCCCATCTACATTTCTGGCCGAGCTACAGTGAAATATTCTGTAGCTTTTATGAATTTAAGGAATGCAGTGGTGAACCACAGGATTCCCCCACCTACAGCTCCCCCTTTCAGCTGCCAACTGCTTGTCAGATTTTAATTAATGAGAAAGTCACTAGTAGTTATTCGTTTTTGGTTCTTTCTGCTTCCCTCTGGAGAATTCTTAAATGGAATTCAGAACGTTTTAATGTATACTCCTTTCTGAAAACGTTCTTCCCTCTCAGCAGTCACTGAGAAATGCTATTAGTTATGTTTTCATGCATTCAAAGCTCAGTCACTGGGAGGTAGTGTTAACCAATTAAGAAAAGCCAAGTGAGACAACTTCCCTCTACCTCCGACAGTGCAAACAACAGAGAATGGCTCTGTTCATGGGCTACAAAAATTATGACTTCACCACTTACAGGGTATTATACAGAACCAGACTCTCCACCCATCATTTTGGTACTTCAAAGATAGAAAAGAAAGAAAGAAAAAAGCAGGATGCTATGCTAGTCATTAGGTTCTGTTAATGAACTAGAGAAATTCTGACTGTACACCATTTATGGGTATGCGGAGTCAGTCTCTCCAACCATCACTTTTGCACTTCAGACAAAAAATATAAATAAATTCAGGGTGCTATGTTGGTTCCAGTAGAAGGCATCCAGACAGAGAGAGGGGAATAATACCTTTATTAAAATCAGAGAGAGATAGTCACAAACATTTGTGAAGTACAGTGGTCCCTCGGGTTAAGAACTTAATTCATTCTGGAGGTCTGTTCTTAACCTGAAACTGTTCTTAACCTGAGGTACCACTTTAGCTAATGGGGTCTCCTGCTGCCGCTGCGCCGCCAGCGCAATTTCTGTTCTCATCCTGAGGTAAAGTTCTTAACTTGAGGTACTATTTCTGGGTTAGTGGAGTCTGTAACCTGAAGCGTCTGTCACCTGAAGCATCTGTAACCCGAGATACCACTGTACAAGCAAAAGAAAGTGCTTATTGACACAACATGTAGTCAAAACTATGGAATTTATTGCTGCTAACATAATTGTCACCAACTTGAAGGGTGTATGGGGTGTTAGGGGAGGGGTAGTTTTCTCGGGTGGGAGACATATCATGCTCCCACATATCATGAGGTAGTTTGTCCACCTTTGATCCTCACCCTGCACTCAGCTCTCTCCTGTGGCTCCTAGAAGCTGTCAGCAGGCGACAGTGGCCACACCCCAGGGAACAACTTCAATTGGCCAGCTAAACCAAGTGAGGGTAGTTGATGGGTCTCAAACCCTCAGTGAGTTAGGGACTTGTGAAGACAAGCTCTGGCAGATTGAGTGGATGAGACTGATACTGAGTCCAGAGTCAAGAATGTGGTTTCTGCATGTACTGTAGAGGAAAGTGAAAGGCAGATGGGGCAGAAGGTAGCCCATCTAGGAGAAGCAAAACTCTGATCCTAAACCTCTGCCGCCTTGTGGGGTATCTTCAGGAGAAGAAAAGGCTAAGGAGTAAACCCTACGCAAATCCAGCATGGAGTCCCTAAGATGGTTGAATGGTGCCTTGTACACCTCCTTCTGGCAACTCCTGCAACTAAGCTGGTGCCAAATGTATTGCTCTGCTTTCCTTTGGACCACATCAGCAAGGCCAAGAGAGGGATCTTGTTGTCTGGCTTCACCCCTAGAGGCACACTCCATTGTCTCTCAACATAGGGTGGGTGCCAACAACAACAACAACAACAAGGGATTCAGCCTAGACTGGTCCATAATAGAAGAAGAAGAAGAAGAAGAAGAAGAAGAAGAAGAAGAAGAAGAAGAAGAAGAAGAAGAAGAGGAGGAGAAGAGTTTGGATTTGATATCCCGCCTTTCACTCCCCTTAAGGAGTCTCAAAGCGGCTAACATTCTCCTTTCCCTTCCTCCCCCACAACAAACACTCTGTGAGGTGAGTGGGGCTGAGAGACTTCAGAGAAGTGTGACTAGCCCAAGGTCACCCAGCAGCTGCATGTGGAGGAGCGGAGACGCGAACCCGGTTCCCCAGATTACGAGACTACCGCTCTTAACCACTACACCACACTGGCTCTCAGTAGAGAGACAGTAGAGTCTTGCCCATTATGGTAACTGTGGCACTGCCCCACTAACCTCAAGTCTGTCCTCCGCCAGCTCCCAATTGCCTGCCTTCTTATTATTTGCATCTAGCCCAGTGGGTGGCACTGGCTGTAGTTTCCCCCTCCTTGGTCTCAGTTTTGCCCTTGTTGCAGATCTTACTTAGCCTTTCCTCGTCTAGAAGAAGCCATAACTGAAAAAGAAGGCGGCTTTCTCCCCACTTGACCTTGGTTTTATAGATTCCTTTCCCAACGGCTTTTGTAAGTAAATTGAAAACCAGCACATTTTTTTTCGGAGCAATATTTACATTGGGAGGCATAAGAACCAGGGCTGTGTTAACAGTGTAAGATAAGCAAGTTTGTTTGCATGCATGAGTTTGCTTTTTTTATGAATTGGCTGATCTCTGAAATCTCTTACTGAAGATAGCACCTTTTATGCTGACTAAATGGGGGACTGTATTCCTTAGCCCCAGCTACCAGTTCTTGAATATTATTAAAATGCAGCAATATACAGCAGCCCATTCTAATGTGTCCAGCAAGATTCAGAAGGCATCTGTGTACTAAGGCTTTCAAGGCAGTAGCAAATGACAAACATTCGGTGCCAGTGACTAGGCTTTAATAACACTGAAAGAACTGCAGAGGTCTTTCATGTTGTTTATTATAGCGTGCCTGTAGCTACCCTACAGTGAGGGTTGTAAAAGTTCCCATCATAGCCCCAATTTTGATTCCTTCCCCGCATCCTTCATTTAATGTGAAAAAAAGAGCTTCTTTCTTTCTAGAGTTTCTGATGGGTGGTCCCTAACCAGAGGAGGCTTTGGGAAGAAAGTTTGAAGTTACTCGGGCAAGGACTGTGTGGAAAGGTTTCTACATCTCTGATTTTTTTTTATATTGGAAACTATAAGCAAATGTATTTATGTGTGTTCCGGTGTAACCACCAATATTACAATGATCTGTACAGGGTAATGAAAGTTCAAACTTCTGCTGCTGGAAGCATTAGCATTAGCTGAGACCCGCAATCTGTTGAAGCAAAAATATCTTCATTTATTATTATTTATTCATTTATATACTGGTTGTATGTCAAAATTGCCTGTAAGTGTAGCATCAATACATAGTTAAAATGCACAATATAAAAGAATCAATGGGGCAGAAAAGCATCCTTAGTTAAAATCTACAATATGATAAACAATTAAAAAACACAGCAATTCAAACGTTAAAAAACAGTTAAAACAATAAAATCAGATGTTCAGGGGAATGCTCACCTAAACAGGTGTGTCTTCAACAGCCGGTGGAATGCCATCACTGATGTGCCCTCTCATATTTCAGCAGGGATTTAGCATTCAATGAAATCCCAGTCTATTAATGAGGTGCTACAAAATAGCTGAACCTTGGCCATCATAGTCCACTTGAAAGCAACGTATAGTTGACAGCCATTTCTCTGGCTTTGGTTCTGTGCTTTTACCGGCACACAGAAACGCAGTTGGTGAAGCTTTTCTGGACACTTACTCCATGCCAGGAAAAATGCCATCTCCTTAGTTTATACATGTTTCAGTCTGCTGTTAAACCAATTAGCATGTGGATGCATAGCCTCCTCTGCTGACTTGATTCAAAATGAGCTCAGGTAAAATTAATGGGTCCCCCCACTGCCTCCAACCTGTTATGAAATCAAGGCCCATCTCAGTTCATCAGAAGCACAACAGGGCCAGGTCCCAAAACCCTGCCTTTCCCCCACTGTCCTCTTCTCTTCCCTTTTCCTTGTGGAAACAGGAATGGCTCATGACGAGTTAGCCCTCTTACACTCACAATCATATAGGACATCTTCCAGGGCCACCAGAATTGTAGTTCTGGGAACTGTATTTCTTACGGTTCTTGGTGGCCCTGGAAAATGCTGCTTGTGGTGCCATCGAGGGCAGCCCTTCACAACTTGTGCCTTCCAGATGTTTTGGACTCCTAAATCTCATCAGCCCATGCTAATATGGCCAATGAGGAAGGATGATGAGAGTGGAAGTTGAGGAATATTTGGAGAGCATCTGGTTGGGGAAGGTTCATTCAGAGCCTAACAGAGGCTGCTTGCACGAGGCTCTCACCATGACTGCCATTGGGAAATGTGTAATAAGTGAAAGAACTGGTTGGCTCCACTCACAATTATATTAAGGGTTGCATAAGTACCCTTCAGCTACACTCTCACATTCATTCCCATCTGGTCATCTGACTGCATCCTATAGAGATCTGACCCTTCGCACTGCCATCTGTGTAGCTGTGCCGCAGCTCAGCGTTGGCTCTCAGCTAATGTAATTAGAAGATTAAGTGTGTAAAAAAACAACGAATGTATCACTTCAAAACTTCTCTAAGCCAAAATAACTGTACTTGGGATGATTAAGAAAACTCAATTACACTACTGTTCACCTCAGTGAGGAGCTAAGGCCTCCCATTCACCCGGGGAGGATTTTTTTATGTCTTTCTTTAGAGGGTTCCCGTAAATCTTCTTACATTCTATTGGCTTTAAATAAAAAAGATGCCAGATTAAAATAACACACACACACACACACACAATCCTATTTCAGCTGGGCCTGTAAAGGTCTCTCCTTTCAACAAGACTCCCCAAGGAGGCAAAAACCTCAGCTTGAGAAAAGGTCAGCAAAAGTCTCTCTAAGCTCCTGAGGAAGCCGAAGTGACTCATCGTTTTATCAACCTTTTGGCTTTTATGTATTCCAGAGATGATTCAGAAATGATGTTTCTGGGGTCCCATGCTGGAGGTTCAGACAAAGAGTTCTCTGTTGACTTCACTGTTGTCTGTAAAGAAGAGTGGCTTTTTTCCGGCTTTGAAGAAGGAAAAGCTGGTTATTGTGTTTTTTTTTACTGCTACATTTTATGTCTCTCGAACGTTTGATTCACAAGCATCCCAGCATTCCTGGAGTCCAGTAATTCCCTATTAGGGACTTTAATTACAAATAATTAATCCTTTGTATCCAAGTTGTCGGGGAGGGGGGGACTATGTCACTGAAGGGACAGCAGCCCCAAAGAATGGTTTCTCTCTCCACCCCCCCCCCCTTTGTGATTTGCAAAGTGATGTCCCATGGAAACTGTTCCAGGAGGTTAATGGCTTGGTCAGTCTCTCTGCCCCTTGCAGAGAATGTGAATTTACTACTTGCTTTTTTGAGACAAGCAGTCTGAACCTGTTCAGCATGAGGAACACTGCAGTCCTCTGATTTCCATGGCTTTTGTTGCATCCGAGGCCCCAGCTGCGCTATACATTTAAAGCACCAGGATACCACCTTAAATGTACAGTGCATCTCCTTTATGCCACGTCTTCCCCCAAAGAATTCTGGGAGCTGTTGTTTGTTAAGGTGTTGAGAGCTCTTAAAGGTAAAGGGATCACTGCAGACGGTGACAGCAGTCATGAAATTAAAAGACGCCTGCTCCTTGGGAGAAAGGCGATGGCAAACCTAGACAGCGTCTTAAAAAGCAGAGACATCACCTTGCCAACAAAGGTCCGTATAGTTAAAGCCATGGTTTTCCCAGTAGTGATGTATGGAAGTGAGAGCTGGACCATAAAGAAGGCTGATCACCGAAGAATTGATGCTTTTGAATTATGGTACTGGAGGAGACTCTTGAGAGTCCCATGGACTGCAAGAAGATCAAACGTATCCATTCTGAAGGAAATCAGCCCTGAGTGCTCACTGGAAGGACAGATCCTGAAGCTGAGGCTCAAATACTTTGGCCACCTCATGAGAAGAGAAGACTCCTGGAAAAGACCCTGATGTCGGGAAAGATGGAGGGCACAAGGAGAAGGGGACGACAGAGGATGAGATGGTTGGATAGTGTTCTCGAAGCTACCAGCATGAGTTTGACCAAGCTGCGGCAGGCAGTGGAAGACAGGAGTGCCTGGCGTGCTCTGGTCCATGGGATCACGAAGAGTCAGACATGACTAAACAACTAAACAACAACAAAAGGGACCCCTGACCATTAGGTCCAGTTGTGACCGACTCTGGGGTTGCGGCGCTCATCTCGCTTTATTGGCCAAGGGAGCTTGCGTACAGCTTCCGGGTCATGTGGCCAGCATGACTAAGCCACTTCTGGCAAACCAGAGCAGCGCATGGAAACGCTGTTTACCTTCCCGCTGGAGTGGTACCTATTTATCTACTTGCACTTTGAGGTGCTTTCAAGTTGCTAGGTTGGCAGGAGCAGGGACCGAGCAACGGGAGCTCACCCCGTCGCGGGGATTTGAACCACCAACCTTCTGAAATAGCAGCAAAGGAATGGAGTAAATAGATGACAAGAGGTATATTATAGGCTTTAAAGTGCAAGATGCCTCATTATAACTCTCAGGAACAGAGGGTGCCGAAAGAGTTGAAGAATATTAGTTTCATATTCAGGACTATTTGAGTAGGCCTATCTTCAGGGTTCACAGAGCTATTTGCCTTTAAACTACAGAGATGGGGAATCTGCAGCATGGATGCCAACACCTATCAGTCCCAGCCAGAATGGTCAAGGATCAGGGATGATAGAAATTTAAATCCACAAACATCTAGAGCTCCCAGAGGTCCTATTCTTATAAGGTCTGTTTCTGCCCAGCCTTGAATCTTCCTGAAAAGGTATCCCATACCATCAAAAGTGGGACAAGAAAAGAGTTAAGGAGCAATAATGAGGAAGAAGCAAGAGCAATGCTATGCTACACAAGATCAGAAGCAACTGCTGGGGAACAGGTAGATATAAAGGGGGAGGCAGAAGACCCTTCAAAGAACCCAGTTCTCTCTCTCCTGTGCACCATTACTCCAGATATCTGCAATGGCAAGATCTTTGGCAAAATGACCAGTGGGGTTATGCTGAATTGATGAATATAGACAGGCCATTTATCTTTTCATCTACTAATTCACGGGTTCGAAAAGAATGTCCATCACGGCTAAATAATAACTTTTTTAAAATTATATTTTATAATTATATTTGCCCTTTTAAAATATGTTTTGGCTTCTCAAAGGCTCTAGCCGGTCACTCTTGAAAAACTGACTATCCAAAAATCAAGGGTTATTTCAGATGCAACATAAATTGTAGACTATTCTTAAAGTTACAAATAACTTAGAAAACTGAAAGAGAGTGTAAGCCAGCCTTCATCAAGCTGGTGTCTTCCAGATGTTTCGACTTTGCATTTAAAACCAGTTTTAAACCTCCCTTAATTTTGATTGCTGCAGCATACTGGAGAAGCGGGTGTATGACATTTTCCCTTTGGTGCCAGTTTTCAGTCAAAATCACACTTCTTCTTCCAAGCCATTAATCAATTTGCCTCAGTGGGGAAAGCATACAATAGTTGTGTTTTAAAACGTCACTGAAGAATGGGTGATTCGGTGTTTCTGATCAACCCCCGCCTCCCCCCACACTTTTAAATGAAGATTGAATTTTCAAGAGAGCTGATCTGAGATCCTGTCTACTCAAGAGAGCTCTGAAATCCCGTCTACTCTATGGGCATGATCTATTTTCTCATATAAAAGAGGAGCCCATAAAAGTACGGTGTGCTTACTTCTGCCGAAACATCTCCTCCTTATATAGGGATGCTAATTTAAGTGCAGAGTTGAATTTTGGAGTCTCAGAAGCTCAGTCTTGTCCCATTTATTTGGCTTGGTTTTTAAAGCAGCCCACCTGCTGATATAGAGGGTGTGCCTTGGCTGCGCTGGGGGATACTATTTGTGAGCTGGAAGCCTGCCCATGCTGGCTGATGAAAGATGCTCTGGAGAGACCTGGTCCTAGGCTGACTGGTGTCATTAACACTTTGTTCAGGGAGGGCAGGATGTCAGATGGATTCAGCTTTGCAGTAGTTCAAAAAGCGAAACCGAGCCTGAATGTCGGCTCCCCCAGCTTACCATCAGCAGCCCCAGGTGAGGTATCTGTTGCTGGACTGTACCACTAAGACTGCAGGTGGTGGATCAAATGTCTGAGTTCTCCTGCACATGAAAATAAAAAAGAAACCTTCCTGTGCATATAAAACTAGCAGGGCTGGAACGAAAGTAATAGACTTTCCCTTAAAATATTCATTTTCTGTGGCATGGAGATTTCATATTGGGGTAGGTGGGTGTTCAAACAATACCCTACCTGCGCCTGAAGTGGAAAAGCCCAGTAGGCAATATAGTGGTACCTCAGGTTAAGAACTTAATTCATTCCGGAGGTCTGTTCTTAACCTGAAACTGTTCTTAACCCGAGGTACCACTTAGCTAATGGGACCTCCCGCTGCTGCCCGCGCAATTTCTGTTCTCATCCTGAAGCAAAGTTCTTAACCTGAGTTACTATTTCTGGGTTAGCGGAGTCTGTAACCTGAAGAGTCTGTAACCTGAAGCATCTGTAACCAGAGGTACCACTGTACGTACATATATAACATGCATTCTCAACACTGCTCTTTTGGAGAAAGATATTCCCTAACAGCTACGAAGAAGACATACAGAATATTGCTACCTTTCTAGTGGCCTGCAAGGCTACCATTAAGCCTGGATATTAAACTAGCATTAAGCCAACAATTTGCTCAGTGGTCCCCACCTAAAGCAGTAATGAAGAACATATGCCTCTCCAGCTGTTGATGTGCTACGACTTTTATCATCCCTGACCATGGGCCATGCTGGCTGCGGCTGATGGGAGTTGGAGTCTAACAACAGGCGGAGGGCCAAAGGTTCCCCATCTCTGGGTTAAATGAACTTCCATATCAGCAGTGGAAGGGGAAAAAAAATACATGTCACCTTGCCCAATGGGCAATGCCACCCACACAGAGAGAGGAGGAATATTTCTGGTCTTCAAAGCAATCTGTTTACACCAGACAAATTAAAAAGGGCTTCTGAGTTCAAGTTTAGCAAAGAAAGAATGCACAGAAATATGAAAACAAGATAAAAAGAGAGAGAGGAAGCCAAGGCATTTCGAGACCAGTTTCATGTGTTTGCTATGGATTTAAGTGATCTGCAAATAGTCATTTGATGAAATGTGACATTTCTTGCCTCATGTAAGCAAAATGAAATGATGGACACTTCAAAGCATCAGCAGAGGGAATTTAAATTAAGCAGTATTATCTTAAGACACAGCATTAATCAGATTGCAAAGAATTGGAGAATTTAGCATTGATTTGTTGTCATTTGCTCTCCACCACACTGTTTGTGAAAAGGAGGAATTGCCTCTTGGAGGTCTGGAAAGACTCCCACTTTGCTTCTTTCCTTTTATTTCATAACAGGCTGCTGCTGGTGGCTACTGAACCAAATACATCCTACCAGAGTTTGTCTGCCATGCCTACCTATTTTGTCAGACATGACAACAATGACTTGTTGCCCATACTGACCATTCTCTGCCTGGTGTGTTTGTGTGCACACGCAGAAATGACAGTAACACTTCTGTGACCATTCCTAGAGTGCCTACTGAAAGGTTCAGTGATAAATGAAGTTATAGGGACCCAGGCAGAGGGCCTTCTCGGCAATGGTGCCCTCCCTTTGGAACACCCTCCCAAGTCAAGTTGATAAAGAACTACACAACTTTTAGAAGACATCTGAAGGCAGCCCTGTATTGGGAAGTTTTTAATGTTCGGCGTTTTATTATGTTTTTATATTTTGCTGGGAGCTGCTCAGAGTGGCTGGGGAAACCTAGTCAAAGCAGTCTGCTCTCTATGAGAAATGCAGTTCTTGGCCTAGTTTGCAGAGAACAAATTAACTCTCTTCTTTCCTGATGGCCATCCCCACCACCATTTGACAGCAGAAATACTTCTTTCTATTAAGTGGACCGAAAATTCATGGTATGGACATGAGCAAACCCAATTCTCACAGTGAGGGAATCACCAGAAGACCCTCGGAACTGGAACTCAGTGTCCGGGCTCAATGATGGGGGTGGAGACGCTCCTTCAGGTATACTGGGCTGAGGCCGTTTAGGTCTTTAAAGGTCAGTACCAACACTGAATTGTGCTCAGAAACGTACTGGGAGCCAGTGAAGATCCTTTAGGATTGTGTTATATGGTCCCAGCGGCCACTCCTGGTCACCAGTCTTGCTGCCACATTCTGGATTAGTTGTAGTTTCCAAGCCATCTTCAAAGGTAGCCCCAAGTAGAGTGCATTGCAGTAGTTCAAGCAGGAGATAACCAGAACATGCACCATTCTGGTGAGACAGTCTGTGGGCAGGTAGGGTCTAAGCCAGCATTCTGTGACCATTGCTGCATCCAAGATTCACCTTCAGGCCTCAATGAAGGTGAGGGGAGATTATTATTATTATTTTATTAAAAGCTGTTGACCTAAAACAGTAAACTGTTTATAAGATGTGAAAGTAGGACCCTGAAGCTTGTGGCAAAATGGATAGCTGGTCCCTTGCCCAGGTGAGGAAGAACATGGAAGGTGGGTCATCAAAACCACTTCACTTTTGTGGAATAATAATTCACATATAGGAAACTATGTAATATGCCACAGCACTTCAATTGGGACTGTTGTGAGAAAGTTTTTCAATTGCTTTGGGGAAGCCAAACTTTATTATCTCTGCCACATTCCTCTTACCCACTGACCCAGTTGCCTTGTTTGTTAATATCTAGTCATCGTTTGCTTGTATTGTGAAGACTGAGACAAAGTAGGCATTGAGGAATTCTGTCGCCTTTGTGGACTTGGGTGAATAGCCTTTTTGTCCTGAAAGAGAAACAAACCCACAGTTTCCTTTGTCTTTCTCCTCTAATATACCTTTGATTATGCTTAACATTCCTCTCTAACATGCTTAGCTGATTGTAACCTCTTCCCTAGCCTCTATTTTGCAAAAACAGGGCTTGAAAGAGGTAGTCTTTGCCATGTGGGTATTCAGAGACTACCAAGTGATGAATTTTCCTCCCTGCACTCAGCTAGAGGTAACAGACATAATCAACACCTCTATGATGCTCCCTAGCAGGGGCAGCAAATATTTATCAGACCAAAAGCCACATTCCCCTTGTGTCAATTTTCTGGAGGCCACATGGCAGTTGTGTGGAGAGTCCAGAGGCAAAAGTGGTTGGAGCAGTGAATGTGAATTTTATCTTTGTACAGTAGGCTAGTTTCTGCACATTCACATATTCAGAAGACTTTTAAAAAGAAGAAGATAAGAAGAATCTGCAGCAGGTCATCAGGCCAGTGGCCTATCCAGTTAAACATTCTGTTCTCCCACTGGCCAACCCAATGTCTATGGGAAGCTTGTAAGCAGGATCTGAGTTCAACAGCACTCTCTTGTTATTCTTTCAAGTGCCATTTGGTGGAAGTAAGGCCGGGGGGGCGGACGGGCACAAGGCAGAGGTCCTTATCTCTGGTGACCTGGCAGGTGCAGAATTCTCTTCCACTGGACCTGCATTGAATTCCTACATTGCAGGCATTTCAGAAGGCCCCAAATACTATTTTCCCCAATTGCCTTTCAGGGGTATTTGTCCAGAAAAGTGGCCTTAAAAAGAAAGGAAGAACATGGATGTGTGTGGCATGTGTGTATTTTTGTGCAAGTACATAAGTCTGAAAACCACAGTATACATTGGTTTCCCATCCTATATGATCACGTCAGAATAAATACGGATCCCTTTACAAGTGACAGTATGTGTGGCAGAAATAGAATCATAGAATTGTAGAGCTGGAAGGGACTCTGGGGGTCATCTAGAGAACGGGCCTTTTCTGCAGTGACTTCCCATTTGTAGACTGGTTTCCCCAGGAAGGTTCGGCTAGCACCTTCATTATACACCTTTAGGTGCCAGGCCAAAAAGCTCCTCTTTAACCAGGTCTATGGCTGATTGCCACTCCCCTCCTTGATGCCAATGATAGGAAGGGAGCAGACTTCACTTGATAAAGGCTTCCAATGTTCTAATCAAGAGTCCCCTGTTATTTGTTATATACATAAGTAATTTCTGAGGGCTCTATACAAAACTATAGAAAAATGATAATTTTTTATTAAAATGCTGATGAATTTTCATGTGGGGGGTTCTTTCTTTTTAATTGCAAGCTGATGTGTCAATGTGGAGAACTGAACTTTAGATTGGTAAAATGAGAGAAAATGAAGCTGACAGATTTGCACATCCCAGCTTAGGGACATAGGAAGCTTCTTTTGTTGTTGTTGTTTAGTTGTTTAGTCGTGTCTGACTCTTCGTGACCCCATGGACCAGAGCAGGCCAGGCACTGCTGTCTTCCACTGCCTCCCGCAGTTTGGTCAAACTCATGCTGGTAGCTTCGAGAACACTATCCAACCATCTCGTCCTCTGTCGTCCCCTTCTCCTTGTGCCCTCCATCTTTCCCGACATCAGGGTCTTTTCCAGGAGTCTTCTCTTCTCATGAGGTGGCCAAAGTATTGGAGCCTCAGCTTCAGGATCTGTCCTTCCAATGAGCACTCAGGGCTGATTTCCTTCAGAATGGAGAGGTTTGATCTTCTTGCAGTCCATGGGACTCTCAAGAGTCTCCTCTTTATAACAAGTCAAACCCAGGACCCATCTAAGCTCAATCTTGACTACACTGGTTGGCAGGGGGCCCTTCAGTGGGCTTTTCCAGTTGTACCTGGAGATGTTGAGGATTGAACTAGCAGCCTCCACGTAGAGCAGCCACTCTGTAGTCCCTTCTGCTTGACACATGTCGGACAAATTCATGTACAAAGGGACAGAAAAGCTGATTTTTTTAAAAAAAAATCAAGTATTAACCCTAAATATACTGATTCTTCAGAGCAGAAGGTTATCTCTTTTGACGCGGCTGGCATGCATAGCATAAACAGAAGCAGGCTATTTTCAGCATTCCTCCACAGTGATGCAATGTTTGTGAACAACAGCACTGTACAGTCTCCTAGCTTCAAAGGCCTTTTCTCCTGAAAACTTTGCTCCTTCCTGCAAATACTTTGTGCCAACTCCCTGTAAGCTAGCAGTGTTAATTCATTAGGCATCATGCTTTTCTGTTGTGTCACAATCTTATTTAATTATAACTATCCCCTCCTCTTGCCCAGGTGAAGCGAGGCTTTCTACTACCTGATAATTTAAACACTCTGTGGCAGTGGAGGTGGGGTCAGGTGAGGGAAGAGCTGAACAAATAAGTAACTAGCGTAAGAGTTGAAGGGGTAGGATATCATGGACAATAGTAATATTTGTCCATCTATCCCTAGCAGACTCTTCCTTCACACCTGGATTAAGTCTCCATTTGTTAGTCTTCATCCAAAGGAGTGGTGTTGCACATCATCAACAGCACATGCCAAATGACGCGTCAATCTCTTCTTTATAGATGTTAAAGAACACGGAGAGCAAGGCTGGTCTCTGCAAGACACCATAGGCCAATGTCCAAGGTGCTGAACATAGAAGTTTCCCAATATCACTTTTTGGAATTGACCACTAAGTAGGACTGGAAGTAAAAGAAGTTTGTAAAAAAGAAGAAAAGAGCTTGGCCACTTGTATTTCTGTAAAATGATGCCCTCACAGGAGAGGTCTTATAATTATAAAAACCCCACCCAGATTGAATCAAACATTGGGGGACATTTTCACCTCACTCAACCTCCCACAAAATGCCAATCCCAGCACCACACTAATTTGGTTTGTATATAAATGTACTTTGGTTTTAGAGGAGATATGCCCTAATTGGCAAACACCACAGAAAGGTCGGCTTTCGTTAGTAAGTTTTATTACTCACGGAGCGGGAGAAAGATGAAAAGGAACAGAAGAAATGACTCCTCCAGACCACAGGAACTGCACAACGCTCAGAAATAAAAGATGGAACAGTGGAGGATGTCAACTTTGCAAATGAGATTTGGGGGACTCCAGAATTTTGGGAGGAGAATTTCAGAAGCATGTTGAGCCCAAAGACAAGAGTGCTTTTGTGTTCACTTTCAGTACTGCTATGCTCCCAAATAACATTCCATTGGAAAACGAGTTTCAAGTAACACAGACCTCCACACCACCTTTTGCTTTGCAGGTACGTACCACCTGCATGTACAAAGACTATTTCCTGGGTGGGAGGAGAGAATGGTGGTACCCTGCTGAGAGACTCCACACAGAACAGCATAGATGCTGAGATCAATTGCAGGAGCTGGCATGGAGTGAAGGCATTGATTTGATTTGATTTGACTCTGGAACTAGCCCTGGTAAAGTAATTAAGGTTGTGTTTTCAGGACAAAAGGGGGGGGGGAGTGGTGAAAACGTCTTAAAATCCAAAGAAACAAAATTCTTGATTCCCATCCAAAAAGTTTCGAACAAGATCCCATATGGACTATATGTAGTCCTAGGAAGAAAATGTAGGATAATGTCTGGTGCATTCCTGTTTCTGAACCTTTTGTTTTGACGGCTGAAAATAGGGTCTACCCCAGCCATGGCATACATCAGGGGTCAGCAAACTTTCTCAGCTGATCTACTGTCCCTCAGACCTTGTGGGGGCAGACTATATTTTTGGGGAAAATACACAAATTCCTATGCCCCACAAATAATCAAGAGATCCCTTTTAAATAAAAGCACACATTCTACTCATAAAAACACCAGGCAGGCCCCACAAATAACCCAGAGATGCATTTTAAATAAAAGGACAGATTCTACTCATGTAAAAACATACTGATTCCTGGACCGTCTGCAGGTCAGATTTAGAAGGCAAATGGGCTGGATCTGGCCCCCGGGCCTTAGTTTACCTACCCATGGCACACATGCTTAGTAAGAACAAATGATTTTTTTGCCCAAACATCCAGTATAAATGGGTAGCTGTGCATTTGTGGAATGTGACACTTCTGTTGAAGACAAATTACTGGCTTTGCTCAGCTAAATGAGCCAAATGCTATTCCTAGGTACATTTTGATGAATTTCCTGAGTCTGTGCTCTGTTCTAGCCAATATCAGTAGCTAGAAACTGGGGCTAAGCTATGTTTATTTGTGAGATGTTTATAGAGTCAATATGTGGGGAAAACATATTACTAGCTTATCTCTTTTCACCCCTCACTCCTCCAGTCCTTTGCAAACTTAGGTGCTCTGATACTAATATGGAGATTCCTTGCCTGCATGGACTCCCCCATTCACGTCACTGTGCAAAAGCTACACACAGAGAGCTGCCTCTTCATTTTAAGTGAATGGGCGTCTAGGATTTCTGGATTCGTGTGTGACACTGCCTGTGTGGTGAACCACTGAACCATAAGGGGGGGGGATCTTCTCAGTGAAGTAATTTTAGGTCCTGCACTGACTTTGCCCCCACCCACCCCCCAACAAACCATTGGCTCCACCTGGGGAGGAAGGAGTGTAAAAAGACTTCCTGTTGCAGTTGAATCCAGCTTGGACAACAAGGTTTCCTGAGTTCTAACATGTTCCTGGACCTTTTGATCCTACCTCCTGACTTGTTCTTCAGTCTTGACTTGTTCTTCAGTTCTGACTTTTCGCTTGTTCCTTGACTTTACCTCTTGCCCTGTGGTCCTGACTTACTCCTGGCTGGTCCCATCGTTCCTGGCTTGCCCAGGACTGTTGCCTATGGCCAACCCTAACAATGGGGAAGTCTGCTATACAGGAATAAAAACTTGGCTTCAGAGCATAATGGGGCTTTAGGCTGGGATTATTTCTGACCAGTTACTCTCGAAATGAGTGCTAGATGGACCAATGGTCTGACTTTCTGTAAGGTAGCTTCCTTGCCTAAGAATTCATGTTGTGCCAAGACTTACATCAATAGTAATTAAAGAATACTGTGTAAAAAAGAGAAACATGTACAGAACAAAATCCTTGCCCTAAGGGAAAATTGCTAACTGATCCACAGGGCATGCAAGCAGTAGCTCAAGGAACGGCAACAATTAAGTTATCTAATACAATTTTAATTAGCACATAATTTGATTTTTTCTCATTTTAATTTAAATAATTTTACTCTGTACTAGAAAATAAATTGGAACAGAATGAGTGGCTTTAGAAAGAGAAACCCAGCAATTATTTCAACATAGCCCAAAAGTGGAACCAAGTCTTAGGACCTGCCTGGCCTTTGATAATACGTTCAGTTCAATTTTTCTTTTTCTTTTTTAAGAATAAAAGAACAAAATGGGTAATTTGTACCATACATACACATGAAACAAATTAATCCTGGAGGTTTTTTTTTAAAAAAAACACAAAACATAGTTTGATGGAGAATGTAATGAAATTCCTATAACACCACCTAACACAAGGACTTTGAAAAGCATAATAATAATAATAATAATAATAATAATAATAATAATTGTACCCCGCCCAGTTTCACAGGGTTGTCTCAGCCACTCTTCCCTCCTTTGCCCTGTTATTAATTTGTAAACAACCCCCCCAAATCACCTATATATGCAATAGACTTTTGTTGTTATCATAAGCATTTAATTCTGTATTAATTTAAGAGTAGAGAAAGAATTTCTATTCTGAACTGAACAAGTTTGGGTTAATTTGGCTGAGTTCCTCTTCACCACCTGGATTTTCTATTGACCTCCACTGTACTCAACTGTTGGCTGTAGCATTAAAAGTTCAAGGAGGAAAGCCAACACTGAATCTGGTTTTCTTCCACCGCTTGCCTCATCCACTCACATCACCATTCAGCTTGCTCCTGATCATCTGAAGACTCACTGTGTTCCTCTCTTTCTCTCTGTATATATGTGTGTGTGTGCATGCGTCTGTGCCTTGATCCGTACAAGCTACCTCCCAAAAAAACAGCTGCAGCAAATTCTCTTCAGAAAACGTGCAGGGAGCTTTGCCGCATTGCCTTGTCAAAGATATCAAGCCCCTTCCAACAATGGCTGCCTTCCCCAAGGATTTTGGAACTGGCGAAGGCAGCGCAAAATGTTTTGGCCCCACTCCTTTCCCACACTGTGGCTAGGAGGCCCCCAAGCACTGCAAACACACCCTGGGTATTTTCTTATCTCGACTAGCAGAGTGGAAGCAAGAGTTTCACGGTATAAATTCGGAATAGGGAACCTTTCTTTCAGCCAGAGCCACAGTATCTTCTGGGAAATCTTCCAGGGGCCACATGCCAGGGGGCAGAAGCAGAGGTAAAAGTGTACAGAAAAATGAATGTGAATTTTACCACAGGGCATTGAATAAGTTTCTACACACCTTTTCTGTCCTCCACACAGGCTACCTAAGGGACATGAAGGCTCAAGGTTGCTTTCCAGCTGTGCAAAACACCCAAACATGATGCTAAGCAAAGCTGTGGCCTGGGGAGAGTGAGTGATGGTAGGGAGGACGGGTGGCTTGTGAGAATCCCATGGGCCATATGGAGATGCCTGGAGGGCCACATTTAGCCTGTGGTTCCTCGTTCCTGGTTTAAATGTAGCTTTAAAGCATATAATTTCAAGATCAATCTGGACATATGATACCATGTTTGGAATGTGCTGCCTAGTGAAGCACACCTGAAGCTGACCAGTGCTTGATTGCCTGCTAAATATTCATTTTGTTCTCCCTATTTTCTACTCTCCTAGGAAAAGGAGTGTGGATGACATGATGAGAACCTAGCAGTATCCAGGCCAGCAGTATCCAGGCCAGATCCAGGCATCATAAAGCTGAAGGACAATCCATTGCTTTCCAGTGTATATGGCTGTAACATGTCAATAATTTCCCATGAAATTTGTCGAGATCAAGTCAAAACTGTGTAGAACTTAGTTGAATATCACCTAGTGAGGTGAACTGTGTGCCGGCTAACTTTCTGTGTGCCAAAAGCTAACTGTAGATGGGTAGCTTCAAGGCTCCAGCTCTCCTCCTTTTTTAACAGAGGACTCCATCAAACAGAGATCTGTCCTATGTGACATAGGGCACTGGATTTCACCTTTAGCCAGTGATAAGGACCCCGATACATCATGGTATTTTGAACGGTATAGACCTAGATCCAGCATTTAAATTAGGACCAATGTTCGCAATGTGGTTGCCACGAGAAGGCTGCCTGAGACCACTGTATTCCATGATTAATAATAATTTTGCCAGCACCAACAGCACCTGGTGCAAAAAGGCCCTTTGAATATATTTACATACTTTTATGAAATGCAGTAGTTAAGTTACAATCAAATGTTTTTCTGTGTGTGTGCAAGTAGATAAATAGGTACCGCTGCGGCGGGAAGGTAAACGGCATTTCCATGCGCTCTGGTTTCCGTCGCAGTGTCTCGTTGCGCCAGAAGCCGTTAAGTCATGCTGGCCACAAGACCCAGAAAGCTGTCTGTGCACGAACGCCGGCTCCCTCGACCTGAAAAGCGAGATGAGAGCCGCAACCCCAGAGTCGCCTTTGACTGGACTTAACCATCCAATGGTCCTTTACCTTTCACCATTTTACTCATACAGAAATTAAAACCGTGGCCTTTTTGGAAAACACAGTTAATTGTTTTTACTATAAAAGCAACATTCCAGAAAAATGAAGAACTTAATTGAGGTGGAGCACAGGGCGGCGTCAGCATTGTTACAGACCCAAAAACTTATCACACTCATTGAGCGCTGCATGAAGGGAAGAAGTTGTTTTTATTTTGTTCAGTATTATGGAACACAAGAGAAGCACACCCAAAAGATCAAACTTAATTTCTTGTTGTTTAGAATGCCATTTCAAAAGGAAAGTTAAGTTATATTTTAGCACTCAACACCTACACACCAAAGTACATAACCCAGATGAGCTAATCTTTAAGACCGGAGTAGAAATGAGCTAATGTTAGGGGATTGCATGCACAATATGGCAAGAGATCAGTAACAAAGGAGGGAGGGTGAACCACCCAAAACTGCTCAGCTGCTAGCAATAAAGAAGCAGCAAGTTGCAAAATGCATTAACCATTTCTGTGCATTGTTCACTTGGAGCACTTTTTTTTTCCTACAGAAAAGGCAAATGTAAAACTTTGCTTTGATGCTTGGGCACGCTCGATACAGCCAGGCCTGTTTTTGCAATTCTGGGGGAAAGATGTGCTCTCTCTCTAGAATGATAAAAGATTGTGCGTAACCGTGGACAGTTTGGATGCTAAATTGACAATATCGTATATCCACAGATAGAAGTTTTGAAAAAAATTAATAAAACGAAACAAAAAAGAACCTTAATATCCTAATTTGAGTTTTAAAAGCTTGAAGTTGGCCTCTGAAGCTTAAGAAACTGAATTTGTGAGCTGTTAAATGTCAGGACTGACCTCTGGGAGTTTTGAGGAGGGATGATGTGGTGAAGGTCAGCCTTCAGGTCATGTTTTATTATACAAGAAGTTTAATTGTTCTGGCGAGGAAGCAAAAGTGACTCATTGACTTGAAGTGGGTCCCTGTCTCCCAGCGCAGATTTTGACTGGAGGAGGATACGGCTAGCAATAATATCTTTAAAAGAGCTGAACTGCTTTGCTTCACTGTTTTAACTACTTCCATCTAGCTTCATTTACTTTGGACATAAAAATTGAGAAGGGTCCAAGGATAGCAAAAAACAGTGCCTTTGTCACCCTTTTTGAACCCTTTTTTGCTCTGTTTAAATTATGCCTTTTTGCCAAAGAAAATTGTATATTATTGGGCCTTTTCTGAGCCCCCTTTTAATGGAAGAACATTAAATCGTTTATAGCTATAAGCACTAAAAAAAACCAAAGCATCAAGTTTGTGGTATGGCATTTTCCAGTTGCATTTTTGTTATCTCGAAATTCTCTGACACTGGGCTCAGGAAAACAACAACAACAACAGTTTTATTTTTTCCTGGGTATCTTTTTGTTGTTTTGATTACTGTTCTTTTAATTATGTAGACGTATATAAAAAATAGATTTATGATACTGATCTGCTCTAAACTTTTTTGAGGAGTTGAAGAGAGAGACGATGGACTCCAGTGAGAAAGCTATTTAATAGTTTCACTTTCCCATTCAGTTCAATAGGGGTAAAGTGGACCTCTGCCGGTCTTAAAAGTTCAAGCTATTATTTTTGTTGTTGTTGTTGATGATACTATTATTCAAAATTGAAATAAAACACCACACAACAACTGCCCTCATTGCTGTTGGCACGCCGTTTGAAGTAGCTCAGGTTTGCTGAAAGAAAGAGATTTACAACTATTTCAAACAGCTGCCGAGGTCCACAGAGGGTGAAAATGCATGTATTCATTAAAAAGCAAATCAGTTAAACCAGATCTATTGGAAATTGAACTTGCTGTTAAACAGGTGCATGTTAAAAAGGAACCCTTCAGAACACAATGGAAAAAAACAGGCCATAAAATTATATTTAAAAATGTAAATAAATAAAACTTTAAAATAAATAGAACAATAATGCATAATTATAAGGGAAGCTTACGACTGCAAGGCAAAAAATGTTATGGTCATCTTGGACCGGCTCTGTTGTTTGGCAAACCAAGGCAATCGCCTCAGATAGCTGACTTCAAATATCACGAAAGAACTACAAATTATTTAATGTATGTATTATTGTTGTGAGATGAGCTTGTGGGATTCTTCTGCTTTTAGGGGCAAAAAGAAAACTGGCAGGCCTTGGGGGCATCGGCTGCTGTGCCTCAGAAAGCAAATCTCACGAACGGCTTCTGATCCTGCATCACAAACCAGTGTAAAACAAGTAGTTGCAGAATATATACTGTATTTTTCGCTCTATAAGATGCACTTTCCCCCTCCTAAAAAGTAAGGGGAAATGTGTGTGCATCTTATGGTGCGAATGCAGGCAGGAGGCTCTGCTCAGCGCTCCCTTTAAAGAGCCGTGTGGAGCATGTCTGCGGCTCTTGGGGGCTTTTCTCCGAGGAGGGAGAAGGGCTGCCGTTCTCCCTCCTCGGGGAAAAGCCCCCAAGAGCCGCACAAACGCTCCACACACTTTTTAAAGGAAGTACTGCTCTTGAGGGAGCCTTCATCCCACTGCCCGGGAGAGGCTTCACACGGCTATCCCATAAGCCAAGACAGCAAGAGGCTATCCCAGAAGCCAGATCCCTCTTGCTGTTCTGGCTTCTGGGATTCAGATTTTTTTTTCTTTTCTTGTTTTCCTTCTCCAAAAACTAGGTGCGTCTTATGGTCTGGTGCGTCTTATAGAGCGAAGAATACTGTGAATACAGCAAAGAGCAGGCAAGATGTGAGCATTGCTCAGTGGTAGAGGATGCAACTTAGCATGTGGAAGATCCCAGGTTCAGTCCCTAGCATTTCCTGGTAAAAGGACCAGGGGACAGGAAATAACTCTGCAGGAAGCTGCTGCCAGGAATAGCAAATGAAACTGGGCTAGATAAGAGTCGGTGGAAGAAGATTGGAAAAAATTTAAAGTATACCTTCAAAAGTATTGTAAAATTAAGGATTGTTAGAAAGATGTTGGAAAAAGAAAACTGCGGTTTTGGTAGAAACGATATAAAGGATTAAATAAAAATGAATTAAATTATTATTAAGTTAAGTTATAAACAAGGTTTGAAGGATTTGCTGAAATAAAAATTTGAACTAGAATACAAAAACGGGAGGTGTGAGGAGGTCAAGGAAATAAGTAAAGGAAGAAAGTTATGTAAAGGTTTAATCTGTTTTTTTTTCTATTTCTAAATGATTGTATTTTTTTTCTTTTTTTCTTTTTTATTGTTGTATTTTTTCTGTCTTTTGTATTTCTCTTTTCTTTTTTTGTAATCTTTAAACTTTGAATAAATATTTTATAAAAAAAAGAAAAGAAACTGGGCTAGATAGAGACATGGGAGACAGCCTCCTATCTCTTAAAAAAGAGCTCTTAGCAATGTGCAGTAGTGCTGGAGGTAAAGCAGTGGTCCTGGTGTGAGGATAGCAGTGTATAATGAGTCCATGTGTCCATTTGTAAAATGTTAAGAGGGCATTGCTTCGTTGTTGGCTTGTCTAATTTCTCAACTTTGTTACAATTGGCTGGGGGCGAAACCCTAAAGCATAAGAATATAGTCTGAGTGCCTCACTTGTAGTTTCATAAATCATTTAATGTGTCAACACGAATGGAAGTTATTAATACTGCAGTTGCTGTATAAGGGATTGTTATTATGACCATAATGTAATTGAAATTAACAAGATTTTGGAATACAGAAATAAAGAAAATCATCAAACCATATGAGACACCACCTAAACTATAAAATTCGGTACAGTGGTACCTCGGGTTACAGACGCTTCAGCTTACAGATGCTTCAGGTTACAGACTCCGCTAACCCAGAAAAAGTACCTCGGGTTAAGAACTTTACTTCAGGATGAGAACAGAAATCACGCAGCGGCGGCCCAGCAGCAACGGGAAGCCCCATTAGCTAAAGTGGTGCTTCAGGTTAAGAACAGTTTTAGGTTAAGAACGGGCCTCCAGAACGAATTAAGTACTTAACCCGAGGTACCACAGTATTTGATTATTATATAATTGGTATTAGTAATTATATTATAAATTGGTATTGTTATAATGAGGCTATTATTGGATTGTAATTGAAAACTATTAGAAATTATTAGATGATAGATTAGATAGATGATAGATAGATAGATAGATAGATAGATAGATGATAGATAGATAGATAGATAGATAGATAGATGATAGATAGATAGATAGATAGATAGATAGATAGATATAGATAGATAGATGATAGATATAGATAGATAGATGATAGATAGATAGATAGATAGATAGATAGATAGATAGATGATAGATAGATGATAGATAGATAGATAGATAGATAGATAGAT
This sequence comes from Podarcis gaigeae, assembly GCF_964106915.1. Taxonomy (NCBI): domain Eukaryota; kingdom Metazoa; phylum Chordata; class Lepidosauria; order Squamata; family Lacertidae; genus Podarcis; species Podarcis gaigeae. The sequence goes on from NC_139680.1 coordinate 93,518,708, forward strand.
AGATAGATAGATAGATGATAGATGAGATAGATAGATTAGATAGATAGATGATAGATAGATGATAGATAGATAGATAGATAGATAGATAGATAGATAGATAGATAATAGAGATAGATAGATAGATAGATAGATAGATAGATAGATAGATAGATAGATAGATGATAGATAGATAGATAGATAGATAGATAGATAGATAGATAGATAGATAGATGATAGATAGATAGATAGATAGATAGATAGATAGATAGATGATAGATAGATAGATATAGAAAGAATTAGGGTTCCCACCCATCCCTAGAAAATGTGATCATCCTTTTTTCTTTTGGAGGAAAGTGTCTGGTTTGGACTTCAAACGGGATGCCTTTCTTCACGTATTCAGGCTCCTCCTCCTTTCTTCTCCTCAAAACTGTGCAGGCAGAACGTGGGTCCAGTCGGGGGGAGGGAGCAAGAGCCTGAGCGGGAGTTTGTGCGGGCAGAGGGTGGGTCCATGAGGAGAAGAGCATGGGAAGCAGGCAGAGAGTGAGGTGGGGCTGAGAGGAGGAGTTTTCGCACAGGCAGGTGGGTCAGAGATGGAGACTCAGAGAGAGCAATGGATTGCTTTGAAGTCATTTCTGCACCAGGCAAAGTCTTGGTTTTTTTTTTTAGCCCCCTAATTCCCCCCCCTCAACCTGTCCCATATTTTGCCAGGCCTGCCCTTTATTTTGCCCAGCCAAAGGTGGCAACCCTAATAAGAACATAAGAAGATCCCTGGTGGATCAGACCAAGGGCCCATATAGTCCGGCATCCTTCTCACAGTGACAAACCAGACAGAATAACAGAACTGTAGTGTTGGAACGACCCCTGCGAGTCAACCCCTACAATGCAAGAATCACAGCTAAGGAACACCCCACAGATGACCATCTAACCTCTGTTTATAAAACTCCAATGAAGGAGATTCCACCACCTTTCAGGATAGACCTTCCCACTGTCTGACAGCCATTACCATCAGAAAGTTATTCCTACTGTTTAGCCAGAATCTCCTTTCATATGATCTGAATCCATTGATTCAGATCCAACCCTATGGAGCAGGATAAAACAGGCTTGCTCCATCATCCATGTGACAACCCTTCAGATATTTGGAAATGGCTATCCTAACACCACTCTGTCTCCTCTTCTCCAGGCTAAAGACACTCACCTACTTTTGGGGGGTCTGGCTATACAGTGGTACCTCGGGTTACATACGCTTCAGGTTACATATGCTTCAGGTTGCTGACTCTGCTAACTCAGAAATAGTGCTTCAGGTTAAGAACTTTGCTTCAGGATGAGAACAGAAATCGTGCTCCAGCGGCGCGGCAGCAGCAGGGGCCCCATTAGCTAAAGTGGTGCTTCAGGTTAAGAACAGTTTCAGGTTAAGTATGGACCTCCAGAACGAATTAAGTACTTAGCCCGAGGTACCACTATAGCAGTAACATGTTTTGAAATGCATTAAGACTTCCACTTTCATTTGACCGGGACTTTTAATCGATCAGAATTCCCAGCTCTATTTCCATCAATCCGTACCCTGAAATGCCCATGAGCATCTTTGGGAAGGTTGAAAATTGAGAACAGGCAGTCCTGCCCATTTCCCAATTACAGTTTTTGAACAGACAATCGTTTTCACAAGACGTTTCCTAATCTCTCTGTTGGATTTGCATTTTACTGTACAAATTGACCACATAATCTTCTTTCCTGACAGGCTTTTGAATGCTTCCTTATGTATTTGTAACACAAGTAGGAGGAGAAAAATATCATTCCCTTACATAAGCAAGATCAATATGTGAAGGATTACTTAAGTATGTAGAAGTAGATTATATATGCAGGTTTTGGTGTCCTCGGGTGTCTTCCCGTGTAAAAGTTGGGGTGTCTAGGCGACGTTTCGACGAGGTCTCACTCGTCATCTTCAGGCTGGTGCTTTCGGCTTCTTGTTACTGGAACAGAGCGGGATCTCAATGTTTGAGTTCCTATAAATACTGTAGAGGGGGTGTGGTGTCTAGCCTCCAATGTTCTGGGCAGAGAGGAAGTTCCCAGGCTAGTGTGCCTTGTGCCTTTTCTTCTTTTGTTCTTTAATTACTTGAGAGATACCTTGAGTGATTTCTTGAGTGATATCCTGAGTACCACTTAGGTGGGTCATTAGGTGTGAAGAAGATCCCGCTAGACACCACACCCCCTCTACAGTATTTATAGGAACTCAAACATTGAGATCCCGCTCTGTTCCAGTAACAAGAAGCCGAAAGCACCAGCCTGAAGATGACGAGTGAGACCTCGTCGAAACGTCGCCTAGACACCCCAACTTTTACACGGGAAGACACCCGAGGACACCAAAACCTGCATTCCTGTACCCGTGAAAATCTACGAAAGTAGATTATATATATTGTGCATGCACGTATCGCAGAACACAAGAATGCCGTCAAAAAAGAAGAAAAAACTTCCTCTCTTTTCCAACACATGAAAGAAACAGGACACGAAATTAATTTTGCAGATTCCAAATTGCTCTTTAACACGGAACATCACCACAAGAGAATAATCATGGAAGCCATCGAGATAGAGAAACACCCTCACAACATGAACAAGCGTGACGACACATCCCGCTTGCCAGACATCTGGAAATTAGCCCTCCCCACAAAAACTGACACCAGATCCAGAGGCACACAGAACGCCAACACCAATCAACCACACCAGACCCAAACCCAGACCCTCTCCACAGATGAATTACTGACACCATCCAGTAGCCAATCCATGGTGGCACCTCCGGATGCTGCACCCCCCTGCAATCCCTACACAGATCTGGCTGACACAAGCCACAAAACCACAGCTCGCCCCTATACACGAAGCCAAGCCAAAGCACAACTAAGTGCAATACAGCCATCTTCTCAGGAAAACTCTTCACAAAGCTCAAGAGGTCAAGACACAAAGACTTTAGCAACTAATCCACACCTAATGACCCACCTAAGTGGTACTCAGGATATCACTCAAGAAATCACTCAAGGTATCTCTCAAGTAATTAAGGAACAAAAGAAGAAAAGGCACACTAGCCTGGGAACTTCCTCTCTGCCCAGAACATTGGAGGCTAGACACCACACCCCCTCTACAGTATTTATAGGAACTCAAACATTGAGATCCCGCTCTGTTCCAGTAACAAGAAGCCGAAAGCACCAGCCTGAAGATGACGAGTGAGACCTCGTCGAAACGTCGCCTAGACACCCCAACTTTTACACGGGAAGACACCCGAGGACACCAAAACCTGCATATATATATATATATATATATTTATCCAAAATTACCAAAGATTATTTATTATATGCTTGACAGGGCCGACTCAAGACATTTTGCTGCCTGAGGCAGGGCAGGAATTAGTCCTCCCCACTTCTGTACCATAGTCAGTGGCATAGCAAGGTCAGGTGGTACCCGGTGTGGAAAATTTCTTGTCACCCCCTCCACACACACATTGAAATTATTAAAAGAAGGAAAAATAAGATACTTACAGTTGCAAGTGTTATATTCTGTTTTATCTGCTTAACATTGTGAGCATAAGCACTTAAAGCCTTTTCTTCATGATGGGAATTTCGGTGAATTGACAGAAAGAAACACCCCCTGCCCTTCCTATTATGTTGACTTGTTGAGGTTAATTAATTGCCAGATGAAATTATTAAACTTGTTTTAAATAATATTATTTTTTCAAAAAAAAGTGCCGTGAGCCCAATTTTATTGTATTTTATTTTAAAAACGCATATTTTTGCCATTTTTGTCACCCCCATCAGTGATGACACCTGGGGTGGACCACACCCACCAAACCCTCCTTCCTACGCCCCTGACCATACTATACAAGGCAATAAATAACCATCAATTTGCTGTCTTTTCATGACACTCAGAACCAGCTCCCTGAGCCCACTGCCTCATTCTGCTTAATGGTAGGATTGGGCATGAGTCTCAAAAATGTCAGCAGTGGCTTCAGTGTGTCATAGAATTCAAAGTCACTTGATGCTGCTTCGGTTTGAGGTTTCACTAGCCCCAACCACCCAGCATCCCTAATAAAAGGAAGCAGGAAGAGGCTGGTGGATGGGTGATCAAGACAAGAATTCCTTTAGACTCCTTTGCTGTACTTCAAACCTGATTGCTGAGGGGCTTATGCCCTACTTCTCCCTGCCTGTTGGTGGTGCCCATTTCCTGGGTGTTCACCCTCAGCTTTCATCCTGATGTGGCAATGGCACCCTCAATCTAGCTAGCCCTTTGACAGTAGAGAATGCAAGCTTATGATAAAATTGGTTAAGAAGAAAGTAAATTTGCATTATTTGGATTCAAATAGACCCTCAAACATCTTCTAGCAAGAAGGAATTGTGTGTTGTTACTTCCTGGTTACATTGGGTCAGACAAGGGACCTTTAAACCTGATGACATGTGCTCTTATTTATCGTTTATATTATTACTTTTCAGTTCCTTAATGGTCTGTTCTAATTACCTTTCTCACAGCTAGAGCATTTTCCTGTTCAGAAGGATTTCCACAGGTTTTTCCATATGAAGTCTGTGGAAAGGCTTGTGGCCTAGCTAATAGGATTGAGCTGAAACCATAAAGGGTGGTGGTGGCAATTGTGGTTTTAAAGAAAGCTTTCAAAAGCTGTGAAAGCAGGGCCATCTTTACTCGGGGGTGCAAGGGGTGCAGGGCACCCAGACGGCGAATTCTGGGGGGTGCCCAGCGCCCAGCGCTGAAGCCGCCTAAGCTCTTAACCATCTACCTGTTAGGAAATAATAAATAATTTTGATCAAGCTAGAAAAACAAAATACATATATACCTAGGTATTACTGAAATGTATAGCTACTGTTTCACTAAAGGACTTTTGACTTTGTGCGGCCATTTACCAAAGACGCGCTGCACCAGTGGTGGCGCTTGTCATTCACAATGGCGGCACTTGTCATTCACAACAGCACCGTGCATGCGGAATTACATCAAAATATTACATCAAAATATTATGTTACGTATTGTATTGAGCTGCTATGCGGCAGTGGGGTCAGCGGCACCTTTGACACGACTGATGTTTCTCCTAAGTAGATGCCTAAACAATACTTATAAGTTTAAGTGTGGTGGTGTTGTATACTTAAGTATAAGTGTATAAATGAGCAAATAAAAAAGTTTGTTTCTTTTTCCTCCCTTCTTTCATAAATAAGAGATAAGGCGTAAGCGTGGTGTCTGACATAAGCATAATAAAAGTTAATTTGGGGGCTAAACTAAATTTGGGGGTGCTGGGCAGATCTTTGCACCCTGGCAGTGCATATGCTAAAGACAACGCTGTGTGAAAGAGCCCCTCCTTTTATTAGTTTTCAGGAGGGATTGCAAACAGGGAATAGTTTGAAAGGCCAAGTTGATGGCCTTTCAGCTGATTCCCTGGTGGCACGCTGGAATGCGGAGTTAACCAGGGCTATTGACTGTCTGGCTCCGAAGCGCCCTCTCCGATTGCATGGAGCCCGGACAGCCCCGTGGTTTTCCCCGGAGCTGAGGGTGATGAAACAATCGTTGAGACGGCTAGAGCGCCGGTGGCGGAAAACTCATTCTGAATCAGACCGGACACGGGTTAGAGCTCAACGTCGAGCCTACCAAGTGGCAATGGCGACGGCGAAGAGGGCCTTCTTCGCCGCCTCCATTGCATCTGCAGAAAACAGCAGCAGGAGACTTTTTCAGGTGGTTCGCAATCTATCAGAACCACCTGTACCACCGGGGCCTGGTAGGGACCCCAAGATCTCCTGCAATGCTTTTGCAAAGTTTTTTGCAGATAAAATCGCTCAGATTCAGAAGGAGGTAGACTCCACTGTGGGAGCAGGGCCAGGGCGGGAGAGTGCTAGAGTTCTGTCTGGTCCTGTTACATGGGATCAATTCCAATCTGTTACCTCCGAGGATGTGGACAGGCTGCTTGGACGAGTGAAACCGACCACCTGTCTCCTTGATCCTTGCCCATCCTGGCTGATAAAAGCGAGCCGGGAAGGGCTGGGCGATGGGCTCTGCGGGGTGGTGAATGCTTCCCTCTGTGAGGGAGCCTTCCCAGACCCGCTGAAAGAGGCGGTCATTAAACCGCTTCTTAAAAAAAACATCTTTAGACCCGGCCAATTTGGCCAACTATCGCCCAGTCTCAAATCTGCCATTCTTGGGCAAGGTGATTGAGCGGGTGGTTGCTGAACAACTCCAAGCACGCCTGGAGGAAACGGACCATTTGGATCCCTTCCAATCGGGATTCAGGCCTCACCATGGGACTGAAACTGCCTTGGTCGCGCTGGTTGATGATCTCCGGCGGGCTAGGGACAAAGGTGAGAGCTGTTTCCTAGTTCTGCTGGATCTCTCAGCGGCCTTTGACACCATCGACCATAACATCCTTCTGGACCGTCTAGAGGGGCTGGGAGCTGGGGGCACTGTCATACAGTGGTTCCGCTCCTTCCTCCTGGGCCGTGTCCAGAAAGTGGTGGTGGGGGTTGAGTGTTCAGACCCCTGGGCTCTCACTTGTGGGGTGCCTCAGGGTTCTGTCCTCTCCCCCATGCTTTTTAATATCTATATGAAGCCACTGGGAGAGATCATCAGGGGGTTTGGACTGGGTGTTCATCAGTATGCAGATGACACCCAGCTCTACCTCTCCTTTAAATCAGAACCAGTGAAGGCGGTGAAGGTCCTGTGTGAGTGCCTGGAGGCGGTTGGAGGTTGGATGGGGGCTAACAGATTGAGGTTGAATCCTGACAAGACAGAAGTACTGTTTTTGGGGGACAGGAGGCAGGCAGGTGTGGAGGATTCCCTGGTCCTGAATGGGGTAACTGTGCCCCTGAAGGACCAGGTGCGCAGCCTGGGAGTCATTTTGGACTCACAGCTGTCCATGGAGGTGCAGGTTAACTCTGTGTCCAGGGCAGCTGTCTACCAGCTCCACCTGGTACGCAGGCTAAGACCCTACCTCCCCGCGGACTGTCTCGCCAGAGTGATGCATGCTCTAGTTATCTCACGCTTGGACTACTGCAATGCCCTCTACGTGGGGCTACCTTTGAAGGTGACCCGGAAACTGCAATTAATCCAGAATGCGGCAGCTAGACTGGTGACTGGGAGTGGCCGCCGGGACCACATAACACCGGTTCTGAGAGATCTGCATTGGCTCCCAGTACGTTTCCGAGCACGATTCAAAGTGTTGGTGCTGACCTTTAAAGCCCTAAACGGCCTCGGTCCTGTATACCTGAAGGAGCGTCTCCACCCCCATCGTTCAGCCCGGACACTGAGATCCAGCGCCGAGGGCCTTCTGGCGGTTCCCTCATTGCGAGAAGTGAGGCTACAGGGAACCAGACAGAGGGCCTTCTCGGTAGTGGCGCCCGCCCTGTGGAACGCCCTCCCATCAGATGTCAAAGAGATAAAGAATTACCTGACGTTCAGAAGACATCTTAAGGCAGCGCTGTTCAGGGAAGTTTTTAATATGTAATGCTGTACTGTTTTTAACACTGATTGGGAGCCGCCCAGAGTGGCTGGGGAAACTCAGCCAGATAGGCGGGGTATAAATAATAAATTATTATTATTATTATTATTATTATTATTATTATTATTATTATTATAGTGCTCTTGCATTCTGAGTGAGGATAATGCATTTTGTTCTCCCTCTGAGTGCCGTCATGATGTCACCTGATGATTAGCTATATGCCATTGTCATACAGTTGTCATGAAGTCAATTCAAAGTGAGAACAGAATTGGCTCTGAATTGGCTTTGTAATGATGTTGCATAGTCAGTCAGATATGGCTTTCTAATGGTATAATCTTATCATGAGAATGATTGGCTAGGAATATGTATCCAGCATGAAGGAGGAGGCACTGAAGTATCTGGCTATTGGGCAGTGAATGGGCTATGAACAGTTTTTTTAAAAGTCGTTTGAGAGAGTATTTCCTCTTTCCCCTTAGAAATATTTACCTGCAAATATTCAGTGCAAGTCTAATAGTCATAGACTTACATTAATGCCCTAACAAGACATGGGAAGGAGAAGCACACATCTGAACAGGAGTAAAGTACCAAAAGGAAAAACGTTTGGAACATTTGTTCCATTCTCCATCCTAACATTCTTGTCCTGGACCAATCCTTAACACGTTACCGTTTTTGTCATTAATGGAAGCAGAGAGCTAATATTTTAGGAAGAGCTTTTGACCAATGCAGTTACAGCAAGGCATTGTAGTTTCATTTGCACATGGGTAAACATGTGCTTTCACACCCAGGGAAAAGTTTAGTTTGGCAGCTGAAGATGAAGACCATGACTCCAGACTCAGTCAAAGCCAAAACTGCAGAAACCCAAAGCCACTTCCAAAAATAATAGCACTGTTGGAGCCCTGAACCTCCTTCTTAGACTAGTCATGCTGAGTATGATGGTCCTGGGGGCCAACAAAGCTACTAAGCCCCCTCCCACAATGTCATGGGTATTTGCTGGATAGTGTTGCTCAACAGTCATGTGGAATGAATTATGTCTACAACTATAAGGAAGTTGTAATGAAATTAAAACTTATCTTCTCTTTTGTACTTGATTCAGTGGGATAGAAGCTGCAAGACAACTTTCCTACATGTATCCAACCCTTTCTTGATTTGAAACCAGTGAGATTTGTCGATCCCATGAATTGTTTGGAGGTGATTGTTCCAAGCTGTTACATTCCTACACCTCTAATCATGAAAACTTTCTTCTGAGATTCAGCTTGTCGTTACTGACTGAAGTGTAGACATTGTTCAGCAGCCTTCAATAGCTTAATTCTCTTTTTCTTTGCGCAAGTTGTTCCTGGTATTTGTAGGGTGCCATTTCAGATCTTCTCCCACAGGGTTATCAACTGTGGGTTTCAAAAAGCCCAATTCCTTCCAGATCAGCCGGTAAAGAAGGTGCAAATCGGATGAGGCACAGTTGGCACTAGGACAGAATTTGTGGGCTATATATGGAGCCTAGAAGAAAAATCTGGAATGTTCTGGCCTTTCAATTACCACACAAGTAATCAAACAAGACAGAGCTTTACTGGTTGGTAAAATACTGATTGGTGTTTGGCAACCTGATCATCTCAGCCTCCTTTCCCCAAATGATAAATAAACTGTATTAACATATTTTTATGTCTGCCCATGAGTTGTTTATTCCTGTAATCATGGCTATCATTTCATAGAATTGTAGCATTGGAAGGGATCCAACACTACAACCCCTTTAAATGCAGGTATCAAACAAGATAAGAATGACACCAGGATCTATATAGCAATATAATCATCTGCCCAAAGATGGAAAAGGGAGGTTCCAACAACGGAATATTGGCTTTTGAAAATGTGGAACTGGCAAGATTAACAGCAAAGATTAGAGACCAAAACGACCTTGAGGACTGGGCACTTTTTATTCAGTATTTAAATAACTGCTTTTGTGAGATGAAGGCATGACTTGAAATATGAGCAACAGTGTGAATTATTAAGATAAATAGGGTAAATTGGATGTATTGAATAGTATAGGTGAAATATGCAGCATTTAAGGGTAAACACAGAAATCATGGAAGGGGAGGATGGGAAGTCAATAGATAAAGTAACTTACTGTTTATGTTAAAATTTGTAAAGCTTTCTTTTTTGTGAAAAATTAATAAATAAGATTTTAAAAAGGGAATACCGTCATCTGCAGGAATGTAATTGTTTGCAGTCTGCTGAATCAATTCCTTCCTATGGAGTTTTAGTACTGCATTATTATTACTTTGCAGCACTAAAACTCCATAGGAAGCTAAATGGCATTTCTGTGGCTGCTCTGGTTCGCCAGAAGTGGCTTAGTCATGCTGACCACATGACCCGGAAGCTGTACGCCGGCTCTCTCGGCCAGTAAGATGAGCGCCGCAACCCCAAAGTCGTTCGCAACTGGACTTAACGGTCAGGGGTCCCTTTACCTTTATTATTACAGTACTTTGGCCAGATATCTCAAGATTGCTTTGGACAGTGCAGGAACAGACTCTGTTGTCCTCTGCACACAGGTCACCCCTTCAGTCTGGATACATAATGCTGAGGAAGTTAATCACCCAAGCCCAGCCATCTGCTTTGATGCAATCAGCTTGCAGCCTCATTTGTGTGCTCCCCAACCTAAACCTGCAAGGGGCTATGGATAGCTCCTTTGTGTTGCCTCAGCTAGGCCTCCGGACGCAAGTCCCAAGTGAGTTAGGTTTCGGCCTGGCAGGACTGTGCACTCTGCTAATCAAAGCCCAATTTTGATCAGGCCAAGTTCCCTTGTGGATTTTACCCGAGATGAATAAGGTCCATTGCTGTTGATGGCTAAGAGCAAAGAAAGACCGAGGTGTTCAGGAAGGCAGTAAACAGAGAGCTATCCATGCAATAGCCTGTGTGTGTGTGTGTGTGTGTTTGTATGTGTGTGTCTGTGCGCTCGGCATCTGTATTCATTTCTAAGGGTCCCAGGCACACTATTGCTTTTCTGAAACAGAATGTTTGCTGATGGACATAAGGCAAGCCAAACATGGGGGCAGATCAGTCTCAGGACAGCCAAATTTGAGAAACAAACCTCCAGTTACAATGCCGAGACCTAATAATACATTTCTTAACTGTTCTAGGGGATTTGCAAAGCAAGCATTTCATTTCAAATGACAGCAGAAATCACGATCCAATTAATCTGTGTCAAATTAATTTCATTGTATGGCAAGGAACATGCTGCCTGTCTGTTGTAAATATACATTTTGGCTGCAGACTTTTGTACTCCTTACATTGGAGTAGCCTAACTTACTGCTGTGAGCCTCCTCCAGAGGAAGCTGCTGGGTTTCTCCTGATTTTATCACACCCATAGCCATTATAAGGGAATTGGAAAGTTGGGTTTTTGTTTCTGTGTGGCCATCTGAATTGGTTTTTGGCTATTATCCTTTGGTTTAGGGATCAGCTTGGCATCTGCCAAATAAGAACCAGTGACAAGCTGAGGGGGATGAGTATTCAGGCTGCAGATGCATTTGTGCTGGAACTCAAAACAAATAGGAATAATGTGGCTTGCGTGCGCTGAGTTGGCTTATGATACCAACAAATTGGGGCTTGTTATTCTTGGGGGGAAAGGTGCCTAGGGAACCTTTAGCACTTGCTAAATTGGATGCTGAAAGCAAGCAAAGAAGGACATATTTTCAATCTGTGCAAAGAGTGCAAGAAAGCTCCAAATTAAATAGTTCTGTATTGGAGAATATGCAAATCCCGAGGGCTTTGTAGCCCATTAATATGGTCAGTGTTCCTGTGTAATGTGCAGGCTCAAAAACTGCATATCCTGTTCATAGCAGAAACTTGAAAACATTTTGCCAATGTAACAATGTTCAAAGCAGAGCAAACGGTGGAGCCATAATAACTGGCCATTGAAAATATGCTGAGAAGTGTCATGGGAAACAAAAAACACTTAGCATGCTGCTATCGGCTGCTGAAAAGAAATTGCAAGATTAAAAAAAAAAATAGTTCAACATGCTCACAGAATGCTTGGAGCCCAGTTTTTATTACTGTAAGAATGGTTCAATTTCCTTAGGCTAGATCCGTAGGAGATGGGCCAAGATACTGGAAGTACCTGTGGAATTTTGGACAACATCTTGGGGAGGGTTCCCTCATATAACTGCTAAATTCCTGCATCCCTGTTTGACGCTGAGGATTAGAAATCACTTTCAAAGAGCAATAAAATAATAATCTGGCATCAGTGAGAATTGCAGATGGAGGTGGAGAAATGCAAAGTGCCCTTGGACTGGTTTTGACAGATTTTACTTACATCTGGCAAGAGATGGGAGAGATCCATTTCACTGCAAAAATATTTCATGAGATCTGTAGCTCTTTTTCTTCTTCTTCTTTTGCCTCCAGGGATTTTGGGATCGGTATGGGAGGAGGAAGCTGTGGCAATCCTATGCAGACATCTTTATCCTTTTGGTACCACTGGTACAAAGACGGGAAGGATTATGGAACATGTTGGTTTTTGCTTGTAACTTGGGGACATTAATGGCCGAGCCACGTGAAATCCTGCACGCTATTCCAGTGTTGTGGTCGCTGATCAGAAAAGCTACAGTTTCTGTTTCTGAAACATTGGCACCTATAACTGTTGCATGAAATGTGTGTGTTCAGTTTATACCTCACACACACACACACACACACACACGCACGGGTGTGAGTATGAGTCAGTTCTGATTTGCATATCCTGTTTTACACAGTCTGACTTCATAAATTGGCAACGTCAAAGTATTGTCTCATGAAGAGTTTTAATCCGGTTGGTGCCAGCGTAAACCCTCAAATGTCAAAATCCATCTCGTTTGCACAAATGCTTTGATTACATCTTAATCCCTGCTGCATGCTTAATATTTTGAGATACAGATCACAGCAAAAACGTGCACTTTTCTCATTTCTAAATGTGATCTAGGGCTATGTAACTCACCAACTTCATGCATTCCCTAATTCTGTTTTGTCTCCCAGCCGATCTCTTCACTGCCACTTTGTTTTCTCTTCGCTCTTTTCTCCCTAAACTGGCTTCATCTCTTTACTGGTCTCCCCATGGTTGGTCTCCTCTTCTCCACCCACTGACCGTGGCCTCCTCATGATTCCTCCATGGCATCCTACGATGCTGCAGAGATTCCCAAGGAAGTCAAGTGCTGGTGCCAAGCCTGGCTGCTGTTACAATAACAATAGGACAAGTTCTTGGAACAACTTGGGTTTCCACATGTAACAAAAGCCCATAGTGGGCTGCAAGCACAGAAAGCCAACAGGTGGTGTCTGCCTCCCTGCCCCGCCTTCCTATCAGCTTAGATTTGGCATGTGGGACAGCTATGACTTCTGCTCACCTTTGAGAACAATGGTGTGGACAATGCTGATGCTGTCAGGGCAAAACTGTATTTCAATTGCAGGTTCTGTTTGTGCTCTGATGTATTCTAACCATTGTTTTTAACTTCCTGGGGTGTGGCCGCTGACACATACTGGCAGCTTCTAGGAGGGAACCAAAGGTGGACCAACTGCCCCAGAAGGAGCACAACGTGTCCCCAACCAGAGCTATTACCCCTCCCTAACACCTCATACACCCCACACAGTAATACAGCAAAAACAATGTGGGAGGCAGCAGTTACGAGTTACAGGTCTCTGCAACTACAGCAGGCGCTGTGATTCTGCAGAAAATTAACTTCACTCCTGGAGGCTCACTCCATTGTCTCTCCAGACAGGTGGATGTCAACAATTGTTTTTAACTAGTTTTATTATTTTTTATTTTATAACGATGTTTTTAAAAGCTGGAAGCCGACTTGAACCCAAACTTGGGAGAAAGGTGGAATAATAATAATAATAATAATAATAATAATGCCTAACCGGTGTGCTTCAAATGTGTCTGCCTCTCTTTATTGGCATCACCTTTCCATATTTTTATCTGAGGACAGTCCATACTACTAACTATCCACTGAGGGAGCCGGCAATATATTTGTTTCTCATTAACACAGGCATTTCACAATCCTAAATGAACAGAAGCTTTCTGGGGGAGCCTAGTTTAACAAGGAACTGTTGTAACAAAACCACAGCGTCCATAGTTTATTCTTAGACTATATTTTACTCCCCCCCCCCCATTTCCTTATTCTTTTGCTAACAAAATTAGGGGGCGGATACTTTCCTGTGTGTGTGTGTGTGACTGCAACATTTTTATTTCCACTGCCAGGTAGAATCTGCTAAATGGACTCTGAACAAAGGACTGCTTGTCTTGTAAAGGAGAAATAGTATTATCCTTCCACTCTATGAAATGAACCTATAGCATCCTACTCTCTTCCTCCAAAGATGCATTTGAAGCAGGGAAAAGCACTTGAGGAGATTTGGAGGCTGGTGGGGGCTGGGGCCTGGGCAAAGGGGGAGTTGTCCAGGCAGAGTCATTGAGGGTTGGAAAGAAGGGGCTCATTCACTCCTTGGATGTGAGGTGCTGCACCCCTGCTTGAGATTTGATAGAAATGAAGACAAGTCTAATTGTAGCATTTTAGTTTACATTTAAATGCAGTCCAACTGGGAACAGTTAAGACTATACATATTATTAACCTGCCTGCATTTACCTGGATTAGCTTCCTGTCCCATCAGAAGTAAAGAGGATTAAAATATGAAAACACATAACAGGAGCAAACAAAAATGTCTGTCCATTTAAATGGGATATGTGCAAGAGAATGAACATAGGGTGCTGGCTTATACCAGAGGCAGATTTCTGGTCTATATAGATCAGAATAAGCAGTGGCTGTCTAGGGTTCAAGCCAGCCCTCACTCACCTGGAGATGCCAGGGTTGAACCTGAGACCTTCTTAATGCAAAGTAGATATGCTGCCATCAAGCTACACTCTTTCTCAATGAACCATGTCCAAAATCTCCACTGAACCTAAGCCTGTGTGGCCAATATACAGAATAGAGAAAATGCCTTCGGTTAATTTTATTGGTCCAGTCTCAGTTTTGCGTCAAGTAATGATCAATCCCACTTTTCATGTGCATCTTCCCCTTCCCAAAAGCTAGCCCAGGAGAACAGTAGAGTTGATAGGCATGCCTATGAACAAAGGAAATACATCGCCACTATGGTTGGTAAAATGCAATAAACTGTTATTCAAGTGACTCTTGAATAGCAAGGCAAGAAAAGTCTTCATAAAAGTTCCTCACAATATTCATTGAATATTCTGACATGAGGTTACTCTAAAGAAGGAAGTCTGTGGATGGCAGCCAAATAATTCATTCTTCATAGATGCAATTGCATTTGAATATAATCTCTTTACTTTCGGATCCCAATTCTTTTTGATAGGTCAGATTCATAAGATTTGAACAGGGTCATTGCATCTTGTCACTTATGAAGATCTTCACTTTCCCAGTAGGAACAAGGCTACATCCATGACGCTCTCATACCAGTGCTTTTCTGTGTGTATGTATTAATTATTTTTATTACATTTGTATTCTGTGCACATGAGTGGGCTCTCTGGATGATTTATGACACAAAACATTAAAAACACAACATTTAAATGATAAAAAACACTGAAACAAATGAAACAACTGAAATTGTTTTTTTGAAGGTCAATATCTAATGTCGCACAAACAGAATACACTCATGTGATGGAGTTTCCCCTTTCTGTGCTCCTCCTGCAGCTCCCTGTTTACCCCCAAACCTGCTTCAATGGGACCCTGACCCTTTAGAACAATATTTGGGGTGCACACATGACTGCATAGGAGGGATGAGGATCCTCCCCTTTGCAAATTGTGTCTGTTCCAACAGTACATTGGCTATCACCCAACCTGTGTGTTGCCTGTCTCTGTCTATCTGTCTTTCTATATTAACGGCTTTGTCTCTTTAAGAGTAAAGCCTGGGTTTATGAAACGGGCCTTGCACTGGGAGCAGAAGGTGAAGAAATTTATGGCAATTCCTAAATCAAGGCAAGGCTGAATTCCTTCTTCTTGGATTAGTGCCCAAACCAACTACATCTTCTTTACAAGCTGAGTTAGAATAGCAGAGATGTTCTCTCAAGAGATAAGACAATGATAGGCAATCACAGAGCTCCTCTCAGCCGTACTTTAGTTTTCAAGGCATTGCTCTTGCCCTGATAGAGAAGCCTATGTGTGGGTGAACAAGCAGGAAGTTATCTTATCTCTCTGTTCTTTCAACCCATTTGGAGAATCTAGTTGCACTACATCATTCTTCTTCAACTTGGTACCGTCCAGATTTTTGGATGCTGGCTGGGGCTAATGGAAGTAGTAGTCCAAAAAGCTAGAGGGCACCATTTTGGAGGAGACTGTTCTGGATTCTTGTCTAGTGGCCTACAGAACTACTTTTTTGGGTGGGGGTTGTCCAACCCCATTCTAAAAATATTCAGTATGTTGTTGTTTTTTAGTCATTTAGTCGTGTCCGACTCTTCGTGACCCCATGGACCAGAGCACGCCAGGCACTCCTGTATTCCACTTCCTCCTGCAGTTTGGTCAAACTCATGTTAGTAGCTTCGAGAACATTGTCTAACCATCTCGCCCTCTGTTGTCTCCTTCTCCTTGTGCCCTCAATCTTTCCCAAGGAGTCTCATGAGGTGGCCAAAGTACTAGAGCCTCAGCTTCAGGATCTGTCCTTCCAGTGAGCACTCAGGGCTGATTTCCTTAAGAATGTATAGGTTTGATCTTCTTGCAGTCCATGGGACTCTCAAGAGTCTCCTCCAGCACCATAATTCAAAAGCATCAGTTCTTTGGTGATCAGCCTTCTTTATGGTCCAGCTCTCACTATATTCAATATACAAATTTGAATTTGGCAGTTAAGGCAGAAACTCAATGTCTCACCTCTTTTGGGTTGTGCACAGCTATGTTCTAATCAGAGTAGCCTCCTTGAAGCAAATGGACATTAGGTTTGCCATGCCCATTCATTTAAATGGGTCTGCTGAGTGTTTTACTAATGCTGGATACAACCCATAGTATAAACTGAAACTCCTGTAGAGTTTTACCTATGCAAAACAGCATCAGAACTCAGAAAGTGGCAGGTTGTAGGTGATTGGGTAGAGAGGAAGAAGAGGGCATAAGAAGTCACAGTTAACCTTTCCCCATCAATACTTCCTTCCCACAACTGCCCCCTCACTTCTTCTTTTTCCCCAACTGGGAGGGAAGAGTTATCCCATAGGTTTGACTTTCCAACTAACTGTGAGCATTTGAGAATGATATACAGGTCCCTTGAAACTACAGTATCTCTGTAACCCCAGCACTCATAATATACCTGCTCTCATTTTAGATATTACCAAAGAAGCATGAAAAAAAGGAAGTATTTGTCACAGAATTTGTCACATCTGAAAGCAACATGATTAAAACAGGGGTAGGCAGATGTTAGATCTGCTGTTGGATCTCTGGGGTGATTTGTAGTAGATCAGCCAATATTTCTGACTCCCAATTTTTTAACAATAGAAACAACAAAATGACTCCCCCTGCCCCAAATAGATTGCTGGAATGAATAAGTCTTGAGTCAACCAAGAATGGATTTTTGTGTGGAAAGACTGTGAACTCAGCTCAGTTCTGGTCCTTAAAATATATGTGTGTTCAAAACTCCATGTTGTTTAATTATAAGAGTATGTGTTTTGCACCTGGCTCCATTCGGTGGATTTTGGAGCCACTAGTAAAATACAAAGTAGATCCTACAGCACTGATGTTTGTCCGCCCTGCCATACACTGATCAGCCCTGTGAATCAATCCACAGAGGAGTGGAGGAACAGAAGGTGGGGGGATAACACTGTGAATGTGCAGGGAGCTAGTGATAGATTTAGGTGTTTCAGGAGCTGGTAAGAGATTTATGACAGGATGGATATTTTTATGTCTTAATGTTTTGATTAGCTATATACAACAGATCAAATGATTGATGACATTTATTCAGTCATGCCTTTGTATGGTGTCAAGCATGCCTTACCTGTCTGGTTTATTCCTATCAACACGGCTAAGCAAAAAAAAAAAGGAGCAAGAGAGAAGTAATCTGAAATATACTCTTCTCTGTTCTTTACAGAAGATTTCATAGCAAATAGGTTGATCTGGAGCTATTAGCTCCATGTTGCAGTTAGGCTATTTCAGACTCTGGACTTGCGATGTAATAGGGAGGGGGCTCTTTAAATGGTAATATTCCTTCACATTGCTTCCACCCCTGTTGTGTTAAGCACCCTCCTGCTCTTTCTGCCAAATAGGTCCCAAAGTCCTGTCCTGATGGCACCACTGAGGCAGAGAAGTACAAATTTGATTCACAGATGCTGTGGGTGACTACTTCTGCTCTACCTCAGAGAAGCAAATGTGTTATGTACTGAAGTTCTCACCCTGGGCCAGCAGGGGGATACTGTAGATAGTTATGCAAATAAGGGATCGAAAGTGAGGTTCAGTGATTGGATAGTTTTAGAAAGTTGTTAAAGTAACATTGTACTGGAGCTCTATATAAGCAGGCTGACTGAACCCTTCAGTTCAGTTCTGTCCTGGATTGTGAATAAACAAGAGCTGTTTGAAGAATCGCTGTGTCGTCTGATATGTTCACCCACAACTTAACAAAATGGATGCCCATTCTTGGCAGGGCTGGCCCTACCTTGGGACAGAGTGAGGCCAACTACCTCAGATTTCAAATGCTGAGGGGCAGAACTGTGTGTGCCACATGCCTTTTCTGCACCCCCATAACTATACTGCAGCCAGGGGTGGTGTGGGGGGGGGAGCAGCCCCCTCAAAACATTCCTAGCCTCAGCACCCATCTTGTTTCTTCTGCATCTGACCATGTTCTTTTTGGGTTGTGCCATCAAGGGCACCTCCAAGTCTGACAGGAGTTAACAGCAGGGAACGAATGTCTGTCTCTGGGTCTTGTTTCCTGTGGAGCACCGCAAACGCCAGCTATGACAAAGCTATTTGGCATCCACACAGAGTTCAGTCACAGCAATGTGTTATGGGTGATGTGGCCTGCTTCCGAACAAGAACCAGAGCTGTGTTGTCTTGATTCTTGGTGACAACCTCACGGGTGGCTGGAAGAGAATTTATTTCATTTGGGTTTGGTTACACTAACATTCTGAAAGGATTTTTCCTCGACCAAGTTTGCCGTTTCTGGTCGAGAGCGGGAATGGTGGTAAGAAACCCTAAAATATAAGCATTTTGCACAGACAAAAAAGGCTGTAGATGAATAAATATGCGGATGTGAAAGGGCTTCCTCTCGGAATGGACACAACTGGGTGACAATAAACGAGAAACCCTACAATGGCATTACGGCAACCACTTTGAAGAGCATGAATGCGCTCAGATCAGCATTTTGTGGGCTCGGGTCTTAAGTGTAATCATAAAAAACACCTGGTGCCTAAAACAGTTAGCGCCATAGCATTTCCATGAGAAACAGATGCGCCTTTGAAAGAGACGCAGAGATTTGTGGAGATTTATAGTGTTTAAGTCAACAGCTGAAATAAAATAACTTGCGCCATCTTGCATGCTGTGTGCTAAAAACCATAAACTTTCCATTTGGAGCATCTGTATTCGCTGTTTAGTAGTTACTTCAGTGACTAACACCAAGTCCAGGTTTCAGCAAGGGATGCAAAAGGACCTTTCATCCAATAACTAGAAATCCACTGTGAGAGATTCACAGCGTCTGCTAATACATTCAGAATCATACATGAATAATATTTTGTAGGGCAGTCCACTGGAGCTGGCTAAATCCCAAATCTTGCACCGAATTGGGCTGATACAAGTAGTCCCCAGATTTGGCTGGTTCAGGCTGAGGCAGCCCCAGCAGGGGCAGACTTTGGGCCCTCACATTTCAGTGGCGCCCTGCACAACACTAAAATTTGGCAGTCCTCACCTCTCACACTACATTCTACAACATTGCAGCATCCCTGGTGACTGCACCAGTCACACCACCCTGAAACCACCTCTGGCTCCAGGTGAACCAAGGTGTGATCAGGTCCATCAGGAGGAATCCAGCACCGTCAAGAGCTGGTGATCTGGTGGCAATGAGGGGAGAGAAGAAGGCATGCACCCTGCACCACCCCTTCTAATATTTTGTGACAGCCGGGTAGTACTACCAAAGCAATAAAAAGGCCACCCTTGAAGTCTTAACATAACAATCCTTAAAATATTTACTCCCTGTTTTCTGGATTCCTGCTCTAAATGGGACTGCCCTTGAAGATGGTCCAGATGTGATGCTGGTACAGAATGCGTCAGATAGGTTGGTGAGGGGGACTTTCCAATGGGACCACTTGCAACCAGTTCTGAAAGTGCTGCGCTGGCTGCCAGTATGCTACTGGACCCAATTTAATGTGCTTATGAAGCCCTAAGTGGCTCGGGACCCAAGCAACTAGGAAAGCGCCTTCCCCAAATATCAACCATCTTGGAACATACGACTGACAGGGATGCCATGTTGCTGGCTGCAGCTGCTGGGTGGGGCCCAATGGCGCTGACCCATGACAGGATCTTCTTTGTGGTGGTTCCCTATTTGTGGGCTGCTCTCCTAAGTGAGGTGTGCATGACTCTCTCATTATTACGGTAACCTTCAGGATGAATTTTAAGAAGAAGAAGAAGAAGAAGAAGAGTTTGGATTTGATATCCCGCCTTTCACTCCCTTTAAGGAGTCTCAAAGCGGCTAACATTCTCCTTTCCCTTCCTCCCCCACAACAAACACTCTGTGAGGTGAGTGGGGCTGAGAGACTTCAAGGAAGTGTGACTGGCCCAAGGTCACCCAGCAGCTGCATGTGGAGGAGCGGAGACGCGAACCCGGTTACCCAGGATTACGAGACTACCGCTCTTAACCACTACACCACACTGGCTCTCAAATGCCTGTTTACCTAGGCATTTGGTGAAGGAACAATACTATTTCCCTCAACTTTAAAATCATTAGTTGTCTTTGACTGTTTTACATGTTCTTTTTTATTTTTCAAACACAACTGCCTTTTATTGCTACTTTTTCATTCTTTATTGAAAAATAAAAAAGTACAAAATTACAAAGTACAAAATTACAAAGTACAAAATAAAAAAGTACAAAATTTTGTTTTGTTTTCTACATGGGTTCTATTTCTTGTTTCTTTTTTGTGTCTTATCTTACTTTGAGCACAAAGTAAGATAAGACACAAAAAAGAAACAAGAAATAGAACCCATGTAGAAAACAAAACAAAACAAACAAACAAAAATATATTGTGTACATTTTTATAAATACGATATGGGTTTAGGTTAACTACAATAACATCCTCCCAATGTTTTTAGGTGTTCTTATTGTTTTTAAATAGCTATTTTGATTATTAACATCAGGCACATCCCCTTCTGCTCACTCTGCATGTTTCAAAATGTCGTGACGGTGGCGTAGCGTGGGTTGTCAGCACCCGGGGCATGGCAAGTAATTTGCGCCCCCTAACCCGTGGATTTGCACCCCCTAACCTGTGGATTTGCGCCCCCTAACCCCCAGATGTTGCGCCCGGTGCGGCCGGCCCCCCTTGCACCCCCCACGCTACGCCACTGTGTCGTGATCAACAAACTGGGCTATGCTGACAGCTGCAAGCTATCTCACTGTCTGGTGTGCTCTGTATTAGCTGAATGTTAAAAGCTACGTGTTCCAAAAGCATGAAGATATGGATACGAAAAGCGAAACTTTTTATGTCTTTCCCTCCAAGCAATGATATCAAAGGAGAGGGCAAATGATAATTACCAGGGCCGGCACAAGACATTTTGGCTCCTGAGGCGGACCCCAAAATGGCGCTCCCCTCCCTGCAAGGGAAAAAGGGGTCAGGAGAGATGAAAATCAGGATCTGCTGCCCCAATGGACCCTGTCACCTGAGGTGGTTGCCTCACCTTACCTCATGAGTGGGCTGTCCCAGATAATGACTGCGACAGATGGCACGCTAATATTGCACATTGTCAAGGCTTTGCTGTTCCCCTTGGTGATGGATTGCATTTTACTTCAGGGCCCTACAACAAACATCATTGTTTTTGTTACTGGTCCTGCATTCAAGAACTCCACAGCCATTCTGTTCGCCTTGTCGGTCATTTCTTTGTATACTCCATGGAGCCACCATTGTTTAAAGCGCCAGGGAGACTGTGGCATTAAAAAATGCCCCTTTGTACCTCTCAGAGATTACAGCCCTCCAGGACAATATATATCTGTAACATTCTTCCTGTTTCTGAATCTGTTAAATCTAGAGCTATTGTCTTCATGTGCTGTTGAGGCAGAACATCTAGGAAAAACTAGGCTCTCCTGAGTACAAAGGCACCCAGCAAGTCTATGAAACTTACACACTGTTATATATATGTATATATAAGCTGGTAGCTTGATCCTGCCACTTATGTCTCCTACAGTTACATAAACAACCCTTTCCCACAGGAGCTGTTTGTTGCACTCTGGGCCACACAATGAACAATGAAATAATTGCGTGGAAATTAAGCTAACTGGCTCTCTGCTGGCCCAAGAATGATGACTATAGCCCAGTTTACAGTAGAAATTATTGTTCCATATTTACATGTATTGTTTGTGTTTCTCTCCCTCAACCCTGGAGTGGAACCACTTTACCACTCCCTCCTTTCATTCAGCTTTCAGAAGATCTTAATTCTGTACTGCATTTGCTCTTCATTTCATGGCTTCAATGCATGATTTGCACACACAGTTGATCCCTGCCCCTATAAGGTGATCTGTTTGCATGCACAGATCTGCTCATGATCAAACATACTCTTTGTTGAATGAGGCCTGATGGACATTTTTCGTGTGTGTGTGTGTGTGTGTGTGTGTAAAATTGTCCTGTTGTTTTGTTTTTTCTGTTTTAACTATTTATTTGTGCTTTTATCTTACATCTTTATCTTGTGAACTGCCCCGAGATCTTCTGATGAAGGGTGGTACATAAATCTAATAAATAAATAAATAAATAAATAAATAAATAAATAAATAACAACAGCTGATAGCAACAAATGGCAATGCAGATCAGTGTTTCCAGCTTAATGAATGAAGGTGAACTGTTTGTATTAATGGATACATTAATAGCTAATAGCTAGTGGGCCATCCAAGGGATGCGGGTGGCGCTGTAGGTTAAACTACAGAGCCTGGGACTTGCCGATCAGAAGGTCGGCGGTTCGAATCCCCGCAACGGGGTGAGCTCCCATTGCTCGGTCCCTGCTCCTGCCCACCTAGCAGCTCAAAAGCACGTCAAAGTGCAAGTAGATAAATAGGTACTGCTCTGGCGGGAAGGTAAACGGCATTTCCGTGCGCTGCTCTGGTTCACCAGAAGCGGCTTAGTCATGCTGGCCACATGACCCGGAAGCTGGACACCGGCTCCCTTGGCCAATAAAGCGAGATGAGCACCGCAACCCCAGAGTCGGCCATGACAACCTAATGCTCGGGGTCCCTTTACCTTTAGTGGGCCATCCAAGCTGGAATCCTGGAAGGTTGCCTGGCTCACCTGTCCCATTTTATGTTATAGCTTTACACACACACACACACACACACACACACACACACCTATGGTCTCTCATCAGTGTCTGTTTCAACTCTTCTGATACATTGGTACCTCGGGTTAAGTACTTAATTCATTCCGGAGGTCTGTTCTTAACCTGAAACTGTTCTTAACCTGAAGCACCGCTTTAGCTAATGGGGCCTCCTGCTGCTGTCGTGCTACCAGAGCACAATTTCTCTTCTCATCCTGAAGCAATGTTCTTAACCTGACGTACTATTTCTGGGTTAGCGGAGTCTGTAACCTGAAGCATATGTAACCTGAAGCATATGTAACCTGAGGTACCACTGTATCTTCTTTCCTGGTTTGTCTACTCCACTTTTTCTCTAGTGATACATTGTCACACTGAATCTATGGGGAGGTCTTTCCAGATCCCAACCCTCCTCACTACCCTTTCATCTCTTCCCCCACCCCCAATCTCCATTTCACCTGCCCGCCCCCCACCCCCCTGCAGGCATCAGACCTGTTCCAGCAAAAGAAGGAAATTAGGCTGCCGCGTTTTATTTCTGAAGTTGTTCACGGCGATGAACTGACATCCTCCAGACATAAATTAGTTCGGTGCCGAGCCACGTTTGGGAACACGTGCCCCCTCCGCCGCGTTTGGTGGATTCCCAAATACCAGCTCCCTGTTTTGCAGGCGGAGGGAGGAAGGGTTGCAGTGCTGAGAGAAATCTCATCTTTCTGCTCCTTCCTGTGTTGCTTCTAATGGCTGGGAAAAGTCATAAAGCTATCACCACCACCCAAAAAAACTGTGCGGTCGTTGTTCAACAGCTTTGGAAACCACATTCCTTTCTTTATCTAAGGAAGAGGTAAACCGTGGGCAGGGTTAGCAAATTCTCTCCACAGTCACTGTGCCTCCCTAGAGTGCAATGTCCCGAGTTTGAAGTTCAGCTTGCATGCTTGTCTAAACCTCACCTTTCAGGGCAGATTCAAGGCCAGTGCACATTTGGATCCCTTTTCTTCTTTTCCCCCTTCTTTTTTTTGATTTCTGCCCATAATAACTTCTTGTGGCTCCAGGCTCATGGCGAATGAGGCATGTGACTCATTCATCATGAATTAAAGCTGGAGTTCAGCATGCCAACACAAACTCTTTCGATACGGATGAAGCAGTGGCTTGCAAATGTCACCTTCTGCTTATGGTGATTTTCTCAGACAGCCTGAGCTCACCTACATGATCAGTAGGGTCATGTGGTGCTGCTGGTTCCTTTCTCAACTGTATCACTTAATACTTCAGGTAGGACATTGCGTTTTTGTTATCCCCATGTAAAAATCATTACACGTAGCAGCTTTACATTATTATACTTATAATTATTTCAATTTATTTTCCGCTTGCTGCATAAGGAGTCTCCCAGCGATTTACTAAATTTTAAGAGCAAAAAATAGAAAGTCAGAAGAAGAACAACACATGACAATGAAAGTCATGCAATAACCTACAAAATGAACCCAGTAAAACTGCAGCAAAAACATACCCCTAAAAAACAGCAAAAATCACACCGACCCCGAACGCTAAGACCAGTCGTAGATGACTCTAGGGTTGCGGAGCTCATCTCGCTTTACTGGCTGAGGGAGCCGGCATTTGTCTGCAGACAGCTTTGGGTCATGTGGCCAGCATGACTAAGCCACTTCTGGCGAAATCAGAGCAGCGCATGGAAACGCCGTTTACCTTCCCGCTGGAGCGGTACCTATTTATCTACTTGCACTTTGATGTGCTAGGTTGGCAGGAGCAGGGACTGAGCAACGGGAGCTCACCCCGTCACGGGATTCGAACCGCCGACCTTTTGATTGGCAAGCCCTAGGCTCTGTGGTTTAGACCACAGCGCTACCTGCGTCCCTCAATGTAAATGACTACAAAGAAGATGAAGCTTTTAACTTGTAAAAATATCCACCGCTGATGTGTGGTGGCGATGATGATAATGATGATTTATATACTGCCCTTCA
Organism: Podarcis gaigeae; assembly: GCF_964106915.1. Classification (NCBI taxonomy): domain Eukaryota; kingdom Metazoa; phylum Chordata; class Lepidosauria; order Squamata; family Lacertidae; genus Podarcis; species Podarcis gaigeae. The sequence continues at coordinate 93,543,544 of NC_139680.1, forward strand.
TCCCAAGATCACAGTGTGGTTTACAGCATGAAAATGCAAAAAGCATTGCCTAATTATAAATGAGCCCTTCAGTGTTCCACAGGCAACATTTCAGACAGCCTTATGTCCCCACGGGCCTAGAGAAACATAGTGATATACAGCTAAAAATATACAACTAAAATAATATACATCTAAAAAAGTAGAGAGAAACAGAGTGACAGAGCATTCTTTGGCTGGGGGGGGGGGGCGACATGACTTGTGTCACAGGAGTGGGGGTCTCCAACATACCTTGATTCACCTTGTTATTTGGGTTTCCAGACAGAGCTGATGCACATTCTAAGCAGAAAGATGTGAAAATGCTGTAGCTACATTTGGTTATTATTGGGTTTGATATATTGTATAACTCAACGCAACCTGAAACATTAACAACCTGGAACATTCATTACCTTTAAAAAAAGCAACATTGTTTTTAATGTTCACTTTTAATTACAATTTTAATGTAAATGTTATGCTCCTTGTAAACTTGATAGAAGCTTGATTTGCAAGTAAGCAGTATATAGGCTTTAGCTCTGGCCCTTATTTCAAGATCAGGGCAAGGTACATGGTTGCTCCTCCTTATTCTATCCTCATAGCTGCTTTTAAGTCCGTGTCAGGTTAATAGGCAGGATACAAATACAAATATAACCAACCACCACCCTGTGAGGTACATTCCTCTGAGAATGAGAATGACTGGGCCAAGGTTACCTAGGGAACTTTGTAGCTGAGCGGGGATTTGAACCCAGGTTTCCTGATCATATTCCAACACAGTGTCCATTACACCACACTGCCTCTGCCAAGTTAGCTTCTGTTTTCTCCTTGTTTCTCCTGTTTAGGCTTTTCCTCCTCTTAATTAGAAAAGATGTTTAGAAAGTGTGCCCAGGAAAGAAAGGGAGGGGGGGATAGATTTGACCTTGCACCCTTCCTCTGTGTCAATTTCTTTCAAACTACGTCTGCTCTTGCATCAGAAAAATGTTGGCAGATTCAACTGAGCTCTGCCCCGACAGCTGCAGGCATTCTCTTTCTGCAGAAATAATTGAAAAGACTACAAATTTTTCATTGCAAGCTCATTTAACTTCACGGAACTGTAAAGAGCGCTCAGGCAAGTTTGCACTTCACCTCCATTTTTATTGATAGATAAAAAGGAGAAATTCATTTCCTGTAATAGTCACTGGTGCGCAGTCTTCATCAACCAGGTGCTAGTAGCTAGTTGAAAAAGTATGTAAGCTTCTTGAGACAGAGACACTGATGGTGCTATATAAACAACCAATAAGTAAATCAATAACAACTTTCTATGGGTCCTGGAAGCAGGCTTTGCCTGTTTTGTCCTGTTTTTATTTTCCACTTACTTTTTCTTTTAATTTACAAGCCTACATACATTGGCAGGTGCACACCATTGAAAGTACATGGAAAGCGCGGTTAAAACACATGACTCTGCCCCCCACCCTGGGAAATGTAGTTTTCCCTTCACAGACCTACTGTTCTCTTAAAATACAAGCATTTAAAGATCACCCAAAGATCCTCAGAGTTTTGACTTCTACGGTGTTTGCTTTACTGTTGCTGATTTTATTGTCATATTTGGTTTTCTTCTGTGGCTGATTTTTAGAGCTCAGTGTTATTTCTAGAGCTCTTGTTGATTGTGGTTTGTGGTTTTAAAATGTTTTTAGATGCTCCTAATTGTTTTTAATCATTTAAAATATATATAATTGCATTGTTTTATATATATAATTGCATTGTTCTATATATATAATTGCATTGTTTTTCTATTTTTATGTTTTGCACCCTGGGCTCCTTTGGGAGGAAGACTGCGATAATCGCCACTACCACCACCATAATTTTTTTATTGTTAGCCACCCAGAGGACATACTTAATTGGGTGTTATACAAATAAATTAAAAATATAAGCCATTTTCTGCCCACAAATATGGTCTACATGGGAACATGCAGTTCTTTGTTCAATAGATATTACCAGAAGAGTCACTTTCCAATGTGTGTTTCCAAGTGTTATGATGGCCTTGGTTATAAATATGCAAAACTTATGTGTTCATGAAAGTAGACATGCGTGAGAGAGTATAACACCATGAGTAAAATTTGTCAGTGCTGTGACAACATCTGAAAATAATTTGTACCTGTTTTATCCCTGATGGCAGTTTGCCAAATCCCTATACCCCTCAACAACTACAACCCTCCTGATCTCACCAAAACCCACACTACCCACGCTAAATCCTTCACTCACCAACCCACTAAATCCCCCCCCCCCAGTCACCAACCCTTTTATTCAAGTTGGCCTGACAAGAGGAGTAGCATGGGAAAGAGGGCAGATATGGTGGTCTGTTCTGGCCGTCTCTCTGTGGTTTGCCTGGTCCACCCATCTACCGCCTCTCATCATGCTGTAGTGTTCAGTGCCACCTATCTGCATCCAAGTGAACTGCATCATGATGACACTCTCACATCTCATCTTTATTATATGGACAGATAGAATCAGCTTCAAACCTTCCCGCTTAATGTGGGAGCTCAGAGGTGGAGTGGGTGGGGATGGGAACATTGTGGGTGGAGCTGACATGCAGGAACATGTTCTCCTTGCACATTTTATGCCCACATGCATTCAAAGCATGTGTGAACACTTACTGCCAACTACTAGTGCACCAGGAGCTTCTGGTTCCATAGAACAGCTTGCCAAGGAATGTATGGTTTGCCCCATCAATTCTGGCTTTTAATAGGGCCCTAAAGAGGAATCTGTTTCAAATACCTTTTAATTGAGTTTACCCCAGTCTTATTGGCTTTTAGATTATTAATCTTATACTGGCTTCAACTGTGGAGCTATTGTTGCTGTTGGTTGTTTTGATTATTATTTTTTAATAAAAACATATTTAGATCCTAGCTTGAAATGGGACTGCAGTATTGAAATTGCGATTTATTTTTTTATGGTTCAGATTTGTTGTAAGGTGCCTTGGGAGGACTCTGCCCTGAAAGGCACCCTAAAAATAGGGTAATTAAATAAACAAAGAAGGATGCAGCTCCCCTGTGTGGTGAACCTTTGAATTGCAGGTGGCAACTTCTCAGTGAAGTGACAAGCCACTAACTAGGACAACCTTAAAGAATAGACAAATTTCTTGGAGGATAAGGCTATCAAGTCATGATGGTTGTACTACCGTGGTCAGTATTGCCTCTGAATGCCTTGTGCTGACAACAGCAGAAGTGAGTTGTGCTCATGTCCTGCTTGCAAGCTTCCTTGATGTATCTGGCTGACATCTGCAGGAAACAGGATGATAGGCTAGATTGGCCTTTGGCCTGATCCAGCAGGGCTCTCCCTTTATTCTAAAGTCCATGTGCCCACCCTAACTGCCTACTGGATCCTCCTAGACAGGAAGCAATATAACAGGACTTCCTGTTTTCAATGAATCTCGCCTGAGCAGCAGAAGCTTTCTGAACTCTGGTGTGGTCCTATATCCTTGGCTACCATTTTAACCTGACATCCTCTGATTTTAATTCACTCTTTGGCCCTGACTTCTGGCTTCCTCCTTCAGCCTGGCTCCCACTTCTGCCTTGTTCTGCAATAGCAGCTGGTCCACCAGGGCAAATGGGGCAGTGCCCCATCAGCCTCAGTTTGCCTTCAGCCAACCCCCCACCTGCCTGCCTTCTTACTTACATTAAGTCCAGGGGATGGTGCTGGAGGCGAGTTTCTTCTTCCTTAGCCTCAGTGTTGCCATTATGGAAGGAAGGAGGATGGAGGCAAAACTAGAATTGACTCTGCTTGCCATTGGATCGGCCTCCATTCATACCATCCAACACAAAGCCCAAATCTGGGATGCCAACTTCCCCCTTTTTATCGTGAGAGCACGGCGGCCATTTTGGTTGGGGTGATCTCTCATGATTTCACGCTTTGGTCCCCCCCCCAAAAAAAAGAGTGTTTTGTTTCTAGGCACAGCACCAAAAAATTCACATTTTAGGGTGGCAAGCAAGATTGCTGCCCCCACCCCAAAGCAAAATGTTCTTTTTCAGGAGGAAATTGTACTGTGAAATTGCTCAGGGTCACAGCAACCCAAATGGCTGCTGTTCTTTTGCAATAAAAACCCAGGATGACCCAGTTTTTCTGGGACACTAGTGTGGTATCTCTACCTATTACTGGCCTCTCTGTCTTCTGTCTCACCAAACCCAAGGATCGCCAGCCACCACTGTTCTGACATGTTTGTCTTCCAGTTCTGATTTTCCCCCAACTTCTGTCTCCTTAACTTTGCCTCCTGGTGTGATTTCTTACTCTTTGGTCCTGACTACTGTGTTGGTCTCACCGCTGGTTCTTGCTGACTTCTGACACCTCAGACTTCTGTCTACCATTCAGCCCTCATAAATGCTCCACCTTATTTACTGGTGATAGTGGCTCCCGGTGCAGTGAAAATTGGGGGTGTCCCCTTGAAATCCACAGAGCATAAGAAGGAATAGAGAAAGCTACATTATACTGCTGATTCACCCAGCTCAGTCTTGTCAACACCAACTGGTTGTTGGTATCTAGGGCTTCAGATTCTCCCAGGCCAATCTGGAGCGGCCAAGGGTTAATCCTGATAGCTTCTACAAGCAAAGCAGACACTCTATTACTGAGCTATGGCTGTTTCCTGTAAAAGAGCAAAGGAGCAGCAGCCAGCTTCAGTCTCATTACTTTCAGTGTTTCTTACGAAAATTAAATAGATTGAATTAAATAGATTGGGGGCTCAAGCCTATGTGAAGCTAAATCCACAGCATATCTGCACAAAGTCTGAGTCTTCAGAAGCTGAGGCGTCGGCTAAAAAATGTATATGGTTTTCAGCAGCCTCTGCTGGGAGTATTTTCCTGATCATTACTCCACCCTATTCCAGTACTAAAGAGCATATGACCTTTCATTCATGTGGGATGGAAAATAAAATCTTTGTATTGAATAGTTTTATTAGCTTTGGAAAGCTCATCCTATTGTTCTCTTCTTTCACTGCTTAAGCTAACAGACAGAACGGATGTCATCTTTATTTAATGCTAGAAAAGGTGCTAATGAATAGGTGGGATATTTTTTTTCTGAAGCGAAAAAGGTTTGATAAGAGTAAGCTCTTGTAAAATGATCCAGGACTGATTTATTGTGTGAATATATCTTGGAAAATGTCAGAGTTTTGCAGTACAGTTTGGTGCATCTTAAAAGCATGACCATCAGTTGTATATGTTTCTTAATGCACAAAATCTGCCCTGAAGTTTTTTCTGACTATTGGGATAGGTTCAGTTAAGACATACACAGGGATTTCTTTCTTTCTTTCTTTCTTTCTTTCTTTCTTTCTTTCTTTCTTCTGCAGCAATGGCAGCAAATGTAAACAACTTGGGTTTGTTTGTTTTTTTCCACAGTCAAATGGTATATAAATTTTACGGAACAAATAAAATAAAGGCAGCAATACCTTGACCTCCTGAGTCTAGAAACTTAAGCACTTGGATACACACCTCTTAAGATACCATGACCAAATTTTGAGTGATGATTCCTAAAATCAAGGAGCCGATCTCCATCCGTTTGGATACAAGTGGACACCATTTTGAATCAAGATAGCAGACTGAATGAATGAATCAATTTATTTCGGTCACCGGCCAGAATGCAAACATATACAACAACAGAGAGCACACAAATATAAATAGATTAAAATTAAGCTCTATGAGCTGATACAAAGATAGCAGACAGAAGTTCTCAGAACTGAACTGATTTAACCACTGATTTCAAAACTGAGCGGACATTCTGAAATGTTCCGAGTAGCTGCAATTAAATGAATAAGCTGGTACCACCTCATTCTCATCCATTTAATGGTTAGCCCCCACTGTTGCCAGTTTACAAAATACAGCAAAACTAAATATCCCATAGAAGCGAAATTTAAAGCACCTTAATTAATCTTAAGATATGCCGTGCAGATCGTCCTGGCAGTTATCCAGGACATTCCATGACTCTCGAGTAGCATAATCTAATTAATTCAAAGAAGAAGAAGAAAACACACACACAGAGAGAAGTCATAAACATAAAGTAATCTGAAACATGGTGGGCTCTGCCAGCTGGCACCCATCTCTTTTCTACTTCTTTGCACTGTAATTTTGCTGCCATTTACACAGGGCTTAAAATCTCCTTCCTTGGCTAGTAAGCTGTATTAAGTTACACAGCGTTCAGCCGAGATATTTTTAATGAACTAATTACATGTTAGTTAATAATAGAATGTTGCTTTAGTAGACAACTGCTGAACATAATTCTGAAGGAACTACCGTGGGCTGGGATGTCTGAGGAATGTTTCGGAACAGGTTTCAGCTGTGAAAGCAATATGTTTAGCCTTTAATAAGTTATAAATAAACTGAAAGGGGCTCTGCACTCCCATCAAGCTCACTTTTATTTATTTTTGCACCACGGCACATTTCCACTCTGTTAAGCAAAGGTTTCCATGCTTGGGCATACGATGGACTCTTGGCAAAGCCAAGATGGACACAACCACCAGTGATTACTATGTGGATCTACCTTAGCTGTGTTATATCTTGTGTTGTCTCATGCCTTGCCTGATCAGATGTGGGTTGGCTCAACCGGGGCAAGCATACAACAGGGTGAGTGTGCAGGCAAGATTCTGCTTCACTACTGCACATTGTTAAGTGCATAGATAGGTCTCCAGGAAGTAGTACCATTGGTTATTGACTTGCCAAACCACCTTTGCTGTCACCTTGGTTGACTAGAGTTTTGGTTGTGTTATACCATGTGTGTCATTCAACCTGGTTTTGGACTGATTGTCCAGGTGGTATCTGGGCTTTCACCTCTTTATAACCATGGAAAGTTCTTACGGGGGTTCACCTCCTCTAAAAATTGGATTGCTACATAGTTTGTTTGTCACTGTTGCAACTAGTGTTTTGGTACTGGACAGAGCCAATGGTTTGGAGGGTGGACCCGAGTGGACTGCTCCTTATTGCCATTTGGGGGAAAGGCGAAAGGAGCTTCTTTGAAGAACAGCCCGAGTACAGGGAATGGTTGTGAGTTACATCCCCAGCTCTCACACTGAACTCATTTTGTCTTTGGTCATGTGACTCTGCCACGGGTACCCCACTGTCCGGTATTATAATAGGGAAATTGCTTTAAAAAATGTGTATAGCAGACAAAATCATATATAAAATGTATCAGAGTTGTTATTGATTCCATTAAGGTGAAATAAATATTTTAGGTCTTTTGCATTTATTTATTTATTTTAAAGGTCAGCTTTGCATTTTGGTACAGACTATTTTTGTTTTCTTTTCTTGCTTCTTTTGCAACAAATTTCATAACTTTATATAGGACACTACAATATGGGTAACTGCAGTTGATCTGTTCACTAGACAGAAATGTAGCTGTTTTTCTTTTTAAAAAAATCAAACAGGCATTCTAATTTGTACTGGACCAATCTCTCTCCCTCCTCCCACCCCACCCCACCCCACCCCACAATTGCAACTGTGAATAATGGGCTTACTGACATTCACTGTAGGTAACCTACCCCCCCAAAAAAGGACTTTCTGTAAGCAGGAAAACCCAGCTAGGCCAGTTTAGAACCAGCTGGATGTTGTCAACCCTACACATGGTCCTATGTTACATGATAGTTTATAAAGGCTTTTAAATGAGGTGCTGCATTCTGCCAGATACATGCACTATCCGGTCAGCAAGTTCAATCAACTCCCTATGTAGTTCAGAATTTTCTTACATACCATGCTATGGTTCAGATCAGTTGGTTGAATGGAAAACAAGGTTTCGGGCAGCTTGGTCAACCAACTATGTCTCCTAAGCCTTTTGCCTCCAGTCAACTCACTTTCAGTATGGGAGGTTAGCCGAGGGGGAAAGTAAGAAATGTTCAGTATTATCCACAGAGTCCATCAGTAATACCTTCTTAGGGGTATTTCTTGGCTTGAAGCTAAATTCGGGGAGAATTTGGGTGTTCCACGGGTGGCGCTGTGGGTTAAACCACAGAGCCTAGGATTTGCTGATCAGAGGGCCGGCGGTTCAAATCCCCACAACGGGGTGAGCTCCCGTTGCTCAGTCCCTGCTCCTGCCAACCTAGCAGTTCGAAAGCACATCAAAGTGCAAGTAGATAAATAGGTACCGTTCTGGCGGGAAGGTAAACGGTGTTTCCGTGTATTGCTCTGGTTCTCCAGAAGTGGCTTAGTCATGCTGGCCACATGACCCGGAAGCTGCACGCCGGCTCCCTTGGCCAATAAAGCGAGATGAGCGCCGCAACCCCAGAGTCGGCCACAACTGGACCTAATGGTCAGGGATACCTTTACCTTTACCTTTACCTTACTTGGTTAAAACATTCAAAAGCGCAATTCTTTTCAAGAGCAATTCTGACTGAGTTTAATAGGAGTTACTCCCATGTGACTAGAGCCTAAGGAAGTGGGGAGAGTTTGGTAAATCAAAAGAACATCTTCTGAAGAGGGTTTTACACATCTCCACATATGCAAGTCATCACTTGATATTGCAGTTATGAGCCCTCAGTATCCCCTGTCTGGTTTTTACTAAGATGTATTGTAGAGAATGAAGTAGTTTGTCACGTAGGGAAGCTCATGTCCCACTAAACCAGTCATACATTAAATAGCAACAGTAATGGTTGCTACAAACTCCAATGGCTGAAGAGTGCAGTAGAAATTATTATAAAACGTGTGCTCTTGTGCAACACTTCAGCATGGCAGTGCAGCCTGAAAAGGACTGGATCCTTCTCAATAGATGATGCCCACATTTCTTGAAAGCACTTGAGGGGGTGCGGAGAAAGCTACACTAATTTTGAAATATGTGAACATCTTCCGCAATCTGTTTTTCTTATTATTATTACGATTCAAATCCTGTTTCACTTTTCATCCAGCTCTGTGCAATCGAAAACACATTTGCAAAGGGTTATTTCCTTTTGGGTGGTCACAATCAGAATACAGGCAATTATTAGCATTGTTTCTGAGAGGGGAATTATGCCTCTTTTCAATAGCCAGACAGAATCTTGGCCCACAAACTCTAACAGAAGTGGACCAAGTGGGGTCATCTTTACAATAAACTTGTTTCCCATGACTGCTTTCCATGACCTTCTTGCAGGGAAAGACAATGCAGAGAGGCCTTCGGAGTCATCGAATAGGCAAATGCTATACATTCTTATTGGTCAAAAAGAATACAACACTGTAAATTTACATTTCTTTTTCTTTCCCAAACTGTAATGAATGAGCCTACTTCTCTCCCCTCCTCCCTTTGACTAAGAATGCTGCTGCAGACAGACTCATAAATGAGGACTGTGGTATAGGAACTGTGGGATTCTTATCCTGCTGAGCTGCATTATACTACCAATCTCTGGATCACATGAAGTTATTGGCTCAGGGTTTTTTTGCCCCCTTTGCTCCCTTCCCTCTCTTCAAGTTCTCCAGATTCCTTTGCCTTGTTTTCTGGTTCCCAGAATTAGGCATTTCTGTAATTTTCATTCACTTTACAAAATACAAAGTACCCTTGGCGAGTATTCCGTGCACATGCCAGTGCCAAAAAGCTATCCATTATTTTTTGCTTGCCTTTTACATCCTCTTGCAGCACTTAAAGGCCTCGTATACATTCTGCATTTCACCCTTTGATTGCTTTCCCAAGAAGTTGAAACTGTCACTGGATTGACAGAAGCATCTGTAAGCTACGGGGCTCAGGGAAAGCCTACTGTGGTACTGCGGAAGCCATGGCTAAGGCATATGGTGGGGTTGGGAGTGCCTCAATTAAAATCAGAGGCATATTTTGAAGTGTAAGTGGGTTCCCATGAAGCAAGACACAACATATTTTACTCTTACAGTCTCTCTGCATGAATCACTGATATAGGTGAGCCACTTGACTGAAGCCCAAAATGTGTGTTGGCTCCAATTTCTGGGCCTCTGGGGTCCTTTGAGTAAGATGCAGATAGTCCAGGCCATCTCCTTGTCATTGTCACTGCTGCCCATCTGCATGCTCTGGGTTCAGATCAGTTGGTTGAATGGAAAACAAGGTTTCAGGCAGCTTGGTCAACCACCAGAAAGGGAGTAGTGGAGACCAGCAGAGAGGACAGCCCCTATACTACCATTGCAGTGGAACCATTGGCTGCTGTGAGTCACACCAGGCCTGTTCCACCAAAGGAGATGCCTTTGCCAAGTCTGTGTTGTAGCCTGCACCCAGTGCTCTTTAAATGGTGGCATAACATCATGATGCCCAGGGCTGACCCTATAATCCATTGTTATTCTTGGTTCTGACTTCTAGCTAGTCATTGATGGTGACCCCTAGGTTGTTCTTTGGTCCTGTCTCACCCTTTGGTCTTAACTTGCTCCTTGAACTCACTTCCTAGTTTGGTGGTCCTGACTTACTCTTCACTCCTGACTTTTGGCTGGTTCTTGGCCCCTGCGACACTCCAGATGGCTGCCTATGACCCCCTCCTCTTTTATCTCCACAGCAGACCTGGGAGATGCACTGCACTGAGAGGGTGTGTAAACAAGGCTCAAGGACTTATTTAGCACAGTATTACTTTTACCACCAGAATAATCTGCCTTAGACACCTCAATATCATTTCCTAGCATCTTTCATGCTGCCCAGAAGATATGAGAAAGAAGCAAATCTCCACTCTTGCATACTGTTCCTTTCAAACATGTTAACAAGTGAATTGGGGGGGGGGTGTCAAATGGAAGACTGTTAAAGCACCAAAACTAAGCTAAAATGGTAAATGCTATCTTACAAAGCCTACATTTTAAATCTTTGTAAGATTTTCCATGGGAAATGCATTCTGTCCATCTCTATTTCAATCTATTCCTGCCAACATTTCACCCTAAGGGCACATCTACCCTTACCTTTTGCCCCACATTTTTTAGGCACGGGTCTGCATTTTAACACTCCTTGTCCAGGTGTTAGTTTGCTTTGCTGCACTGCTTTCCGCTGGAAAACCCGCTCTTTAACACTGAATCAGAACAAATGGCAATTCCGGTTTTCTGCAGATTGCCTTTTGCTTCGATTCAGCAATAAAGAGTAGGTTTTTGCAGGGAAAGTGGCAAAAAACAAGACTCAGACACAGATCTGTGCCTAGGAACAGAGCACAAAAGGAAATCTGGATGAGCCCTGAGTTGATTGTGTTTTTCTAACTATTCAATGAAGCCATGGGGGCGGGAGTAGAGAAAGACTGGTATTAGATCTAGCCTAGCCCAAAAATGCATGTGGCATTTGCATTAGTTATAACGGACCTACGAAGCATGGTTGTTATAACTGGCTCAATTGCTAAAGCACGCCTTCCACCTGTTGCTGCTTATAACATGCTCAAGTGGCATCAAGCACAAAAGTTCTGGTTCTATTTATATAGAGCCTTCCAAGAGATGCATGAAGTGCAAGATAATTTTACAAGAAGCTCCTTTCATCTCTTTTGTTAGGCTCTACAAGGATGTATTCTTCTCTTTGAAAGCTCTTGCCACTGGCATGGACGTCACTGGAAAAGGCTCTCCATGGACTAAAGACTACAGAGAATACAGAGGTCGAGTTCAGGGAGTCTTTTAACTCCTTTAATTGGAGAAAGGAAAATGAGGAACGTTCTTATCAGTGAATGTGCTTGTTTCTGCTGCAGCCTGCAGGATGCCAAACGGAAAGGGAGTCAGACAACTCGAACACAGTGATTGAAACAACCCATAAGAGGGTTTGCATTTTGAAAGACACCCTTGAAGGCATAACAGCGATGGTTAAAGCCAAGTTGAAATGCTAGAATGGAACCAAGCCAGTCTTCATTCCATCCACATTTTTGTGCAAAGCTATCTAATTCACACTTTCAGAACCGTTATGCAAACGACCCCAGCTTTGCTTTGAAATTCCCGCTTCTCTGAATTTTGTAATGCAGCTCGCCAAACAAAACCACTGTGTAGAAAAGTGTGTATATTGGGGGGAAAGCACACAAAAGCTGGGTATATCTTTGAAAGTAACATAGCAAAACGTGTATTATATTCGGAGAAATTGCTTGCAAAATTCATCTAAAATAAGAAATGCATTTGAAAAATGCACACACATTTTCATGCAGCTTTTTTGGAAAAATTCACAAACCGATTCAGAAATGGGGCCAACAATAATAGGGGGAAATGAGAAGCTGTCACTGGGAGAATGGTCTGTCCCTCCATATAATACTGATTCAATATGATACAAAGCGTGCTGTTCTAGGGATATCCTTTTTTCTTCTGGGAAGTAAACATTTTACAGGCCCTCTTTGTAAATGCTGTCAGTTTGCACCTTCATAGAAAAAGAAGAAGCCTCAGTGTGCAGAGAGCTGTGTGTCGGCCTCAGAGCCTCTGGTCTGCATTCCCAATAGAATGGCAGACTGTTGAAAACTGAATTGAGCTTGACCTATCTCTCAGGTTAATTGGTCTTGACTCCTGCCTGTAGCTGCAAAGAATACCATGCTTGGAAAACGGAAGAGGTTTAGAGAGCGGAATAGTGATTGCTGTACATCAGCATTCCTGGAACTGCCAGATAAGAGAAGTGAGCATTCCTATGGCATGGTGGCAGGATGTAATCCACTGGAAGAGCCAGCAGTATTTTTTGACAAATGAGTCATACACCAGTTCACCATCCTCAACGCTCATACAGTGACATCAAGTCTGAAGAACTCAGGGCCTATATGGAGATTTGGGTAATCAGGCTATAAAAAGCAAATTAAACATGTATAGGGAAGTGGCACACACCATTCTTTTGTTATCTATGGCATCGGTTCAACTATGGAGGGGGTTTGCATGTTCCCAGGGTATCTGATCTCTGAGATTTGTTATTTGTTCATAACTTTTCTAAGTGCATTTCTCCAGCGCAATTACTAAAGACAACTGGATTTCTCTGACTGAACTAAGCATAGGATGGAAACGTGCCTTTTGTAGATTCCTTGAGCTCTGGAGACCTGGCTGAATCAGGAGAGAGGAATGTAGAAAGGGATCACAATCCCCTTCGCTCTGATAGGTTCTTGGTAGCTGTTAATTGCTCCTGCTATTTGATTCTTTATAATGCTGGGGGGGGGGGATTGGGTGTTATTATTTCTTGTGATTTTTACTATTATATTATTCACCACTCCGGGTGGATTTGTATCAGAAATGAAATTTGTAAACTTTATTTTCAGTGGGTTGCATCTGTATCTCTTTTCTATATTTATATTTATTTGGTTTTTCAAATGACAATTTTACAGTCACATATCCAATTTACAACATAAAAACAAGATTCGAAGGAATCTCTTAAGCTTCCTGCCTCCCCTTTGTGGGTCCTGTTTTTAATCATTTCCTCCTGCATCTTTTATGATAATCCAAATCTTTTAACTCTCCATTGTGTCCAAAATTCACCATTAAACTACAAGCGATATTCCAATCCTACTAACGATTTTAACTATTTACAGTGGTCTTTAAGGTAAGTTATAAATTTCCCCCATTCCTTATTAAAATTTTGGTCTTCCTGATTTCTGATTCTTCCTGTCATTTTGCCCATTTTGGCATAACCCATCAACTTGATCTGCCATTCTTCTCTGGTAGGGACTTTATCTTCTTTCCATCTCTGGGCCAATAACATCCGCACATCTGTATCCCAACTCTCTTTTGCCATGAAACCCAAAGTGGTGTACTTGGAGTTCCCAGGCAGTCATTCCTTCAGGACAAGAGTTCATTTGGACAAGGATAAATTTTAAGATTGTGTGAATGTTTTTGACTGCGGCTTTCAGTTGTTGTTAATTTTTTTTTAATGTGTTGCTTGATTTGTTGTTGTTGTAGCCCAGCCTGGGATCAAGCTGTGGACAGCATGATGGAGCTGCAGCGCTCACTTGATAATAATAATAATAATAATAACAACAACAACAACAACAACAACAACAACAACAACAACAACTTATTATTTATACCCCGCCCATCTGGTTGGGCCTCCCCAGCCACTCTGGGCAGCTTCCATAGAAACAAAAAATACAGTAAAATAGCACACGTTAAAAACTTCCCTGAACAGGGCTGCCTTAAGATGTCTTCTGAATGTCAGGTAGTTGTTTATCGCTTTGACATCTGCTGGAAGGGCGTTCCACAGGGCGGGCGCCACTACCGAGAAGGCCCTCTGCCTGGTTCCCTGTAGCTTTGCTTCTCGCAATGAGGGAACCGCCAGAAGGCCCTCAGTGCTGGACCTCAGTGTCCGGGCAGAATGATGTGGGTGGAGACAATCCTTCAGGTATACTGGACTTGATCTCTACTTGACTCGATGTGCAGTAGCATTTCGGACCAGAGAAGGGGGAGAGTGTGGCAACAGCAAAGTTGATGTCATGCAAGCACCTTGAACTAGTGCTCCTGCCATTGTGTTTGCACCACATCAACTGTGCTGCCCTTTTCCATCCCACTGTGTTACAGCCACTCAGCCACCTGATGTAAACTCTAGGTGAGTGGCACAGTCCCGCCATGCCATCCACTGATGCCAGGATCATTAATTTTATGAAAAGTGGGCCCTAAATTGAAATAAAATAAAAAAAGATTTTTTAAAAAAATAAAAGAAACAAAATTAGATTTGATTGTTTTTAAAAAGAAATTGCTTCAAAATTCTGGTGAATCCTAATCAACTGGATGTAGCATGCCAGATGTAGCAAGTACCCATGATGCAGTTAGTCAGATATAGGTGGGGGTATTAATTACACAGTAACTGGTATTGTCCAATCACCAAGGAACCATCTCATCCAAGCACCATTTTGCTAAAATGTCATTCTGATGGTCAGCACGTAAGAGCTCCATGCAAGCCTGTCCAACGTTCGGAGAGTCTGTATTTTGTTTTGTTTGGTTTGGTTTCTCAAGCAAGTGTGAAAAGGAATTTGAAATTGTAAATCACCGTCGTTCAGCCTCTACCAGAAGTACTAACCACATCCCTGAATCAACAGTACATTTTCCTGCCTTTGCCACAGATAGGTTGACTCTCCAGATTTGCTATGCATTATTACACCTATGTTCCAGCTGCATTTGCAGATTGCATCACAGGATCCTGTTTGTGGCCGAACATTGAAACAGCGCTCCTTGGGTGAATTGCTGTCCCACGGCTGAAACATTCTCCCTCTTATGAGTGTGCTATTATAAAAAGAGAGAGGAGAGAGAGAGAGAGAGAGAGAGAGAGAGAGAGAGAGAGAGAGAGAAATAACCTGTTAATATAATCATAATAGCAAAATGCACTTTCTAATTATTTCCTTCCCATTTACTATGGCTCTATTTTTCAAAAACCTGGCACTTTATGATTATTGCTTCATTTCAGACTGACTTATTTTTGGTAATGGGTCTGTTCCATTTCCTTGAATTTCAGTTATGAGTGACTTGGATCTTATGATCCATTTGCTGGCTTGCAAGTATGTTAAAATGATACAGGCAAACAAGACTTTAACTATGCTTCGTTCTGCAGCCGTCTTTCCCACACATGGTTCCTCCATAAGCTCTTCTTTATGGCCTTCTCCAGGAAGGCTTTCAGTGGCTGTGTTTAAAATGGCATGGAGTAAGTTTAATTTGATCACTTTTTTTTACAGTATTTTTATATCTTAGTGCGTGACATATTCCATTGGTTTTTACCTGATTTTGGTTTCAAATGTTGAAATAGTGGGTAGCTCAGAAATCAAACTAGAATAAAATTTAAAGTATCTGTGTTCAACAAAGATGGTTATGCTAGAAGAAGAGGAGGAGGAGGAGGAGGAGTTTGGATTTGATATCTCACTTTATCACTACCCTAAGGAGTCTCAAAGCGGCTAACAATCCCCTTTCCCTTCCTCCCCCACAACAAACACTCTGTGAGGTGAGTGAGGCTGAGAGACTTCAGAGAAGTGTGACTAGTCCAAGGTCACCCAGCAGCTGCATGTGGAGGAGCGGAGATGTGAACCCGGTTCACCAGATTACGAGTCCACCGCTCTTAACCACTACACCACACTGGAAGGACCAGAGGGATGCAATTGACTTCTTTGATTCTTAAATTTATAAGATATTTATTGACCGTTTTTATCTTGCCTTCCCCCTGCAAAAAAACAGCCCAAGATGGTGTACATGGTTCTTTCTGCAACTACAACCTCCATTTTACCTCATAACCAACCTACAACATCGGTTAATGACTGAGGCCGCCTCTCCCAAGATCACCCAGTGAGACCCACTGCTGAATCAGACCAAAGTCCATCTAGTTCAGCACCCGCTTCTCACTGTGGCCAGCCAGTTCCCTCTGGGAAGCATGGGCCAGCCAGAATGAGATGTCTAGGGCCAGCACTAGATCTGAAAAGTCCCTAGGTGAAAGTGCATTTCAGCAGCTCCCACAGCTCCAACCACTCAATGTTATTCTCAGTGCTGTCTGCCAAACCTTATTTTATATCAGAGGCCAGGGGCATTGTGGGAAAATGAAGGTGGTGACAGCTCCAGATTCCTACTTTTAAGATGGCTATTAAGATGATAATATTTGTTGTTGGCACCTGTCTGTCTTGATGCACCTCTGGGGGTGAAGTCAAACTGCTGTATTAGCAGTGCCAAAGTGACCTCCCTGGGTTGCAAGCCTGGGCAGTGTGTAAGGAGATTCTGGGCTGCCCAGCCAACCAGACTCCTCTCTTGACCTCACTGATGTCATGCAGAGCAGTATGTTTGGCACCAGCTTGGCTTCAAGAGTTGCTGGAAGGAAGTGTACAAGGCGCTATCCAACTATCTTAGGGACTGCACTCTGGATTTGTGTAGGGGTCACTCCTTAGCCTTTCCTTCTCCCAAAGATATCCCGCAAGGCAGCGGAGGTTTAGGATCAGAGTTTTCCTTTTCCTAGGTGGGCTTCCCCCCCCAGGCTGAAAAGCCCCATCTGCCTTTCACTTCCCTCTACAGCATGTGATGATAACATTGTCATTGTAGTAGTAGTAGTAGTAGTAGTAGTAGTAGTAGTAGTAAATGTTTATTTTGCCACAGGCTGATGATTATCAGCTTGTGGTAACACAGAGGTGGGCCTTTTCACTTGCAGCAACATCATTGTGGAACTCCCTCATTGCTAAAATATGGGAGGTCCTATCAGTATTGGCATTCCACCGGCTCCTGAAGGCACACATTTTAGACAAGCATTTCCCTGACCTCATGACTTGATTCTACTGCTTTGATTATTGTATTAACTGTTTTAACTACTATACTGTTTTAATGACCTTGCTTATTATCTCTCACTTGGTGTTCAACTTTTTCTGGCATTGATGAAGCAAACATTTCTTCCATTTTTAAAAATCTTATTATGGGAAGTTAGACAGCACTGGGTCACATGAATAAGTTTTTAACCAAATAAGATTCAGATATGTAAGAGAGAAAAAACCCTGGGAAAGTTTCCCTCGTCTCATACATATGAGAGAATATCGTGCATTCCACTGTCCAGCCTATAATTAAGATGAAAGGCATATTTCCATTTGATTTGCAATTCGGTGGCGTGGTTTGCATTCCATGCTGGCTGCGTCATCACAAGCCTTCCAATGCAGTGCAAACAAAACAAAACAAAATCATCCTTAACGGCTTAATCGGATGACATATTGCAAAGGAGACTATTTTAAACTCACAGGGGAAAGGAGAATTTCATTACAACTCCTTTGTAGGAAGGGAAAGGCCAATACCACAGTTGGATTTGGAGAAACATTGCTTTGTTTCTCTCCCTGTTGGGAAACAAGGTTCTCATAGGCTGACTGTTCACTGCCCCAAAAAAGGGAGGGGGGATTATCAGAAAAGGGCAGCCAAAATGATCAAGGGGTTGGAGCAGCACCTCTCTGAGAAAAGGTACCAGCATTTGGGGCTTTCTAGTTTAGGAAAAAGGGACGCAGGTGGCGCTGTGGGTTAAAGCCTCAGCGCCTAGGACTTGCCGATCGAAAGGTCGGCGGTTTGAATCCCTGTGGCGGGGTGCGCTCCCGCTGCTCGGTCCCAGCGCCTGCCAACCTAGCAGTTCGAAAGCACCTCCGGGTGCAAGTAGATAAATAGGGACCGCTTACCAGCGGGAAGGTAAACGGCGTTTCCGTGTGCTGCGCTGGCTCACCAGATGCAGCTTTGTCACGCTGGCCACGTGACCCGGAAGTGTCTCCGGACAGCGCTGGCCCCTGGCCTCTTAAGTGAGATGGGCGCACAACCCCAGAGTCTGCCAAGACTGGCCCGTACGGGCAGGGGTACCTTTACCTTTACCTT
Source organism: Podarcis gaigeae (assembly GCF_964106915.1). Lineage (NCBI taxonomy): Eukaryota > Metazoa > Chordata > Lepidosauria > Squamata > Lacertidae > Podarcis > Podarcis gaigeae. Next base: position 93,561,690 of record NC_139680.1, read on the forward strand.
TACCTTTAGTTTAGGAAAAAGGGAAGCAATGGAGGACATAACAGAGGAGCATAAGATGATGTGTGGTGTGGGGAAAGTGAGCAGAGAGGTCCCCACCTCTCAGTACTAGAACCTGGGGCCATACAATGAAACTGAATGTTGGAAGATTCAGGATAGACAAAAGGAAGGGACCTCCTCACTCAGCACATAAACAATGGGATTCCCCCACGCAAGATGTAGGGGTGGCCACTATCTTAGTTGACCTTAAAAGGGAATCAGACAAATTCATGGAGGATAAAGCTATCTGTAGGAATGCTGCATTAGGGATGCTGACCATTTGGGAAGACCTCTGAGATGTTGGGCTTTAAAATTTGCTTTCTTGTAAGTGGGCTTGACAAAGGGAGAATACTACTAAAGATTTTCAGAATAAGATACATATTTTAACCAATCAGTATTTATTGATAGGTTAATAATGCTTTGAATGATGTTTTTAAGCCAATTTTATTCTCCCAAGTTTTTTACCCTGCCTACATATCTATCTATCTATCATCTATCTATCTATCTATCTATCTATCTATCTATCTATCTATCTATCATCTATCCACCTACCTACCTACCTACCTATCTCTATCCGTGGCTTATAAGTAGTTGTTGGCATTCTTCGTCATCCGTCTGTCTCAAGAGAAAATGGAGTGCGCCTCTGGGGGTATAGTCAAATGGCTACATTAGCAGCACTGAGGTGCCTTTTTACATTATATACCACGTTGTGATATTTTATCTAAAGTGCATAACAACAACAACCACACTTTTATATTATGCCAGACATGTGCAGCCAATTAAGAGTACATCCTGCCACTGTGATTGATGCCTGTTTTTAACTTTTTTTAGAAAAAAATAATAATTATATGGTTTTGTGGTTTTATTGCTGTAAAAACTGTATTGCTGTATTGATTTATTTTTATGACACACAAGAACAACAACAGCCCAGGAAAAGGCACTGCTGCCTATCAGCTTCCTCTGCCCCAGTTACAGTGTTCCCTTGCAGAACCCAACAGGGAGATGGATGGAGCCAAAACTAGCTGTCTCTGACTGGGTAGCAGCACAGAGCTGGCAACCACAAGTTTAAAATGCCTGTAGTGCCCTGGCACATCTAACATAATTGGGTGCACTGTTTAAATTCCCCACAATGCCCTGTATCAACTATATATTCCCAGGGCATGGCAGGAATTTCAAAATGGCAGCCACAAGCTGCCTGCTGTGCAGTGCAGGGCACCCAGAACAGACAACAGCAAAGATGGCCCTCGCCAAACTATGTGAAACATCACTTGATACACTGCTGCGTTTTGTAGCCAGAAGGATATTACCAGAATTCTGTGAAACAAAACTATCATTTCCCTTACTTCCAAATGTTAGCTGTGCTGTAGCAGATGTAAAACTAAATGTGCTGTGTTGCTCAAGGAATAATGGAGCAATCAAAGGAATGTACAAACACAGGGCATTTTGCTAAAATTGGAGGGTGTGCCCACACAGCTGTTGAGCTTCTAGTGGCTCACTCTCTCCCGAAAACCATGGAAAGTAAATATGACAAAATGAAAATGAGATACTAATGAAACTTTCTGCATTGGATGCAAAAGAAAGAATGTAAATATGGAGTTCAGGGTACGGAGACAAAGCTATTCTGTGAAAATTTTTGTTATTGTTATTTTTTGCCCGGCAGTTATTTCTGCTTGCTGCGGCTCCCCAATTGTCTTGGAGAGGTAGAAAGAATTGGAATGCAAACACATCCATAAAAAGCCTGCCTTAGACACATATATGTACCATTCATTGTGTGAGGAAATGTCTGCTGAGTTTACAATGTTGTTTTAACACCAACGGGTGTCTTCAGAACAAGTGATGGGCAAGCTTCCCACATACACACACGCACACTTTCATTGTTAAAGTAGGAGGCTTAGCAGACAGCAGGGAATGCTTTTGACAGAGGATATCTGAACTTCAGCAAGGCCTATTTCTCTCTGAGGTGGTAAATCTGTACCTGAGCTCTACCACTATAGGCTGTGAGTTCACCTGACTGAGTTTTCCCATAATTCCTTAGAACAGAAAACTAAATGTCAGCAAGACTAGAATCATAGTATCATAGAACTGTAGAGTTGGTAGTTTCAACTGCTGACGGTCCTGTGTTTGATTATCAGGTGAACATGGGTTACATGGAGGATTTAAAAAAAAAAAAATTATTTGTTTTCATCCTGCATTGTTAATGTGTATTTAAATGATGTAAACAACCCTGAATGCTATTTAATGCAATTGTGGAGGTAGTCACTGAAAGTTCCCTGTGGCAAAAAAGCAACCAATAAATTTATTAATAATACTATTACTGGAACAGTCTCTAAGCAGTTTCCAAAAAGATACTCCCCCCCCCCAGTACTTTTTTAGTAAAAGATGAGGTGCCAGTATTCATATCTTTATAAAATAGGGTTGCCATATTTCAAGAAGCAGAAATCCGGACACACAAAAAGTTGTTGTGCTTTTTTTGTGGGAGGTGTGTGTGTAAAAAAATTGGACATTTGGCCAATTTTCTGAAATTACCCCCAGACGCTAACTCGGTCATTGGAATCCAGATGTATGACAACCCTATGATAAAAGTGTCATGGGTGCTGGCACAAAATGGCTGCCAGGGGCACACACAAAAAACACAAAATGACCTGGTACTCTGTGTTGGAATTGTTCAGCAGAATCTCTGATCTGGACTTTGTGTACAAATGAATTCTCTCCACCTCATGTTTCCTGCGATGAGTCATCAAGCAGCTCAATTCCCTGAAATGGAAAAATACCAGCCTTCTCTGACGCTTTTGCCAGAGTGCAACCTCTTGCCAAAAGTAGACTTCCCTTTACATCATTTTAAATACAATGCATTCGAACGTGACATCTTATCTACATTAAACGTATAACTTTAACACCCTGTACCAGTGAGTACTGTCATAAGTACACACACACACACACACACACAGAGAGAGAGAGAGAGAGAGAGAGAGAGAGAGACTACAATATCAGATGAAACAATAAATTCCCATTTATAGGATTGCACTGTAAGCTTCTGTGCCTCCTCATAATCTCCAGAACCATTTGAATAAATGACACCCAGTTACAAATTAGTGAACATAAAAAGATCAGTCAAAAAAATTCACAAAGTCAGCTATAGGGAGGGAAACAGTTTTCTTCCTTCCACCCTGTACAATATAGAAATTCCCCCAATGAAATGACTTACAGTTGCAACACATGCAACAAACACATCTTAGACTGGGGCTTAGCTAGAGATTAAAATTAGCAGTGAAGTATCCCATGCCAAGTTCACAGAGCAGGTGACACTGGAAGGATGATGAAACGATGACAGGCAAATCCTTGTTCCATGTCTAAGGTCTAACTACTGAACAAATGTGTTGTGTGGTAACCATTGCTGTCGTTTCCTCTGTGTGACAGCTGCATTGTCACTCCTGCTTATCAAGGGATCCGAGACATTTAAAAGATGGAATCCACCTTGTTCACAGCCTGGTATTTCTTACCAAAACTCAAGACTTTAGTGATGGCTCCCAAATAGCTATATGCAATTCTGTTTCACTCTGACCATTAGTGATATTGCCACTGCATCTACTCATGAGACAGCCCAGGTTTGTATACCCTCCAACATGCCCTGGAGTAAGACTGTGGTGCACATCTTTGAGGGCCACACTCCTGTGTGAGTTGCGTGACTCGTGAGAGCACAGCACCCCAAAATGTGTGTGTTTCAGGGACACGATCTCACTGGAGCCAGGTGACTCATGTGAGAGCACCGCCCCCCAAAACAGGATGTCCTACTTAAGTTAGGGCAGTGGAGGGGTATGGGTCTGTACATTGAACTAGAGTGGTATGAACCCTTCTCTTATCCCATGCTACCAGCCTCCAGTATGAACTGGGCCTTCTACATTGGGTAGTCACTTATACAGTGCCAAAGAGGACATACATCACCAAAAGAGCATCATCTGTGTATGGAGTCAGAACTTGGAATCACAGCATCAGTGTGGTTGTCCTTAAATTTCAGTTCCCATAGAATGGGGAAGCACAGAACTGGGAGCCTGTTCCAGGCACAGAAATGACTAGTTAACAGCACTGCTGGAAAATACAGTCAGAAATCTTGAAACCACATCTATGAGTGAAAGGAGCATTGCCACAATGGGTCTTTCAACAAGACATCTTTGTGTTCCCTTGCAAGTTTAACCAGCAATTACTAAAGAGCTTGGTTGATAGAGTGCTGCTAAGCAGTGCCCAATCTAAATGCAAGCTCAGCTTTTTACAACTAATATAAACAGTTGTTTGCCTCCTTGTTTTCTCTCTCTTTCTATGTAAGCAACACTTGGGGCATTAAGCAATCTCAAATCCCTTGATGGAGCCTTGGCACCAAGTAGGCTTCGCCGATTTATAAAGCATTAATCATAAACTATAAATATCAAATTGTTTCCATAGCGTTTTGCAGGAGTAATTGCAGTATATATATCCATTCAGCTTACAGGAGGAAAATTGTCTAACAAGAGGTTACAGTAATACATGCGGGGCTATAGTTCTTTTCATGAAACAGTTTACAGCAGCCGCTCATATATTCCATTCATACTGATAATGCTGAAACCTTACCTTGATATAATCTACTGTTCCCAATTTAGAACTAGCCTTTCCCTGTTTCTCCTTTTGTTCTCTGTAAAATAAAAGTTGACAGCTGAGTACATATAGTGAGCCAATGGCCATATAAGTGGCTCAGGGGTAGAGAACATGTTTTGTGTTCAGAAAGTGCCAGGTTCAATCCCCGACATCTCCAGGTAAGGCTGGGAATATCTCCTGCTTGAAATACCATCGGTATGCAGTAAAGAATGAGACTCTTAATCCCACGGTCCTGGGTTCAAGCCCCACATTGGTCAAAATGCAGGGGGTCGGACAAGATGACCCTCATGGTCCCTCCCAATTCTACAATTCTATGATTCTATGACATGGGTAGGCAAACTAAGGCCTGGGGGCCGGATCCGGCCCAATTGCATCTAAATCCAGCCTGTGGACGGTCCAGGAACCAGCATGTTTTCACATGAGTAGAATGCGTGCTTTTATTTAAAATGCATCTCTGGGTTATTTGTGGGGCATAGGAATTCGTTCATTATTTTTTTTCAAAATATAGTCTGGCCCCCCACAAGGTCTGAGGGACAGTGAACCGGCACCCTGCTGAAAAAGTTTGCTGACCCCTGTTCTATGACTTTGTATAAGGTAGGTTCCATATCCTCCAGCATCCGGGGGATTCAAAAGGGGACGCTCATTTTTTGGTCAGCCACTCTGGAGCGAGCCAGCTGAATCCTGCCAGAGCATGTGACCAAAAAACAAACACATTGCGGCTGGATGATCTGGCACGAGTCAGCTGACTTGTGGCAGAACACCAGACCAAAAGGTGGGGCATTCCAGGATCCAATCAGAAGCTGGGGGGATGACACCTCTGTAATTTGGGGATGTCCCGCTTAAATCAGTTGAGCAGTATGAGGTTCGTATGTTCTCATAAAGGATTATGGACCTGCTGTTACCTGACACAAATCAGGAAAGGGCGATGGGCAGGTGAGAATTTTGAAACAGACACTGGTTAGCGGGGAGATGGTTTGTACAGTCATACCTTGGTTTCCAGACGCTTTGGGTTGTGCAATTTCGAGTTACACACTGTGCCGAACCCGGAAGTACCAGAATGGGTTACTTGCACTTGCACATCTGCAAAAGCACCAAATCGCAACCTGCCTATGCACAGACACGGCGCTGTGGGTTGCGGACACTGCGGGTTGCGAACGTGCTTCCCTCACGGATCACATTCACAACCAGAGCGTCCACTGTACTGATATTTTCACACAATGCACAATTAATTCTTAGAATTCTTGACCATAAAAACTGGTGGTTGCCACTGGTTAGCATTTGGAGAATGACGTAAAAAATTCACAGAAGACAGGTCTGAACTCTATTACAACTTTTTGTTTCAAGGCAGGCCCATCTGTCTAGCATATTAGGAAGCAGTCAAAACCTATACGGCTTGCAGCACCTAGATGCACCGAAGGATAGCACCAGATCCAGAGAAGCTACTTTGAGCTATGGACATTGTGAGGTCAAAATGCTTTAGCCAATGGCCAGTAGTGGTTATGCAAGTTAGAAGATTTCTACCAATTTCAGTGCTGTAGAATCAGAGTAAGTGGCTGGGCTGCAGCACACAGCTTGAGTCGGCTTGCATGACAATAGAACAGTTGAAAGTTTCTTGAAAGCACAGACACAGTGTAAAACATTTACTTAATGTGGAAAAGAATTACCTTACCATCTGTGTGGCTTGAAATGCTACCTACCCATGGACGTTTTTCATTCCCAATCTACTGAAAACGGCAATTAAGCGTCTCTCTTCACATGCAGCGAGGTCAGTTTGATGCTGCAAGTGGTTAAATCATCCTTGGCAATAGGCTGAGTTTGGCAGTAGTTCTCTAATGAGAAATCCAGGTTACTAGTATCATTTGTAATATGAGTGACCCACACTTAAAACTAGTGTCATTTCCATGTTACTCCTCCTCCCTCTTTCCTCTATGCTGCATAGCAATGCCTTAACAGTGCTTATTCGGGGCAGGAATTTTTAACAGCTTTCATACCAGATATTTTATTTTCACAATATTTACTTGTCTGCAAAATACCATCTGTGTAGTTAAGTTTAATAAATATAGGATTATGGTGTCATTTTCCTGTAGTGCATTAGGGCAGAAACGGGGGGGGGGGGGGAGAGGGTATTATTAGCCACTGGCGTTTATGAACCCATTTTGTTTTTGTTCCTTATTTTCCATAAAATTTAGACACCGCTTGATTGGAGGGGAAACCACTTTCCAAGCGGTTTTCAAAAAGAGAAACCAGTAAAAATGATTTTTAAAATATCACAACCATACTGTACAGCATACAAAAGTTAAAACACTAAAACAGATTAAAATTACCTTAACTTTCTAACCATTTGGGCTTCTTTAAACAGAAATGTTTCAGCAGGTGCTGAAAAGAGTACAGTGAAGGTGTCTGCTTGAGCTCAATAGGCAGGGAGTTCCAAAGTGTAGATGCTGCCACACTAAATCAAGTTCTTAGAAATTCACTTTTGAACTCCTTTCTGCTTTTCAAATTTGAAATGGATAGCATGGGGGAGCCCTACTCCAATGACAAATCCAAATTCAGTTCAGTTATGGGGATAAAAGAATTCCTCGATATTATTACAGTGGTACCTCTGGTTAAGAACTTAATTCATTCCGGAGGTCCGTTCTTAACCTGAAACTGTTCTTAACCTGAAGCACCACTTTAGCAAATGGGGCCTCCCGCTGCTGCTGTGCCGCTGGACCACGATTTCTGTTCTCATCCTGAAGCAAAGTTCTTAACCTGAGGTACTATTTCTGGGTTAGCGGAGTCTGTAACCTGAAGCGTATGTAACCTGAAGCGTATGTAACCCGAGGTACCACTGTATTATTATTATTATTATTACATTTGTACCCCATTCTTCAGCCAAAAAGACTCCCAGAGCAGCTTCAGTACAATCAAAATATGACAGTCCCTACCTACAGGCTTGGGAAATGTTACCCCAGTTTTTCATTTATGAGATGGCCTACTTTTCTTCCTGAGACAGATGGTCCAAAAGGTGCTGGAAACATGCTTAAAGGCTCAAACATGTGTTTAATGTACCCTGTGCACACATTCAGTTGTGTGAGGAGATGGTGCTAGTGAGTTATTGACCTCAACGGAGTAACTTGAAAGGTAAGAGCACTGCAAAAGCAGATGTTCTGGGCGCATAGCTGAACGTCAAGCGTTACAAGATTTTGGTGTCTTGTTTTACTTTTCCAGCCTTCTACTGGAGCAGGGTTTCTCAAACAGTGGGCTGGGACCCATCGCTGGGTCTTAGGCCACAGCTGCCACATTCACACTATACCTTTAAAGCACCACAACATCACTTTAAACAGTCAGGGCTTCCCCCCAAAAAAATTCTGGATAGTTCGTCAAGAGTGCTGAGAGTTGTTAGGAGAACTTTATTCCTCCACACAATGCATAGATTTCCCTGTGAAGAGGGGTTGATTCTTAAAGCCACTCTGGGAATTGTAGTTCTGGGAAGCGAATAGGGGCCTGCTAACAACTCTCAACATCCTTAACAAACCACAGCTCCCAGAATTCTTTGGGGGAAGCTTTAAATGTGTGGTGTGAATGTGGCCCAAGACAACTCCTCTCCATTTCCATCGGTTGAAACTGGACATTATAGTGTTGTGAGTTTGTTCAGCTCGAACTCTGTGAACAAATGGCCAGGGACCTGATGAATACGAACGTATTGTTTCTTAATGCCGGTGGGTGTTTTCCTGAATGAGCACAGTTCACCTGTGCTAAGAGGTGGGATTTGAGATGAGTGCTCCAAAGGGCTGGGATTAGAAACAGCCAGTTTGCAGTTTGAATTTAGAAAGACAAGACAGAGAACGGAGAAGTCCTTGAATGGCTTTTCTGCATCAGGTGGGCAGCCTGATGCAGGGTATACAAGTTGCCTGCAGGAAATCCCATGCAGACGGTGGTGTCTGCTCATCAGAGAGATATCGCAAACACAACACATCTCCCAGCCACTCTCATCAAAGGGACGCAAAACCTTGTCGCATCGGCTGCTCCTGTAATGTCTGGCTGCTTGGGAAGGTGACAGACGTAGCTGGTGAGGAAGGCTGGTTCTGAGGAGTCACTGCTTCACAGAGTTCCCTTGCTTAAAATGAGGAGACTTTTCGATAGAAAATTGTGTCAGCAACTGCCAGCTGATTGTGTCTGTAGACCCATCCACACAATCTCTCGCATGTCCAGGTGGATCCGGGAAAGACCGCCATTGGAAATGATCATAACAAATGTAGATCCCATCAACAGTGTCTCCGAAAAATTTTACACATCACTTGGGAAGACAGGCGAACTAATATCAGTGTACTGGAAGAAGCAAAGATCACCAGTGTTGAAGCAATGATTCTTCAACATCAACTTCGTTGGGCTGGTCATGTTGTGTGGATGCCTGATGCTCATCTTCCAAAGCAACTACTCTATTCCGAACTTAAAAATGGAAAGCATAATGCTGGTGGTCAACAAAAGAGGTTTAAAGACTGTCTCAAGGCAAATCTTTAAAAATGTAGTATAAACACTGACAACTGGGAAACACTGGTCTGCGAGTGCTCCAGTTGGAGAACAGCCTTTACCAAAGGTGTCATGGGCTTTGAAGACCCTCGAACTCAGGACGCAAGGGAGAAATGTGTGATCAACTCCCACCCGGAAACCAGTGTCCCCACTGTGGAAGGACGCGTGGATCCAGAATTGGCCTCCACAGTCACTTACAGACTCATTGTTAAAACCGTGTTTATGGAAGACAATCTTACTCAGCTACGAGTGATCGCCAAAGAAGAAGAAGAAGAGGGTTTCCCTGGGGAAAGCAATGGAACAAAGAAACCCAAACACCCCTCAGACCCATGACTTGAAATCAGAGAACAAACGAAAGTGTAGGAGGGCCCTCCGTCTGTCTCCATTTTGTGATAGGGTCTGCCTCAGACCGCCATTTTGTGACTAGTGGACTTCGGTAATTTCCAGCTTCTCAAGTGGGCCCAGGGGGTAGACAAAACTTGAACCCATATAGTATTTTTCAGGGTGCAAAAACTTAGAAGCTAGTGAGAGTTCTAAGAAAAGAACCAAATAGGAGTAAAGCCAAACAAGAGGAAAAAAGCATGCTTCCTGACTTCCACAGGTACTTTTTGCCAGGCTCAACCACGGCTGATAGATACCTGGATTTTGATACCCCTGAGTCAAATGGGAACATATTTCCTTAATTGCTTTTGGCATCAAACATGGGATTTCTCTGAACATTTTTTAAAAATGGAATATTTCAAAATCAGCTGTTTATAAGCATTCCTCTTTGCGTTTTCCCCTCTTGCATTTGCAAATTTATTTTCCTGTGTGTGTTTTTTACAAGAAACAAAAATGCTGGCGAGTGGAAAGAATGTTGTTCATTTTTCAACGTGAAAATATTACGTTTGGGTGGAGATCCAAGACCTGCTTCTGAATCCATACACTTTTACGGTGTCTACCAGGGGTCGTATCTTAATATATTACCGCAAACGATTCCTGACAGTGTTGATCCACCTTTCCGCTTATTCATGAATAGGACATTCCTGCTCTCTAAAAATATACCAACTACTAAAACGGTGACTTTTAGAGCTCCCTTTTAAATGCATTTTGGCAGAGGAAGAAGGAAGAGGAGAGGCAGAATCCCGCAGGTCGTTAGTAGTATACAGCTCAGGAATGTCTGTCCGTTGTAAAAGCCTGCTTGACCTCTTCCACGATACCTACGAAGTGCATGCTTTTTATTTTTATTTTACTAAAGCCATCAATCCCACTCCACAGGATGGTACGGTTTCTCCCCACACCCTCCGTTCCCACTTTAGCAGCCCCACCTCTGCAAATGCCAGACCATTTTTAATAGGCACACATAAAATTTAAAAAGCTGTTTGGTGATCCAACAGGCCAAGCGGGGGGTGGCTGGATGGGTAGGATTGCTAGAAGTGGGAAATGGAGAGGAAATGGCCAGATGAACGCAACAGTGCTCCCTCGGCTGGATCACAGCTTTGCAAGTTTCGTTTGCAGATATATGGCAAGCTTTACAGAAGAGTTGCAAGAAAGGACGACTCTTTCCCATCCTTTCTATCCAGTTCTGCTTTTTGTTGTTGTTTAATGTCATGATTGAGAACCATGACTGGGAAGGGCTATAACTCATAGCATATGCTTGGTCTGCCAAAAGTCCCAGGTTCAAATCTATTGCATCTCCAGGTGGGTCTGGGAAAGGCTGCCATCTGAAACCCTGGAGAGCAACTGCCAGCCTCTGTGCACACTTCTGTTGCCCCCCCCACTCCCCCCAGGAAACCCGATCTTTAGTGCTGAATCGGAACAGACAGCAATCAGGTTCTCCACGGATCGCCATTTGTTCTGATTTTTCACTAAAGAGCAGGTTTTCTGGGGGAAGTGGTGGAGCAAAGGCAGAACTGCTTGGACTTGTTCCAAGAATTCCTGGGCAAGCGGGAAACCTCCCTGCCCCAGAGATGGAAAGAAAATTAAGTTCCTACCAGAGAAGAATGGCAGGTGAAGTTGATGGACTATGCCGAAATGGCTAAAATGACCAGAAGAATCAGAAATCAGGAAGACCAAAATTTTAATAAGGAATGGGGGAAATGTATAACTTACCTTAAAGACCTCTGTAAACAGTTAAAATCTTTAGTAGGATTGGAATATCACTTGTAGTGCAAGGGTGAATTCTGGACACAATGGAGATGTAAAAGAGTTGGATCATCATAAAAGATGCAGGAGGAAATGATTAATAATAGGACCCACAAAGGGGAAGATGGAAGTCCAGGAGATTCCTTGGAATCTTGTTTTTTATTATTTATGTTTGATAGATCTCTGTTAAATTTTCATTTGGAAAACCAAATAAATAAATTAAAACAAATATCTCTCTCTCTCTGCCCCATGCTTTCTAGATATGGGACAAGCAGAAGTGTGGACGAGCCCTCAGTATAGAGAATACACTGTGTTCACGCCATACATTGAAAGCACACTCCAGTGGCGTAGCGTGGGTTGTCAGGACCCGGGGCAAGGCAAGTAATTTGCACCCCCTAACCCGTGGATTTGCGCCCCCTAACCCTAACCTCCAGATGTTGCGCCCGGTGCGGCCAGCCCCCCCTGCACCCCCACGCTACGCCACTGGCACACTCTGCCCCCGCGGCTAGGATTTTACTAGCCCAAAGATGGAAAAGAGACAAAATACCAACCAAAGAACAATGGCAACAAAAACTGATGGAATATGCTGAAATGGTGAAGCTAACTGACTCAGAGTCAAGGACAATAGAGATTTTAAAAAAGATTGGGAGCTATATATGCTATATCTACGAAATCAATGTAAAGAAATGGACTCACTAGCAGGGTTTGAGTAAACACTTACAATTAATAACGTAAACATAGAAGTTGTAAAGAGAAAGTTAAAATGATAAGAATATAACAACATTTAATTTAAGGATATAATACTGAAGTATAGTATGGTAGGCAGGACAAGTTTAAATGTAATAAACCAGAAGGGGAAGTTGAGGGAAGTCACAGGGAGTGGGGGAATGCAGGGAACTTAATTTGTTATTATTTGTCATGATGTGATAATAGGAAAACAATAATGTAAAACTCAATAAAAATATTTAAAAAGAAAAAAGAAAGCACACTCTGCCCCCAAGAATCCTGGGAACTGTTGTTTGTTAAGGGTGCTGGGAACTGTAGCTCTATGAGAGGTGAACTACAGTTCCCAGGATTCCTGGGGTGTGTATGTGCTTTAGATGTGCTTCACATGTATGATATCTACAAAGCCTAGCTCAGTATAAGGCAGCCTCTGATACAGAGTATGCTTGTCCCTGGCTTTTCGCTGCTTCATTTTAATGGATCGGGGCAATCAGCCTTGCTTGTGGGATAGTATATAAACTCCTATGACCCTTGGTCACCTTTCCCACAGTTGTGACGTAGAAAGCAACATTAGACTTCCGAATTCCAGAGATTGCATGGAGGAGCACATTGGTAAACTATTTGGATACCAGAAAAAAAGACACCTGTTAATCATTTCTGTCAGGGATGAGTGTGACTCCAGACCAACACTGATGCCCACTTTGGCTTGATTTACACCTTGGAATTAGTAAGATAAAGCTTGTTTTGACCCAAATGTTGGCTGTTGCCCACATGTAACACATAGGCAAGATGATAAAGTTGAAGCAGGAAAGTTACAAACCCTCATGTTAGAAAACCCCTTTGATTCTCCCCTTCACATCAGCAAATCCCTCCTTCTCTCCCTACACACTAGTGAGACTGAAATCTTGCAAAAAGAGTACAGTGGAACCTCGGGTTATGTACTGTCCTCCTTACAAACGCTTTGGGTAATGAGCTCCGCTAACTCAGAAGTAGGTGCTCCTGGTTGCAAACTTTGCCCTGGGGGATGCGAGCAGAAATCATGCGCCGGCAGCACAGTAGCAGCGGGAGGCCCCATTAACGAAAGCGCACCTCATGCTAAGAATGGTTTTGGGTTGAGAATGGACCTCCGGAACGAATTAAGTTCATAACCGGAGGTACCACTGAAGTTCTTAGCCCATTCAGCCCATTATCATCATGATGTTTCATCATCATTATTATTGCAAGCAGTGCCCACCAGACAGAGATGCAGTGTGCTGTGGAACTTCCATCACTGTGTTTCCCTCTGTGGCTGCCATCCTAAAACTCAGAGTATCTGCATTGGGCGCAGCTGGTGAGTTTCAAGAGGAACCTCAAGCATGGAAATGCCTCTTCCCAAGCTCTGGAGTTGGCTGCACCACACACTTGCCAGACAAACATATTTGCCCTTAACCCTACCATGCATGCTATTACACATGTGTACAACAAGAGTCTTTCCACACACATGACATGTAAGAACTTAGCAACTTTCCTCTATTTTCTCAGAGCGTTGTAACTCCTCTGCCTTATTTTCCTTGTATTCTCTAGTCGATACGTTGGTTTATTGGTGATTTTAAGTTTCTGCTGAATGACATTGCCCAATTTATGGCTTATGATTTATTTCTTTATTATTTTTTGGTAATAAATGGATGCTTCTCTTGGGTTTCCAAATTGTGTGTGGTACGAAAAAAACTGAATGAGTGTCGAGTCTGACTCCTGCAATAGGTCCCATCTCTTACAAGTGTGTTTTAGGGTAATGTGTGAAGGACATGCAACATTTCCTGCTCCCTGCAATAAACACACACAGTCCTTGGTCCCTGGTTTGATGCAATCCAGAGTGGTGTGTGGTTCATTTGTTGTGTTCACCGAAAAATATTAAGATCCAATGAGAGAATGTCCTATTTTTTGTAGATTGCTGGGGTCTCTTTTTTGAGGGAGCATAAGGAATATATCATGGGCTTCTCCCACAAGCGTCTTCTCTCCTCTAGCTTGGATCTTTTGTCTGCACTGTCTCCAAGCCTCTTACTACTAGTTAATGCTTCCTGATGCTATGATGCAACTTTTCCAAGACTGGGCCTCTTCAGACAGCAGGTGGGAGAACAGCATGTCTGATGACTACTCCATTTTAAAAGATAGTGAGCACTTATGCACAACCAAGCACTTGCAGACGAAAATCAGTCTATCAGACTGCAGAACGGTGCCCTCAAGGGAAATGGTGGAAGCCCCTTTGCCTGACTCATTCAAAGGCAGACTGGACAACATATTTGAGGATAATCCTCCTTTGGCAAAGAACAATCCTACATTGGCAGGGAGGTGGAAAAGATGACCTAATAGGTCTTTTCCATGTCTGATTTCTATGATTCAGTCAAGGTATGTTGTGATGTGTCATGTATCAGGGCATGGCCAGGCCATAAACCCCCAAGTTCCACATCAGAGTGGAAATCTTGAGATATCAGTTTGGCTGAGAGAGAAATTAATATTTCTGTAGACATGGGAGGTTTTAAATTCCTAATAAGCTCTGGGTATGTGTGCGCACATACACACAGAGAGAGTTTTAAAGACTTGCGAAGTAGACTGGTGAAAGTTTTGACAGTGCTTTTAAAGAAATACTATTTTTATAAACCCCCCCTTTTTAGAGGGAAACTTGAGTTTGTTCTTTCTTTTTTTCTTCCTTTTTTTTCGCCCCTGTTTTAACCATTGAGCGATGGATGAACTAGCCTCTTTCTGGTCCATGTCACTTTTGCATGCCCCCCCTCCAAAAAAAAGTGAGAAATGTAAAATAAAAAATAATGAAATCGATAGAAGCTCCTGTAAACCTCTGGATTCAACCAATGAAGGGTCTTCTTGCTTCTTCTCTGCATTATTTGCTGCTCCTTCAAGACAGCCTCTGCTGGGAACAGGTAATTCTGCATCTTCTGATTGGGTCTTTAGTCCCTTCCTCTGTGAAGAGATCAGATGTGACATGCAACCAGTGCCTTTTTTCTGGTGGTACACACCAGTACACAATACCAGCACATTTTTTCAATCTCCAGGGGCAGCAGCAAGCGGGAGGAGGGGTATAAAGCCACACAAGAAAGCTGGGACTCTTTCCTGCCCTTCCACTGCCCCTCCCTCAGCAGCAACCTCTCACTCTTCTCTCGCTTCTGCCGCCAGCCCAACGCGAGTAGCACAATCAGTTAGGAGGCAACTCCTCACTCCTGCAAGCAAGGGTTTACTGCTGGCACACCTGCCCAGGGCAGTTGGAGAGCCTGTGTGCCACTAGCTCCAAAGCCGCTGGCCTCAGCTGCGGTTGGCACCCACTCAGAGTGGCAGTTCGGGCTTCCAAGGGGAGAAGTCTTGGGCGGGACCCCATTGGGAGAGTTCCTGTTTGCTCTTCCAGGTAGCATCAGCGGATTAAGATTGCTTCTTTAACAAACCACAAAAGGGGAAAGGAAGGTGGTGTTTTTTTTTCCTAGTGGGGGAATAAAAGCTTTGTATTAAGTCCGCCTCCCTAAGCATCAGAGTTGTTCCGCCTGGCCTTTGGCTTGGAATCAACTTGATCCCCTTCCCCTTTTTCCTTTCTCTTTCTGTGATGGAACTCCTATTTCGGGACTTCCCTGGCTTTGTTCTGGCCCACATAGGACCAGTCTGAATAGTTGGCCTTGGTGAAGATTTGACATTTTCATCCCCAAAAAGTTTTTGATTTGAGTTTCTACTGAAATGACGCTGCATTTAAATGTTGTATTTTAATCTTATTTTTAAGTTGTATTTTAATCAATTGTTTATATACCTGGTGTTAGCTGCCCTGAGTCTTGGCTGGGGAGGGTGGGGTATAAATTACTATTATTATTATTATTATTATTATTATTATTATTATTAGGGGGCCTGAAGAGTCTGTCTGATGCAGTGCTTTGTTTCCCGCACTGACTGAACAGATGCCTCTGTTAAAGCAGAGCCCTCCCTGGTCTCTAGGCACCTGCTCTTCAGAGATAGGCTGATGCTGAATGTGGAGGTTCCATCTAGCCACCTTGGTGGTACTCAGTGGTATGTAGTAACGGCTACCTTTTTTCTAGGAAAAACGTGCTGCATGCAACGCATGTCTCAGTTACATCTAGACTGGATTGCAGTAATGGGTCTGTGTGCTTTCAGACGTCGGGAATACTGTGTTGGTTTTCCTGGGGCGGATCTACACATGTGGTTTTTAACGTTAAGAAAAGGTTAAGGAATGTTTCTGATAACGTAGACAGACACATGATGTCCTACTTTTTATATTCATAATGTGTTATTACCTTGTATGTTTTATTGCATCAGTTTTAATAGTTTTATGTTGCTATATCAATGAAACACTGCTCATATGTCCCTATATAACATCTTACCTTTCTTTTACTGCTTTCTTTCTTTCTTTCTTTCTTTCTTTCTTTCTTTCTTTCTTTTTTGAATTTGCATTTTATTTATTTGTTAACATTCTTATATTACATCGGTAAATGTTGTCATATTACATTACAGGACTTACTATAATATAATTTCCCACATGTACACAAAAATTATATACAAATTTTATATACTGTCAGGGGTTCAGAAGGAGAGACACAGGAGGGGGAGCAAATGGAGAGTGAGGAGGAGGAGTACGAGGGGGGCGCAGGCAGTGACAGTGGCCAGAGTTATTCCACAAGCCTCTCTAGCGAATCGGAGGACTCACAGAAGGGAGCGCCGGTGGCCAGAGCAAGGGAGATTCCAAGGGAGAAACCTCAAGAGGGAGGGGCCAGCGGGGAGTCCCTGAACAGCAGCTGGAGATCAGGGCCAGCGTCTCCACCAGAGCGCAGTGGGGAGGGGGAGTCCCAGGAGTCGGGACCAGTGTCCTCACCACCAGAGGGAGGAGAGGAGTCAGGTTTGGCAACACCCACATCAGGAAGCGGGGAAACGGTCAGAAGGAAAGTCACCGGCTGGGCGCGCGCGCCAAGTTCAAATGTACAGGAGCGCGGCACAGCGGGGAGCCCGGGAAGGGAGCCAGGTCCTAAAGCCCGCCGGAGGGAGGGGCAAGACTCAGGAGGCTCCGCGTCAGAGGAGTCCAGGAAGGAGGGAACCCCAGAGGGCAGAAGGACCCAACGCAGGAAAGAGCAGCGCAAGAGGTGGAGAATCTTAAACTGGTGTGGGTGGAGCAGTGAGTCAGAGGGGACTTAGCCGGTCTAGCGTTAAGACGTGGGCATGCGCGTCAGCCACGGTGGACCTGGACGCGGTGCGCCGCGCGCTGCAAACGGACTCGTTCGCCCGAGCCAAGATGGAGGAGGTGTGCAGTGGCAAGGCGAGGGGCGACGAATTCCAAGTGCGCGACGGCCTGCTCCTACGCAAGGGAGTCCTCTACGTACCAGGAGACAGCCTCCGCGCGAAGGTCCTGCAACAGCTGCACGACGCGCCCAGCGCGGGGCACTTCGGCAAGGAGAAGACGGTGGACTTAGTAGCCAGAGACTTTTGGTGGCCTAAGATGCGGGGGGATGTCGCGGACTATGTCAATAGGTGCGACACCTGCCAAAGGGCTAAGCCTGTGCACCAGCCGCCGGCGGGCCTGTTGGAACCGCTACAGACACCGTTCGTACCGTGGGAGAGGGTGGCCCTGGACTTTGTCACAGATCTACCCAGCTCAAGGGGCAAGACGGCAGTGCTCGTGGTAGTGGACCTGTTCACCAAGATGGCCCACTTCATTCCGTGCGCGAAGGTGGCCACGGCCGAGCAGACCGCTAAGATGTTCATAGACCACGTGTTCAAGGTGCACGGCCTACCACGGTCTATTTTGTCCGACCGGGGGCGCCAGTTCATCTCCAACTTCTGGCAAAAGCTGATGGGATTCCTGAACGTCAAGGTCAGCCTGGCGTCGGCGAGACACCCGCAAACTAACGGGCAGGCGGAAAGGGTCAACGCCATCATGCAGCAGTACCTGAGATGCTACGCGAACCAGCAGCCATCGACCTGGGTGGACTATCTACCGTTGGCCGAGTTTGCCTACAACAACACGAAGCACGGGTCCACGGGGGTGACCCCATTTTTCGCCAACTACGGGAGGCATCCCAGAACCTTCCCGGGTCTGGACACAGTGCGGGAGGGGGAGCCACAGGGAGCAGAGGACGTGGCAGCGGAGTTGCGGGAGATCCACGAGCAGCTCAGGAGGCAGTTAGAGTTGGCAAAACAGGCTTACAAAGTGCAGGCAGATCGACACAGGAGGGTTGGGGAGGACATCCAGGTGGGAGACTGGGTCTGGTTGGCAGCACAAGCAGTTCCAGCCAGATCGTTAGCCAAGAAGAAACTAGGGCACAAGCAGCTAGGGCCTTACCAAGTAGAGGCGCAGATCAACCCAGTGGCCTTCCGGTTGACACTCCCGGAGGGTTCCAGAATGCACCCGGTCTTTCATAGATCAGTGCTCACGCCCTACAGAGAGCCCCACAGGTTTCAAGCACCGGGGAAGGCGCCAGACCCGCTCAGAGAAGCGCCCCAAAAAGAGGGGTCGCCGAAAGGGGAGCCACTTAATGAAGCCACTGAGATTTTAGACTCAAGGTGGGGGGAGGACGGGATTGAATATCTTCTCGCCACAGAGGACACCCCGGCCAGCGCCAACAGGTGGGTGCCGGATTACGCAGTGGAAGAGCAGTTGCTCAAGGAAGAATTCCACACACTTTTCCCGCACAAGCCTATGCCGGCGGGCTTTTTCGAGGATTGTTTGTTCACACCCACACTCTCGGCCAGCACTTTCCGGGGTTTCTCGTCAGCTGAGGACTCGGCTCCGGGAGGCAGCTCTCCGGAGGGATCACTTTCAGGTTTTGGCACGGGGGGATCTTATTGGTGGGAGGACCAACCCGAAGTGGGCTGGCGCAGAGACATGCCGAAGGGGCCCTGGGAGGTGGACCCCCATCAAGCAACAGGGGGAGGAGGGCTCTTGGGTGAGTTGGGGTCGAGCGCAGATTTCGAGCACACCGCGCAGGAGATGGAAGCGGAGGAGGTCGTCGTCGACGAGCCCATGGGGGACTTCCCGGACTTATCTCGATGGTTGCAAGCCTCAGGGGACGAGCTGTATCCTGGACTCACCCCTACAACAATGGAGCACCCGGAACCCGCACCGGAAGAGGGGGAGGGGGGAAGGGGGGGCTTCGAGGGGGGGATGGATGTCAGGGGTTCAGAAGGAGAGACACAGGAGGGGGAGCAAATGGAGAGTGAGGAGGAGGAGTACGAGGGGGGCGCAGGCAGTGACAGTGGCCAGAGTTATTCCACAAGCCTCTCTAGCGAATCGGAGGACTCACAGAAGGGAGCGCCGGTGGCCAGAGCAAGGGAGATTCCAAGGGAGAAACCTCAAGAGGGAGGGGCCAGCGGGGAGTCCCTGAACAGCAGCTGGAGATCAGGGCCAGCGTCTCCACCAGAGCGCAGTGGGGAGGGGGAGTCCCAGGAGTCGGGACCAGTGTCCTCACCACCAGAGGGAGGAGAGGAGTCAGGTTTGGCAACACCCACATCAGGAAGCGGGGAAACGGTCAGAAGGAAAGTCACCGGCTGGGCGCGCGCGCCAAGTTCAAATGTACAGGAGCGCGGCACAGCGGGGAGCCCGGGAAGGGAGCCAGGTCCTAAAGCCCGCCGGAGGGAGGGGCAAGACTCAGGAGGCTCCGCATCAGAGGAGTCCAGGAAGGAGGGAACCCCAGAGGGCAGAAGGACCCAACGCAGGAAAGAGCAGCGCAAGAGGTGGAGCCGGGCCAGAATCTTAAACTGGTGTGGGTGGAGCAGTGAGTCAGAGGGGACTTAGCCGGTCTAGCGTTAAGACGTGGGCCTGCGCGCCCAGAGCTTGGAAATGGAAACTAAACTTCAATAAAGACTTTTGTATATAATATCCACTGGGCGTTGGTCCTCTGTGAGCTGGGACCTAGCGGCAGTCCTGACATATACCTTTACTGCTTTCAAATTCATTTCCCCCCCCCCATTGTATTCGAGGGGCGGTGTTCAGTTCAGATAACAAAGGACAGGGAGGGAGGGAGGGAGGGGTAAAGGAAGAATTGACACCAGCGGGCGGACCAGAGCAACCAGCGACCAACAGCAGACAAAAAAAAAAAACCAAAGTAAAAAACATTTTAATTAACAAGAATGCCCTGTGATGTCTAATATTGTTCTAATAGGGGTAAATATCATTAAACAGGTCGGTGTTGATCCAGCCCTGGTTACAATGCTGGTCCTTCTGTCCAGTTTTCTAACATTCCTTTCCACCGATGTACCTGATCTGTTATGGAATTGTGGCCTTTTGAGCAACAGGTCAGCATGTTGTGCCGAATTTCATTCACACTGGTGGGTGTGGTGTGACAAAGCAACAAAAGTCATCAGGCAATGTAGCTACTCCCCCACCAGAGTGAAGTTCCCACCTTGGACTTGAGGATGGAGCTATGAAACAAGCAGTATGTGTAGCCTGACCCTGAGATTTGTTGACCCTATTCCCCATGTGTAACAAGAGCAGGTTCAGGATAGCAGCTCGTGCAGGATTATGGGGGCGGGCGGGCAACCTTTATTCTCACTATTTTAAAAAGGGTGTGTGTGTATGGGTGAAATGTGCCTCCAATTTTCATTCAGAGGGAAAGTGTGCCTCAGCTATCAGCAGTCTGAGCAAGACCTTCCTTAGCACCTCAGAGTCTCCCCACTCTCCCCCAGCAATGCTGGCTTAGATTGAGTCTGCAGCCTTACTGTTTACTTTATTAGTATCCTTGACATGGGAGCATATTGTCTACCTTTCTAATATAACAAAAGTGGGGTTTTCTCTGCTGATGTAAGTTGGCCTTGCTCCAGAGGAATCACATCTTCCATTTACGTGAAGTCATGATCCAAAAATAAGAGGGAGGGGGTATATGGATTTAGTCAAAAGGAGAAGGAAAACACACCAGTTCACGAGACTGTCTGAAACAGGCTAATCTGGATCAAATTTCGTCAGTGAAATATATTCCACAATCCATCTTGGTGCTAGAATAATAGCACCCGTGAAGACAGGTAATAACTGGAGAACCGTCTGGGTCTGGTAACATGAGGCTTTTTCGCAGATCCTTTGGCTAAGTCAAATGCACAGAGGGCTGTCGCTCTCAGACCAAGCTGTAGATTTGGTGTGATGCTCATTAGAGGGCTCCACATCTTAAGAGCAATTCACTACATTCCTTTTAAGGAATTGCTTCATACACAAAAGGAAGCAATTCGTCACTCAGTGCACCATTAATTTACAGAGTTCCTCACCAAAGGATGGCCAGTCAACTGGAATCAAATGGTAGGGATCGGTACTAACCTATTTCTTTCCCATAGCCCTCCTTTTCTCATGCCCCTTCTCCAGCCCCCACTGAACCGATTTTCTTCAACCCCATGAAGGAGTTCCAGCTCAGGTCAAGTCTTGGACAGTAACCCACAACCACACAGTTTCCAGGGCGGAGTGGCTGCCTCCTTGCCAATTTGTCTATGTTCCCATCTCTGTGTGGTTTCTCCTATACAACGTTCTTAGAGAACTGCTGTCATTTTGATCTGAAGAAAGAACTTGGCGATTTATGGAGTTGGATCTCCTTGTCACAGATGTCACTGCCTGTATAAAAATTAAAAACTTGTGAATGGTGGTTTCGGCAAGCCTGGTTTTATGGTAATCGGACAAGCTTTCGCAAACAATATGTCATTGTTCAGCAAAGGGCATGAAAATAATTAATTTATAACTTGGCTGTGGTGAGGAGTTTACAGGATCCATTTCATAAGACATTTTATTGTCAAAATTGTGTCTAACATCTTAGCAATGTGTTTGGCTTTTGTGTCTGGCAATAGAGAGGCAAAAATGTCAAAGCCAGAAATGTCCCCAAAGCATTAAAAATAAAGTACAAGTTTGTATCTCTATTCCTGCTGTAGGTCTTTGAGGTTGGAAAAAAAATTGCTCCAGTGGCTGTTTTATGATTTAGTTTGATTTGTATATGAGTAACTCTGACATTTCAGCTGTCAGACATTTCTATGTTTTACCTTGAATTACTAAAATACTGCCCAAAAATGATTTTCAAGAAGTTACGTCAGTTCTGGAAGCTAAAAAAAAAAAAGTTAGTTCGTTTTTTGTGAAATACATCTACCTACATGTCAATGGGGTGTGTGCAGAATGGGAACCTCTTTGACAGTTTATGATTTGTAGGCTCAAAATCAGACAGAATTGAGCTACATTTAAGAACCTAAGAAGAGCCCATGTGGGTCAGGCCAGGCCTGTGGGAAGTCCTCAAGCAGCCACCATGGGCAACTGAACTTTCCCTACTTGTTATTCCCATCAAGTGGTATTCACATGCATATTGCCTTCTCCCTGACTTGACTAAGAATGTTCATGTGCACACCAAAATAAATTCATCATCCCAAGCGTAGCAACCAACTCCTAGGAGCTGAGGGGTCTTTGAGCCCCCCCTCCGTTGATGGCCATTACCATTCAAATAGTGTCCGTGCACTGTGTCATGTGATCGATTATGCAGGGCGGGGGCTTAGGCCCTCTGTCCAATATTTTATTCAAGCTGGCATCCCTGGTCCCAAGTGGCCTCTTCCTGCTACTCTAGACAGTTCATTACCCCCTTGGGTCATGGCCGTTATATAATAATAATAACAATATTTTTTATTATTTGTACCCTGCCCATCTGACTGGGTGCCCCTTCCAACAGAATATTAAAAACATAATACAGTGGTACCTCGGGCTAAGAACTTAATTTGTTCTGGAGTTCTGTTCTTAACCTGAAACTGTTCTTAACCTGAGGTACCACTTTAGCTAGTGGGGCCTCCTGCTGCCGCCGCGCCACCGGAGCACGATTTCTGTTCTCATCCTGAAGCAAAGTTTTTAACCCAAGGTACTATTTCTGGGTTAGCGGAGTCTGTAACCTGAAGCGTCTGTAACCTGAAGCGTCTGTAACCTGAGGTACCACTGTAAAACATTAAGCACTAAAAACTTCTCTCTAGAGGTCTGCTTTCAGATGTCTTCTAAAGGTTGTATAGTTATGCATCTTCTTGTCAACTGATGGGAGGGCATTCCACAGGGTGGGTGCCACTACCGAGTAGGCCCTCTGCCTGGTTCCCTGTACCCTCACTTCACGCAGCGAGGGAACCACCAGAAGGCCCTTGGAGCTGGATCTGTGTCCAGGCTGAATGATGGGGGTGGAGACCTTCAGGTATTATATATGGCAATTATCTAAGGATGCTTTCAAAAGACTACAAAGAGTAATCAGTTTGCCTGTGTTCCACCAGAATGAATTTGTAGTGGGATAATTGCAGAATATGTAGCCCCTTGCAGACAATTGTCTTCTTCAGAAGGAATAGCTATGGCAGGGGAAACTTCATCCACCCTCCATTTTAACTAAACTGTATGCTGCTGCCTCTGCTTATGTAAAAAAAGGGGAAAGTCACTGACTACATAGCTAAATCACAGGGCAACTGCTGCTTCTTTGGAAATTTAACTTATTCAGACCTTCCCTTTAAAACCTCCTGTACCTTTACTGCTGGAGGGCCAAGAAAGGAAAGAGAAAAAATGAGGAGAAATTGACAATAAGAATGTCACTTTCATTGTTGTTGTGGTTGTTGTTGATATATTATTATGGAATAGGATGTTGGAGGTTATGCACGCTTGTTTAAATAAAGTGCTTCATTTTATATCACTCCTGCCTTTTGCTCCTTTGCACACTATCCCCCCCCCCCCTTCTTTTCCTCTTCTTGCCAGTTTAGTTGGTACCAGAGGTCCTCTTCCTGCAATGTGCCAGGAGTTTTCATCTCCTGGAGGGGAATTCTCAGCCCAATGTGCTCTACCTCCACTGTGTTTTAGAAGGCATTCCATAATTAGGAGGATAACACCTAAGTAAGCACAATTTCTGAAAGCGTGTTCTCCATCACGGAGAGTACGTGTTGCGGTTGGGGATTCCAAGACACCTTGCTGTTTCTGGGCAGATGGTTTGGCCAACTCGTAAGCAGGGGCGGGCTGTTACTGGGGAAATTTAGATGTTGCCATTTAGTGATTGACAGCCCTATCTGTTAAATACAAGGCACGCAGCAACGGACATCCTCTTTCGCTGCATGCTTCGGATCACCCGCCCTCCCTTCCCTAATGTTAGGCTGTTTGCTTGACCTTGCTATTGCTTGTCATGGGGTTGTCTGCTTTGGGGCAGGGGCCTAGTAGGAATTTTGCCTACCGCGTAGCAAATCATCACAACTTGTAAGGTGTGCGGTTAGGCATTGGTCTGGAATTGGTTGCTGGAGGGGTATGGATTCGGCTGCGTCTGCCCCCCAAAATGCTGCTGCTGGTGGAGGGGTATGGATTTGGCTGTGCCTGCCCCTCCAAAATGCTGCTGCTGCTGCTGCTGAAGGGTTTTACTGTTAAAGGAACCCAGGGGCTCCCCATGCTTTTGTCCGAAACCCCCTGGCAAGGGGCTAGGGCCACGCAAGCCCCTGGGATCATGCTGGGGAGAGGTGAGGCATGGTTCCCAGTCCCGTCTCTCTCCCCAGGTGACTTACCCTTCCTGACTTCGCGGGGGGTGCAAATGTCAGGGGCAGTTAGTGCTACCAATGCCTAAGCAACCACTCACATTGCTGTATTTGAATAAAGTTGTTGCCAAAATTATGCCAAAAAATTTAAACAAAAATTAAGTGTCAATTGTGTTTTCCTTTGGGGTGTATTGGGGACCTCAACACGCAAAAAGCTGAACTAGTACAGTTGTTATTCAAGTTAATCAGAGGACTATGTTCAGGGAAGCTGAGCACTTTGTCCTAATTCCATTGTATGCCCTTGCTATTATTATATGTAGTGCACAAATTCATATTGGCAGTCTGGAGACCAGCTGTTGTCTTAAGCCACTTGGAATCTTAGGCCTCCAGTTAAAATACGAGTTTCATCCTAACACTAGTGACTTTCAGCATGGCTAGTCAACTGAAGCACAACCTCCCCATGAAAGTATGAGAGATCTATTAATCATATTAATGGAGTTGCTGCTTTAATTAGCTGCCCCAGCTGCCATAACATGTCATACCTGATCCTAAGTCCAAAGCTACTTTTAAAATCCCAGTGAATTTGAGCACACTTTCTTTCTTGTTTACAGCAAAGCATGGCTAAAGTTAGTCATGTCTAAATCTTGGCTACCTTACAATAGAAAGCTAGATCAGAGTTTTCATTCTAATGATTCTTGTTCTGCCCCAAAGGAATTCAATAATTTAAGAGGAATGGTACTAATTGCAAAAGGGGTTCTGATCCAGTGCTACATCAGCTTAGAAATCCTGGACACATTAGAATGAAACCCAGTGAACTGCAAGTTCTTGGATGCTTAAGTCCTGTTGACATCATCGTTGTTGTTGTTGTTGTTGTTGTTGTTGTTGTTTTATTGGATTTAGAACCTTATGTACATTTTGAAATCCAAATCAAAGCATAAATGGGCTTGAGTGTATTCCTGCACAGCTAATAATATGACTGTAGAATTTATTCCTCTGGTCAACATTTTTCAGATTTCTTTCTTTTTCTTCCCAACACCTTTCATTTGGGAGAAAACCTGAACTGTGTATGTGCTAATCTAAGTAAAATCCCTGTTGGATCAAACAAAAGGCCAATCTTATCCAGCATTTTAGTAGATTCTATACTATACTATACTATACTATACTATACTATACTATACTATACTATACTATACTATACTATCTGTATTGGATTTGAAACTGTTTTGATATATGAAATTAGTTTATATGTTGTTGTTGTTTTTAAAGAATAATTAACTGTTTTACGTTTGTTTTTATTGTTGATAGTTTTTATTGTTAAATCACTTCAAGATGTCTTATAGAAAGCAATTCATGAATGGAAATAAAATGGTGTAAAAGAGTAGGCCAAATGAACCATAGGAGAGTAAAATTTTGCTTCTGATTTATAGCTGAGATGAATGATCTATAAGACATTTACAAAAACACACACACAAAAAAATACATACTATAATAACAAACAAAAGCAATAACCCCCCACAGTTTAAAATATAATAGATTGCTTAATTAGCCAAAGGCTAATCACTTGGTCACTGTAGCTATAATTGATCCAGATGGTCCAGATGTCAGTCAGATTCAATTGAGGTTCTTCATCTGAGGTGAGATGCAGCAGAAAATTGAAGTTTTCTTGGGGTTTGCTTTGTATCTAAGACAATGGAGAGATGTATCCTTTGACAAGTGAAAAAGAGAGCAGTCTTTTGCTTTCTATCAGTGCAAAGACCAACTGCTAAGAAGGGATGTTCTGCTGTTGTTGTTAAATTAAATACTGTAGCTGCTGTCCTGGAGTTTTTCCCTGGTGTCCCCCTCCCCCCGCCGGTTCAACTTCATTTTTAATGGGAAAAGAGCTGGAGATGTATCTGATGTTCACTTCAGAACTAAAGTTAATCCAGCTGGAAGTCAGCCTTCTGACCCTGAGCCTCTAAGTGCCTGTGATCTTAGCAAAGGCAGGAACATTCTAGAAGGCTGGATTTCCCATTATGGCTGGTCTGGCAGTTGCTGGGAGCTTTCTTCCGGTCTTCAGGCCAAACCATCCTGACATGATGGAAATTTATATTTGCTGCTTACTAAAGGAAGGGAATACTATTCAGATAATGGGAATTGTGGCATACCCTCTGAAATCCCTCAGATGAAAATAGGAACATTTCTCACCCCCACCCCAACAAACCTTCCTCAACACACACACACACACCATTTTTGTATCCTCCCCCCCCCACAATGCCTGCAGAATATTTCCTATCAGAAGAAGTGCCATCACCAGCACATATGCTCTCCACCCTGAGAAAAACCTTTAATCCCGATTTGATTTAATTCTTTGCGAAACAGTGTGAAGTTGTCTGTCATATTCAGAGCAGAGCCATTGAAACTAACGGCCATGATCAGCCCAGGCACGTTAATTTCAGTAGGCTTACTTTGACTACGGATTCTCACCACAGAGCAAATCCTGTAGGATGTGTGGTTGGGGCTACTAGCAGAGAAATACTAGAGAAAACCTGGTATTTAGCTTGGTATATAGCTTTGTTCCCATGGTTTAGGATGGGAATTGAAACCCAGAGAGAGAGAGAGAGAGAGAGAGAGAGAGAGAGAGACAGAGAGAGAGAGAGAGAGAGAGAGAAACTGTACTGTACCCTGCTTTTCACCATGTCTGGATCTCAAAGTGGCTTACAAAATAAAAACATCAAATAATGGTAAAGGCTTAGAGCAGGCTTCCTCAACCATGACCCTCCCGATGTTTTTGGCCTACAACTCCCATGATCCCTAGCTAGCAGGACCAGTGGTCAGGGATGATGGGAATTGTAGTCTCAAAACATCTGGAGGGCCGAGGTTGAGCAAGCCTGGCTTAGAGCTCCGGAGGGGGTCTGTGGGTCAGCTATCAGAGTCTGGGGGCCACAATTATCATATTTGCAAACTTTACAAATTATGCCAACAGAAGAAAGAATAACTTTACTTAAAACAGACAACAAAATAACTTTATAGTTCCTACCCTGCAGTTTTTTTTAAAAAAGCTGCTGCTCTAGGTTTTCTATGCCTTCATGGCGTTCCCCAGAACAACTTTCCTCCATACAACTAGTTCAGGAAGCACTTTGTTTCCAGCTATGCATCACTAGAAAACAATCAACAATAACAGCAGTTAATGGGACAAATAGGTTATTCCTTATAATCAGTGCAGTCAATGAAGGGTCGTAGCTCAGTGATAAATCAACTGCTTTGCAGGTTCAATCCCTGACATCTCCGGGTAGGACTGGCAATGTCCCTTGTCAGAAACCCTGGAAAGCTTCTGACAGTCAGTGTAGACAATATTCCAGGTACACCTTTATGGCGTATTGCAGAGATGGAAGGAAATCAATGACTGTGCCTATGAGTGCAAGCATATTTAATCTGTTAAAAATCACTGCAGTTAATAAAGTGTTTGGACTTTCCCTTCCATCCTGTTTGCTTCACTGGCTGTGATTCATAATGTGGGTGAAAGGAATATAAATCTGGCATTCCTCCTCCTGAAACCAAGTGCCCATATATGTGTGCAACGCATAAACAGCCTGTTTGGCGTGTCAAAGGTTCTCCGGCGAATTCCTTCGCTTTAGCTTGATGATGGCACGACTAATTAGAAGGCGCACTCTTGATTAGCAATGGCATGTGCACCATTGTTTCAGAGCACGTGCTGCTATTCAAAAAGAAGAAAGAAACTTCGAAAACAGCACGGCAGCGCTGAAAATCGTAATCACCAATTTTATTTGACGTATTACAAATGTCGGATGGAGCAAAGAAATCATTTCCAGGTGCGAGGGGAAATTGCTTGTCTTACTTCATCTGATTGTCAGGCAATAGTAGATTTCCAAAGTGAAATTATGTGTGCATCCTCAAGTGGAAATCCATGGGGAAAACTCACTGAAATATGAAGTCCCAACAGGTATTGCAAGTTTAGGTTTCTTGTTATTCCTATGTGATGATTACTGAAAGTCCCCTGGGGGCAATGCAGGCGAGAGGAGATGGACATTCTGTTGCACAAGCGAAGTCTGTTGCACTAGTGCAGTGTTTCCCAACCTTGTGCCTCCAGATGTTTTTGGCCTACAACTCCCATCATCCCTGACCACTGGTCTTGCTAGCTAGGGATGATGGGAGTTGTAGGCCAAAAACATCTGGAGGCACAAGGTTGGGAAACACTGCACTAGTGGAACAGCAATGTTGGATACAATGCAATGTGTCCAATGACATCCATGTAACTTTAGAGCTTGGGAGGGGGGAAACTCTCAAAGAATGCTCCGATACATTTCCTGAAAGATTTCTTGTTTGAGTTTCTCTTGACCTCTTGGAGAATTTCAATTCCTGCTCCCTTAGAGAATATTTGGTGAAATAATTGTTTTAAAAAGGACACAGCAGTAATTTCAAAGTGGTAGGGAGCTGCCCATGGCATTTGCAAGATTGCAAAGTCTCCGCAAAACAGTTCCATGCTTAAAGCTGAAAAAGAAAGAGGAAAAATGTTTATTTAGTTTTTAAAACCTATTTCTACTTCATCCTTTAGATTTAAAATGGGGTTCCCAAGGCAGCTCACTATTATAAATACCAAATATACAAATCGTACAATAAAAGCTAGAAGCATAAATCGTTATCTACCAACTAGGAGCAAATTAGTTCAAACTAAACAACGAGCAAAATGAAATGGCCTTAACAGCTTGTCTAAACACTATATGCAAAGAGGCCAACAGTGTCTGTCTAAGGCAGCGATGGCCAAACCTGACCCTCCAGCTGCTTTTGGACTACAAGTCCCATTATCCCTAGCTAACAGGACCAGTGGTCAGGGATGATGGGAATCGTAGTCCGAAAAACAGATGGAGGGCCAAGTTTGGCCATCACTGGAAGGAGATAGTTTTCCAATCTGGTGTTGCAACCAGAAAGGCCCTGTTTAATGTCCCCACCATGAGGTGGCACCATGGTCTCCACCTTTGTCTCCAAGGATGTGGAGGCAGTTGTGCTGTCTGCTTGCTCACAGGAGTTTCTGCTTGTTTACCCAGACCCGAGACTCAGGAAAATAACCCCATGACTACCTGCCCCCCCCGCCTTCACTCTTCTAAAGGGGAGCCTAGAGGACATGCCAAGTGTTGAAACAAGACAGGGGCATACTTTAGTAATATGGCACCCTGAGCGAGGACAAAATTTTGTGTAAACACCCTAAGTATTTCTTATTTTCACAATAATTCCCTTTTGTAAAGTTGCTTTTTGTGGATCTTCTGAGTATGTACCCTTAGATGGTATCATTATCATTATTTTCTCCCTCAGCTTGATGCCCTGTACTGTGGAGCTGCCCACAGTGCCAGGAACAACATATTATGTACTGAAGAGCTCTGCCATGCTTTAAGCAACCTGTAACCTGAGCTATATTGGGACACTGTCCTGATTTTGGAAATAAAGCTTTTAAATCAAAATATCCTAGCTGGGAGTCTGAGTCAGCAAGTGGGAACCAGGCAGGAACAGCCCAAGTCATTTTGCTGCCTGAGGCAAAGGACGAGATGGTGCATTCCCTCTTCTGTGCACAAAATCTGACTAGACTGGTAGTTGAATCTTACTTCAGCACTGATGATGAAACAGAGTCCTCCACTGCACCCTAGGGGCAGCAAGATAGCTAAGGGCTGCAGGGCAGACCACATCTGCACCTTCTAGCCACTTCTGCACCTCAGAGTTTGCTGCCTGAGGCACCTGCCTCATTCTGCCTCATAGACGAGCTGGCCCTGGAACCAGGACTGGTATAAACCTGCTTGTAATATATATATATTTCACTGGGGGAGGGGGCTATTTTTACAGATCAGGACAGTACAAAGAGTATCATTTCCACAGTGCCATTTCTTTTACCATGGCTGATCAGTCTAGCAGATGCAGCTTGTTAACCAAAGATTGGATAATAGCTGAGGTGATGATGCCATTACATATTGATTGTAATGGCATGGAGGTCAATCACTTGAATGCTCTGATAAGCCATGAGATAATGGCTCACATCCTTCTAATCTAATCCAGTTTTCATCCGCGCATCTTTAGGAGGTGATGAGTTTTGATCTCATCATGCATCGGTTCTGTGCCAGAGCATTAAAATGAACAGTCCCAGACCAAAACAATAAGCATTGTGAGGATGATTTAAGAGCTTTGAAATCAGAGCTATGCAGTTTCAAATGTTCACAATTCCGTACTGTAATAATCAACACAATTACTAAATATTTACTGCTGCAGCAATCAGGAGAGAAGGGGATTAAATCTTGTTTTGTACTCCTAATGAACAAGAATCCTAGCCTAATATTCTTCGGTTATTTAATATTTCTGATTGATGCCAAACTTTTCTTTAGGAAACAAAACAAAACCACGCCCAAATTTTAGATATTTGGACCAGGCGATCAAAGACAGTCAAATACTGTATAACTCTAGGGGTTAGGGGAAGAAGGAGAAAGTTGGATTAGCGTTCTGAAATTACTCACTATGATTCTGATGTTTAAAATCTTTTTTTCTTTGTTGAGAGATTCCAGGAAAATTTCCAGTATCATGGAAAGTTGTTGAAATGCCTTGCCTTGTTAACTGCAACATTTTTGGAAATTAATAAAAGACAAATGTTTGAAATAAGGAGTTCAAAAATGTAGGTGGGGGAGGAAGGTATTTATTTTCCTCACTATGATATCATTTTGCCCATTGCAGACAGTGTTGCGTTGGTTCCTGCTAGCTGTGTGAACTACAAGAATACCAGCATGGCTAAAAGCAGAATGTATTGTATCATCATCACCACCACCGATGATTTATTGGTTGTCTCCTCAACCACCATCTCAATGAGATTTACACATGATGTACACATGTTGGGAGATGACAATTTTAGGGGTCAGGTTGCTTGAGGAATGGGAACTTTTAGAATTCTAATACAAAGTGATCTGATTCGCACCTCATCAGAATCTCAGAATCACAGAACTGGAAGGGACCACAAGGGTCATCTAATCCTCTGCTAATATGCAGATCAGAATTTAGCTACCCGCCAGCTTTTACACATTTTACATTTTCAGAATATTTTACAGAAAGGCCGTAGCTCTGTGGTCAAGCATCTGTTCTCCACACAATAGTTCCCAGGTTCAATCTCTGGCTTTTCCACATGGGGCTAAGAAAGACTCCTTTCTGCCTGGAACCCTGAAGAAGCATCTATAGACAACGTGGACCAGTAGTCTTCCATCTTTTCAGACCCAGAACCCACCTCTAAGTCAAACATGCATTTGGGGACCTATTTCTTAATTCTTCTGCCTGTATTAGCATGGTGTTAGTACTGCTCTCACAACCCACTTAGATCAGGCTGGGTCCTGACCCACTAATTGAAGGCCAGTAGCATAGATGATGCTGAGCTAGATGGAACAATGGCCTGATTCTGTATAAGGCAGCTTCCTATGTTCCTGCACATTCAACACAGTTTTCGGGTAAAATAAATAAATAATACATCTCTTCCCCCCTTTTAAAAAATACATTTTGACAGAAAATATATTTAGAAATGCATACCTTGAGAGAGAGAAATGTGTTTTTAAAAACATATGGTACAAGAAGAAGAAGAAGAAGAAGAAGAAGAAGAAGAAGAAGAAGAAGAAGAAGAAGAAGAAGAAGAAGATATTATATGCCTGGTTCCCTGTAACCTCACATCTCACAGTGAGGGAACAGTCAGAAGGCCCTCGGAGCTGGACCTCAGTGTCCGGGCAGAATGATGGGGGTGGAGATACTCCTTCAGTATACTGAGCCGAGGCTGTTTAGGGCTTTAAAAGTCAACACCAACACTTTGAATTGTGCTCGGAAACGTACTGGGAGCCAATGCAGATCTCTCAGGACCGGTGTTATGTAGTCCCGGCGGCCACTCCAGTCACCAGTCTAGCTGCCGCATTCTGGATTAATTGCAGTTTCTGGGTCACCTTCAAAGGTATCCCCACGTAGAGCACATTGCAGTAGTCAGAGTGGAAGATACCGTAACTAAAGCATGTACCACTCTGGCGAGACATTCTGCGGGCAGGTAGGGTCTCAGCCTGCGTACTTGAATGCTTAATACTTATTTAAATCTGTGTTTCAACTGTAGATTAAAATCTGGGTGGGTGGAAGCAAAGGTCCCACTGGGTGGAAGCAAAGGTCATATGGGCAGGACTGGCCCATGATATTTTGCTTCCCGGGGTTAAGATGGACAAGTCATCACCTGTCGCCTCCATTCCATGTACAGAAGCCAACCGGGTCAATTTACTTCAAAACTGACACGGAGATGGTACAGCTGAAGGCAGGATGCTCAGCCCTCTGTCCGTTCAACTCCTCAATACCACATCTGACCGTCAAGCACCTGTTGCCTGCGGTGCATGCCTCACTCTGCCCAATGGTAGGTTCGGCCCTGTATAGGACCCAGAAATAGTTTCACTCATCCGTCCATAGTTTGCATGGCAGATTTTTGTCAGGTGTCTTAACAACCCTGAAGGTCGTATTCAGGAGGCAGCCCTTGAAATAAACAGGCTTGATGCTATTTGGATCAGGAAGAGGGTATTTGATGTGGGCCCAGCTGGCAGGCAATGCTGAACACAAAGCATGGAGAGTATGAGAAGCTCCCTTGGCTCCCCTTTGCTTCCCGTAATTAGATAAGGCTGACTGGCATGTGTGTGCTTTGCAGGCGAATACAGTGCACAAGCAACCTATGGCATATTCCAATGCACCCACTTTGGGGGGGGGGAGTGAGAGAAAATGATTACTGCCTGTCATATAATTATCATTCATTACTTAAAGCAACATGCTTTATGTAATCCAATAAATAAGACGGGTAAAACTAGACAAATGCATTTGGCACCAGTTGACTAATTTCATTCTCAAGCGTACAGTATTAGTTTAACACTTGAGAGTCCTAAAGCCTCGTTTCATTAATATTTATTCTTTGTCTGAAGTGGGTTACTTATTCTGTTGACAGAACGGATGGATATGCAAAACCAGGCTGGGCAAAGCAGCTGAAATGTTCCCCTGTATTATTGTAAGAATGCCTTAATCCGCTTTCAACCCCTCTTTCTTTAAACATCTGTCACATAAAGTTGCCTCTGGCCAAAATTCCACATAATGTTGGAAATTCTTTGCCTGGAACACACACGAAAATATGTCCAGTTCCCACTGGGGGGTGAGGGGCGGGAGAGAACCGATGCTCAACTTTCTTGGGAGGGTGCAAAAGAATTCGAGCTGCAATGTGGAGATTAACTGCCTTTCTTAGAAAACCCCTTCCAAAGTTTTCCTCGTGCATCTTTTCTATATTTACGACGGTTATGACGCCTCGGGTCTAAAGTGGATCAGCAGTCTTAAAAGATCTATTATATGTTTACATAAGGATTCATAACTATAATCTGAGTGGTAGCATATATGTACACCATTTTCTTGGAATGGCATATGGGGGGGGGGATCAAAATTATTTAAATATGCTCAGTGCTTTAGCAGAGTGCTACTAAGGAATAGCCTCCCCCCACCTTAAGAACACAAGAAGAACCTGTTGGCTCAAGCCAGTTGTCCATCTGGTCCAGCATCTCTTCTCACAGTGGCCAGCCAGATGTCTGCAGAAATCTGCAAGCAGGATAAGAGCACTCTCCACTCCCAAGGCTTTCAGCAATTGGTACTGAGAACCATTGACCCCTCTCATTGTGGAGTCAGAGCATAGCCAACATGACTGGAAGCCACTGGTAGCTTTACCCTTCATGATTCCAACCCTCCCAGCACCCCACTTTAAAGCCACCCACAACTTCAAACCATAATTTACACTCCTGGCTTGTTCAGATATACCCTAAACAAGCTGTAGTTCCTGTTTTGGACGTAGTAGCAAACTGAGGTTAATTGAAAACCCAGACATATGTTTCTGACTTCTTTCTTGTGGTCACACCGGAGAAAACGAGAAGAAGGGGAGCATACATGTTGGAGACATTGCACATACTGCCAAGCCATAGTTTAGTGTCACATACCAGCCGGTCCAATGAAAGGCGCAAAGCACTTATCACTTATTTCCGAAAAGCTGTTGTATTCTCTGAATGAAGTTCAGGATCTTAACATAATAAACTAACAAGCAAATAGGTTTAGGTATACTTTGAATTTCATCAAGAAACCTGTTGTAATGTTGCTGTTCAGGATGTCAACATAAATTGTAATGAATTTGTTGGTCTTCAAAATATTACAATATCAGCCTTGGTGCAGAAGCCATATGAAGAGATGATGGTGATGAACCTCACCATACATCAATCTAATCTTAGGGCTGAGCGATAAAGTCTAAATTCTATCTTCTAAATTCATAACATAGAATCAACTGTGACTGTGATGCTAATGTCAGTGTAATCAACAACGGTTTCCATCCAAGTAGGATCACCATGACAGTTATTTTAACATCTGCTTCATAATTCAACCAAATGGATGAATCATGCAGAAACACATTGTTTTGCTCTCCCCACCCCCAATATTTTTCCTGAATGCCAATTCCTTCCAAATGCTTGGCAGATTTTAGACACAGCTCTTTGTGTACATTGCTTTAAATTCCTTTATATACTATAAATTAGCTAATGGATACTTAGTCCCTGTGAGATAATGCTTTCATGAAAGTGTCTGAAAACAAGACATTGTGTTCTAAGAGGGGAGGAAGGAATATTTTGATTTTGAGAAAAGTGACTTCTGTCTTTGTGGGTGGGTGGGTGAGAGAGAAAGAACACACATATGATTGGAAGTACAAATGGTTTTTCTTTAGTTTGCATGATCTAAAGAGGGGATTTTAACCCAGTTTTGTCATCACAAATCTCATATTACTATAGTGTGGAACTTGGAAATTTATACCTGAGTAGATGTGCTGAAAATTCCTGTAAAAATCAAATACAAACCTGGAAGTCATCCCACTGAGCATTGTGGGGCCTTCCACTAAGTAAACCTGCGTAGGGTTGGCTGCCATCGTAAATGAATGGAGGATGAGTCTACTGTTGGGTCTTAGTCTAGGGTGGCCGTGTGAAACATAGGAACCTGCCTTGTACTGAATCAGACCATTGGTTCATCTAGCTCAGTATGGCCAACACTGACTAGCAGCAGCCTTCCAGGGTTTCAGGCAGGGAATTCTCCCAGCCCTGCTTGGGGATGCCAGAGGTTGAACCTGTGGCCTTTTGCATATGCAAGGCAGAAGCTCTAACTTTGAGCTACAGCCCTCTGTCCAAGCATGTGTCTTCTGCTTTACGGAAAACAGTCCTCTACTTGAAGGTCAGCTCAGTCCAAGACCAGTTTAAAGGTAAAGAACTCTAAGAAGGGAGGCCAAAGGCTGTGCAGTTGCCCATCAATGGTTACCCACCGCTAACACCTGGACAGCAGGCTGAGCAGGTCACCTGGACATAGTCTTTCCTACTATGGTGAGGTGTCTTTCTATTCAACCCATTGGAATTTATTTCTAAATTCACATCTGTGCACATAAATTACTACAGTGGTACCTCGGGTTACATACGCTTCAGGTTACATACGCTTCAGGTTACATACGCTTCAGGTTACAGACTCTGCTAACCCAGGAACAGTACCTCAGGTTAAGAACTTTGCTTCAGGATGAGAACAGAAATCGTGCTCCGGTGGCGCGGCAGCAGCAGGAAGCCCCATTAGCTAAAGTGGTGCTTCAGGTTAAGAACAGTTTCAGGTTAAGAACGGACCTCCAGAACAAATTAAGTACTTTGGGGGCGATGTGTATTCTCGTTGTGTGGTGATGTGTAAATGGCCACCTTATACAAGCTACAATAGTTCAATGAAGCTTCTGTGTTTGAAGGCAGCATATTCAGGATACCTCAATCAGCAGAGAAAGAGACTCTTGATCTCAGGGTTGTGGGTTTAAGCCCCATGTTGGGCAAAAAGATTTCTGCATTAGATTAAGAGTCTCATGCTCTACCGATGGAGGGAGTTGAATTAGATGACCCTTGTGGTCCCTTCCAGCCCTGTGATCTTGTGATTCCTTGCTTTCCACAGGAATCTCTGGTCGGCCACTGTGAGGACATGATGCTGGATTGATCTAGCAAGGTTCCTAGATGTTCTCCAGATGTTTTGGACTACAACTGCTGTCACTTGGCTGGAGCTTGGAAGTTGTAGTCCAAAACATCTGGAAGGCACCAAGCTGGGGGTGGAGTCAGTTAGGAGAAGACCATCACCCTTATACATTCCTCGGGGCATCTGGCTGACCAGTGTTACAAGCCAAAATCCTGGACTCAGGCTGAAATCTTATGCACACTTACCATTCAATTCAATGGGACTTACTTCTGAATGAACATGCCGAGGATTGCACTGTAAATGGACATTTGATCTGATGTAACTAGCAAATCTTACGTATCCATCGTGCACCTGCAAAACCCTGACCCTCCCTGGCCCCCCAAAAGCCTCTTCTTCTTCTTAGTGTGGCACCAGTCACGCCCTGAATGGAAACATCTTCCCTTGTTCTTATTGACTAAATATAATCTGTCTTCCTACGTCCTGAGTTGCCATGCATGGATGCTGATCACATTACTTCTGTCAAGCAACTGACTTCCATCTTCCTTAATGCCCTTCTGCTAGCTTCCAGACACTACAAGCAGTCCATCAACATCCAGGCCAAAGAATGTGTTCCGTTTAGTTCCAGCAGCGCTAGCCATTTGCCAAAGTGGCTCTCAGGATTCTTCACTTAACCCTGTGCCAAACACCAGCTAGTCTTTCTTGCAGCGATGACAGAGCCACCGCGTCTCAAAGCCAAACTGGAGAGAACAAGATATCCTCATTACGGCTGGCGGATTTGGGGATGATTGCTTGGCGCTGGTGCCAGCTGAAGAACTGCTCTTTGACTCCAGATCATTAGGCACTTATCGAAACTGGCAGAGTGAGTTCTTCTCAACGCGTGCCCATTTCAGATTCAAATACTCATCCAAGGAAAAGTACACCTGGGGTATGAACAAACTAACTACCCCCAGACATGTAGCTGCATCCAGTTGCCATAAATCACATCACTGTCATTTCAATCTGATGTGTTATTTCCGCATATGACAAGATGAATGAACACCACAATGGAGGAGATTGTTCTACTTTGACCATCTTGCTGTGAGGGCTAGAAGACTTGATCCCTGCTTTGCAGGCCTTTCTACCTGGCCTGGGAGGGTGGGGCCCGGACTGACTCCAACTAAAAAAAGCTGAGGCTGCTGAACAGAATCTTGGGCTGGAGTTCAGGGAGTTTTATTGCAGAGGGGGTGCTGTTATTGATATTATTAATTTTTAAATCTTTACTTTTGATCTTATTATGGTGTTAGCCACCCTGAGCCCGGTCTTGGCTGGGGAGGGCGGGGTATAAATAAAAATTATTATTATTATTATTATTATTATTATTATTATTATTATTATTATTATTAATGTGTAAATCTGGATCTCCCCCAACCTTGCTGCCACCTCACAGTGCTACCTCCCCACTCCCATGACTGACATCTGACACCCCTCCCTTGTGACCAGATTTCATCTAAGTCAAGGATGGGAAACCTGTGGCCCTCCATATCTTGTTGGACTTTAACCAGCCCCAGCATGGCCAGTGCTCAGGAATGATGGGATATGTAGTCCAAGAACATCTGGGAGTGGCAGATGTCCGCCTGCCCCTCAATTTAAGAGAAATCCCGAGACAAACTGGAAGATTCCTCCAAAGGTAGAGCATCTGCTGGATTTGCTCCCCCCCCAAAAAAATAAAAAATAAAAGATGAGGGTAAGATGAGTGACATTTCCTAGAGAGCTTTCACACATCTCTGCAACATGTGCTGGCAAGTTCTAAAAGGGGTGGTAACAGGTGATTTCTTGCCTCCCCTGAATTTCCCACCTCGCTGGTGCACAAATAAGAAAATATCATTTGGGAGACAATATAAGCCCAGAAAATGCTCTGAGACTTTGTACAAAGAGACATCCTATTCCTCCAAATCCCCTCACTAATCCAAAAGGCAAGCAAATCTTGATAAGCCCAAGTGGGAACCATCCATCTGCCACCTATTAATGTGAAAGCTGAAACACTTGATTCTTTCTGACTGAACTGAGCGAAGAGATAACCGACATTAGTTTTCTTTGTGTCTTCCCAGTTGCTGTAACCTCATTATTCTTCAAATTATCTTGCATTGTGGTCTCTCTTTTTTTTAACCTTTTTTTTTTTTAGGTTGAGCTGGTGCCATCAGGTCTGTAAAACTTTGCAGTCCACATTACAATACAAAGAAAGGTCAGTGCACCAATCATCTTGCATTTGGTGGGGGCTTCTTTTTTATTATTGTTATTATCCTTTAAAAAGCTATTTGCTATTCCCTACCAGCTATTTTTCATTCCTTGGTAATTGTCTGATATTATCCTGTCCAAGTAACTCAGCAATAATGCTATCTGAAAGCTGTAAAAGATGCCTTGCTTTGGTATTTAAGCCACTTCCATTACTCACTCCCATTTGGTTCCTGTAACTGGAACGAGATAACTAGAGTAGGACATCATGGCTTATCTCCCCAACCACATTCTCAGCATGTGGAGGGGGGGGACTTATTATCCTGTGGTTTTGTGATTTGGGGACATTTATCAGGGAATTTAACTGTTTGACCTCTAACTTTTAAGTGAAGCAAAAGACAGAAAGAAGAGAACTGATTTCAAGTAGCCCACCCCAGCACTTCTACATTTCCAAAGGGTCTTCGTTTTCTGATTTCTGTTTTTTTTTTAACAGTTTAAACACTACAAAAGAAAAAAATTTAAAACAAAACAATACAGTACAGTACAAAAACAAAGACACTACATAACACTAACACTAAGACATTAAATAACAAAACAAAACAAAAACAATTTCAAACACATCCAATAATTTCAATATCTTATCTTTCATTCACTTGTTTCAACAACCTCCTCACACCTTCCTTTTTGTATTCCACTTCAGTTAGCTGTTTCAGCAATTCCTTTCCTTCTTCCTCTGTTTTCTGTCCTG
Organism: Podarcis gaigeae; assembly: GCF_964106915.1. NCBI lineage: Eukaryota > Metazoa > Chordata > Lepidosauria > Squamata > Lacertidae > Podarcis > Podarcis gaigeae. The sequence goes on from NC_139680.1 coordinate 93,601,156, forward strand.
TAATTTATCTTAATATATTCTAACCTTGTTTTTTCCCTTTAATACATTAGTAATCTATTTGTACTTAGTTCCTTATAACATTTCTACTAAAGCCATATAACTTCATTCCAACATTTTTCTAACATTCATTGATTTTACAGTATTTCTGTAAATAATCTTTAAACTTTTTCCAGTCTTCTTCCACCAACTCTTCTCCCTGGTCTCGGATTCTGCCAGTCATTTCCGCCAGTTCCATATAGTTCATCAACTTCATCTGCCATTCTTCCCAGGTGGGTAAATCTTGTGTCTTCCAATACTTCACGATGAGTATTCTTGCTGCTGTTGTTGCATACATAAAAAAGGTTCTGTCTTTCTTTGACACCAATTGGCCGACCACACCCAGGAGAAAGGCCTCTGGTTTCTTCAGAAAGGTATATTTAAGTACCTTTTCATTTCATTATAGATCATCTCCCAGAATGTCTTAATCCATGGGCATGTCCACCAAAGGTGAAAGAATGTACCTTCAGTCTCATTACATTTCCAACATTTATTGTCAGGTAAATTATAAATTTTTGCAAGCTTGACTGGTGTCATGTACCACCTATAAATCATTTTCATTAAATTCTCTCTTAGGGCATTACATGCCGTAAATTTCATACCTGTGGTCCATAACTGTTCCCAGTCAGCCATCATTATGTTATGTCCAACGTCTTGTGCCCATTTTATCATAGCAGATTTCACCATTTCATCCTGAGTGTTCCATTTCAACAGCAAGTTATACATTCTTGACAAGTTCTTACCGTATTTTTTGCACCATAACACTCACTTTTTTCCTCCTAGCAAGTAAGGGGAAATGTCTGTGCGTGTTATGGAGCGAATGCTTGCAGTTAGCGGTGGGGATCTGCTGCAGTTGTGAGCAGAGGATCCATGGTTCCCCTTCCTTCCCTCCTCCGTGGTTACAAAGCATGGATCCACATGGATCCTCAGGATTTTTGCATTGGGCTACTCCAAACTCACTGTCAGATCACATGCCTGTGGCCACAGCATGAACCACAAAAATCATATATCCACTATTTCGTTTAGAATATTTTTTTTTCTTGTTTTCCTCCTCTAAAAACTACGTGCGTGTTATGGTCTGGTGCGTGTTATAGAGCGAAAAATACGGTAATTTTTGAATCTAACAATTGTTTCCAATTTTGATTTTTCCACCTGGAAATTGGTTTTCTGATTTCTGTTGCCTCCAGGCCTGCTGAGGTTACCCATTTCCAGCCATATGGGGGGAGAGAAATAATGATCAGTGGGCACATGCAAGATGCATGACTTTATAAGTTACACTGAGGTTCCCCAAGGAGGACTGAGGTGCATCTTGAAAAAGTGAGCAACAGTGTTGGGTGGATCCACCATTCTGTGCCACCAGATCCAGGAGATTCTGGCTGTGTACACTCTATGCATGTAAAGCACACATACACAGCCAGAATCCTGGGAACTGTAGTTTGTTAAGGGTGTTGGGCGTTGGTGTAAGCTACAGTTCCCTGGATTCTTGCAGGGTGGTAATGTTAAATGTGCTTTATGGTGTGAACATAGGCTCTGTGAAGCTTTGATCTAGAAGTGTTGTGGGAGAAAGAGGTTAAACTCCCAGTTGTCCTCAGTGTCCTGGCCCTGAATTTTATTGGGACCCCTTGCAGGTGCTTATAATGTGTGTGTGTGTGTGTGTGTGTGTGTGTGTGTGTGTGTGTTTAAAAAAAAACAAGATCCTGTTCTCTCTAGTTCAGTCTCAAAGGTGTAGAAAACTCTCAGAGTCTGGGATCAGCAGCACTCACGGATGCTGCCATTTCCGTTCCTGACACCTGACTTGGTTTATCTTTTTGTCCTAGTCTCACAAATGAGAGGCGGGGGAGACAAAAATCCTGATCCGGATGAATCAACAGGTAGCAACAGTTCTCCAGCAATTAAGTTCGAAGGCCTGAAAGTAAACAGGCGGGGGCTGAAAAGAGTTTTCTCACCTATTTGGCTTTGTTACAGCTGCTGATGAATCACTGTCTGGAAATGCATCGATTTGGAGAGTAGGTTATATTGTCTGATTTCGCTGTATGAGAACTGTATCTGAGCTGCATTCACTGCCCCAGCACAAAAGGGATTTTGCTGGGAATTACCTGAGTGTGTCTAATAAATAAATAGAGCCCAGGTGATCCCCAGCACCCACCTCTCATTTCAGATATGCACGTCTTAGTCATTTCAAAGCGTTTCTGTCCTGCTCTTTAGCCAGAAAGGCTCCCAGTGTTGCTTGCATCTTAATAAAGGTAACACAACCTCGGACTTTCTGGCATGAAAAGAAATGGGGATGGGGAGAGAAGACTCAGGTATCAGATTCCTAATGCTAGTTATGACGTTCTTATAATAACTAGCAGGGAGGACACAGGCTGCTCATAGTTCAAACAGACCTTCTGCTAGCAGCCTTTCTCAACCTTGGGTCCCCAGCTGTTTTTGGCCTACAACTCCCATCATCCCTGACCACTGGTCCTGTGAGCTAGGGATCATGGGAGTTGGAGGCCAAAAACATCTGGGGACCCAAGGTTGAGAACCACTGTGCTAGAGGGACCCATTAGTTAAATCTGACCTTCCCTTCTGCTCTCATAGTAGACAACCAGAAGCCCACAAGCAACAATGTTCTCTCTGCTTGTGATTCTCTGCAACTGCTACACTGCATCCGACAGCAGGGGTTCATGGGGAGGATGTGAAGAGACCCAATAAGGAGTAGGATGGGAGAAACCAGCACTGGATCCTTTCCCATGGTGCAGAACTGCTTAAGAAGCAGCCAGGATCTCTGGGTTGCAACCTGAAACCTATCTGCCAGATGGGATGAAATGACCGATCCTGTTCACTACATCCATCCTGTGGAATGGACAACCTGCAGCCCACGGCCTCGTTTCATGCAGGTGGCAAGGCGGGAAAAGCAAAGGAAAGTGGGGGCAGAAAGAGAGAAGAGGCTATAGGCTATGGGCTCCACCCAATGGAATTCCAACTCCACCCAGTGCCAGATTCCACCACTGACAGATTCTCCTCCAGGGAAGTAAGGTTTTCCGTTCCATACATCTGTGAGTAAGCTCCACTCCCACCTCCACACTGAGGAACCAGTGAGTGTGTTGCTATTCCCATCTCCGTGCATTTTGTTCTGTGTAAAAATTTTGTGTAAACAAGACTATGGACGCCCAGAGGGGCCATGGCCCAGCAACAGACAACACTGATTGTGCACAGGAGGCCGCTGGTTCAAACCGCAGCACCAGCAGCTAAGGCTGCAATAGGCCCTTTACTAGAGAAAAAGCTGGTGGTGGTCATCAGTGTAAACAATACCAAGCTGGATCATGACTGATTCGAGGCAGTTGGTTTCAAGCAAGCATTTGCTGTGGCAGAGCAGTCATAAATATCCTGGAACATGCAAAGGCCGTATGTTGTGAGGTGCATAAGGGAAGGGCCATTGCTCAGGGGTAGTATCTGCCTTGCATGCAGAAGGTCGCAGGATCAATCCCCAACATCTCCAGGTAGGGCTATGAATGTCCCCTGCCTGAAAACCTGGAGATCTGCTGCCAGTTAGTATAGACAAGGGGTTGTCAACCTGGTCCCCACTGCCCACTAGTGAGCGTTTCAGGATTCTAGGTGGGCAGTAGGGGGTTCTACAGCACAAGCTGAATCCTTCTTCCATCGAGCAATGGTGGGTGGTAAGGAAATTTTACCATCAAGAAAGATGCATTAGTGGGCTGTAGGTATAAAAAGGTTGACTACCCCTGGTGTAGACAATACTGAGATAGATGGACCAATGGTATTATGAAGTATAAGGCAAATTCCTATGTTTTCATGTCCATGCAAGAAGTGCAAGTGTGGATCAACCATGGGGAGAAAGTCATAAGCTCATTATCATTCACATGATGCTGCTGCCTTATTACAGAAGGAATAAAGCAAGAAACATATATAAGGAAGTTTTTAGCGTTTGATGTTTTACTGTGTTTGATGTTTTAATTTGCTGGAAGCCACCCAGAGTGGCTGGGGCAGCCCAATCAGATGGGTGGCATATAAATAATAAAATGATGGTGATGATTTATGCACACCTTTATACATATGTGTGTTAACTATTTCCTGCAAATCTGCAGTACTGATTTTTTAAAAACTAATGATTCTGTTTTCATTGCCTCACTTCTTGTGCAAAAGAAACTTTAATAATAAAATTGTATCTCTGACAGATGATGATGATGATTTTCCGGTCCTTTTGCTATTAGCAGATTTTTTAATAGGATTCTGGGATAGTTTTTATGTGGGGGGGAAAAAGAAGTATCTCAATGGTGGTAGTTTTATCAACACGTTTTGAAAAGGGCTTAGACTTCAAGCCAAGGCTTTTCAAAAAGATTAACTTTGCTCTGAAACAATTATATTTTCCAGTTATAATGAATTGCCTCATATATCGCAGTCCAAAACATTGTGACCTGAAAATAAGCCCTATTGATTTTTAATCAGAATCACTTCCAAAAACAAATGGGCTTCAGTTTGCTGCATTAGTGCCATCAAAAGCAAGACTTCATTGCAGACAGCAGAATCCATTTTTTCATGCCAACTGAGAATTCATCAAGTAATCTCAGTAGCATGATGAATGGATCCTCCCTGCCCCAGCAACAAATGCCATCAAATGCATTTGATTAAATCTTTATATTCCTGATGACCACAAAAGATGATCAGCAAAGGAAAAAGTCCCAGCAATCCTACATTATTTGGGATAGCATTTGCCGCATTGGCTTGCTAGGATATCTGAGTTCTTCAAGACTTTAATTGGATTGGCTAGAATTAAGCTGAGTGCCCATTTTTTTCTGAGAGGATAGGGTAAGAGTGGGTACTGTAGGCACTGGAGGGGGTGGCGCAGGCATGGGAGTTGGGGGTGAAGTGGGTGCAGCATGCCTGGGCGACATATACAGACATAAAGCAGAGTTGCTGGGAGGCTACTTCACTGTGATATGAGTCTATGTCCATAGCTCCCTCCTGAGGTGACTCCCCCCTCTCTCTCTTGAGGCTCTGACACAGGCTGCCCTTCCACATGTTCCTCAACTCATCCAACTCTTCCAACCCCCTCCCTGGTCCAACCAGGCCCTTCATGATGTCTTTTCGTGGGACTCATGACAGAACGAATGCCCCTCAGGATTTCATCTTCTTCTTTTGGACTAGCAACAGAGAGAAGTTTTATCAGGAAATCTTTTATTTTATTTTATGGCAGAACTATAAGAATATTATTTCTTAGTGAACTGTGTCATGGAGGAGGTTGCCAAAGCAAGGAAGCATCCGGCAAATGACTTGTAGGAAGCCTTTGCCTTCTCTCATAACTTTATAAGTATCCGAGGGATTTTGTCTCTGTTTTTCAAGATGGCTACAAATTCGATCCATGAATGGCGACGATTATTTATTTATTTATAAGCCAATGAGGTCATCGCACTTACAGGAGAACTCCTTGAAGCACTCACCACACGGCCGTCTGGTTTTGCTCAAGTCCTGGTGCTCAAGAACCGTCATGATGCGTCTTTCATTTCATTGCATGCCAAATACCCCCCAAAAGAAGCAAGAGCTAGCAGGGTGAGGAGGCAAGGAGCACATTTGTACCACATTCTTATATGAGGAAACCTATCTTTGGAAAGCTTCCTTGGAACTGAACATTTAAAATCTCCCCCACCCCTCAGCCCTTTTGCTTTATTATCCAAAGGATATCAAGTTAGAAGAAAGGAGGGAAGTTTCAGTGATGCCTCATCCGGAAAGATAAAAGAATAATATTTAATTGCTTCCTAGCCAGATACAAAGAGAGATACTCTCCTAGCGATTTATAAACTGTTTTGGAGCCCAGTTTTCGAGGAAGGAACTTTTAATTCTAAGCCTCCAAACAAAACAATTTTGGGGTGTTTTTTGAAGAAATTCCAGGGAATTAAAATATGTTTTAATGCTATTAGAAAACTTGAGCCTGGAACAATTTGAAATTACGGGAGGGAAATTAACTATTAATTGAATGCTCCGTTTAAGTTTGGAAGTCGAGACCAGCTTTCCACAGCCAGATGTCTCCTAGATGTCTCTTAGATGTACAACTCCTATCACCCTTGACCATTAGAATGCTAGCTGGAGCAGATGGGACTTGTAGTCCAAGCCAGCCTACCCCAACCTTGGGTTTGCTGTTGGACACATATTCCCATCAGCCCCAACCAGCATGGCCAATGGTCATGATGATGAGATGCTCAACAGCATCTACAGCTAGAGACCAAAACAGCCAATGTCTCTCAGTAAGCTGGTTCCATTCAGCTACTGTGGTGAACAATAGTTTATAGACAGGTTCGCCAGGTACCTTTGGTTAAAGGGGAAAGTCAATACAGTGGTGGGATGCGGGTGGCACTGTGAGTTAAACCACAGAGCCTAGGACTTGCCAATCAGAAGGTCGGGTTTGAATCCCCGCGACGGGGTGATCTCCCGTTTCTCGGTCCCTGCTCCTGCCAACCTAGCAGTTCAAAAGCATGTCAAAGTGCAAGTAGATAAATCGGTACCACTCCGACGGGAAGGTAAACAGCATTTCCGTGTGCTGCTCTGGTTCACCAGAAGCGGCTTAGTCATGCTGGCCACATGACCCTGAAGCTGTACGCGGGCTCCCTTGGCCAATAAAGCAAGATGAGTGCCGCAACCCCAGAGTCGGCCACGACTGGACCTAATGGTCAGGGGTCTTTTACAATACAGTGGTACCTCAGGTTACATACACTTCAGGTTACATACGCTTCAGGTTACAGACTCCGCTAACCCAGAAATAGTGCTTCAGGTTAAGAACTTTGCTTCAGGATGAGAACAGAAATCGTGCTCCAGCGGCGCTGCAGCAGAAGGAGGCCCCATTAGCTAAAGTGGTGCTTCAGGTTAAGAACAGTTTCAGGTTAAGTACAGACCTCCGGAACGAATTAAGTACTTAACCTGAGGTACCACTGTAATATCTATATTATTGAAAACATTGCACGTACAATATCTTGCAAATCCTTAAATCCGGCTAACTTTGGCTATTGTTATCTTTATCAGGGATGGAGAACCCGTAGCCCTCCAGGTGTTGCAAAACAAAAATTCCCATCATCCTTGATCATTGGTTAGTCTGGCTGGGGTGATGGGAATTGATGTCCAACAACATGTGGAGAGCCACAAGTTCTCCACCCCAACTCTAGGCCACATTCACGGCATACTTATAAAGCACTATGATACCACTCTATACAGTCATGGCTTCCCCTAGATAATTATGGGAGCTGTAGTTTCTTGAGGTTAGTTAGGACACCCTTATTCCCCTCCCAGAGCTACATTGCACAGTGTGGTTTAACAACCAACACCTTTACACAAAGAACAGTGAAAGAAAAGCATTCTTAGGTGTCTTTCTGGGGCTCTTTAACCAAAGTGGGGAAATGTTAGCCAAGTAATCAGTCTCTGGGCAAGTAACATTTTTGACTCTGAAAAGATCTGTTATGGCCACAGGTGGTTGAACTGGACACTCTTCACGGCACTTCCTGTGGTGCCAAGCCCAGACTGTAGCCACAGTTCGCCTAGTTCTGATGAAGCCAGCTGGCAAGGAAACTGGTTTACAGTTGAGTTCCTTCAGCTCAGAGCACAGCTGAGACGGGTTATTCAGAGAGTGCTGGAGCTCAGTTCCTGCAGCAAGTGAGAGATTTAAAGTGTTTTAAGTTCCACATGGGCATATGAACCAAAGCAGAAGTAGTGCAGTTCATTGGGCTTTTAGGAAGAAATGCAACCAGGGCCATCTCCAAAGAACTTCTGCAATCTACACCTTGTGAGGAGCTGGGCAGATATTTATACTCCCAGTTTCAGGCAGGGGTTCAGTGTCCTGCAGAAGTGACCTGTTCCAACTATGCAGAACTGGCAAAACTGGTGTAAATTGCGGGACAAAGACAACTGTGACTTTAAAGAAGAATGGGAAGCTTTTACAGTCTATTTTAAAAAGACAACAAAAGGAAACGGAACTCCTTGGCAGGTTTTAGCTGCTGTAAAGATGAATGTATTGCCGAAAATGTTATTTTTGTTTCAGGCCCTACAGATCGTGGACAAGGTGGAATGTTTTGGAAAGTGGCAGAAGGATATTTCTAAGTTTGTTTGGCAGGGCAAAAAGCCCCGAATAAAGTTTAAAATATTAACTGATGCGAAAGAAAGAGGGGGATTTGCCCTGCCAGACTTGAGGCTATATTATGAATCTGCAGCCTTCTGCTGGTTGAAAGATTGGATTTTATTGGAGAACACTGACGTCCTGGATCTGGAAGGGTTTGACAATGCGTTTGGGTGGCATGCATATTTGTGGTATGACAAGGCTAAAGTGCACAAATTGTTTAAAAACCATATTGTCAGAAGAGCAATTTGGAGGGTCTGGATAAAATACAAAGACTTATTGGAGAGTAAAACTCCGAGGTGGCTCTCACCGGTGGAGGCCAAGGCACGTAAGAGACCCAACATGGAGGCCCATTGGCCTAAATATTGGGAAATAATTGAAAAAACTGTAGACAATTGGAGGTTGCTAAGCTTGGAGAAATTGAAAACTAAGGTACGAGATTGGCTGCACTATGCGCAAATTCAAGAGGTATTTAAAATAGATAAAAAAGTTGGATTCCAGGTGGAAAAATCGAAACTAGAGACTGAATTGTTAGAGCCAAAAAGTAAACTACTTTCGAGAATGTATAACTTGCTGCTCAAGTGGAATACACAGGATGAGACAGTCAAATCCGCTATGATAAAATGGGCTCAGGATGTGGGGCATAACATTATGTTTGCAGACTGGGAAAGGTTATGGAACACCGGTTTGAAATTCACGGCATGCACTGCCTTGAAGGAAAATATTATGAAAATGGTATACCGGTGGTACATGACCCCAGTCAAGTTAGCCAAGATATATCATCTGTCTGACAACAAATGTTGGAAATGTGGAGAGGCGGAAGGGACATTCTTTCATCTCTGGTGGACCTGCCCGAAAGTGAAGGCCTTCTGGGAAATGATCCATAATGAACTAAAAAAGGTATTGAGATTTACCTTACCTAAAAAACCAGAGGCCTTCCTTCTGGGCATGGTGGACCAGAGAGTGCTTAAGAAGGACAGAACCTTTTTCATGTATGCTACCACAGCAGCAAGGATCCTGATTGCAAAATACTGGAAGACACAAGATTTACCCACGCTGGAGGAATGGCAATCGCAGTTGATGGACTATATGGAATTGGCTGAAATGACTGGCAGAATCCGAGACGTGGGAGAAGAAACAACTGAGGAGGACTGGGAAAAGTTTAAGGACTATTTGAAAAAACACTATAAGCTGTATGAATGTTAAAAAAAATGCACCTTTCAGGAAATTCTAGCTTCAGCAAAAGTAAGTTAATGAAATGAAAATTAAGACACAAGAATTCAGAGGTAAAATAATGAAATAACTTTATTGTGTTTAATATAAAACATATAAGAATTGAGCGATAGTAAAATTAAAAATAGGGAACATGATAAAATGGAAGTTACAATAAGTTTTGAAATAAGTTAACAAATTGCTGATGCTTTATAAGACAGAGAACGCAGGGTTCGGAGGATGTGGGGAAGTCCTATAGGTTAGATGGAAAAAGAATATGGAAATTTGTTATTTATATCTTTTTTTCTTATAACCACTCTTTATTCTTTTTTCTGTATTTCTATATTTTTAAAAAAAGCAATAAAAAAATGTTTTTTTTAAAAAAAGGAACTCCTTGGCAGGTTTTGAATAAACATACACAAATTTATTGGGTTAATATGTTGGATAGATAATATAAGGATGTGTACAATTTTATAATATGCAGAGAACAATATGAGATGAGAAATCAGAGAGAGGAGCTGAATGAAGTCTTGGGGGGAGGAAGGGTTTGTTGGGGAGGTGGGGGGAATGGAGAAAAAGATGATTTGTATTGTTGATTTGTTATGTTGAATTTGTTAATTAAACCTTTCCCATTTTGCCACCTGAGGCAAAAAGGGAAGATGCAGCTCCCCCACAGCCCCCCGCTGTCACAGCCCTCCACCAAATCCTCGCTTACTGGGGTCACACTGTGGTTTCTGGTGAGATCTCCTGAGATTTCATGGAATTCTTGTGAGATCTCGCCAAATGCCAGCTGCAGTCTTTCTTCTTGCTCTGGAAGTAGCAGGGGCGGGCAGGACATCGCCCCATGGTATTCCACTGCCCAAGGCAACCAGATCCTTCAAATGTCCATATTTTCCAGGGACAGTCCCAGATTGACAGGAGCTGTCCTGGTTTCTGATTTGATCCTGGAATGTCCCACTTTTCCTTAGGACGTCCCTATTTTCATCAGAGAAATGCTGGAGGGTGTGGAATTACACAACCCCTGAGCCAAGGAGATAAGTAACTAGACAACCTTTAGAAGACATTTGAAGGAAGCCCTGTATAGGGAAGTTTTTTTACTCTTTAATGGGTGGTGTATAAATAATAAAATTGTTGTTGCCGCTGCTGAATAAGATCTCCCTATTTTCATTGGAGAAATGTTGGAGGGTATGGGCAACTGGTTCAGTCCTTCTCATGAGCTGGCTGGCCCTGCCTGTGAGTCTTGGTTAGTAAGGATTTCACTTTCTGTGTGGATGCAGGATGCCACGTTAGAATTGTAATTTTTCCCAGGTTGCACCTTGCATCATTTCCTTGGTATTCATCATCTGAACTTATTTTTGGTTTTGCAATATAATAAATAGTGGCACAATCAGCAAATACATTCCATTAACTAAAAAAAATCTACTCAAAGAAACCTCTTCATTAAAAAAAGAAAGAAAGATCCTACCATCAGCAAGAAACCTGCCATAGTGTTAACAGTGTTGGACTAGAACCAGGATAAGCCAGTTTCAAATCTCCTTTGTCATGAAGTTCACTAGGTAACTGCAGGCCAGGCACTATCTCTCAGCCTAGCCTACCTTGCATGGTTGTTGAGAGGATAAAATGGGGGCGGAGGAAAGAAGAACCGTGAACACTGACTTGCACTTCTCAAGGTAGGGTAATAATGTAGTAGATTAATTTTTATGTATGTGATTTTATGGATTGTTATTAAAATTTTATGTATTAATTGTTGTGTCATTGTTTTCATTTTTAAAATATGGAATTGCTTTTAATTGGTTTTATACATGCAACGTATTTATTTCTGTTTTATAAACTCAAATTTTGTACATTTTATTATTGTAAGCCATTTCGAGACCTACATAGTAAAAGCCAATAGTCATACATGCTTTTATTTTGAAAACATTTCAGGATGCCCTGAAGTGATTCATAAATGAAATTATCACTATTACTATTATTACTATTATTTAAATGTGATTTGAGTAGCTCATTCAACCTTCATTGAGTTTATGGGTTAGGTCTTACACCCAGGAAACTGGGTATGGGATTGCACCCTTAAAAACTGGACAAGTAATTTTTTTTTTTTAAAGGCAACTTTCTGTGATCATTTTTTTAAATTAGAAGAATCATGGAATTGAGCAAGGAGAGAAAGATAGTTCTCTAGCATCAATGCCAAGTAATTAAGTAAATAGTACTCCTGGATCACACAAGCAATTCTGAAGTTCTGCAATGTCTGAAAATTGGACCCTTATTCCTTCTAAGAAATTAAAGATGACTGTGTGCTTTTGCAAGTATTGCCTGCATGCTCAAACGGCAACTTGACAAGTTTACTGTTCTGTATCTCTAGCAAAGCAGACCACAAATTATTTATACAATAAGCTTTATTAATGAGGTGTCTTCCCATAGCCCAAGTAAATACAGCCAACGAGAAAGGGCCTGCCTTCAAGGTGGCCCAGCCAGCAAGATGCTCTCTGCTGACATGAGGCAAACAGTGATCTTTGCTTTCCAGGGCAACCATAGAAACCTATTGCTTCCAACCTCACAGAAACTCGGATGACATTAATATCCCCCTTTTCTGGAATAAGCATGAATTTTATAGAAATCCTCTACCAAAGGAGTCCGTGATGAATTAGAAATGTGACTGTCTGTTGCCAGACCCAAACCCAGTACTTTTTCCACAGGAACACAGAGACTTTCAGTCTCTCAACAGATATTTGAGCACCTAGTCCTCTCGCTTTATGAGCACTTGTAAAAGAAAGGGGCGGGGGAAAGAATCCTTAACCAATAAGTACAAAAAAACAACACCCACCTGTATCTGTACTCTCTGTTGGCTGCTGCTGGTGAAAGAACCATTGATGGTGGCTTATTATCTGCTTGGACAGAGGTGGAGTTTCTGCTGCACTGAACTACCTATTAAAAGCAGTATTCTTCAGCACAGATGAAGGCTAAGTTACACTATGAAGCACAATGGATACGTACCCTCCAACATTTCTCTGATGAAAATAGGGACATCCCATTCCATAATGAATTCCATATTTATACCCCACACATCTTATTGGGTTGCCCCATCCACTCTGGGCAGCTTAAAACACATATAAAAACATAATAAAACATTAAACATTTTTTAAAAAACTTCCCTATACAGGATTGCCTTCAGACAGTTTGGGGGTCACATAACTCCACACCCTCCAAGATTTCTCCAATGAAAATAGGGACATCCTAAGGAAAAGCGGGACATTCTGAGATCAAACCAGAAACCGCAATGGCTTCTCTAAATCAGGGACATCCCTGGAAAATAGGGATACTTGGAAGGTTATTATTATTATAAGGTTATTAACTTTTCGTAGACCTCTGAAGGCAACCCTGCTTTGGGAAGCTTTTAATGCTTGATTGGTTCTCTCTCTTCCCATCCCCACCCCAACCTTTCCCTCTGTAATTCTGTTAGAAGCTGCCCAGAGTGGCTGGGCTTTAAGAAATAAAATAATAATAATAATAATAATAATAATAATAATAATAATAATGCAGAAAGGAAATGTCATTTTACAGCACCATCCTATACATGCCTACTCAGAAGTAAGTCCCACAAAGGTCAGTGGGCTTACCCCCAGGTAGGACTGGGGCAGAAATCTATTCAGTTCACATTGTATTACAAACCTACCTACCTAATCTACACTTCCTAAGCCAATACAGAGAGCAAAACAGAGTGCGTCTTCAAAAACTGAGTCTTCTCCCAGTTTTGCAGAGCAGTCAACCAAAAAATGCATCCATAAATTTATATGTTGAGGGGAAAGAGTGCATAAAACTGTCTATGTTGGTGAACATAACATACAAAAATGCACCACACTAGGGAAGATTGCTTGCAAAAAGGGTGGATTTGGATACAAAATACATACCGGTATATCAGGAGAAATGCAAACAAGAATGCAGGCTAGTTTTTGTGATGACTTTTTAGAAAGCACAAATGAAAGTGCAAACAGGATGAACTGAATTTAAGAACGGGGGAAGAATGAGAAACTGAGAGAGAGAAATGGCCAGCTCCACCCATACCTTCTTCCAGGTAAGTGGGTTTAGGACTGCAGCCTTAATGAGTGTTTTGTTCAATGGCTGCAATTTATTTTGCTAAATATTGGCTTTTCTCTCTGTGCGAATGTTGAGGGTGGCAGGAGAGGCTATACTGATTATTAATATCCTTCCTAACTTGCACTAGCAAGTTTCTTCACTTAGCAGAGTACATTTCCCCTTTACGCAGCAGAAAACTGGTTGCAGACTCGTGTGAGCCTCTTAAGACAATAAACAATGCAATCTAGCTTGTCCAGATTGAGCTATGTTCTATTATTCCTGGTAAGACCCCTTTGATCCCTCCTAAAAGAATAAAAACACAACAGTCTTATTCATAAGAAACAAAAAGTAGTTTTACTCACTATCAGGCGGAGCACAGTGTGATCCCTGAAGGCAGGCTTTAGGCTTAAAGTTACAAACATGTATGAACAGGTTTACCCCATATGGGAGAAACCTAGGGAGACTGCTGACCGGCAGCCAGCAGTCCAGTCCAGGTGAATCAGGAAGTTCGCAGGACGAAAAGGAAGATTGAAGAGAGGGGGGTGGCTGCGTGACTTGGCCTTTTACCAGGTCTGGAAAGGTCACACCCACCTACTAGTCACATGCAAGGAAGGATGCTCCAGCCAGGTGTAACAGGCGGTTTGACTGGCTGGACCAACATCCCCTGCATGACCACTCTAGCAAAACAGGTAATGTTGTACTTGACTGCTCTAGTGGTTTACATCCCACACTCTCTGCATTCACAGCTTTCATACATCTTCCTCTCGGTAGCCTTCCATGTGAATTTTTTGGTAGCAACCTCTTGATCTCTATGGAAACCTTGATATGGATTTCTGTTATTCTAGGCTAGGGGTTGGGTGGAGAGAAGAAAGAGAATGGGATGGGCAACAGAATAATCTTCAGAGTAACACGCAGCAGTTGTCCCAACCCTCCATCCCTTGCAAGCGTTATTTCTGCTGAACAGCCCTTGCACACAAGAATAGTTTTCTTAACCTGGTCCAAAGTACACTGTATGCACTGGCCGCCAAGACTGTATGCATGGTGCGTAAGAGCTGTGGAATCTGGCTTATTTTCTGTTCGAAGCCCAAAACAAATAGCAGTCAATGTGTTTTGTTTTGTTTTAATTTTGAATCTTGCCATCTTTGAGTTTGCACACTTTCTGCTAGGTCTTTCATGATGCGTGGCCATTTCTTTTCCACTTGGGGAGATTCTAATGAAGAAGAAAAAACCCCAAAAATCCCCCCAGAGCTGCCAAAGTGCTGAATGGCATAAAAAGGATGTAAATATGACGTGTGTCAAAGTTGATGGAAGTGAGGGGCGCAGCGAGGAAGGAAAAGTGTTTGAGGAGCACACTTATTGTATAGGGGGTATAGGAATCTGACAGGAACAGGATAATAGAAAATGGTTCTAACCCAGCAATGACTGCCACACAGAGAGGCAATCTTTGGCATGTACCAGTGATGAGGATGCACAGGTGCCTCTGAGTAATACCTCACCCATGGCAGAATAGTCCCCTATTGAATGTGCCTGGGCGTGTCTTCCAATGTGTATATTCAGGAATGTGCTTCTCCATTTATGGCCACCGGCTGTGATGTGTGATGAGTTGCACAGAACTACTGCTGGATAAAGACCAATGAATTCTATTAGTCTAGGGCTGTAGTATTTGCCTTTCTTTCTTTTGCCTTCCCCTTCTCCCACAATATTTTATTCTATTTTATTAAGAGCATTTCTAACCCAGCCTTCATAACAAAGTGATCTCATGGCAAACAAAGCAATTCCAGGACTGACATATCTTTTGGAGTGCCTCTTTCTGTATGAACCTACCTGACCTTACAGTCTTTAACTGAGACTCTTCTTTGGATGACCCTTTAAGGACATTTTGGACAGTAGCAACAAGGGAGAAGGACTTTTTGGTTATGGCTCCCAATCTATGAAATGCTCTCCCCAGTAAAGTCTGCCCGGTACCACCATTAACATATTTTGGGCACCATGTTAAAAATTATATCATCTCCGTGGCATCTGAAGGATGATAACAACCCAGTTGATGGCCTATTGAATAAAATGTTCTTGCTGCTGAGGTTCTGGCTGTTGTTGTTTTTGCTGGGTTTCTTTATGGGTTGTCGACATGGCTTTACTGGGAAATATTGTTTTATGTGTTGACCTCCCATAATCATCCCTGACCACTGGTCATGCTATTTGAGGCTAATAGGAGTTGTTCTCCAAGACATCTAGAGGGTTAGGGCTGGGGCTGGGGTATGGAAACTTGGGCATGGGATCTAGGGGTGGTGTCAATGAGTAAATGTGGACTTTTGAGCAGGATGTGAAGGAAATAAGAGTTATGGCATCTTGCACCAGGCACAAGGAGGCAGTTCCCAGCATCTGAGACAGCAAAGGAAAAGGATTATATATTTTGAGGGAGTAGATCTTTGGATGGGAGAGGGTGGTTGAGCTGGAAGAGAAAACTGCCCAGGCCTATATGCATTAGGACAGAGCCGGATTTAGGTTTGATGAGACCCTAAGCTACTGAAGGTAATAGGGCCAGCTGTATGTCCAGCTGTCCTTTGCCAACAACAAATTGTCACTGTTTTTGGTAACGGCAATTAACGGCTATACGGTAATTTATGGACCTAATAGGTATCTAAAGCCATTTGCACATAACAAAATATGTATTTTATCAAAATAATTGTTGAACTGAAATACAATTAAGAAGAAGTATATTAATAGTGAAATACAATTAAGAAGAAGTATATTAATAGTGAAATAATTATTAAGCTCTAACTGTATGTAGGTT
Organism: Podarcis gaigeae; assembly: GCF_964106915.1. NCBI lineage: Eukaryota > Metazoa > Chordata > Lepidosauria > Squamata > Lacertidae > Podarcis > Podarcis gaigeae. The sequence goes on from NC_139680.1 coordinate 93,617,367, forward strand.
TTATTTTATTAGTTTTTTATCTTATATTTTGGAAATGTACATCCAGGGTTTTTTTTTCTTTAAATTTTTTTTTGGGGGGGGGCCAACAGAGTAGGGCCCTAAGCTATAGCTTGTTTAGCTTATACGTAAATCCGGCACTGCATTAGGATGTAAATGCGCGGCAGAGGCCAGAAAGGGCTTTGAGGGAAAACACAAGGAGTTTTTGTAGAAAGTTAGGGAGGAGTATCACGTGATCAAAGCCCTAAGAGAAGTGAGAAGTTTGAGCTGTAGATTGCTGGAGAGATGGGGATGGACTAAGCGACAGATGGACCAGAGACTACTGCAGTAGTCTAGATGAAACATGACCAGGGGCAGGGACCAGAGTTATTACCAATGGAGCAGGGTGGAAATGCTGCAAGGTTGATAAGTGTTTTAATGGACTGAATATGGGAATGAAGAAGAGAGGGGCATCAGCGGTGAAGGCAAAGCAAGAGAGAAAGCTGTAGCTGGGTCTGAGCTATTTGCCTTCCATTCATCCCTACCCGCTCCCCTTGTGGAGTGAGCTTTCAGTCCGGGCTTTTATATACAGAATGTATCATTATTTGCTCTCAAGAGAAAGCAGCTTTTGATCTGAGGAAAGTGATTCATCCTTGTTAGTTTTGAAGAGGGATGTGTCAATGCTTGCCTTTTGTTGACCTTTTAATTTTCTATGTGATTATATATATATATATATATATATATATATATATATATATATATCCCAGACATTCCACCCGGTAGATTTTCTTTAATCATGCATCTTTTCTGTGTACAGAAAACTGGATTCTTATTCACATACAAAAACAAAGCATCTCCCACAAGTCTTGCCTCTATTCAAGATGATCCACACTGACGATGAGAGTCAGAAAAATTCTTTCCAGGAGGGGCTTTTTCCCCACAGTTATTGTATGAGAGAAAGAGAGAGAGAGTCCATGGGTCAGGTAATGTAATAAAGCAAGAGGATAGAAAACTGTTGCCAAAAAAAAGTGTAGCCACACAATCTGTTCAGGAGGAGGGGATTAACTGCAGTGACAGATATTCAAAGTGTTCAATTTAAAAACTCCCAAAACCTAGTGTTGACATCCAGATGTTGGAAACTGCCACATCTTAGTTAACAAAAATATTCTCTGTCCCCTCAGATCTCCCTTCCTTATTTTGATTGCAAGTCAAGTTAGAAAGAAATTCTTTCCCACTACTGTCCACTGATCACATTACGAAAATATTTTCAAAGCTAAACTCCTTTCCTATAAGGAAAGAAATGGAAAGCACACCCAGAAGTATTTATAGTACTGTCACTATTTATTACTGGAAGCTTATATCTGCCTGTTTATGGAATGGCAGCAGCACCATACCATGAAATCTTGTAATACGGTTCCTTCAAGCACTCGGGCACTGCAAGGCAGCCTCTCTATCACCAAAGCAGGGGAGGCTGCCGTACGGGACTTTCCAGAAGCTTCTGTCTGGCATTTAGAACATCCCTTGGGCCTCCTCACTGGGTTCAACCTGCCTGTGCTTCCTAAGTGTCCAGATTTTGAGAAGTGTTTTGTTGGCTTTGTGGACGTTGTGTTGGCACAATGGCTGTGCCGTACTCCACTGTCAGAGGCAGTATGCTGGGAATCACAGGTGAACTTTGATGCTTCCCATGGGATCTGATTCACCAATGTGAGGACAGGATGCCGTGCTAGATGGGCCCTTGGCTGGATCTGGCGGCACTGTATAGTTGTGGGTGGAAGGCAGTTGCTTGAAAACTATAGGCAATAGCCAGTAAATGACATTTTTTCCTCACTTCCTACCAAACTCACAGAGTTCTCCTTTGTGGATCTATAGCAGTGGAAAGTTGCATGGTAATTAGCTGGAGGGTGAATGGAACAGAGCAGCAGTGAAGAGGCAGGAAGGAATTTTCTGTTTTGGAAATCCAGCTCCTTAATATCCTTCCAGTTTTCTGTTTCCCACAATATTATTATTATTATTATTATTATTATTATTATTATTATTATTACCCACACTTCACAGCAAAGGTCCAATGCTGGGCTACAACAGTTTAAAATACAACATTAAAAACACTTTAAAAAATCTTACGCAATCACATGAACAGGATGAGTCCTGACATCTCAGGTGTCCTGACACTCTTCTCATAAGAGTGGCAGACTATGGGCATTAAAAATTTCAGCAGCACTCTGTGTAACACCAAAATTCAGGTAACACCTCCACTTCTTGCTTTCCATTGCTTGTCGTTGTTGTGGTGTCCTCTGCAGTTCCCTCTCAGCTGGGTGGCTATTGCGGGCACCTAAATCTGCCTCTGCTCATAAAGAGACAGAGAAGGGAGCTCTGGAACTTGGTATCGGTAGAAAAGAGGTGAGTTTTCCCTGCAGGGACACTTGTCAATGTGAGCATTGCTGCTTGAATAACTACAATCAAAATCCAAGGCGTGTAGGGCCTGGCTTGAGCAGGCCCCCTGCCTCAATTCGGATCAGATTCCAGAGTCCCAGCACAGCCCTTCAGGAAACACCATCAGGCCATGTAAAAGCAGGGTTCCCCCACCCCATGTCTGCCACCCCCAGTCCGTGTACAAACGTGAAACTGACAGGCGGTGGGGTCACAGCTTCCTCCTTGCTTGAGGGCAGCAGGCTAGTTCATGGAGCGTAGGACATGCCCTACAGCACCCACAGCTCTGTCTACCCAGGACAGGACTGGCCAGCAGTCATCCACTGCTGTCCGACAGCATCTGCCTAACTGGAAGGCTGGTGCCATCTGCAGTGGCGTAGCGTGGGTTGTCAGCACCCGGGGCAAGGCAAGTAATTTGCGCCCCCTAACCCGGGGCAAGGCAAGTAATTTGCGCCCCCTAACCCCTAACCTGCCGCCACTGCCAGCTTCTTCTTGCTGCTGCCTGGTCTGGTCTGGTGTGGTTCTCTCCTGCGCTCAGCGCTGCGCTGGGCGGCCGCTCCACTGTCCCTCCCCCAGATAGTCCTTCGCTCTCTCTCCGCACCGCACGCCTGGCACCCACCCCCTCCACAGTGGGCAGCGACCCGGCGGCTCGGATCGGATTCGCACAGCCAGCACTGCAGTGAGAGAGAGTGAGTGAGCCAGGTAGGGGCAGAGAGCTGCGAGCGTGAGCGCACTCCCCCCCAGATGTTGCGCCTGGTGCGGCCGGCCCCCCCTGCACCCCCCACGCTACGCCACTGGCCATCTGGTATGTCAGTGATAAACTGCTTCTGAACAGGAAGGTTCCATTTGAACAAAAGCTAAGCAATCAAACTTAACTAGGTTAAGCTGGGGTGAAGCCAGATAGAAGAGCTTCAGGTATAAGAAGTCTAGGTGTGGTGGTGAGAGAGGTTTGGTGGGTAAGGATAGAAGAGTCCCGTCTAAAGTTCTGGGCAGCCACCGCCAGTCACAGGGTAGGCAATGCTGAGCAAATGGATCAATGGTCTGAGTCAGAATAAAGTGGCTTCCCTGTGTTGCTATGACTTGCTAGTCTCAGCGTTTTGGAGTCCCCTGGGACACCAGGGCAGATTGAGCCGCATCAGAAGAAAGTAAGGAGAACCACTCTGCCTACGAAAGGTAAACTGTTCTGGCTGTCTCCAATATGCTGCTCCTGAGAAAGCAGGTTAAAAGCCTTCCCTCAGTCCCCCTAAAGGCATCCTGTTGCATTCTGGAAGTCTGTGGGTTTGATTTTGACACCGGATGTCTCTCTTTTAATCCGTCTAGCTGTGCTGAAATCGGGAAGCTGATGGGTCTTAATCATGCCAGCTGTTTGCCTTGGGGCAAATTTTTGTCTCAATTCCTGTTACAAGCCAAGCACCATCTTCCTCTCTTCTTCACTATAGACAAAATGTACAAAGGCTGCCACCAAGATCTCCCAGAGAGGACTTATCTATTGAGCATTTGTCCTGATTTGCTTACAGAACACTTATATGGAGGTTATACCATGCCTGCCTTTTACTGAGCATTCATTCTGCTTGGTTGGCAGTGAGGTTATACCGCAGTGAGCATCCATCCTGATTTACTTGTGCAGAGGTTACGCATCTTCTTGCCAATCATCCTCTTATCCTCACACCTTTTTGTGCATCTCCCTTTTGCTTTCCTAACCACAAAAAAAGGATATTGGTGGTTGTTTTTAAAGTGGATTTGTTGAACTGGAGCATTTTAATCTGCTTCCACTGTGCTAACCTAAACCTCTGGAGTCTGCGATTGAGTCCCTGTCATAAAATAAAGAGGCAATCACAGCCCCACATTCAGAATGCACTTTGTATAGATGAGACTGGAAAACTACTTTGAATGCCCCCATCCTGTTGTTTTGGACGCAAGCCAAGCAGAGAGAGCATAGCATAATGTGATGATGCATGCTTGGCATGCAGAATGTCTCTGGTTTGATCCCTTGCTTTCCATTTTTAAAAAGGTTCTCTTGTTGTTGTTGTTGTTGTTGTTATTTCTACCCCGCTCATTTGGCTGGGTTTCCTCAGTCACTCTGGGCGGCTTCCAACAAAAGATTAAAAATACATTAAAACACCAGTCATTAAAAACTTCCCTAAACAGGGCTGCCTTCAGATGTCTTCTAAATGTCATATAGTTGTTTATTTCTTTGACATCTGATGGGAGGGCATTCTACAGGGTGGCACCACTACCGAAAAGGCCCTCTGCCTGGTTCCCTGTACCTTCACTTCTCGCAGTGAGGGAACCGCCAGAAGGCCCTCAGAGCTGGACCTCAGTGTCTGAGCAGAAAGATGGGGGTGGAGACGCTCCTTCAGCTATACTGGGCCGAGGCCATTTAGGGCTTTAAAGGTCAACACCAACACTTTGAATTGTGCTCGGAAATGTACTGGGAGCCAATGTAGGTCTTTCAAGACCGGTGTTATGTGATCGCAGCGGCCGCTCCCAGTCACCAGTCTAGCTGCCACATTCTGAATTAGTTGCAGTTTCCGGGTCACCTTCAAAGGTATCCCCACGTAGAGCGCATTGCAGTAGTCCAAGTGGGAGATAACTAGACCACTCTGGCGAGACAGTCTGCAGGCAGGTAGGGTCTGATCACATTCCCGCCTTACCCCTTAGTGAAGTTGTCCCCTCCTTGTACATTTCCCAGCTCCTCCCTCCGCCCAGCTCTTCACATCAGCACAGCTTCAATTTGTTCCTGTCTGTGTGCACAACAGGGGTGGTTGATGTGGGGAACATGAATGCCTTTACCCTATACCAAAGTGTCTACTCATTGGCTAGAGGTGAATTAAGAACAGCTGAAGGACACCAATTTATATGAAACTAGTTGGAGAAAAACAGCATCAAACATTAGGATTTTATAACAAAAGTACGGGATACGTATGCATTTTGGTTAATGTCTTGTGAACAAAGATTGAAAATCCAGTGCTGGAAATGCAGTGAGGGCAGAGTAGACAGGAGCAGCAGAAATGCTAAGTGTGATGTATAATGCAGGCTACTGTGATCTCGCAACCGGAATGTATGATTTTTTTTTTAATAAGATATTTATTAAGATTTTTTAGAGAGATACCTAAGAACATATAAGAAATAAGACAATACAAAACATAAAACAAAGAAAATAAAGAATACATAAAAAAGAAAGAATAACCATTTTTCCCTTTAAGGTTCTGAGTTTCTTAACCCTGTTTCTGGCTTCCCCACACCTCCCTTCCTTGTGTTCCTGTTTACCATCAGATTCAGCAAATCCCTGTCCTCTTTCAAATCTCATTATCTGTTAAAATATTTAAGTAAGTCTTATTTCCATATTTTCATCCCTGTTACATTCCTTATTGCATAATCATAGCTTATTCACTAATGCCATATTATTTTATATCTCACATCATTTTAACATTCATGGATTTTACAATGTGTCTGCAGGTAGTCTTTAAATTTCTTCCAGTCCTTTTCCACCAAGTCTTCTCCCTGGTTTCGGATTCTGCCAGTCATTTCTGCCATCTCCATATAGTCAATTACTTGCATTTGCCATTCTTCCACGGTGGGTAGATCTTGCGTCTTCCAGTGCTTTGCGATAAGTATTCTTGCTGCTACTGTTGCATACATAAAAAAGTTCTATCCTTTTTTAACACTGATTGGCCAACTATGCCCAGGAGAAAGGCCTCTGGTTTCTTCAAAAAAGTATATTTAAATACCTTCTTCATTTCATCATATATCATTTCCCAAAAGGCCTTAATCCTTGGGCATGTCCACCAAAGGTGAAAGAAGGTACCTTCAGTCTCTTTACATTTCCAACATTTGTTATCGGGCAGATGATAGATTTTTGTAAGCTTGACTGGGGTCATGTACCACCTGTATACCATTTTCATAATATTCTCTCTTAGGGCATTACATGCCGTAAATTTCATACCGGTGGTCCACAACTGCTCCCAGTCCGCCGCCATAATGTTATGTCCAATGTCTTGTGCCCATTTAATCATAGCTGACTTAACCATTTCATCCTGCGTGTTCCATTCTAACAGCAAGTTATACATTCTTGATAATATTTTAGCTTTTGGATCTAGCAGTTCCGTTTCCAATTTTGATTTCTCCACCTGGAAGCCATTTTTTTTATCCAGATTATAAGTCTCTCTTATTTGAAAATAATGTAACCAGTCTTGCACTTTATCTTTTAATTTCTCGTAACTCTGCAATTTTAATTTGTCTCCTTCTTGCTCTAAAATTTCCCAATATTTCGGCCAACTGGCCTCCATATTGAGTTTTTTCACAGCCTTTGCCTCCATTGGTGACAACCACCTTGGGGTGGGAATGTATGAATTTTTTAAAGGTCACTTGTCCTGTTACCTCTCCCAACCTCAGCTGCCATTTTATTATTTATATTCTTCTTTTCTTCCAAAGGATTTGAGGAGGACATGTAAAGAGTTCCATCCAGCCTTCCATTCGGGCCCTGAGCAGCCCCAGATTTCTTTAACAGATCAATTAAAATAGAAATGCATACACTACTGGTGAGGAGGACACCTGTGAGCAAATAACAATATTATCAATTGGTTTCTACACTGCAAACCCGGAAGTAAGTGTTCCGGTTTGCAAATTTTTTTCAGAAGCAAAATGTGCTCCGTTTTGAGTGTTATGCATCCATTTTGAGTGCCACACTTCCGTTTTGAGTGTTCTGCTGAGGTCAGTCTGTTTTTTGTATTTATTTTGTGTTTTTGTTTTTGCGGCTCTTTTTGTTTTGTTTTGTGTCATTATGTGGAACCCAGTTCAGCTACTGATTGATTGATTGTGTGACTGCAGTACATTGTTTATTGCTTTCATTTTATGGATCAATGGTCTTGTTAGATAGTAAAATTCATGCTGAATTGCTGTTTTATGGGTTGTTTTTAGAAGTCTGGAACGGATTAATCCATTTTGCTTTACTTTCTATGGGAAAGCGCACCTTGGTTTTGGAACGCTCTGGTTTTGGAATGGACTTCTGGAACAGATTAAGTTTAAGAACCAAGGTACCACTGTATTAGTATTTTTTCCTCTCTATGCACCTTTTTTTGTCCAACAGCCCTCAATGGAACATGCAAAAGTTTCTTCATCATCATCATCATCATCATTATTATTATTATTATTATTATTATTATTATTATTATTATATTTCTATCCCACCCATCTGGCTAGGTTGCCCCAGTAATCAAATGTAATAAATTAATTTATTCAATTTTATTATTGTTAATTATTTTATAAGTAACAAACATGTAACCAAAATTAAACAAATCCACAAAACAGCAACAAATTCAACAATGGTTGAACATGCAAGGCGAAAGGAAAGGGAAAAGCAGGTAAAAAGAGAGTCGCTCCCCATGTATCCACTCATCTAACCTCAAGACAATGAATCAGAGCCCTATCAAAAGGTTTTCAGTGGACAAACTGGAACATATGGGGGCAAGTGGCCCTTCAGATTAGGAAAGGGCCACAGCCCAATGGTACAGCATCTGCTTTGAATGCCAAAAGTCCCAGGTTCAATCCCTGTCATCTCCTAGGAATCTTAGGAGGCCATTGTCAGTCTAGACAATACTGACTTGGTCTGACTTGGTGTAAGGAAGCAGCCTCTGTTCCTAAGGCAGCAACTCACACACAATATCTTCAGCTGACATGCAAGACAGCATTGGTTATTATCCTGTCCTGGGTAGTTCACTGAAGGCATTCAATGGGGAGACCAAGGAGACTGGGAACCTTTTATTTCTGGAGATTTGAGAGGGCTGGTTATAGGCGGGCAGAGGATTTACACATCACGGAAAGCCAACTCTCCTTGGTGTCACATCCCTGGGATTCTTCACATGTTGTTGTTGTTTAGTCGTTTAGTCGTGTCCGACTCTTTGTGACCCCGTGGATCAGAGCACGCCAGGCACTCCTGTCTTCCACTGCCTCCCGCAGTTTGGTCAAACCCATGCTGGTAGCTTTGAGAACCCTGTCCAACCATCTCGTCTCTGTCGTCCCCTTCTCCTTGTGCCCTCCATCTTTCCCAACATCAGGGTCTTTTCCAGAAAGTCTTCTCTTCTCATGAAGTGGCTAAAGTATTGGAGCCTCAGCTTCAGGATCTGTCCTTCCAGTGAGTACTCAGGGCTGATTTCCTTCAGAATGGATAGGTTTGATCTTCTTGCAGTCCATGGGACTCTCAAGAGTCTCCTCCAGCACCATACAGGGAGGTGAATTTGATCATCCGCATTTGCCAGCCTGAATGGAGTCACTGCCTTCCCAGAGTTTCTTATCAGGAACATCCGCTGTCTGAGAGAGATACTTTGGACATGACTTTCTATTTCTTAGTAAATGGTGTTGGGAATTTCTGAGTGCAATTTCTGAGTGCAACGAGATTAAAGTACAGAGAGCAGAGAGAGAGATGTCTTTTTTGTTGTTGTTGTTACCGACACAAAACCACCCATTCCCACTGTCCCTTCACTGAGATGATTTCTTGGTGGAAGCAGGAAATGAATAAGTTCTGGGTGCAGTGTTGGAAGTATTAGAAACACGCTGCAGAAATCAAAACCCCACACTTCTTTTTTGGCAGGTTTCTCCCATCTGTAAGGGGAAAAAACGCTACTGCTTATTTTAGGCAGTCTGGTTATATCATCATTATTTTTTTATTTTAAAAAGGAGCCAAAAAGACATTTTAAAAGGTTTAAAAATGCAAAAGGTTCTGGGATTTGTCAAGCTAAAAGAAAAGTGTGATTTCTCAAGGCTCTGTTTCACCCACCCGCCACTCTCTTGTGTTAAGAGTTTTGGGAAACTATCAAAATGTAATTTTAAAAAGTGTATTTGGTGGGGGGCTGGGGGAAGGGGACTTTCAGCTTCTTTGGCTAATGGAATGGAATGGATTCTGCTCAACAATGCTTTTTGGCATTCTGCTCACACTCTTTTTCCAGGCCTCCATTGCTCAGTTGCCCTCTGCTTCCCAAACACCACCTCCTTCCCCCCACAGACCCATAGATGTTGAACAGTACTCATGCAAACTGTGCAAGTAAGAGAGGCGCAGGTCTCCATTCTTGGCTCTGGGATCTAAAAAAGTCACACCAGGAAGCAGAATAAGCACACCCTTATTTTAAAAGGTATTTCCAAATATCATAGGTAGGTTCATAAAGTAGATTCCATTCCTTATCAAATGTCTGAGAAGCAGGCTTGTTCCACCACAAGGACTCATCACCACCAGTTGGAGCTACCCCTCGTACCTGTAAGACCAACTCCATCCCAACAGACCCTCGCTGGTGCTAAGATTGGCAGAAGGGGGCCCTATTGGCTGTTTCATCACCCTCAAAAGTTTGGTGGCTTGCAGCCTGTAAGTGGGCATTCTCTGTGGCAGCCCCCAAAGTTGTAGAATTCCCACAGAGGTGTGTCTGGAACCTTCATTATACAGCTTCCAGTGTGTGCTGAATATGCACTACTTCGCCCTGGTCCTTGAGGTGTACAGTGTTTCCTTGGGTTACATACGCTTCAGGTTACAGACTCTGCTAACCCAGAAATAGTGCTTCAGGTTAAGAACTTTGCTTCAGGTTGAGAACAGAAATCGTGCTCCTGCGGCACTGCAGCAGCGGGAGGCCCCATTAGCTAAAGTGGTGCTTCCGGTTAAGAACAGTTTCAGGTTAAGTACAGACCTCCGGAACGAATTAAGTACTTAACCCGAGGTACCACTGTATATATATTTTCAAGGCTCACCTCATTTCTGTGAGTGTCATTTGCTTTAAACCATTCTTATACCCTAGCCTAGGACCTTAGGGTGAAGCATAGGCGCCGAGTCTGAGGGACTGTGGGTGCTCCAGCCCCCCCAACATTCCCCATGAAGGGGCAGCGCACCCACAAATTTTTACGCGGGTCCAGCTGAGGAGAAGAGCGGCAACGCTGCCATGACTTTCCTTCCTCTCTCTGCCTCTCAGGTCAAACCTGACCCAGGAGCGGTGCTGAGACTGGGTGTGAGGGAGCTGGCTGCTCCCTCGCGTGGGCACCCCAGCGCAGGAGAGGGGCAGTAACGCTCAGCAGTGGAGGAAGCCCCTTGGGCACCAGGGACAGCGTACCCAGGGGCAGGGAGAACCACCCATAGGGGCCGGGCATGCGGCACCCATAGGGGCAAGGCAGCCTAGGGCTGGAACCTATTGGAGGCAATTGTCACCCATTGGGGGCGCTCAATGTGGCGATTGGCGCCCAGGGAGCAGGGCGGCAATCCACCCATGAAGGATTTTGTCACCCCCCCCCTCAGAGATGACACCCGGTGTGGACCCCCCCCCCCACCGGCCCCCTTCTTACACCACTGCAGCTGCCGCCGCCTCTCCTCCAATCCACCTTTGGGTCAGATTTGACCCTTGAGCGGAGCTCCGCCTGCCAAAGCCAGGCTCCAATGAGGGAGCGGGAGGGGGCACCTAGTCACACCCCCTCTCAAAAATGCAGCTGGCCTCAGTAGGCGTACTGGCATCAGACACACGTGTGTACACAGCCCTGGAGACCCACTGTCCCAGGACTAAGCCAGCAGGCCCTGGGGTGAAGGTAAAGGTAAAGGTACCCCTGCCCGTACGGGCCAGTCTTGACAGACTCTGGGGTTGTGCGCCCATCTCACTTAAGAGGCCGGGGGCCAGCGCTGTCCGGAGACACTTCCGGGTCACGTGGCCAGCGTGACAAGGCTGCATCTGGTGAGCCAGCGCAGCACACGGAAACGCCGTTTACCTTCCCGCTAGTAAGCGGTCCCTATTTATCTACTTGCACCTGGGGGTGCTTTCGAACTGCTAGGTTGGCAGGCGCTGGGACCGAGCAACGGGAGCGCACCCCGCCGCGGGGATTCGAACCACCGACTTTTCGATCGGCAAGCCCAAGGCGCTGAGGCTTTAACCCACAGCGCCACCCGCGTCCCTATGGGTGAAGGAAGGGTAATAAATTATCTTCATCATCTAGGAAGGCCATGACTACTTTGTAGAGGAAATTCCTGTTTAGGTGTCCTCTATTTTACAAGCTCTCCAGTTTCAAGGTAAAGAAGGGAGGTGGGCAGGGGCAAGAGCCCCCAGGACTTGCTTATTCTCTCTTCTCTGTTACAACCTGCTTGTTCACTCATGTCTCCCTTTGGACCAGCAGTGGTGAGAAGGAGGAGTGGCAGGTGGCCTTTCTGACTTCTTCACTGGCCCTCCGCCTGGCAAGCAAACAGGTGGTGGCAAGGATGAGGAAGAGCAGCCGCCTGCTGTGAGAATGGTGATGAAGAAGTCGATACACTGAGGGTGGGCCTTTCAAATCTTGGAGCCATCTCTGGCGGGGCCTGTGAAGTTAAGCCTAAGAGCAATTGCTCCCTCCCATTTATTGGTGCAATTGCTTGCAGTTAAGTAAACGAGAAAGGCAAGAGGCACTTTACACATTAAGAACAGCTTGTACTGTACTTTGGCCCTCAGAGACAGTATACTTGGCTCGATAAATTATTAATTCGTCCCGATTTAACTTCCTGTGGACTTTGTGAAATATATCACCTGGAAAATATTTATCAATAAAAGCAGATCACTGGTGGCAGCTTAGCTATGAACATGCTCAAAAATAAAATTTGTATATGGTCATTTTGGCTTGCAGGAACATTACAAGCTCATCTAGAGCTACGGTCATTTTCTGCTTAGATCACACCCTCTGTTTCCTTGTGCTTGTGACTATTTTCGACAGGTCTAATGTTTTGCTCAGGAAACTCAGTAAGGTGTCGCTCGCCTGCCCTCTTGGCCCCCAAATCTCACTGGCTTCCCTCTCTCAAGCTTTGTGCATTTGGTGTGAAAGTCTGAAGGGAGATTGGAACTGTGTTCCATTGAACCACGATTAGAATCTTTCCTGCAACCTGGAATCTGTTAAGTTGAATGTGATTAGGTTCTTTAGGATTTTCTGCAGATTTTTATGCTCACACAGAAAAGAGATGGGGATGGGGAGGTGAACACAGGAACGTTGGGGCACAGGTGTGTTCCCCCACCTGCTCCATGCCCCTATTCAAAAGGAGTCCTCACTCATTCATTTGATGCCTGAAAAGGGCTTAATTTACTATGCAGCCCTATACATATCTGCCCAGAAGGAGGTTCCATTGAATAACCTTAGAACACAATCCTATACATCCACTCAGAAGTCAGCCTGCTCATTTCAATGGGCTATACCCCCAGGTTAAGTGTGCATATGAGAGAGAACATTATATGCCATTATACACTGCCTATGATTTATGCTATGGCAAGATTAATTGTTCTGGGAAAAGTCTTGCCATGTGCTTATTTAACCTGGGTTTTTTTTAAGAGCCCAGTAAGGGAGATTCCCCAGGCTCCCACGGGCAATTTATTTTGTTGCCTATCTGTTCCTGGTAAGACTGTTACAGTTCCTAAGCTGCTGCCCAAGTTGTTCTTCCTATACCATAAATCCAGCTTGCCCTCTCCAAAGAGGCCAAGCAGAACAATTGTATTTTTGCATCATTTCATTCCAGATTTTTACATAACTAAAGACTGTGGCCATGTTCTCTTTCAGCTCTCAGCTCTTGAGACTAAACATTCCCATTTCTTCCAACCTTTCCTCAGAGGTCTGGCATTCTGAATCTTTTATCATCCATGTTGTCCTCGGAATTCTTTCCAGTTCATCTTCATCTTTCTCAAAAATGTGTGGAACAAAAGCACGGACAATTCTCGTAAAGCTGGTTGCTCTTATACATCATCGTTTGGTTAAGAGGACGTGTCAACATAGTAACTATTTTCTAGCAACAGCATCAAATGTTTAATTCCTCCCACCACGAACACAGCAGCTACATCAGATGTACCTGAGTTCTGGCCTTCATGTGGGAGCTTTGGGTGTATTATGTGCTGGCACATGTGGCAGGAGCCCTGATGTTCTCTTTCCTGAAAGTAAGTCCCATGACAACCATGGAATTTACTCATGTAGAAGATGCATAGACTTGGGCTACACCTCTCGCCATCACACCACTTGGAGGGAGCTTCAGTGGCCTCTCTAGCAGGGTAGGAGAATGTTGTTGGACTTCAGATCCCATCAACCCCAGCCAGTATGGTCAATGGTCAGAGATTATGGGAACCAACCACATTTAGTAAGCCATAGATCCCCAAAATCTGTCCTAGAGTGCCCCTTCTTAAACTGGAATCTTGTTACAGTGGTACCTCTGGTTACGAACGCTTCTGGTTATGAACGCTTCAGGTTACGAGCTCCACTAACCCAGAAGTAACTGCTCCTGCTTGTGAACTTTGCCCCAAGATGCAAATGGAAATCGCGTGCCAGAGGCAGGCCCCATTATTGAACGTGTGCCTCAGGATAAGAACGGTTTCAGCTTAAGAACAGACCTCTGGAACAAATTAAGTTTGGAACCAGAAGTACCACTGTACTTATCTTTTCTTTGAAAATTCAGATAGACCAGTTTCTCTGAAGTCTGGAAGTGATCTCTAGATTAGACTTCCTATAAACTTTTAAAAGTTATGAATTGGCCTGATGCTTGTCATCTTAACACTAATTACCCTGGCTTAACCGTGTTGTAGTTCTCTGGCTAAAACTCTGATACAAAGAACTAAGGAGCCTTCTGAGTCAATGGTGAGAATTGTCTGGTGACATCTTCCTTGGTGGGTCTTTTTAGTTTTTTAATATAAAAAACCCCCAATGAATAAAGTGGTAACATAACTGAAGATCTTATTGTGCTAAAGTGTTTAAGAAAAAGCAGTGTGTAATCCCCCTATCATAGTTCCTGTGCCAACCCAATAATTGCATCCAGATTATTTGCAATTTTCTTTGAACATTAGTGGCGCTGGAAAGCGTTAGTGATCCTAATTGCAAAACCTACCATGGCTCAGGAGGATCAGCAAATGCACTTGCCCTGCTTAAATGACAGTGTTAAGTATGCACTGAAAATACCACTAAAATAAACCTAGTCAAAAGCACACAAAACTACTAGCCTGTTCAATATGCTTGCTCACCCAACTTAAATCAAATTTACTTCCATTATTTTCCAGCCCTACAAGCTGCTCCCGGGGAAAACAGCAGGTTAGATAAAGCACAATGACCAAAGTGCCAAAGCAATGTCACAAACTGTGGCTGTTGCACTAGCACTGTAGACTATGTTATGTGTTCCACCATTTGGGTCAATGCTACCATTCTGGCAACCACAATTTTCAAAATTGCACAGTAAAAAAATAGCAGTTTTAGAAGGTAGAATTCATATTTGTGTTAGGTCTTTAAACTTCAAGTGTGCAGATTCTGATAGGGGAAACTACATGTTCTCTTTACTATTATTCATTAGAGTTTTCCTCCAAGTCTATTACTTTCCTAATGCCATTTTTTTAAGCATCAGCACTATATGTCAACCAATGGCATTGTAGGTCACTAGGCCGGCTTTCGGCTTAGTGACCATATAATGGATTGTTCATGTATGCACAGGCAGTTCAAAACTAGCAATGTCAGAATAGCCAAGGGGCAGAGGTCAGTATGCAAAGCAGATTGTAGGCAATCAGGAAATTGTTTGAGTGATCTGGATCCAAAGCATCAAACAGAGTCAAAATCAGTTTCACCAAACCATACTCATAGTCCAGGTGAGAAAGAGGTGATTTAGAGTTAATGGCAGGAATGGCCAGGTTGGGAGGGGGAAGAGGCAGCATGCAGTACTAAAGACCTGTATACAATGGTGATTCTTAATAGTATTCTTATGACCCCTAAATTCCTGGGTCCAGTAAGTTTTGGTTTTAATCAAGGTTTGTATGTGTTAAACTGGATTCAAAACTCCTAATCCCTGGACCCAGCTTCCCATGTTCAGGAGATCGCCTGGGAAATGGACCATTGAGAAAACAAAGGAAAGGTAATGGGTCATTAAGAAAGCAAAGGCGATCAGTGGACGGGGCCATCTCAGAGTCAGCTGGAAAACAAAGCCAGAGTCTGAAGTAGAGATGAGAGGTGGCTGTGATGTGACCTAGAGGAGGAAAAAGTTGCAGGCTGGGAAAGGCCGGAGAGAGGATCAGAACACAATGGTTGATTGATGCTTGAATCCAAGGCTGCAGCTATAGGAGAAACAAGACCTTCTTAATGCTGCGAATCCCTCCATCATGGGCTCAGGTTGTATATATGTATAAATAAACCATATATCATAAAGAAACCACAGTCTCCGCTGTGCCTCATTCCCGAAAGGAAACACAAACCCTGGGTAAGCTTGCCTGGAATCTCACACTGCTGGGAGACTAGGGTGGCGTGTAGCAATATTGATTATCTTTCTTACTCATCCACCCTCATAAGGGCAGGTTACCAAAAAAAAAAAATTACAATTTTAAAATCCTGTAAAACAAATTACAGAAATGACAAATTACAAGAACATAGAGTGAGTCCTAGCAAGAGAGAAATGGTGATGAAATAGCATATCTGGAAAACACATAAGGAGGAAGGAGAGGAAGAGAAAGTGTTTCCTTGTAACCTATAAGACTGGCAGGGCAACTGACAGGCACCAGAGCAGGGTGTACTCATGCAGAGGATGTCATCACAGCTGCATTGATGGTACCCACTCTGTGCACTCTCACATATAAGTTTTGAACTTATATTGCCTTGCATATAAGTTCAAAAAAGTTTCTAGTCCGCACGTTTACCTCTCCACCTGTCCCCATATACCTGTATTATTTATATGTAGCATACTGACAGTCTAAGTGGAAATATGAAGAAACCAGTTCTTTTTCCAATTTACAGAAGATTCCTTGCTGCTCACTTGGGGAGGATTTGTACTCACCACTGGTGACTATGTGAAGGGCTATTTACACACCCAATATAAAGTTAATCCTTGTGGACTTCACCATTGGCCTGGGCATCTCAGCGAAGCTAGATGCTATTGAAGCCAAGAACTGTTCCCCCCCAGTGCATTCTCAATGGAGGCAGCATCTGAAATGCAAAAGTATGGAAAAGCATTTAGATATCATTTTGCTGAAAGAATTACAAGGAGCCTCTTGCCACACACACACGGGCTCTGTTGACATGAAAGAATAGCTGACCGTTAGTCTGAATAAACTATTACATAACAGCTAAGCTATAATAAAACCCTGATTCCAAATCAAATAAGTCTCCCAGACTGCTTTCAATGAGTCACCAACAGCTTTATAAACATACAAAATACTTGACAAGGAAGTCTCTGATAATTTTTTAGCAATTATGTCTGCGAATTGTTCCTTGCTGACATCACCGTTTGAAATGGTTTCCCATAAGTTTGTGTTCCCTCTTTATGTCTGCTCATTAATCATTACAGCTTGGAATATTTCTTTTTCCTACCAACAGCCCCCCCCCCCCAACAAAACCCATTATCAGAGCGTTTTCATGGCTCTGAAGCCAGCTGATGTGTCAGATTCTAAATTATCAGTGGCTCAGGAGAAACCATTTCCCCCTTTCGGCTCTGTAGAAGGAGGAGGCTTTTGTCTATACAAATAAAAGGACTGCATGGTTAGAGCAGCTCCATTGTAGTGGTTTGCAAACGTTTCACGATGAAATAGATCTTTCTGCATTGACCTGTCTTGCCGCCCACCTGTCAAAATTGCTTACACTGCATTGCAAATCTCCTGCACTCCTGTCTGAGCAAAAACACTCTTTGAAGCAGCTGCCCCTTTTCCTTTAAACACCACTACCCATCTGCTTGCTCTAATGTTTAAAGGAGGAGGTGGCTGCTTCAAAGAGCACATTTGCAAAGGGCTTCTTCCTTGCATCTCTGGTGTCAGAGGTGCAAAGCAGAATGGGGGAGGATCCCACAGGGTTTTCACTTCATTCTCATGTGGCTCTTTGCCACCTCTTATGTGACAGATGCACCCCATTTCCATCACAGAGCTACAATTCCAGGAGTTCACTGGAAAGAGGGATGGACTGTTAAACCACCCTGAGAACCATAACTTTCTGAGGGGAAATGAATCACCTAACAACTCTCAGCACCCTTAACAAACTACAGTTCCCAGGATCCTTTGGGGGGAGCCATAACTGCCTTGGCTTTGAATTCCTTTTCCCCACAGCATGTGTGTAAGTGGTAATCGTGGTTATGGAGAGACACTCTGCATATGTCCATTAGGAAACCTCATTCCGAATACTCCACAAGGTTCTCTAGCTAAGGCCCCTGTAGCCCTAACTCCAGTTACGCTCCAGGAGAGTGGAGCACAGCAAAACATCGTCTGATTCCTGCACAATTTATCTCCCTTATCTTGGACAAGCGGCTTGACATTTTGCAGCAACATACAATTAAGAAGCAAAATCAGAGCCGCCAGCCCCAAGTGTCAAATGGTGAACTCCATAATATGGCCTGACACAACCGATGCAAAGGAAAGAGAATTTTAAAAAGCACACCAAAATAACAACAACATCAAAGGCAGAGCCATAGGAAATGGCCTCATAATGTTGAATGTGGACTAGAAAGGCCCACGCAGTCCAGTCATTCCTTCAGATCTGAGCTTGGGAACTAAGAAGTTGCTGAGTTCAAATGGGGGACTGAGGCACCAATCAGTGTGCAACCTCAGGCAAGACATCTGATTCTCGCTGAGCCTCGGTTAGCCCCGGATTCAACTGGAAACCAGATGTTGCCTGTGCACTGAACCAAGTAAATAAGTTGTAAGAACATCATACTTTCAAAACATGCCATCACTGGGGGGGGGGGGGTTACTAATGGCAGGCCAAGTTGTGCACATTTCTTATGGACATGTGAATGCTTAGTAATGGTTTGAGCCAGGGATGGGGAACCTGCGGCTATAGTGAAGCTGTGCTGGTCCTCAAATTGCCTGCTCATTCCTGTGCAAGAGGCTGCTGTTAAAGTCACAGTGGCAGAGGCTGGCTGATCATTTGGCAACAGTGCCCAATTCAAAGGCTGAACCCTACCACCATTCCAACCATTTTCAGTTACAACTTAAATGTACTTCATAACACAGATCTTCAACAGTCAAGGATTATAGTGTCTACCATTTTAGGTTGCAGGCTGTTGCCTGTAAGACTCATTTTTTATCACTGCACACACTCAGTAAAGCTACTGAGCCAGTGTGGTGTAGTGGTTAAGAGCGGTAGTCTCGTAATCTGGTGAACAGGGTTCGCTTCCCCGCTCCTCCACATGCAGCTGCTGGGTGACCTTGGGCTAGTCACGCTTCTCTGAAGTCTCTCAGCCTCACTCACCTCACAGAGTGTTTGTTGTGGGGGAGGAAGGGAAAGGAGATTGTTAGCCACTTTGAGACTCCTTAGGGCAGTAATAAAGCAGGATATCAAATCCAAACTCTTATTCTTCGTCTACAAGAACATAAGAAAGCTTCTTACTGAATCAGACTAATGACCTATCTAGTCCACTATCCTGTTTCCCACAGTAGCCAATCATAAGCCTCTTTGGAAGCCCAGAAGGAGTTCCAAGTCACAAGTATGCTCAAGTGTGTCCAAGGCTCCTATCTTGCCCAGCCAGTGTAGCTTTTCTGGTCTTCTTCCACATTGTGACACTCCAGGACCTTTTGCCCAGCCAGGCTCTCACCTTTTAGGAATAAGTACAACTCAAAAGATCAGGAGTGGGGAAGCTGTGGGCCCTCCAGTTGTTGTTGGACTCCAACTCCCATCAGCCACAGCCAGCTGAGCCAATATTCAGAGATGATGGAGGTTGTAGACCATCAACACCTGCATACCCTCCAACATTTCTCCAATGAAAATAGGGGAAAGTGGGACATTCTAAATCAGGGACATCCCTGAAAAATAGGGACACTTATCTGGAGAGCCACACCATAGCATAGGTGATCTCAAAGAAGAATGACTTGCTTTCTCTGAGATACTTGATTTCAATCTTCTTTCATAAGGGCAAGCTAAGAAATATTGAGTGAGAAGGAAGATTTTTACTTAAAATCTAGCCAGGGCTGTTACCAGAGGCCAAATTCAGTAGCCAGTCTTAGCCCACCCTTCCTGAAAAGATTGCCATTGATTTCAGGGGTGTTGCGACTATTTCCGAACGAATTACCATTGCTTATTGGAGAAGAACTTGAAATTCTAGCATAGCATTGGCTTCGAAGATTCTGGAATTTTTATGGCGATGATGACTGAAAGGCCCATTTTCACAGCAGCTAAGGTCAGCTCCGCATGATGACTCACTTACACCACTGATCTACACAAATAGCATGTGCTATGATTGTCATCTGGTATAACAATCTGCATCACAAGACTCCACATTTCCTGTTCCCCAGCGTACATCCACTGCAGGCCTGAGGGAAAAACTTAGCAAGTTTCCCAAGTATCTTTACAGAGTGAATAATGTCGCTTACATGGTGTTGGAGGAAGAGTGATGGGAAGAGAAAAGGGGGGAAATTATGAGGTAACTCCCCTTTCCTTTGCCCCTCCTCATGATGCTTGCCATTTCAGAGAAATGAAATCTATGTAATCAACATCCTACCTGAACAAAGAAACTCTAGAGTGGTGCGGAGTGACTCCTTCCTTAAACCCTGAAGGCCTGCTGCCAGTCAGTGTAGGTAATACTGAACTAGAAGGACCAATTTTCTGACTCACTATATGTTTCAAAATAAAGAGAATGCTTTGCCAAGAAGGATAAATTACAGCGTTGTATTGGAGAGGTTCTCAGACCATGGTCTATCCATGCAGGGGGAAATGCAGAACAGTTGAATATATATATATATTTGACAACACACTTGATTTATTTATTTTGATGACAGAGATTGAGGCTGTTCTGTCCAGGGCCAGATTTAGCATGCAGCATAACAACACCCAGAAATGAGGACCTGTGATACTTTCACAGTGTAACTGGGGCACTCTACTAATTTCCTCCCCTGAAAATTATCGGCTAAAAGGCAGAACTATGGTTATCAAAATATGAGTTATGGATATAGGTTGAATTGTAGACACCCCCCCCAAAAAAAAAAAGTTTATTAAGAGGTCCACCACAGCCCCCTGCAAGAAGGTTGGACTACAGTTCCCATCAGCCCCAGCCAGCATGGCCAAAGTGAAGGATGATGGGAATTGTAGTTCAACTACATCTGGAGGGCCATAGGTTCCCCATTCCCTGCTTTAGGGCATAACCTCTGTTCATATTAGATTCTAAACAAGGAGAACATCACATAGTTCCAGGCTCTACTGAAGACATGACAGAACCATGTCATTTCAAGCCAGTGTGGTATAGACTGTTGGACAAAGACTTGGGAGATCAGGGTTCAGATCCCCACTCGGCCAGGAAGCTGACTTGGGCCAGTCCCTGCCTTTCTGACTAACCTACTCCACAGGGTTGTTGTGAAGATTAAATGAGGACAGGGGAACCATGTATGCCACCTTGAGCTTCTTGGAGAAAAGGTGGGATATAAATGAAAGAAAGAAATACAAGTACAGAGAATTTCTTTTACACTACCAAATTTCCCTCCATGGGCTCATGACGCCAAAAGACAAGAAATTCCTCCTCTGTCAAATAAAATAAAGTTAGATACGGAATGAGGTAAATAGAAAACAAGCTACTAAATGTCAGGCATTATGCAAACAAATGAAGATTCTGGAAACCTTGTAGGTTTCTGGCAAAGGACAGCCCTAAGCTCAAGAGGTCAATGGCGTCTTTCAGGGAACAGCTGTCAGAGCACGTCGACCCAGGGAAAAGGCCTCACTGAGATTTCAGAGATTTCATCTTTCATGAACATTTCAATCAGGCTCTGACTGAGGAAAAATGACCCTTTTAAGGCTGGCTTAAGGAAAGGCTGCCTCGTCCACTCGGGATCCAAGAAAACAATTTAACTTTATATTAATTATATTATATTATTTATATTATATTATTTATATATATTATATTAATTAGAGGTGGTGGGTGTTGATTTAACATAATTTGTGTTGATTTAACCACACTGTGCAGGTGAGGGATGCAGTGGCAGAGACTCTGCCTTGCAGTCAGAAGTTCCCAAGTTCCCTGGCATCTCTCGGTAGGGCTGGGAGAGCATTCCTTCCTGACAGCGCCACAGAGACACTGCCAGTCTATGTAGAAAGACTGAACTAGATGACCCAATGGTCTGATTTGGTATACGGCAACTTCCTGTGTTCCTGTGAGGGCTACTTGTAGAGGCCATCTTTTCAGGAAGCCCCTTCCACACAATATAAGTATTGGGCCTTCAGTGTTGTGGCACTTTTACCTCACAGTTGTCTGAAATGGCATAAAGCCTGTTTTATTAGAAAAGCAGAGAGGAACTTGATGTATGCACCTATCCACCCCTAGACTGGGAGGTGTGGGGGGGGGGGGGGAGAGAAACTAAAATATATTGAAACAAAAAAATTCCTTCCAGTAGCACCTTAAAGACCAACTAAGTCAGTTCTTGGTATGAGCTTTCGTGTGCATGCACACTTCTTCAGATACACTGCACACGAAAGCTCATACCAAGAACTGACTTAGTTGGTCTTTAAGGTGCTACTGGAAGGAATTTTTTTGTTTTGACTATGGCAGACCAACACGGCTACCTATCTGTAACTAAAATATATTGTGCACTTTTGAGTTGTCTTCTGAAGCATTATCCACAATGATACGCTCAAGCAGAAAACAAACAGCCAGAAAGCCAGCAGCACTGCCAGTTAGTCAAGCTCCTACGGCGCCCAAACCAATTTGTAACTCCATCCCCTTCTGCATCTGTCAAATTTCGTTCAGAACGGAGCAGTCCCTGTATGAAACCCTCTATTCCCACGGAGAATTACATTACAGAATGATGCTCCATGCGAGTAGTAATTTTGTTTTATTTGCCTTTCGCATATGGGAATATTTATCTTCAAAGTTTTCTCCTCTGGCTCAGAGGCTGCTTTGTAAACCAGATGGTCTTGTGTGGCCCTAATTGTACGATGATTTGTTGTGTGATTCAGTAGCATTGTTTATTTGTACAGTGGTTTGATGGAATTTGTACACTGCATAATATTGTTCCACTGCGCTTTCTTTCAGGAACAAGTCCCATTTCACTCTTAACGTTTGTGGCTGCGCTTGTAATTAGATGGGGTTCTGAAGATGCTTTCATCTCGGTTCATTTGCAGTACTGAACTGGCAAAACTAAGGCAAGTGAGTCCTTTGGGAAATGTTGGCACAATCTAGAAGTCGCTGACATTCAATGTTGTTCAATGTGGAGCTGCACTTCTGGACAGTACATGCATCTCTATAGATCTTTCAGTTTGGCAGCACTTATACTTTGAAACTGCCTGCCTATTGATATCAGGCAAGCGCCTTCCCTGTACTCCTTTCCCTGCCTGCTAAAAACATTTTTGTTTAGACAAGCCTACCCACATTTCTAGAAGGTTGATGCATGTTTTAATCTGTTTTTGATGAAATTTTAATTTTTTAGGTTTAAAATGGTTGTTCTTAACTGTGTTTATGGATAATTTTATTCTTTTTGTAAACCACTTTGAGGTCTTCTTTTTTTTTTTTTACACTCATGTGGTGTAGGAATTTCTTTTTTAAAAAAAATCCCCATAATTTTATTAATCTAGATTTTCCAAGATAGCCTACAAAAGAGAACCATAAAACAAATATAAAACAGATCAGAAACATCAGAAACAAAAGTAGTTATCGTAGCAACAGTAAAAATACAAAAAGTAGTAGATATTTTATCAAAGTTACCCTGCTTGCCATAGGGCTGAGAAAAAATCCGCCAGGACATGATTCCCAGATGTATGGCAGCTTTGGGCAGCTGTGTGGGTGAAACCAAGCTGATGGGCAGCAGTGACTGTGTGAAGATGAGGAGCAGGCCCGACTGAGAGCTGCAGGGCCTACTGAGATCCTCTTGCCCAAGCATTCACCAAAGTTGGATCCATCACTGATAACAACCTTCACTTTCAATCCAGCAGAACTCACTTACACCAATCACCTGCTAAGTGCTGTGCAGAGAACAAAAACAGGTCAGTCTCTCTACCTGTGAGCTGCATTCAGTCTTGCTCAGTGTTCCCCGGCTGTTTTTTGGACTACAACTCCCATTATCTTTAGCTAGCAGGACCAGTGTTCAGGGATAATGGGAGTTGTGGTCCAACAACAGCTGGAGACCCAAATTTGGGAAACACTGAGCTAGCTGATCATCAGTAATGGCCAACAGGGCAGCGTGACCAACAGGGCTTCCCAACATGGAGGACGTGGCCAGTAACCAAGAGGCAAAGTGGGAGAGGTGAGGTGGACTGAAGAGCTGTCCCCTCACCACACTGAGCTCCATAGCACCTTGCCCTTCTCCCTCTCAAAAACTGGCAACAACCTCCACGTTCGGAAGCCAGGTAGGAAACACAGTCTCACCCCTCTCTGCTCTGCCAGCCACTACCACTAGTCATAAATGTTGCATGGACGTCTTTTTGAGGCATAAGAATTGCAGCCTCTTTTACAGGCCAAGAAAACTTTTGAGAAGTTGGAGAACAGGTTTCGGCACAGCACTAGGTGTCTGGTGGGCTCAACAGGGGTCCTGGCAGCTACCCTAGGATACCAGGAGCTGATTCTTATAAAAAGGTCCTGAAAGAATCTGGCTGACCTCCCACTTTTCCTTGAGATATATACACTGTCGTTGTTTTTTCAGCTCAGTCTACAAGCCGGTACCATGAGGAGTTATCATTGCCAACTGGCAGTCTTTCAAAGGAGTCCATCAAACTGAAGGGACAGGACTGGATTATAAAAGAGGTGAGAGGAACTCCAAGCCAGGCTGCATTTGCTCCGTGAACTTCCCACCCTGATGGGAGGCTGTCATGTCATCCTTTCATATGATACAAGTAAAAGAAGAAGTGGAGAAATGTGTACTAAACTGTTGACAAATTCTTGAGAAGATTTTTTTTCCTTAAAAAAAAAAAGCAAACTGATGTTGAAATGGTAAGAGCTGAAGTCAAGATTGGAAGAGTGAGAAACTGAAACCACAATTGACAGCATCATCCATCCCTTCGCGCAACCCACAGCCACCTCTCAACAATAAGGTAAGCTCAGCTTTTGAAATTCTTCACACATAAATTCTTCAAATACAGATCATTCCCCAGCTTTTCTGCTATGGAGGAGCCATCCAGCTAACACATTTCCCTACTGTTGGTCTTGAGTTGAGAGACTGACTACACGGAGTTCATTCTAAGGCCTCTGTCAGGCTACCTACTGGGTCAAGTTTTGATATGTCTTTTGGGCACATCCACACCCAGAGCAGCCCGTGTATGAGGCAGGGGGAGGCAGCTGCCTTGGGTGGCACTCCGTAAGGGACGGCACCCCCCATTCTGCCATCAAGCTTTGCCGCTGGTCTCCCAAGTCTCTGGGGCAGAGAAAGGCCGGTGACAAAGTTCAACCCTCCTGCTGAGTCAATGAAAGGGAGGCATTCTGCCACTCAGATGTACCACTGGGTGGGGTGGGGGGAGTCCACTCACCACCTAGCAGGGTGACAGGGCTTTAAACTGGCTTCTCCTGAAGGGAACAGCCAACACAAAACCCCACCTCCAGGCAGAAGGGTCCTGAAAGGATCTCCCCCCCCCACACACACACCTCATGGAGAAGCCCTTGTGGAGTTTGCTCCCCCTGTTGTGGGGGCAGAAGTGGGGCAAAACACCTCAGGCTGCCCCTGTCCACACTACAGAGGTCAACTGGTTTAGCAATCAATCCCTCTTCCCAGGGAACTCTGGGAGTTGTAGTTCTGTGAGGAGGGTCTCTCGACAATTCTCAGCACCCTTAACAAGCTACAGATCACAGGATTCTTTGTGTGTCAGGGGAGGGGACAACCATGACTGTTAAAGATAGATATAAAATGTATAATGTGGATGCTACTTTCCCAGGATGGAGGCCACTTTGAAGCACGCAGGTGTGAGAATGTAAGAAGGCATTGTTTTCTGCCTGCCCTGCATTCATCACATAAAGCACTGTCTCTGTTCTACTGCATCAGTCATGAAATTAAAAGACGCCTGCTTCTTGGGAGAAAGGCAATGACAAACCTAGACAGCATCTTTAAAAGCAGAGACATCACCTTGACGACAAAGGTCCATATAGTTAAGGCTATGGTTTTCCCAGTAGTGATGTATGGAAGTGAGTGCTGGACCATGAAGAAGGCTGATCGCTGAAGAATTGCTGCTTTTGAATTATGGTGCTGGAGAAGACTCTGGAGAGTCCCACGGACTGCAAGAAGATCAAATATATCCATTCTTAAGAAAATCAGCCCTGAGTGCTCCCTGGAAGGACAGATCGTGAAGCTGAGGCTCCAATACTTTGGCCACCTCATGAGAAGAGAAGACTTCCTGGAAAAGACCCTGATGTTGGGAAAGATGGAGGGCACAAGGAGAAGGGGACGACAGAGGACCAGACAGTTGGACAGTGTTCTCGGAGCTACCAACATGAGTTTGACCAAACTGCGGGAGGCAGTGGAAGACAGGAGTGCCTGGCGTGCTCTGATCCATGGGGTCATGAAGAGTCGGACACGACTAAACGACTAAACAACAACAAGAATACCTATTTAGCTTGGAATAAATCCTATTAAACTTCTGAGTAGGGATAGATCTAAGAGATTAATATGCATGGCTGGTTGATGTTATCATAGACCAGTGAGATTGGTCTAGCTCAGCCACCACATCCTTCAATTTACAGTGGAATCCAGTCACATGTATGGACTTTTACAGCCCACTAGTTTCAGTAGGAGGTCTAAGCACATGGGGAAAATGACTTTGGTTATTTGAATTCTGGCTGAATCACGCCTCAAAAAGAGAGAGATCCCTTTGAGAACTGGAACACTGAGATCTTGGCACATTCGTCTTCTTCAGTAGCATCCTTACAGTGCCAACTTTGTACATGTTGGATTTGCAGTTTCATAACAGCCATGTAGTTTGTTCATGGATAAATTATAGAATCCTAATGGCGGGGGGGAAATATTCCTCTATTTTCTTCTTCAACTGGGACTTTGAAGCAGCCAGTTCTAAGCGAGATCAATATTGCACAGGGGAGAGAATTTTAAATAATGATTAATAGTAACATAATATGGTCTGGGATTGGGTAGCAGCATTTACATGTCCATCACCTACCCCTGAAAAAACCCTTCTACTGATTTATGAAGGCCTGGATTCTTACACAGCCACTGGATGTTTTTCCCAGGTTGTGCTTAATCTTCCATATACAGAAAGTAGTTGAGTAATTCTTCTTTGAATAGTAATGTATTAATAATCTGAATGCTCTCATTCCTTTTCACAGAATTACATGTTTTGTAATATCCTAGGCTGCATCAACAGAAGTCTAGTGCCCCTATCAAGGGAAGTCATAGTCATAGTTCTGCTCTATTCTCCCTTGGTTGGGCCACAGTTGAAGTACTATTTCCACAATTTAAAAATATTATTGACAAGCTGGAACGTGTGCACAGGAGGGCAACCAAGATGATCAAGGGTCTGGAAACCAAGTCTTATGAGGAATGGTTAAGGGAGTTAGGTTTGTATAGCCTGGTAAAAAGGAGATTGAGAGGAGATATGATAGCCATCTTCACATATCTCAAGGGCTGTTACATGGAGCAAGTTTGTTTTCTTCTGCTCCAGAGGCTAGGACCCGAACCAATGGATTCAAGTTACAAGAAATGACCTTCTGACTAAACATCAGAAAGAACGGTAAGAGTTGTTTGACAGTGGAATGAACACCCTCAGAACGGTCATGGACTCTCCTTCACTGGAGGTTCTTAAGCAGAGGTTGGATGGCCATCTGTCATGGATGTTTAACTGAGATTCCTGCATTGCGTGGCATTGAGTAGATGACCCTCGGGGTCCCTTCCAACTCTACAATTCTATGATTGTATCCGAGTCTTCCTAGACTGATCCAGGCAACTGATCTAGCATAGAAGGTATCTGTATAGAATGTCAGTTTATCAAACAGTTACAAATAGGTAGCCGTGTTGATCTGCCATAGTCAAAACAAAAAAAATTTCCTTCCAGTAGCACCTTAAAGACCAACTAAGTTAGTTCTTGGTATGAGCTTTCGTGTGCATGCATCTGAAGAAGTATCTGAAGAAGTGTATCTGAAGAAGTGTGCATGCACACGAAAGCTCATACCAAGAACTAACTTAGTTGGTCTTTAAGGTGCTACTGGAAGGAATTTAGTTTATCAAACAGTTCTATAGAGTTTCCATGTTTACATTTCTCTAAGTCTGAGAAGTAAATTGTTATCATGTAATTAATTATGTGTACTTGCACCAGTGTGGGATTTTCGGCAATAGGGTTTCTCTGTCTTCCGAGTAGTGCCATGGGACCTAAAGTACAACACCATATATCAAATCAGTGTATTGGAAGGAAGGTACATCTACAAAATTGTCAGGTTATTTTCAGAGAAGACGCCAGGCCAAAATGGATGCCTAATAGAACAACAACTTTATTGCTAAAAAATAGTCTAGAACAGCAGCAATTCAGATACAGCACCACCTGTGGTTGGCATAGCAGCATAACAGTTAAGCTCTCCATTACATCTCCTTTCCTCCAGTTACATTTAACCCTTGCTATATAATCATGTCCTACTTTACTAATTCAAAATGTGTCAAATTAGTAATTAATAGTCCTCAAAATGAACCAATGTCCTGAAATCCCAACTATCATTAGTAACAACTTGGTCACCAGTTTTTAAGACTTTAAGTCTCTTTTAAGATATGAACTGAGAAGCATTGTCTGCTACAAGCTTTTTCAGAAAGTCCACAGTGTGCAGATATGCTCTGTAGCCTGCCTGTTACATTATTGACATGATTCTCAGACATACTATTTCTATATAGTTTGTGAAATAGTCCACCATCACCAAGTACCGATTGCTATTTACATACACATACACCATCTGCTAGCCTCCCCATTACAAGAATGATGTTCTGAATTTGGCAAGAATAAGGGTGTAGAATACTAAGGACCACCCCATACATTTTACCCACCCCTCATTCTGTATTGTGTAAGCACTCCAGACCCTACTATTTAGTTGGCATGTGGCTAGTTTAAATAACAGCAACAAATCTCACAGCTTTAAGACACAAAAGATGAATTACTTAAACACTGTAAAAAAAGGGGGGGCCTCTGGATTCCAAATCTACTTTATAAATAGTAAGCATTGCTGAAGTATGTGCAAGCAGAACAAAAACCCAGGAAATAGTGGTCACAGGACCTTTCTTGCCAACTTTTTGGTTTGGCATTAAATGGTTCATTCAAAGGCAAGATTAGATTGTTGGACCAACACAACATGGTTTCTTTTATTCCCCTGAGACTCACTCTTGGATTCCAGCAGGTTACTTCATTAAACTAGCATATCAAATTTGATTGGGAGTTCTCATAGTTTTCTGTTCCGTTTTATTTTATTTTATATACAGATGAAGAAATTACTGTTACACCCATACCCAGTGACAAGCCAACTACATGACTTCACATCTACTTTATAACCACATATAATTACATAACCTTGCAGTTTATTTTCTCCCAGAACTCATGGCTCCTGATAGACTTTGTTCTGTCTGATCTAAGAGGCAGATTCTGGACTTCTTCTTCTTCTTCTTTGGAAAAAGAAAGTTTTCAAGACACTTATACAATTAGGTCCCCCCCCCACCCTCCGTATCAAATATTTTACTTTTATTAACGACATACTGACTCAACCAATATAGAAGGAGTGTAGGGAAAGCGAAAAGACAAGCACTGCTAGCAGAAAAATTGGCACATGCACCCACCTTTTAATAACACATAGCTGCTTGTTCACAGTGATGGGACAGTTCTCGTATTTCCAATCCTACATCATAAACTCTTTTCAGAGTACATTCTGTTCCCCTTATGAAAGTCCCCTCCCCCACTTATATGTATTGCATGTTTTGTGTAGCTTATATAGTTTTGGACATGATCTTAACCTGTAGTGGCAAATTCACAGTGCTATTTTTCTAGAAAAAGAGGTGCCGGAACTCACCATGAATGTTTCCCTTGTTCTCTTATAATGACAATGGCCCCCCACCTGAAAAGTACTGAAACTGAGTTCTGGCTGAAAAAAAGCATTGCAAATTCAGAAGTGGAGGATCCCTTTGTGGTAGTCACGGCCACACCCCTTCTAAGGTTATATACAATCTTCTTATTTTTTAAGAATTGTTTAAAATTAGTTTTCTAATATACCCCCAGGGAGGCGGATGGCGCTGTGGGTTAAACCACAGAGCCTAGGACTTGCGGATTAGAAGGTCGGCAGTTTGAATCCCTGAGACGGGGTGAGCTCCCATTACTCGGTCCCTGCTCCTGCTAACCTAGCAGTTTGAAAGCACGTTAAAGTGCAAGTAGATAAATAGGTACTGCTCTGGTAGGAAGGTAAATGACATTTCCGTGCGCTGCTCTGGTTCGCCAGAAGCGGCTTAGTCATGCTGGCCCCATGACCCGGAAGCTGTATGCCGGCTCCCTCGGCCAATAAAGAGAGAGGAGCGCCGCAACCCCAGAGTCAGTCACGACTGGACCTAATGGTCAGTGGTCCTTTAATATACCCCCAATAATAGCCAAATTACAAGAAAAACAATTAATTCCCAAATTATACAATTATCAAAGTGCCAATCAACTTCCAGTTAATACATTTTAGTTAAAGTGGCTCCCGCATGATGATTTGGGTGTATTTCTGATCTTATATCACTGCGTTCCATAATCTTAATGAATGTCAGTCACATTTCAGTTATAATAATAACACCTTAGTCTAACAGCTACATAATTAATGATTTCTATTTGTGATGCTACAATATATACATTTATAAAGCTTCAAGTGAGGAACTCAAACTATTATCTGTCTTCTGCCCTGCCCGTGAAAACTGTTATATCCATGGAGATCCTTCTCTCCATGCATGGTGTTGTCGCTTTCACTTCCTAGCTTTTGTTTTCTCTCATTGTGACTTGGGGCGGAATTGAATATCGGATTTCTCAGAGGTCTTATCTTTCCGTTCCTTGCTTCGATGTCTCGGAACAGGCAACGGTCTGCTATATATACTACATACAAACTTCTAAGATTAGGAAATGCATTGCTAAATCAATGCAGATCTCCCTGTGCTTCAGTGGGATCTATTATTTTCTGTGGTCATACATGAGCAAATGATTTAAAGTGCTCTGGTATCTTCTTTCAGAGTGACTTAAGTTGTGTTTTCCATGTAGTTCCGTTGTACATATTAGAACTTGCATGTCATTGTCTTGAAACTGAAGCACCTCGTGTTTTTGGTGTTCCTATATGCTAAGTTTTTGAGTATAAAGCTCCTCTTTAAATGCTGATTGGATGCCTCTAGAATGCTGGTGAGGGGGTCCCTCCTGCAGAAATAGTAAGGAATTGTGACCTCACATAACCAATGACCTGATCTCAACACAATTATTATTATACATATTTTTGATTAGAGATTTCTTGGTTTACAGAAGTATGTGCAATGTCTCTTTTTTCAAGTTACATTTTCTACAGATCAGTTTCATTTGTTGAGACATTAGTGTTACATTAGGAAGAAAAGGGGGGAAGAGGCATGGTGAGTGGGGGGTGACAATGTTTCTGTTCTTCTTGATGTATGTGTGGGGTTTTGTGTCAGTCTCTCAAGTTGACTAACCTTTGGGAAGACAAATCGAAGCCCCCGTGTATATTGCCTGCTACTCTTGAAGGAAGGACAGGATACAAGAAGTGCTCACTTAGAACACCGTCTCCTGCATTAACTTCTTTGTGCACTATGTTCAATATCTGTCCTCTGCTTCCAACCACCTTAGGAGATGTGTTCAATGAAGACATGAGAGCAGACCTTCTTGGCACTGTCGCCCAGATTGCAGAACTCTCTCTCAAAATAATGTGGTTCATGAGAAGGTGGAAAATACTTTTATTATTCAGCTCTGTAGCTGACCCCAGCAGTAAGTGTAGAGTTGTGGAATAATGTATGGTAACTGAAACATGCCTTATTTATTTATTTATTGCATTTACATCCCACATTTCCTCCCAAGAGAGCTCAAGATGGCATACCTGGTTCTCCCTGCCTTCATTTAATTCTCACAACATCCCTGTGAGGTAGGTTAGGCTGAGAGGCTGTGGCGGACCCCAGGGCAGAAAGCTTCATGGTTGCGTTGGGGTTTGAACCCTGGTCTCCTAGGTCCTAGTTAAATACTTTAACCATTACACCACACTGGCTCTCTCCATACTGACTGTCTCCTGTAATTAAGAAGCACTTTGTACACTGGGGTCAAGCGCAAGCGATGGGCAATAATCACACTACACTTCCAACATTACAGTGCCAGGGAGAGAGGATTGCCAAGTGTCAGGGCACGTGTAACCATGCACACTCTGCATTCCCAGTTAAAAAGCAGCTGTGCTAGCAATGAATCCAAAATCAAGTCCTGTTTCTTGCCTAAAACATCCATTGCCATTATTCTGATATTTGATTTTCCATTTTAAATTATGACACTCATTGATTTTTTTTATCAGTTGTTAAGTTATGCCAGAAATCCATTCCCAGCAAAGCACAATTAGCTTCTTGCTTTTCCAAATTGGAAAAGAATAGCAAAAATACACAAGCTTTGATTGCTTCAGAAAGGTTTATTATCCTTTATCTCTACTTCAGCAAATCGTTTTCATTTCGGTTTTAAACTAAATAAAGGGGATTCCGCTCAAGGAATAAAGGGGATTCTGCTCAAGACATAATGTAAACCTGTGAAACCCCCCCCCCCCCAAATCTAAACTCATCTATTCATGGTAGTACACTATGAACTATAGCAGGCTTCCTCAAACTCAGCCCTCCAGATGTTTTGAGACTATAGTTCCCATCATCCCTGACCACTGGTCCTGCTAGCTAGGGATCATGGGGGTTGTAGGCCAAAAACATCTGGAGGGCCAAGTTTGAGGAAGCCTGGACTATAGTAGTACATTTTGCTGTTTGGGTCACTTAGGCAAAAATGCATATATATCCTTCATGAGCAGTGAGATGTCAGGATGGCTATGGACTTGTGTGGGACCACATTTTGGTCTCATTGAGACTGGCCTTCCACATAAATCCATTTTCACAAGAAAAAGCAAATTCATACCCAGTTCAGAATCTCATGTCCTGCTTCAGTCTGAGAATCATACATATGTTAATTGGAGATACACAGGTTGAAGTGCAACTTGTTTAAACTTTTCTTTAATGGCATAGGAGCCGAGATTCCATTGTCTCCATGTCAACAGAGCAGGAGGGGTTGGAGCTATCCTGTGACCCTCCAGATATTACTGGACTACAACTCCCAATACCCTTCCCCAATGGCAGTGCTGACTGGAGCTGAAGCCCTCAGAAATGGCTGCAGGGCCTCAGGGACCCCATCTCAGCTGTAGGCAGAAATCTCTCGAATTTAAAAGGATCCAAACGGTTTTGATTACATACAGTGGTACCTCAATTTTCGAACGTAATCCATTCTGGAAGACCGTCTGAGTTCTGAAACATTAAAAAACCAAGGTGCAAAGGGTGGTCCGCAAATTTAATAGAGAAAATTGAGAAAAATACAGTGGTACCTCAGCGGAAGCCATTTGACTTCCGAAGTGTGTTCGGAAACAGAAGCATTTACTTTCAGGTTTACGGTGTTCGAGTTCTGAAACGTTCGTCAATGGAGACATTCGAAAACTGAGGTACCACTGTACTTCTGTGCCAGTCCTTGAAAATAAACCATTACAGAATCTGACAGACCTTTTCTATATGGAGAACATCCAAGACAGAACGACCAAGCTACCTCAAATATCTAAGTTATGTCCACTAATATAATGTGACAATCCAATATCTGTAGTAATAAACCATTTTTTGTGGAATTTAACCCTGTTGCTAGAAACAGGCTTCGTATGAAACTGAGCTATTAGATACCTATTCCAGGTAACCTGCACTGACTTCAGTAAGAGTTACTGCCAAGACTAGAGTTGGAATCGAAATGTCCATCTGGTCTTCTCTTGGGGATTTTGTACTTAGACCTCCAGCTCAATGTGGAGAGTGTGGGAATCCACATGGCAGCCATCACAGTTGGAAACCGCTTTTCAAAAGGTTGTCCTGAGGAATGTGAAGAGCTTCCACATCAGCCTCTGCGGCTGCCAACTCGCAGTGTTGATTCTGAGCATTTACACATTATTTGGTTGAACCATGAGGAAAGCAGCTTTCAAAACATCACAGCCGGCATGGAGTGCAACGTTTCTCGAGCCATTTTTTGGCAGTCTCCGCACAAGAGCTGTAACATTTGATCCAAAGCTTACGAGCCTCCGGAGAACGAGAGTGTGGCCATTATTCTGGAAAACTTGTTTCAGTTTCCAGTCATTCTTATTGCAACAACATCCCTCTTCACAAGAACTACCCACACATTGAATCAATGTGCGAGTGGAGTCATGCCAAGCGACTCCTCCCCGATTTCCTGGTGCTCATGCTGTGCTAAGGATGCCAAGAGCAGTCAAGTCAGCATGCAGGATGCTGGGGGCAGGGCTGGTTGGTGTGGCTTCAGCATGCAAACATGGCTTCAACGTGTGAGTGGTTCTTGGGAAGAGGACTTATTTGTACCTGTTTCAGTGTTTCATGAACCGATTCAGCATATATCATGATTTGGCCCAGGGCAAATAATCCTCTTCTGTGAGAAAGTTAGAGTATGGCTAATGTACCTGCACAGAAGTAAAACCCAACAAAATCCCCATTTCCAAATAAAATATTTGGAAGTCTATTTCGGGACTGTTTTCTTAGAGGGAAATGACATTTTCATTTCATTATCATATTCCTATAGACACTAATGCAGAACCATTCAAATCATTAATGTACAGTGGTACCTCGGGTTACATACGCTTCAGGTTACAGACTCCGCTAACCCAGAAATAGTACCTCGGGTTAAGAACTTTGCTTCAGGATGAGAACAGAAATTGTGCTCTGGCAGCACAGCAGCAGCGGGAGGCCCCATTAGCTAAAGTGGTGCTTCAGGGTAAGAACAGTTTCAGGTTAAGAACGGACCTCCGGAACGAATTAAGTACGTAACCAGAGGTACCACTGTAATAGTGAATGTCTGAAAGTTGGTTGATCTTGACAAAGCCTTAAAAAGGAATGTAGTTTTATTCATGTCTTTTTAAGAGGTAAGTTCCATTTTGTTCAATTGGGCTTGCTCCTAAGTAAGTATGGACTAGGCACACTAACCTGAGAGCAAGCCTAACTGAATGCAGTGCGACTTATTTCTGAGTAAACATGCACAGGATTGTACTGTGTAGATAGATTTTGGACACTGACTGAATCCTTTTGGAATGGTCAGAAATCACATATGAAAGCCAACATTTATTCACATGTCTTCCTAAAAGTAGGAACGGAATGCATTTGATAAAAGCCAATGTACTACTTTCAAAATAGTATAAAATAATTTGAACAAAAAGGAGCTTTTGTGTGGTTCCTTTTGCACTTTAATGAAGAAAAAGAAAAAGGCGTTATCAGGGGAAGCAATGAATAAATTATGTAAGACAAAATAAAAATGCACAGATGGAAGGCCTGATCCTATAAATCATTTGAGAAACTGGTCATTTGCGGACAACTTTGAAAACAAATGTTCATCATCTCCAGATAAGATAGGCAAAGCTGAACAATAATAACCCTGGGTTCAAATGACTGTCCTACAGGTATATTTTGTCATTTTGCGGGGACAGAGTTTGTAGCCCTCAAGTTGGCTCTCAAAATGTAATCTGTGTAGCCTTGTGGAAAAGCACTTTAGCAGTTTGGCACTTGGGTCAGATTAAAACTATTTAAGGCAGTGTTCCCACTGTGGCTGTGTAGGCCCAACCAAACACAGTGGGACTTACTCCCAAGTAAACATATGTAGGATTGCACTACTGGTTACAGTTTAAACAAACTGAATGTTATTTACTTAAATTCAGAGTTAAAATGATGTGATTTTAATATGGATTATTTTAATAGCATACAACCATACAACTAATGATTTATTTACCTCATTGTGAACCCCCATATGCATAGCTTGTGTTCCCCTCAAACTCAAACCTTCCTGAAAGTATGAATCAAATCTCAATCTTGAAACCGAACACACGCTTGACTGTATCAATTTAAAGGCACTATTGTGATTTTTTAAAACACACCCTGGATTATTTAGGACTAAAGACTTGGGCATGTGATGCGCAAACCTAGCTGAGGCTGTATGTGCAGGGAAGCAGGTTTGGGCTATGTGGGGAAGTGTGAGCACAACTGTGCGGTACAAATGCCATTCCCCCATTTGAACCAGCTGCAAAACTTTTCTTTAAAAACAAACCTGAAATCTTCCCAGGCAAGCTAGATGCTTCTCCTTCCCCATCTAGCAGCTAAGTTGGCCACTTAAAGGTAAAGGGACCCCTGACCATTAGGTCCAGTCATGACCGACTCTGGGGTTGCGGTGCTCATCTCACTTTACTGACTGAGGGAGCCAGCATACAGCTTCCAGGTCATGTGGCTAGCATGACTAAGTTGCTTCTGGAGAACCAGAGCAGCGCATGGAAACGCCGTTTATCTTCCCGCCAGAGCGGTTCCTATTTATCTACTTGCACTTTTGGGTGTGCTTTTCAATTGCTAGGTTGGCAGCAGCTGGGACGGAGCAACGGGAGCTCACCCTGTCATGGCGATTTGAACCGCCGACCTTCTGATCATCAAGTCCTAGGCTCTGTGGCTTAACCCACACATCACAAAAAAAGACAAGAGATTTGCATGGACTTTGCATGCGTTAATTTATGTCGCGATGCAAATTTTGGAAATAATTTCTAATTTAAATAGACATACAATACATATTGCCAATGTGTAGAACCCTGCATTCAGCTGCTAACAGTTATTGGGCATCTTTATGGCCCCGAGTCTTCCTGTTTTTATCTTTAAGCCAAGCTTGGCCTAGACAAGAGCAACAGAGGACTCCTTCAAATAGAAGCCTATTCCAGCAGCCCTTCAAATACAGGGCTGTATGGGATTGCAAAACAGAATGCTTTTTCCTCCCAGGAGCTCAAGGCGGCACACATGCCTGTTATAACCCTGTGAGGAAGGCTAGGCTGAGAAAAGGCAACTAGCGCAATGTCTACAGCAGAGCCAAGATCCAAACCCCTGCGGCTGCTATATCAGAATGGGGGTGTAGCGTGTGACTTTCCTCTTTTCATTTTGACTGCGGCTGAACTGACTCCGATAACCCGTTATGGAATTAAACAGAACAGGAACTAATCAATCCCCCTAAGTGGAAGAAGTGAGGCTGCATGTGTAAGTGGCCTTTCCCCTGCATATTGCTGATGCATATACACAGTCTCATGCAGACCCCCAGCACCACCGCAGCGCTAATCCGAAGTGGCTGGATGTGCCCTTTGACAAACTATGGGTGACTACAACTTGATCAGGCCAATGAATGGCTTATTCAAGCAGATCAATGTTAAGTCCAGAAGTGCAGAAGTCTTTGCTTCTGTGTTGTCCCTGCCATCTGGGGAAAAAACAGAAAATTGCCTTCTGTTCCAGCACCCAAAGAGAGGTTTTAAACTTCAACATTTTGAAGCCTCCCATTTTCAAATGTATGACTAAGGGGGTGGGGGTGGGAGTTTGCCTTGCCTTTTGTTTGCTTTGTTTTTACTGTACCTTATTTTCTTCTTCTGAAACAGAATGAAATTGGAGTCAGGTAGCTTATATCGTCAGGATGAAAAACAACATACAAAGCTCATGTATAGCAAATATTACAAAACATGTATTTGTAGTGCAAGTTGGGGGGAAAAAACAAAAAAAAAAACAGGGGCTTCACTCATACTGGCCAGCTAGAGGGAAACACACAATTCCAAGTGATCAACAAGAGCCCCTAAGTTAAAACTCTTCAGAGTTGACAGTATTAACAGAGTACAAAAATATGGTGAAAATTTACACGTTACACATAAAGTACTTAATTTTTTAATAGTTTACAATAGAGATCTACAGATATGTTTCCAATTAAGCTGGCTTCTTACTACCCACCTATTGTAATACTATAGGTACGGTTACATATACAAAACAAAAAAAACAAAAGAAAATCCCGCGCACACACAAATAAAACAGACAAACAATCCCAAAGCAATAGCTATACAGCAACATATTAGGGTCTGAAGATTAGACCAGTACATGTTAAATATTTCACTGGTTTACTAAACTGACAGTTTAGTTCATTTACAGTCACCGGTGGTGGTGTGTTTGCATGTTTAAAAGAATCTTAATAGACTTGTCTTTGAGACTGAAACAAAAATGTCCTTTATTGTTAAGATTTTCAGTATAAAAACAAATGGTGCGAGGCTTTGCATAGGCTCTCGGCAAGAAAAACAACGGTGTATGTGGCTTTTTCTTTTTAAGGCAGACTTCCTGAAAAATAGCGAACTACTGTTTTAACTGAGCTAAACAAATCATGGTTTGCAGGATTTTTTTTAAAAAATCTCTTTTTTTGAGCTCAGGTTTCTAAGGAATGAAACCAGGTTTCTTGCAGTTTATTTGGTCTGCTCGTTTTTTGTTTGTTTTTTTGCTCCCTCGTTCCCCCCACCCCTCCCCAATGGTAATAACATGCTCCCTCATTTGATCATATAACACAAAAATAAATAATGCGCTGTTAATTCCTAAGAACTACAGGGAATGGGTAGAGCATCTATGGCATAACACGGAGGTCAAGTAAGCCACGGAACAGATACAGCAACTCCACTGAATGGGATATTTTTCCTGTTTTTTTCCTTTCACATAAGAACTCTATCAAATTCTTCCAGTGTTTATTTTTTTAAAAGGTTTTTTTTTCATTTTCTTTTCTTTCTTGTTAGTATTTTTTTTTGCTTTTTTTTAAAAAAAGAAAATTCCTTCTTGTCTATCTCACTAACCAAGTAGTTGAAATGTAGGATAAGGCCTTCACGGTTTTTGCTTCAGATGATGGTGTGTGGTTTTTTTGAAAACAAAACGCAAAACAATGAAACAAACTCTCAAACGATTTGGACTAGTACCGCTTTTTTTTCTCCTTTGTTTTTTTTTTTTAAATCACTGCTTGACCCTATGTGTTCTTTACATTTCTTCTTCTTCTTCTTATGTTTTGTTTTCTTCCTTTCTTTTCCAATGCACTTGCTGTGCTGCTCCGGAATATCCCTTAGCTGCATTTGCAAGACTTTACGATCATGTTAGAAAGTTGTTCGATTTTGGGTGTTTTTCCAATGTAATACAAGATGGTGAGGGGCTCCAAATCTTGGGATACACAGCATGGAGATGCAGAGGCTTCTGGGTTGATAGTGTTATACAAGCTGAGAACCTGGAAAGAGAGGAAAGAGAGATGAAGGCATTTCCTCCAGATGGTCAGCAACACATTTCATAGGTTCCATAGATTTCAGCTTTGTTTTACAAATGTGAAGAACTGGGACACTGGATCAGACCAAAGGCTTATCAGCCCAGGATCCTGTTTTCATAGTGGACCGTAATTAATCAATTCATTCATTCCTAGTAGACAACCAGTTGCTTCTGGGAGAACCACAGGCAAGACACGGGGCCAACCGCCCTCTCCCATAGCTGCCATCCATCAGCTTTTTATGCAAGAGTATACTAAAAGCAGGGACGCCGGTGGTGCTGTGGGTTAAACCACAGAGCTTAGGACTTGCTGATCACAAGGTCGGCGGTTTGAATCCCCGTGATGGGGTGAGCTCCCATTGCTCGGTCCCTGCTCCTGCCAACCTAGCAGTTCGAAAGCACGTCAAAGTGCAAGTAGATAAATAGGTGGCGGGAAGGTTAACTGTTTCTGTGCATTGCTCTGGTTCGTCATGCTGGCCACATGACCTGGAAGCTATACACCGACTCCCTTGGCCAATAAAGCGAGATGAGCGCCGCAACCCCAGAGTCGGCCTCGACTGGACCTAATAGTCAGGGGTCCCTTTGCCTTTATACCTTTACCTTTATACTAAAAGCAGCATATAGCCATTGTCACGCATAGCCACTGAGAGTTCTAACCCCCATTAACAGTGAATTCCACAATCATTTATACCCACTTTCAGTTTAGAAAGGGGCGCAGCTCAGGGACAGAGCATGCGCTCTGCAGAAGGTGCCAGGTTCCATCACCCAGAGGTAAGGATCTGGCCATAAAAGGTTCCCCACTCTGAGATAGATGGACCAATGGTCTGACTCTGGATGAGGCAGCGTCCTGTGAGGATTTTGATCTCTTGAAACCTGGGCTTATAGTGAATTTCAAATTCAAATTTTATTAAACGGTCACAGACCAGATTAACTCGTACAGCTAGTCAGCGAAGCATAACACCGGAAAAAACAAAGGACAGTTTCAATACAGATTAGGCCATAACAGCAATTTAGAATTAAACAGCATAAATAAAATTAAGTATTTGCCTTCGCCTGCATATTGACATTGGAAAGCTCTTGTTTCCTGCGCCTAATAGCGGCTACACAGAATTTGGCAACATTGATCGTAATTTCAGGAACCTTATCTTCTACCAAGGCTCTCATACGTTGGGGTTCTGGTTCATTTTTAAGCTTTTGTAGAACTGGGGCAATAAAGGTCAGGCGTGGATCTCTTACAGTGAATTAAGACTGTTTCCATTTAAAAAGGAGACTAGGATGGCACTGGAATAGGACGGAGAGAAAGGGTTGAGGTGGCACTGGGACAGAGCAGAGGAAAAATGGCAAGGGGGTTATAGGTTATAGGGTGTAGAATTGGCGGCAGAGGAATTACAAATGGCAGAGCGAGAGCCACCCTTCCCAACCTTTCCTTAGCTCCTCAAATAAGCAGGCGCTGCCCCAAATCTTTCAAGCTTTCTCTCTGCAACCAAGAGAAGCTGGCTTTTGTGTTAGTGATGAAAGCCAGGATTTTCAGGGTGCCAAAGTGTGTGCCAGACCCTAGATTCTGTGCTGGGTTTTCACAAGCCAGCACATGGAACACACCCAATCCTGATCACAGCTGCCCAGGAGAATTCCTTTCCCTAGAACAGGCCTCCGCAACATAGAAGTCCCATGTGTTGTGCAGGCCTGCCCTAGAATGACTTCCATGGGTGGAGTCAGTGCATTAGGGCCGTGTGGAAGATCAAAACCTGGCCTACAGAAGGGCCTAAACTGATTTTAGAACAGGATAGGCCCAGGAAACTGTTGCTGCTACTCCTCAGACATCTGCTTCAGCAGGGAGAAGGCACTGAGGTTGGAATGAAATCGCCCTGGCCCTGCTTGAACACTGACTGTTTTAGAGCATGGATGGGGAACCGGTGGCCCTCCAGATGTTGCCAGACTCTAATTCCCATAATCCCTAGCCACATGATGGGAGATGGAGGATATTCTGCCAGAGAGTGTGCTGTGCAACTGGACTTAAAATTACAAGGTGTTAAGGCAGACCTGTGTTTGAAATATGTTCAGTTGGTGTGCAGACTAGACATGTTGCACCAGTTATTTTTAAAAGACTTTGGCAGCGCCAAATTTCATTGTATTGGAAATGTATTGTGTCAATAATACACTAGTATAATGCACTAGCTGTCAGGGGGTTTTTGCAGGGGGAGGACAAAGAAAGACTTATTTTTATTATCAGACATCCTGCTTTTCTGCACCCACCCCCACCCAATATAGTATTAATATTCTATCAGGAAACAAATATAACCACCCCCGCCCCCTGCAAAGGAAGAGACTTACTCTACTATGCTGAGTATCTGAGCTCCATAAATAAGGACAAGCTCCTGCACAGAAATTTGCATGGTATCCTTTAGGTTCATGTATCCATTTCCATCCCAGATCTCTCTTGAAGTCAATATAAAATGGGCGCAGGCAGCAGTTGTCTTGCACGTTCCTGAAAATGCAATTGCAGACAAGCATATTATTACAGTCACAGCCACCAAAACTGGGCTGGGGAGCAAGAAGCTGAGCTCAATGCAACTCTAAACAGAGATTCTTTGTAAGCCCTATGCAGTGTTTCATCAAACTTGGGTGGCCATGTGCCATGGATGCTTTCGTCGAGATTCCTGCATTGCAGGGGGTTAGATCACATGACCCTTGGGATCCCTTCCAACTTTACAATACTATGATTCTCAAAACGGATGCTTTTTTTTTTTTTTTGAATTAGGGGTACACTTCTGGGCCAGTAATCAATCCAGCAAATAATTATTTACATAATTAATTCCATAAAGTCGCACCACAGCAGGCAGAGAGATGACTTTACTTCAGAAACTGAACTGCAGGAGAACAGAAACAGTGCTGGATGCGATGAACATGGGTTGGAATGGAAATCAATGCCTTCTTAAATCCCTACTCTTTCCATCAGGAGTGAATGGATGATTCAAACAAACACAATGCAGAAATGTGACAGCATTATTCGTCTCCAATGGAGGCTGATCAGTGGGAAGCAAGACTAGAACAGCAAATAATTCAGAGATACAGTGGGCAGCCTGCACTGCAGAGGGACTTAGAGGAGACTTTCATTTTTTTTATATTCACTTAAGTTTTAGGGGCACACCAGGAGGTTCTCTCTTGGCATACTGCAGCGCCTTCCTGTGCACTGTATTAAAAAAGAAAATCTCACAAACTCAGTGCGACTTTCTCCTAAGCAGGTGCACATAGGATGTGGGCTAGCTTAGCTTGCTTCCCATGAGACCAGAACTCAGGGAAAGACAGCTTATTTAACTTATGGTTAGTGACGACACATCAGGTTCAAACTGTTGTTTCAGATCCTGGGCTATTAGAGCAAACCAGCAGTAGAAGAGAGATAGAAATGTATATGCAAGCCCAAAGCTCATCACAGGTTGTTCCATATTGCCAGGAAATACTGTTTCCTGCTACAGTGGAACCTTGGTTTTCGAGCATCTCAGAAGCCGAACAATTTGGAAGCCGAACGCAGAAAACCTGGAAGTAATTGCTTCCATTTTCGAATGTGCTTCGGAAGTCGAACAGCTTCAGCTATGTGTTTTCCCATTTTTTCAATGGATTTTACTGACCGTCCTCGGTTTTCGAACGTTTCGGAAGTTGAATGGTCTTCCAGAACGGATTACATTCAAAAACTGAGGTTCCACTGTACATCTGTGCATGGGCTTCTTGTTTTCTGCGGGGGGGGGGGGGGTAGTGGGAAGTAAATGTGGTCCTTTCATTACAACTAAGGCCAGTAAGAGATAAAGGAATTTACTGGGAAGAAAATTCAAATTTTGTTACATTAAATCAGTTGTAACGCGACTATAAGAACCCAGGTGTTCAACTACTGCTCTTTGTTCATACCCAGCAAGAGGCATTTTTTAAAAAATAGAATCATGGAATTATGGGGCTGTATTTATATTCTATGAATGTTAACCTATTTCTACGCATGCAGGCAGAGACAACGCCTCAATCCATAATTACCTAAAACAATAGGCAGCATCTAGAGCACGCTTCCTCCGCCGACTGGACTGTTGCGACTCAACTCTGTAGGAGGGCAATAACATTAGCAGAAGATGTGGGGTCTTCCCACTGTTTTTTTTCCTACTGGGCTTTAAAGATTTCTCACCACTGGGATATGTGTAGTAGTCATCAATACCTTTAAAAAATACATTTTGGTAATAAATATTGTGCTGCTCTTCTGGAACAAATTATATAAACCAACTTTTTACAAGAAACTCGAACCACAGAAAAAAATCATCATAGGGCACTGGCATTGGGTGGGAGCATTTATCGCATGCTGATATGCATATGTAAATTTCATAAGAAGTTCTCATTATCTTGATTGCTGTGGCTCCTTCGAGACAACCTTCCAAACCTTTGTTTGGGGAGTTTTATAGCACCGCCTTCCTTCATCACACACCAACACTGTTTATTTTACTATAGTATGATGTCCGAGTTGTAGAAACTATGGTTAATGCTGAGCCCCAAACCATGTTTTGAAATGTGCTTGTAAACCATGCTTTATAGGTTAGCCCTAATCATGGTTCGGCATAGGATATCATGGCAAACTATGGTTAGAACAACCCAGAAATGGAAGTTGGAACTGGTGTACAACAGAAGATAGAGGCTGTGTGAATCCATGGCATGTTCCTAATCTGTCAAGTTGTGGTTTGGAGAAGTATCCAAACTGAACACATATTCTGCCCTCAATCAGATAAAATAAAATAAAATGCAATTTCAGCACATAGCAATGCCAGGAGATGAACTATATCATAAACTTCATCTGCATTCATGATTAGTCATTTAGTCAGTTGTAATACAATATATTAATTTTTTTCTTTCTTTTGCAGTTATTTCAGTACAACATGCATTTAGATATTTATTTAACTCAAATATTAACTCTACACTTCTGATACACTCTACTAATCTAAGCTAAAAATGCTGTGCAGTCCAATCCTAACCATGCTTACTTAGAATCAAGTCCCACTGAGCCCAATAGGACTTAAATCCTAATATGTATGCTTAGGACTGCAGTCTAAGGCTGAAAACAATAGTCTGACTCACTGATTTGTAT
Organism: Podarcis gaigeae; assembly: GCF_964106915.1. Taxonomy (NCBI): domain Eukaryota; kingdom Metazoa; phylum Chordata; class Lepidosauria; order Squamata; family Lacertidae; genus Podarcis; species Podarcis gaigeae. Next base: position 93,661,068 of record NC_139680.1, read on the forward strand.
GGGGTTAGATTGCACTAGAAGATAACAGGAAATAAATTTTGACAGCATACTGAAACCCACCCAGGTATCATCACTAAAGGAAAAACAACAACCCAGTCTCTGTACACAAGCACACACTCATCCTTCCAGATCCCATTACTGTATTTGAGATCCTGTAAACAAAAGCAGCAAACTCAGAGGTGAGGGCTTGAATTAAGATGGACAACGGAATGGGGACCCTTCATCTTGCTTTCTCAGGCAACTTAAATTATCACTGAGTTTGACTCCTCTCAATTTTGTTGTAATTTTTTGTTAAATCGATTTATGGGTTCCTTTATTGTTGCAAGATGGATTTTTAATTCCAATGTATTCCACCCTGAAACGCTCTTGTGGATTGCAGTTTTTTTTTTTAAAAAAAAACAACCTATCCACAAATGTTTCCTTTGTTCTCATTTGCTAGTACAGTGGTGCCCCGCTAGACGAATGCCTCGCAAGACGGAAAACCCGCTAGACGAAAGGGTTTTCCGTTTGGAGGTGCTTCGCAAAACGAATTTCCTACGGGCTTGCTTCGCAAGACGAAAATGTCTTGCGAGTTCCTGCGGGTTTTTTTTCCTCCCCCCCCCTTTTCCCCAAGCCGCTAAGCCGCTTATCAGCTGATCCACTAAGCCGCTTAACAGCTGATCCGCTAAGCCGCTTAACAGCTGATCCGCTAAGCCGCTAAACAGCTGATCCGCTAAGCTGCTTAACAGCTGATCCGCTAAGCTGCTAATCAGCTGATCTGCTAAGCCGCTAATCAGCTGATCCGCTAAGCCGCTTATCAGCTGATCCGCTAAGCCGCTAATAGCGCTAATCCGCTAATGGGCTTGCTTCACAAGACGAAAAAACCGCAAGACGAAGAGACTCGCGGAACGGATTCTTTTCGTCTTGCGAGGCACCCTGTACTCAATAACCACGACCCACTTGCTCCCACTTGATTCAGTTGACGAATCCACTTGGATTTGGGTGTGGAGCTGGTCAGGGATTTGCATCACACTTCTGGGGAATCCCAGTTATCATCCAAACAATATTTGGCTTCAATAAACTTTGGTGTTACCATGAGCATTCCCTCTTAGCTGCACTGGAGAAATCCTTTCTTTCAGGAAGGAGACCAAGATCACTCTTTCTACACACACACACACACACACACACACACAAACACACACACAATAAACACACAGAGCTCAATCTTTTCAATGAACTGGGTTTTTGTATTTTCCATGTACTGTAAAAACTCCTCTTATCACATAACAATTTTAATTTTTATGTTTTGTCATTACCTGCAAATCTTGCCTCTAGCTCTTCACTTTTATTTGGGATGATATAATTATTTGAAGGCACGAACGTGCAACATGGACAGTGTAAACTTATTTTAAATCCAAGATTCCTGTCTGCAAAACATAAGGGAAGGAAGGGGAAATTGCCTTTAGATCCAGTGCAGACCTGAAACCATTTGGATTTAGCATAGGCAGGCTCTAAATGATCAAAGGCTTAGGATATGGTCACCTCGGTGGTGGAGCCACTCGTGTACTGCATCAGTTACATCGAAAGATAGCCACTCGCCTTCAGCTCTGGTTTTAACTACCTTGCTATCAATGTAGCGCTGCATAGGTGATGTTAGATCTTTGGTTTTCAGAACCTGCAAACGAGAAAAGACAACATACATTCTGTTGGTTATGGGCTTTCAGGATTTCACTGAGAAGAAAAACTAGCTCAAACTAGTTCAAAACAAGATGGCAATGGTACAGAAAATAACTGCAGCACTCAACAGGCTACAAACAATCACATACAGTATAGATAGATATAAATACATTGAATGAAATTGGATTCCAACATTGAGCCTGCAAATTTTGATGTTGCAACCAGACCTGGTGGCATCCTGCTTTTCATCTGAGCTGCTGCGTATGTTCCTGTGTTGCAAATGAATATGGCAGGAAGGTTAGGGTTTTAAAGATCAGAGTAGCTTTAACTCATGGCTCCAAGATTCTTTGCTCATCCCAGAACTGTTTCCCTCCTGGCTCGATCTCTCTGTGCATTACAAAGAGGTAACAGAACTGAGATCCAGGCTTTCAAAGCCAGAAGTTACTACAAACCACAGCAAAGTGGGCTAGAATTTCATCATTGCCGGGACACTGGAGGAAAATAAAAGCACATTTCAAACCCAGACTACATCCTCTTTTACTTGTGTTGACCTGCTTTACGTATTTCTGATATAACCCAGAGTGTGTTAGTTTTTCAAAAAGCATATAAAATTCTCCACAATGTGACTCAATAAGATCTTGGAAAATAAAAACGCTAGTCTTGCTTTCACTGATTTATTTACTAGCAGAATGTCCATCATGACCTGCTTAGCTTTAACAGTGTACCAGCATCTCTGCCCAGATACCATTTTCCATTGCCCAGAGCCAGATTTAGTGGCAGGTGCCCAGGTGACTGCCAAGGTGCCAGGCTTGCATTGCACAGGGCTTGGGAAATGCCTTTCATGGGCTAGATACTCCCCTGTCCAGTGATCAGCTGAAGCAAATAGTACTAACAGTTTGAACCATGGTTCATTCATTTACATCCCATCTTTTTCTCCAAGGAACTCAAGGCATACATGGTTCCCCACCTTCTCATTTAATCCCTACAACAACCCTGTGAGGTAGGCTGGGCTGAGAGGAAGTGACTAGCCCAAGGTCACCAAGTGGGGATTTAGACCCTAGTCTCCCAAACCGTAGCTAACCATTACAGCACACTGATGGGAAAGAGACAAAGTGAGTCGGGGTCTCTGACTTTCATTTTTTAAAAATTAACCATACTTTCGTGTGCTGTCCAAACCCTAATTTTAACCGTGGTTTGTTAAAGCAGGCTAATTTCAAACCACAGTTTGTCGGAATCAGGCAAAATGAAATCTAAAAAGGAAACAAGACCTTCCCCCCCACTGCCTCATGATTGCATTGGAAGAGGAGGTGGGGAACAGAACACACCAACCCAAGGCCCACAGCTGCTCACTCTTGTCAAGATAAACCATGGTTTGTTGTGATATCCCAACTTGCCCAGTGCTTTTGCTTGTAAAACTGGCAATCCTGACCTGCGCTGCCAGTGTCACATTGACATGTTTTAACTTGCAGGGAAAAGTGCAACATCCATGCATGCAAATTTCCCGTCTTATGTGGCAAGGGAAGTATAATGAGCTACAACTGCAATACTGTACGATGCAATACTAAAATAAGATACAGTGGTACCTCGGGTTACAGACACTTCAGGTTACGGACGCCGCTAAGCCAGAAATAGTACCTCGGGTTAAGAACTTTGCTTCAGGATGAGAACAGAAATCGTGCAGCAGTGGCATGGCAGCAGCAGGAGGTCCCATTAGCTAAAGTGGTGCTTCAGGTTAAGAACAGTTTCAGGTTAAGCACAGACCTCCAGAACAAATTAAGTTCTTAACTCGAGGTACCACTGTACTTTAAAGCTGAATAAAGGAAGGGCGACAAACTGGTGCTGTACCAAGTACCTATGTGGGCAAAGCTGGGTTAGATCAGTTCCATCTAGATCTCAGTAATACATGCCAAGTCACCTCCTTCATCTACAATCAAAAGGTGGAGGAGTAAGACTTCATTGTTAACCAATAGAATACTAGCAGGCCAGAAGGCACAGCAGCCATTCCACAAGGTACCTGCCTAATGGGATGGCCTGTAGGCCTCTGAGTCTCCCCACATAGTGTCTCCACCTTAGTGCCCCATCCCCCTACCCACAACCACCATTATGGGTACCACCACCCCTCCCTCTGTCTCACACCCAAAGTACAAAATGATGACCTCATGCAAACCTCCAAAACCTATACTGTAGAAGAAGAAGAGGAAGAGGAAGAGGAAGAAGAAGAGGAGGAGGAGGAGGAGGAGGAGTTTGGGCTTGATATTCCGCCTTTCACTCCCCTTAAGGAGTCTCAAAAGTGGCTAACCATCTCCTTTCACTTCCTCCCCCACAACAAACACTCTGTGAGGTGAGTGAGGCTGAGAGACTTCAGAGAAGTGTGACTAGCCCAAGGTGATGCTTACTTGGTTATATAAGCGACTATTTGTGAGCAGTGTATGATGAGAATACAGAGTTCAGCTGTACATTCCTTAAGGTCACTAAGGTGAGCAAAAATCCCCAGGTATGCGCTTCTGAACCCAGCGTCATCGATAAAGACATGAATGCAACTTTCAACTACAAGTTGACTTCTAAGTTACATCGGTCACACCATAAACACATAAACAGATTTTATACGCACAGGGGTGGGGAAAACATGTTCAAAGCAAAATTGGCAAGTTTAACTTGCTAGTACCTTCATCTACCATCTTAATTGCTAAAGGCTGGCCCATGCCACAGCTGGGTTGCAGTGGTTGGAGCACTGGACTATGATGGGAGCAGATCCCGGTTCCGCTGCCCACTCAGCCCTGAAGCCCATTGGATAACCTTGGGCCAGTCTCTATCTCTCAGCCTAACCTGCCTCAGAGGGTTAGAATCATGGAAGTGTGGAGTTGGAAGGAACCATCTAGTGCAACCCCCCGCAATGCAGGAATCCTTTGTCCAACGTGGGACATGAACCATGAGCCTGAGATCAAGAGTCTCATGCTCTACCACCCAAACTATCCCAGCTGTTGTGAAGATAAAGCGGGGGTGGGAGAGAACCATTTATGTTTCATGAAAGGAGGGGAGAAACTTGAGGTTTCAGCTCTGGTGTCAACTAATCCTATGTGTTTGCTTCTCTCTTCTGGGAAAGTGACTCAGGTTGTCCATCACTTACTGCAAAGCCACTCCAGCACATTTTGCACGGACGTCATTCAACAGGGGTTCAAGCAGGCCTTTTTAGGCAACCAGGCCTACCTGCCAAACCCTCCAGGTCCTGCTCTTCTGTCGGCCAGCCTTGCGTAATGGTGTGCGATTGCAAAGGGGAATGGCATTGCAGCCACGGAAGCCAACAGGGGTCTTTCCCTTGGCTTCAACGAGGTTTGGATCTGGCAATAATTGAGAGCAGAATGTGGTCCTTATAAACTATTGTACGAGGTGCAGAGTTCTTGCCAAAATACAAAAGGTACATATGACTTGCCAAATGTTTTAAAGCCTATAGTTCTGTGATCCGCTTCCTGAGAAATTGCCAAGCACGTTCATCATGCAAGTTTGCAAATAAAGAGTACATGCTGCAGACACAGACCAAACCCAATTACGGCTTGGGTGGGTGTAGCAGCCACATTAGTTCACACAGTCACAACAGGGTTGCTTCCATCCTCTGCACCCATGTTGAACAATACTAAAAACCAGACATGTTTTTAAAAATTGAGTGTTACTAGCCCTCATGACTGTGAGAAATGGTTTTCAATGTGTGCAGAGATCTGTTGACAAACTACAATGGGCTGGTGGGTTTCCTGTCCCCATCCACAGCTCATTTCTTTCTTTGGGTGCCCCATCTTTTCACTGCCAGCTCTTAATGCTGGCTGTTATGAATAATACACTTCAGGGCCTGCTATCTGCAAAGGTAACACTGCATATACAGAACTGTTCTGTGTCAGTCTTTTTCCTGGAGCGGACAGTCTGATCAAAGAGCCACATTTGCCAACAATATCCCATTTTCATTGCCTGCTACAACACTACACTGTCTAATTTTAGCCTATTTTGGAAATGATAACTCTCGATATTGCCAAAGAGTGTGTTTAAGGGGCAGGTATATGGAAAGTGTGGAGAGCAATAAAGAATAAGGAGGGGTTGCAACTGCAAGGCTGTATCCTTACACATGACAACTACCTGTGTGGCAGAAAATGTAGGCAGTGGTACTTCAACAACCATAGCACATCAGTAACACAATCATATGGGCTGCTCATATGTTACCAAGCCAAGTTCAAGGTCCAATCTTGGGTCCAGGACATCATAAGGCCTGTTTGGTGCCTTATATCCCTGCCTGATCACTGAGATATTCAGGGGAGTCTCTCATGGGTCAGACACACAGCTCGCATCCACCAGAAACTGTGTATTCAGATTTGTGGGCCTAATTCTCTGGATTTCTCTCCCGGCTATGATCACACAGGTCCAGAAGTCAGAGCTTTCCAAACTTTTCAAGTTGGTGACACTTTCTGGACAGGCATCATTTTGAGACACAGTAATTCAGTTTTGCATCATTTCATGACACAGTAATTCAGTTTTACTAGCAAACTGGAAGTGAAACGAACCCTTTCCAGCCCCAGGAGGAGTGCGGGGAGCATTTGTGCGACATACCTACACACTGCAGCTGACATACTAACGTGTCGCGCAACACGCAATTTGAAAAGCTCTACCGTAGGTGCTAGTTCCTGGGGGCGGAGGCACTTTGGGCCCCACATTGTTCAGAGGGCTTTTGGTTCTACCCTCTGCCTCCATGCATGATATCAGGGCCCCCTCAGTAATCCCAAGAAGCTGGTGCCTCTAGACAGGTCCCCTTCCTTTTGAACACCAGGTGTCTGATGAAGACTTTTAAAGATTTCAACAGGCATTTTAAGTAAGCTTTTCTGGTTTAACAGTACATTTTAACAAATTTTATCATTTGCATCTCTTTGTATCTTCATTGTACACTGCTTAGAAACAGTAGAATCTCGACTTACCACCACTCCTACTTACGAACAAATCGACTTGTGACCGCAGCAAACCCAGAAGTAAATATTGGGTTTGCCGTGATTCACGTACATGCAGAAGCGGCTTCTGCCATCTGCACATGCTCAGAAGCGGCTGCCACTGTCTGCACACACGCAGAACGGCGCTTCTACCAGCAACCCGGATTGACTCACGAACGGACCTCCGGAACAGATTCTGTATTGAGTAGAGGTTCCACTGTACTGTATAAATTTGCTGAAACTGATAATTAATCAAATAAATACCACATGACATCAGTGTTCTTCCATGTGGACTAGGTTATTTCTCACTAACCTCCATAATCTGGTACCAAAACAACAAGTGGAGATCCATGCAAAACATTTTCCTTAATCATGTCGCAGGATAATCTCATGGTAATGGAATGAGTTATCGATTGTGGGAATACATTGCAAAGAAGTCACTAACCATCTGGCTTTGGAGTAGGCAATATTATGCCCTCCAGATGTTGTTGCTGGACCTCAACTCCCATCATCCTTTGCCTGCATGGCCCATGGTCAGGGATGATGGGAGATGTAGTTCAGTAACATCTGGAGGCCACCACATTGGTTGGCTGCTACCTCTGATCTAGCTAGCGGAGCAAAATAATGTCTACAAAGCTGGGAAGGCTTCCCAACAACTCGCCCTTGTTTCTGTCTTCTTCACTTTACAGTTCAGCACAAAGCAGTCTCAGTACCGTCAAGCAAAAAACAGACAAACAAAGCTTCACCCCAGGAAAATGCCGAAATGCTCGGTGCAATTTCCTGAAGTTGAGGGAGATGTCGAGATTGTCAGGAACGAAGATGTCATGCAAAGCAAAACAAATAAATCTCGGCAAAAAAAAAGGCATGAGCATTTAGCTGTAGCTCGCCTGAGGCGTGGTAGGTTTTATTAAAACATCAAGCCATAGAAGGCAAAGCCACTAAACTAGAGCAAGCCCTCTTTTTGTTTTGTTTTTAGGGATGCTGATTGACACACTTCTTCCAATATCTGGAGGTCACCATTCAGTGCCATCGCATCCCAACATGAGAATTAATAAATAAACTAGGGTGATAATTTGATGCTAGATTTTATGCCCAATATAAAGCCTGGTGTGGAATGGCTCTTGCACAATCCTGTCTTGGCTTTCCTCTAAGTCACATACATTTGCTGCAGGAAGACTGAATGAAGCCAAGAGACAGAGCTTAGTCATCAGCATTTTGGTGACAAACAAGTGAGGCTACACAAGAGGAATCCTGTGGACAGTTGCAAAGTCTCACAGCTGTATTAACACCAATATCTTAAGGAGCAATAGTAGCAAACACTTAAGACGATCAATGGGTGCAACCAGCAATCTTGATTTCTAGACAGATGTCAATAAACAAGGCCCCTGTATAGCATGTCTAATTTCAGCTGGTAACTTATTCCAGAGGGCTTATTCTTCAGCAGCCTGTGTCATCTCTGCCTCTTGGCTGCCCTCCTCTCCAGCCCGCACTTCTGCCTCTGATTCTGGATTGACCTCTGCCACAGCCTCTTCCTGCTCACTAAACCCTGTTACTTCTTCAGATTCTGACCACTCATCGTCGACCCATCACCGATCCCCTGGCTCTGAGCCTTCTTCTTTGTGGGTTCCCCAGCTGGTGCCCCCCACCAGCGGGTGGCGCAGTGGTCTAAACCACTGAGCCTCTTGGGCTTGCTGATCGGAAAGTTGGCGGTTCGAATCCCCACCACGGGGTGAGCTCCCATTGCTCTGTCCCAGCTCCTACCAACCTAGCAGTTCAAAAGCACACCAGTGCAAATAGGTAAACAGGTATCACTGCGGCAGGAGGGTAAATGGCATTTCTGTGCGCTCTGGTTTCCGTCATGGCGTCCTGCTGTGGTTTAGTCATGCTGTCTGTGGACAAATGCCAGCTCCCTCAGCCTGAAAGCCGAGATCAGTGCCACAACCCCATAGTTGCCTTTGACTGGACTTAACCGTCCAGGGGTCTTTTAGCTTTACCTTTTACCTCTCACCACTCCTCTGCATCCAGCCAGTCCATTCCTTGCTGGTGCAGGGGAGAATTCAAAAAAATATGGCCCCCACCCACTCCCAGCATAGAGTGGTACAGTCCATTCTACAACACCCACCCACCAAACTATTCCACCTTATTCTGCTCTTTCTGGAGCCCATCACGCAATCATGCTCCTCCTGAGCGGTCTCTTCCCGTCTTTATTTGAGCAGGATCTGAAGGAATCTGGTGATCCGAAACCCACACCAGTGTAACTGAGAGCAGAAAAATGCCTTAAACCTTTTGCCTCCTCAAGTCCTTCCTTGTAATATAATGTCCCCCCTGGGGTCCGAGCTGCCGCTGGAAGCCCAGTGCAACTCAATGCGTCCCCCTCTCCTCCTCCTTCCCTGTATCATCGCATTCCTCCCTCCCAGAAGCCTATCAGGTACCTAAGCAGGCTAAAGCCTCAGATAACAGTAGTAATAAAACCCAGAATTTCAGCTCCATTCCTCATGATGCTTTATGATGTGTTACCAAAACATGGCACTGTTTCCATAGGAAGTCATTTGAACACGTTATTGTTTTATAGTCTGTAGCTAATAAACTGCCATAAAAACAATCTCGCTGCAACCACTCCAAACAACGGATAGAATTTGTGCCCCGCTCTGCTTCCTCCCTCCACCCCACAGCTTGTCCTACTCTGCCAGGGGTACCCTTTCAGGATGCCTATTCATAAAAAGAAAAAAAGGAAAAATGGGAGCAGAGGTTTATTTCTAAATACAGAAGCACCGTAATAAAATAAAGATGTGGTGAAGGCTACCAAAGGGGCCGCCAAGTCGACGGGTTCAAAGACATTCCCACAACATTCAAATTTTTATCTGATCAAATTCCAATAAATCCCGCATTTGGCATCAATCTTTCAAAACATAGCAAGAGACACTGGTGGATGCTTGAGCTTGTTTGTTTAATCATTTTATTTCCCTCCCCCTTCCCCCTTTTAAAGGACTTTTATCCATCTTATATTACCTAAAGTCTTGGTCTTTTGTTAGAACTTATGTTGAGTACAGTCTCTTATGTTGTTGTATAGTCGTTGTGTCCGGCTCTTTGTGACCCCATGGACCAGAGCATGCCAGGCACTCCTGTCTTCCACTGCCTCCCGCAGTTTGGTCATACTCATGCTGGTAGCTTCGAGAACACTGTCCAACCATCTCGTCCTCTGTGGTCCCCTTCTCCTTGTGCAATCAATCTTTCCCAACATCAGGGTCTTTTCCAAGGAGTCTTCTCTTCTCACGAGGTGGCCAAAGTATTGGAGCCTCAGCTTCAGAATCTGTCCTTCCAGTGAGCACTCAGGGCTGATTTCGTTCAGAATGGATGCATTTGATCTTCTTGCAGTCCATGGGACTCTCAAGAGTCTCCTCCAGCACCATAATTCAAAAGCATCAATTCTTTGGCGATCAGCCTTCTTTGTGGTCCAGCTCTCACTTCCATACATCACTACTGCGAAAACCATAGCTTTAACTATACGGTAAACTCCCGTTAATGGGAAGAGACAAACACAGGAAGGCTCTTTAATACATTTCGGTTTCCACTGGACAGCTTACTATTATGAGGGACAGGGGAATTCTGTGCACCCTGCCTGGATGGAGCAAGCTTGTTTTCTCCTGCTCCGGAGGGTAGGACCCGAACCAATGGCTTCACATTATAAGAAAGGAACTAAACATCCATAATAACTTTCCATCAGTAAGAGCTGTTTGGCAGTGGAATGGATCTCTTCGGTTGGTTGTGGACTCTCCTTCAGTGGAGGTTTTTAAGCAGAGCTTGGGTGGCCACCTCTCTGTCTTGGATGCTTCAGCTGATTCCTGCATCATGGAGGCTGGACTAGATGACGCTTGGGTCCCTTCTATGATTCCTTAACAACAATGCTATGTAGCTCTGAGGCTAGAATGACATATTGGGACTGAAATATGGCTGCCAACAAAACAGTCTCCTGCTAAATCTGCTTCATTGGCTGATGACTGTGAAACACATTGGCGATGATGTCATGGCATAGCATGATGATGTCATGGCAGGCATGTTTCTTGAGACACATTCTCCTTTATCGTCCATCCAGGGCCCTTGTCTCACTGTTAAGCTTGTCCCACTGGGTTGTGACATGTGCAACAGCTACCTCTGTTGTGGGTCCCTACCTATGGAACACCCTACTGCCAAAAGAGCAGACTACAGACCCTGATAGATTTCCACCATCAAGGGAAAACATTCCTATTCTACCAGGCATAAACCAGCGAAGCTGCTTTCTGTTTACAGTAATTTTAGGATGCTCTGGGGTGTTGTTTTTTTAAAAAAATTAGTTTTAAAGGGTGTGCATAATAAAATTGCAAATAATACACAGCTAAAATCCACAAAAACTATTAGAAAACCAAATATGCATAAAATAATCATCATTAAAACAATTAACATTTAAACAAAAATAAAATTGGTAAAATGTTGAGAATGAATACAGGTAACTAATTCATATGTCTGGTTAGGCTTTAAAATGGTTTTAGGTGCTGACACAGTCTACAGACTGATTCCTTGAAAATGTGGAATGAACATTATTTGGCACTTGTAAAAGGGCAAGTTCTGCAGGCTGAAATTGGTTGAGAAGGAACGTCTTTATATACCAATAGTAAAACACTCAACTTGGCCCTGTAACAAAACAGCAGCCTTTGCAGATCTTTGAACAAAGGTGTAATATGCTGACAGAATCTTATTCCTGTCAGCAATTGGGCTGCAGCATTTAGCATTAACTGCAATTTTAATGATAGTTTTAACTGGGGTGTGTGTGTGTGTGTTTAAATGATGTTTATTTTATGATATTCTGGAAACTGCCCTGAGATCATTATAAGTGATGAAGGGTGGTCTACAACTCTAGATAAGGAATAAATAATATAAATAATATAAATTACTAAACATTACTGGAGGGGAAAGGAGACATAGCCACTGTTTTTGGTGATTGTCATAACATCTCGTTGCAGCCTGATGATGTATGTACAGTAGTCAATGGGACTGTACACAAACGGTCCCTATTTGGAAGGACTAGCATTCACACATCCGCATTCTAGGATTACTTTCCATCCATGGAATTGCCGCTTCTCCAGCCTCAAATAAATGTGGAAGTGGTAAAATAAATCATCTGAGCACATTTATCAAAGGCCGAGATGGCAACTGCAAGTGGCTTTTTGCAGACAGTAAACCGGTATTAGAGTCCATGAATAAACCATGAGATGGTCTCATTCTTGATCACTTCCATATTCAGTTCAGGCTATGATCGTATTGACTGAAACGTTTGCTAATTGTTAACACTTGTCATTACGGCGAGTCACTCAACACTTCGTTGGAAAAGTGGAATGCAAATTTTAAATCAAGTTTTATTATATCCAACTAAAAAGTCACTGACTCTTTCACACAAACCAGGGGCTGTACCCCCGCTTTCCTGCCTGCCAACCCTACCTATCCACACAAATCCCCTACCTCCCCAAAGCCACACACCCCCCAGAGCTTACCAAAGTCACCCCCTGTCCTCCCCCCTCCCCGAAGCCAAGATAACCCAATATGTTTTCGTGTCTGAAACATAAAAATAGAAATGGTATCTCATATGGTGGTGAATTATAACAACACAGAATATAATCAACAATCTGTAGTCTGAAGCCTGGCAGCCATGTGGTAAAGAAAACAGAAAACAGGGTTCAAAACAAAGGGCTTAAATTATATGAATTAGCTCAGGGGTGGTGGTGTTATTATTATCTGGTTGAAGATGTAAGAACATAAGGCAGGCTCCTAATTTCAATTAATCATTTCACAAATGTCGTTTGAGGGAAATGGCTAAACACAAAACGCATGAAAAATCACAGTGAAGTTAAGCTGAAAATGCTGTGTCCCTGTTGCTGGTTTCGGGGGGACTAAAAAAAAGGTAAAGGACCCCTGACAGTTAAGTCCAGTCGCAAACGACTCTGGGGTTGTGGCGATCATCTCGCTTTACTGGCTGAGGGAGCTGGCGTTTGTCCCCAGACAGCTTTTCCTGGGTCATGTCGCTAGCATGACTAAGCCGCTTCTAGCGAAACCAGAGCAGTGCATGGAAACGCCGTTTACCTTCCCACCAGAGCGGTACCTATTTATCTACTTGCACTTTTTGGCGTGCTTTTGAATTGCTAGGTTGGCAGGAGCTGGGACCGAGTAACAGGAGTTCACCCGGTTGCGGGGATTTGAACCGCCAACCTTCTGATCAGCAAGCCCAAGAGGCTCAGTGGTTTAGACCACAGCGCCACCCGTGTCTCAGATCTCAGCACTAATCCGTCTCAAATCTCAGCACTCTGATTTAACTGAATTGCATATGAAGATGCAAGTTCACTATATATGAAGTGCCACAGACATCGGCAAGAGAGGAGGGGTAACTCCATCAAACTCCCATGAGGGAGAACTCTAAATACCGTCACAATAGCTGTCTGAGGCAAGAAATGTATGGCAGGAACTGCCCTCCTGGCCTGGACACTGTCACCGACTCTGCTCCTGGATCTGAAGAGGGAGTAGGAAGAGTGCGTCAGGGAGGGACTGTGCTTTATCGTGGGAAAGACAACCACTGACACTGGCAAGGAGCTGCTACTTTAGACGGCCAAAATCTGCTTGAATAAAACTATATAACTGTGTTGAAAGCACTTGTTCTGGAGCTTGCTTTTTCCTCCTCCCACCCACTCCTTTTTCCTTATGTGCCATGTCTTTTTAGATTGTGAGCCTGAGAGGGCAGAGATTAATTTAGTACTGATTTTTGTAAGATGCTCTAAGAGTCTTTCTTATTTTTATTTTTGCTAAAGGGTGGGGTATAAACGTGTTAAACAAACAAACAAGTGAGTCAATGCTTCTTCTTTTTTTAAAGTCAGTTAAGTGACGGAATGGTTAGAAAAAAAATAAAACAAACTCCCAGGAATGTATAGCAGCATCAATAATCAAAGACGACAAAATGGGGTCAGACGGGTTGAGGATGAGATAAAGACTCCACCCAGCTTTCGGCTCTGATTTTTAACAAACTAAGGCTGCAATCCTGAGCACATGTCCTTGGGAATAAGAACTGGACTGGCTTCTGAGTAAATGTTTATAAGACACAGCTGTAAAGCTGGGATCCCATCCTTGCTTAACTGTAGAAATCAGTGGGGCATAGTTCTGAGTATAATATAAATGCATGACATTATTTATATGTATTTATATTATTATACTTAGGGACGTGGGTGGTGCTGTGGTCTAAACCACAGAGCCTAGGGCTTGCCAATCAGAAGGTCAGTGGCTCAAATCCCCACGACTATTGTGCTTTATTGCATTTGTTGTACGCAAACATATTTTATGGGACGTGGGGGCGCTGTGGGTTAAACCACAGGGCCTAGGACTTGCCAATCAGAAGGTCGGTGGTTCAAATCCCCACAACAGGGTGAGCTCCCGTTGCTCGGTAATTGCTCCTGCCAACCTAGCAGTTCAAAAGCACATCAAAGTGCAAGTAGATAAATAGGTACCACTCCGGCGGGAAGGTAAACGGCGTTTCTGTGTGCTGCTCTGGTTCGCCAGAAGCAGCTTATTCATGCTGGCCACATGACCCGGAAGCTGTACGCTGGCTCCCTCGGCCAGTAAAGCGAGACGAGCGCCGCAACCCCAGAGTCGTCCGCGACTGGACCTAATGGTCAGGGGTCCCTTTACCTTTTTATATTATGGATGCAGCCTCATTAATACTATGTTTGATATTAGTTCAGAATTCTTATGAAGTGCTCACCCTAAACCTCACTGTTCAGGGGTGCTGTGCTATCACCATGCCAACAGGAGAAAGACACAAGTGAAGAATGAAGTATTATTCAAGCAGAGGAATATAGGAGCTGCCCTATACTATTATTGGTATATCTAGCTCAGCATTGTCTACGTTGGGTGTCAGCACCTCTCCAGGGTTTGAGGAAGGGTTCTCTTCCAGCCATACTTGGGGTGCTGGGGTTTGAACCTGGGGCCTTCTGCATGCATTGGGTTGACAAGACGCCACCATTTCCCTGTTAAGGGCATCTCTTCAATAATATAGTGCAGTGTTCCTTAATAAAATACCCAGTGCAAAATACTCACACAGCTACTTAGTTTCAGCCCACCTAATACAGTGGTACCTTGGGTTACAGACGCTTCAGGTTACAGACGCTTCAGGTTACAGACTCCGCTAACCCAGAAATAGTACCTCAGGTTAAGAACTTTGCTTCAGGATGAGAACAGAAAGTGTGCGGCGGCGGCGGCGGGAGGCCCCATTAGCTAAAGTGGTGCTTCAGGTTAAGAACTGTTTCAGGTTAAGAACAAACCTCCAGAATGAATTAAGTTCTTAACCTGAGGTACCACTTTTTTAATTCTACCGTAAAAGCGTCTTAAGGAGAAACCTTGTTTTCCAGCTCCCAAGAACCTAAGACAATCCCTTCTGGATCAAACCAAAGACCCATCTAGCCCAGTGAGAGGGAAACCATCAGCTCCAATCAAAATAATTCAACAGACTATGGCTGTTTTCACATCTGAGGCTTAAACTGTGGTTTCTAAAGTAAGTGTGAAACTGAATTGGCTGGGATACATTTTCAAGTTGTTCTTCCCATTTCTCTCATATCTGACAGAAAACGTGCAAGAGTTGCTTGAATATGTTAATACATACACTACAAACTTAGATCTGCTTTATACTATTTTTATTGGTCTGGCTTCTCCCAAAGGATCCTGGGAATTGTAGTTTGGTGAGGTAGTGAGAATTCTGTTGCAGATCCCCAGACCTGCCTCACATGAACTACATTTCTCACAGTTCCCTGTTGAGAGAGAGCGTATATTAAAATCAGCCGAACTCTACATTGCGCAGAAAGGGTCACACAGGTAACAGTCATGAGATAGCAATGATCACCACAGTTTTACCTGATACAGTTCTATCCGTTGTTCCGAGACACGAGCCTTTGGATTCTGCAATCGAAAGACTCTAAATTCTGCCTTCACCAGGTTGGAAGCGTTTTTTTCCATCGCCGAGACATCAAATCTCACTCGTCTAAAATAGGGGATGGGGTGGTTTGTTGAGATGAGATCTGCAAGAAGTTAGTGTAATGGTTTAAAATTATGAATATATTGTTCTTTTACAGGCCACAGCACAAGGCAGACTCAAGAAACAGCGACGGAAATGTCTGCTGGATGATTCAGCTTCCAGCAGCCAATTTCGATATCATTAACAATTTAACCAGATAAACAAACACATGTGTTTGATTATAGAAACAGCAGATTAATAGAGATCAGCAAGCCATTTCCAACTCTCTTTCGGGGCATGCATTTAACCCTGTTCTTTGAAAGCAACGTGGAAAATCCTGGATGATTATAAATTGGAACAAACTCATGACAGCTGATGTTTCACAAATGACTCCAGACTTGCATACGCTTAATAGCAACTGCCAAGAAAATAGAATTTAATGACAAGCAGTTTGCTGTGGGTAGCTTTATGAAAGAAAGAAAAAAAGTCTGGAGGAAAAAAATATCTAAACTCTTGACAATATGTTTTGTCTTTTAAATATTTCGACTGAATCTCAAAGAAGAGGAAAGGAAACAGACAATTGTATAACAAATCTAAGACTTTACACAAAGCAATAAAGTCCCTCTCCTCTAAAGAAGGGGGGGGGATAACCAGTTGTATTTCATCATGAAACTGAAAAAATCATTTCTGCACGCTGATGGGCATCTGAGCAATAATGTAGACTCCTTCTTTTAACAATTTGTGTAGCTATACTTAAATATTAAGTGCTGGTTTAAAATGTTAAGTGTTTTAATGTTCAAGTGAGCCTCACTTTAGATTAAGAGCCATTGTCATATTAGATGGTAGTGAGCCATATTGTCTCCATGGCAATTTCTAAAACAGGAAGTGTTCCTTGAGGAGAGGTGATTAGAAGTGCAAGGGAGGGAAGAATTAGGCCTTTCTCTGTACATAATTTCCCTGCACCAAACTGCCCTGTCCTACCCCTTGACATTCCAGAATGTTTCAAATGTCCCAAAAAACAGATCTGGAATTCCATAGGGAGGAAAGCTGCTCTCTGAAGGATCTCTCTGAATTAAGTACTAGTAAAGGAGAACGTGCAACATGATCAAAAGAGACTGACAACAAAAATACCTAGCGATTACTATGAGCTCCTCAGTCAAGGATTCAGAATTAATTATATTTATTTAAAATGTTTCTCAGACTCCTTTAAAGCAGGGGAAACTATCTCAAGTTTTTTTTAAAAAAAAGTATACGAAAACACGGTTAGAACAACAAAGCCATGATCAAGAATGCAGTAACAACACACAACCCTAAAAATCTGAAAGACAAAAGTTATCAATAACCAAAATTAGCATTAGAGAAACACAGCAACTTAGGGGAAAGGCTACAAAAACAACTGATTCTGTAGGGGTCTCCTAAATATTTGTAGGAATAAAACTTGTCCAATTGCAGTTGGTAACGTGACTCAAGAGATGTGGGGCTACCATAGAAAAGGTCTTCTCTTTGTCTCTCATACCCACAAACTTGGTGACACTTTGAGGCCTCTGTTGCTATCTTCAAGTGCTGGCAGGCTGACAGAAGTGAAAGTGGCCCATCAAATAGAGAGCAATGGTGCAAAGTTTTTATTCCCTGAAAACCAAGAATCCCCGCAACTGATCTGTAAAATGCAAAGCCCACTGATAGATCTGATTTCAGGGGATATGGAACTTAACCCAACCCTCCCTTGTGCCCCTCAAATAAATGACAATGTCCCTCAGGAATAGACCTCTGGATCAAACTGTAGATCCTGACTGGCATCCAGCAGGTGCCCCTACTGGGATTCTTCACCTCATCTCCTGGAACATTGCTGGATGGGAGGGGTATATTCAATTGTATATTACTTCAAGAAACCTGGTTAGTGACATTGCTGGGTTCTCTTCATACAATCTACCCGCTCATAGACAATTCTCCAAAGGTCTCCACAAAGCTGGCTTATTGATCTTAATCAGATCTGGCCTGCCATTCAATACAACTCCTTTTGGCACTTATCCTCCATTAGCCCAAGCTTACCTAATAACTATGAATAATCAACTGGTAAATTTGGTAAATTTCTACCTCCCTCCCTCAGGAGATGAGATGATTCTAACTGCTAATTGGGACAAGCCAATTGGGCTTTGAACAACCAGATATAATACCCACTCCATTGTCTGTTTCCTGCCCCTCTAAGGATAGATTAACTAATAGAGCAGAGTGAAAACTTATGGATTTTTGTATTGCCCATAATGCAGTTATATTAAATGGACCAAATAACTTACCTGGTGATGATGAGTTTACTTTTATCTCAACAAGGGGTCAAAGTGGAGTTGACTATTCTATCTATTCTCTAAGCCAGGAATGGCCAAACTTGGTCCTCCGGATGTTTTGGGACTACAACTCCCATCATCCGTAGCTAACAGGACCAGTGGTCAGGGATGATGGGAATTGTAGTCCCAAAACAGCTGGAGGGCCAAGTTTGGCCATGCCTGCTCTAAACCTATATTCTGATGTCAACTTCTTTTCTACTGGAGTCCATACAGAAAGTGAACACCCCCCCTTACTTCTGACTATACAATGCGGCCCAGCTAATACGATCTTGAAGCCTGCTAACTCATATCAGGCCTCCCATAGTATTCTAAAAAGGATTAGATGGTCCCTGCAATTCGAAGGGGTGATCACCAAATTCCTGGACATGGACAAAATCTTACAAAGTCGTGGTTAACTTCTGAAATAATCCCAATTTATTTTAAGAAAAAAGGCGATCCTGGGCAGCTGTGTAATTATTGCCCTATTAGTCTTCTGTCCACTATAAGTATACTCTACTCTAAACAGAGTGCTTTCTATTGGATTGGATTAAAATGAACAGAATTATTGGCCCTAAACAGATCAGATTTACAAAACAGAAATCAACTATTGATCACTGTCTCTCACTTGCCTTTTTAGCAGATAAGTATATGAAATCCAAAAGGGGAAAGTTCTATCTAGCTTTTATTGATCTGTAAAGTGCTTTTGACTTGATACCCAGGGGGTTGTTATGGGAGGAATTGAATGCTATTGGGCTAGAACGCCGACTACTTTTCTTGATAAAAAAAGCTGCATACAAATATTATGTGTCAGGTGAAGATTTCCCTGGACGGTCACTTATCACCTAGCTTTACAACTACTAAAGAAGTCAAACAAAGCTGTATTCTTGCTCTACATCTATTTAATGAAACAACGTCTACTTGTTGTGAATGGCCACCCTCCTAGATTAGGACCTAAGGCAGTTCCCATAGTTTTATATGCTGATGACACTGTCCTCCTCTTCTGCACCAGAGTTGGGCGCTTTTAGATGTCTAAAAGCATTCCTTCATTACTGCCAAGGAAATCACCTAGTGATTAATTACTCAAAATCCAAGATCTTGGTATTTTCAAAGAGTTGGCATTCATCTAAATGGTGTATTGGTGAGCAAGAAATCAAACAAGTTAAAAGCTTTAAAGACTAATGGATCACCTTTTATTAAAATCTAAAATGGGTGACCCCTTGTAACAGGATAACCGACTTAACTAAATGCTCTGCAGCATGAATTAAACAATTCTAATTTTTGATGGTAGTATGCCTGCAGCGGTTAGGGGCTATAGTGCAAAAACTGTTTCGCAACTCCTTTATGAATAACTGACTTTAACAACAAAGTCGAAGGTGTACAGGCCTCCTTTCCCCCCCCAAAAAAAATCTAAGAGTTCAAAAATACATCTCCTATCTTGCTATTTGTGCAGAGTTATGCCAGCATCTCTTAGAATCTAGGGGCTGGATTATGACTTTCAAATACTGCTTAAAAAATCACTTTAATACAGACCCAGAAAGTTTACTAACTTCTTTGTTGAGAGATACACATCATTTTACATTTTCTTCTGATATTACCTTCAAACTCAGGCAAATAAGGATTGTAATAGATTCCCTTCTTCTATTGGATGAGTCACAAATCTTCTCCCTCATCATGCAGAGGCTGCTAGACCATGAAATCCAAAAACTCTACCCCTCCCAGCCTTTTGTATGTTCATCTGCTTACCTAGGATTGCAGCCCCACCATGGAGCAATGCCTAATTACCTTTATAATTTAGATACTCCATTGCATCACAGAGCTTTTAAGCTAGCTCATCTAAATGCATTCCCCTCATCTGTTTTGTTTGGAAGTTTTCAAAAAATCCCCTTCCAGTACAGATTTTGCTCCTGTAGTAAGAAAACACCAGATCACAAAATTTTGGATTGTCCTAGATAGATAGATAGATAGATAGATAGATAGATAGATAGATAGATATAGATAGATTAGATAGATGATAGATAGATAGATACATGATAGATAGATAGATAGATAGATAGATAGATTAGAGATATAGATAGATGATAGATAGATAGATAGATAGATAGATAGATAGATAGATAGATGATAGATAGATATAGATAGATAGATAGATAGATAGATAGATAGATAGATAGATGATAGATATAAAGGTAAAGGGACCCTGACCATTAGTTCCAGTTGCAGACGACTCTGCGGTTGTGGCGCTCATCTCGCTTTACTAGCTGAGGGAGCTGGGGTACAGCTTCTGGGTCATGGGGCCAGCATGACTAAGCTGCTTCTGGCAAACCAGAGCAGCACACGGAAACGCTGTTTACCTTCCCGCCGGAGAGGTACCTATTTATCTACTTGCACTTTGACGTGCTTTTGAACTGCTAGGTGGGCAGGAGCTGGGACCGAGCAACGGGAGCTCACCCCGTCACGGGGATTCGAACTGGCAACCTTCTGATTGGCAAGCCCTAGGCTCTGTGGTTTAGACCACAACACCACCCGTGTGGTATATACACACACACACACACACACACACACACACACACACAAATTCATAAAGAAAACATCAAAGCGGTTCACAGCAAATATACATAAAATGGTACCATAAAAACAATATTTAAAAGTTAGACTCAGAAATCGGATATCTGTTGTGGAAATATGTATCAGTTATGTTCATGGTTCCATCTCAACTGACTGGGGTAAAAACACCTCAAGTAAGAAGTCAAAGCCCTGGACAACTAAGATTCTGGCTCAGTATTTGAAGTGGAAGCTCCCAAACCACACTAAACAGGAGTTATGAAGTCTGCAAAGTCACCGCAACCAAAGTTCACCAAAACTTGGAAAAACTCCACAGAACAACACTTACAGATGCAATAGCAGACAAGGAAAAAAAATTATTTATTTATTTTACTACTGTTTTAATGGGATATTGAGTGCACCATCCACATGCACACATGAATTAAATTCTAACAGTTTCCCTCTCAAAACATAATAGCTCAAACTGCTACTTATTTAAAAGCAGCTAACTGATGCTGGTGCTAACACTACTTATATTCACAGTCTGAAACTGTGAGGGGACAACAATGCAATTTCCTAAGCATGTGCAACTTGTTCTGTCACCGCTCCTGAAGCAGAAATCCAGCTGGTGGCCTACTGTGGGCCCTTCCCCTCCAATGCATGCTAATCTGCAAGGGGCACAATCTGCCAGAAAGTTTTCCTGTTAAAAAAAAACCTTGTGAAAGGAACAAGAGCTGTGCAGGAGCACGACACTGCGCTGGTTTTCCAGTTGTTTATCTCCACTGGGCTTTGTCTCGTACTTTCTGATAGAGCACACCAAGTTCTTTCTCTGTCTCCTAGTTTGTCATTGGTGGCACCCATAAGGAGCAACCACTTCAATTTGTCTCCTGGTACAGTCACCTCTAGTGACAATTTGAAGCTGCTTAGACCCACTGCTTAGACCTTGCCAACAAAGGTCCATATAGTAAAAGCTATGGTTTTCCCAGTAGTGATGTATGGAAGTGAGAGCTGGACCATAAAGAAAGCTGATCGCCGAAGAATAGATGCTTTTGAATTATGGTGCTGGAGGAGACTCTTGAGAGTCCCATGGACTGCAAGAAGATCAAACCTCTCCATTCTGAAGGAAATCAGCCCTGAGTGCTCACTGGAAGGACAGATCCTGAAGCTGAGACTCCAATACTTTGGCCACCTCATGAGAAGAGAAGGCTCCCTGGAAAAGACCCTGATGTTGGGAAAGATGGAGGGCACAAGGAGAAGGGAACGACAGAGGACGAGATGGTTGGATAGTGTTCTCGAAGCTACCAGCATAAGTTAGACCAAACTGCGGGAGGCAGTGGAAAACAGGAGTGCCTGGCGTGCTCTGGTTCATGGGGTCATGAAGAGTCAGACAACAACAAGACCCACTGAATTGCAGCCAAATGCCACGGTGCTGGTCCACAAGGGTTCCACATGAACAACAACGGCGAAACAAATGATTATTGCTATTATGCCCTTTGGAAATCTTTCAGATTTGATGAGAATCCCTGCTGATGTGTGTCTGGTCCACTTCAACTGCAAGTGCAGCTTTCCCTGCTAGAGAGCAGACACATCAGCTACTCTTTGATAGACTATCCTAAGTGAGTGGAACTAATTCAATATGTTTCCTGTTTTGGGGAGACATAAACAACTTTCTCTTTGTTATTTGGGCGGGGGAGGGGGGAGTCAGACCATCCAGGTTGATTTTTTTACTATTTTGCAATCTCGCATCCACACACACACAGAGGGAAAGCTGAGAGCCCCAACCCGAGCCTTCCAACGAAAGGGGGCAATAAATGTTCCAGAGATTTATTTTTATTTCTTTTCGTGTTTGTTAAAACTTTGGCGGGCTCCCCTCTTCCTCCGCATGTCTGCTCTCTCCTGGTGCTCTGCCCATCCTTAATCCAAGCAGCCACAAGCCACGGCGGTCCTGCTTCTTTCCCCTTTCTCTTTCATGACTGAATCACATGAACGTACGAGGCTTTGATGCGGCATATATGCAAATATTTATAAGAGTCACTTGATTGTGATTAAAAGTGGTTTGCAAAGCTCTCTTTGCTCTGGCTGGCTTCCCTAGACCTCTGCCTTGTAGGGCTCTTTCAGCTGTTTAAGTTTCAGCCGATAAAACACACACACACACACACACACACACACACACACGAGTTTCAAAAACAAAGCAGAACTTCTGTACAAGGTGGAAGAACTACTTCCCGCCCTCTGTTTTTAAAGCCTGCTCCCTGATCTGCATATGGGATTCCATCCAGAAACATCTTCTCCTTCCATAACAATGAAACAACGGTAACTGATACTGCTTGCATAGAAGGCAAATCTAAAGGAAGAGGTTATTAGGCCATCACCACATGTCTTTCCGGCAAGATCCTCTCCTCGCTGTGAGGCATGCGAGGGTCACGAACCTTCTCCCCTTTTTCATAGGAGGCTTCTCCAAGAAATGAGAAGTGTGTGTAGCGCAGCTGGACTTCAAAAACTGCTAATTACCACTGTTCACCCCTTGTGACCCTGATGCTAATAGAGGGGCATGCACAGGGCTATTTTTCTAGGAAAAGAGGTGGCAGAACTCACCAGGAACACCTCCCTCGTTCTCTTAAGAGTGACAATGACCCCCACCTGAGAGAGGTGCTGGAACTGAGTTCCAGCGAGTTCTGGCTGGGGGGTAGAGTGCCCTGGGCATGCATCATATATGAAAATAAGTACAAAGGGGCCAAAAACCCCAACCCCCACAAAAATTCTGAATTTCACATATATCTTAAGGACCAAATCACACACACAGATGCCTGTGATGCCATCCCAGTTGTCATTTTTGAAAAAGAAGGGCCACTTCTGAAGGGGCGATTGAGATTGGACAAGCAGCGGGGAGGTGAGTATTTTAAATTCCCCCCCAACTTGCCATTTTCAAATCCCCCCCACAGCGGGTTCACCGCTTCAAATGAGTTCCAATAGGAAATTTGCATCAGCAATCCTTGTAGTGGAGGGCTACTTTGAAGTGTGGGGGGGGGGACTACCAAAGGAGGTTTCTCTGTTTTAAAAGGGTGCAATGCAGGGGTGGGCGGCCTGTGCCCCTCCATATGTTGCTGGACTCGAACTTGCATCAGTCCCATCCTGTAAGGCCAGTGGTCAGGGACGATGGGACTTGTAGTCCAGCAGAATCTGAAGGGTCACAGGTTCCTCATACCTGATGCAATAATACATGTGTCTGAGGGTAACATCTAGTTTGGATGTGTATATAGACTTGCTGTGACTACCCAGAAAAGAGAAACTGGGGTTGGGTTGGGTAGTTCTGTGAAACTGACTGGTACTGGGTGCAGGTTGTTTTTTCCTTTGCAGGCACCTACCAGGGAGAATGCAGCTACCTGAATGGTTTCAGGGCATGGACACATATACGTGATGGAAGGCAAACAACTAATTTAGGGCAAAAGATTTCATTTGCCAATCCTCCATTTGGCTTTTTTCGAAACCTGCAAAACCGATTTGGCTAGAAATGACAGTGGGACAAAAGAATCGACTGTGTGAGCACCGAGAAACAATGACAACCTCCTCCAAGTATCTTAAAACCTATTGTCACGTGCCAGCCTATGTGTTTCAACTGTCTTCCAATGGGGGGGGGGAGAGAGAGACCACATTCCCAAGAGGACGGGATGTTTTTATTTCTCTCTGGCGAAATCTGTGATTGGCAACTGAAGAGATGCATCCCTAATCTGTTTACAGTGGCAGCAAAGCATCTGCCCACCAGATCATTCAAATTTAATAACCACATTTCCAGGGACTGTTGTTTTGAGTTAAAAATAGCTGCTCCCTACTTTACACGGCACATTCACCATATTCACAAGCTGCTGTTATTTTAGCTAAAGAGCTTTTAAAAAAAAATTTAAAGGCTTCTGTGTACATCCCAGTGGTTGCTTTGAGTAGGCGTCTTCAGAATTAGCAAACACCCAGGAATTGATGATGTGGTCTCCACCATGTTCTAAATTACAGCTGGGGGACAAGTGGTCCTCCATATGTTATTTTTTTCCAGGTCTCTTTGGCCTCAGCCAGTACCAAAGGACAAGAGGGTCCCCCATCCCTGTTCCAAGTCACCTCTCTCTCACTGAACAGTAAGTACTTCTTAAACGGATAATAAATTTTCACACAGTGTACCTGGCCATGCACAGACAAAACACAGCACTGTTAAACACTGCTCCTTCTCAGGTGCCTTTGCACCTAGTCACATGGAAATATTTACTCATTAGTAGAGCTGCACGGTCAGAGAAAAAACAATGCTGTCCAGGGTTGTAAAGACTGCGGAAAGAATAATTGGGTGCACTCTTCCCACCTTGGATCAAATCTACGCTTCCAGGTGCCATAAGAAAGCTGCAGAGATAGTGCAGGATACTGCACACCCCGGAAATGATCTCTTTCAGCTTCTGCCTTCTGGAAGAAGGTACAGGGTTATAAAGACTAGGACTAGCCGCCTGAGAAACAGTTTCTATCCAAATGAGATTTTGGTTTTAAACGCAGTGTAAGGTAGTCTTTATGTGAGTATATTGTATTCAATTATGGGGTATCAGAGTTTTTAGGGGCTAACCAGGCTGGGATAGCTGGGACAGCGGGCTTGTGGGTTTTTGAATGTCTGATGTAGATTTTTTTCAATTTCGTTGTTCTGTATGGGACAATGACAATACAGATTATTGTATTGTATTTGCTTCCCCCAAATGTACACTGATTGGCTCACCAACAACTTCTGCCCAAGCTATTATTCCCCTTAAGACTGGAATTTGCTTGGTCAGGATGGGTCGGGGAGATGATGGCATTGCTTTCAGGGATCTTACACTGAAGATTCCCTGCCTGTCTCATCAAGCTGCAGGCTGGCGCTCGTCTCACCCATGGACCTCACACAAGCATGTGCCCCAGGCTGCCACCTGACAAGTCATTCAGGGCTGCCAACTGCAACAACAAAGAAATTTGCAAGAGTCTACAGGGGAAACGTTTGCTCTTCCTTGACCTAGAAATCATTTCGTAAGGGAAAGCAGGTGTGTGGACCCAGCCCTAAGAGGAGAGGGCTTACAGGAAAGGGACACCACCATGGTTCTGTCTCGATCCTGAGATGCAGACAGACCTACATCTTGACTCTTCTAAGCACTGGTTGCCAAATATTTGCAATCCACTGATGGAACTGATAATCCATTGATGCATTCACACAATGTAGGTGACTAATTTTTGTATACACACACACACACAGAGAGAGAGAGAGAGAGAGAGAGAGAGAGAGAGAGAGAGAGAAATATGAGAAAGTGTGGAAAGAAAACAGGAAGTAAGGATTTTCCCATTCGGAAAGTTAAACAGGCAAATGATTTGATCTTCCAAAGGTACAACGGATCATATTACATGCACTTTACATTAAACTTGGCAACAGTTGTCTTTTCTGTAGCTGGCTTTCCTCACTAGATTATAATGTACAGCAGAAGTGTTTGAAGACTGTTTCCAATTCTCTGTCCAGTAGCTGGATATTCAGGGTGGTCTGACAAAAGCTTCTATTTGGACCTCCATTAGCACACTACAACATGCAGAGTTATATATTGATCAGCAAGTTTTCACATCTCTCCTGCAGTTCTCCTGAGCTTTATGTGGGTGTGCTCTTTCCTGACAAGCGCTGTGATTTTGCGTTCTTTGATTTCCACCACAGAAGTTAACAGCAGTGGTCTCAAAGCGAGTAAGGGGGGGACACACAGTAGTAGAATGGAAGTGAGATAAATCTGGAGCTTTTATTGTTTGCTGAAATCTGTCTTGGCCCATTGGCTATATGCCTGAGATATATGGCAAGTTGGTCTAAGTCAACTTAGATTGCAATCCATTTACTGGGCAGTAAACCCTATCAAACATAGTGTCTATTTAAGCTACATAAGACCAAAACCCTGTTCAACCCAGTGAGACTTGCTTCTGTGTGGACGTGTATAAGATTGTGTCATTGGTGGATTAATGCAAGAAGGACATTTGGTACAGTCTTCCCCAATTTGGTGCTCTCCAGACATTTTGAACTACAGCTCCCTTCAGCCCCAGCCAAAATGGTCAATGGTTAAGGATGAGAGTTGCAGTTCAGTAACATCTGGAAGGTGCCAGATTGACGAAGGACAATTTATATTATTATTATTATTATTATTATTATTATTATTATTATTATTAAGATAATTTCAGAGCTAGATTTTCAACTGAGAATAAATCAACTTGGCAATTGTCAAGGAAGCCCAACAGTCACTCCAGAAGAATGAACTCTCCCAAAATGAGGAGATAGGTAAAAAGGAAGGTGAAAGGGAAAATGAAGATGGCCAAATCTCTCCAGAAAGCCTGGGTGTTGTTCAAAACAACAATAATAGAAGCTCAGCTGCAATGTACACTGCAGATCAGGAAATGAACCACCGGGACTGAGAAGATACCTGCAGGAAGCTATTAAAGGCAAGAAGCTTTCCTTCAGAAAATGTCCAAGTCTTGTCCAAATGGGGAAAACAAAAAGGAATACAAACTTTGGCTGAAGAAATGCAAGCAGGCAATAAGGGATGCAAAAGAAGAAGTAAGGAACACATACATACATACGTGTGTGTGTGTGTGTGTGTGTGTGTGTGTGTGTGTGAAAGGAGGCCAGCAAAGGAGACCATTGGACCTTTGGATAACAAGGGAGCCAAAGGCGAGCTAAAAGAGGAAGAGGAGATTGCAGAAAGCTATGGTGTGGCTGCACTTGGAATACTGTGCATAGTTCTGCTTGCCTCAACTGAGAAACAATACTGTCAAGATTCAAAAGGAAAATGATCAAGGGGCTGGAGCAACTCCCCTAGAAGGAAAGGTTACAACATTTGGGGCTTTGTAGAACAAGGAGGTTAAACCAGGTTACACAATGTAGGGCATTACTGTTCAAGTAATGCTACAATTAAGTAGACAATTGGCATTGAACATAAACAAGTAACTGGTACAATTGGTGCTACTTTAAAAATTACCTGAGTGCCTTAGCAGCAGACATGTGTTTCTGCTACTGGGGAGATGGAAGTTGCAGTGCATTACTTTTGTGTTGTCCCTTGAATAGAGATCCCCGGACTCATTTTTTTTGGGGGGGAGGCTTTTTTGAAAGCAAGCGCTCATTAGGCCTTGACTGATATTATTTGTGATCTGTTGGCAGACCACAACAAAACAATAACAAACAAGGCGGCCACCTTTGCAGTAGTAGCTCAAAAATTCACAGTCTATTAGTCTGAAGTCTGTCATTTCCAAACAGCAAAAAGATGCTTTATCTTCCCTTTATAAGTCTGAGCTGTATTTTCCAGTGAAGATTTCTGTTTCTGGTGGTGGGTGGGGAGCAATTAAACAAACACTCTTTGCTCTAGCAATATAACGTTGATTTCTACTAGGGCCAGAAACGTACATTTAAGAGGACAGATTCGTTATAAAGCAAAACATTTACAGCTATTGAAAAACAAAGCAAAACCCTGAGTTCTGGATGGTTACGAGCAGAACTCTTAATCAATATTATGTATCCAAACATTTCTAGAATGCCAGGTCTGTGGATTTTCTCATTTTTGAACTGCGAGCGGGAAGTTGTCTGCAGTCTCCTCCAGAAAAACTACGTTTCTTTCCCCAAGTTATCCATCTTCTAAGTCTCATCTTTCTTCACCACTGTGCTAGACTATTATATTTGCCATGTGAGTGATGGATAATGTTACATCTTAGGGATTACAGAATGATTAATGAAGTTCTATATCCCTGCCCAGTGAACAGGGAATGCATCTGGGACTAAGCAATCACTACTGGTGGCGCAGTGACAGATTGGAGAGTTGGCTTGGCGTGGCCAGTGGTGAATGTGGAGCCTTTCCCAGGTTGTGAATCTCCCCTACTACATTACACTTTCCATGCTGAGCAGGACAGGGAAAGCATTCATTGGAGGGCTTAATAATTATGTTCTTTCCCACACCTGCCCCTTCTCACCCCCTTCGCAAACCCAGAAGGGTCAATTGGTGGCCGCTGTGTAAAGGCTTGTAAATTTCTTGACAACCAAACATGGATTTTTCCTTCTTACATCTGCCAACATGGTGTGTCCTCCAAATGTTGTTGGACTACAACTCTCGTCATCGGCTGTGCTGATTGGGGAGGAGGGGAGTTGAAATCCAACAAAAGCCAGAGGGCACCACATTCACTACCCCCGTTCCACATATTCTGACACTGTCTCCAAAACAGTTTGGTAATAATAAGAATCCTGAGGGCCTGTTGCCTGGATCAAAGTGGCCTAGAATTCTATGCCACTCAAATCTGATTGGTTGAATGGTAGGCGGGCTGGATAGTTCTTACTCTGTTCAGAGGGAGTGTGAGACTGTCTGACACTATGGACCACAAGAAGCAGCTAGGAGAGAAGGCTGGATTTGAAGCAGGTGGAAGATAGGAAAGCAACTATTGAAGAGGCTAGGAACAGCCTGGTAAAATAGCCTGCCCTCCCCACAAAAGAGCCGAATCACTATCTTAAGCTGAAGATTGGCAGAGAGGTCATCAAAGGACTGTGAGCAGCAAGGAAAAGTTCAGCAAGGACCAGAGAGAGAACTGCCTGCAAGCTTGGCTAATAGAAAACCAGCAGAAGGCCTCTGTGAGACTGACTCCTGGCAAGACTGACTATCCTGAGAAAATGGGCTACGGGTAATTACAGACGCTCCAAGGAATGTCCCAAATTTAGAGAAGCCGCCCCGGTTTCTGATTTGATCCCAGAATGTTCCACTTTCCCTTAGGATGTCCCTGTTTTCATTGGAGAAATGTTGGAGGGTATGGAATTATCCTACCCCTGAGCCATCTGAAGGCAATCCTGTTTAGGGAAGGTTTTTTTTAAAAAAAATGTTTCATGTTTTATTATGTTTTTATATATGTTGGAAGCTGCCCAGAGTGGCTGGGGCAACCCAGTAAGATGTGTGGGGTACAAATAGTAAAATTATCATTATGTAATGGGATGTCCCTATTTTCATCAGATAAATTTTGGAGGGTATGTAATTAGCACAAAGGATTTAATAGGAAAATAAACTAAGATTTTAACAGCAAGCCTCATGCAAGCTTTTGTATTTGCAAGCTGTTGCTAATTATAACAGTAACCTTACAAGTGCAAGTCTTAAAAGAAACTGTAACCAATATACGGTATGTATAGTATTTACATTTCCCCCTCTTTTTATGGTTAATAATAATGAAAGAGCAACTTCTTCTTTTTTTTACTTATAACTTGAGTTGGGCTGATTTTGTACCACGTCTACTGGGTTATAGATTAAGGCTTTGACAAACACCATGGTTTAGATACATGGCAGCAGCAGTTAGAAGGTTTTGAAATTCAACTAACGTGGTGGTGGTTGGCATAAAATAACAGCACACACACACACTGGACTTATCAGCAGTGACAAGTAGAAGCTGGTCCATCACATACGAAGTGGGAAGACTCTCCACAATGATTGACGCTACACCTGTCCTAATGAACAGCAGTTGATAAATAAGGGATATTAGGATGTTAATAACCCAAGATTTGGGACGCAGGTGGTGCTGTGGGTTAAACTACAGAGCCTAGGACTTGCCGATCAGAAGGTCGGCGGTTCGAATCCCCACGACAGGGTGAGCTCCCGTTGCTCGGTCCCTGCTCCTGCCAACCTAGCAGTTCGAAAGCGCGTCAAAGTGCAAGTAGATAAATATGTACTGCTCCAGTGGGAAGGTAAACGGTGTTTCCATGCACTGCTCTGGTTCGCCAGAAGCAGCTTAGTCATGCTGGCCACATGACCCAGAAGCTGTACGCCGGCTCCCTCGGCCAATAAAGCGAGATGAGCGCCACAACCCCAGAGTCGGTCAAGACTGGACCTAATGGTCAGGGGTCCCTTTACCTTTAACCCGAGAGTTAGGCTCTCTGGAAAGGGCTACAGCTCTGTGATGGAGCAGTAGGTCCAAGGTTCAATCGACGTCATCTCTTATGTAGTGCTGGGAATGTCTCTTGTCTAAAACTCTGGAGAGCCACAGCCAGTCAGTGTGGAAAGATACTAAGCAAGATGACCCAAAGGCTATAAAGCAAAGTATAAGGCAGCTTTTCTTGCACCTAAGTCAAGTTCTTGGCAACTGAGGCTGGCAGAGGCATTTCTAGCACTGTCTAGGCTGTCCATGTTCTCCTCTGCTATTTCAGACGAGCAACAAAAAGTCCTTCACGTTTTGCCAGAACATCTGAGAAAGGCAAAGCTCCTTCCAAATCACCATCAGACTCGCATCCTTGGCCTGCAATATCCCAGGCTCTCATGTATCGCTGCCGAAATCAAATATGCAAGTCAATGTGTGTTGTGTTTGGAAAATTCTCAGGTACGCACTTTGCTATTCTGCTTATGCTGGAATCTTCTTTTTTTTTCTAAATCAAATAAAAATATATACCCAGAACACTTTCATCTTCTTCCATGAAGCGCTGCTCCTTTTCCATCTCGGATTAATGTGTGTGAGTCACAACCCTGTCTCCTATCTGCTCCTAGGAAACAGGAGGAGGAGGAGGATGCAAGCTGAGCCTCCTTTTACTGGCAAAAGGTAGATCTTCAAGCTTGGTTGTGCAAAGTTGGTTGAGCTGGCCACTGAGCTAGTGTAGTGTAATGGCTGAGAAACTCAGTTATGAACCCATAAATGCCCATTTCAAACTTTTACTCTGCCATGACCTCACTAGGTGGCCTTTGGCAACTTATTCTCTCTCTCTCTCTCTCTCTCTCTCTCTCAACATCAGGGTGAGTATGGATGATCATATATTGGCTCAGAAACTGAGATATGACCTTCTGACCTGGACTCTTTGCTCAGGCCAGCCAACTAGGATTTTTTTCTTCCATTATCTAAAGTTTCCCAGTTTGTTTGAACTATTGCTGTGGTTTACAGCTTCAGAACAAGCCAGGAAGGCTGCTACCCAACTTCAAACCATGAGTTAATATTCAGACTTGTTCCAAACAGTTAGCCATGGTTTACTGATTCATATGAAATGGCAAACTACAGTTAATGGAAGAATCCCTGCCTAGTTTGCTTCTTTGCACAAAGGACTGCAATATGCTTTATATCTTGGCTTTTAAACCAAGATATAACCATCCAAATGCAGTTCCACTCTCCCCCTCTGCAATGTGGGGAAATAATAATACTGGCTTACTTTACACTGTGGGTAAATCTAATAATATTTGACATCTACTCAGTGCTTTCGGGTGTTCAAACTGGTTCATGTGCATTAGCTAGTTGTAATCCTAAACTTGACAGGGTTGTTAAGGATTACAACTACCGTACATAATGCACTCCAAAGTGCTAAACATATGTTAAGTATTATTATTATTAGATTCACCCACTGCCATATTTGCAAGGAGGAGAAATGTTCTAAAATAAAAGCCTTTTCTTAGTGGCTTGATGGCATGGCATCTAAAATGACATTTTCAAGGGTTCTCTTTCTCCGCTGAAAAACTGGAACAAAGAAAGCTGTCCTATAACAGGTCAGACTACAATTTGTCCATCTGTCCCTGTGTTATCTATGCTGAACGATTCTGGCTTCA
The DNA here is from genome assembly GCF_964106915.1 of Podarcis gaigeae. Lineage (NCBI taxonomy): Eukaryota > Metazoa > Chordata > Lepidosauria > Squamata > Lacertidae > Podarcis > Podarcis gaigeae. The sequence goes on from NC_139680.1 coordinate 93,693,121, forward strand.
TTTGCACATTATGAGAAACCACACTTTAGGGCTTCACCACAACTGCACCTTTCAGGTCCTTTTTACTCCACCGTGCTCTTGTATAGATGGAACAAACCACGATCCTTGGCTTAGTGTTGTACCCAAACCAAAGATAGTGGTTGCTTTTGCTCCAACAAGCCACGATCGGTTAGATCAGAAAGAGACTGTGGTTTGTTGGGAGCATATTAAACATAATCCCCAGTTCAGATGGTAAAACAAGCAGGAATTAAGTCTCAACAAAGCCCCAAATTTGTGTGCCCCTTCCTCTCCTCCTGCCATGTGCCCAAGAGAAGGCCTGTGTTCACATTTAGTGTCACTTTCCATGAATGTTGGCTTGTCGTTACGTACGCACAAAAGATTGCAACTTAAATTGTAGGGAGTTTAACAAGACAGTTTCTTGAACGGTAGGCTGACGTATGCTTGCTTGTTTTAAACCATCGTCTCTAATTTGTACATCTCAACAAGCCAAGAATTTGGAAAGTGAAGCTAACAGCAAACAAACCCCTTCTCCGGCCAGTGTGGAAAGATAGAAGGCTTAGGCCTTTTCCAGCTCGTGCACATAGCACTAAATCGTAGTTCAGCATTACCTGTGAACTAGCCCACTTACAGAGCTAGTAATGTGCCTAACCTCTTTGCTAGCTTATATAAAATCATCATTTTACTTTTTGCTGGCTCCTTCCTGCCCATTTGCTTATATGTTCTAGATATAGGGAGTCATGAAGCAGAGAAAGGGAACATAGCATTGGGATTTGCTTTTTGAACTAGCCGAAATCTACACAAACATTCTCAGTTCAGTATGTAGGTCATAATATTTGAGGATTCTGGGGGCCATCCAGCAGGTTGGGAGGGAACTTCCTCAAGTCTCCAGAAATTGCACCACTCCTCTCGGCTACAAAAGTGAACACATGCCTCAGCCCCGACTTCAAACGCTAGAGGAGGAGATGAGTGAGGAACTTGGGTTTTTTAAAAGAAAATAATGAATTAAAACCAGAAGCCCACTTTATTCTTTCACCTGGACATTTTTCTTTTAGAATACGCAGGAGTAAAAAAACACCTACTCTCAAAGGAAGCGGGGCCCTGCAGTGCTCTGGGCTTGCCCTCATTCCAATCAAGGAATCATGGCTCAGTGGTAGAACATATGCTTTCAGGCGGTCCCAGGGCCAATTTGCAGCATCTCTAGGCTTGCGTGGTGTCAGGGACTGGCTGGACAAAGAGGAGTGGGGTGGCCCCAGCTGGAGAACCCCCAAGGGAAGGGGACTGGTGGTGGGATGGCGATGAGTGGTCAGATAGAGAAGAGGGAGCAGGCTGGAAGGAGGTGTCGGAAGGTGAAGAGGTAACAGGGTTTAGTGAGCAGGAAGAGGCTGCGACAGAGAGCAGTCCAGAATCAGAGGCAGCTGAAGAAGCCAGGGAGGTTCCTCCTCCTCTGAAACCAGCTTCCCTCCCCTGTGGTCTCCCAGAACACAGAGAGGAATGAAGAGGGAAGAGCAAAGAGAGGCAAGACGAAGCTGCCTCAGGTTGCTAGAGAAGGATCCGAGGGGGGAGTCTTAGAGAGTGGTTGGAAGGCAGGGACCTTCAGTCCTTGCAACTGCCTTCTTGGGACAAGACCTACTGTGATCACTAGGCCTGAGCTGTTTTGGATTCTTTGAATAAAGAATTAACTTTACAGACACTGGGTGTTTTATTGCTGTCTTGCCCCTGACTCCGGCTTCTGACAGCTGATGCAAAAGATCTCTGCCAGAGTCTGCAGCGTTGCTACCAGTCAAAATGGCAAATATTGGGGAGATGGAAAAAATAAGTCTGGCCTGGCACAGTGCAAGTTCCTATGTAGTCCAGGTGCAAAGCTGTGAACCCTGGAGAAATGTATTTGTGGATGGCTACTCTGGGCTCACAGGAGTTCTTTATTCCAATACACCTCCCAGAAGTAAGTCACATTAAGTTCAATGGGGCTTACTCCCAGGTATAGGGTCACAGCCTGCATAAATTTATTTTCAGTCAGTTAATTGCCTGACACTGACAGGTATCTTGCAAGCACAAAGTTATCTGGACTGAATCATGATTCCACCACAGATAAAACTCTATGATGCTGAAACTGGAATAACCTGGTTCTATAAGGTTAGGTAACAGGCACACCATGCATTTAAAACACACTGCTTCCTCCACAGAATTCTGAGAACTGTGATTTGCCAGCGGTGCTGGGAATTGCTGTGAGGGATAAACCACAGTTCCCAAGATTCTTTGGAGCTTTAATAATAATAATAATAATAATAATAATAATAATAATAATTTATACCCCGCCCATCTGGCTGAGTTTCCCCAGCCACTCTGGGCGGCTCCCAATCAAGTGTTAAAACCAGTACAGTGTTACATATTAAAAACTTCCCTGAACAGGGCTGCCTTAAGATGTCTTCTGAATATCTCTTTGACATCTGATGGGAGGGCGTTCCACAGGGCAGGCGCCACTACCGAGAAAGCCCTCTATCTGGTTCCCTGTAGCCTCACTTCTCACAATGAGGGAGCCGCCAGAAGGCCCTCGGCGCTGGATCTCAGTGTCTGAGCTGAACGATGGGGGTGGAGACGCTCCTTCAGTTATTGTGTAGATGTGACCCAAGTCTTACAAATAAGGCATGAGAGTAGGGTCCAGGCACCTTACTCACTATGCCACCAGGACAGCACTGAGGCTTGGGGAGTTAATAGCCTGATCTTTGCTGAGGAACAGTGTCACCTATATAATGGCCAAAAAGGGCAGAGTGACTCATCAGCCCAGCCAGACCATGTGACATTGGGATTCAAGAGTGGTTGGAAGCACTACAGATACTTCTTCAAGGTTGCTTCCAGAATTTGACCACCAGCTCATTTTAGAGCAGCCGCCCAGAGTGGCTGGGGAAACTCAGCCAGATGGGCGGGGTATAAATAATAAATTATTATTTGTTATCTTTAGCCCATGGGATCCTTGTCTGTCCACTCTAAAGCCTGACCTCTGACCTCTCCTCAACCATGTTGCTTGTCTGTGGTCCTGCCATGACCCAAGATCAGGCAATCTGACTTACTTCACAGAGCTGAGTTTTTCTTATGTATTGCTAGGACAGTGGGCTCCCTCTTTGAACAAACACTCACAGCTTCATTATTATAGCTGCCTGTGTCAAAGGACTTGTAGCTACAAGTGTAGTTCCACATCCAAGAAAATGCTTTGAACACCACTCTCTCCCACATCACTCCTGGGAAACCAAACCAAACCCGGAGGTAATAAGAAGAGGACAGATAGTTACTCTTCTTACATTGTATGAAATATAAGGCACAGTTGAAGCATGCTGTGCTGGGGGAAAGACAAATTGAAAACATTTTGAATTATTTAGAGAGCTAAATAAACTTTCTCCAAATCCAATTTTCTCCAGCAGTGTCACAAGAACCACAAAGCCGTCATCCATGACAAACTTGGTAGTGTTGAAATCAAGGAAATGGCAGTAAAACGACATTCTCAAGCTATTTCACAATTCAGCTGGGCTCATTATACTGTTGTGTTTATGTGTCTCCACCTTAGTGCAGGGGAGTCCACCCCAAATCTGCTTCTTTCAACCCTCACAATGTTCTTGCTTTTGTAAAATGTTTTTAAACAATAAAACCCTAGAAACATTTTAACTGTTTCTTGATTAACCTCCAGGGACATCTGGATAACTGGAAATAAATGTGTGTGGGATGGAGAGATGAATAAAATCATGATGAACAGCATGCTGGTGATAGTAATTATTATTACTAAAGTAATAATTTACATTTACGGAAAACTCAAGCCTTTAGCTATATAGCCAAATGAACTTCAGTTTGAGGGTTCTCCTGAAAACTAAACTGAATAAATTATTTTTATAACTTTTTAAAACCAAGGCCCGTGCCTGATAGGAGTGGGGGTAGAATATAGCTTTAGTGATTAAAAACAACAACAACTGCTGGACTGCATCCCTCTATTTGTCCATAATGCAAAACTGTATGTAATACTATCCTGCCAACATCCTTCAATAGTGTACTGCAATACTACTCCACAGAGCACAGAACGACACTCTGCCAGCATGCCATTTAACCTGTCTACTCTAATTCACGGTTTCTTATCCTTCTTCCATGGTCATTATTTCTTGATCCCTTTCCCGTAATCCAGTCACAGTATCCAAATCCTTCAGTATCCATATCCTTCTAGCAACGTCATGAAGGGGCATGCATTGGAAGCTTCCTTAATAAAGGACTCAGACCAGTGGTCCGTCTAGGTCTTTACAACGACTAGCTACAGATCTCGCTATGGTTTCAGATTATTTCAAAGAACAATGGAAACTGTTAGCTCTATCATAGTAAAAAGGTAAAGGTACCCCTGACCGTTAGGTCCAGTTGTGGACGACTCTGGAGTTGTGGCACTCATCTTGCTCTATAGGCTGAGGGAGCCGGCGTTTGTCCACAGACAGCTTCCAAGTCATGTGGCCAGCATGACTAAGCCGCTTCTGGCAAACCAGAGCAGTGCACGGAAACGCAGTTTACCGTCCCACTGGAGCAGTACCTATTTATCTACTTGCACTTTGACGTGCTTTCAAACTGCTAGGTTGGCAGGAGCTGGGACTGAACAACGGGAGCTCACCCCATTGCGGGGATTTGAACTGCTGACCTTCTGATCAGCAAGCCCTAGGCTTTGTGGTTTAACCCACATCGCCACCCTTCTATCATAGTAGTTTCTGTAAATAATTCTTACTCCAGAGCTTGGTTTAACTGTAAACCCTACGAACGCAAGATTTTTAACTTTAGCATGTGCATTTCTCATTTCTTCTGTAGTGGCGTATATTAGATACATTTACTAAAGGAAAAGGAAGCCTGGGTGTGTGGTAGGTACCTGGACAAAGAATTTGCTTTCCAGCTGTAGCCTGGGTGCTGCTTTGTTTGGAATGTGAGGCAGAAAATAGCCTGGTCAGGTAACCTCCAGGTGACATTACTGCAAATGTGTTGTATGTGGGGCTGCCTTTGAATCGACTTGGGGATGGGGTAGGGATCAGTAATACAAACAAATGTCTACATCCACCTGCTGATGCACTTCACATTATCTGCAGAAGCCTTTCCTGAATCTCCCTCCTCAACTGTCTGAGGTAAGGCTGGCAATGACTAGGAATGGGTCTTCTCAGATTGGGTTCCTGTCTTCTGGGTTGTTCAATGCAAGGAGACGCCTGCATTTTCAGGAGGCTGGAGAGGAGGAGTGCCAAAAGGCAGAGCTGAGGAAGGCTGCTGAAGACAAGGTGGCGAAGTATCAGATTGCTTGGGAAGTAACTGGAGGAAGGAGGAGAATTAGGAAATTGTGGGGAGGCAAAGGACTTCAGCCCCACATTGGGGCAAGATCTACCAGGAAGAGTTGCTGTGCTCACTGGGTCTGGCCTCCTGAGCTGTCTTGCTTCTTTGAATAAAGAGTTAACTTCACTGGCACCATGTGAGTCATTGCTGTCCTGCTCCTGACAGTTGTTTTGGTTTTTAATCAAAAGCTTTTATTGTTTTTTGTTTGTAAATAATGATGATGATGATGATGTGACTTTGTTAGTCATGCTGGAAACACATGCATTGAATGGCAGGATATAAATGTATTAATTAATTTAAAATATTTACTGGTCAACAATACTATACAGTGGTACCTCGCAAGACGAAATTAATTCGTTCTGCGAGTTTTTCCGTTCTGCGAGTTTTTTCGTCTTGCGAAGCACGGATTCCCTGGGTATTAACGGTTTTAAGAAAAGGGAAACAAACTCGCAAGACGTTTTCGTCTTGCGAAGCAAGCCCATAGGGAAATTCGTCTTGCGAAGCAACTCAAAAAACGAAAAACTCTTTCGTATTGCGAGTTTTTCGTCTTATGAGGCATTCGTCTTGCGAGGTACCACTGTATAGACTAACTTCACTGCTTGTTGGGCTGCCTGAGTCCATGTAAAAGATGACTTCCATCCTTGAAAGCAAATCAAAGAACTTAACAATACACTTTTAGTTTTGAAGCAGAGTTGGACCTGTTTTTCTACCTTTTCCGAAACAGCATGTGTTTCTGGGTTTAAAATGCCATGGTATACCTGCATCAGCAAAAGTGGCCATCTTCATCTGCTCCACCTGCAATAAAACATGTCTCTCCCGTATCTCTACAGCCACAGCGGGAGCTATAACTCTCCAACAGTTTAACTTCATTCCCAAAATGTGAGCTCTTTCATTGTCTCCTGAGACAGGCGGTTGCCAACCAATATGCAAATATCAATAGTACCTGCTGGGCTTCTATCTCCCCTTGTAAGGTTCCTTCTTAAAGATATTTGAACTCGACTCTGGCTTTTGGCACAGGTTAGGTTTTCAGGTGTAAATCTAAAAACGTAGAAGGTAAAAGAAACACGTGGATTCAGGTTTGCCACTGTGTAATGGCAGCTTTCCACAGTTGTCTGCACTGCTATTAAAGCAGGAACATGAATCTCTGTTGAGAAGTTCTCCTGCACTGGCTCTATTTCAACTAAGAAGTTCTTGAATTCTGGGGTAGGGTAGTCATTAGAGTGGTATAGTCAATTTCAGTAGCAATTATTCCACTTGACCAGTGGTTCGACTGAGTTATGAACCCATTTTCCCTTGGAAAAGCCTTATTCCCAGGATATGGTCTGAAGGCACATGAGGCCACCACCTTGTTGAAGCTAAGCAGATCTGGATCTGGTCAGTGTCTGGATGGGCGGCCACCTGGAAACCACATGTGTGCCAGCTTGGAAAAAAGGATGGTCTATAATGGCAGGAAAATAAATAAATAAATACATAACTAAATGTTCCTCCCTCTGAGCACTGAGTCACTTCCCTCCTTAATTAATTCCTTACAATAAAAACATCCCTTGTTCTTTGATTTATGAGTTATTTTCAATAAAACTTTTTTTTTTTTTTTTTTTTTTGCAGCACCTTCCACAGACTGCAGTTTTGAAAAAGCTAATATGTTTGTCTTGTCTGGAGATAACTGGCAACTTGCTCCAATTCCTTTCAGTTCTAAAGCCTGGGAAACGGCCATATTTCTTCTTTTAGAACTGCAAAGATGGTCAAACACAATGCAGGATTCGTGACATCGGACTGTCACAAACAAAATCAGCTTATGGCAGCCATTTCCAGTTGTTGTAATTCTAATTACTAAAGCAAATGAACGGAAAATGACTTGGGCTCATTATTCATTTGCTGATCCTATTTTTGAACGCAAATGTTCCAGCGATGATCAAAGAACTACCTTCCCCATTTCCATCCTTGGAAAGTATTGTGGCTAGATGCGCTATGTGCAAATGTATGCTTTCGCATACAAGGTTATTTCCTACAGAGTTTCAAACCAGCATAATAGGAATTTTGATTTTAATTGTTTGATCCAATAAATTTATTCCACCATCAGCAGGGCACTGTTTCAAATTCCTTACTCTGGAACAGGCAACCCTTTCAATAAATGAAGATATATAAATGAATATAATCTAGATTTCCTCCACTTCCCCCACTCCCAGAGGAGAGGTGGCAACCCTAGTTACAAGGACCAATCCAATGTTGCTTATGTTTGACAGCAGTTAAGGCTATCCAAGACACACATAGAGTTTGGCAATAGCTCTGAATACCTGGATAATAGTACTGCATCTTTAGGTGCTGACCCTGCCAATGCAGCTGGGATGTTATTGGGTTGTTTTTGTTTTCATTTTGATTATGTATTTTGTGGTTTTGTATTCTGATTTTATCCTGTGAACTGCCCTGAGACCTGCGGGCATAGGGCGGTATACAAAATTTAATAATAATAATAATAATAATAATAATAATAATAATAATAATGCAATTTATTGGGCAGTTTGTAACAGCCCTTTTGTGAAAGATGCAAAACTGCTACCAAGGGGACAAGTTCGCATCCCCTTGCCTCTCTTCTACCAAGGCAACCAGGCTAATGCTCCCCAAAGGTCTGGCCCACAACGTTCTGCTATTTGAGGAGCACCAGCAAAGTTCTGCATTCCCACATCAAGGTGCACAGTACCTACAGTTAGCCAAGTTAATTCCACAAGTTTCTCTCCCATCCCTGGCAGTAAAAAAAGCAATACAGTTGTACCTTGGAAGTTGAATGGAATCTGTTCTGGAAGTCCGTTCAACTTCCAAAATGTTCGGAAACCAAAACATGGCTTCTGATTGGCTACAGGAAGCTCCTGCAGCCAATTGGAAACCGCGGAAGCCCCGTCAGATGTTTGGGTTCCAAAAAACATTTGCAAACCAGAGCACTCACTTCCGGGTTTGCAGCATTCAGGAGCCAAATCGTCCGAGTACCAAGGCGTTCGGGATCAAATGTACGACTGTAATACTAAGTTAAAAGGTAAACAACTCCTTGCCCTTTCATAACTGCCTAGTGAGATGGCTCTGGTTCATCCTCTCAAGGACAGAAAGTGAATGTGGGTGTGGATCTAAATATACATCCCACTGGATGTTGATGGTGGGGCACTGCAACGCTGGGTTTTGGGTCAGTGGGGTGGCCTTGCTCCCCATTTTATGTATGGTGGTCCAATATGTGACAAATACATGAAAGGGGCGTGAGGTGTAACCCCATCAAGTTGTAGGGAGTTGAACCAGATCACCCTTGTAGTCCCTTCCAACTGTACAATTCTGTGATTCTATGTTCGCTACAGGATTCCTGATGGCTAATAGGAGACAGTGAAGGCACCCTTTCATGTATAAAAAAGGAAGGAGGAAAACAAAGCAAAAACTAGGCACGTAACCACTATCGGACATGAAAAAATGTGAGAAAACATGGAAGGTAAATTCATACACATCTCCCCAATCCACTCAGATGGGATTATACTAAACTTGTGACATGCAGATTGGCCCTGAATCCCTACCAGCCCACACAGCAGAAAACAGGAACCACAGATTGCAATGGATGGCACTCTCCAAATAAGGAAAATGGTTGTGCTGCCACAGGAAGCCAAATCACCACATTTTTGTTTTAAGTTAGGCCATGGCTTATCTTTCCTTCTTTTTGAGAGAACTGTTTCTCACATTCTTTTGCTGAAGTAGGATCACAGTCCCTAAGTGAATGTTCCCCTTGCCACTCCTCCTTTACAAAAGGAATCAGCAATTGGAGGCTGTAAATGAGGGGTGAACATTGTAACCCAAGAAAACAACACAACACCAATTTGACAAAAGCACCAACTCCATCTATATCAGAGCCACTCTTTTGTTCTCTCCCTGCTCTCCTCCTCCCCCTCCCCGCCCCCAAACGGTCTTTCTGCATTCCCAGCTGAAGTGAAACCTGGTAAATATTACACTTGCAAGAAAACAGGTTTGGAATTTAAAGCATCCAGGCAGAGTCTCTTCTTGGCATTCAACTGCACAGACATGGTTGCCTGGTGCCAGACTGTATTCAACCGGCTGCAGAGAATTCAGATAAAGACATTGAACCTGTGGCCATAAAAGCAGCTTCTGTGCTCAGTGATGCAAAAGTTACTTCCTAGTGACTTTACACAGCAATACCAGTTTGTGCACAAACTACTTTTGCTGTTGCCTAGAAGAATACATGTTTAGGAAGAAGAAGAAGTGTGCATGCACACAAAAGCTCATACCGATAACTAACTTAGTTGGTCTCTAAGGTGCTACTGGAAGGAATTCTAATTTTTTTTTCCAACTATGGCAGACTAACAGAGTGCTCACTGGAAGGACAGATCGTGAAGCTGAGGCTCCAGTACTTTGGCCACGTCATGAGAAGAGAAGACTCACTGGGAAAGACCCTGATGTTGGGAAAGATGGAGGGCACAAGGAGAAGGGGACGACAGAGGACAAGATGGTTGGATAGTGTTCTGGAAGCTACCAGCATGAGTTTGAGGAGTGCCTGGCGTGCTCTGGTCCATGGGGTCACGAAGAGTCGGACACGACTAAACGACTAAACAACAACAACATGGCAGACCAACATGGCTACCTACCTGTAACAAGAAAAACCTTGACATGGAAGACCAGATGTCTTTCCACATGTACCTACCTGGGACCTGAAATCTATATTCAAAGTTCTTCTTTGGGGACCTCTTTTACAAGTTAAAGGGGATTTTCCAGTGGTGGAACCCTGGTAGTGGAATATACTTCCCAGGAAAGCTCACCTGGGACCCTCTTTGGACTGCAATTCTATACCACTACCCAGGAGTGCAGCAAAGTCTTGTGGCTCCTTGCCTGGAAATAATTCTAAGTGACACAACTGAGTAGACATGTCTAGGATCATACTGCTATTGTCTTTTCAGGACCAAGTGAAACTCCTCTCTTCTTAAGCTTTCAAAAGCTAGCTGCAACTTTTTCTTAGCTGTTTTATTCCCTGCTCTTTCATCTTGCTCTGTATTTTAGCTTGGAGCTGTTTTAATGCTGCAATCTGCCTATTGCGCTGCATATTTTTATAGTTGTCTTTAAACTGTTTTTATTTTGTGAGCTGCCCGGAAACTAGCCCTGGTGTATGAAAGGGCAATGCAACCAGTACGGTATACTCCCAGCAAGCAGCCCCAATCAGAGTCCCCCAAGGGAGTGCAGCCTTTGACAGGAGAAATAAAACCCCACCTCTACCGTTCAGGTTACTAAACAGCTCTGGAGAAAAGCTTACCCTGCTGAAGTGAGGAGGGATACAGTACCCTGAAATATAAAGGGCATCCTTCAGTCAGCTAGGCTGGGAAGCATGAAATTGTGCTAGAGGTTGGAGAACTGATGAGCTCTCCCAACATATGAGCAAGGACCCCCTGACTGCAGTGCTCTGAAAATTCACATGATGCTGTCATGAAATTCATCTTATGCATCATGAATATTTACAACGACGTATGTTTCAGAAGTCCCTTTTCTGGTATTTTATGTCCCGGACCTGGAAAAAAATGCTGTCTAATTCAGCTACATCTGGAGAGAATTAATCTCCAACACTGGCACTCAGTGGGTCAGAGAAACCTAGAGGGAAGGCCTGGCTTGCACACCGGGTGTCTGTAGCAAATCTCCCACTGAGCTGGAAAGTGAAGAGAAGGGAGACCCCAGTGTTTGACTCAATGAGGCTAAAGCAAACAGAAGAGGAAAGCAAACAAGCAAAAGATAAGGTGGCAAACTGAATGCAGATGCAAGCTCCTAACGTTTTGTGCTGTGGAGCACAGGGCAGTCGACACTGGGCTTTATTCAGGAATCCTTTAAATTAAGTCAAACTCCTGCTCCCCAAAAACAGTGCAAAGTCATGGTCTTCTTTCAAAGCTGAGAAGTTATTCAGATGCAGAGGTAAAGGAAACCTGGGCAGGAGAAAGCTCAGGAAGCACTCCAGAGTGCAGCAGGTGAGTTACCTGTAAAATGTCTTAGGCAAAGAACCTGACTGCTAGGGTAGGGAAAGGAAACACCCCTGTGTTGTCAAACTCCAACTGCAATCAGTCCCTGCCAGCATGGCCAATGGTCAGGGATGATATGAGTTGTGGTTTGGCAGAGAGTTGCAGTTTCTCCATCTCTCTGCTAGGGAGACATTAAATACCATTATACTGGTGATTCAGAAACCCTTTGCAGAGAGGAGTTTTGAGGCCTTGGAAAACCTCAGTGATCCTGGGCCCTATCAAGGAAGGTTTGAGCAAAACTAGATAAAAGAAGACCACCACCTCAGTGAGCCAGCTGCCATCCCATTTCCAACTACCATAGTGTGTCATTAGTTTAAGGCAGTGGTTCTCAAACGTTATTCTCTGGACCACACTTTTCTCTGATAGTTCATATTTGTCAGAGTTGAAATTCCCTGTTCACAACAATATGTCATGGGGAACTTTAGAAGAATAGCCAATGCTCTTGGAGTCATGTTTCTGGTTGTAAATCCAGATTTTTAAAATTTATTTTGATACTATACTACAGGCAACTCCCAATTTTTGTGGGGTTACGTTCCAAGGCACCTCATGTTTAAATGAAATCATGTATATTTGAAACACCACTGAAAATGCCAGCAAACCCCCATTCCACCCTGCACCTCCCCTTTTTGTGACATTTTCTGGTCACTTCCGGATTTGGTGTGATGCGCATGTGCGCAGTGAGTCACATATTGGATGTGCCTAAACTGGTCGCTGCCTGTATACTATGCTATATTACAGCTAATGTAATAAATCAATTCCAAACTGGCTTGTCAGGATAAGCCATAGTTAAAACTAGCCACATTTCCAAGTTTTGACATGATGACAAACCATATTTAGTTGAAGAAAGGAGCAGATGCTTCATTTCTCTTCCTCATGGCCATTCCAGAGGTGGGACAGTAGGTTCACGCATCTAACACCAAACTATGGTTTACTAATATGTTCAAATGGAAACACTGAATAAAGAGGAAAATAAACTAGTTTTACTTTTTTATTTCTGCAACCTGACTTGCATATATATTTCCACAGAAATTCTATCCTTCCATGACAATTTGCTGAATATGCACATTAGAACAAGCCTACCCACTAAAAACCACTGGAGCCCACTGGCTAAAAAACAAAACAAAAAAACCCAACCAAAAGCAAACTCTAAATGGCCTCTTTTCATTATTTATCTATAAATCTCAATTGCCACCTTGAGTTGCACTTTGCCCATTCAAACCAATCAATTCAATGCACATTTTGTCAAAGTTACCCAAATACCTCCTTTCGGCATGTTCCTCGACACTAAAAGAATTACGTACAGAACACTGCTGATTTGACAAGAAGAACTATTTGTCCTTTGTAAAGAAAAATGGCGACCACAGCAGTGGAGACAGAAAAAGAAAACAAAAACCTTCCCTTGAAGTGAACGGGTGAAGGCAAAGTAGTGCAGGCCCCAAATAAGGCTGAAGGGATATGTTCACAGAAAGCGAATGCCTCTCCTAGCCCAGCCCCCCTTTCCCTCAAGTGGATGAAAAGTTAATATTTCAGGCAAAGGCTCCAGGGATCTTGGTTAGCTCAAGGTCAGGCATGATATTCTGCGAGACTACTGGGTCAGCAGCTGGAAACTTAAACAGCTGCTGAATTCATTCAGTATGCAACTATCAAAACAGCACCATTTATGCTTCTATCAGGGTAGATTCATCCCTTGGATAGCCCCGCACACCCTTGAGATCTGCTTCAAAAATGGAATTTCCATCCTAAAGAAAGTTCTGGTGTGCCAAAGGTTTTCTTCGTTCTTAATGGGGACAGAATGTCAGAACATTTCCATTTAAAAAATAATAAATCACAGGCCAAGCGCATAAGAAATGGAGAGGTAGGGTTTCTCTTCCCACACTGTTTGACTAAAAGCATTCTGAAGTAACTGACTGCTGCTTCTGATCTAGTGTGCTAATAAAAACACCCAACGTTGGATAAACAACTGCAAATAGATTTCCTTATGTTCTCTTTCCCAATTTTCTCTTCTACTTGGCAGTAGTACAGTGATCCCCAGCTTAGAGGACACCCCACAGATAGTGGAGTTAAAACTCTCTTACACAGAAAATTTATAAAGGTACTCCCTGAACCCACACAAAGACATCATACAACAACCTTTAATAATCAAGAGTACTTTTGTTTTTAATTTATTTCCCAGGGACATAGTGTCATGAGACATTCGTCTGAGATAACCTGACCACCTCCATTTTGATAAGGTTTCTAAATTTAAACATGTCTTGGAGCCCAGCTAAAAGAGTTCTGTGGGCTAACTGAAGGTGATAGGGATTTAATTCAACATAGATCTATGGTCCATCCCACAGCTGGGGTAACACAATGTATTTTTTTAAAGTTTCTCCATCACACATAGGGTTCTGGTATCAACACACGTTGGGGTGTGAACCACTTTATCCTGTCAGCTTAACATACATGCAATTCAGACTCTCATGCAGATTCATCTTCAACTTTGTTGATAACACAACTCGAGCAACAAACAACTAGTAGGTGTAGCTGATCAAATACTTGGTTGGTTAACGGGTGGTTGAGTCTCGGTGACCCAAAAGAGATAGTATGGATGAGGAGAAAAGAAAATGCAAGGCCAGGTCTTCCAGGCTGCAGCTCAAGTGGCCGAGAGCAAGGCCATTGGGAGTCTGTTCTTCTGAGGAGAACTGAACTGATCTAGATATCCTCCACAGGAACAGCTAATCAATGCAGGGCACTACATAAGAGTACAGTGGTACCTTGGTTTACAACCATAATTTGTTCCGGAGATCCAGTTGTAAACCAAAACAGGTTGTAACTCAAGGCGCGATTTTGCTAATGGGGCCTCCAAAAAGAAATGGGTTGTCATCCAGAAAAGGGACACACACTTCTGGGTTTGACATGGTTGTAATCCAAAACAGTTGTAATCCAAAACGGTTGCAAACCAAGGTACCACTGTAGATCCACAGGATGCTAACAGATCCAGAGGCGAAATGAAAGAAGTTCTAAATACAGAGACTGAGGGGGCAACATAACAAATAACAATGCTAAGCAGGGGCACAACATTTGCACATTGCATTCATTTATTCACCTTGCCTCATCCAAAATTCTTTGAGGCAACTTACAAGTACAGTCGTACCTCTACTTACGTATCCCTCTGGATACGGAATCTTTGGGTTATGGCCACAGCAAACCCGGAAGTGTATACTTCTGGGTTTCGCTGCACACACATGCGCAGAAGTGCTCAATCGTGTTGCGTGCGTGCAAAGAGCACCTCTATTTACATAATTTTCGGGGTGCGAATGGACCCCCATAACGAATTAAGTTCGTATCCAGAGGGTCCACTGTATAAAAATGAAGCAGAAAGAAGAAAAGGGCATTTTAAAAAAGCATAGTAGTGACAAGACAAAACACTCAAAGCAGTATAGGATTAGATGTTGAGTCCAAAAGGTGTTTTGAGTTCAGATCACCTGCTATGGATGCAAAGGCAAGCCTATCCTCTTCTTCCCCTTACAGCTCTGAACTGTGGGGTGCAGTGTTTTGTTTTCCCTGGGATCTCCAGCAGAAACTGAGGAAGACCCATGTCCGAAACTCTGGAAAACCATTGTCAGAGTAGAGAATACTGAGCTAGGTGGACCAATGGTTGGCTTGGTATAAGGCAGGTTTCTATGGTTCTATCCCAGTTATTAAATCGAAGTGGCTGGATTTAATCTGACTTAGTCCTGGTGATATCCCTCACCGCAATTCAGGGAAACAGCTCCAGGTCTTCAAGCGGCAATGGCGTTGTGCAAGAGAACACAGACAGCTCAATGTGCTTGTAAGGCTGTGAGCCCCATGCATTAGTATTCTGTTCACTGCATCACAGCTAATGGAATAAATTCAGGCTAAGTGCTGCTAGCATGAGCTTCACTCCTCTTCCTCCCTCTCCCCAGTAGACTGGGGACTAGAAAGAGCAAGGCAGAGGGAGAAAATTCTAGAAACCACACCTGGAAAGTATGCTATTTGGTACTGGCTGAATCCCAGCTCACCTGTGGACTCAGTGGGTCAAGTTACCATGCCTCAGCCTTATCTGTAAAATGGGAACAATAAATATGGTCTGTGGTGAGGTAAGGACACACTGGCACCCCAATCCTCAATGCACTGGTCTCCATCAGCAGGTGCCTGTCTGTGAAAGGACTTAGGCTGCTGAATTCTAATCCCCAGGTTTGCTCTGACATCCACTATAGTCCCACAAATTTCAGTGGAGCATATTTCCAAGTAAATATATTTAAGAGCATGGATGCTGACTGTAGTTTTGCACTGCAATCCTATACACGTCTACACAGAAGTTCAATGAACTCAGATCAATGGGCCTTATTCCCAGATAAGGTTTGCAGCCTTAAGCCTACTTGGAAGTGAAACAGAAGTCTGACTTTCCTGATAGAAGGGAGTTGGTTTAAGGAAAGCTAAATTATCTGCTAATGGCTGCTTACTTCCCTTACAGGTGAGCGTGGTTGCGGCCTGACGCAGCACCTCCTCCATCGGCCCGGACGCACCGCACCATTTTGTCTGTGTGCGTCCCCCTCTGAGGCTCACAGGTTCTCACCAACCCCCATTTCAAATTGGACCAATCCATGGCAGCCTTGGGGTGTGTTGCTTGGTGAGCGGACCTGAGTCAGGCAGGCTTCACTCAACTCCTACTATATATCTTGACTGACACTGTGCTCTTTATACAGTTGGCCAGGAGCGTCACTCCCCCCTTCCCCTCCCTACTTTAATTCCAGTGTGGTGTAGTGGTTAAGAGCGGTAGTCTCGTAATCTGGGGAACCGGGTTTGCGTCTCCGCTCCTCCACATGCAGCTGCTGGGTGACCTTGGGCCAGTCACACTTCTTTGAAGTCTCTCAGCCCCACTCACCTCACAGAGTGTTTGTTGTGGGGGAGGAAGGGAAAGGAGAATGTTAGCCGCTTTGAGACTCCTTTGGGTAGTGATAAAGCGGGATATCAAATCCAAACTCTTCTTCTTCTTCCTTGCTGCTTTAACCATTTTATTTTCAGCTAGGAGGGCTTTGCTTTGGTCTGATTTGGGACCAGGAAGGAATTGTCTCTGTGCGGCAGGTTTCGCCTTCCCCATATCACTATTCACAACTTGGCGGTTTAGGCCTTGGGCAGAATCCTATAGTCTTCCATCCAATCGGGGTGTGGTGAAGTGGTGACTCAACCCCCCCCCCCCAGTCTCTGCAATGGCGATAACAGGGTACCCCGTTAAATGGGTTTGTTGGGAAGCCTCTGTCCAAAGAACCAGTTGCGTGGGGCCAGTGGGCCACAGAGTCGCCATCTGCATAAACCTGGGGTTTGCGATGGATCTATTCCTGAATAGTCCCTGTCATGCCTCGGTTCCCACAACCCCAGTGTGGAGGGGCTGAGAGGGATATACGGCCAGTGCCTATGCCAAGGCTTCCTATATCTAAAGTCAATAAAGTTGCGGCCATTTAAAATCCCAGACTGTTGTTGTGTCCATTCATTTCCCCACTTTAGCAGTTAGGTGGGGACTCTGCAGCTGGGCACGCAATCACATGTGTTATCACATTTAGCTTGGCAATCTTTGCACACGAGGACATCTCAAAGGACTCCGACAGTGAGTGGGTCAGTAGCTCACCAGCATCTGACGAAGCACTCTTAATTCACAATGTTTGGAAAAACCCACACAGAGGAGATTATGGACATTGCTGCAGCTACTTGTGTGAAAGCAGATGCTAAATGCAAAATCTACTTTAGTCTACCAGAGGCATGCACGACTTGCAAAGCCAAAGAGCAAATCACTAGGCATGCCATGTAGCCTGCCAGGCGCTTGGCAAAACCTTTGCCATTTCTGCAGGCGACAAAGCCAAGCGCTTTATCGAGCTTCTGGTGTGCCACCATGGCTAATGGGCTATGTTAAGTATGGCACTGTGCTCTCTAGTTCTCCTGTTATCATGGTGCCACCCACTATGATTCCCAATAAGCTCACCTGGCAGTAAACAGTGGTGGTCCCACAGCTGCCATTTAATTCTTCGAGAACGCCCTGAACACAGTATCTTCCAGAGCACTGTAGAAAATCTAGCCAGACCTCAAAAGATCCTGGGAGAGATTTCCCCACTCCAAACCTCCTCAGCAATTAATACTGCCGTGTGGTTTCCTGAAACCCGCAACTGCTATAGTCTTGCCTGCTCATATCCAGACCAGGGGATACATTTGCATGTTCAAATTTTTCCCTACGGCCATGAAAGCAAGCCAGGGGCATGCCCTCCTGCTCTTGCCCCCACTGAAATGTGGCTTCCCCAGAAGACCCCCCTCAGGGGCAATTACTCCCATGTTCTTTTATTCACATAATAAAAAGAAGCTGCGATTTTAGCCATTTCAGCACCAGGGTCTTTGAAACACAAGCATGAAACACAAACTGAACTTACTTGCAGTGCAGTTATGACAACTGGCAGCACGATAGGAAAAAGTGATTCTGAATTCAGGGGCTTTTGCCTGCCTTGAAATGTACTTATACTTGGTTGCTGTTTATTTTGAGCGACTTTGATTAGCATGGCATTTTAAAGAGTTAATGTAAAGCAATAAAAGAGAGATGCACAAATTATACCACTGTTACTATTATCAGCGAGACATTTTGAGCACAGCCGTTTGAGAAGAGCCAGTTCATGCAAGGTGATACTGATGGTACTGTACTTCACAGCGACTTGGCATAGCAAATTTTCCCTTAACGAGTCCTCAAAATCACACTCAGGATGGAGAAATTCACTCTTAAGCTGGATGCCTGCCCCTTTGGCACAGGCTAACTTAACATTTTTACTCAATTACTATTTATAAAGGGGGGGGGTGGCGGCGAAGGAGAACCAAGGAGCTTTCCCTTTGTCTTTTTCAAAACGGGACCTCGATTGTCTAGTAATTTGTGAACAGAAAACGTTAAAATCGTCAGGGAAAGCGTAGCATCCTGATGGAGAAAGAGATAGAATGATGCAAGAGGTTTCTGTTGCACAGATAAATTCTGTTCATCAAACCTCCGCTCCCCGCGCTCTCTCTGCCAGGAAGAACTCCTGTTCTCTTTGGCACGCTGCAGCAATGCTGGCTTTGGAGAGTTCTCTAAGGGCTCCAAAGAACAGAATTTCCAAACCATTCCCTGGCTACAGAAGGAAATGAAAGTCAGTCATTTTCAAGAAAAGCAGGTTGGACTGTCCAAAGTTACTATTCTGCGCCATTAAAACCAACACGAAGTTTGCCACCGATGTCTATAGGTGTAGGACCGCACTCCAAGCAAACTTTAGGGGAAGTTTAGTATGTCAACCAAAGAACCAAATTCGAAAAGTTCTATGAAACTGAAAAACAAATGTAGGTGATGGCTAACTAAATGATGAATAAACCCAAGCCAAGTCACACACACACACACAAAATTGCAAATATTTTAACAGCAGTATAATCCTGGTGCTTTTAGTTTCTTTCCAAAAGTCACCAAAGAAACCAATGTACACTATAAGTAGACATTGGATTTACCTGTTTAAGGGGGGGGGGACTTGCTTGTAAATTTCGCCGTGAATTTTCCAAATGAACTATATCTCAGGCATTACCAGTACCTTTCATGACAATACAGAGAACAAATTTATAAGCCATGCAAATTCAAGTAAAAACAAGGGCAGGAGTCACCTAATGGGTCCCATCAGTAGAAGCCCTTTGTAAGGACTTCTGCTTGCTCAACAGGGTTTCCCCCTTGCTCCCTGCATGCCCCCCCCCCACCATCAGGAGAAGCCCAAGAACAGCACAAGGAGAGGGGAGAGGGGGAATCATTCCATCTGCACTGATGGAAGGATCAGAATAGCATGACAATGAATTCCTCCCCAAGTCTATAACAATTTGGATCTGCCAGCAAAACAGGGTTGTAGCCCATCCAATGCTAGCCTCTACCCAATAGTAGAGCCATTGAAATGAATGGCCGTGACTCATTTAAGTCCATCAACTTCAAGGGGTCTACACTGAGTAGAATGAGCAATGGCTACAACCCAGAGATACTGGTTAGTTACAATATCACTCATGGCTATACAGTGTTGTATCCATTTACAAACTGTGCATCAATAAAACCTTCTGTTCACACACAAGAGGGGGAACAAGGTGTCCACTGACCCCACCCACTGCATCACCCTGGAAAACTGTTAGTGCAAAGCCAACCACGGTTCCAGTGCACGTTCAAATGAAGTGTGTCAAATTACTTAAGTGTAAATGCCGGCCTTTGCATTATTATTGAGTTTGTATGGAGCTAGCCACTTCCAGCATTTGAGACCCAATTTCACGGTGTCAAAATTGCTAATGAATTCCGATTCAGCGGCTTCAGGTCAACATGTCCTTTGAAACTTTTTATTATTTTTTTATTGCTGGCGCACAGCAGCTACAGAATCTCCTGGAAGATCGAAACGCTCCCCAGCGGTGTTTTTCATGTTACTGGTTTGTGTCCATGTATAACGAGTGACCTGTTTGGCCTGTGTATAAATGGCAGAATGACACGGTTGGCAGGCGGTGCCTTGTATCAATGCGAATCCCAGATCATTTCAGAGTTACAATGTATTTGTTACTGTTTTGGAGACTCCCTGGTTGTACGCTTGGCTGATGTACGCACATGCACAAAATATTTTCTTCCATTCCAAAACAGGAATGATGTCAGTTAATTAGCAGCTATAGAAATGGCTGCTTTGAAAGTGTTTTGAGCAAAGGCTGCAGTCATTAAGTAGATTAGTGTGCTAGTCAGTCTTCCACTAGAACAGGAAACTATAGGGGCCTTTCCCATTTATATCAAGCATCCCCACATCAATCCAGATACATGGGACATCATATTTAGACTTTAAAAATCCTGTGCTCTGCCAAAAAAGTAACCATGAAAGCAAACAATTTTTAGACCATCTATGTATTCCAACATGGAAACCAGAGACAGAGGCTATACACTTCTTATTACAGGGGAGAGACCAGGAGCTCACCAAGACAGTAGCTAAGTTCCTCTATTTGATTTTTTGTCACCAAAGTACGCTACAGGATCCTTGCTGGAGACCCACAGAGATGAAATAGATTGCTCGCCTCTTCTTCCCTTGCAAATGACTGCACTGTACTGTTGAAATGGCGATGAGATCACACTGGCCTATTTATTCTGAATGTTTGTATGTGATGCCAATAAAGGTTTGATGATGATGATATAGACCAGCATGACTTTTTTCAGATGGAAATTCCAATGGAATCACAGAGTTGGAAGGGACCCCCAGGGTCTTCTAGTCCAACTCCTTGCAGTGCAAGAATCTTTTGCCCAGTGTGGGGCTCAAACCCACAACCCTGAGATTAAGAGTCTCATGCTCTACCAAATGAGCTGTGTTGGGGTAAATGCCTACCAAGAAGGACCAGTTCTTGACTTAGAAATGCTTCCTCACCCATCCCTCATTGGCGATCACTGGAAGTCATTAAATCAATGGTAACAGAGAAGTACTCTCTCACACAGAGTTCCTTTATCACAATATACCTTAGAGGACTGATCCCTGACACTGCACCCAGGTTTTAGGGTTAAATCCCTGTATGTCACTGGGACTGATTCACAATATGCCCAGAAGTCCTGCTTTGAGGCAGCCCAGGAAGCTCTGGTAGGTCATTCATAAAAGGTACCAATGGCAACCAAGCTGTTTGGTTTGTTTGTACCCTTAACAAACCTGATACTATGGACTTGGCTGGAATGGATGATCCCTTGGTAGGATTCAATACGCAAGGTTATGCAAATGGCCCAATGTGGACTACCATTTCCACTGCATCAGTTTACTTCCCAAGCAACTTCCTTGATATTATAGACCACGTCATGCAACTATCATCACGATTATCATCTGTTTATCCCACATGTTTATCCCACATAAAGCCAAACAACACATTTCTCCTTGGCACACATGCCTCGTTCTGAAATCATATTGCTTCTAAGATGCCTGGCAAGGCTTGTACTTCTGTTGCCAGCTGACTCCATTTCTCTCAGTCAAAAGAGGCTGGCGGATGTTATCCTTGCTTTTCTTTCTAATCATAGTTGCCTATTTGTAGCTCTTGGAAGATTTAATGCTTATGCATGTTAAAAAGGTGCGAGTTTGCATTTGTTCCTGGAGAGCCTTTCAGATATACAGCCCACTTCGACTCTTAGATGAGTAACAGCTTTGGGAGAAGGAATGATGGAAAGACATTAAAACATGTTTATTTGGAAGGTCTTCACGGTCAGATTATCATTTATTATGGGAAGGAGTGTGCGTGTAGAATACCAGAAAGGTACAGTGCATAAACTTGTGCTTATTTCCCTGAATTCCGAAACCACACGCCATTCCCATCTTGCTGCCATATGTTGCTACCAGATGACAACTGCTATCAAATGCTGCTACCAGTAACCTGCCACTCTGTTTATTTTTCCTTTATTTTTTTAACAGCTCATGTAGAACTACAGCTCTGATGGTAATTCATCAAAGGCAAAGAACCACATTTCAAAAAGGTGTTCCAAAATACCTCGCAACTGGGGCTCTTTCTTGAAAGGGTGACTACAAATGCACGGTGCCATTTCTTCAACAGGAGCACAACCAAGCCCAGATGGCACTCATTTTACTCCCTTTTGCCTGGCCAGATTGTATCATTGAACTGTGATACGGCCTCTCATCTGCCTGGATGCAGAGATTTTTTGAGGATGGCGGATAGAAACTTCTGGATTTTGCTTGGCTAGAATGTCACCTGTTGTACAAAGGTAAACATCGCATGCATTGCCCCACCCACCACTGGGCTAGCAGCTCCCCAAAGTCATGTGGCCTTCAGACTGAAAGAGATTCCCCATCCCAGCTCAAGTGACGCAATGAAGGCCTCACATGAAGCCACCTTATAGAAGTTCAGACCATTGCTCAGTGCAACAGAGCTCTATATTGTCTACGTTAACTGGTGGCAGCTTCCTAGGGTTTCAAAAAAGGATGTCTCCCAGACCTGCATGGAGATGCTAGAGATTAAATCTAGGTTCTTCTGCATGCAAAGCACAAGCTTTTCCACCAGGCTACTGCCAGGAGGCAAATGGCCACACCACTGCAAACCCATCGTGCCTCTGAATGGCAGTTGCTAGGAGTCACAGGTGGGCAGCAAGCAGGCATCCTACAAGTATCTGGTTGGCCACTATGAGAACAGGACACTGGACTAGATGGGACATTGGCCTGAGCCAGCAGAACGGTCTTATGTTCTTATGGTCAAAAATCCAGGGGGAGGAGAGGACATGGCGACGCTTATCTCGGCATCAGATCTACAACCAACCAGAACTTTGTGCAATCAGAAGTGCCATGTGGGTATCAAATTGCAAATGGCTGTTTGGAACTATTCTGAGAATAGCAGATGCAGATGGTGCTACAAGTATTCAAAGGAGTTGTGTGAGGGTTCAAACTGTGTATGGGTGTGAGTGGCCACCCACTCCCTGTGACCAGGAACCCTGTGCAATTGGGATTCCAAATTGTGGGAGAGACTACTGTCCCTGCTGAACTTCATTTTCAGTGAGCAAAAGGCCAGGGGAAGGAGGGGTTGGGGCAGTACACACAAGGATGGGGACAGGAACACACTGCACCACAGTTAGAGCTCTCTCACACATCGTTTTGGTTCTGCATGACAATTAAGGGCCAACTCTGATATCTGAAAGCAGCAGAAGGAAAAGAGATAGACATAGCTTTGAACGTCTAGAGCCTTGCTTTCTCCTCTTCTCTGCATGGGCACTGCCATAAATGAATGAGGGCAAGAAAGACAATACTGTGTGGTCATCCACTGACGGAAAACCGACACAGAGGAACTTCCTGCTTTTTACTGTAGCCAATATTCTACCCCCTAGAAGAGGTATTCTCAACCTGTTTGAGTTTAGAGGTTATAAATTGAAGCCAAATGTATAACAGTCCCTGATAATGCATGAATTAGACTTAGCGGTCATGGGTAAGAAGAATATCTACTTTTAAGATAGCAACTCAATACTTTCTGGCCTAGTGGAGATGTTCTTGTGTGCTTCATTTTTAAAAAGGGGGGATTGGGGCCTTTTCTTGCAAGATATATGAAAGTCCAGTGATCCCACATTTTTCGTCTGCTATTCTCCTTTCACCATAAATCTGCTTCTCCTGTTCTATTCTCTGCCCGCTGTCTTGTGTAACGCTAAACCATGGTTCAGTGCTATGTAGCCAAGCCTGAGTGAAGAGTCAGGCTCACAAACTACCCCACGTGGCAGGGAGGAATTCAGCAAGTATTTAGTTTCACTTTTTTAAGGATCTCGGTTGAGCATTAGTAATGGTTAGTTGCTAAACAACATGACTTCAAACCATGAGTTATGATGCTGGCTTTTTAAACTAACCATTGTTTGTTTTAAACAAGGATCCCTAGGTTTGAACATAAGACTAAGCTGGGATCCTTTCAAAGGTGAATTTTTATCTGCCAAACCCCTTCTCTTGGCCATGTGACAGGTAGAAAACCCAGCACTTTCCTTGTTCTCACTCAGGCTCATCCATGCACTGCTAAACCACAGTTAAATGTTACATGGTTAAAAGGCATATGGATACACCTTAGGTGTTACTGTGGTACCTCGGTTTTTGAATGTCTCCATTTTTGAACATTTCAGTTTTCAAACGCCGAAAACCCAGAAGTAAATGCTTCGGTTTTCAAACACACCTCAGAAGTCAAACATGCCATGCGGCTTCTGTACTGAGTTTTCCGTCTTGAGTTTTCGAACGTTTCAAAACTCGAACGATCTTCCTGAATGGATTACATTCGAAAACCAAGGTGCCACTGTATCTCTTTTTCTTTCCTTTGGCACCCCCCCCCCCATCGCTTTTGTGCATTTTAAAATGTGCCAGTTGGATATCTCAATTCTCTCAGTTGCTTCAAGTCAGTTTGCAAACTTTTTATAATGTACTGGGGTGGGAATATTTACTGCTTCCCTCGAAGGTTTTTTAGGCTGAGTGGAAATGTAAGTTTTGATCGCATTCCATTTGTATTGACCTCTTTGCCTCACAGACCATGTTGCTTTTCCTGGTGCGTTTGTCCTGTGAATCTTTCAACTGTGCACATGCACACGATTTCTCCTCTTTTTGCGCTTCCTGTTTTAAAATGAAGTAGATGGCATCTTCACACAAACACACACACAGACACACCAGATACCAGTCACCTAGGGATCTGCTCAAACCCACTTTGGCACTCGGCTCTTGTGTGTGCCTGACATTCCTAGTGCCTCTATTGGTATCCCTAGTGTTTCTATTGATAAGGGTGCAAATCATTTCTGTGGACCTCTGTGTTAAGTATCAGAAGCCTGTCACACTTCGGAACATGGCACCAGCGTTTTCCATTCCTCACAGACCAGATACTATCCTCATATTTGTGAAGAGATGTAGACTGCTTTGATTCCCTACCTTCCAGGCAAGGCAGTGTGACAGATGCTCTGTTTTTTACCCACAAAACTCTATCTGAGCCGACCAAGCTGCTGACTTGCAAATGCTAAATGTAAACAAAAAACAGAATCAGAAAAACCAAAACGCCTTCAGCAGCAGTTGGGCTGCCTTTTAAAATTCAGGGCAGAGTTTTGAATGAGAGCATGCCAGTGTAAACACCCTGACACTGGCCAAACAAGGAAAATATCATGGATTTCTATGAGATGGAGAAAGGGAGTTTGAAAGAATGAGAGATTTACTGCTGCATTTTGCTGCGGTTGTAATAATCACCACCGGCAGACTCTCCCCAGGAAGTGTCGAAATTCCCATCCATCGCTGACACTGATCCAACCGCTAAAAATTAAATTATCTTTCCCAGAACATTCCAATTTGGGCTTTGGCAACAACATATGTTTTGATGCTGTTAAACAGATATACACGTACTATCTAAAACATATATAATACAGTGCTCTCTCCCAGGCAAGACTTCCCTCTTGGATTTTTTGCAACAACTTTTTTTTTTTTAAAAAAGAATCAATTGGACATGAAAAATTGAGTGGCGATTCAGATCACAAGATCTGGATCCAGCCCCAAAAGATGCAATCCAAAATTGTGAAAGGAAGTAACGAATGGATCCTTATGAGAACCTGGCGTTATGAATGAACGCCTGCAGATGTGTCAGGGCAGATGCGGCATTTGTCAGTACAGTGTGAATTTGACAGTGAGGCAAAGAGCCAAACAAACGTGGCCAAGGTCAAATTCACAGCATTTTTCCTCCCCTCACTTTCCTCTTGCATTTGACTTAGAATAATGTTACCGGGGTTACTGAAATTCAATGTGCAAGCCAGTATTTTTTTACCATCAATGACGGGATTTTATTTTCAATCTTTTAACTTTACAATAAACGCCATTCAGACAGCTTATAGAAATTTAAAGAGGGAAGGTACCTCAAAGGACATCGAGCCTCACCCTCCCTGCTCAGTGCAGGAATCTGCAACATTCCTGGCAGGTGGCCATCTAGCATTTGCTTAAACACATCCTGGGAAAGAAGTACAGTGGTACCTTGGTTTAAGAACAGCTTAGTTTATGAACAACTTGGATTAAGAATGCTGCAAACCCGGAAGCAGGTGTTTTGGTTTGTGAACTTTGGCTTGGAATAGGAACATGTTTCGCTTCCTGTTGAGTGTGTTCCATTTGTAAATTGAGTCCCCCGCTGCTATGGGAAAGCATGCCTTGGTTTAAGAACGGCTTTCCAGAACGGATTAAGTTTGTAAACCAAGGTACCACTGTACTTGACTTTATAATATAAAATGCAAATGGAGCTCTAGACTGCTACTCTGGAGTTGACCGCAGGAACAAATTGCCAAGGTAGAAAAGAGTCAAGCACACTAAAATTTCCTTTGGAATGATTTCCTCAAGGCCTGACTGACCTTGTACATAAATGATTACGTACTGGAATCTTACCCTTAAGTCACATTGGCTACACATGATCAGAACCCTGTGCTTTCCTCTACAGCAGGAAACATCCAGATGTGGTTAGACTACAGCTGCTGGTTCAGGCTGATGCGAGGTTGAGTCCCAACAACATCTGGAGAGCCAGAGGTTCCCCATGTCTGCTGTATACCATGCTTGAAGTACCTCAAACTATTTGCTCTGCAATTCCCTCTCAGGTTCTTATAGCACACGTGTGAGGAACCTTTAGCCTTCCAGATTTTGCTGAACCATAACCCCTATCATCCCAAGTCACTGGTCATGCTTGCAAGGGCTACTGGGAATTGTAGTTCAGCAATGCCTGGAGGGCCGAATGTTCCCTGCTCTGGTTGTGGGAGGGTTCAAGTCCTGTAGGGGTATGCATGTCCCTTGCTGTTTGAGCTGCTAGAGTGCTGAAAGCAACGATGGCCCTGCCTTATTATAATGCTTAACCTTGCAATTCTTGCAACCAGGAGCCCAGGATTCAGAGGACTGTGGAAATCTGTGAACGCTTCCCACCAATTGCCTTTCAAGCAGGACAAATGTCCTCTGAAAACTCCAAGGTTTTATCCTCTAATGTAGTGCCATTATGGAGAGGTTACCTGAAACAGCAATTTCTCTTTTTAAAAGACACCAAGCTACTTGAACAATGACAGAATACTGGCCAGTTCTTGGGGAAATAGCTACAGAATTAGGCACAGACCCCATGTTTACATGAATACAATATTTTAAAAAGATACCAACACTCATCGCACACCAGATTGTCATACAAAGATGCTGTGGCCACCATCAAGGATTTAGCTACTGACCCCGCATCTGCCTTGCCTCTCAAAACTCTAAGTCTTTGAGAGGCGGTTCCCTCACTGCAAGAAGTGAAGTTACAGGGAACCAGACAGAGGGCCTTCTCAGTAGTGGTGCCCGCCCTGTGGAACACCCTCCCATCAGATGTCAAGGAAATAAACAACTATCTGACTTTTAGAAGACATCTGAAGGCAGCCTTGCTTAGGGAAATTTTTTATGTTTGATGTTTTATCACATTATTATTACATTGACTTTACTTCTGCCCTTGCAAATTATACATATATGCATTTACAAGGTGCACCAATCCATCCTTCCACATGTTCTTGTGTGTGCGCAGAGCTTCCCATTTCAAAAGGGTGGTCCTATCCCATTTCAAAAGGGAGATCCTATCCACAGGCACAACAATGAGCTCCCTCCGCTGAAAGCGTTGCTCCTTTCCAACAGAGTAACCTTCTGCAAGTATCAGAGCTCTCCTGACTTTTAGCAATTGATGACTCTGCAGATGTGCATTCAATGTTCGTCACTGGCATGAAAAGCCCAGCAGTTCTTAAAATGGCACTCTGGTGCAGAGGTAGACAACGTGGTTTCAGATGTTCTTGGGACTCTCAACTCCCATCATCCCTGACGACTGGCTATGCTGGCTGGACTGATGGGAGTTGTAGTCCAATCTGAAGGGCACCACTTTAGCTACCCCTGCTCTAGTGAATCACAACAGGGATGGAAGCATTGCTTGAGAAGTTAAGCATCCATCACCCTAGGCTCATTGAGTTCTGCCACTTCTCAATATATGGATAGTGGCATTTGTCCTGAGGCTCCTGGCAGGATTCACTGACAGTTCTTTTTATACCTGGTAGGGAATCCCAGAAGCAACACAACTGTATTCAAAGCGTATACCTGAACCTTGACTTACCAGGCAAAGGGACACACAGAACACCAGGAGGCAATTTTAACCAGTACCAACTTGCTGAGAGCTGATTAAGGAAATGCAGGTGTATCTTTTTGAATTTTTGAATTTAGCAAGTGAAGTGCTATTCAAGTTACAGCCTAGGAAAAAGAAATACGCTGCTGGTATGAAAAATTTAGGAAACCAGCTCAGCTCAGTTCATGTTAGGTGAATGAATCATGGATTCCCACACTCCCTTCCTTCTTGTCCTGCAAAAAGACATCTGTCAGAGATGCTGTGGGCTTATATGTTCATTGTAGATTCTGCACTGAGCAGGAAGTTAGGTTGCTTGACTCCCAAGGTCTTTTCCAATGCCCTAATTCTTTTATTCTATGTAACCACAGGCTAACTCTACATGGGTGGTCTGTATTATTTTATTAATACTATTGCTACGAGTTTGTCATGGCCTTTGGCTAGAATAATAAATTTATGAACTAGATTGTAACCACAGTTTGCATTGAGCTGAGCAAACTATGGTTTGCTTGTGTACAAGCCAGTACTGGAAATCACACTGTGTCCATTTATGATTTACAGACGTACTTTAGTTTGTAATTACTGGACGTAATTAGGATTTGCCATGACAGAGTCAAGGGTGCAATGAGAGAGGGAGGAAGCATGTAAGTCCAGGACTTCTTTCTGTAACACTAAACCATGGTTTAGTGTTTGCATGCAAATTGAGCTAAGGTTCCCATCATACACATTCACTAAACGGCACCCTTCCTATAATCTCTTTGTCCACTGCAGATGTTGCATTCTTAGTCATTAAATCAAAATAATGTGGGAAAATTGATTTTGTCAACAAAGAGAAACAACTATTAGAAACTGAACCATGCTGAAAAGCACAGTGATAGAAATCATGCCATTAAGCACTCGAGTCGTGGATAGCATCTTTGCAAAAAGAAGCAAATAAGAAAGAAAAAAAAAGCCCACAGTTACAATCGGGAAGCAAACACACTCTAAGCAAACGAGCAAAGAAATGTGTTTAGTCTAAACAATGCTGTTGATGCACTTATTAAATTAAAATAATACCTGGGGAACATATCATTCCCATGCTGAAAAATGCCTTTGGGGAGGGCAGTAAGAGAAAGAGAGAGAGAGAGAGAGAGAGAGAGAGAGAGAGAGAGAGAGAACGAAGTATAGCATATGGTTTTGCAACAGAAGTGGAAACATTTGTGTATTCTCACTAATGACTTGTTTTGTCAAAGATGAACTGGGAACTTCCACTGAATCTGTAGCAGAGAAAGACTCTGGGGAGAGACACTATACACGCCAAGGCAGCAGCGGGCCAACTGGAAGGGGCTCCTTAGCTTTTCCCAACCTGACCCCCCCTTCAGATGTTTCAGATGGCAACAGCCGTCAGCCCCAGAGGGCACGGTCGTTGTAGTCCAAGATATCTGGAGGGCACCAGGTTGGCCAAGTCTGCTCTCGGATCACACTGTCCCTGAAAGCAGAAAAACTAAAAACGGAAGACCTAGTATTTCATTTCCTATGATGTTGATGGTTAGCAGCCCATGCTGTGTGAGGCATTTCGCTAACTGTTCACTCCTCAGAAGGGAGGTGGAGTTCTCCAATAGATTCATCGTGCATATAAAGTTCCTGGGTTCTCTGTCTACACTCTAGAGCAGAGGTGAAAATTAGGCTCCGGCCGTGCCTGACATCACAGTGGCACAAAGTGACCTGAAGTATTTTTTTACCACTTTGAGCAGCAGATTCCATTGGGGCTTCCTGTGTAAGAAGTCCTGCTAGAAGTCCTGCTATGGGCAGGGGTTGGCTGCACTGTGGAGTCCCATGATTCTCACCACCAATCAGCTAGAGCGGGCAAGAAAGAGAACTGAGCGCCAGGGTAGCAAATTCAGGTCTTCATGGTTTTCGTGAAATTGAATGGGACAGCTTTAAGTGGGTGACCCCCAGCAAGAATGATGGGTGGGGGAACCCTATTTTCTCTCCCCCCCCAATGGATATGCCAGGGACAAGGGTAACCCCAACCACAAATGGAGCCCCTCTAGGCACAGACTTCTACTTTCTCCCATATCAGGGAATGGCTGCCATTCACTCCTGTGATAAAAAGGAAACTGCTGCAAAACCTGCCCCCTTCCCTCTTGCGAGGTGGCCCAGGCTATCAGATGGCCCTCTCTAACTCTTAACGCTTTTGCAGAAACGGCAAGGTTTTTATTCTGTTATTCTGTCTTCATGAGCACTAGAAACTTTACAACACACACATTTTATTGATGGGCATTTTGCCAATATTCTTCTCGGAAATGAGTTAAAACTCAGAGAGTCTTGTGATTCTTTATGAAATGCCAGGTTCTTATGAGCTACAAAGGTTACTTCAGGTCATGCAGAATTCGACACTCCTTGCTCCCACTCCACACACATAAAATCATTCTGAAGTCTCAAAAGTCAATGGGAAAAGTTTGGCGAATCATGACTAAATCCTAATGATTTCAATGAACAGCTCCAATTCCATACACATCCACCTGGGAGTAAGTCTCAGTGGACTCAACAGACATGTCATCTGTCATGGATGCATTAGCTGAGATTCCTGCATTGCAGAGGGTTGGACTAGATGATCCTTAGGGTACCTTCCAACTCTACAATTCTATGATTCTATGCACATGTAGCTTTAAGCACATATATTTAAGTCACGCATAGGCAAACTTGGCCCTCCAGATGTTTTGGGACTACAATTCCCATCATCCCTGGCCACTGGTCCTGTTAGCTAGGGATCATAGGTGTTGTAGTCCCAAAACATCTGGAGGGCCGGGTTTGCCTGTGCTTGATTTAAGCACACCTAGGCTATGCAGAATAGCTATGGTTATCAGGGTAAGGGAGAAAGTCCATCAAGCCCCAACAGTAAGAGCAGACCCCAAGTCCATTTAGTCTGGCATCCCTTTTCCAACAGTGGCATGTAGGCAATAGCCCTCCAGGTGAAAACGACGACTACTTCACCCAGAGACAGCTCATACATTTGACGGCTGGGATCTTAGAAAACCGCAATAGGGAACCTGTGACCCACCAGATGTTACCATTTCTATTAAGACATTCTTTATTGGAGATCCAATTACTCTTTTCATAATTTAATAAGGAGCAGTGAAGAACCCTGACCCTCTTCTTCTAAAAGCCTCAGCCAGTTTAATGTGAAGGCACTTTCCCTCTCAGCAGATCACTGTGCCTGGTGACTATAGTTTTCACTTTTTACACTAGAGGGTTTTGGTACAAATTGTACTTACAGCCTATAAACCTTTCCCAGATATGACTCATTTTCAAGTGTCTGGATTTAAGTCTCTGTTCCAAAATGAGAGAAGCTCATCTGAAGCCAATTCCCCCAATAGGCTCAGAATTAAAGACATGTTCTACCATTGGCACGTGTGATGGTGTCCCATGAAAAAGTCATAATGCATGTTTTGCGTAGCAGTGCCAACTGCAGACAATGGGGAGAAGATGCACTTCATTTTTCAAGTATCTGTATTTAAGTCTCCACTCCAAAATGAGACAAACTCCACTCCAGGCAACTTCTCAGGAGGATCAGAATCCAGGTCCCAGCATTGGTTAGCTTCCTTGATTGCAAGCCACCTTAGATATTTTGTTTAAAATGTATAATATAAATGCTAACAATGAATAGTAAACTGCCATGCATGATGATCTCCTATGGGCAGCATTGCCAGCTGCAGAGAATGCTGCAAAAGGACTAATCAAGTATAGTCACCTGATGAAGATGCTTTGAGTGGTGGCTGGTGCCTTTTGGGTAGAAGGCAAGGAGACTTAGAGTAAGTGGACCAGCCTCCACTGGTTGAGGTACCAAATCTAACAATGTTGCATAGTGATAAAATACATAGCACAGGAAATCAACATGGGGTTCTTCAGATGTTATTGGACCCATGTTCCATCAGCCCCAACCAGTATCGGCAATGGTCAGGAATGATGGGTGGGTAACTTCTGGAGGGTCTCACACTGGATGCCCCTTATACAGAGACCTGAAAGACCTGAAGGCAGTGCTATGCATAGGAGCATCAAGATGGACTTGCCTTGCTATATGGAATCTTGAATGCAGCCAGCACCACCTGTGTCATATCTTGTGGGACATGGGTGGCGCTGTGGTCTAAACCACCGAGCCTCTTGGGCTTGCCAATCTTAAAGTCGGCAGTTCAAATCCATGCAACAGAGTGAGCTCCTGTTGTTTTGTCACAGCTTCTGCCAACCTAGCAGTTCGAAAGCATACCAGCTCAAGTAGATAAATAGGTACCGCTGCAGCAGAAAGGTAAATGGTGTTTTCATGTGCTCTGGTTTCCATCACGGTGTCCAACTGCACCAGAAGCAGTTCAGTCATGCTGGCCACAGCTGTCTGTGGACAAATGCCAGCTCCCTCGGCCTGAAAGCTGAGATGAGCACCACACCTCATAGTCAATTTCAACTGGACTTAACCGTCCAGGGGTCCTTTACCTTTACCATATCTTGCAACACAAGTGGGATGTATGGCGGCCCCAAGAGCCAGCTACTTCACTATATGTAAAGGATTCACTCATGAGCT
Source organism: Podarcis gaigeae (assembly GCF_964106915.1). NCBI lineage: Eukaryota > Metazoa > Chordata > Lepidosauria > Squamata > Lacertidae > Podarcis > Podarcis gaigeae. The sequence goes on from NC_139680.1 coordinate 93,725,662, forward strand.
TTATGGGCAAATGCATGAAGCTAGTCCCTATTTATCTCAAAATATGATTCAACAACTCGTGGGCTCTGGGCAAAGTTTAGCTCTCTTGAGTGATACCACATCAGAACGAGTGGAGGAGTATAGAGGAGTAGCATCTGAGGCAATGGGGTGACACAGCAGACCACTGTGGGGACCCCCATGCTTCACTTACTTGTCAAGGTGGTCTCTCTGTCTCACAGGGTGTTCAGAGTTTCAGAGAAGATGGTCCCACAACTTTCCTAAGCAACATATTAATACAAACGTAGCCAAGTTGGTGATCTTCAGATGTTGGTGGACTACAGCTCCCATCAGTTACAGCCAGCATGGCCACCGGACAGGGATGTTAGGGCATGTTGTCCATACACCACCACTTTGGCTACCGTGTATTAATGATTCAAAATCTGTTTTGGCAAAACTTGAGAACTCATTGCACCTTACCCATCTCCTTCAAATGTGCTGATCAAAACTTATGTCCTCAAATTCCAACAGATTCCTGACTAGTCTAGCCTCTGCATCTTAGTTAAATTCTAGAATTCACTCCTGCAAGAGGTAGTGCTGGCCATCAACTTGGATGCTTGGATCAACTTGGATCAACTTGAATTTAAAATAAATTCAGAAGGGTTTGTGGAAGATAACGCCTGTCAACGACTACTAGCCATGATGGCTATGTTCTAGCTCCACTATCAGAGGCAGTATGCCCCTCAAGGCAAGTTTCTGAATCACAATTTGGGAGAACGCTGTTGGGCCTTGCTTGCAGGCTGGTTGGACCTTGTGAGAACAGGATGCTAGGTGGACCACTGGCCTGATCCATCAGGCTCTTATGTTCTTTGCTATGCATCTGTCCACCTATCTGGCACCTGTTACAAGAAGCACTTAATCTTACTTCCACATGAAGAAGAGGAATGTCACTCCACGCCAATACGTCCCCCTCCTCCAAACACCAGAGCAGCAGCACACATTCTGAAGCTGTGATATCTCCCATTCCCTTCAGCCACTTCTCATTCCCATGACCCAAATTCCCCGCAGCCCAAATCCTTACTGGAAGTGAGTTCCACAGAATTCAGTTACTTCCCAGTAAGTGTGATTAGGGCTGATATCTTAATTCCCCCATTATCCATTCCACCCTGGTGGGGCTGTGTAACCCTCTGGAAAACAAAAGCCCACAGCTACTTCTGTACTCTACTAGTAACCCAATTCCTCTGAAGACAAGAAACCTACACACATATAAACACTAGTAAATCAATTCCTTGTTGATAAAATAGAAACATGCCATTGTATGTAGCTGGTTTATAATGTTTTCTTTCATTAGGTAAAATACTCAGCAAAGGAAGGGGGGGAGACTACGTGAAGCAAATATTCATGCAACAGAGCTAATGGAAGGATAAATCACACCGGTGGCTCTCATAAAATTGAGGTGTAGACTAGAGATTCAATTTAAGGAGTACGGTTGTGCAGGGGGTGGTGAACTGTTCTGAATTAAATTAGTTAACTTTCATGTGGAACTGCTACGAAAAGTATAAACAGTTGCAGTTTTTCAGGACTCTGTAAATTTATATCCCAACGTCCAAACTTCAAAGGGGTAAGTTATTCTCTAAACTTAAGCCCAGCTCTTACTCAAGCAAAACTCTCATTACAGAAAGCAAAGTTTTTCCTCAGCGAAAGGAGAAAGAAAATACATAATTGGTCCTTTTATAGCTATTAGAAACAAGGTGTACAACTCAGGCTCTGGAAAGGTACATTACTAATTCTCTGGAGGAGGAACTAAATTCCCATGTCATCCTAATTTGCTTTCCAGTGTTTGATACTAACACAGAAACCATGAATGTGGTCCTGGTTAACCTCAGGGCTAAAAGAAGTTATGAAAAAGATGCAGTCCCATAATTTAAAGGTCTCTAATGGATCAGAAGATCTGGAATGTTTTTATGTGGCTACACGGTGGGAATTTTTTTCTTATACTTTTGGAACCAATACACAAAATCTGCCCCAAATGAGGAAAATCTGGTTGTCCTGATGGACTCTTATCCTCAATGCCCTGTGTATGATATGAGGTTTGCTTTTATATTCCACTCCTGTAATCCTGTTATCTTTTCAATAAAGTTTATTAAAGGAAGAAGAAGAGGAAGAGGGGAAGGAGAATTGATACTATAACTAATGCCAAAAAAGCGAGGATGCAATTCACATCCATTAAAAGCTAGAGAGGCTTTGTTGTTGCTTTCAAATGGGTAACTGATGCTTGGAACCAAAATGCTGCACCAGATTTTGCTTCGTCAGCACTTAAACTACCAAGACCAGCCCTATCACACACAGTTCTGCTTGTGATTCATGCATCAATGTTTGTGGACTGCCTCTCAAATGATGGCCTGCATCTATCAATAGCCATCAAAGATGCAATACCCCACATTTCGTCCTTCCAATATCATGTTTTATATCCTCTTATATCATTTCAAACACAATACTTTCAACAGACTCCATCTGCACACTCAGGGACAAGTAATCAGGCGTGCATTTATTTCTTACTCATTTAAAAGCTGTTTAGGGTCATGCTACAGGACAGCAATGGGGAACCGGTGAACCTCTAGATGTTAGTGGGCTACAATAATTTCCATCATCCCCGACCATTTCCTCTGCTATCTGAGGCTGATGGGAGTTGGAAGTTCAGCTACAGCAGAGGAGCCCAGGTTGCCCATCCTTGCTATACAGGACAGCTTGCTCTCTGGACATCTTCCAAATCACCAGTCATGAAGGCATCTTCTGCTTGCAAGATGCCCATAGCATCTGGTTAGCCACTGTGGCAGCAGGATGCTGCACTAAATGGGCCTTTGGCCCGATCCAACAGGTCTCCTCTTATGTTCTTAAAATCATAATTCCACACACAATCAACACAGGTTTTGCAGCCAAAGAGCAACAAGCCCCTCAGAGCTAAGGAGGAACACAGATACAGTGGGACTGCAGGGACACATGTTAAGCCCCTCCCCCAAGGCTTCACAACTGTTGTATCTATGGAGGCTCCAGGGGGATTGAGAAAGCCTGGGAGATCAGGGTTCTCAATCATGTCCAACTCTTCCAACTCTACAATTCTATGATTCCTAGATAAAGAGAACTGCTATTTATGTTTGTGGTGTTTATCTAGAGCAGGTGTGGCAACCTTTGGCCTTCTAGATGTTCTTGAACTACAAATACCATCTACCTTAGCAAACATGGCCAGTGCTTTTTTTCTTTAAAAATGTTTAGGGGTACTCTCATTTTCCTACTCATGTTGAGGCCAAACTTAGATTCACAAAATGTTTAGGGGTATACGTACCCCTGTGTCCCCTCAGAAAAAACAACAACACTGACCATTGGCCAGGGATTATGGGAGTTTGTCAGTAACATCTGGAGGAACAAAGGTTCCCATCCTTGATCCACAGCTATAGGACCCATGGAAGTCCATTAAGCTTTTTTCATTGACCTCCATGCAATGTACATTATAGTTGTGAACTTTGTGTAACCTCAATTGCAGCAAATTTGAGACTTGTAAGGGAGACACAGAGCACAGCTAATGAAAGGATGCCCCAAGCCACTCAGGGATATTCCCTTGCCTGTATCTTAGAAATCTAGGCCTGTTAATTCCTGATACACATTGATTTCCATGCCCGACCCGAGTCACTGTCTCCTTTTGTGCTCCCACAGACCATCATGTAAAAAAAGCCCAGTGCCCTTTGATTCCCTTGGTGCAAACTATCGGCAAAACCTTAACACAACTTCGCTTTGAGCCTTAAACTAACAGCACGTGAAAAGATTAATACGAATAAATTCTGAGCTAATCAGATCCCTTCTTTAAATGTTGACACAGTATTATTTATATCCCATAAATACCTTCTTGACTAAAATTCATCCCAGGAGATTGGCAACATGCCAAGGCTATTCATATTTACTGTATTTATATAGTACAGTTGGCCAAGGATAATATTTAAGACAAAATATGCCCTGGGATATATACAATATCTCTTTGCGTTTTCCTTTTAAATCTCTCCATTGCTAAAAATATTTAGACTGAATGTTACAAATGTCCCACAAAGACCTATCAGGGATCTGCTTAGTGATATATAGCCGACTGTGAGTATAATTAGAGCATATTTGCAATACTTGGGCCATAGTCAGTTACCAAATGCTAACATCTCTGTGGTAAAAAAAGAGGGGGTAGTTTTTAAAAAGAACTCTGAATGATGGCTCTTTCCCATGCCTTTCACTCTATGACCTCAGTGTGTTTGCAGAGATCTCCTTTCTCTTCCCGCATCACTGCCTGCTCAACTAATGCAGGAACTGGAGAGTTTAAAAAAAAGCGAAAAAAAGACCCACCACCCCGTAAGCCTGAAGGAAAGTGTACAAAGCAGTCCAAACCTGCATTTTCAATTCACTCATTCAGATTATATATTTCTTCTTGGCTGTATATTTTTTCTTCCTTAGAATGGCTTGTCCAGCCCAGCGTATATAACTAGACAGTGGAAAAACAGTTAACCCACTTACTGTGATCTTCCCAACCAAGCATTTCCACAGTAAGGCTGGCTGAAGCTGGAGAAGGGGCCTCAGCTCTTAAACTCATGATGCTCTCTATTGGCGGGTACCTGCAATATCCGCACTTGTCCTCCAAGAGCTGTTTTGCCTACAGCCCCAGCTTTGGAGGAGATTCTCACAGGGTTTTTAATTATTCCCCGGATCGCAGCTTGGATCGTTTACATTCTCCAGAAGGCAATGTTTAGCCAGGCTAGCGTTGCCTCTTTACGGGGAGGAGAAGTGTGGTTAGAAAGATGTCAGAAACAAAACAAAACAAAAATCTCCAGCTAAAAGGTGATAAGCCTAGATCAAGATGCTGCTAGGATTATGGATTGGCTGGTAAACAGTCTCAGAGCACAGACTCCTGTGGAACAAACAAAGAGATCTCCAATGAGCCAGCGGAAGATCAGTGTGGGTGGGTGAAACGTCTATTTAAGAAGGGGGGGGGAACCAGCCTTGCCGTTCTCTTCTGTGTCTCAATGTTATTGCTACAAATTACGCTAGAGAGTTTGCGCATACCCACTTGGCTCCAGCACACTTGACAAAGTCTTCCTTCCCTCGGGGCAACAAGGGTGGAGCACATTTATCACAGACATTCTGGGTGGTGCCTTAATTGCAATAATAAAACCCTTTGATTGCCAGTGGTGTCCTCTTCCAGAGATTGTCATTTTTAACAAATAAAAAAGGGGGAGGCAGCAGCACAAGGAGAAAATGGGGGGGGGGGGGTTCTGAGTTCTCTGGCTGGCATCCTGGGACTCGCGCTAGCAAGTTCCAGCAAGCCTCAAAAAGCTACACCTTGGTTGCCTTCAAAATAAATAGAAGAGGCTACAATTAGAAAGTCTAGGTTAAAGCTGCCAAGGTGGCTGCATTACGCATTTCGGAAAGAGGTATGCGCTTTTCAGAGACAGACCAAGTATATGAGTATCAAATAAAGTTATAGGGGTGGGGGGGAGGGGAGGGGGAAGACTGGAAAACAAATCAGGGAAAAGAAACACTTAACCTAGGCATATAGTAAAGCTGCCTTATTTTTTTTCTCATACGAAGTTTCCTACAATGATCGACATTGGGGTTTGATTTTCTATGTATTCTTCCCTTCCTACCCACCCACCCCAGCTGGCAAAAAAGGTGAACTGACTACAGTGGAATGTGAATGGGTCCATTTTACAGCTGAAGAGACTAAGGCTGCTATCCTTGTTGAACGCAGTGGGACTGACTTCGGAGTAAGCTTGTAAATTACTGCACAGCAAGGCTGGAATCCTATGCACACTTACTTGGGTACAAAACCCACTGGGCTCAATATTCTGAGTAAATGCATAGAATTCCTCAGAACGGCTGCTAGACAAGTCAGCCGGCCAAAGCCAAACCAGCAAGTCCAAGTCGGAGGTGGGATTTGAATTCATGTCTCCCACCTCCAAACACTAAGTCTCTGGACCACAGTGGCTCTGGCCCAATGCACAGAGCCAGCTCTTTCAAGCTCTAATTTATTTTTCAGAAAAGAGTGCACATAATCAGTTCCAGCTGAAGCTTTCACAGACTGTGTCCAGGAAGCTGGACTTTAAAAAAAAAAAGAATTAAGGGAGTATCATTTTGTACCTGGAAATAAGGTCATCACAAACGGGAACGACTAAATTGAAAATAGGATCTAAAGAGGCACTTCCTGGAGGATCTGTCCTTTTTTTGCTTGTACCAACTGCAGCAGCCAGCTTCAAAAGAAACTTGGTTTTGGGGTGGATACACTACTGAGCTAGATTGCTCCCCTCTCTCCAAGGTACATTGGAATGGACCACTGCCCATATCAGACACAACCCAGCAGTGGGAAGTGATCAGCTTTGGAAGCTACCAACTGAACTGAGGGGGGGGGGCTAGGCAGGTGATAAGAAAAGAGCTGAGAGAATACTTTTGGGGTGGGTGGGGGGTGGCCTTTAACAAAGTAAACTAATCCTATTAAGGGGAAAGTTTGTTGACCCAGGTGTTGGCCAAATACTAAGGGGAAACATACACTGATTGCTGGCTGGCTAGAGGCAGGCAAAGACTGGATGGAAAGCATCCAGGGAGAACAGATTGAGAAGCCACTGTTCCCACCCAAAGTGGGGGCGGAGAGGAGGGCTTTGAAAAATAAACAGAGGGAATTTGAGGATGAGAACAGATAAGGAGGCTTATTAATGTATCTGGCATCGGAAGGCACCAGGCACTGCCAAAATTGATGGGAGTGAAGCAGGAGAACTGCCAGATGTCCCCTTCTTTTCGAAGGGTGATTCCCGGGTGCTTAGATTCCAAAATGAGAGGTGCCAGAGACAAAGATTAGGTGGGAGTCGCACAGTATTCCCAGGAAGTCCTGAACTCTGGATCTCAGATTTGCTGTCCAGTAGAGAGGCAAAGGAAAAGCACTCTGTATATGCTCTGGAGAATGCCCTTCTAATGACTATGTGTCATGTGCCAGGACTGAGGTCCCACACAGAAAAACAAGGGGGGATCCCCAAGACAGAGGAGCCTGATCTCAACATAAACCCCAGCAAGGATCCCAGATTTCAGTTCGTTAGACCTCCCTCTGGTGCAAAGGTGCTTCGTTCACCTGCCCTCTCCTTATCTCATCTCCACCCTAGCATCACAGAACCAGATCTGGGAAAATATTTTAAATGCGTAAATATTTAAAATTGGGAGGGGCTTCGGTATTCTTAGAGGCAACCCCAAATTTTATTTCATTCTTGGGTAGCTGTACCACTGGGCTGTGTTTAAACAGGCAGGACAGCCTATATTCTTTTCTAGAGATTTTGATCCGGCGGCAGCAGCACTTAGCAAGGCTCGCTTTGACCGCGTGCGCGTTTTTCTGCCCCCAAACAGCCGCAGGCGCGCGGCGCGCATTCGCACTTACTTGCGGACTGGAAAGTAGGCTGCATGTCTACTTTGTAAACCTCTTTGGCGTAATACTCCTCGTCGCTCCTCTCCTTCTCGCAAGTAGCTGCCCTGTGGTTCGCCTTCTCCTGCAACAGGTCCCTGGTGCTGTTGTAGATCGAGATGACCTCCGGAGGAACCTCCTCGGGCTCCGGGTACTCTTCCGGAGGGCTGTTGAGTTTCAGTTTGCTCAGGATCTGCCCCCGGATCGCTTCGATCCTCTTGCGCATAAACTGATCCATGTCGAGGGTGCTACACGTCGACAGGGCGAAGGCCACCGTGGCCAGATCCAAGGTGAGGAACACGCTCCACAGGTAGCAGTGCATTTTTAGGAAGGTTGAGAGAGAAAGCACCAAAAAGCACGTTTTCTCACTCTTCACCTTCTCCCCTACCCCAAAAAAAAAAAGTGACCGGTTTCCCCCCCTCCCCCCTTCTTGCTTATGTGGGCGCGTGAGAATAAGGCTGAGAATTTATATATATATTATAGATTTTGGAGAGAGGGGAGGAATGCAACAGATCGCTAGTCCAAACAGTAGCTTGCACCGGATTTCTGGCCTCCAAAATGCTGGGATTTGGGTCGCAAGATTGCGAGCGGCCGTGGCGTTGCAGCAGAAGCAGCAAGTTCAACCCGGCAGTCGCTTCTTATTAAAAACTGCAACAGGTTGATGAGCGGTTTTTCTTTTTTCGAAAATAGCTGCAACAGGTTGCAAAGATTTTCTTTTTAAGCAGGTTGTTACCACCACAGCAAACAGATTGCAAATCAGCAATGGTAGCTGCGCTTCCGCCAGGAAGGAAAAAAGAAGAGGGGCGATACTGATTAAAAAACAAACAAACCCGAAAGAATAATAATAATGATAATAATAATCACGTCAATAGTTTCTTAGAGAGCTGAAGGGCTTTGGGCGGGTGGAGAGAAAGAGAGGCAACTGGCCACCAATTCAACTGCGGGCTTCCGAGACGCGGATCTCCGGCTTCCCACGAGCTCTCGCGCTCCTCAAGTGAGATGGCACCGGCTGGTAGTCGGAGGGAAGCCCGTCCAGGGGGGATGCCGCCCCCCGGTCCTCCTCCTCCTCCTCCTGCCGGAGACAGTCCGCAGCTCCCCCTTTGGCCGAGGGGCCGGCGCCCCAGCGCGCTGGGAGGCGGCAAGCGCCCACGTGTGTGCGTGTTTGTATGGATGCGTGTGCGCGCACGCCGGGGGAGCAGCCGAGCCGTGCCAGGGGCGCGCGGCCGGGAGCCTTAAGGTGGCTGCGCCGGGTTCCCCGCCGTCTCCTGCACCCGCGTGGAGTTGCTCCTCCTTTTCCCCGGGCCCTCGGGCTGCTCCTCTCGCTGCTGCTCCCCAAGCAGCCAGCTAGTCTCCCTCTTCTCCTCTGGCTACTTCTGGCTGCCCGACTTTTCCAGGAGCTCCCTCCTCTTCCACAATTAAAAAACAAAAGGAGAGAAGAAGGGGGGAAAGCCAAGACACAGTCAAGCGAGCTGAGCTGCTCCTTCCCCAACCTCTTTCTTTTTTTCTTTCGAGTGGACTGCAAGAGTTGGAGTCTTCCAGGCAGCCTCTCTCCTCCTCCTCTTTTGCTTGGCACCTTCCTCCCCCGAGTAGGTGCTTTCTTGCTGCTGCCCAGGACTTCTTCCTCCTCCCCGGCTTGAAGCGCAGCCCCAGGTCCGCCCCTCTCGCCACTCCTGCCCTAGCGAGAGAGAGACCCTTTCGCCGGCCGAGAGCAACATCGCGGGCTTGGGCCGGCAGAGGGAGAATTTATAAGGGCTGCCCGCACCGCGTGTGTGCGCGTGTGCTTGGCCTCCCCGGCGAGGTGACGCGCGGGGGTTGCCGGCGGAGGCGGCAGCGGAAGATTCCTCCGCCGTCGCTTTCTGTCACTGGTGGGGCCGAGGCGCCCCTCGACCCCGGGGCCAGGGAAGGAGACGGGGAGCCCCGTCCGCGGCCAAGGGAAAAGAAGTTTCCTTGGGCCAGGCCAGCTCTCAGCTTCAAGATTTCCTCCTTTATGGAGAGAAAGGGCACACAATTTCACGCGTCTTGAAATAAAGGAATTCGGTGAGATTTAAGGAGCCCCTACTGTTAAAGCCAGCTTCGAAAAGATAAGAGAGACTACGCAAAAAGTTGATTTCCACCAGGGGTGCCAACTTGAATAATATATTGGGGGGAGGGGGTCAGGTAAGCCCCGCCCTGCATAATTGGATACGTGCATGCACATCATTTAAATGGCAAAGGCCATCAATTTTGGAGGGGGAGTAGCCCTCTCAAATATTTTATTGGGGGGCCAAAGGGACCTCGGCCCATAGGAGTTGGCTCATATGGTTCCCACCTCTTTTTACCATCTGAAGGAGCCATATATAGTGGTACCTCGGGTTAAGAACTTAATTCGTTCTGGAGGTCCATTCTTAACCTGAAACTGTTCTTAACCTGAGGTACCACTTTAGCTAATGGGGCCTCCCGCTGCCACCGCGCCGCGATTTCTGTACTCATCCTGAAGCAAAGGTACTATTTCTGGGTTAGCGGAGTCTGTAACCTGAAGCACCTGTAACCTAAGGTAGCACTGTATATGACATAAAATATGTCTCCTGCATCTGTTTTTAGAGCCACCGCAGGTGCTACAACCTACCAACAAACTGACCGCACCTCTCCATTGCCTCCCAGGCAGTCGGATGCCAACGAGGAACAATGAGCTGTTTGGGACTTTATTCAGAATTACACACATACAGACAGTGCTTGGGTAGTTATTGTGCAGTAGGATCCCAATAAAGGTCTTCCCTCCAGATGTTTTTGCCTGCAGCTCCCATTAGCTTTAGCCAGCACAGCTCTTCTGGCTGGGGATGGTATGGTGGGTTGTTCCAAAACATCTGGAGGGCACCAGGTATGGGAAGGCCGGCATAGCATGTAAATCTTGTTTTTACCTCTTCATAGTCAAGACTGTGGAACTCATTCTACCAGGAGGCAGTCATGGCCACCAACTTGAATGGGTTGAAAAGAGGCTTAGACAAATTCATGGAGGAGAGGGCTATCGGTGGCCACTAGCCAGGATCACCACGCTCTACCTAGAGGCAGCAATGCTTCCAAATACCATTTCCTGGAAACCACAGGAGGGGAAAGGGCTCTTGTGCTCATGTTCTGCTTGCTGGTTTCCCATAGTGGAGGACAGTGCGCACCCCGTAAATGATCTCTTTCAGCTTCCGCCTTCTGGAAGAAGGTACAGGGTTATAAAAACTAGGACTAGCCGCCTGAGAAACAGTTTCTATCCAAATGTGATTTGGGTTTTAAATGTAGTGTAAGGAGTTTCTAGAGGGACACGGGTGGTGCTGTGGGTTAAACCACAGAGCCTAGGACTTGCTGATTGGAAGGTCGGCAGTTCGAATCCCCGCGACGGAGTGAGCTCCCATTGCTCGGTCCCTGCTGCCAACCTAGCAGTTCGAAAGCATGTCAAAGTGCAAGTAGATAAATAGGTACCGCTCCAGCGGGAAGGTAAACGGCGTTTCCGTGTGCTGCTCTGGTTCGCCAGAAGTGGCTTAGTCATGCTGGCCACATGATGACCCGGAAGCTGTACGCTGGCTCCCTCGGCTAATAAAGCAAGATGAGCACCGCAACCCCAGAGTCGGTCACGACTGGACCTAATGGTCAGGGGTCCCTTTACCTTTACCTAAGGAATCTCTATGGGAGTATATTGTATTTAAAAATGGGGTATCAGAGTTTTTAGGGGGCTAACCAGGTTGGGATAGCTGGGATAGCAGGCTTGTTGGTTTTTGAATGTCTTATGTAGATTTTTCAATTTTGTTGTTCTGTATGGGACAATGACAAGAAAGATTATTGTATCATATCGTATAGGCATCTGATTGGCCACTGTGAGAACAGGATGCTAGACTATTCTAGCAGGCTATCCTTATGTTCTTATATTGGTTTGGTTTCATTTGTAGAGTGGTGGGGTGGGGTGGGGGGGAGGGTTGTTACAGCTTGCCCCAAGTATAAATGCAATAAAGCCCATCAGTTATTGAATTCTTACAAACTTCCTAATGTCACGGGAGATCTCTTCACATGAACAATGTCTGCAAATGGTTGCTACCTGGAATAAATATAGATTTATCGTCCAACAACATCTGAAGGATCACAGCTTCCCCTTACCGGACATATGTCCTGATCATCACTTACAGACCACTTGATGGGACGCAAGGAAGAATTTAAATGCAAGATAGGATAGAGAATCACATGGAAACATTCCAGTTTAAAGCACCTCGCTGCACTTTATGGTTCAAAGCAGGGAATTCAAGTCCCCCGTCAAACCGAGGGATAAAAGGAAGAGCAAGCAAATCATCGATGCAGACACAAAAGGCTGGCATATTGTGGCTGTAAACCATTCATGAATCCCCCACTCCTGCTACAACTACAGAGGGTCTGTGCATGAATTAGGCCTGTGAATCAGCGTGGCTGCTGACCTCTTCCTAAACATAGAATCCAGAGCAATTATTTGTTATCTTTGGCAGAATCCTAAATATCTCAGCACTCAGAAATAGCAGCCGAAGTTTAGTCATACAGCCATACTTCTTGCATGACAAGAATCCCACAGTAGCTTGATTTGGTAAGATAACGTCAAGCCATAGGTGAGCTCTTGTAGACTTAAGTGAACCCTAAAAATATAGACCCTTCCGAAAGAGAGGACAGCACAAATTGCATATACATCAACACGCACATTACATCCCAAACATGATGGGTGGCAAGCCTATGTGCCCAATCCTGTACTACATCTATAACAACAAAGAATCCTGAGGTACATCTCAAGATTAGCAAATTTAGAGTCGGGGTGCCAACTTGAATAAAATATTGGGGGGGGGTCAAGTAAGCCCTGCCCTGCATAATCGATCACATAATATTGAGCACGGACACCATGTGAATGGCAATGCCCATCAACTTGGGGGGCAGCCCCCTCAAATATTTTATTGGGGGCCCAAAAAACCTCTCGGCCCTTAGGGGTTGGCTCCTTAGGAGTTGACTGCTAGAGTTTCACTCGCTTCTACTTTTCTATCAGGAAATTATATGCAAAGATCTCATTTCTCTGTAACTAATATAAGTTTGACAAAAGAGGAAAGAACTCTTGACATGAAGGCTGACATGACATTTTTCTGTTTGGATGATGCCTGAATGCAGGCTTTGATGTCCTGAAAGCAAATGCCTCAAAGGACAGCATAAGTATCCTCAAACTAAGCCCCCCATTGCATTGCAATATGTTCCCCAATTAAGCAGTTAGCGGCAAAGCATTTGCTTTCCTTTAATTTCACTTTCCTTTCACTTGTTTGTTTTACATTTAGGCCTAAGCAGGCCCCAAAAGAAGTATGGGTCTTGACTTTAATACATTTCTGAACTCTGCATTCTGGAAAGAGATGTACTTTTCTAAAATCAACTTCCTAACATACATATTCCACCACAGGCATGTGAATACAATGGTGTCCTTTTCCACATACTTATTATTATTCTCTCGCTCTCTCATGACAAAAATAGGGACACCTGGAAAGTTACTTTATTGAGCATAAGGATCTTCTGTTTCCTGTTAACTTAAAAATTAAGTGATCCTGATTTTTAAAAACAATCTTGTGGTTTCTTTTTACATTGCTAAGTGCAAATGCACTATGTAAGATGTAAAGGTAAGACTCCTTCTGCATCTGCTGACGACCAAGTCATTACATAAGAAGGCTGGCTATGTTTCGTACACTAAAGACCATTGTTGGAGGAAAAATATGTTTTGGAATTTAAGAGGTAATTTTCATGCGCTGCACAATGACAACAAGCGTCAGAGAATTGCACAATTTCCCTTCTCTGTGGCAAGGTAGTTACAGTCCTAAGGCAGATTGAAGTCTTATTCAAAAAACTTTAATTTGTGTTCTTTCTCTCTCACTCTCTCTCCAAGTTGTATGCTGGGACTAAGATGGTTCTTGTAAACAGTTGAAAAGTTGAACAGTTGGCTCTCCCCAACAAATACAATTTTAGAACACAAAACCCTCATTGTAATGACATAAGATGAAATTTGGCAGCAATGTGGAAGCCTTCCCAATCATTGCCTGTGACGCTGTGTTGTCATCCTCATGACCACTCTAACCGCTTAATTCTAAACAATGGATCATCTGCCAACAGCTTCAAGTGAGGGAGGTGGAAGTTTGTCTAGGAAAAGCTTCACACTGGCTTTAGAAAGGTAGGTATGGAAACTGAATAGTGGAAAGCCTCACGAGGAAGAAATCCTCTCTTTGCCAGTCTTAAAAGGCAGAAGATAGTCTTGGCAGGGCCTGTGAGAGATAATCTGCTGCCCAGGGGCAAAGCATAAACTGGGACTCCACATCCTGCATACAGAAACTGACAAAACGGGGAGTGAAATCTTACTTGAACACTGGTAATGGGGCAACATAGCTGAGGGGACCAGGCTTAGCTTGATCCTACAGGGCAGACCATGTGGTATAAACCAGGCATGGGGTACGTTTGGCCCTTCAGATGCTGCTGAACTAGAACCCCCATAATTCCCAGCCATTGACCATTCTGGAAGTTGTAGTCTGGAGAAGCAAAGCTCCCACACCTGGTACAAACAAAATTGTCCACACCTGCTATAAGCTCTGCTCCACACTGCTGCCTGAGGAGGCTGCCTCGCTCTGCCTAATGATAGGGCCCGCTCTAGGCAATTCAAGAGCACAGTGTGGTTCAGGGGACAGCAGAGAAGAGTCATGACAGAGGCCAGGCTGATTCAGATATGCTGCCTCAGCAGCTTACAGCAAGCTGGCATAGTGGGCAATGGAACCAGCATTTCTCTCATGACAATAATAGCTTTGCCTTCTCAGCAGCACATCTCTCATCTCTTTCACATATCCTTTTTTTAAAACAACAACAACCCAAAAACTAAACCTGTCATATAAATCAGTATTTTCACTTTCATTCAGCTGTTCTGCTTATTCGGTTTAGAATCCTGAGAGATTGTTCTATAGCATTCCCAAATTAATCCACCTTTAAAATAAAGTGGCAAACAGCTGCAAAGGCCACCCAAGCTTATAGTTGGCTCTCAGCTGTCCCTCGTTCAAACCTCACATTTACTCCAGGCTCCATGACTTTGGTGGAGCTACTTTTATGGCCTGCAAACCAGTTTGCATGTGGAGCACAAGAGCCAAGGAACGAAAGTAAGAAAATGCACATTAAGTCACCAGATTTTGCTAAACGTGGAAACTGGCTTGAAATCTGGGGTTTTCATAGCCCCCCTAGTGCCAATATTTCAGAATACAGTGGTACCTCGGGTTAAGTACTTAATTCGTTCCGGAGGTCTGTTCTTAACCTGAAGCACCACTTTAGCTAATGGCGCATCCCGCTGCCGTTGCGCCACCGGAGCACGATTTCTGTTCTCATCCTGAAGCAAAGTTCTTAACCTGAAACACTATTTCTGGGTTAGCGGAGTTTGTAACCTGAAGCATATGTAACCTGAAGCGTATGTAACCTGAGGTACCACTGTATATTGATGCGACTTTAGAAACCACTGACCACCTTCATCTACAACCTACAAGTCACTTCACCCAGTGGCCTAGCATTGCCTTGGGCCTGAAGAAAGTGCCCCTAAACAGCTATAAACAGACTCAAGCAAGCTCCTGATCCATGTATTTCTCAGAAACTCAGGTGCTGCTAGAAGGGCCAAACCTCTTCATTATTTAGAAACCTGGGACCAATGAAGAGCCAAATGAAGCCCAGGTACCTACTTCCCCACGAACAATAGTTGTAATAAATATTTGTTTTTAGATGGTAGCCTGGGAGACTTCAGCTGTGAAAAACGAAGGGTGGTTCCTATGAAGCAGTTCATAAAAGGGCTTCAGGCTGCAGAATGGACTATCTCTACCTTTCCCACACACTGCTGTATGTATATTCTGGGAGTCCCCCAACCCTTGAGAGCTGATGGCAGGGGTGTAAGGAGGGGGAGGGGATCATTGCTCTAATGAATCTGCTTCATTGGATACTACTCTTTAAGTATTTGGAAATGTAGGGAAGTTGGTAGTTCTCACATGCTATTATCTCCCATCCTCAAAAAACTACCCCTTGTCCTACCTTAACCTATTGGCCTCTTGCCTCCCTTTCCTTTGTGTTCAATTTTAGACTGTAAGCTTCTCAGAACAGGGACCTATCCTTTTCTGGTCCAAAACATGAGAACATTACTGTATCCTTATTTACTAAATGTTTGTGTGGCCATCATTTAGTGCTCTGGGCAGCTCACAGAATACGGCCTATTAAATGCCAATTCAACAGTTACAGCAGGCACAATAAAATAGGGGGGTGGGGGGAATATTATTATGCAACGTATTTAGTTTTCCACAAATAGATCTCCCATTAATGAGAGTTTCCTCAGGAGGTGATAGTGAACAATGTAAGGAAGGCAGGGTTTTATTTTTGCAGTACAACATATACTTTGCTGTTTTAAAATATTTATTTATTTAATTTATATACCACCCTTTATCCGAAGACCTCATGGCAGTGTACAACATTTAAAATATTTAATTTACAAAGCATAATAATAATACTGAAAATTAAAATCACAGAAAAATGGTAACAGCCTTTTTAAAGGCCATAGATTGTTGGGTAAAGAGGAATGTTTTCGCCTGACACCTAAAGACACGTAATGATGATGCCAGACGAGCCTTTCTGGGGAGAGCATTCTACAAATGAGGAGGCACCATAGAAAATACCCGTCCTCATGTTGTCATTCTCCAAAACGCTTGGGGACACACAGATAAGAGCCTCGGATGACAAGTGCAGGGTCTGGGCGGTTCATATGGGGAGAGGCAGTCCTTAAGGTATTGTGGTCCTCAGCCCTATTTAGAAGTGTCAAGATGTGGTTGAAATTTATGATGATTAAAAAAAATCTTTCATCATGTCCATTCTTTGGAGAGCACAACATAAAATAGTGGTGTCACTGTAATATGACTAGGGTTAAATAATATAGCAAACAAACAAACAAACAAACAAACAAACAAACCAAACAACCTGAGATTTAATTGGGGGAAATGCAAAGCAGATTTGAACTCCCCCCCCCCAATTAATAGTGTAGGTGCAACAACGTTCAAGCTTACTAGTTTCAAACATTAGACATTACTGGTAAGAGTTTAAGAAGCTTGTAACTTCCACCTTGACTTCCATCATGGAAGAAAGGCAGTTCTATAGATGTAATTACATTAAAAATAAATACCATAGGTTGAACTGGCATATTTCCCTAGCTTCCAATGCAGAAAGGACAAAATGATTGAAGGTATCATTACTGGCAGAATGATTTGATTAATCAAGGAAGTAGAATAATTTGGCAGAGGAAACTGCTGAGCCAGGTTTGCACAAATGCAACCTCAGTATCAGGAACTATTTTAACCAGTCACTCCAAATGCAACATAAATATATTGCTTTATTACATCTCAACAATGTTTTAGATATTCCCCGAACCTGCTTTCAGGGGCGAACAAAGTACTTCCACCTGAGGCATCCCTGCCACCCACATGGATGCGGTCAAAATAATATGCAGCCTGGCACATCCAGGCACAGTTCAGCCTCCTGATGGCAACTCTTGTGGTTGCAATGCACTGTAAAAGCTCTCCTAGGACCGCAGGTATCATTGCCGGGCCGCATACTGGGAGAGTTCAGATTATCATTTCCCATCTTAACAAGCCAAGATATGAACAATTTTGGCCAGCCTTGCAGCCCTTTCGCTCCTCACTTTATGGCGGGAACAGACAAACCAAGGCTGTCTTCCATTAGCTAGAGTTTCCCGTTTCACTCAAACTGGGGAGCCGCGGTTAACAGCTCTAGAACAAGCCAGGATGTTAAGCCAACTTCAAATCATGGCTTAACCTCCTGGCATATTCCAGTGATGTTAACCATAGTTAACAAAATGGGAAACTGTAGTTAATGGGAGACTTGGTTGGTTGGTTGGTTGGTTGGTGGTACAAAAACCGCATGCATAGCCAAAAGGATCATTACTATCTTGGCTTAGTAAAGTGAAATAAGGTCATCTCCCATGGCTCAATGCCTTGGAAAAGTTACACTGGACCACAGGCATCATTGCCGGGTCACATAATACGATTGTAAGTCTGGGCAAAACTGATGACAAACCACGTTGCATTGTATGGAAATGCTTTTGACTCTCTGCTCTGGCCCCAAAACATCCTTCATTGTTCGTTTAAATTAGCCAGCATTAATACAAACATCCAATGAATTATTCCCTGATTAACCCCTAGTCTTGCACAAGCAGACAAGTATTTAGTTTTTTATCAACAGGTCTACATGTGGGAAACAGTGAAAAGACCAAAAGTTTATCCTTATCTGTGTTTCATCAAAATCGGAATGGCCAACAATCCCCAATTGGGTCTATACATGTCTTCTAAAGAAAATGTTCAGATCTGCTCATTGCGCTCAGTTCCTGACCCAAATGGTCTTCATTTGGCTTTCTTTAATTCTTCTGCTCCCTGCTGTTGACATAACATTCACATTTACTGTCACCAACCATGCATGCTATCTGGCTGGAAAATCTAACTACTTGAATAACATGACTTGCAGGGAGAAGCAAATTAATCTAAATTACACTTTGCCATTTGGATAACTTTATTAGGATGATGAAAGCAGGTTAATTAGGAGGAGGAATGGCCTGGAATTCCGATGATTGCATCATGACTGAAAGATTCTTTAAAAACATAAAACAAAACAAAAAACGAATGGCTGAAAGGAGTAAAATAATTAAGATTTATTCACAGCCTTTTAGGAACTGAAAAAGCAATGCAAAGCGTCGATTACTGGTCTCAAGTTGGCTCATTACAGGAACACCAGGACTGATTTCATGATGCGTCAGGGCAACAGACAAACGCAAGATAAAAAAAGGAAATGGCCCCCACATCCCACCAGATGTTGGACACGGACATGGGATGTCTGGGTCTAAATCAGGGATGGGGAGCGTTTTCCAGTCAGAGGCGGCAGTCAGCCATGGGCAGCCATCAAGTGGCAAAAATGGGCTAGGACGGCAGATGCCACCACTGTCTTTGTACAATTCTCTCCATCCCAGTCACACAGGAGCCAGAGGTTCACAGACACACATCCCTCTCTATCTTCATTTTCCACCCTGGTCCAAATCCATAGTCAGCCGTAGCCTTATTTGTAATGGTTTCAGCACCTTGTCAACATCAAGTTATTCCCATTTTACAGATGAGCAACTATTTCACAAGGTTACTGCAAGGCTCACTGGTGGCCAAATTACTCACTACAGACCTTGGGTTGTATTCAACATAGTGTAAATTATTGCATAAGCAGAATGACTTTTTCTTGCCCAACAGATTTCCCCCTTCCACTGCATGCTTCTTAAATTTTGTTTTTTGGGTCCCTGCCCCCCAAGTCTCCAGAGCAAATTTGGGTGTGGCGCAAGATGCAGGCAGGGGTAAGGGAGGAGGAAGCAAAGCGAAGTCGTTCCACTTGCGCAAGGATCTGATTCAATGGAAGCCCCTTGCTTCCATTTACAGAACCCAAATTGAGCACCTGAGCAATGCACATGCCCACCCAAGGATGGAAATCACAGGAGAGCAACAAAGAGGTCAAATACTATTTGGGCATGCCGAACAAAGCAAGGAATGCTTCATAAACCATCCCAAAGAAGAATTAGCAGTATCAGCTACACACATTTCAGTAAAACTAGATAACCATGTATTAGAAGTCAAACTGCCTAAGAATCAACCATCCCTTTGACAAATATGCTTTCCAGTTTCAAATCACTGCCACCATGAGGACAACCTACCCTTTCATTATACGAAGAACATCTCCTAGGAAATCAAGTTCTGTTCCAGAATCTATGTTCTACAGTGCAGGTGCAGACATGCAGTTCTTAAAACTACTCCTTTTGGGGAAATGTCTTATTCTAAATATGTTTAACTTTGCTTTTTAAAGATTGTACTCCTTTTTATTTTATAGCTTTGAAGATTGCTCCAAAGCAAAGTACTATTTGTTGCTGAGCAGCCTATCTGTGAAGGGATCTGATTCACAATCTGTTCCAGAGCCACTATACAAATGAAACTCACAACTTGAAACTGGGTTTTAAATCCCAGCACCTTTTATACATGCCTCACAAATGCATAAACTAAGCTAATGTTGGGTCGATACTACAAGAACTTGGCCCTAGCTCAACTTTTCAAAAACTGATTATTTTAGATCAATATGTAAAGGAACAAAGAGTCCTATGGCACCTTCGAGTATATTTATTTAAAAGCATTTCTAAGTGGCTTAATATTTAAGAATCTTTAAGCAGTATGCAAAAATACCAACATAGAATCTTAAGAGTTGGATTTTGGAGAACTATAATTCAGGTGAACTATAATATGCAGTTGATTAAGATATTTAAAGGACCCATGGAGGGGAGGCCTAAGATTCAGAAGAATCTTGTTTGATTTTTAAAAATGTAATTATGTTAATTGTGTGATTTATTTTGTAAGACCAATAAAAATTATTTCAAAAAAAGAAAAAGGAATCTTAAGAGTTGGAAGGCACCCAAGTGTCATCTAGTCCAACCCCCTGAAAAAACAGTATCGGGGGGAAATTGTAATAACAGGCTCCAAACTTATAGGTCAGAGCAAAACCATAAAAGTAGCACAGTTCACTAAAATTAGTAGGGTAATCCTGGATGGATCATGGAGGCTTAGGTGGAAAGGTCCACACAAAGTGGCTCTCACTATTCTAGAAATTTCACAAAATATAATTTCAATGCACTGCATGTATATGTGAGTGACTGCTTATACTCAAACTCGTAATTACTTTCCCCACATTGCTAGGGGGCTACCTTGCTTTGACCACACCATCCATGCATCAAGCCGACAAAGCAAGGGTGTTTTTGATGTGTGTGTCCCCCCTTCCATCTTTTGAACATTCACACAGAAATCGTCCCTTGAAGAAGTGCTACAAAATGGAATCTGGGTTGCCCTAGGGTTGGTCAAAAGCTGAAGCTGGTATTTGGAATTCTGGTATTGACATTGTCTGGGGTTTTACTCTGATGTTTTATATTTCAGCTGTTTCCGTTTAATCGTTTTGCTTGTAAGAACAGTTGTAACCTGCCCTAAGCCCTTAGTTAAAAATATATATATCACGAATTAAAGAGCGCTTGCATCTGCTGCTACAGGAGACGTATACTGCAATACCTGGCAATTTACCATCCCATCCAGATGCTCAAATGTAATTTTCCTTTGGTGCCCTACTAAAGAGGAAGATTAACCTCACCTCTCCATGCATTAGGAACATCAAACAAGGATTTCACTAGGAATAATTGGTGCCTTTCTACTGAATTCAAAAGCAGGCTTGTTTATTGAGAGCAAGTTTCTTGCGGTTTAAATCAGTAGCGCCATATTGGCACTAAATGATTAAAGATGCAGGAGGCTGTTTTCAAGCTCATATAAAAAAAAGCACACCTAGAAACAGAATCTAGTTTCAGATAGGTTACAGTAGGAAAATTGTAGAAAATTTGTCCATCCAAATCTCCCAGCCATCAAGCATGAAGGCCTATTATTATAACAGACATTCCCATCCATCTACTTCATTATATAGTGATCCGCAAGTGGGTTTTGAAGCCTGTGCACATGGGGGTCAAATCCAAAATAACTGTTGCTTTTAATCCTTAACTGGTACAATAGATGGGCCCTGGTACATCTGCAGCAGCACAACTGGACACCTTCACCTGCCACAGTTGCAACAAAGCAGTCTCTACATCAGGAGCTGCCACCGCCCAATGGCTTGACCTCACCCCCAAAGATTCATTGTCTCCAGAGACAGACGGGTGCCAAGAAAGAACCTATTACAATCTTTAACTGTATTGGTCTATCATAAAGCTGCGTTGACGCAGGTAGCCAAACTCAGGAGACACGCGAGTCTTATCTTACATTTTAACAACTGGTAACTGCTCTCTGGTTGTAGAGTTGTTTTGAGTGGCTGTTGCAGCTTACCTCTGAGGTGAACCGCAATCGTCACTCAAAATAACTCCCTGTACAAGCGCCTTGAGGTAAAGTGTCACCAGTGCTTTTCTTCTAGAAAAATAGGTACTGGCACTCACCATGAAGCTGTTACAGTAAGCGCCACACATTTTAACAATGACGAAAAAGAGTACCCCCTGGAAAAGAAAAAAGCCCTGAGTGTCATCACATCTGCCACCAGTGGAGGGGGGGGGAGGGGGGAATCACTGAATAGTTTGGGATGGACACCTGAAGGGCTGAAAGTGGCCAGCTGCTCCCTCTACTAAAGGAATGTCGAAAACACCGGCAGTGATCTACCCATTGTATGGACCAGAATTGTTGAGCTTCTTTTGGGGGGGTCCAAAGATCGACCAGGGGCACCCTTCGATCAACCAGTAGATCACGACTGACCTGTTGCGACAGCCCTGCTCTACTTGAACCAAGACAAAGACTCTGCAGTGGAGGGAGGTTAATCTTGCTCATCCTACTGCCCTTCAACTCTTAGAGAGTTCCTTGAATTAGAGGGATCTTTCCACTCAGTGGATAGACCCATCAAGCAGTGGTCAGGCACCAAGACCAAGACGCACCCAGTCAATTTCTGGCCAGAAAAGGGAGCAGGAGCAATTCACTCCAATTCCATGGCCCTGCAGAAGAGGACTGGGGAAGCCTCAGCGAAGAGTGTGTTCTCCAGGCGTCATGTTGCTATTGGGTTAGGATCTCAGACGGGAGATGGGACAGGCACAAGAATGCCAAGTTCTGTCACCTTCCTCCCTTCGGTTTTTCTGTTGTTATCATTGCCCCAATCCATTGGGATCATTTTCATTCCAGAAATGAGAAAATTCTGAGGACTCAAAAAATTTAGCTAGGCCCAACAGATTCCGCATGCCTAGATGGCTTTTATTTGTTTTTTAAAAAACCCAACCACTACAGATTATGGCGGCTTTTATTTCTTGCTGTATCTGCTGAAGGATCTGCCTAATTTTATTTGCAGTTTAACACACTGTTGTTGCTCTTGTTTTATTTTGTTTGCTATTTACCCAACAAAGCTTTTGAAAAGAAACACAAAAACAGTCGTTTCGCAACAAATTGTTTTTGAAACTCCGCTCGGCTTCTAAAGGGATGCATCACGTAGCATAGAAATCCCAAAGTCTCCCTGGGTGTGTGGAATTAGTTACACAGTCTTTTGGATCCCAGCCCTGGTATCTCAAATTTCAATTAACTTTCAGAGTGCAAACTCAATATATTAAAGAGGATTCAAAGCCATTGCCCCCTCCACACGCAAACACACATATGGAAAAAGGAGAGGACACAGTATGGCTACATTTCCTGGCTTTTCCTCCTCCTTTTAAAATTAAGTTTTCATGGTCGTCTCCAGTTATATCAACGCTCAGAGACCAAAATCACACATTAATGGTTGCTTTATTACCTACAAAGCCTTACGAAGCCAAGAAAAGTTAAGTCTCTATAGA
Organism: Podarcis gaigeae; assembly: GCF_964106915.1. Taxonomy (NCBI): domain Eukaryota; kingdom Metazoa; phylum Chordata; class Lepidosauria; order Squamata; family Lacertidae; genus Podarcis; species Podarcis gaigeae. The sequence goes on from NC_139680.1 coordinate 93,748,536, forward strand.
AGCAAATAATTTTACATGGTAAGGATATTTCACTGTTTTATTTTATGAACTGATAAACACCTAGCAAAGTTACAAACAGAGAGGTGGAAATGCAAGCATCATGTTAATATTTAAACTCATAGAGACCTTGGCAAAAACCCCTCCCTTTTTCCGACTGGGCAGGTGCTGCTGTTTTGACTGTACAACTTTTGTTTTGGAAATATGTATAAATTAGACATCTTTAGAGAGGAAATACTGCAGATTTCAGGATTGTTGAACGATGCTTTGTTAAAACGAGTTTCCCCTCAACCTTCAAAGAGACTGTCTGTAAGAAAAAGGCATCCTTGCTTGAACCAAGAATCTTTATATTAACCACCCCCCAAAAAACCCCCCACTAGTTTTTGAATCACTTTGGATTTCATCTGTCTGAGTCACTTTCACTCTCCTCCTTGATTCCACTGTCTTCTCCAGCAGCGTTTTCCCCATCACTCTGTTTATCCCAGTCTTTCATGGAAGCTCCCATCATGAAGTCGTCTCGCAATATACTCCACGCCGGTCCATCTTCCGATCTAGATTCATCCTGAGGGTTGGGAAAGGAGACGAGTGTGAATGGTAATATCAAGCAGAAGCAAATTAAGTTTCCTTAACTGGAAGCATCCAAGACAAGACTATATTTAGAATTATAGATATGCTACCTGATCCCTACAGGGATCTTGCTTTAAAAAGTAATGGAAACCTTTAAAAAGTAATGAAAGTACCCCCACGCAGAGGGCCTTCTTAGTATCACAGTAGTCTCTCACCTACGGCTGTGGAACACCCTCCTCTCAGATGTCATGGAACTAAACAACTATCTGACTTTAGAAGACATCTGAAGCCAGCCCTGTATAGGGAAGTTTTTAATGTTTGATGTTTTACTGTGGTTTTCTAATCTGTTGCAAGCTGTCCAGAGTGGCTGGGACAACTCAATCAGATGGGTGGCAAATAAATTGCTATTATTAATATCTTCACTCAAACCCCACCTTGCGTAGCTCACATCTGACACCTACTCACATGGCTAGAACTTACAAAAGAAATATCCAATTTAAAAAAGAAATTAATGTACGTAAGACATTAAACCATCTTAAAAGCAAGAAAATCGGTAAGTCAAAGAAGCATCAAAGGGGTCTTTTTCTCCAGTAGCTACCCCTGACATCCCATAGAGTGGCGGTACTCAAGAGAAGACTTTCCTCTACTGAAGGTCTTAGCAGGGAGTCCTTCACAGTCCTGAAGTCAACTAAACCCAGCTTGCAGAGCTGACAAAGCACTGCTACAAACCGATCATGTTGCCTGGCCCAGGCAGCCCCGTTTATGGTATTACAGTAGCCCAACCATCAGGTTACTGAAACATAGGTTATCAGAAGAACATAGAACACTGAAGTTGGGCTATATCTACCCAAAGCAGACCTATACCTGGCATGCCTGCCAACCTAAGCTGGTGAAAGGCAACCTGGCCTACAGAGGCAACATGTGGCCTCACTGACAATGCTGGAACATCCCCCAGGCAGCCCGCCCCTTTTGGGGAGAGCACAACCCTGTTAAGAACAGGGTGAACCACCCACCAGGAAGACACCAAAACATGAACGCAACCGAGTAGAAGAACAGTCTGCCAGCACATCTTTTGGAAGAGGCCACTGAACAAAAGCACTTGAAAATGGTGCCTCAAATTCCAAGCCATAGGATACCATGGTCAATTGCATTTAAAGCGACCGAGGAGAATTGCACGCAAACTCCTGGTGGTTTTGGTCCCTTGAGGTGACCAAAAGCAGGCCTAAAGTCTACATGAAATGTCTCTAGAAACTCAGCCCTCATCCAAGAGTGCTTGGCACTGTATGGCAATCACATAAGCTCCGTGAATCCCCAAAGAAGGGTGATTCCCACCTCTAAAAACTGAAGATGTTTAACCGGAGACTTCTTCAGTAAATAGTTTACAGCGTACTCCATTATCCAACATGTTAGAGAGCTTATTTTGACATCTGTAAGAAATGCAGCATTTTACTAGTAATCCGAGGGCTGGCTCATGCATGACATACATCACTTAATCTCTCAGCACTCAAGGACTAGCAGATGAACGCAAAAACTACATCTGGGATCTACAGGAGAGCACTGCAGAGTGTACAGGAATGCACAACGACATCTCCCCCATACTCCCAAATCTCTCTTGGTGGATCAAGTTAAAAAGCTTTTGGATCATGCGTGCAACTCCCAACTCTGTGTCATTCCAAGAGATTTCAAAATACATGTGAACTGAGGACCGGCTTCATTTTATTTCTGCAAACAAGGTGCATGCAAGGACACAGCGTTGGGTGCTTAAGTAGCAAGAGTGCTGGCTATTTTCAGACAGGCTACAAGCATGGCATGGTATACTTTGACCTCCCCCCCCCCCCATATGGATTAATCTATAGTTAACCCAGGGAACAGTGTCTTTTTAAAAAAGCTTCTATGTGGCAATCTAAGCTGCCTCTCTTTAATTACTCTCAAGATACAGCTTCATTAAGACATTACCTGGCACATTGCACCAACACAAAACATGGGTTTCATAAAGCCCTCAAACAAACAACTCACCCCAAAGTTAACATTTAGTGTATCTGGTTAGTTACCCAAAAGCCTCCTTGGTGTCAGTCAGTCATATGGGGCAATATCTGATGATAGTCACACTCAAAGGAGACCCACTGATTTCAATGGGTCTATTCAGAGTATGACTTAATTGTCTATCATAGCAGAAAGCTGCCATGTTGTTGTTGTTCAACAAGTTCATATCTGGATAGCAATACACTGGTAATTTTACTCTGAATTTGTTTTTTTGCTTGGAAGCAAGTGGTATAAGGCTACTTAGAGAAGGTATAAAAAAGACAGAAGTTTGGTTTTTACTAAGGATTTAGAACTTCATTAGTCGTCCGTTATTTGAGAATGAAGAAGCAAAAAAGACATTTTCTACAGTGCAACAGCACCACTTTGTGGTGGCTACAATTCAAGCAGCAGCATACCAAAACATAGCCTTTGCAGCAAAAGCTAAACGTGTCCTGTGGCTTAACAAATTTAGTTTGCATTCCTATATACAATTATGTGGGGGGATAAATCCCACTGAACTCAATGGAGCTTACTTCTAGATAGAAACATATAGGACTGCAGTGCTATTGCATCAACAAGGCATTTAGCGCTTTCTTTTTAATAAACATTTACCAAAGAAAATTTACAGAGAGATCCACGGTTATGATTCGTTTTCAGTCCCATTAAATACAGCTCAGCTGTGTTCAACATCAAACTAGCAGCATAATTCTAACCACATCTAATCAGAAATTCCCAGGTCCTGTTGAGTTCCCTGGTATGCAGGTATAGTGGGACTGCAGCCTAAATATTTTTTTTAACTTAAAGGTAAGTATTAATGAAATACCTCATATACATGACTGCTCCAGAAGGATGTAATCTTGCAAAAAAAAAACCAGACCCATCTGCATTCTTCCTTCCCCCTGCTCCTCACATCCCACTATTAAAATTAAACAGCATTTTTTTACAATTATTGTTAGGTTCCATTGTAATTAATTCTATGGATTGGTTGGTTTGGTAAGCTTTGAGGCTTACACAAACCCACCAAGAGAGTTCTTGCTATTACCAAGAACCATTGTCAAGCTGTAACGCTCCCTCCTAACCAAGCCCCATCACCATTAAAATCACTTCCTTTCTTTCCTGCAGGGTAGAAACCAGCACAGATCTCATGTGTCTAGCGTTTGATGGGTGCACACATGAATTCATGAAATCAGCCAGGCACTAGGTGCAATTCTTCAGCTGGCTCTTGGCCACTTGCAACCAAGTCAAGATGCCTGGGCATCTCCACCATCGGGAGGTGCCTGCCTGGGGACCAATGGATCTGGACTGTTTTCACACACTAATACCACATCCTGTAGAATTCTACTAGTTACAGTGGTACCTCGGGTTACATACACTTCAGGTTACATACGCTTCAAGTTACAGACTCTGCTAACCCAGAAATAGTGCTTCAGATTAAGAATTTTGCTTCAGGATAAGAACAGAAATCATGCTCCGACGGCGTGGTGGCAGCAGGAGGTCTCATTAGCTAAAGTGGTACCTCAGGTTAAGAACAGCTTCAGGTTAAGAACGGACCTCCGGAACGAATTAAGTACTTAACCCAAGGTACCACTGTATATTTTTATCTGAACAATCAGAATGAATGTCAGAAACCAAAATGCTTTTTTCTGTGCAGCCTGAGCAGGAGCAGTGAACAACATTATAGTTAATTGTTGTATCTTGTCTTCACTTACCCCAGCCCCTGCTCACAGTTGTGAAGAATATCCTTATACTATGAATTGTCTGTGTCACCCTTAAGAAGAAGGGGATAGGAATAGGCCAATAGGTATGTGGACTGTCCCTGGATAAAGTGACTTTTCTTATTTTAGTTCTCAAGGGTTGTCATCTGAAGTAGCCAGATGTTTAACTGATAATCAATCAGAGTCAGTAAAACATTTGAAAAACAAGGCTTTAGAGCTGTCTTGCCCCCAAATGGCAACTAGACATTCTATTTTGGTGACTGTAACCTTGGTTTAAGGAGCTATTTGGCATCTAGCTTATATATCTGAATTTCTAACACTGATCTGCTATATGTACAGTGAGAAGTCCTGAGTTTCTGCACATCTACATAGCAAAATAGACATATGCACTTTTCATACATCACTGTGTATATGAAGAGTATATGTGATTTTCTACATGGAAGTGACAGCCACATGGAAAACTTGTTTTGTGGGAGGACACCCACTGACAGAGAAGCACCTTGGGCCACCTAACATATTTTTAAAACTCAAAGCCCACAAACACAAATCAGCACGTCTGATGTGCTCATTGACTTCACCCCATGGGCCAACATGTGAATCGATTCTGACCCAGTTCTCCTAAAAGAGAAGAGAAAGAGTCCAAAGAACACAATAAGGTCCTTGTCTACATGATTAGCAATTAGCTCACATCGACTCTCCCTCTGCAAAAGCGTATTATCTAATGCCAGAATCCAACTTCCTCTAACAAACTTATTCCTGGCACCTGCAACATGACGCAACTTTAATTCTACCTTATTAAGCCAAGGCCTACATTCCTTGCCTTCCAAAATGGCACATTCCTGAGAAGCCAAAACAATCCGTATCTTGGCACAGCAGTGCAGAGAGGTGTATATTCACAAAACCCCACACCTACATAGGCACTTCTTTTTGCATTTTTGTAATAAGAATGATACCATCATATGGCTGAAGGAATAGTGTGCAAAATTCCTTACCCACCCACCCAGAAAAGAAGATGACTGGTCTTCTACGTTTGCTTCATTGGTGCAAAGCGAAAAAATTGTAAATTTCATTTGGTGCTTAGATGCAGTGTCTCATCTCTGTTCATGTTTTCAACAAGTTGTCATTTACTAGGCATCAAAGCATGCAAAATTTCAATGGGGACTGGATAGTCTTGTCTTATTTCCTAACATTATCCTTGCAGCAAAGGCCTGCTTCTGGTTGAACAAACTGCAGTTTCTTCTACACCAGAAGTAGAAGCTTTACCTCTCCTCTCCTCATACACACAGAGCACAATGGAGGGCTGAAATCCCAAGACTGGTGCTCATAACAAACCATTGTTTATTGTTGCTTCCCAACCAGTCCAACGTGTATGTGAGAAATACTTCTTAGAAACGGCAAACTTAAGCTCTTGTACTGAAATCAAAAGGACTTACAAGTAAACATGTTTTGCAGCAGCTTTTTGCTCATTACTCTGAGGACTCATTTACCAGGGCAAACTAATCTCCATTTAGTAGAAACATATTGGCAGTCCAAGCTCAATTAGTAAAATAAAAATAGAGACAAGACAACCCTTTGGAGGCAATAAAACCAGCCCCAGTTGGGGCACTGCAATTTTTACAGGGGGGCTGAATGCCAATCATTGGAAAGCATTCAAACCTTCATCCAAAAAAAAAAATTCTTTGGGGGGTGGGCTTGTGACTTGTCTAGTTAGGTATGTACCGTATTTTTTGCTCTATAAGACTCACTTTTTCCCTCCTAAAAAGTAAGGGGAAATGTGTGTGCATCTTATGGAGCGAATGCAGGCTGCACAGCTCTCCCAGAAGCCAGAACAGCAAGAGGGATTGCTGCTTTCACTGTGCAGTGATCCCTCTTGCTGTTCTGGCTTCTGAGATTCAGAATATTTTTTTTCTTGTTTTCCTCCTCCAAAAACTAGGTGCGTCTTGTGGTCTGGTGCGTCTTATAGAGCGAAAAATACGGTAAAATCTTCATTTGGCCTTGCACAGGATTGTGACCAAACTTTGAAGCTGGGAATTTACCTAGGAATTCTCTTGTCACTGAGTTTGCCAAACCACAGCACAAGTGAGCTTCTACCCATTTCCCCCGCTTTAATTCTTGATTGCATGAGCAGTCTTTGGATGTAAAAACAAATCAAGTTTTTGATAGGCAAAGACATCAGCTGGGACATTGAGAGAATGCTATATACTAAGAATGGCTAAATACAACCGCTGCAAGCTTGAACATTTAAGCTCCCTATGAATCAGTGGGACTGAGACTGAAAAGGGCATTGCTTTCCCAGCTGTATCGACTTAGCAGCTCTCCATAGCAAAAAGAGATTTAAAGGAAATCTTACGATGGCTTTTCCTTCCCATCTGCATTTGTAGCTACCATGTACGTTGCACATCAGCAACAAACTTGACCTCCCTCACCCACCCCCCTCCTCAGTAAAAATAGGTAACTGAAGCAAACAGCAGGCAGTGGGAATCAATGGCAATACAGCATTTAAGTGTTCCCTAATGCTGGCTGAAAGGCCTTGAACTTGCTTCATTCTTAAGCCATTTTGACTTCGGTGCATTACTATAATAATCACTGTATATCCCAGGTCCCCAAAATGAGGAGGAATATTAAAGACAACTATTTCTTTCATGTGGCAACTTTGGTTTATCAGGTCATTTAGAATTTCTACGATGAAGAAACAAAAATCCCTCTAGGGCCTCAAAGGGGCATTACAGCTTTGGAAATAGGCAAAATGCATTTAGATTTAAGCAAAGGCAAGTGATAAATCATTTAAAAAAAGGCTTCAGTCAGTTGAGAGCCATACTGAAAATAAACTCCAGTCCTCTCTGCAGAATGCAATTTCAGTTGGTGGGTGGGTGATGGAATTGGCCACTGCTGTCTTGGAACAAAACCCAAGCAGCAAGTTATACTGGCTTCAAAACACAAATGTGAAAAATGATGTACACAATTGAACACCCACATCAGCAGCTCTTAATCAGGAGGCTCTGCTACAGCTGCTGGAAAGCATTCCCAGTAAGCAAACATCGCAGAGAATTGTTTACAACACCTGGTCTCCATTCTATTCTGGATAACTTCATCTCCAGCACACAGAAGTGTTGTGTTTGTCCTGCTTTAATTAGCCACAGAGCTGTGGAATTACAGGTTCGCCTTCTGAGTCTTTGCTGGGGGACCACCCAAGAAAGGCAACCTGTCTCCATGTACACCCAATATTTAACAGCCTCACTTGGGTTCTGTTTCAAACCAGGCGAATAAACGCATGCTTCATGTTGACACTGACCAAGGATGAAGCTCCTGCAAGCTTAAGCCCAGCACTTAATCAGAAACATGCACGGAGGGCATCAATGGGCCATACAGCGCTTCTAGGATCAGAGGAAGCCTGCCTCTGAATGCCAGTCACTAGGGAATTGTAGCAAATCAGGGATATCGTGCTCATCGCCCGCCTGGGGTGCTTTCCCAAAATATCTAGTCTCCCACTGTAGGAAACAGGATGCTTTGATGGACAGGTCTTTTGTCTGATCTGGCAGGGCAAGCTAAAGCACGATACAGGTGGTGGACGCCACAATTAACATCAGGCCTTTGGATGCAACCTTACTTACTCCCAGTTTCATCCCACCTACCTTGCTTATGACAGAGTTCTTCCCTGGCCACATTCACTCCTTATCAGCTGGAATGTGCACAGTTTCTATAGCAGTTCTTTGACTTGGAGGCAATGGCCACTTTCACACCATGCTGCTTTAAATGTATGTGGACAGAAACTGCACAATCCAACTGACAGATGAGTATTCCCAATTAAGATTCAGTTGCTTCCAATACTATTCCTCTCCAGCTGCTGACTCTTCCATTTTTGGTGTTCAGGATTCAGCAGCAACCCAAGACCATCACCCTTGGTTTATGCACTGGTACATGTCAGCGGCGGCTCATTTAATCAGGTCAGATATTCAGCACATACATAAAAATGGGCAAATAGCTCATGTTTTCCAACCTCCAGTCCAGTAGTGTTTCATGCCCTGGTTTTCCCTGCTTCCTCCTCTACAAAATTAATACTAAGCCCAAGGAGCAGGATGCTGATGGGCAGTGCCAACCCCTTGACCTGGTTGCAAGGAGGCAGACAGGTAGAAATTGAGGGCAGAATGTGTTTGGTGGGGCAGTAAACAGGGATAAAACTAGACTGCTTTCCAGCCTACAGAACTTTACTTTGAACAACAAAATGGCAGTAGAATTATAGAAATGAGCATGCATAAAGTCACGTCAAAGAAAATACAGTTAAGCAGCAGCAGCAGCTACAATGGCTTTCAAACTACAACTCAATGAGCAGACAAGTGGCAAACTGCATCTGCAAATTAACCTGGGGGGCCTTAGAAGCAGCGTCCTAATTATCCTTTTCAGTCCCATGGCTCTATGAGATTTGCAACATTGCCAGATAATTTCCATGTGACCCACCAGTGTTCAGCGCTGTTCCACCCCTGGGATTCCATGTTTGAAAATATATACAATTAGTACTGGGGCAGAAAAGCTTCATTGTTCCATAAAGGAAAAAAATACTTATTAACTTAAATCTGCATCACTAAACTTGAGATGTTTTCAATAGACCAAGATTCTCTGTAGAATTCCCCCTACTTTTAAGAATGCACTCCTTATTAGGGGAATATGTGCAGAGCCAGTTGAGAGACTGGCAGTACTAGGGTCTAAATTCTCTGTTCATGAGCCAGGTAGGGTTAACGAAGGCGTAATGCTTTGTTGAACATCTTAATCCCGACCTGGAAAGATCAGACTGTCTATCGGAAAGAATCCATTTTTATGCTAGCTTAGCCCTTGGCCTCCCTGGAGAAGAGCCTGCCAATCCTGGCCATTCTGTACCAATTCCTAAAGTGTGATATGGACCATATAAAAGGGCTTGGACTGCGCTTGGCCAGTTAATTCAAAAGCCTCTATGATCCTTCCAGGTTGTTACTAAGATGCAAGCTCAATAAGGCAGGCAGGCAGGCAGGCACACACACACACACACACACACACACACACACACACACACAAAAATCAAAACTGCTTCCCAAGGTGCATTGCTTACTGATGGCTAAACGTGAGGCTCTGATAGCAGCAGGCTGGCTACTGAAAAGCAAGAGGATGGTGGGTGCAAAGTCTCATAAATGAGGACACACACAGCTCGATGCACTACAAGCTAAGGAGCAGGGGAAGAAAAAGACATCTTCCTTCCTTCCCATCTTCTTCTGACTGGTTTGCCAGAAAAGGCCTTTTCTTGACCACCTTCTTAAGAAGTAGGGGGGTAAAGTCACACCTTCACTACCAAGGCCTTTCACTCCACATTGCTGAACAAATTTCCATGACCCTGAAGAAATTTGAAGGCAACTTTATGCAAGAAAAAGGCATGTTGTCTATCTATACAACGGAGCCCAAAGCTAGAAGTCAATTTGGAATTAAAATGATACCTAACGAAAGCTTGGGAAGTTTATATTTCAGAATTTACTATCGTTACAGATGTCCACAGCAACATGACTCAACAAAGATCTGAATGGTGCCATTTTCAGCTTCAATGTAAAAGACAGCTTATGGTTAAAGGTAAAGGTAAAGGGACCCCTGACCATTAGGTCCAGTCATGGCCGACTCTGGGGTTGCGGCGCTCATCTCGCTTTACTGGCCGACGAAGCCGGCGTACAGCTTCCGGGTCACGTGGCCAGCATGACTAAGCCGCTTCCGGCAAACCAGAACAGCGCACGGAAACGTCGTTTACCTTTCCGCCGGAGCGGTACCTATTTATCTACTTGCACTCTGACGTGCTTTTGAACTGCTAGGTTGGCAGGAGCAGGGACCGAGCAACGGGAGCTCATCACGTCACAGGGATTCAAACCGCCGACCTTCTGATCGGCAAGTCCTAGGCTCTGTGGTTTAACCCACAGTGCCACCCGCATCCCAGCTTAGGGTTAGGGGAGCCTAAATGAGAGATAGCGCAGGTGAATTAGCATTCAAGACAATCATGACCACAGGAATAACGGAAGCTGTTAGTATAATACTGTCAAGTTAAAACTCAAATAAAATATATGTGACTATCATGCTTCTAAAGTTCAATAAAGCAGTCCTAATTGAATTAGAGATTTTGGATGTCTGTGCATAATGCATGTACTAGATCAAAAGGTGTGTATCGCAGGTTGTTCCAAGTTGTTTTATATACCATTGCTATATTTAAACAAAAAAACCATTCTGGCAGTAATACCGGGGGAAATAAGGTAACAACCCGAGTTCCCCTTGCAAGATATTTCGACACAATGGATAGTACTGGTTGTTAATTTAAGGTCATGCATTACATATGAACACATGCACAAAACAGATCATGTAATTGTTGATTTATCACCACTATGATTTAATACACTTTTTTCTCTTGCAAGTTTCTACAATGCAGTCCTGTTCTTCAGGCTACTTAACAAGTTCCAAACATCTCCCTAGCTCATATATTATAATAGCAGAGGGAGATTCTGGTATGCAGACAAGCAGCTACAGTGCTTCTAGCAGAGACACCCAGCAGAGGCACCTCCACTTTTGCACAATTGTTAGGATATATGAGGTTCAGCTACACTTCGCAGAACAAACTTTTAAAAGCACAGAGGAGCAAGCCTGACTACAGAGTGCAGATATGCAGATACTGACGTACAACAGAACTGCAGGAGCAAGGGGAGCAAAAACACAAACTTTTCCAAATTGCAGAGAGGATCAATTATGATGAACAAGGGAGGAAGATCCTGACAGTAGGGAGGGAGACGCTCTCTGAATCTTGCATCTAGCCTCAATAGAAGAGGGGAAGTGTAGAAATCAATGCTACGGCACAGCCTGCCCCTCTTCATTCTCCACTGCCAAGTTCTTGCATTATCTCCCTCCAAAACCACGCTGTGCTCATCCTCTATCTCCCAGAAGATTGTATCTTAGTACTCCCTGTGCAAAGGGGTCCAAGGCAGGGTTGGTATTCCTGGCTGGCCCTACAGTGGGCACTGGAGTGGTGGAGATAAAACTCTTCAAGTACTGGGGGATATCCAATAAAGATAGAGTAGACTCAATGGACTTAAGTCCCCATTATGTCTCTGTGACAGGCCATGCTCAGAATAACTCAACTCAACGCTGGGAATACAAATGTTCCAAGCCTGCCACCCCTCAAAGCTACCACACTCTAAATAGCACGGCACAAACAAACCCCACTGCCTTCCCCAAGCAGGCTTTCCAGATAAGGAAGATGGGAAGGAGGCAGAGACCACAAGATCCTACCCAGAAACAAGCATTATGTACCTTGGAGAGAGAAAAAAATATATTACAAAAGTCAGCAGGTTCAGCGAGGATTAAGAAATACTTTGATAAACCGTTAATGATATGAAAGGCAAAGTCCTTGGATCCCGTTCAAAAAAATAATTACTCCCATCTGAGCACAGAAAATCTGCAGAGAGGGCTACAGTTTTTAAAGAAGCATGAACAAGTTTTCAAACACCAGACTGTGAAACCTCACTGGAGCTGTAGAGGAGACAGGCGATAGGAAAACCCTTCTCTGCTGGTGAACGTGAACGAGCATGCACAGGATCTGCACAGGCAGCAAAATTAGGTGGCACGATAAAGATGGTATCAGATTGTAAGCAGGGGTGGGGAAGGAAATCAAACTGTGGTCTCTCCGCCCCCCCCCAACACAAAACGCTGGCTTTCTAGCTGCATACAATTTTAGGCAGGGAAACTTCCCACACTTCCCAAATTTGGGACTTTACCACCTTATTCCGCTTCATGTAAAGATCTGCCTTCCATCTTTCCTTTTTCCTTTCTCCTTCTGTGATGGAACTCCTATTTGGGGACTTCCCTGGCTTTTTTCTGGCCCACATAGGACCAGTCTGGATAGTTGGCCTTGCTGAAGATTTGACATTTTCATCCCAAAAAGTTTTGGATTTGAGTTTCTACTGAAATGAAGCTGCATTTTAATGTTGCATTTTAATCTTGTTTTTAAGTTATATTTTAATCAATTGTTTGTATACCTGGTGTTAGCCACCCTGAGCTCGGTCTTGGCTGGGGAGGGCAGGGTATAAAGAAAATTTATTATTTTTAAAAATTGTTGTTGTTGGTGTTGTTTTGCAGTTGTAGAACTCCAAAAGCTACAAAAAAATCAAAAAAATCCAGCTCACAATGTAGCGAGGAAGATGTACCACAAACCCTTCCTAGGAATGTACCCTCCACGGCATTAAATTCCTCTATTAAAGAAAAAACAAGGCACTTAGGTGGCAAGGCTGGTGTTCAACTACTTCAGACCCTGCTTGTGCTGCTCTCTTCAACCTCGGGTCCCCAGATGGTGTGGGACAACTCCCATCATCCTTGAAAGCTGGGCAAAGCTAGTCATGGATCATAGGAGTTCGAAGCCAACAACGTCTAGGGCCCAAGGTTGAAGAATTCTGTGTTACAGCATGCTCTATTCACTAAGGATCACATGTGCTACTTTGAGAATATGGTGAGATATGGTGTATGCTTGAGCACAAGCAAAGCAGTTCTAACCTGCAGCATGCAGTTACTATATGGAATTGCAGGCACTGGAGAGGTCTTGCTCTCTGTTTCAAGGTTTGTTCAGCAGCACATCTGCTGCCCACACGACTGTTCAGGCTACGGTGTGTGCTGCTGAGTAGGCAGTGTCATAGCGGAGAGGCAAAATAAATACTTTCTTCATGACGAGGGCTTCTGAATGATCTGTGGCTGACCTTAAGCTACCATAGTGTAGGAACTGATAAGATTCCTTCCCTGTGGCCTTGAATATCGACACTTACAATTTGGCCTACCAGAGCATTCATTCTTCAACTTCAATCAAAACATTTCAAGTTCAATTAAGACTTGTTTTCCAAAGCTGGACTTGCCAGGTTAAAAGAGAGAGCGAGAGAGAGATGCTCAAAGCAGTTTAGAAACCTAATAACCATGCATTTGCAGGCATTCCCACACCAACAAAAGGACACAAAGTGGTGGTGCACACTTTTGGCAATGCACGGCACAAAAATGTGCACAGTTCTGACATCTACTCATTGCACGGAGCTGGAGGAAACTTTGTGTTCCCCACTTCTCTCTGATCTATGGCCACAATCAAGCTTCATAGCCCACCCCCCCCCAAAAAATTAATACATTGAAACAATACTTCTCCATTGCAGACTGATTACCCTGGAGATATTCATGCAAATTCCATCTTTCGCAGTTCCACTCAAGAGTTTAGATGCATTAACAACCTACCTGTCACATAAAGGCTGCAGAAATCCATAAGGAAGGAACGCTTAATATGCATGTCCCCAAAATACCTCCATCCACAAATATTTGTGTTCTGAGGTCAAGTTCCTACCTGATGCTGAACATGTCAATTCCCATTTATTTCTTTAAAATGTGAAGGGTGGGGAACAAAAGCAAAACCAAAGCCAGCCTTGACTGAGAGCCACATGGCAACCCCTCCCCCCCCCCAGAGTTGGTTTAGTTGAATAGTAGGAAGAGATTTAGAGTTCAAAAAGTTGCAGGAAGTGAAAATGGGGGGGGGGGGGGAGAGGAGAGAATAGCCACAAATACCAAGGCATTACTATAAAGACAGATTTTGCTGCAAATGCATATGATCTAAAAATCCAGGATTTTGCACACCTCCCCACCAGCTTTATAACATTATTTCAACTAAGGGGTTGAGGGGAAGGTATCAGATGTTAGGTTTGGAAAGCTGACAAAAGCTTCTCCCATCCAAAATTGATTTTCTGAAATACCTACCAAGCAGGGGGTGGGGGGTGGGGAGAGAACCAAACACCCCACATCGTACTTTTTACCATGCAAAAAGACAAACAGGACATTTCAGCCGTACAGAAGCAAGATGTCCTCCAGCACCCATTTCGTTCATCAGTTCCACGGGTAAAATATGTACGGGGCCTAGTCAAACCACAGGAGTCTCTGCCTGGCAACTGGGCATATTGGCTAGATACCGTGCACAGCACACCTGAATGTGCTGCCGAGTTGTGCACAGTCTCCATTTAACCCACAGTAAAACTGAACACACAGAGACACACACACAAGACTTCACAAGGGAAGAGGAGCTTGTTCTCTTCTCATTCTGCAAGTACTCCAGGCAAAAGGAGAATGAAGACCCTCCCAAATGGGAGCCTGCCCAGTCCCCATCCCCCCCCCCCCAATATACCATAATGGCATGGGTTTCGTTCTCCTTGGCTAGGCCACGCTTGCATATTACCCCCTCCTTACTTCCATATAGCTCCTGGTCTGCCTTCCCACCCAACCTCAATGATGTTTAGTGACAAGACCTGCTCTGTCAGCAACCAAAGCACCAGCTCTGACCACAGTGCTAGCTATGCAACACGCCCTGTAAGTCAGTTTTAAGTTTCTGTGTACCAACAGATTACGAACAGCAGCGCTGGAGAGCTTCTATTACAACATCAAGCTTATTATTCTAATTTTTCCAGCCTTTGAAATCAAGCAAGCCGGACAGATTTAAGGAGAAATGGAACACTTGGCAACAGTCTAAGTTACTCTTATTACCCAATGAATTTTTAAAATACTTTAATCGTACACTTGCGTGAAACTCAGAGGGTTCTTCATGCCACGGAGTGTTTCGGCATGCTTCCCGAAAGCACACTAAACAAAGAACGCATGACAAACTGTTGTCTCTCAACTGATTAAAGTATTTCTTGCTGGCACAGGAAAGCGCTTAGTTAACTCCAATGGAATGGGGCCAAGAGAAGTATTCCACCCACTAGCGAGCACAAAGTTCAAGCATGAACGCAAATATGCATTATGAACATGCAGCTTCTGAAATTCTAGATTCCGAAACCCCAAGTCCTGCTCCCTTTCGAATCTGACTGATCCAACATCTTTGCCCTTGCACGACTTTTTAAAAGCAGATTCCTCTCGGAAGGAATTATTGTATCGGCAGTAACCTTGCAGCTAGGCTGGAACACAGGTATCTCGGCAGAACTTTTAATGAAAACTAAAACACTGCAGATAAAGTCTGTCCCTGATTCAAACCAGTGTGAACAAATGTCATTCTGAAGTCTGAGGTCAGCCCCAGAACCAAGTCATTCACAAGCCCACCACAGATACAGTCCTACCTCGGGTTGAAGTTGCTTCAGGTTGAGCCTTTTCAGGTTGCGCTCCGCGGCGACCCGGAAGTAATGGAACGCGTTACTTCCGGGTTTTGCCGCTTGCGCATGCACAGGCGCTCAAAATGACATCACGCGCATGCGCAGAAGCGGCAAATCACAACCCGCACAGATGCAGGTTGTGTTCGCTTCAGGATGCGAACGGGGCTCTGGAACGGATCCCGTTCGCATCCAGAGGTACCACCATAATGGTAAGTACCAGATGAAACGTAGGAAAGACAGAATTTCTAACCTCCAACCTGTCATTTCAAGTTTTCAACAGTCTTAATATACAGAATGTAAACAGTCCTTCTGGTTCAGATCAATGGCCCATCAGTCAAGTATCCATAGCCAGAGTGGTTGACATAGGCTGGGTTGATACACAACACAAACCCATGATTTGCTTATTTGAAACTGTAGATCCATAATGTCTGAATGTGAGCCTACTCCCATTTGGAGCTATCGAACTCAAAGCATGGCTTGAAGCTAGGATAAGCTGTGGTATACTTTTATGTTTGAATTGACAGATCACTGATAAGCTGCTCCAGCTCATGAGGCTACTGCAGATAGAGATGGGAGTGAACTTTTGAAGCTGGATGATGGGCAAATAGGAAACAATTCAGATAAGAACCATCGGTTGGCTTCTTAACTATAGCTTGGCAGTATGCCTGAACTCAGCCAATGCCTGTCGCAAAGATGTGCGGAGAAGGACAACAGGGGATAGGCAGCACCATAAAGTGGACCACTTGAAAGCAGAGATGGTAGCTTGGAGCAAGAACAACGCTGCCTAAGATCTCATTTTCCCTTTTCAACCAAGATGAGAGAGCCAAGGTTTCCTGCAAGTGCTGACATAGTTTCTAACTCAAATTTCAATACCATTTCCCAGAAAAAAATAATCTGTCCAAGACTGAACACCGAAGGACCAAAAAGGGGAAATCTGTCTTAGAAAGTTAGCAGTACTGAATATGTTCATCTCTCCTTAAGATGCTCCAAAAGAAGATACCCAGAAAATGTGAAGTGGGGACTTCCAGTGGGGCATTTGGTGTCAATGGCTGTGTTCTTCTAAGCTCCATTGCCCCACCAAGCCCATTCAACGCTATCCAGACCCCAAGGAGGACAAAACAAAAATGTGAACAAGGTAAGGACTTTGCTTAGGGAAAACCTTAGCAACTGAAACTGTAAGAGCACTTTGAGAGTGGACTAGACCACCTTGGGAAGTGGTGGGCTTTACTTTCCTAGAGGTATCCAAGCTAGACTGCCATCTGTCGGGGGTACTGCAGCTGCAGAATCCAGCACTCTCTAAAAGGCAGCAGCAAGGGTCATGAAACACAGCATGTCTAGGGAACCTTGGGCCCTCCAGGTGTTGCTGAACCCTCATCATTGCTGGCTACGTTTGCTGTGGCTGACCGGAGTTTTAGTTCAACAATATCTGGAAGGCCAAAGGTTCCCCAGACATGTTATATAGCTTCCAAAACTGTGAATAACATTCAAGCAGTAACGTACCTGACACTGAAGAAGTTCCATAATCATTTGAAGCCAGGAGAGCAAAATTACACAAACACGCAAGTTGAATGGCTCACTCTGCCACATTAGAACCACTGCTCCAAGAAGTGGTACCTACCTGTTTGCTTTTCAAGGTCTTCCTGGCAGCATTTTGCTCTGTTTCCATCCCTTCCATTCCTCTCAATACATTGATAAAGTCTCTCTTTGAAACAGACGAGATCAATTTTGCCCGTTTTCTTTCGGAACTCCCTGCTTCTTTCACCTTCTCACTGACATTCTGTTGATGCTTCCGGACAGCATTAAATAGCTGAACGACGCCCCTGGCAGATGAAAGGAGGAGTGGTTAGGCACCTGTTGTTTCACTGCCACACCTGCTAGGTAGCATGGCTTTGATAAAGCGTCTCCTCAGCCCCACTGCGCCAGACACACGAGATAACGACAAGAGGAGTCAGGGTAATAAGTCAGAACGCAAGTGGGTTTAAGACACCATTCAAAAGCCAAAAGGGATCCAAATCATGCACTTTTCGTAAAATCAAAGAACAGTGAAATGTAAGGACACCGCACACAGTCACCGACCCAAAGGCTAAGAGACCTTGGCCCACAATTTGTGGCGGCAACAATGTGTACTCCTTCTAGCACCCAGTAAACATTCTAAGCCCAGTTTCACACCACACTACAGTTTGCGCTCGGAGAGTAGCATCATGATAAGGAAAATCTAATTTAGAGACACCGCAATCCCATGCTAATTGAGTTTCACGAGCATCAGTTATCTTCAGGCTTGCTTGTAGCCTTAACCAAACACACAGACCAGCGTCGCCACAAAAAATGATGAAAAAGCAAGGATTATTCCTACCAATGGCAGTGTCCTATGAACCAGGCTGTTGATGCCCATTTTGTGTTAGTGATTTTGGTTTGAGTGCCGTTTGCTGTGACAGAACTAAGCCTCATTTCCAACACTTTTGTCCAGTAGGTTGTGTGGAATTATTTTCAGTAATTTACAGTACCTTTCAGATGGCCTATAAAAATGTCTTATTCCTGAAACTATTTATATGGATGCGCAGGATTCCTCCCCTTCTTTTATAGTGCCCCTGGGTAACCGTTCTCGAAGAACACTGGGCTTAATTCATAAGCAGCATATTTTTAGTGCACTGTAGGGGTCACCTCCCCTATTGTTTTAGTGCCTCTTCACTCCCCCCCCCCCCCCGTTTCTGGGAACCAGGTGGCCTTCTGTGGCACCCAGTTTGAGAAAAGACTTAGTAAAAGTTACTGGTCCCACATTTTAGCAATTACTGGAAGAAGTGTGGATGCCTCCCTCACATTCCAGAGGAATCTCAAGCAGAGTTTTTTACCATCTCCCTTGGTCTGAGAGAAGTAGCTATTATTAGCTGCATCCTCCTGTCCTTAAGTCAAGATGCAAGTCGCATCTTCCTCCAGGACAGAAAAACCAAAGAACCCAAACACGCTCACATACCTTAGCTCTGTAAGCAAAGTCAGCACAGAAAAGGTATTTGCTTCATGCAAAACCTCTCTTCTTGGCATGGAGTGCACTCACTGGGAGAGTATCTGTGTGAATGTCTACGCAACCTGTCAGGTGTGTATATGCACACTGGAAAAATTATCAAAATGCTTTTATTCCTGCTAAGGGTCAGTGCATGCAAAAATGACAGAAGGGAATAGGAACTCTGAAGCAGTTCGGCCAGACACCAACAAGTAGTAAACAAACTGAAAACTGTGACACTAGGTTTTGGGACATGCCAGAGGAGTCAGCCAATGACTTAGCACACCCACCTACGCAAAGTTCAGAGGCAAGCTTTTAAAGCAGTCTCTGTGGAGGTAAGGATGTCAAAAACAAGCCCACTGATATGATCAAGAAAATGCACTGGTTATGTGCTAGACCAGAGCCATGTGGTGCAACGCTAGGTTAATGCAAGACAGTAATCTGACCGCAAGAACAGCGAGTTTTGGTGAATGCACTTTAGAGAAATACAAAGAGTGGGAGAAGTGATTGATCTGTGTATTTTCTAAGTATGGAATTAACAAAAACGATGAGCTCAGGCCCAGAACTCCTGCTGGGCGAACACTTAACACGTTATAGTCTTGTCCAAATTTTAAGCTTTCATAAGACTTCTGAAATCTTTTGTTGAACTTGATACTGTACGAGACAGAACTAGGTATAAATCATTTGACTCCCACGAGTCACTTCTTAAGAGTTCAATTTGATTAGAAGCAGATTACTCAGGCATGCCTTTAGATCTGTTTTCAAAAGCCCAAACACACACTCTTACCTCGTGGCAATTCTCTGAAGGCTTCTCTCCATTTCTCTGTCTTTCGCAACATCTGGCTTCACTCTGCACATCATTTCCCACTCCCGCTTTTTATCAAGCTGCATCATAAATATTGTTATGCGAAAGAGCATTAGGCATTTTAAAAATGCAGCATGCACATATAGATATTTCTTAAGAAAACCAAGCTGATAAATCATGTAGGACGACGTTAGGTGAGGATGGGGAGAATACCACTACGCTTAACAGCATCACTCCTCTAGTGCCAAGCGATAGGCCCAACAGGTCAGTGGTGTGGATTTTCACATAACAGGCTCTCCAGCGAACCTTTCCAACTACATTAGAGCCAATGGATCAAGCGGATTCCTGAGCAGGGATGTTCTGGGCGTTGAGTTCTCCTGCCAGTCAAAGTCAACAACTGCAGTGTGACCTGGACATTTGGATGCTCACCCAGGCAGGCGATTATTTGTTCTCACCAAGAACAAAGAAACTCAGTCAAACAACATCACACCTACTTTGAACCATTTATCCTGGGCAAGCAAAATGTTTAAAGCTGATCGACAAGGTTGAAATAGTTAACCTAGAGCATAGCCTCTTATGAAATGAATTCTAAACTAGAGTTGAAGGGTATGCAGGTCCCAACTTATTTGTGGGGCATTACCCCCTTCTCAAGATGGTTTGCAGCACTATCTGACCACCACAGATGAACAGCGCAGCTCTTCAAGAATGACTTGAGTACGTTTGCCCGCAAATAAGCAGTGGTGCCCAGTGATAGTGACCTTGTATTCAGACTCTAAATATTTTGGGAGCAAATGAGCAACCTCAGTACTCTGACAATACATGCGACTATTGCATTTTACGGGGAACCTTGAACAATCTCCAAGACTGGGAATCATTCCAATGGTACAACCATCCAAGCCTGAGACACTGGAAGCAAAGGAGCTTCTAGATACACTAATAAACACAACTTTAAATTGGAGTATAATACATACTATAGCTATGCTTAGCTATTGTCCAGACCTTTCTTCAACTTTTAAGGAGGTATGACAGATAAGATACTTCCTTCCAAGACTCAACTCCCAGTGTCTGTTTTGAAATCTACCTGTCTTAATGAAGCCGAAACGTTTTTCAGTTCATCCGCTATTTTGTCAGACACTTTTAAAGTTGTTTGACATAGCTCAGAACAAATGCAGTTAGTTTTTCAAAAACAAAAGGATTGCCACAATTTTTAAGTAGGGTAGAGCCATCAAACTTCTTCATACAGCCAGACTTCAACTTTAACACAATTATAGCCGCTTGCTAAAAGTTTATATTAAATGTGTAACACTTAGAGAAAGTTATACAGTAGTACCTCGGGTTAAGTACTTAATTTGTTCCAGAGGTCCGTTCTTAATCTGAAACTGTTCTTAACCTGAAGCACCATTTTAGCTAATGGCGCCTCCTCCTGCTGCTGCGCCGCCACAGCACGATTTCTGTTCTCATCCTGGGGCAGAGTTCTTAACCTGAAGCACTATTTCTGGGTTAGCAGTCTGTAACCCGAAGCGTATGTAACCTGAAGCGTATGTAACCCAAGGTACCACTGTATATTTAATATAACATGAACAAATTGTTTTCCAGTAATTATATACAGTTTATGCTTTACATGGGGGATCAGGCAGCTTCAATGCCAATATGCAGATCTCTGAGCTGCAGTTCCAAAGCAAATATGCAGAAGCTTGTTCATTAGAGATAAAGAGCACTATCATGATTTTTGGAATACTGGAGACATTTCCCACTTTATTTTAACAACGTAGCACTTTACTTATGAAGATTAAGACTGGGATTTATTATATTTTGAGATAGCCCAATGTTTTGTGAGAAAAAGAAACCAACTTCAGCGTGTAAAGATTTCTTGATTTAGACACGAAAACCAAACCCAATCACGGTTCCTGTCTTTATCGACAGCAATGTCATACACACACAAACACATTTGTGTACACATCTATGTATATTATCCTGCCTTTCCCTGCACTCTGCTTTAGCAAAACTGATGGCCATGCTTCTTAAAACAATTGAACAGCAAGTTAACATTGTTTGAACCCTCTTAACACTAAGTCTCCATTACCCACAGCCTCTTTTTATGAAGTTATAGAAAACTCTTATCTTTATAATTCCAGGCAGACCGCTATGAATTCATGTCTTGATGACTATGCTCTGGCCTCTGATCAAACAGCTAACCCTATTTTAGTTTTCCATCAGCATGGAATCAATAAAAGGCAGGCTGTTTCAAGTTTATCTCATGATGAACAAATCAGTTTATAGACTAACAGCACACCACCAATTTGTGGTACCCCACATATTTATCTGATAAAACCAGATTCAGAGAGCAAACAGTGACTGAATAGATCCTATATTATAGCCTTACATTTTCATCCGAAAATATCGGGAGTAAGAAAAGCAGCCACCGTGGTCTGGTAACACAGTGCTATTGAAATGAAGCCATTTCAATACACATTAGAGCTTCATTAGATTCATACCAAGTAAGAGCAGCTGACTTACTTGGTACCCTGACTTACTTGGGTAGTGAATCACACCATATAAATCAGTTCAGTTTATACAGCACCACTGTGCAGTCATTAAAAGATGTGAAACACCAGACCCTAAAACTTTAGCCCACCCTATCCCAGATACACTGTCAATAACAGAGTGGAAAACCAAAGTGCCTTTCTAAAGAGACTAGTACTTTGTTCACCAGGTGTATCAGCGGTGACCTAAGGATGTCTTATTAACTCCCTGAAAAGCACTGCTTCCCAAAACTTTACACTTTAACACAGGGAGCACTGACAGCCGTAAGGACCAGGAACCATGCAAGCCCCGGTCCTAAAATACAGGCTACCACATTCTACACAAATTATTGGCTCATTTACAGGGCCAGGAAACCAGCATCCTTCAAACAATAAATAACTTTAATTCACCAAGTGGCAATCAATGGCCAGCTTTGAATTCTGATTTAAGAGTTGGCTTACTGAGGGGAGGGGGCTGCTCCTTCCTGGACTCTGAGACACAACAATGCAAAGGTGAGTATGCATCATCTGTTTTGAGCGACATGTTCATTCTGCATAGATAACTTGCCAGAACTCGTCCCAGTTTCGGTTTTCCCAGTGCTAATATGCTAACTGAGATGGAAACCATAGTTCGAGGTTGAATTCAGATGGTACTTTTAGTAAATTACGGGTACAGTCCCAGGTCAGCAGCTAGGGAGCAAGCTTGCTCCTCAACGAGCTTTGAACTTCTGCACAAGCATAATTTTGCTTATGTTTTGGCTGCTAGTTTTTACCCCTGGAGCACACTAGCAATCCTACCATGACAAGCCAAAGCATATGCACAGAGCGCAAGCTTCATAGTAACCCAGAGGCGTCTCTCAAACTGACATTTCATAAATCACTGCCTGCAAAAGTTTAGCAATCTGGCTACTGAGAGTAAGTGTGAATAAATACTAAAGGGGGGGACTGTTTTTATGGAGGACATAATGTATGGTATCACGATGTTGCATCTAATTCCTTACCTTTCTCCTCTTCTCCAGCCTCTCCTGCTTTTCCTTCTCTCGTTCCTTATCCCGCTCTTTGTTTTTAACCAGTATGGTGGGCTTACTCTTGGGAACTTTCTTACTGAGCACTTTTGCCATGGCATCAGCCCAGCCAGCATTTCCTGCATCTTTCGACTCTTCTGCATCTTTGGCTTTCGTGTCTGGAGTCTGAGGCTCATCCTCATCGTCGCCATCAGGTTCTTCACCCCCCGAAGAGAAGCTGTCCTCTGGAATGCCAGAGCTCCACTCAGAACCTAGAAGAAGAGCAGAGTGGAGAAAAATCAAACTCAGTAAACATGTCTGCAATGGTCTTGCTCTGCTAGCAAAAGACGGAACGGAACGTTCCTCCACAGCCCCTGGGGGCGAACTCAGAAGCAGATTTTAGGAGCACAAAGCAGGAGAGGAAGGCGAAGTCCCACTACACTTGCAGAGTTGCAATTGTAGAGCTTTGGATGCAACCCTTCATATTTCAAATGGATTTTCCCCCCTCCAAGTAAATTACAAGTTTCCCTTAAAGGATACCAATACAGTGGGATAGCTTGGTTGGTAAGAGCATGAGGCTCTTAATCTCAGTCATGGGTTCGAGCCCCACATTGGGCAAAAATAATCCTGCATTGCAGGGGTTTGGACTAGATGCCCCTCATGGTCCCTTCCCTTAACTCTATGATTCATGTTAAAACAATTGAAGATAAGTGTGTTAGTCCTAAAGTTCACCTCTAAACAGAACCAATGCCTCTATTACATACACTGAGATAAGGAAGGGTTTTCTCCACAAACAACGAACCAATCAAATCACTTCTTAATACATAAACTTCCACCTACCATCCACACCCAGCCAGGTATTTCACGTTCACCTAAGAATAAATAAAGTGTTCAAGTTTGTCCAGCAACTACTCAGAAAGTGCTTCAATCTGTCACTCAGAGGGTTTTGTAATGTTTTCTTTGCTTTCTGTTTTTGTGAGGGTGCGATTGCGCCAGCAGAATGGAGCAACTCTGGGAAGAGGAAGTAAAGTTTTCCAGTGCTCACGGTTCCTATATTCCTAGACTTTGCCGCACAAACTGCCTTGGCTGCAATATCCTATATGGCAGAAGTCTCTATCCCAAGGCTACTTCCATTCTGGACAAGCTTCCTGGGGGCACATGCCAGGCAAAAGTGGGCAGAGCGATGAATGTGAGTTCTGCCTTTGTACAATAGGCTGGCTTCTACCCACACCCCTCTCTACCCTCCATCCAAACAAGCAAGAGGCAGAACGCGAGGGCACATTCCAGCCAGGCAAAAATGCTTAGGGCGCAAAGCAGAGTTATGGAGGAGAGCATTCCTAAGGGCAGAAAAAGAGGCTGTGTATTTGGCCCCCAGGTCTGATGTTCTCTAGCCCTACCACAGTCATACCTTGGTTTTTGGAACAGCTTAGTTCCCAAACGGTTTGGCTACCGAACGCCGCAAACAGTGACTGTTCTGGTTTGCAAACTATTTTTGGAAGCCGAACGTCTGAGAGGGCTTCCGATTGGCTGCAGGAACTTTCTGCAGCCAATCAGAAGCCACACTTCAGTTTTCAAACGTTTTGGAAGTCGAACGAACTTCTGGAACGGATTCTGTTTGATTTCCAAGGTATGACCCTATTTGGAAACATTTAAAAGATATTCTCTCTAGAGGTAGAAAAGCAAAGCACGCAAAATTAACACATACCATACAACAAAGCAATGTAGTGGCTAATTGTAAAAATGAAACAATAGTGCAAGTAATTCTCCAGTAAGCTTTTTTGTTTAGTGGTCAAATTTTCACCATTAAAAACTATCTACAGGAACCTTTATTTAATTAGACAATAAAAATTGGCCTGTCTCCTTGCTGTTAAATCATGATTTAAACAGCAATTCACCCTGAGAGGAGGTATGCCCAGTTCCTTGCTACTTGGACAACATCTTTAACCAAGGATAATTTGTCCCAAGTTACTGGAATTCAAAGGACCAGTCACCACTTCCTGCTGTAACTAATCTCCAACAAACTATTTGCAGCAAATTGAGCAAATATGAAGATCCACATCACGCAAAATAAAAACAAAAACAAAATCCTCTTCAGAACAAAGATTTCAGATGAATCAACAAAACCCCAATATTTTATTATGGAATTTATAATGTTTTGGGTAAGAGCAGAACATTTGCGGGGGAAATGTGCTTCTGGTTTATTTTAAAGAGATTACAATCACAACACTGACATCTAGTGTTGAAATGCCAAAATCAAGATAGATTAAAATAAACATGTGATACAAGCCAATTCAGCATATACATGCCAAGTGCACCACTGATTTCACTTGGTGCAAGTTTGATTAAAACGGTCACTGGTATTTTCTCCATACAGAGAAGATAATATGAGGCTTCGTTCTGCTGCAATTGTCCATCCCTTCTATTCTGATACCTCTTAAAGGAATAAAGCTAAGGCTATTAGAGTTGATTAAACATGAGCTGTGTTTAGTCTTTTCTGAAATGTTGTTAGCTAAGGGTTGTGAGGATTTTGATTGGTGGTAGGCTGTGGCTGATGTTGCCATGTACTCAATCTGTCAAAAAACAAGAAAGCTGTACCAAAGTGTGTTGAAAGGTGTTTTGGCTATCTTTTCAACCTGCTTCCCTGTGGGGTTTTCTGAAACTATTGGGTGGGAAGAGCAGTAAGAAGATGTGTCCTAGTAATCTTTTCTCCTTTCCCAGTGGACTGCTGGATGTGTTCTTCCCCTTATCAACCACTAACTAACTATAAATTCTTATAGCCTGATCAACTAAATTCTTACAACATAAATGTTGAAAAGATAGCCAAAACACCTTTCAACACACTTTGGTACAGCTTTCTTGTTTTTTGACAGATTGAGTACATGGCAACATCAGCCACAGCCTACCACCAATCAAAATCCTCACAACCCTTAGCTAACAACATTTCAGAAAAGACTAAACACAGCTCATGTTTAATCAACTCTAATTCTCATACAAACCTCAGTCATTCTACAACACAAATGATGGGCAGAAGAATGTACTTTGGCACACAGCACAGAATTTGCTCCCACAATATACAGCGGATAGCACTTTCAGTCTGTGAACTGGCTGACAGACATCTGCCACAAGAAATGTTAAAGTGACAATGCAGTAATAAAAATTAATAATAATAATAATAATAATAATAGTAGTAGTAGTAGTAGTATTTATACCCTGCCCATATGCCTATGTTTCCCCAGCCACTCCCATCAATAACATTTTCTCATAAATTTCTGGCTACAAACAACATATGCAAGTCTGAGTAACACAGCACTCTACATGATGTGCCTGACCTATTATGTATGATATGTTTTCAGAGAACAAAGTATAAATTGTCCATATTATCCTGTCATGATATTTACTTGCCAATCATCTGGGAACAAAGTCCCTCCAATACCCAAGGTGCAAGCTTGCTTACAAGGTACCTACTAAAATTCAAATACAGTAGTGTAGACCACGGTCAATCTGTCCAAAAGCAGACATGAAAAACACTGCTTAGCATCTGGTAACACTGAATGACCCCATCCATCTCTATGAAGGCCAGAGTATGCAGACTAACACTAGCCAGCCACTAGAACCAAACCAAATTAACCATGAATCCACCTTTGACATCCAAGGGGGTTGCGGGAGAGAGCATTTTGCCAGTTCAAAAATATTAAATGGTTTCATTCTAGTGAAAGAGCATCAGATTAATTCTGCATCTGCACACATATCTACAAAGATTAGCATAAAAACAATATGTGTTGGGTCATAAGAAAAAACCTGCTAAGTCCTCATGTTTGTAATACTTTTATTTGGGCCAATCAAAAAATCACAAAAATGTGGAAAGTGACAACCCAAAAATGGACTGTAAGAATTAGCCTATTTTCCTCACTGCAGCTGAGCAGCACAAATATATTCCTAAGCACAATAAAATCATTTCCTCAGCAGCTGAAGTTCAATATTGGCAAGTACAAGCAGTTCCTGGCTCAGTTAATAAATTCACAACAGGATGCCGATTTATCAGCAGCCAAAAAACATCCCCTGACCTAGGAGAAAGTTAACTCATGAGTTTCACCATTATTTCTAGATTGCAGTACATGCTTTCAAGCACTTAATCCCAATTATCCTTAGCGTCAAGGTATTTCTTATCACCATTTGACAGACTGTAATTTGCCAAGCATCAGGTGATATCACTTAAGTAGATGCCAGCCTCAGCTATAAAGTAAGAGAGAACTTGTATAGAAAGCATGTTCAAGATCACAAGTATATAAAAACATGAGAAGAGGCCAGCTGGATCAGAGCAAAGGCCCACCTAATCCAGATTTCTTTCCTCCCAGCAAACCTTCCTTTGTGTAGGTAACTGTCTGTACAACACAAGTGCATGTCTGATGGCATGAGCCTATACAAACCTATCAAGGAGTAATTTCCATTGTGTTCCATGGAGTTTAACTCCCAAATGGGTACAAGACTGCAGAATTAAAATTAGGGGTTTTAACAGATAGCCCTCGGGGTCCCTTCCAACTCTACCATTCTTGGATTCTAAGTTACAGAATCAGTACACAATCACACACCAAATTTGTCTTCACTTGTTGCACTCTATATCACCTTTCATACCAAAATTTTGTAAGGTGTAAAACAATCCTGAACTAGCTAGTAAGTTTTTAATAAGGGCTAAATCTCTTTTGACACTGGCTACTGCAGTAGTATTGGGCCAATAACACACTGGGTGATCTTCTATTTGCAACTACCTTTACTTTTCCTAGTCGACACCTGAGTGCTGCTCCATTTTTGTCCATTAAAAATGTGTGAAATCTAAAGGCTTTCAACTTCATCAGTAATAAAAAATAAAATAAAAAATAGTACAAATAATTTGAAGGACTAAAAAATGAACCAAGTCATCAGATTCTGTCTCCCAAAGCGATTTCTATTTCTACAGAATGACGATATGAACCAGAGCAATAATACGGCTGCATCATTAGGGAAAGCAAAGTTCATTATTGTTCCCTGCTATTCAGAGGAGAAAGCCATCCTACTATTCTTTCTCCTTCTACTACCCACAGCGCGGCTGGTGCTGTCTCTCCGAGTGTGCTGAGAGAGATAGAAAAGGGGTATATGAAGAGCGGAGAGGGTAAATACATAGCAACCTTATCTTCGGAGAGGGAGAGACAGAAATCATAGAATTGAACGCCCCCCCCCCCCAAGGCTCATCTAGTCCAACTCCCTGCAATCCAGGAATCTCAACACGTGGTCCCCGATCCAATTTGAAATCATACCCGGCCCTGTTTAGCTTTGCAAATAGGCTAGCAGGTTTTTCTTCTTGTTTGCTGCACCACATAACCCAGGAAGCTTAGAAAAGGCAACGGCGATCAAGATTCAGGCATCCTGGATAACAAGTTCGCGTTAGGCACAGAAATGAAACCAGCAGTGCTTTTTTTCCTGGGGGGACGAATACCCCTAAACATTTTGTGAATCTTTGTACTTCTGTCCATTTACTGTATTTATTTCCCCCGATGTGAACTATATAATGGTGATTTTCTTGAGTCAAAATGAGAGTGCCCCTAACCATTTTTTTTAGAAAGAAAAGAAAAAGCACCGGAAAGCATCAAACAGTGGGCAGAGAGAAGAACACGGAACTGTGCAGAAGGCAAGAATGAGGCGTAGAAACAAAGAGAACGGGGAACTGGGGCGAAGACCGTACTCGATCCCAGGCACTTTCGCCCCATTCCACCCTTCGGCGGTGCAGAGGAGCGAGTTTCTCCATCGCTGCCCATCCTCGCGCCCCGTAACTTCTCCCTTTACAACCCCTGGCCGCCACCCCCTTCCACCACCGGGGCTCCCCACCCAGCGCAAACAGGATCCTCGCGCCCGTTACCGCTATCGCTCGCTTCGACTTCGGCTCCGGCAACCTCGGCCTCCCCACGTGAACCCGCCATGGCAGCGGCCATCTTGCCTAAGGTATGTCCCTCTTCCTAAGCGGCCCGGGTGACCCGCGCGGCTGTCACGGACGTTCCGGGAAGAAACGAGATGCCTGGAAAGGAGCGGCGGAAAGGAAGCTCTCGCGGGCAGCAAAGGCATGCCTCGTTTTATTTTAAAGCAGCTACCAACGCAGACGCGCCTCCGCTTCTCAGTGAGACGTACTCGGGGTGACGGGTACGAAAACATGTTCCTTATTACGTCGATGGGAACATAGAATGGATTACCATAGAGGCATGGGGCTAGACCGGCTCCCTCGCGTACGGCGGTACATATTGGAATATGACACAGGAAGCGAGGGCTGTGCTTCCACTTCTCCTTCCCCCATCTCTGTGGTGCTTGGAGGTTTCCGCTTCATGCAGAGATGGGGCGAAGCTGAACCCCTCCAGATGTTGCTGGACTCCCAACCCCAACCAGGAGTGCCAGTAGTCAAGGATGGTGGGAGCTGTAGCCCTGCTGCAACATCTAGAGCAAGGATGTCGCCCCCTCTCCAATCCCTGATCATTGTACTAATTGGAGCTGGTGGGAGTCGATGCCCTGGCCATATCAAATACTATATCATATTTATACCCCGCCTTTCCCCCCAACAGGAACTCCATCCCTGGATTAATCCATGCAAAAATCATAAGTGTTGCCTCAAGCCTGGGTGGACACTAAATTGTCCATCTATTCTAGCATCCTTGTTACCCATCTATTATGGCCGTGCAGATGCATGGGCTGTTTTGGGGGCTCAAGGATACAAGCAGGGCCAGCCAAGGGTATGACCTGGGAAATGTTCTGGCCACCAGAGACAGGCCCAGGATTGAGGTCTCCCACACTGCACAGTAGATCTCCACATTGATATTGTTCAGGCCAGATAACTCTCGGTGCCTGAGTTGTAAAATTCAAATAGTGTCCCCAGTTTAC
Organism: Podarcis gaigeae; assembly: GCF_964106915.1. Taxonomy (NCBI): domain Eukaryota; kingdom Metazoa; phylum Chordata; class Lepidosauria; order Squamata; family Lacertidae; genus Podarcis; species Podarcis gaigeae. The sequence continues at coordinate 93,778,210 of NC_139680.1, forward strand.
AGTGAAAATAAATAAATACCACTTTACACTGAGGCGGCTACCAAAGAAAGGGCCCTCGTGATTGAGGCACCCCAGTTACGAAGCGTTCTCCACAAAGAGGTTTGCCTGGCATCTATTTCAATCACTCACTCATTGTTAAAAGTACTTGCATTCTGCTTTTCACCCAAAGGCCCCAGGGGAGAAAATTACAGAGTCCAAATCAAAAGTTCAGTAATAAAATTTAAACACAACAAAGCAAAATACAGTACATAGTTCAGCTCTATAAGCAGCAGAAGAAGTTCAAATTCCCAATATACCTCTACCCTTCTTCAAAAGGCAAAGAGGTGTCTCTTCACCTGCTGACAAAAAGGCATCAGTGTCTTGGTTAGATGCAGGCGTCATGAAAGAGAAAGCTTGCCAGTGGGCCCTCGCACCACGAATCTCATAAGGCTGTTGGGACCACCAGCAAAGCTTCCCTTGCAAATCTTAAAATGTACGTAGGTCGATGGAGGACAAAGTTCTCCTTCAACTACTTGTGGCTTAGGTCATTTGTGGTCTCAAACACAAACACATTAAATTGGGACTGGCAACCACTACAATTGTTTTCAGAATTTATTTATTTATTTATTTATTGTGTTTACATTTCAAATATCCTCCAAGGAGTTCAAGGTAGTGTACATAGTTCTTCGCCCCATCCCCCATTTTATCTTCACAACAAACCTGTGAGGTAGGTATGGCTGAGAAATGAGTTAGATTAGAGGTAGGCAACCTAAGAGCTGAGGGCCGGATGCGGCCCAATCACCTTCTAAATCCGGCCAGCGGATGGTCCGGAAATCGACGTGTTTTTACATGAGTAGTATCTGTCCTTTTATTTAAAATGCATCTGGGTTATTTGTGGGGCCTGCCTGGTGTTTTTACATGAGTAGAATGTGTGCTTTTATTTAAAATGCATCTCTGGGTTATTTGTGGGACATAGGAATTCGTTCATCCCCCCCCCCAAAAAAAAATATATATATAGTCCGGCCCACCACATGGTCTGAGGGATGGTGGACCAGCCCACGGCTGAAAAAGGTTGCTGACCCCTGAGTTAGATGACTGACCCAAAGTTACCAAATCAACTTTATGGCTGAGTGGGGATTTGAACCCAGGTCGCCCAGGTGGAGGTCTGACACTCTATAACCACTACCCCACACTGTTTATTCCAGGACACTCGCTAGCAACCTGGCTGCAACAGTTGCAACTTCCAGACCATTTTCAAGGACAGCCCCATATACAGTGCATTTTCATAGTTCCATCTAGAAGTTCCCAGAGCATGAATATCCCACCTGCCTCTGTCCAGAAATGGCTAAAGCTGGTGTACCAGCCACTGGAGCCAAATGGTGAGCCAGTGTAGTGTAGTGGTTGAAGTGTTGGACTAGGATGGGAGACCAAAGTTTCCTACTCAGCTGTGAAGCCCACTGGGTGACTTTGGGCCAGTCACCATCTCTCAGCCTAACTTACCTCACAGGGTTGTTGTGAAGATAAAATCGGGAGGAGGAGAATTCCTTGGAGGAAAGGTGGGATACAAATGCAATAAATAAAAAGTGACAAAAATGACTCAAAGAGCCACATGCCTGTACCTTCAAGGGGAAGGCAGCCCTGTATAAAACAGGCTGCCCCACCTATGCCTGTACCCACCCACTCACAGAATCTCCATAAATTTCCACCCTTGACCTATGCGCATCCATTTGAAGATTGAAGAGGGCCTGCATGGGTACAACTTTAAGGAGAAATATTGCAACTCAGTGGGAAAGCATTGCTTTGTAAGCAAAAGGTACCAGGCTGAATCCCTGGCATCTCTAGGCAGGGCTTGGCATGCCCGGCTGCCTGAACTCTGGAGAGGTGCTGCTAGTCAGTGTAAACAGATACAAAACATGGTACAGTGGTACCTCAGGTTACATACACTTTAGGTTACAGACTCCGCTAACCCAGAAATAGTGCTTCAGGTTAAGAACTTTGCTTCAGGATAAGAACAGAAATAGTGCTCTGCGGGCGCGGCGGCAGCAGGAGGCCCCATTAACTAAAGTGGTGCTTCAGGTTAAGAACAGTTTAAGGTTAAGAACGGACCTCTGGAACAAATTAAGTACTTAACCCGAGGTAACACTGTACAGTTCTCCCGTTGTTTTGGCTGTGGTGGGAGTTGGGGATGGTGGGAGTCATGGCCCCAGAAAACTGGACGGCTGGGCACCAGATTGGAAAAAGGTTTCTGAACATTGAGAGGGAGCAGGCTTCTGACTAACAGCTGCAGCAGAACAACAGCAGAAGGGAGCAATTGCCTTTGTGTCCTGCTTGTGGGCTTTCCAAAGGCATCAGCCTGACTACTTTGGGGCAAAAGGAAGCTGGGTAGATGGACCACTTAGTGTGAGCTGGGAGAGCTGCTCTGAGGAACAAAGGAAGCTGCCTTTAGCAACTCAGGCCATTGGTCTATCTAGTTCAGTATTGTCTCCAGGGTTTCTGAAACGGGTCTCTCCCAGCCCTACCTGGAGATGCTGGGAACTGAATGTGGGACCTTCTGCAAAGTGAATCCTCTAACACTTAGCTACATCCCTTCTCTATTCTCCCCACACCATCATCTTAGATTTTCAGCAAAATAACTGCTCCTATCTTATATGCAGGGCAATTTGAGTGCATAAAATTTCACTGCTGGACCAGGCCAGTAGATATTATAGCAAAGGACTGTGTGACATCATTCCCAGATCAAGCCTGAAAATTAGGCTCTGTGCTTCCAGGGCTGTGACAAAGATAAGAAAATATTATCCAGACCCTTTTAAAACTAATTATGAGAGGTGTGCGTGAGAAGCCCTGATGGAACCTTGCAAAAGGCTGCCTCCTTTTTGTCTTCAGAACAGGGTATCCCTTTATATTCTCTGTACAAGTCGATGGCATGTAGCTACGTAATGGATTCTCGCCTATCTCTCTCTTTTTATTTGCATGTGTTAGCCTTTTTTATTGCAAATAGGGTTCTAAATCTTACTTTCGAAAAGAAAATTGCACTGTATAGGAGTGTGTGTTCAAAGGAAGCTATCAATAATGTTAGTTATGAAAACCTGATCATAAGTGTTTTTAGTCCATTAGCCATTCCGGTTTATTTATGTCCCCTTTCCGGCAGAGTTTGGAGCCAGTAATTCAAGAAATGAAATTTGGAAGAGGCACACAGTGCACAAGGATATAAAACACTGACATATCCTTTATGCTAGAAGATCCTTTTTATTTTCTTTTAACTAAACTCTGCAGACACCTACTTTGGAAAGACCACGGGATATTAACCTTCATCTAATCTTTGTTTTTCCTGGTGCTGTTAAAGCATAATACCTCTCAAGGATCAACTGGAAGAATTAAATCCAAACTAAAGTAATTTCCTGTACAAAATTAAAGCAAAGAAGCAATATTAACCAAGTAAGCCTCTCTCCATCAGACCTGGTGGCTAGGACAGAATTGCTCCTTACTGCCCCTCTCTGGTGCTAGCGGAAAATACATTACAATGACATAGCAATACTGTATCCTTATTTGTATTTATTTAGTTTAAGGTAAAGGGACCCCTGACCATTAGGTCCAGTCGTGGCCGACTCTGGGGTTGCGGTGCTCATCTCGCTTTATTGGCCGAGGGAGCCAGCGTACAGCTTCCGGGTCATGTGGCCAGCATAACTAAGCCGCTTCTGGCGAACCAGAGCAGCACACGGAAACGCCGTTTACCTTCCCGCCGGAGCAGTACCTATTTATCTACTTGCACTTTGACATGCTTTCGAACTGCTAGGTTGGCAGGAGCAGGGACCGAGCAACAGGAGCTCACCCCGTCATGGGGATTCAAACTGCCAACCTTCTGATTGGTACGTCCTAGGCTCACAGCGCCACCCACGTCCCTTATTTATTTAGTTAGTTACTTAATTATGCTGTTGGTGTTTTTACTGTTGCTATTGTAGCATTGTGTTTTTATGTTGTATACTGCTTCGCCATATTTGCAGTGCGTTTTACAAATAATTAAGTATTTATTTAGTTACTTAATTATTTGTAAAACGCACTGCAAATACGACGAAGCAGTATACAACATAAAAACACAATGCTACAATAGCAACAGTAAAAACACCAACAGCATATCAACAAAAACCGGTTGGTTAAAAACACACACAAAAGAAATAAATCACATTCTAAATGTGAATTACAGTTTTTAATCATCATCTGAGAGAAAACTGAACTTCTGTTAGCAAGAAGTTCCACAAGGCAGGAACTCAGTAGCTCTGACGGATAAACTACATTCCTCTGTATGTATGAGTATGTGTGTGTTTGTGTGCGCTTTCAATGTATGGGGGGGGGGGGGAAACAAAATTCCAACACCCTAAACCAGGACCATGCAACAGAAGACAGGTTGGGTTGATTTCTCCCAACTCCACATTTTCCGAGGCTGTGGTTATGTTTTACGAAGGGTAGTAAAAGAGAGGCTGACAGCAATTAACGAAGAAATGTTGCTGTGAATCAGATTTTCTTTGAAATGTTACCTTTATTCCCCAATTCAAGGATGGTCTTCTTTTTTTGCTCTTGTTGGCCTGAGGGCTTTCAGGGTTGGTTTGTTTTTTGTTTTTTAATGCTTTAGTTAAATACTATACAATAACACAATTTGCCATTTACAGTGGTACCTCTGGTTACATACTTAATTCGTTCCGGAGGTCCGTTCTTAACCTGAAACTGTTCTTAACCTGAAGCACCACTTTAGCTAATGGGGCCTCCCGCTGCTGCCACGCCGCCACCACGCAATTTCTGTTCTCATCCTGAAGCAAAGTTCTTAACCTGAGGTACTATTTCTGGGTTAGCGGAGTCTGTAACCTGAAGCGTATGTAACCCAAGGTACCACTGTATTCCACTGGGCCATGTTCAAAGGCACAGTAACCTCTTGCAAGTAAGGGTCATACCAAGCGTCAGCTTTAAAGTTTGGTGGATGGGAGTGGAAAACTTGTTGGACGGAGCCTCTCTTAGCTCCCGTCTTGAACTTCTCTTCGCTGGTCTTGGACTCAGGAGTCTTGGCCCTTGGATTTTCAATCAGGGTCTTCTCCGCCAACCCTTTGCCTCATGAGAGCTCTAGGTCTGGATTAGCTCCTTTCCTGCTGCTGAGTCTGTAACATTATTTTGCTTAATAAAGCTCACTTCCTTGTTCTTACAGTATTTCATATCAGTTATATACCACTTGATTGTAGGGGGTTGGGAACCTTAAAACAGTTTACAGTGGTACCTCGGGTTACATACACTTCAGGTTACAGACGCTTCAGGTTACAGACTCCGCTAACCCAGAAACAGTACCTTGGGTTAAGAACTTTGCTTCAGGATGAGAACAGAAATCGTGCTCTGGCGGCGCGGCAGCAGCAGAAGGCCCCATTAGCTAAAGTGGTGCTTCAGGTTAAGAACAGTTTCAGGTTAAGAACGGACCTCTGGAATGAATTAAGTTCTTAACCTGAGGTACCACTGTACAAGTAAGAGCGTCTGCTGACATGTTTTGGGATGGGAGTTAGGAGAAGCACCACCAAGATGGTGGAATGCATTCCCAAGTGGGACTCATCGTAACTCAGAATGCTGCAGCACGATTGCTGACAGGAAGGAAGCCTTCATGTTACACCAGGCCAAATTAAAGGTTACTATTTGTATTAAAAGTGTTTAATTGCTTGAGACCAGTTTGCTGAAAGGATCACCTTATTTCATATATGCCCACTCAAGTGACTTCGATCTGCGGAGCTGCCATTTTAACATGTAATGTTTATTCCACACTTATAAAGAACCAATCTTTTTGCACCCATGCTCTGAAACTCCCTGCTCATTGACATCATGCAGATGCCTTCACTGTACTGTTTACGGCGGCTGCTAAACACCATATTTAAAGGCAAGTCTACCCAGATATGTAATGCTAATATGTACTTTACTATGCATTTTTATTTCATTTTTTAAACTGCTGTGTGTATTTCTGTTTTGAAAAATCTTTTACGCTTACTTGTTTTCAGCTTCTGACTTTTATCGATAATGTTAATGTATCTTTTACATAACCCACTTAGAAGTTTTTACAATTAAACAGGAAACAAATTCTGTTAAATAAAACACACAAATAAATCCTGATTTATCTTTTTTTTCCTTTTTAGGTGATGTATGTTGCATCTGGGTTCTATTAAGTCTGGTTTTGGGGTGTATTTAACTGCTGTTGCTTCTGTTGGTTTATTTATTTTTATTTAAAAAATCAGTCACTTCAATTTGTTTCTGACCTATGATTTTCAGTTAATCTATCATGTTAAAACATGGTAATGTTGTTGTGAGCCACTGTGGGGGTCTGTTTGAGTCAAAGCGCAGAGAGATATACCCTATACAAGAAAGAAGATTCCACCTAAACATTAGGAAGAACTTCCTGACAGTAAGAGCTGTTTGACAGTGGAATTTGCTGCCAAGGAGTGTGGTGGAGTCTCCTTCTTTGGAGGTCTTTAAGCAGAGGCTTGACAACCATATGTCAGGAGTGCTCTGATGGTGTTTCCTGCTTGGCAGGGGGTTGGACTCGATGGCCCTTGTGGTCTCTTCCAACTCTATGATTCTATGATTCTAAAGGAATAGTATAAAGACAGACAGACAGTGTTTCAGGGATGCTAGTGTTCTCATTGAGGAATCCTTAATAAGCTTCCCAAACTCCTCAGGCACTGCTGGAAAACAATCTGAAGACCCTTCGTACACAAGGAGATCAGCTGCCCATTGGACCTGGGAGCACGTCTGATTAATACCTACTTAAAAATCCACATTTTAAATCTCCAGTTAAATCAATTGATTAATTACACCAATTAATCAGATAACGCTGCCAGCCACAATAAAAATTGCATTTGGGTGACATAAATGGCACAGCCAGCATTTTTGTGATGTGTCCAGCTCCAAGGCGGAAGTGCAGGGCATTTTTATCTGCATGGGGATAACTTCCCATATAACTTCCAAACTCGTTTCATTGATGCCACACTTCTGGACGCATAATTTAGACGAAAACGAACGCAAAGGCAAGATCCTTGAGTCACCTAGTCCTTCTCACCGGAATTGTTTCTAATTGAATGTTAAGATCAAAGTTTAAGTTTATAAGAGTGAAAAACAAGCACAGATAAATAGTTATTATCTGACATCCTTATGAAAATTCATGACCTGCAGCTTTATCGGGGACCTTTTAAGAATTCTAATTGTGAAGTATGCAGAACTGTTAAATGGCTAGTGCTCCAGTCTCTTGATAAGAAGCGAGTTAAATAATTGTCCTGTTTAACTTGTGCTTGTTAACCTTTAAGGTCAACTAGTTTGAACATACGTTTAATGAAATCCTGGAGCCAGAATTTATGATACTGCTGCTGAATGTTAAATTGGACAATTTACATAAGCAGGACATTAACCTTCTGAGTACTAAATAGCATTTTAGCACTTAGCCGCTGGGGACAATAAGGGACATGTTCTATATATTTGTGATTAGCTTGCCTGGAAACTCTCATGATGACCAATTGGCCTACCAAGTTTAGCAGCATAATTAAATGAATGGACTCAGCCTAAGTAAATTATCATTGCTGTGTACAGTATATCATTATAGTCCTAAGGAGGAGGGGGAGGGGGGGAGAAAGGATATGAATAATTTAATATTACATTACTAATTTATCAATGCTAAGTGACTGTGAGGAGACTCTCTGTAATTCATTGGTTTAAATTTGATATTTGATTTACTGGTGGTGTGATTAAACTTGAGCCTACTTAATTTCTTTATCAGAAATTTATGGTAACTCAGAATTTATGATAGCGCTCCCAACTGCCCCCTCCACACACACACACACACACACACACACACACACACACCTTCCCATTCTGGCAACGGATGCATTTTTCGTTTTCTTCTTCTTTGTTAATAACAGCAAATGCAAAATATTACGCATAATCAAGCTTGTCATTAAGCCATTTTTCACAGCTCGCGGCAGCTACTTCCCCTCCCTGGCTGAATCTCTCGTAAGAGCCACCTTCAGCTTCGCCTGCGGGGAAAGCGGGATACAAATTTAACATGTTAGCCACCTGATAATAATTAAATAAATGAAGTGCCAGCCTTGGAAATCCTCTGGGCTCTAAGCTTTCCCTATACAAAAGTCATGTCTCCAGGGAAAATGTCCCAATCGGATCTAAAAGATAAAGCCAGCCTGATAACCTGCTCCCTCTCCCTGCCTCACACTTACCTTTTCGGCTGCTCCTCAAAGAGAAAGCTCATTGTAGGTGCCAAGTTTGATGAGTAATCAAATTTGTCATTTTTCACAGCTGGCTGCATCTTGCTCCCCCTGGCTACACACGGCTTGAATCATAGAGGTGGAAGGGACCCCAAGAGCCATCCAATCCAACCCCTGCAATGCAGGAATCTCACGTAAAGAATCCCTGGAAGATGGCCATCCAAGCTCTGTGGGAAAATCTCCAATGAGGGAGGTCATTCCAAGGGAGTCCATTCCACAGTCATACATCTCTTACTAGGGCCATCTTTACCCGGGGGTGCAAGGGGTGCAGGGCACCCAGGCGCCGAATTCTGGGGGGCGCCAGGCACCCGCCGCTGAAGCCGCCTAAGCATATTGTATTGGGCTGCTATGTGGCAGCAGGGTCAGTGGTGCCTTTGACATGACTGCTCTCCTGCACAGGCTCTGGAACCTTCCCAAGAAGGTTGTGCACTCGCAAGGGCCCTCCCAGCTCCTCTAGAAATAAGGTTGCTCCAACAATGAAAGGCTACCCAAGATGGCTCTCCCATGCATGCGCACAATGCCCACCCGTCTCATCTTTCAGACACCTCCCTACGACCGTAAGCGCAGGCCTGGAGTTTTTACACTGACTCCCAATGTGTTCTTTGTCTTCTTTGGAAAAGCTGGTTTAAAACACAAAACACAAAAAAAACCCTCCTTTTGGAGCCGCACAGGCGTGAGCACTATTTATCAAATGATAATAGTGACATAAGCATAATAAAAGTTAATTTGGGGGCTAAACTAAATTTGGGGGCGTTGGGCGGAACTTTGCACCCCAGTGGCGCATATCCTAAAGTTCTGCCCAGACGCTGAGGTCCAGCTCCGAGGGCTTTCTCATTGCGAGAAGCAAAGCTACAGGGAGCCAGGTGGAGGGCCTTCTCAGTAGTGGCGCCCGCCCTGTGGAACGCCCTCCCATCAGATTTCAAAGAGATAAGCAACTACCTGACATTTAGAAGACATCTGAAGGCAGCACTGTTCAGGGAAGTTTTTTATGTGTGGCATTTTAATGTATTTTTAATCTTTGTTGGAAGCCGCCCAGAGTGGCCGGGGAAACCTAGCCAGATGGGTGGGGTACAAATAATAAATTACTACTACTACTACTACTACTACTATGGGACGCGGGTGGTGCTGTGGGTAAAACCTCAGCGCCTAGGACTTGCCGATCGCATGGTTGGCGGTTCGAATCCCCACGGCGGGGTGAGCTCCCGTTGTTCGGTCCCAGCTCCTGCCCACCTAGTAGTTCGAAAGCACCCTTAAGTGCAAGTAGATAAATAGGTACTGCTTTATATAGCGGGAAGGTAAACGGCGTTTCCGTGTGCTGCTCTGGTGCCGGTTTGCCAGAGCAGCTTTGTCACGCTGGCCACGTGACCCAGAAGTGTCTGCGGACAGCGCTGGCTCCTGGCCTCTAGAGTGAGATGAGCGCACAACCCTAGAGTCTGTCAAGACTGGCCCATACGGGCAGGGGTACCTTTATCTTACTACTACTACTATGACGGCCTTGGCTCTTAGCATTGGAAAGATATTCCTAATGCTGCAGACATGACTCCTTTGCACACCCAACTAATCATTGTGCTGTGTGGGAGAGGACATCCTACAGATACTATCATATCAAGAGGTCCAATCCACATTGGAGCTTTAGTGTGACAGCACCTGCCCCACATTGCCTGTCAGACAAGCACCTTCTCTATTGACTTTCCATTGGCTGCTAAAATATTCCACTTGGTTTCTGTCCTGGATCTAAATTAATCTTATATATGTACTGCTGTTGTTTTTTATCTTTTATATTTATAGTTGTTTTCTTAGATTGTTTCAATATGCAATACGTTTTTGTTTTTTGTTTTTTACTTTCCTATTCAACAGCAACCCCAGCTGCTTTTCACCACCTAGAGAGGAAAACCCCTATGTATTCCCCCTCCCCACATGAAGAAAAGCAGCCCAGAAGGATTTTGAGTGGGAAAAGAGCCCAAAGGAGAAAGGGCTGAGTAGCCCTTCTCCGTAAAGTGTTCAGCTCAAAATGGTATCTTCCAACCACATTTCTTTCAAAAGGGGGGCGGGCGGGAGGGAGTGAGAGAGAAGACTCAGGTAAATTTACTTGCAATTGCATGCTATGTATAGTTTGGCCCTCAGCCATTAAGGTGACTCAGGAGTCCAAACGGAAGAACTGAGCAAGGCATGATGGATGGCAGTTCAAGAAACCGTGCAGGCTTCCCGGCTGTTGCTGCTGTTCCTTATATAGGCAGAGCAGGGCAGTTATTAGGCCCTGTGTTCAGGTTAAGCCTTTGTGGCTCTGATGAAAGGAGAGACGGTGGGAAGGCCATGACTTGCTCCCTAGAGTCTCCATTTACGGCAGACATGGCGGCGATGGGAAAGGAGCGCCGAGGCTCCATAGCCTAAATGCTCTTCCCAGTGCCTGCTGCTGTTCCTTAGTCATAGGGGAAGGGGGAAGCCAATGGGGTTGCAGGACCCCGATGAAACCGAATCTGTCACTGTCGAAGCACGAGAGCAGAAACCTCACGAGATGATTTATACGCTTCAGCCTGGATGTGATGGATCATGCAGATGCCGAGCCCAACTGCATTAGCCCAGCAGCCAGGGTGGGCGAGAACCAACCAGAGACCAACAATGGCACTTGACAGGGAGCGGGGGTGGGGAGGAAGGAGATGTCAACATAAAAAATGGCAGTGTTGACATTTATAGTCTGAAACCGATGCAGTTTTGCAAAAGCTCAACAAATTGCTCCAGGATGGATGCATGATGTTAATAATGCTTCTCTCAAAAAACCCCGCTCATTTATAGTGGGGTTTGAAGTTATGCAAAACGATCCTATTTCAGAATCAGAATACTACATGCATTGTTTATAAATGCATTGTCTCAGCGGCCGTATCAATACTGGAGGAACAGCTTGTCTGTGATGTTCAAATAGCTCCCTCTCTGACTGCCTTCCTCTGGCTTCTGAATGCTTTGCAATTATCATTTCTGCGGGCTTTTAACTTGACACACTGGAATAGATGTTTTATGTCCTGGCCTTTGCTTGGTTGATTTTGCGCTTCTGATTTCATATTGTGATTTTAACCACCGCAAACCTCCTTAAGTAATGCATGCGTAAATATCAGAGTATACATTTTTATAAGAAAAAACAAACACACTCAATCAAGGCTGGATTAAAGGGGCAAGGGCTTTAGGCTGAAGCATTTTCTTTCGTCTCTCCCATCGCCAATCCAAACGCTATACATTGTTTTCATTAATTTTCCTGAGACAAATGCCACAACGAGCACCTATGTGTGTATAAGTGCACACACACATTTTCAACTTCACAACTTCTCCTCTCGCCTATCCTGCTCTGTCTTCTAGAATGTTCTTTGGTGGGTTCTCGGATTCAGACCATTTGGGAAGGAGGCCAACATTGATTTTTAGCATCTTTATGCCACATTTCTCTGCTACAAACGGTACTCAGAACTGTGTGCACATTTTAAAAACATATAGTAGAACAACCCAATAAAAACCAGCACAGCTAAAACAATTTGCAGTCAAAGTTAACAACACGACAGGACGACAGCAAAGGAAAAAGAATGTTCAGTGGGCACCTTCTTAGGCAGCATGCAAAAAAACCCCACAATGACCGCTCCCAGACGGGTGGAGATTTTGCAGGCATATTCTGCTGTGTGTCACTGAGCTGTGCATTTCCGGGGGGGGGGGGGCAGGACGGAGGGCCGGGTCCCCTCAAACTCTATGATTCTATGGTTGTTTCAATAATAGTGCATTAGTGCTGTATTCATACTGGATCATCCAAACAACGGCTACATTCATACCATACATTTAAAGTACTGTGATACCACTTCAAGCAGTCATGGCCTCCCCCAAAGAGTTCTGGGGACTGTATTCTGTTAAGAGTACTTATCAGGAGACTCTCTAGTCTCCTCACAGAACTACAAATCCCAGAGTTCCCTGGGAAGAGGAATTAATTGTCAAGCCGTTCTGGAATTATAGGTAGCTCTGTGAGAGGAATTGGGAGGCAGACTCTCCAATAAGCAACCCATGGATTATTCGGGATACAGTGATTTCTTAATTGCCTTGGATAGGGAAGGGATGGTGAATAAATAGCATAAATCCTCAGCGATGACCCACTGACCCCACGTGAGAGTAGAGATCTCTCCACTCATTTGCACAGGGGAAGGCACAGACCCATGTAAAAAGGGCAGTTTTTAATTCCTCCCCCAATTGGGGGCCTTAGGATTCACGGTGATGAAAAGCTTGACCTGTTCCTCAAAATGAAAGATCTCCCACTTCTCCACCCCTCCCTTCTTGGGGTCAGGATGTTTTTTCAGCCTGCTTGGTCTCATATCTCAGAAGGTGGGGTGTCCATGCACTTTCTGGACAACCAAGTCATACATCCTCCCAGAAGCTTAAGAAGTCCATGATCTGCATCAAGACACTTAGTTAACAGTGTGATTCAACTCAGAAATGTGAAAATCACCCCCAATTCAGCCCAGTTCACCTGGTATGGGTTTTTTAAAAACCTTTTCATTTCACCAGCTGTTGGCATCTGTCTCTCTCAGGAGACAGTGAAAGAGCGTGCCCATACTATCCATATCCACCTGAACCATTTGTTAATTATTTGTTTCTTCAATGTAACTGTTATGTACTGAGCTGAATCCTAGAACGATAGGATCCAGAATGCAGCAGTCTGATTGGTCCACAGGAACCACCCAATCCAGCTCAAGGTGGAAGTGAATCAGCGACCTGATTGGCCTGCAGGAGCAGCCAATCAGGCTTCTGGAGGAGGTGAATCCGCAACCTGATTGGCCTACTGGAGCAGCCCAGAAATAGCCAATCACACAGGGCCCATTGTGTAAATAATGTATATATAGCTAGACGTTTTGGGGAAAGTTTCATTCATTGCTACTATGAGCTGAATAAAGAGCATGAAATTCACACTCGACTCTGAGTATATTTCAGTAACATCAACTAAGCCTGTGCAGCGTTGCAATGGAGATAACAAAGAACAAACCAGGGAAAGACAGGAGTGCCATGACTTCCATATTGCAAACTTAGTTTTATCTGTTTGAACAGTGGGTTCCTCATTAGTATAAAGGGTAATGCCCTTTTACTTTTCTTTTACTACTCTTTTACTTTTACTGTGACAGCTTCCCAGGTGAAGTGCAGCCACATTTTCAACTAACCATTCTAGGTGCTAATTCCTGTTTAAGCCCAACAATAACCTTGGACCACATTCTAAATATTTTTCAGGGCTCAGTCCTGAGGAGCAATCCGGAGTAAGTCTTAGAAACTGGGAGTCTGAAGCCAAGAGACAGGGTTGGAAAACAGGCCTGAGCGGCCCCATCCTCCTAGGCACTCTCTGGCTGGGAGGGATGTGGCAGCTCGGGCACCCTGCAGGACCAGCGCTGCCAGAAAAAGCAGCATGGGGCTGGCACATGCCAGCCATGTCCCTGCTAGGTGCTGCAGTCACTCCAGCATGCCCCCTGCCCCCTAGGTGTGCCATGCCCTAGACACCAGTAGGGCTTGCCATGCTCCTGATGAGACACAGGTAGACCATGTTGCTCAAGCAAGACTCAGATGGAAAAGGAAGTCATTTTATACTCCTTCCTGCAACTTGGCTCCCAGTATGTTCAAAGTGTTGGTGCTGCCCTTTAAAGTCCTGAACGGCCTCGGTCCAGTATACCTGAAGGAGCCTCTCCACCCCCATCGTTCAGCCCGGACACTGAGCTCCAGTGCCGAGGGTCTTCTGGTGGTTCCCTCACTGCGAGAAGTGAGGTGACAGGGAACTAGGCAGAGGGCCTTCTCGGTAGTGGCACCCTCCCATCAGATGTCAAGGAAATAAACAACTATCTGACTTTTAGAAGATATCTGAAGGCAGTCCTGTTTAGGGAGATTTTTAATGTTTGATGTTTTATTGTGCTTTTAATTCTGTTGGGAACCGCCCAGAGTGGCTGGGGAAACCCAGCCAGATGGGCAGGGTATAAATAAATTATTATTATTATTATTATTATTATTATTATTATTATTATTAGCAACAGGATAAACCAGTAGCCAACCTGGATGGGTAGGGACCAGCCATCTTTCCAGACAGGCTGCAGTTATGCTACAGTTGTGCAAATTGGTGGTGCTTTTTTCAACCCAAAGGGAGAAGGCAAGCAAATAGGGAGTACTATCAGGGGCAAGGAGAAGGTGGCCCAGTCAAACTGGGGTTGGAGGAGCTACTGAGGATACCATGTAACTGGGCCTCCAAAACAGGAGGTGTGCAACATTTTTGCTACTAGATTGTTTCCCTCCTGTTATGAGACTGAAGCTGATGAGGGGCAGGGTGACATATTTTAACTAATTAATTTTAACTGGAATTCAGTGACCCAGCAATGGCTTAAAAGCAGTGTTTGAATCTCCCGTTGTTCTAGGTGCATTTTGTGACAGGGAATTTCATTAGCCGTGAACAGCTTCTGAGCTCTGCGCCTAAGATTTCAGATTAAAACTTGCAGAATGGAAGGAGAGGAGGACCTTTTTCTGCCTCCCCACTGCCACCTACTCTCTGAAGACCGGAGAAGAGAATATTAGGGGGGTGGGGGTGGGCAGAGGAAGGACTAGACCATGTGAAAAATGAAGATAATATTTTAGCTGCAGTTCATTCATTTTGAGCTTTGTATTCTTGTTATCAAAAAAGCGCACCTAGACATTCTTCTACTTAAAAAACAAAAACAAAGGAAAACCCACCACCTTCTGAAGTGTCAGTAGCTTGCACCACCAGGAAGCGCTCCCTCATTCACTTTCTTGTAATTCAAAGTCTTACTCTCTGGAGCCACAGAAAAGCCACTTTCACCTCTGGTCCTGCCCCATGGAGGTTGTGCAGAAGGGAATGTGCACCTCCCAGCTGAAAAATGCCCCCTCCGCCGCCCCAGACCAAAGAGATGTCCACTGGCGGTTGCAGTAGAGAGAATACATCTAGGTCAGCAAACTTTTTCAGCCATGGGCCGGTCCACTGTCCCTCAGACCTTGTGGGGGGCCGGACTATATTTTTTTTTGGGGGGGGGGGGTAATGAACAAATTCCTATGCCCCACAAATAACCTAGATATGCATTTTAAATAAAAGCACGCATTCTACTCATGTAAAAACACCAGGCAGTCCCCACAAATAACCCAGAGATGCATTTTAAATAAAAGGGCACATTCTACTCATGTAAAAACACACTGATTCCCGGACCGTCCGTGGGCTGGATTTAGAAGGCAATTGGGCTGGATCTGACCCCTGGGTCTTAGTTTGCCTACCCATGATCTAGGTGGTCAGATCATGGTCTGACATGTTTGAGTTTGAAAGCAACTCAGTGAAGGGAGCACATTTTTTCTTATAATGACACCTCAAAGGAATCAGGGCCGAGTATATTTTGTACTAAAAGAAATCCAGAATGCTGCAGCAACATTGTCCAAATTATTTGCTCGAAAAGACCAAATTCTCAGAACAGTACAAAACCAGAAATTCTGTTACTGTATTTTTTTAAAGAAAAACGAAAAACATGTACACACTTTAAAATGTCAAATATAGGAAGCACATCTGAAAGCACACGTGCCGTCCAATGAAAACACACTATCAATACTTCCAGTAATCAGTCACCGTTTCACAGAGTATAAAAGGTAAAGATCTAAGGATTTATTACCATCTTCTCATTAGTCCCATTTCATCGTCAAGCAGAATTGAGATAAGCTATATGTTTGGCCTAGTCATAACCACTAAGGGAAAGGGTTGTGATTGTTTGCTCCTGTACCGTTGGCTATATGGGACAAATTGTCCTGGATACTATTTCTAATTACCGTATAAGCTGTATATAAATTTATTGACACCAACTGGGAGCTTGCTTCCAATGCTAACTGCAGTATGTGTGGGGTGAGAGCAATTTCCTGCAAGATCATAGCTATTAGTGTCTAGATTGATGTTCTTAGATATGTTTAAAACTGCTGTGTAAATGATGTTTTTATCAATCATACTCTCCTTTGCACTCATCTGTTTGTTGCACATATTCATGGCACTGTTTGCAAAATGTATGGTTTTGCATTGACGTTTGAAATGAAACTGGACTGGACGGAACCCCCAAGTCATACATCAGCCTTCTTTAGCTCAAGAAAGTGGTGTGTGTGTGAGAGAGAGTTTTAAGATACATTGCCTGTGTTACCTGGCTCTATTTTTCTCCTTTGTTGTTGATGTCACTGCAGTGCATCGGTGCTTTCAATCAGCTGTCACCAGGAGTACAAGGAGCAGGGGTCCTCAGAAACAATTTGAAAAGAGCTGTTCCATGTCAGACGTTCGCCTTTCCTTTCCCTTGCTCCGCCTTCCAGGTTATTCTTCACTTGAGACACTTCTTCATACGTCTGGAAAACGTTCTCAATGAACAAACAAACAAACATCACAATTCGATACATCAAAACTTTGCACTTTTCCACAGAGGTGAAGAAATCCCCAAAGCAATGCATGGACAGAATGTGTTCAGCAGTTATCCCAGTATGATGAGCTATGAGAGGATATTAGTGTGTTGTGGGAAATTATGCTGAAAAATTAAGAGCATTGACGGCCCATCAAAGGCCCCCGTCTGGCCCAGCACCCTGGCAGAGTATTTAAAGGCAGATGCTCTTGCTTGGAGGGCTGCTCAGTGTGCTGCCTCACACACAATGACCAGCCAGGTGCCTCTGGGAATCCCCAAAGCAGGGCAGTGAGGCAGTAGCTCTCTCCCACCATTGCTCTCCAGGGACTGGTTTTCCGGTTCCTTACCACCAGCCCATGCACGAATCACAACTCTCTGTGAGTCATTGCTCTGGCATTGAGCCAGTGTGGTGTAATGGTTAAGAGCGGTAGTCTTGTAATCTGGGAAACCAGGTTCGCGTCTCCGCTCCTCCACATGCAGCTGCTGGGTGACCTTGGGCTAGTCACACTTCTGTGAAGTCTCTCAGCCCCACTTACCTCACAGAGTGTTTGTTGTGGGGGAGGAAGGGAAGGAGAATGTTAGCCGCTTTGAGACTCCTGAAGGGGAGTGAAAGGCGGGATATCAAATCCAAACTCTTCTTCTTCTTCTTCTTCTTCTTCTTCTTCTTCTTCTTCTTCTTCTTCTTCTTCTTCTTCTTCTTCTAATTGGCATCAGTTGGAGAAGAGCAGCTCTAAGGGAGATTGAATGGCTTGGCCAAGCCTGTCCAGTTTACAGAGATGAAGCAAAATTGCATGTCCTTGGAGGAGTTTGCCAGTTGCATCTCTGCATGATTTACTGCTCTGGACTTGTCCCCTTCCAATCAGCTTTTGCTGTGGGCAGGTCATTCTGCAACACACCTCTGAACTGGTAAATCTGGCTCACACAGTCGCTCCCAGTGCAGAGACACAGTAAACAGGTTTGCCCTCAGCAGAGGTTGCCCATCTTCTCTCTGCCTGAGTTACTGCACTGAATTTGCCTTTTTCCAGTCAGAAGGCACATGCAGAACCGTGACTCATGCAGGACCAACTGTGCTGTGTTGTGGCAGTTCTGTGTATTGAAACATAGAACCGCACTCGTCACTTAGAAAGGGAGGTGGGGTGGAAATCTGACATTTCCTAGTGAAAGGGACATGACTGCAATACTTTTGAGGGACCCAGGAAAATTCAAAAGAATATTTAGCTCCATATTAACTTGTTTAGAATCAGCATACCAGTTTTATTAGAGGACATTAAGTTTGTCTCCCACTTCCTCCCCCTTTCCCTTCATTTCGAAGAAATTATTCATCTGAGCAAAAGGTTATGTTTTCCTTCTGAATCTCTCTCTCCGCTGTGGTATATCGAAGTATTTTCCAATGACGCTCCTCAAGAATTATTTTAGATAAAAGCACCCATGTAGCAGATTGATGGAAGGTAATGTTTTTTTTAAATAAAAAAAAATCTCTCTAATTCTCTTCTCTGTAAAAACCCTCGCACAAAACAGGCTCCCCCTCCCAAAAGAAGAAAGAATCTCCCTCACACCCAGCCTGCCCCCCCCCCCCCCGCTTTACCATGTAGTGTTTAAAATGCATAATCTCTTCTGTTGCTTTGGCAAGTCAATCACACTAACAGGTACAACGGCCTCAGGCTAAGTACAGCAAGTGACAAAAATGCTTTCAGGTTGTCATGTCTTAAAGCTGAAAGGTTGCCCCCCCCCTTCAATCCCCACTGCTTATTCATCTTCATCGGCTTGAATAATGCTTTTCCCATGTTGTTACGTGTTGGTAAATTAAAGAAGCCTTCCAGACAGTTCTGTCAACAATTTACTGAAATGTACCTCATTAGTGAGGTTGAGCTGTCACATGAACATAATTTAATCCTACCGAATTATCACTCAAAACTACTAGAATATCCAGACGAAGGAGGCGAGGTTTCGGGGAATGCTGCCACATTTTCCCCATGGATGAAGTTTCACATGTATTCCTCCCCATCCCCATTCCCCCCCCCTTAAAAAGGTTCTTGCAGTTTAGTTTACAATACAACACACACCAGCTCCATATTTCACAGCTTATCAGTGCAGATTTATGTGTTTTTACTCAGAAATATTCCCCACGGTAATCGATGGAGTTTACTCTCAGGTAAGTGTGCACATAGATATGCAACCTGATGGATGTTTTGGTTCTGTGCTCTCTGTGCTATTTTATCACACTGGTTTTGTATTTGATTTTAACATGTGCTTGTCTCTCAAGCTACTTGTGAATTTTTATTGCAGTGTGGTTTTATTGTTGTTCGTTTATTGTGGTGTTTTATTCTCATTTCTTATTTTGTATGATGCCTACAGCATTTACTTTATGAGGTGTCTCATAAATAATAATAATAATTAATACATGGCTGGTTCAAATACAATAGATTTTCTGCTTAGTTCTGGTGGTAGTGGGGAACAATGTGTGAAGATCTCACACGTGTTTAATTTGCCTCATGAACATGGTTTGGGAAATAGTGGCTTCTCAAAATATGCACAGTCTTTACACATGACCATCTGTATGGCCACACACATATTTTCCCCTGTCTGTTGTACTTTGTCTCCAAACAGGCACTAATAACTGGCTCATTAAGTAGAGGCTTTACAGAGCACTCAGGCAGGCCTCTAAATACAGGCCTGCAGCAGGGTTTGTATTAGACTAGGGATGACAAACTTGTGGCCCTCCAAATGTCACTGGACTCCAACTCCCATCAACCCCAGCCAGCATGACCAATGGTCAAGTATGCCGGCATAAGAATATCACATGTGTGAAGTGAGCCAAATAGCACCAAGGCTATGTGTGAAATATATGAACCGCTGACGCCCACTTGGCACAGCTTGTCACCTAACAAACTAAACACAGTTCACCAAGCATTGCTGCCTATCCTACATTTATTTAATTATTTTCTCACAGAGGGGTGTACACGAGACTTTCCAGATGGTTCTCTATGCAGGCACTGACTGGATATAGGCCCACTTAGCTTCAGCAAGGTGGTAGCCCCATGTGCAATGCCCTGAAGGGTATGTAGCTATGGGCTGCCTCTGAAGACTTCTCAGAAACTTTATCTCTCTCTCTCTCTCTCTCTCTCTATATATATATATAGAGAGAGAGAGAGAGAGAGAGAGACATAACACTCAAAACAGTAACACACATGTAGGTAATCTGCAGTCTGTGTGTGGCTCCCTTGGGTCTCTCCTGCAGGTCCTTGAATGTATTCGCACTACAGCAAATATGGCCGACATGGAAAACCAGGTGCAGGGTGAAGAATCGAGAAGAGCCTGGTAAACAATGTTCTTCCTGCTTTCTCCATCACCTCTGTGGAAATTTTCATTGTTGTGGATTGACTGCTGCTTTGCATATCAGGAAGGGCAAATAATAAATGATTCCCTCTACTTTATGCCGTATTTCAGCTGAGAGGCATTTGGCCTCTTTTGTGGAAATGGCCGCTCATCCCTTCTCAGGAGGGTGGTGGTTGTGGACCCTGACTCTGTCCATCCTCCCCAGCAGCTAGGACTCACATGTCTTGTTGGACTATAAGAAATTCCCTGGCCGGCAGAATCAAGGAGTGGGGATTCATTGCCAAAATGTGGGCTTTAAATGGGCCAATCGGAAGCCCCAGATGGGCAGTACCTTGCTGGCTGGCTGGCTGGCTGGCTAAGCATTGTTGGAGCTCATTCTATCACACCTCATAGTACTCACTGCATAGGGGAAGGTGGTACTGCGACAGGTACAGCAACCAGGAAGATAGGAACACGGGAAGATGCCTTATATTAAGTCAGAGCTTTAGTCCGTCTAGCTCAGCATTGTCCATACTGCCTGGCAGTGGATCTTCAAGGTTTCAGAAAGGGGAGATTCCCACCCCTAACTGCAGATGCTGTGTAAATAATAATAATAATAATAATAATAATAATAAAATTTATTTGTACCCCGCCCTTCCCAGTTCAGGAAACCAGGCTCAGGGTGGCTAACAACAAATTTAAAACACTTAATTGATGCTACAAAAAACCCCAGCATAAAATACGATATAAAGTGTAAATAACAATAAAATCAAAAATCAATTTAGGGGGAAATCCATCCAATAAACATTTGATGATCACCAGGGATAGCTGGCTAAATTACCGGTAGTCCCACTTGGGCCAGCAAGGAGACCGGGGGAGAACCAGATGTGGGATCCCAGAGTGGGGAATCTTCACAAAAAGGGGAGGGGGAGGAAAGGAAGGGGAACAAAAGATCAGGCCAGGTTCAAATTGAAAGCCAGGCAGAATAGTTCTGTCTCACAGGCCCTGCAGAAGGAACTTAAATTATTTAGGGCCCTGGTCTCCTGGGACAGAGCATTCCACCAGGTCGGAGCCATCACTGAGAAGGCCCTGGCCCTGGTGGAGGATAATCTAACTTCCTTAGGGCCCGGGACCTCTAAACTATTAAGGTCCTCTGCGGGGCATATCAGGAGAGGCAGTCCCGTAAGTACGAGGGACCTAAGCCACAAAGGGCTTTAAAGGTCAAAACCAGCACCTTAAACCTGACCCAATACTCCACCAGGAGCCAGTGCAACTGGTAAAGATGTGGTCTTCTGAATGCAACGCAGATTCTTTACCACTGAGGTGTGGCCTTCCCCATAAAGGGCTGATTTAAATAGGGACATAGGAAGCTACCTTATACTATCAGTCCAGGGAGCTCAGTATTATCTGCAATGACTGGTGATGGCTGTCCCTGGTCTCAGGCAAGAGACATTTCCAGCCCTACTGGGAGCTGCTAGTGATGGAACGAGGGACCGTTTGCATCCAAAGGTCTACCATTAAGCTACAGCCCTTCTCCCAAGTCCTCAACTGCACAGAGTATCCCTGCATAACTTTCGTTGCTGTTAGCTCTGCTGGCATTTTTACAGTTTAGGGGTTTTTTTAGGCATTGTAAATTAGCAGCCTTCCAAGCCCTTTCAGACCTCCTTCCACCTCCTCGCGTTGTACCTGCCAGGCTCCACAGGCTGCCCTCTAAATTGCAGAAGGGAGAATTGCTGGCTTAGCATAACATAAATTTACAAAGTTAACAGAAACATTGCGTTTCCATAAAGATTGCACAAGGAAAGCCTCAGATGCTTCTCCTAACTGGAGGTGAAAGAGCAAAGGTCTGTCTTTGTGTGACTCTCAGGCAATGAAATACATGCTACTTTAAAAAGGCAGCTGGAGCCTAGTACCACATACTTTCCAGTGGGAATGAACTTTCAAAGCTTTTATTCAGGAAAACTGAACTAGCGTGCTGTGTTTTTTAAACCACTGCTTGGAAAAATTCTGAGGTTTTTCTAGCAAGCTTATCAAGGGTTTCTCAACGGACTACATGTCCTAGGTAACAAAGGAAAGCCCTCTTTTTTACATGTCTTTATCGGGTTGTTTGCAACTAACCTTTACTTAGAGTAGACCCATTGCAATTAAAGGACCTGTTAGTCTACTCTGAGTAAATATTAGTTGAATACAACCTAATAAAGACAGACCAATTTAAAGGGTGTTTCCTGTTTTTGTTATTAATTTTAACTGATTTATGCAATAGACGATTATAACTTTTTTGGACACTGCTTTGGAACTTTGAAGTATATAATTATATATATAAATAAAAATGAGTAATATAAGGTGGTATATAAACACCTTAAATTATATATATAAATATCAGTCACAGACTGAAACCATACCACCTTTTTAGGTTGTAAACTATTTTGTTTACTGTTCAACCAATATGGAAATTTCATATCACAGTTATTCTTCAAGGATTTTTTTCCTTGTGCAGATTTTGTTTGTTTTGTTAACTAAGGACCAAAAATGGTCAGCTACCTCATGATTCTTCATTGCCGGTAGAATGATATGGTTTTACAGGCACACCAAAAAACAGACCTTTCCACAATAAACTTTTGTGTGCATAGCATCCAGGACACAAATTTTGCCAAAGGTCCACTTACTATTAGTGCTGAACTAAACCAATTTTTTTGCTTTTTTAAAAGAAAATCAAAAAGGTTCTGTGTACTTTTTCAATGACATTTAACAGTTCAACTTAAAAACACAGAAGATAGCATTACAAGTTTTGCCCCAAATGATTATGGCAGCCATTTGAATAAAACACAGATTTTGCAAGCTGTAAAGCATATCATTAGAACACATCCTGGCCTAAGGTTTGGTTCACAAACTACAGTGCTCAAACCAAGTCATTAAATCTATCTAAAAGGGCCTCATTTGAGAAGCAATAAAATTTTTAATCATTTTATTATTAAAAGAGTGTTTAATATGTAGCTAATTAAATGCCAAAGGCAGGTTATCTGAGTTTAACCTTCAAAAAGAAAATGATGTATCAAAGTGTGCCTCTGGCATCATGGGATAGAAATGTCATCCTCATAATCAATGCGTGACAACTAGCTAGTGGCCTTTTCTGGAGGTATAGTTAAATTACCTGATTAAATTAATAGCCATTTAGATGTTTTAGGAACTGCACAGACCTACACTAAATGAAAATTAGGTCCATTACATTTTCTGAGTGGGCTAGATAGACCCTAAAATAAAACACGTATGCCATTGTCCACATTTCTGAGATTAAGCAATTAAAAGCCCTTTCTAAAAAGCGACTCATTTTCTGTAATGTGCAGACAACTAGATTTGTCCTAATGATCACAGATATGTTTCTGTCTCCTCGGCTTTCCTTTTTATGCTGCTGGAGTGAAACCGCAACAGAGCTTGTGTTCGCTGGAAGGGTTAAATTTCACACCAAGATTTCTATGGACCTTCTGTTCAAGCAGCAGCCTACAGGGACCAGGAGCTAAACACAGAAGCATTGTGCTAAACACCACATTAATGGGGGGGGGGGGAGAGACCCACCTTGTGGTGGTGTAAGTTAAAGGTAAAGGTACCCCTGCCCGTACGGGCCAGTCTTGACAGACTCTGGGGTTGTGCGCCCATCTCACTTAAGAGGCCAGGGGCCAGCGCTGTCCAGAGACACTTCCGGGTCACGTGGCCAGCGTGACATCGCTGCTCTGGCGAGCCAGAGCTGCACACGGAAACGCCGTTTACCTTCCCGCTGGTAAGCGGTCCCTATTTATCTACTTGCACCCGGAGGTGCTTTCGAACTGCTAGGTTGGCAGGCGCTGGGACCGAGCAGCGGGAGCGCACCCCGCCGCAGGGATTCGAACCGCCAACCTTTCGATCGGCAAGTCCTAGGCGCTGAGGCTTTAACCCACAGCGCCACCTGCGCTGTAAGTTACCTGGTGTAAGTTAGGCATGGGCAAAAGGTAGACTAATCTACAGCTTGATTAGTCAGATGGGTGGGGTATAAATAATAAATATTTATTTATTTATCACCCTCAACAGATTGGGAAAGGTTTCTGATTGCAAATAGTTTAAATCCAGAGCAAGTTTTTTTTGTGGTTTTTTTTTTAAACCATTATAGCTGCCTTGTGCTAATCACTTCTGCCTGAACCTCAGCGATCCTCACCTGTAAAATATGAGCATTAATTGGCTGCTTCTCAGTAAATCTTTGCATAGCTCTGCTGGCTAGATCTCAAATTTTGCACAGGAATCCCTAATATGAAGTAACTCAGATGCAGAACTGCATCTCAATATATGGTTCATGGGGTCAGGGCCAGTGCTATCATTAGACCAAATAGGCAGATGCCTTGGGCGCAGACCTCAGAGGGGAGCCGTGCTCACCTTTGAGGGACATGGTTTCATATAGATTACACCTGGATAGTGTTGTGCTGATAATGCCAAGGTTGCAGGTTCAAATCCTGAATGGAACAGCTGCATTGCAGGCAGTTGGACAAGATGATCCTTAGGGTCCTTTCCAGCTCTACAATTCTATGATTAGTTTTTGTTATACCCCATCAATTCGTGATAATATTTTATATTTTGAATAATTTTATCATTTCTACAAGTTTTTGAAAACCGAGGTTAGCCATTTTTTTAAGGGGGTGCACCTGTGCCTTACCTATGGCGCAAAATAGACTAGCACTGGGGTACAGAAGATGCCTTTATGTGGGCGAACTCAGCAACACACAGTACGGTGGTACCTCAGCTTACAGACGCTTCAGGTTACAGACTCCGCTAACCCAGAAATAGTACCTCAGGTTAAGAACAGTTTCAGGTTAAGAATGGGCCTCCAGAACGAATTAAGTTCTTAACCCGAGGTACTACTGTAATGCTGTTTTTTGAGGGGTAGCTCCAATGTCTTGCATAATATGCAGTGCTGCCTCTGTGAGATCTACTAGTCACCCACTGTATTTCACTGGGAGCATCCAGGAGAAGGGGCTGTGCCACCACAAGGCCCCTTGAATTCCTTGGAACTTATACTGCATAGCTAAATTTAGGGAAACGTTAGCTGGCATTAGGGAGCTACAGAAACCAATACATCTCATTGGAAGAAAGCTACCTCCTTGTTACAGTGTGCTTGTGGCTGTAGCAGAATGATTTACACCATGGCCTTGGGAGAGGAAGGAGTAAAAGACTGCAAGCTGTGAGGACTCAGGCACCACCCAGGTAAGGGAAAAGATAAAAGATAAATCCTCCTCAAATAATTTTTAGTAGCCCTTGGGATAAAAGTCATCCCTGACAGTGATGATTTAACAGTATCTCGAGGTGGGAGGGAAGCGCCTTAAGACTCAGTGAAAGCTTTTCTCTCTCTTTTTACTTCCTTCAAGAACTCTCTGCCTCTCGCTCACTTTTACTTTTGACACTCAGACATTATCCTTATGTTTGGGGTCAAATAGGGAATTGGACGAGTGCAGGACTCCCGGAATATGTCCCTCCTGCGAAATAACCGTTCTCTGTACTGCCGTTCCTAGAAAGAGAAGCATTGGCGCACTGAAGGATATTTGAAATCACATAATAGCCGATATTCGGAGGGAGGGGAGGCAGGGGAAAGTCTTTCATCTCTCCAGATCTCAAAGCACTCCGTGGCTTTGGAGAGCCACCATGGGCAGAGGAATCACGTCAGCCCCGCCAGAACGGCAGCATCTATTTATCAGAGCACAGCAAGGCGACACAGAACAATCTGTGACAACATCTGAAGAACGACAGTGTGAAGGCATGCAATTACCACAGCGGGCAGCACATAAGGACACACCAACTCAAATCTGTCCTCCTTTTTGTGTGTGGATATTTCTTCCCATTAAGCAGGAGGGACTAGCCTTTAGGTCATAAACCATTAGCTTGTGGTGGTTTTGTTTTGCTGGGAAATAAAATGTGCACATGACAAATCCTGACTGCGTTCTATGGGGAGATTTGCACAGGCGCAACCGTGGTGGTATCAGGCGGAGCTTATCCCCTTTCTAATCTCTGCAAGCAGAGGTTAGGCTGCTGGAAGTAAAGCCCTCAGCTTGGGGCAGGATAGTCATTCTAAGCCTCCAGAAAACAATAACACCCCCCCCCCCTTTAAAATACTAATAGGAAGGAACAAACAAGCCTTATGAGCCAGCTGGGGAGAAAACTGTCAGACAGCGTTAATTGCACCAGCTGTACGAGAACATCACTCTGAAAATGTCCGCCAGTGATTTCCAATATGCTTTTGGGGGGAAGGGGAAACATATAATTAAAGACGTCAGAATGAGGACATTGTTTTTTTCCCTTTACAGGCAGAGGTGGGGCCAGCCCTACCATGAGACAAAGTGAACGAGGTGCCTTAGGAGGCAGGGGAGCAGTAGGCAAGATGCTGTAGGACTAAATTAGCGCCTCCCCAATCTCCTGTTTTATTGTGAGTATATTCTGATAACGGTGCATTAGTGGTGGCCAAGTTCTGCTTTTGTTTGTTCTGGGGTGGTTCCCCAAGGCAGAGGCAGATTTAGGGCAGTTCTGTCACCCTGGGTGCCAAGCCTAGGGGGCACTGCAGGGCATCACAATGATGACATGCTGAATTGAGTAGAATGGAAGGCCTTGCACAGGCGCCACATAAATTTGAAAGGCCAATGTCCATTCCTGCCCTGGGCTAGGCTACAACATTACTGCTGCCCAGAAGGGCTGTAGCACAACAAAAGCAGGGCAAAAATAAACCTGAATATCATACCCTCCAACATTTCTCTGATGAAAATAGGGATACCCCATTCCATAATGGTAATTTTACTATTTATACCCCACACGTCTTACTGGGTTGCCCCAGCCACTCTGGGCATCTCCCAACATATATAAAAACATAATAAAACATTAGAAAAAGCTTCCCTATGCAGGATTGCCTTCAGATGCCTCGGGGGTCAGATAACTCCATACCATCCAACATTTCTCCAATGAAAATTGGGGCATCCTAAGGAAAAGTGGGACATTCCAGGATCAAAGCAGAAACTGGGATGGCTTCTCTAAATCAGGGACGCCCCTGGAAAACAGGGACACTTGGAAGGTCTGGAATATTGGTGGTATAAAAAGTTACAGGAGTTCAGCAGGAAGTGATGGGACATGCACTGATCAGAAATGAAGCCGTGTGAAGGCAGCAAATATCTTAAATATGACACACACACACCCCTTATCTACAGATCCTTTCAGGTAGGAATGTCAGCAGGGGGAGCCCTATTGGCAGTTCTGCCTCCCTCTGAAGTTCAATGGGTGGCCCAGAAGAGGTTGTTCTTTGTGGCAGTGCCTAAGCTGTGCAATTTTCTCCCTACAGAGGCATGCTTGGCTTCTTCACTCTGCGGCTTTCAGTGAATGCTGAAGACATGCCTCTTTATGAGGCTCTTCGATACTTGAGATGTGTGTTTTTAAGCCCCACTCTATTCCTATGACCAATTTGTTTTAACTACTACTAGCCTTTATTGGCGTAAGGATTTGTTTTAACTGTTTTATATTCTGAATTTTACATTGTTGTAACCGACCCCGGGACCCGCTAGAAAAGGGTGCGTGGTAAATTTAATACTAATAATTAAATATTCTGCAATTGCACTCACATTTGCATTGTGAACACTGGAGATGTGATTTTCTAACAGCAATGACAAGTGGAGAGGACTATTGCACTTGTGTCTTGCTTGTGGACTTCCCATGGGCATCTGCATAACCACTGTGGGAAACAGGAAGGTAGACTTTTCTTTCAGTTTTTATTGAAACTTTTTTCAGCATAAAATACAATAAAAAACAAAGTAATAATAATAAAAAAGAGTGAAGAAAATACAATGCCCTCTCTCCAAGATAGATATTTTATATTGTGATTTTATGTTGTGAACCACCCTGAGATCTATGGGTATAGGGTGGCATACAAATTTAATAAATAAATAAAAATTGATCTTAATCCTTGTCTCACACAGAAGGGGTGGATCCTCCCAGCTCTCACCCCAAAAAGATCTTCCCTTCCCTGCCTCTCACACAGGGCCCTTCACTTTCATGTGTGCATAATCCCCTCAGAGTAGAGAACACACACCAAAAATCCCCAAAAAAGAAAAGAAAAGATAAAAGAAGAAAAAGCAGGGAGATAAAAGCAACAAAAGAATAAGGAAAGGAATGAAAGGGAAAGAGAGAGAAAATAAAAAGGGCTTTCAATTCTCTGTCTGCCAGTTATATGTAAAAGGATTATTCAAAGTATTTACTCCAAGATGGTGGACTAGATGGGCCTATGATCTGATCCAAGAGGGCTCTTCTTACAGGTGGGGAAGCTGTGGCCCTCCACGTGTTCCCAGACTACAACTCCAAGCATCGTTGACATAGCCTTGCAGATGTGAGAGTTTCTTATCCCATGCTACAAAAGGGGGTCAGAAGCATTCAGAGCAGCTGAATAACTGTAAACTTAAAATAAGAATAAGAATAATAGGGAAATAAGTGTGCAACCCTGTTATGAAAGGGCTGGTTCCCCCTCCCCACAAGCCAGGATTTTTAAGAAGAGGGATCATTTGTGAAAAAGGCACAACTCATTCATAGGCATAATCAATATGACAATGAACACTGACCAAAACAATACAAAACGCTTATCAAATAGAGCTGCACAGCAGTCTTGCCAAAGGCTCTTCATTATCCACCAGTGGCCTCTTAAGAACAGAAATCTATTGCTTTAAAGAAGCCACTTGAAAGAAAAAAAGGCTAGGTTTTGCAAAGCAGCTGAGGGTAAAATAGGATGCTTTCTCTTCCTATACAGAGCTCCCATTAAAAGAACACAATGACTCAAAGAATCTTTGAAAACCATCTCAGATATCACACACATCCCTCTCACCAGATATCAAGAGAAGACTGTTTTCCAAATGCATGAAGGGATTTTGTACTTTAAAAATGTTTCATAGAAGGTCATTTTCTTTCCTTCAATGAAGTTCCATGGATTTTGGTGTGGGTGGGTGTGGAATTGCAGGCACATTTTGGGCCATCTCTTACCCCTTCCTTTTTCTTATATAGAGGAAAATCCTGGTGTGGGTTGGAGCCCCTTGCGCTTGCTACTTCTAACAGAAAATGTGGCCAATCAAGGACATATAGGACCACCTATAATTTGGCTCACAGCTCTTGTACTCCATTCCTCTGCTGTCCCACAGCAATCCTGGGTTGAACCATTGCTATGCATTGCAACTGCATTGCTTCCTTAACCATCTGCTGCAGATTGTCATTTTCTTTGACACACACTCCGAGCATTACATCTCAGAATGTAACAAAGAGACTGAATGTTGGGAACTGACCATTATATGTAGAGATAATGTACTTCTATTTGAGTTTTCCGTTTACTTGGACGGAAACAGTCATCCTAAAACGCAATTCTTGATGTGACTTATGCTAACTGCCTGAGCATAACCTTCATCTTTTACACTCCTGGCTTGGAGATACAAATATGCATGGCTTACCCTCCTACCTGAGAAGCATGTTTATCATTTTTATTATTGAACCTTCCGCCTTGCAGTGTTGATGCAAATGCCTCTAACACTGTTAGGAAACCTGTGTATTAGAGCATCTGTGCAATATCATCCGTCCTCCAAGGCTGAGCCTGGAGCTACAGTGTTTAAGAATTTATATGGCTGTCCTTCTCCTCTCTCTCGCTGTGGCAAAAGCAATAATGAAATGCATAAGCTACACCCTTCGAAAATATAACCGGGCTATTTGTGATTTTGATTCACTGTTTAGTCCCCATCAAATAAATTGTTTTACAGGTGTTCATCTTTAATATTTATTTGTTAATGGCTAAGCCCTAGACAGATTTCCTCCTCACAGTGTAAGTATTTGAACTTGGAAGAGAAAACGAGTCCTTCAAACAAGTTGATTTCTTTCAGGGATTCCTCCCCCACTCCCCCCCAGTATGGGGGCTTCACTGTGTAGTGACTACTCATAATATTTTCTGTTATCATCTTGTCAGGGTTCAATTCATTATTCCATTCATTATTCAATTTGTTGGGCTATGAACATCTGAATAATTGAAAACGGCAGAAGTATTATAAATTATCATGTCTCTATGAAAAACCCCTTTTAGAGATTTTATGACAGGACTTTAAAGCACACACGCACACTCCACTGGAATTGGCCTACAAGCACTCATCTTGGAAGGACAGTTTCACATGTGTGTGTGTCTGTGAGAGAGAGAGAGAGAGAGAGAGAGAGCGCGCGCGCATTGGGAGGAGAGATTAAAAAATATTTTCTGCATATGCATAAACACACACAGCCCCTCAAGTGCACTAAACCTCATACTCATTATGTGCACATTACATCATTTTAATTACTGTTGCATTCACAGCAGTGAACATTGTAGTCCAAGGCGGTAACATAAATAACCGATCCATAGTGATTATTAATGAAAGCAGCTTTCCTCTGGTTAATATTGGCATGTCAGCATACAATCCTAACACTACAGTGCCCTATATTATCTCAGACAAGAATGCAAAGCAAAACAGTACCTTTAAATTGGGGTGGCTAAACCATTTTTGGGCTGCGTTGACCCAGCTTGCTTTGGGCTGCATGTCAAAGTGAGTGGTATGAGATGAGGTGTGGCCCAAAGTGGTCGCAGTGAGTGTGGTGAGCACCTTTTAAAGCCTCGAAGTTGTGCAGAAGACAACATTGCCAGAAGAAGGCAGACCTCTTCTCCCAGTTGCATCTGGTCCCCCAATATGTTTCCAGCTGTATTTCATAAAGCTGCAGTGAGAGCATTTGTACCGGATGTTAAATCTGCCAAATTCCACCTGTCTCAGAAATAAATGGAAACCTGAATATTCATTCAAGGAAGATGTTGTAAATCAAAAGCTCCTGTCGGATTTATCCTGGCCACCATTTGTTTCCAGAAGTGTAGCAGTTAAAGGTGCAACAAAAGGATCGACTTCTGTTCCCCCAATAATAAATATTTATGTGGAATGGCGATTCAAACAAATATTGTATTACTTAAGACACTGTGCTGCTTTTCAAACCCAAAGTCCTCCCAAAGCAGTTGTCCCGTTTCAGTCTATGAGTAGTCAGATATCTGGGCAACCTAGAACTGCACGACCCAGGGACTGAACCTGCATGCGAAGGAGGAACATAGGAACACTGAAAGCGGTCAGACCATTGTACCATCTACCTGAAAACTATACCCACTGACTGGCTGTGGCCCGCTAGAGTGTCAGACCAGCATGTTCCAGTGAACAAGCTGATAGCTTTGCCCTGAAACCAAGTGAATACATAATGAATGTCTAGAAACCAACTCAAAGACAATGTAGAGATTGAGAAAAGCAAATGTGGTGTGTCACTTTGTCCCAGGCACCAATATGTCCCCGCCATTACAATTTGGATAATTCTAAGAGAAGTTCTCATTATAAGATTTAGTGCTATAGTGATCTGGAGAGTTTCCATCACGTATATTAGAGGGTGTTCACTTAAACCTCCCTTTACATCACTGTAATGTGCTATGTTAAATCTGGAAAAAAAAACCCCCATGTATTCTGTTGAGTGGGGCTCCAGACATCTGCCCCCAAGTCCTACTTTGATGGCATGCTAAGGGGACCCACAGCCCTCAACCCTGTCATATTTGGCTCCTGCCCTAGAAATGTTGCCTGAAATAGGTCTTCATATAACAAGCATGCCCTGATCTGCTCATACAATCTTGGATTCCAGTAATTTAGAAGCCTTCCTCCAATGCAAATCATAACTGTATTCATAAATATCAGCAGCCGCTTTTAATTCCTATTGGGGGTGGGGGCAGATTGTAAAGGTTGGCCAAATATCCCTATAATGGAAATACAGCCGCAGTCAGCTAAAGAAAGCCTGCTATAATTCCATAATATTACTTGCAAAATTGAAATCTAAAAGCTATTTTGTTTACTGTTGGAGAAGGATTGTGGAATGAAGACATAAAAAGCTACTGAGGGGTGATTTTTTTTTAATGCAACTTTTGCATAAATCTTGTATCTATAACCTGATCTTGGTGACATAAATATTAGCAGGCTTGTTTCCATTTCATCTCCCATAGAACCAATGCTGTCCTACAGCAATAACCAGCCAGAGAATAGAGCTATTTGCTGCTGTCATAAATAAGGAAGGGTGTCATGGATGTTTTCATTTGACTGAGCAGTAATGGAGTTAATTATACTTCCAGTCTCTTTGTTTTTGATCTGTGTTTCCAAAGTCATCTTGGTGTCCTGAGTTCTCTCAGTACTTTTAACCTTTCCTACTCCCACCACCAACAGTAATTTTTCCCAGTTTGATGATGAATTTGGAAGTGTTATTGGTGAAATCTTGCAATTGAGTATCTATAGAATAAATACCAGTGAAAATCTTCATTACTGTAGAAGTACCCCAAAATGAAATGTTTTGCCAATAGTTATAGGCTGACAAATGAGATGTAGAAAATGCTACTGAATATGTTACTTATTAATATATCAGTACACCATTAAGAGAAAAGGCCCCTTCTAGAAAAGCACTCTGTGCTAGTAAGAAAATAAGAAGAATCAGTTATGATACATTGGGCTAAGGATATTGGTTATAATATACAGTTAGAAGATCGGGTAAAACTATGGAAAGATGGAATAAATTTTATGGCTTGCAGTTCTCTTAAAGAAAATATAATGAAAACGATGTATAGATGGTACATAGCACCAGTGAAATTAGCAAAAATGTTCAGAACAAATAACCAATGCTGGAAATGCAGAAAGAGGGTACCTTTCAACATATGTGGTGGGTTTGTAACAAAGTGAAGGCTTTCTGGGAAATGGTTTATAATGAACTAAAAAAAATTGTTGAAATATACATTTGTAAAAAAACACCAGAAGCCTTCTTAATTGGTATTGTAGGTAATGAAATACATAAGCAAGGGAAAAAAAATGTTTTTCTAGGCAACAACTGCAGCAAGAATATTATTAGCCCAACAATGGAAGCAGGAAGAGATAGCAATGAAGGAAGAGCGGTAGATGAAATTGATGGATTACACCGAGTTGGGAAAATTAACTGGGAAAATTCGGAACCAGCAAACCCAGCCTTTCCTGAAAGACTGGAATAAATTTATGGTGTATCTAAAAGACAATTGTAAACAACTAACATAACTAGTAGGGCTACAAGAAGTTTTGTAAGGTTAATTTTATCAATTTTTGCGAAGTATAATTTATAATCTGTTTATTTAACAGTAATAACTATAATAACAAAAGGCAATATCAGAAAGTAAGTTGGAAAACCATCAGGCGAGGAGGATGGAAGTCTTAGGCTGTTATACCCAAATGTATGTTATGTTATATATAAGTTGGATGTTATGTTTAAAAATATGTGTAAAAATAATTAAAAATTATTATAAAAAAAGAAAATAAGAAGAAGCTGCTGGATCAGGCCAGTGGCCCATCTAAGCCAAGCATCCCATTCTCACCGTAGCCAACCAGATGCCTATGGGAAGCCTCAAAGCAGCACCAGAGAAAAACAGCACTTCCTCGCATGTGATTTCCAGCGACTGGCAATCAGAGGCAAATTTCCTCTGACAGTGGAGACAGAACAACATAACCGTAGCTAGTAGCCATTGATAACCATGAATTTGTCTAACCCTCTTTTAAAGCCACCCAATTTGCTGGCCGTCATTACTTCTTGTGGAAGCAAATTTCATTGTTTAATGAAATTAGGAAGCACTTTTTTGTGTTAGGAGGTACTTTCTGTCCTGAATCATCCAACATGCAGCTTCCTTGGATGTCCAGAGATTCTTCATGTGTTATGAGAGAGAGAGAGAGAGAGAGAGAGAGAGAAAGCTTTTCTCTATTCAATTTTTTGACACCGTGCATAATTTTATGCTCTTATCATGTCTCTTAGTTGGCTTTTCTCCAAACTAAAAAGCACTGAATGTTGTAATCTTTCTTCATAGGAATGTTGTTCCACCCTGTTGATCATTTTGGTTCCTCCTTTCTGAACCTTTTCCAGCTCTAAAATACCCTTTTTGTGTGTGGTGAGGCGATCAGAACTGCATACAGTATTCCAATTGGCACTGCACCCAGTGCTATTTTTTCTAGAAAAAGAGGTGCCAGAACTCCGCATGAACCTCTCCTTCGTCCTCTTTGAGTGGTGATGTTGCCCACCTGAGAGGTGTTGGAACTGAGTTCTGGCAAGTTCCGGCTGAAAAAAAGCCCCAATTGCACCATAGATTTCTGTAATGGCATGATATTTGCAGTTTTATTTTCAGTTCCTTTCATTATGATCCTTAGCACGGAATTCAAATTTTTCACATTGGGTCAACATATTCACCAAGCTGTCCACTGCAACCCCAAGGTCTCATTCCAAGTCAATAGCGACCAGTTCAAACCCCATGAGAGTATCTCTCTGTGTGTAGGTTTATTGTTGTTTTTCCCCCTAATGTGCATAATTTTAGACTTGTTTCCACTGAATTGCATTTGCTGTTTTTTTCTGCTGATTCACTCAGTGTGGAGAGAGCCTTTTCAAGCTCTTCATAGAATCACAGAATCTTAGAGTTGGAAGGGACCCGGGTCATCTAGTCCAACCGCCTGCAATGCAGGAATCTCAGCTAAAGCATCTATGACAGATGACCATTCAATCTCTGCTTAAAAACCTCCAAGGAAGGAGAGTCTGTCAGCTTCACCTTTGAGCCAGTGCCAACAACTGGGTTCATCCTCTTCAGCCCCGACTGGGCCAGGCGAGCTGGGAAAACACTCCCAGAGACCTTCCACTGCAGGGAGCAGGTCTAAGTGCTGTGGACCCACAACTTTGAGCTGTGAGCACCAAACTCAGTTCCAAAGTCAGCGGAGCACAGCAGAGTATGAACTACACGAACGACGGCTCTGAAGCATAACTTCTTTATTCTTTTGCAGCTACTGCAAACTAGAAATAAACTAAAGGCTAACGACTATCGGAGGCTACTGGACTGCAGTTGCTTAAGCAGTCATCTTATCTCTACACAGATAACACTTAGACTCTCACAGAGTCAGGCTGGAGCGGAAGAAGCGATGAGCAGATTCCGCCCCCTCCTTTCTGAAAACATTGTCAGTAGATTCTTGCAGTGGGAGTGTGCTGGTCCCGGGGGGACGGTTACTGCTACCGTAGTCAAGGTTCAGTCCTGAGTCACTAGCCTGGAAATAGTCCACAAGGTGCGAGGCGAGGTCCGTAGCAGGGAGCCGGGCAGGGACAGGAACACTCGAAGATCAGAAGCAGGAAGCCGGGCGGGGAACAGGAACACTGGAGGAACAGGACTGGATGCTGGCCGAAACAGCTCTTCAATGATGACGTTGCTCCCGCAACCTGGGACCGGGCTGACTGGCCTTTATCTTCTCTGAGGCCAGGGGTGGTCCCGGCCCCCAGGAGCCCCGCCTCCCTTGGCCTTAAGGCGAGCACTCCTCCTGGGAGAAACCAGTTCCCGGACATTGGGTACAATATCATGTTTGCTGACTGGGAAAGGTTATGGACCACCGGTTTGAAATTCACGGCATGTAATGCCTTGAAAGAAAATATTATGAAAATGATATATAGGTGGTACATGACTCCAGTCAAGCTTGTAAAAATATACCATTTGTCTGATAATAAATGTTGGAAATGTAAAGAAACTGAAGGAACGTTCTTTCACCTCTGGTGGACCTGCCCTAGAGTTAAGGCTTTCTGGGAAATGATATATAACGAGTTGAAAAAGGTATTTAAGTATACCTTCCCTAAGAAACCAGAGGCCTTTCTTTTGGGCATCGTCGGCCAGAGGGTGTTAAAGAAGGACCGAACATTTTTTATGTATGCAACAATAGCAGCAAGGATACTTGTAGCCAAGCACTGGAAAACCCAAGATTTGCCCACACTGGAAGAATGGCAGATGCAACTGATAGACTATATGGAGCTAGCAGAAATGACTGGCAGAATCCGAGACCTGGGAGAAGAGGCTGTGGAGGAGGACTGGAAGAAATTTAAGGACTATTTACAAAAATATTGTAAATTGTATGAGTGTTAAGAAAGATGTAAGATTATTAACAATATGGCACCATTAAGCTAGTTAAAAGGAATATGAAGATAAATGAAAATATAAGAAAAGATAAATTTTGGATAAATATTATGCTAAAATAAAGCTTTTAAGGTTTGGGTAAAATTATCTAAAATTAGGGACACAATATTGGAAAATTATAATATAAGAATTGAAACAAGGTGATAAATTGCTGGGTAAAGCTCGAAAAACTTGGAATGCAGGAACGAGAGATGCGAGGAAGTCCAAAGAAGTGAAGAAAATATGGTTATTGTAAAATTATATGTTATTTTGTTTGTTTTTTCTATTGTATTAAGAAAATCTGTAATAAATATCTTTTTTTTTTAAAAAAAAGGAGAAACCAGTTCCCTTCGCCTCTCTGCCCTAAGCCTCTGCAGTTCAGGAGAGGCTGAAGGGTTACTGGGCCCAGGGGGAGACTCACCTGCAGGCACTGAGTCCTCAACCACCTCTGGGGCCAGAATGGATTCACCTGGTGCCTGCTCCTGAGGATCCAGCCCAGGTGCAGGCTCCTCAGAATCAAGGCCCTGCCTCAGTTCAGCTGGCCCTGGAGGCGGGGACTCCTGTGCCAGCTGGGATTCCTCCGGTTCACTCTCAGACTCGGAATCCCAGGCCATCACAGGGAGGGGTGAAATATCCACAGAGTCCACTACCTCTCGTGGGAGTCTGTTCCACTCCCAAACAGCTCTGACTGTCCAAAAGTTTTTCAAAAAGTTTAGTCGGAATCTCCTTTCTTGTAACTTGAAGCCATTGCCTCAAGTCCTACCCTCAAGAGCAGGAGAAAACAAGCTCCCTCTTCCATGTGATAGCCCTTAAGATATTTGAAGATTGCTATCATATCTTCTCTCAGTCTCCTCTTTTCCAGGCTAAACATACCTAGCTCCTTCAAGTGCTCCTCATAAGGCTTAGTT
Source organism: Podarcis gaigeae (assembly GCF_964106915.1). Classification (NCBI taxonomy): domain Eukaryota; kingdom Metazoa; phylum Chordata; class Lepidosauria; order Squamata; family Lacertidae; genus Podarcis; species Podarcis gaigeae. The sequence continues at coordinate 93,815,150 of NC_139680.1, forward strand.
TCCAGACCCTTGATCATCTTGGTTGCCCTCCTCTGCACAGGTTCCAGTTTGTCAACATCCTTCTTAAACTGTGGTGCCCAGAATTGGACACAGTACTCCAGGTGTGGTCTGACCAAGGCAGAATAGAGTGGTACTATTACTTCTCTTGATCTGGACACTACTGTTGATGCAGTATCTTTTTAGTTTTAACCAGCCTGACCCACTTAGCCCTGTGTTGAAATTTGTCCATCAATTTCTTGAAACTTTTCTTTCCCTGTGAAAGAGCTTTCCACTTTCCTGCATTATTCTCTGGGTGCTTTAGAATTTTGCTTGGCGCTGGACTGAGACTACCTTATCATTTCAAGATGTAAATGGATAGCGAGTGTGATCATATTTACACCACACATTTAAAAGCACAGTTATTACCTATTCCTCTCACAGAGCTACAATTCTTACAGTTTCCTGGGAAGAGGGTTTGTTTGTTAAGCCAATCTGGAAATTGTAGCTCTGTGAGGGAAACAGGCGTCTCCTAACCACTCTCAGCACCCTTAACAAACTACAGTTCCCATTATTCTTTGGGGAAAACCATGCTTGTTAAAGTTTTATATAATGCTTAAAATATGTGGTGCTGGTGTGGTCTTTTCTTTCCACGGTGCTCTGCAGCCTCCCCAGCTGCCTGAGCAACTTGAACCTTGGGGGCGGGGCACCGATGGGACAGGATTTCTCCCTGTGAGTTTTACCTGAAACAGAACCTCAGGGCGGCTGAGGCGCCTGAGTGCACACTCTGATGTTGTTTTTAAGGGAAGGCCTTCATTTCACCTTTCTTTTTCTTTTTAAAAAATCCACATGGATTTTTAAAAATAATAAACATCTGCCGGGGCACAGTAGGCTATCTCCCCAACTTCTCATGCTTAGAAGAAAGCCCAGTGAAGGATATCAAGAAGTTTCCCCAAAGCACAGGCATCCAGGGAAGGTGGTAATATGCAGAGTACCAGAAAGATGATTTGAGGAATTAAAGAAAACTTCTTTGCTGCCTCAAAAGTAAGGCAAGCACAACCAAAGCCCTGCATACCACACATAAGAATTTCACTTTTTTTTTTAATTTTCACTCTCTCCTTTGATAATTTTCAAAAGCATTGTTTCATCATTAACTGATAGAGAAAGGTAAAAGAAAGTGGAAGACATTTTCTGCACAGCACTACCTTATGCTCATAGTATGATTTCACCCACCTGACCCCCTGCCCTCAACGAAGCCATTCTATGAGAGTAGATTACAGTGGTACCTCAGGTTACATACGCTTCAGGTTAAATACGCTTCAGGTTACAGACTCCGCTAACCCAGAAATAGTACCTCGGGTTAAGAACTTTGCTTCAGGATGAGAACAGAAATCGTGCTTCGGCAGCGCAGCGGCAGCAGGAGGCCCCATTAGCTAAAGTGGTGCTTCAGGTTCAGAACAGTTTCAGGTTAAGAACGGACCTCCGGAATGAATTAAGTACTTAACCCGAGGTACCACTGCACATGTAGAAAGGTTGTGTTGGAATATGTTATTCTTGTGATTAGTCTGTGAGCAGGCTCTGGCAGGAATTTAGGATTAACCTCAGTGGATTGTGGAAACAGTATATGAATAACCAGTTCTGATGCAAATCCTTCCACATGTATGCACCCATGGGATCACTTTGGAAAAGGTCGTTCATGGGCAACAAATTGGTAACACAGACAAGTGGGACTTCAACAAAATGTTGCAGTGCGGTGTGTTCCAGTTAGTTAGCCATGCCCTTTTCTCAGATATTCCATTCTTCCTCCCACCTAATTCTTCATAAATCATGTCCCAGAATATTTTTCTTGTGGGGCACGTCCACCACATGTGGAAAAAAAATCCCTTCTTTTTGATTACATTTCCAGAATTTATTACTAATTTTTTATTTATTTTAGCCAATGCTTTGAATAAAACAAATAAAGGGGAGCAGGACCCTCCAACAGATCTCCACACTGAAAGCATCCCTAAAGAGCCAAAGGACCAAAGAAAATAAAAATAAGGTGCTTACAGTGGGAAGGATGATGCTTGTTCTACTGGAAAACAGGTCCATGCCATTTCGAGACTACATTTAATGGGGGGGGGGGGGTAATGGGAATGGTATGAAAGAACTGCTAATGGGAAAGAAAACCTTCTTAGACCCAATGTTTAGAATTTGGATGCTTGTTTAGATACAGGAGGTCACTTGGTCCTTTTCTTCTTCTCTGTCATTGTGTTGCTGCAGTTGTGAGGCCTCGTGTTATTTCTATCTTTTCTAAAACATGCAACTTTCCCGTTTGGGTTTGTGAAATTGCTTTAAGTTTATCTCTCTCTGTGTGTGTGCATGTGTATATATACTATACATGCAATCAGCATCCCCTGGTTTCACTCTCTGATCTTTCTACAAAAGCAGTGAAAGAGACAGAAGAAACTCAACCCTCTGAGCTCCAAAAAGCTCTCCTGTCTATAGTGATAATGGATTTATCCAAGCTTTGCCCTTTGTTAGGGAAGGTCAGGGTGTTGTGTTCTTTGGTGCGTGTGTGTTTGTGTGTGTGTGTGTTTCACTCTCTAAATTCTTCAAGGCTCTGAATCCAGTTTGCATATTGAGCTTCCAGGAACTATTTTCAACTTCCAAGGGCATTTGAGCATGAAGAACACATTTCTTGATGTCTTTAGCTACAAATTGGCACGCAGCTGGGCTTGCAGTAGCATCGTGAGGAGGGGGCCAACATCTTAAATCCGCTGTTTATTACCCAGGAAGTTCTGATCAAGTTTATGGTTCTAAAGACTTCAACATATCAACTCCACTGAAGAACAGGACAAGCTATTGTAAATATGAACCATCAAAGCACCAGCCATTTCAATGAAATGAAGCAAATCAATTGTTTTTCGCAAAGGTGCCTTTCAGATCTCCTTTTTCAGGTTCTCCATTACTTTATTGGTTTCAGCGGTTTTTGTATGTTAGGCTATTGAATGAAAATAAACTAACTGAAAGGGTCTCCCTCCCCTAATTAAACCTCTAAAGATCATTTGTCTCATTATGGCATCTTGACACGTTTTACTTGACCAAAACGAGTGGAGTTACCTTGAAATGTTGCAGACAGAGGCACACCTCAAAGATCACAATCTTGCAGAATAATGTCCTGCACGTCACTTTGAATTTTCTCCTCCTGGTGAGGGAAAGCTGAAAAACACAAAAAAAGGAAGGGAAGTAATGAACAGTGTTTGAGGAATCGGAAACCTTTCAATGGGGAGAAAGTGTCCAGCTGGTTCACCAGGTTTCCTTCACATGGGAATATCACTGATTTCCCTCACTAAGGAGGCATTGATGCCTTCTGTGACATCAGTAGCCATTCCAACAATCACCACATACATATCAAACCTATTTAGTCAAGGTACAGTATGTATGCATTCGCCCTGCCTGTACCCCAAATAGCGAAGCAAATCAGCATGAATTGGGGTGGTCTTTCATGTTATTGAGTGGCTTCATACTGTTATAAAGAGGTGTGAAGGTGGATCCGGGAGTGCCCAACCTTCCAAGTAGCTCTGCTGCCTCAGTTTTCCCACGAAGTTAAATCAATTGCAGATTCTCCCCACTCCACCCCCAATTTCTTTACTTTTCTGAGAAATTAAGCCAAGCTGAGTAGGGAATGCCCAGAGATAGAGAGGGGAGGGTCCTCTCCACCCAGCCCAGTGCAGCAATGGTCCTCTACATTCTTTAGAGATCACCCCTTCTCAAGGCTGGCCCAACTGTGAAGCAAAATGGGACAATTCTCTCCGGCCAGAGGTGCATGGATAGGAGAAGTGAATTGGCCCTCACATGTCTCAGAATTGGCTGTCCTGTTTTGCAATTGGCTAGCCAACCTGCTTGCTCTCCTGTAGTGGCCAACATAACCAGCAGCCCACCCACTGAGGCAAGATGAGACTGGCTGCTTCCCCCTCAACTCCCCTCTCTGAGGAAGTGCAATGGCCAGGATTGTGCCTCAGCTGTTGCAGAGGTTCATTGCCACAGCTAAAAGTACAATTAAAGCTTTTTTAAAAGAAGAAGAAGAAGAAGTTGTAAATAATGTTCATAGAACTGTAAAGTTGGAAGGGACCACAAGGATCATCTAAGTCCAACCCCCTGCCAACTTTGAAGTAACTTTTTAATGAAGCTTAAATGGGATTTGTAGCCACAGTTTTAATAGTATTAAAATGACATTTAATGGCACTTCTGTAGCAGCAGCAGCAGCAGTGCAGGGAGTCACCCAGTCACCTTGCCCAGAAGGATCCCCTTGGTTCCTTCTTGGTGTGATGTGGGGGGGGGGGGCATGTTGAGAAGGTGACAGAGAAAACTCCTGTGCTGCCACCAGCAATAAAACAGCAAAACAGCAAAAAAGCTGGGCAGGAGACATTGATTGCTGGGCCACTCTGGGAATAGTAGCTCTGGGAGGGGAATACATACTTTTAGGCGCCAGGTGAAAACTTTCTTCTATCACCAAGCCTTTGGCTGAATAAACAACCGATTGCCTTTTAAATGTGTTTGTGGGAGGGCTTTTTCCTGTTTGTGTTGGTTATGCTATGTGTTTTCATTTTGTAGTTTTATGCTGTAAACCGCCCGGCAATCTTTGGATGAAGGACAGTATAGTCAAACCTCGGCTTCCAAACACTGAAAACCCAGAAGTAACTGCTCCGGTTTTCGAACGATTTTCGGAAGCCAAACATGCTACGCAGCTTCCATTTTGAGTTTTCCTGTTGTATTGAGGCTTCCACTATCAGTTTTCGGTTGTTGAATGTTTTGGAAGTGGAACTGTCTTCTGGAACGGATTACGTTTGACAACCGAGGTTTGACTGTATATAGATTTAAATAAATAAGTAAAACAGGGTTCTCCTAACAATTCCCAGCACCTTTAGCAAACTACAGCTCCCATAATTCTTTGGGAGAAGCCATGATGGTTTAAAGTGGTGTCACGGTGCTTTAAATGCATGATGTGAATGTCCCCCCATCACTTGGAGCTGATTGAATTACATGGCAAGTCACCATGTTATGTTGCATTGTATTGTGGCAAAATAATATAAACTATCTTGGAGATCGTTTGACTAGAAATCTGATATATAAATCCTCAAAATACACAAATAAATGCATGTTATTACCTAGGACGACATGGTGAGATGAAAATGCATTTCTGGTCTGGAGAATCCCCTCCAGTCCTGTATTTTAGGTTATAAGGCAATCAATTTCTTCTTGAAAAAAAAATGAAAGAGATCCAGGCTGAAAGAAGAATTAACTAGGCAAAATAATGGCTCCTGAAGTTGAGATGCAATTATAAGCCTCTTCTTGGCCTCATACATATAATGCTACTAGCATGTTCTCCTCCTGTTCACCTGCTGTAGGGGAGGATGCTAAATTGCTTTCTTGTTTGTATTTTGGTATAGTGCTCGTCTCTTTATTACTAAAAGCCCTCCATTGATTCAGCTCCCCCCCCCTTCCCGCATTCTCCCTGTGGCACATGCATTAGGCAAGGCTAAGTGGATAATGGAGCAAGAACAATCATAAGGATAATGGTGGGTTATAGAAACAATTATGTAAGGAATAACACATGACAGGTGATCTAATCCAAAATATATAGGCTTGCTGCCATCTCCGCGGGAAAATTATGAGACTCTGGGACAAAGGGCAACTGCATTTCACCAGGTACACCCAGCATGTTTGTGTTAACACCAGCTACTGTTTATCTGTCACACGGGAGTATTCTTATTATTACTGTTATTAATATTGTGCATGCATTTACATTCCTATCTCAAGAGTGTAGGAGGAGCCCTGCTAGTACAAGCTTAAAAAGCTGATATAGGCCACATTCACACCACACATTTAAAGCGTGATGGTAATAATAATAAAAAAATTTTATTTATATCCCGCCCTCCCCAGCCAAAGCCAGGCTCAGGGCGGCTAACAACACTAAAATAGTGCAACATTATAAAAACATTATAAAAATTAATTAAAATCAAAATTGATGGCAATCATAAACTAAAGTTCTGTAAAGATTGCCAAAAGAGGGAGTCAGGCTGCGCCCTGACCAAAGGCCTGGTGGAACAGCTCTGTCTTGCAGGCCCTGCAGAAAGATGTCAAGTCCTGCGGGGCCCTTGTCTCTTGTGACAGAGCGTTCCACCAGGTTGGAGCCACAGCCGAAAAAGCCCTGGCTCTAGTTGAGGCCAGCCTAACCTCTCTGTGGCCTGGGACCTTCAAGATGTTTCTATTTGAAGACCGTAGGTTCCTCTGTGGGGCATACCAGGAAAGGCGGTCCCGTAGGTACGAGGGTCCTAGGCCGTATAGGGCTTTGAAAGTTAAAACCAGCACCTTAAACCTGATCCTGTACTCCACCGGGAGCCAGTGCAGCTGGTATAGCACTGGATGAATGCGATCTCGCAGCGAAGACCCCGTAAGGAGTCTCGCCATGGCATTCTGCACCCGCTGGAGTTTCTGGGTCAGTCTCAAGGGCAGTCCCACGTAGAGCGAGTTACAATAATCCAGTCTGGAGGTGACCGTCCCGTGGATCACAGTGGCTAGGTCAGGGCGAGAGAGGTAAGGAGCCAACTGCTTAGCTTGGCGGAGATGAAAAAATGCCGCCTTTGTTATAGCTGCAATCTGCGCCTCCATGGAGAGGGAGGTATCAAAGATTACACCCAAACTCTTAACGGACGGTGCTGGCACTAATTGCACCCCCGCAAGAGATGGGAGTTGCCCCCTCAATCCTATATCATCCCGTCCCAGCCAGAGGACCTCTGTCTTCAAAGGATTTAACTTCAACCGGCTCCCACGTAACCATCCAGCCACAGCTTCCAAGCATCTGATCAGTGTGTCTGGGGCTGAGTCAGGATGGCCATCCATTAACAGATAGAGTTGGGTGTCTTCAGAATACTGATGGCAGCCCAGCCCAAAACTCTGGACAAGCTGGGCGAGGGGGCGCATAAAGATGTTAAAAAGCATTGGGGAGAGTATCGCACCCTGGGGCACTCCACACACCAAGGAGTGGCGCGATGACAATTCCCCCCCCCCAAGCGCCACCCTCTGTCCCCAACCAGAGAGAAACGAGCGCAGCCATTGAAGGACTGTGCCCTGGATCCCCACGTCGGCAAGGCGGTGGTCCAGGAGTTCGTGATCAACCATGTCGAAGGCTGCTGACAGGTCTAGAAGAATCAGCAGCCCTGACCTGCCTCGATCCAGCTGCCTGCGGAGATCATCTGTTAGGGCGACCAGAGCCATCTCGGTCCCATGACCAGCGCGGAAGCCGGACTGGAATGAATCCAGAGCTGATGATTTATCCAGAAACCTACCAAGCTGTTCAGCAACCGCTCTCTCAATAACCTTACCCAGGAATGGAAGATTCGAAACTGGGCGGTAATTGGATAGATCTAAGGGATCTAATGATGTTTTCTTTAAAAGCGGGCACACCACTGCCTCCTTCAGTTCCCCTGGGAATGTCCGGTGCCAAGGGACAAATTGATGATATCCCCCAGGGGGGCCTGCACCTTGTCTGGACATGCTCTAATCAGCCAAGACGGGCACGGGTCGAGAGGACAAGTGGTAGGCTTTCCAGCTCGGAGGAGTCTGTCCACGTCGGCTGGGGATATCCGATCAAAGTGGTCCAATACTGGACCCGAGGACAGTCGAGGGGCCTCCAGTTCCTTTATTGTATCCAGATTGGCAGGGAGGTCATGGCGGAGCAACACGACCTCCTCCGCAAAAAAGCTCGCAAATGCCTCACAGCTGTGTGTCAAATTGTTATTTAAATTTGGCTGTCCTTCGAGGGATGTTAAAGACCGAATTATACTAAAGAATTGTGCCGGGCGAGAGCTAGCGGATGCAATGGAGGCCGAGAAGTAGGACTTCTTAGCGGCCTTCACTGCCATCTCGTAGGTTTTCATAAAAACCCTATAAGATGTTCTTGAAGCTCCGTCACGGGCACCCCGCCATACTTGCTCTAGCCATCTGAGGTCCCGCTTCATTTTCCGGAGCTCCTCGGTAAACCAGGGAGCCCGGTTTCTGCGGGGTCGCAGAGGACGCTTAGGTGCGATCTCATTGATGGCTGCCAGGAGCTGGGTATTCCAGCCCTCAACAAGCTCAGTCAATGAGTCGCCAGGGGGAGAAAGGTCCCGCAAGGCTTGATGGAATCTATCAGGGTCCATCAGCCTCTGCGGGCGAGCCCAAATCGGCTCGCCACCTAAGCAGGGTGGGGGTGGAACGTCAATCCTGGCTTTCGGAGTGTAGTGATCAGACCTTGGCACCTTCATCGAAGGAAACATGATCACATCTATACCGACGCCAAAGATCAAATCCAGTGTGTGGTCTGCTTGATGTGTGGGGCCCGAAACAAACTGGGAGAGCCCTAGTGTCGCCATGGAAGACACCAGGTCCAGAGCCTGTGAGGAGGGAGTGGCATCAGCATGGATGTTGAAGTCCCCCAATACCAATAGGTTAGGGAACTCCAAGGCCCAGCCAGCCACTGCCTCTAGCAGGCCTGACAGGGTGGCTGCTGGTGTGCTAGGTGGCCGGTACACCAGCCAGACAGCCAAGCTCACCTCGGAGCCTCACACTAGGCCAACACATTCAATGCCGGGGATCGATGGCAATGGTAGAGGCCTGAAAGAACAATCTTCCCGGATTAATGATGCCACCCCTCCCCCCCGGCTCACAGTCCGCGACTGGTGGAGGACGGAGAAACCCGGGGGCACCATCTCTCGTAAGGTAACAGTTTCCCCTTCGCGCACCCAGGTCTCCGTCACACAAGCCAGGTCGACCCCCTGCGAGGTGAAGAAATCTCGCAGGGTGGCGGTTTTGTTGCCTATAGACCTGGCATTGCACAACACCAGTGACGGAGGTGAGTAATCCTTGCTCACCCTACCCTCATCTCTAGGGATGGGGCGCAGATTGGAAGGGGTACGAGCATATCCGTATCTCGATCCCCTTCGCCTATGACATCTGCCCCCACCGCCATACCTCCCTCGCCCCTCCACAGTAGGAATCCCAAGCCTCATACTCGCCTCCATTTACAAAATATAAAAACAAACAAACAAACAAACAAAAAACCAATTATACCAAAACAAAACCAATCCCCACCCCACTCAACAACCATCCCACCCCAACCCAAAATAAAACAAAACAAAACAAAATAAAAATACATGAATAAAAACCACCGTTTATAGTGGTACAACAAAGTAAAAAGTAAAAACACTTTTAAAACACTTTAAAATATATAAAAACATTTTAAACATTTGCTGCAGCAGCACCAGTGTCCTTAACGTTGTGGCGGCGGTGAGTATGGGCCCCGCCCCCTGGCCTGGTGGAGTGGGCTTGCAGGGGGAAGAGTCCTCCCCACAAACTCATGGCGAAGCGGCAGCAGCAATGTCCCGAGGCCTCCTTGGAGCCTTATATGCTGAGATGGAGTATGGGGCCCGCCCCCAGGCCCAAGGTGGAGAATGGGCTTGCAGGGGGAGCGGTCCTCCCCAAGACTCACCGGCAAAGCGGCAGCAACCACAACTTTAAAGAGGCCTGCCTTCCCCCAAAGGATCCTGGGAGCTGTAGTTCAGGCATAGGCAAACTCGGCCCGCCAGATGTTTTGGGACTACAACTCCCATCATCCCTAGCTAACAGGACCAGTGGTGGGATTTGTAGTCTCAAAACATCTGGAGGGCCAAGGTTGGAGGAAGCCCGATGCAGGATAACCTTAGCCTTTCAGGCTGATTGAAAACAACAGCATGCAGAACAAAACCAAGTTTTCCTATGCCTGCTGTAGTTTGTTAAGGGTGCTGAGAGTTGTTAGGGCACTCCTTTTCCCCACACAGAGCTGTGGGGAAAAGGGGCATCCTATCAGCACGAGTCAACTGTCAGGGATAGTCCTGCAACATCTGGAGGACCACAGGTCCCCCAATGCTGCCTTGAGCCAGGCTTCCTCAACCTTGGCCCTCCAGATGTTTTGAGACTACAATTCCCAGCATCTCTGACCAGTGGTCCTGCTAGCTAGGGATCATGGGAGTTGTAGGCCACAAACATCTGAATGGCTGAGGTGGAGGATGCCTTCCTTAAGCTCTGTAAGGGCGCTTTTCAATAAAGCCAGACTTGATGGCTGGGTGAAATGGAAAAGTTGTAGCACCAGTTTATAGGCAACAGCTTCAACTGCATTAGTGATTTTATTCCTGTTGGGCAGTCAGATGTGATGCTCTTTCTGAGTCCTGACAGAATAATTTTTACACCAGCCCCCACCCCCATCTCACCAATTGCCTCCCTGGCAAAGTGCCACCTGGAATCAGTGCCCCCATGGCGTGTCGTTTCAGGTCTTTGTGGGAAACTAAAAGCGCAAGCACCTTGCGGCCTCCTGCCAACTGAGGTAAATTCCAAGCCCAGGGAAGCATGCAGGCTGGCCCAAGGAAGCACAGGCAGCAGCATCCGTGGAGAGTTGGCAGCCGCCCAAAGATGCCAGCGCTTCCTGAAACTACAGCAGTGCAAGTGCTACAGATCTGGCCCAACTGCTGCCAAAGCAGGACCCTGGGATCAGAGAGCAGGGCTTGCTGAGAAACATTGACGCCTTCCAGAATTATGAGAAACGGTCGTAAGCACATTTGTAACCTCTTACAAAGCGATGCAAGGGGATTGGGGGGGGGGGGGAGAGAACCTCAGGTCTGGGGGATGAATGCTGCTGTGTACTCCTTATAACACTCCCTAGGCCACACACCCTCTTGTCCAGGCCTGTTTCACTTCCCAAGGGTTTTTGGCTGGCTGCAATGGGTCCTTGAGTGCTGATATTGCTTCCTGAGTGCCTGGATAGAGGGCACAGAGGTGTGTGTTTGTGGAAACTAGCCAGTAGTACAAAGGCAAATTTTACACTTGTTGCTCTGCCCACTTTTGCCCTCGGCTCCTCCCACCACTGGCATGTGTCATCCAAGTGGTTTCTCAGAATGGAATGTGGCCCTCAAGCTTCTCCACCCCAGGACTAATGTATATGTATGAGTAACCATAGATGGCAAAGCCATTCCCTCTAAACCATGGTCACTTGTCAGTCAGCTGATGTCAATGGATGAAGTTAGCTGATTGTTGTTGTTTAGTTGTTTAGTCATGTCTGACTCTTTGTGACCCCATGGACCAGAGCACGCCAGGCACTCCTGTCTTCCACTGCCTCCCGCAGTTTGGTCAAACTCATGTTCGTAGCTTCAAGAACACTGTCCAACCATCTTGTCCTCTGTCGTCTCCTTCTCCTTGTGCCCTCAATCTTTCCCAACATCAGGGTCTTTTCCAGGGAGTCTTCTCTTCTCATTAGGTGGCCAAAGTATCGTAGCCTCAGCTTCAGGATCTGTCCTTCCAGTGAGCACTCAGGGCTGATTTCCTTAAGAATGGATAGGTTTGATCGTCTTGCAGTCCACAGGACTATCAAGAGTCTCCTCCAGCACCATAATTCAAAAGCATCAATTATTTGGCTATCAGCCTTCTTTATGGTCCAGCTCTCACTTCCATACATGTCAGCTGATAGTGGGGTTCAATTCTGCATTGGCTGTGCATGCCAGTTCCCTGCTTAGACCCTTGCAGAGATCAGGCTTGGAGTCTCTGCTCATCATCTGAGCTCAGATGCTGAGGTAGACTCAGCTGAAAAGTGGAGCATTCAGGCCTGCCAGGTGCTGCTTTGCCAGTGTGTTTCTTGCAGGAAATGTACTGACAAAGCAGGTCAACCTCCCCTCATCCCTGCAAGTTAACTTTGACAGGTGAGTGGGACCGCCTGACGCCAGATGATTGACAAGTGATTGGCCCTGCCTACCTGTGAAAGTTGGCCCATGAGGTGAGGGGAGCTAAAGATCTGGTCACTAGGCCCAAAAGGCCACCCCCTCCCCAAATATAGACAGACACTTGAGATCAGCTCTAACAGACCCATCACTGATTCACTCATAGAGGTATCAGAAGACTTGTCAGAAGGGTCCTGCATGACCGCTACACGAAATAAGAAATCTGAAGGGAAAAATAAAGTCCTTCAGTTAAAAAAAAGTTTGTTTATTCTCCTTTGTAAAAAGTATTAGGGGCTTTAAAAAAATATATATTGGTTTCTTTGCCTTCCACCTTGTTTTTGTAAATCACTCTGGAAGCTCTTTGAACAGAAGTATTTTCAATATTTTTTAAGAAAAACCTTGGAAAGAGGTCCAGTGCTCATGGAATTATGGGCTGCGGGGGGGGGGGGAGGTTTGTACATTTATACACATCTCCCACAAAAGGAGGAACATGAACTACACCCCCAGACAGTTAATGTACTTTGACATCAGGTAGAAAACGGCTATTTGATATGCATGTACGCTGCACCCACAAGGTATTAGTGGTATACCAGCAATTACTAACAGTTTGCAAAGAGTTCTACGCCTGCAATATTCTGAATATTATTTTTGTTTCCAAATGCTTTCATTTCTGCAGCAGGCTTTATAGATAATGAAATCTACTACAGGAGAGGGATTGTGAAGCGTGCCATCTCTTTAACATGATGCGCAGGTTAATATATGCAGGCTGAATCTAAAACCGGGAGGACGGCAGCAGAGGTTCGGCAGAGAGCTTTATCCCATATTTCCATACGTAGAAAGCAGGATGCATTCTGGAACCATAATAATTGCTCACAATGGGGTGCAGGGGGTACGAGGTGGTTAAGGCACAGCAGGTGGGCAGCTAACACAGGCTCCACTTCTGGGAGCATAGCTAGCGTGCAGCTTATTAAAAAACAGCCTGATGGGGTCAGTAGCCCAGTCTCAGAATACCACCCAAGAACAATTCAGTTTTAATAGCTTTTACTATGTATTTCATAAGCATGCCCATTGAAATTGAGTCATCAAAGCCTCCCGGTTCCTCCAAGACAGATTTTAGCCCGAGAGCTTGGAGTAATTATCCCACTGGATGTAAGCCTGTGTAGCTATTTCAACCTCGTTCATCATTTCAAACAGCTACATACTCTGCCTGCTAATTTCATCAGATGGATTAGCCTCTCTTACTTGTCTATCTTTTTTTTTTATTTCTGGGGGGTGAAATATTGCCTTTTCCCCGTTTTAATAAGCTGAGCAGGCATGCACCGCTGCACCGCTTCTGACTCCTATTTCTTTCAGCTCAGGGAATGATCTACTGAGGGAAGATGTGAGAGTAAATGTGAAGGTGAAAAACTTGACCACTCTTACCTGCAGGCTCAAACCAGCTGTTTCAAGCTGTCTTAAAAAAAACCCCAGTAACAACACATTGGTTCATCTTTTTTCATCTGTTCCACATATATACAAAATGGTTGGCTTTCAAATTGTTTTTGCTTTTACTTTTTTTTAGTTTCTCTTACGGGAGACAGATAATCACATTGCAGGAAGCTGAAGTTGATAACGGAGGGTTGCAACTCAAGCAGCAGTGCAATGCTTAACTATTCAGAAATAAGTTCCACTAAAGTGCAGAAGGCTTATGCTCAGGTAGGAAGGGGGGGGGAGAGAGAAACTGACATTTTAAACTCAATCCAAAACAATATTAGAACCAAAATACAGCCAGCCTTTGAAATATGCACTGCTCCTAGTTTTCTGATGCTGTTCTCTAACCAAAAAGTCTTTATGCATATATATGGGAAAGTGTGCACAAATATGAAAATTTTGTTGGAAATGACATATATTAAGGGAAATTGATTGAAAGAATGTGTGTATTATTAAAATCTGCATATGAAAATGTGTTTACAGTGGTACCTCGGGTTAAGTACTTAATTCGTTCCAGAAGTCCATTCTTAACCTGAAACTGTTCTTAACCTGAAGCACCACTTTAGCCAATGGGGCCTCCTGCTGCTGCCGCGTCGCCGGAGCATGATTTCTGTTCTCATCCCAAAGCAAAGTTCTTAACCTGAAGTACTATTTCTGGGTTTTCGGATTCTGTAACCTGAAGCTTATGTAACCTGAAGCATATGTAACCCGAGGTACCACTGTATTAGGATAAGTTTGCACCAAAATTTTCATGATAGTTTTTTTTAAAAGCAAACTGATGCAGAAATGTGGAGAATTGAATTTATGACCAGACAAATGAGAAACTGAAAGAACTGAAAGGGACAGATACTTCCATCTTTACTCCCAGGCAACCGGGTATATGCAGAACAAACTTAGTTGGTCTCTAAGGTGCTACTGGACAATTTTTTATTTATTTTTTTATTTTGAGTGTAAAAAAAAATGTTATGTAATTAATCAAGCTTAGGTTGGTTGAATTGGCCGTGCTATGGCAATGTTAACCCTATTGTACCAGCTTCCCAGCACCACAAGGCAATAGGTTCATCTATTTGAGTCAGTGCTTTTTAAATCCTGGGGGGTGCAAATGAAAATGGTCGGCACGGTGAATTTTGTGTCAGTTCAGCAGATTGGACTTGATTACCTTCGCATTGCTTCGAGACTTAAGAGTCCATGCCTCTAATTATGGGTTCCAAAATTTATGAATGGCAGGCATGTATCTTTAAAGCAGAGCAGGTTCTGCTCTGTAGGGAGCCATCTCAGTGCCACCAAGAGCAGAAGATGACGGCAAACTAGAGTTGAAACTTTCAGATAAATAGTTGGAAGTTCCATTGCTATTGCTGCCTTGTGAATCCATATAAGTGTTTGACTTAATACTAATGATCTTGATACCGGTACTGAACCATAACTAATGTTACAAATTTGCAAAAATTAAAAGAACATCACCTAAAATATCAATGAGTCCTAAGATCAAGGTCGTTGCAAATGATATGGATCTTGTCTAACTACTTGGATAATTTAGGTATAATTGAAGGATCTCTTTCCAGCATTTCACTACTTCCTAACACTGGTTTTTGCCTTCCTGCTGGTACAGGCTACAGTTCAGTTTATTACTAAAAAGGACTTTGATTTTAGTATATTAACAATCAGACAGCATCCCTTCCCACAAAATTTGTTATTTCTTTCTTGCCCATGAGTAAATAAAGTGTGTTTCCTCCCCCCACCTGATGACCACAATTTACACTATAATTTCACTTTTGTGTATTCAATGATTTGCACTATTCATGCTCCCTCCGTGGGCCAGAAGCACAATTCATGTCAACAAGGAATCAGGTTTACAATCAATCCCTCTTCACAAGGAACTCTGAGAATTGTAGCTCTGTGAGAGGAATAGGAACCTCCTAACTCTCTGCACTCTTAAGGAACAACAGCTGCATCTCGGAGGTTGCCTCCATGCCCCAACCCCCCCCAAAAAATCAAAAAGCGGTGCAGAAGCTCCACACCCAACACCCACAGAACCTGGACTTCTGCCTACCTTGACTTGAGAAAGGAAATCCATGATTTATAATACTGGACTATGTACATTGTAACATAGGAAGTCGCAGTGTGCACCAGCCCCAAGATTTGATTCACTTCAGGAAGTGGTACAATCTGTTCTGAGTCACTCCATAGTCTGTCCGATTCAATTCACGCTTCAGGTTCAAAGCAGCTTCATTAAAAACAAAGCTCCATTTCCCATATTTCGCTATTATGGAGAATCAAAATATGGCTATAACTTTTTCCCTTCTTGAAAGAAATGGATGAAATGTACAGCCTAGCAGCCTCTCCAGGGTGGCTTAAGCCCACCAAATTGCAAGCAAATACCTCCAGGGTTTGGGGGTCTGGACTCTTTGATTTATTTATTTTTAGAAGGAGGAACAATCTCCTTGTTTTATTTTGGGAGAGCTGGATGGAATTTGTAGCCATGGTTGCCCCTTTGGAGTGCACAAACCCTACCAAATCACAGAAGAATAGCTGCTTTTCCTGCAATGACACCTATGACAGTTTGAAGTGTGCCTCACTTACCTGTGTTTTGTGGGCAAGTCCTCTGCAATTGCAGGCATGAGAAAGGTGCTCGTCAGTAGCATACCTGGCGTATTGCAGAAATGTAAGCCCAGGATTAGCTTTTGTGCTGTATGCATTTAAGGTTGAATGGGGTGAAATAAACAGGATTCACTTTCCTCCATGTGCTTCTGTTTATTGAACCATTGCGATTGGAGAGCCATGGAAAGAATTTCCTCTATTTGAAAATGAGACGTGTTGCTCATAAAGGAGTTCTCTTGCCCCTCTCCTTCTGAACTCCTGCCCATGTTTCCCTTATGCTTTATTAATTTTGCTTCTGGTAGGAAGCTCCAATCCATAGTTTTTCTCTGGCAAGACACACTATCATGTGCACTTTATTCAGGGTTGTTGTTGTTTTTGTTTAGTCGTTTAGTCGTGTCCGACTCTTCGTGACCTTATGGACCAGAGCACACCAGGCACTCCTATCTTCCACTGCCTCCCGCAGTTTGGTCAAACTCATGCTGGTAGCTTTGAGATCACAAAATGTCATGAGGCACTCTTTGGTCCATGATCTGCAATGCCTAGTGAAACCTGTGCTTTGTACTATCAATGCCACAAATCACCCACAGATCATCTGATACCCTCCAACATTTATCCAATGAAAATAGGGATGTCCTGAGGAAAAGTGAAGGAACGCGGGTGGCGCTGTGGTTTAAACCACAGCGCCTATGGCTTGCCAATCAGAAGGTCAGCAGTTTGAATCCCCATGACGGGATGAGCTCCCATTGTTTGGTCCCTGCTCCTGCCCACCTAGCAGTTCGAAAGCACAAAGTGCAAGTAGATAAATAAGTACAGCTCCAGTGGGAAGGTAAACGGCATTTCCGTGTGCTGCTCTGGTTCGCCAGAAGCGACTTAGTCGTGCTGGCCGCATGACCCGGAAGTTGTCTGTGGGCAAACACTGGCTCCCTTGGCCAGTAAAGTGAGATGAGCACCGCAACCCCAGAGTTGTCCTAACGGTCAAGGGTCCCTTTACCTTTAAGGAAAAGTGGTACATTCTGGGATCAAATCAGAAACCAGGATCCAGAACAGTCCCTGGAAAATATGGACACTTGGGGGGTTTGTCATTCTCAGTTTTCCTCTTGCCTTGGACTTTGCACAGATCAGTTGCATCATGACTAACAGGAAGCTGCTCTGTACCAACTCACACTATTTGGCCATTTACTCCTCTCCAGTGTCTCAGGCAGAAGTACTTCCCATCACCTGCTTCCATGATAATTTTTAGTGGAGATGTCAGGGACTGAACCTGCTGTCTTCTTCATTTAAAGCATGTGCTCTGACACTGGGCTATGGCCTTTTCCCATGAGAGCTCCCACATGCTCTGTGCCTGGGGTGGACTGGGACTAGTGCACTTACTTGGCTCCTGGTCTGCTTGGGCATCCAGGGGCTGGATTGTGCTTCTTATTGATTGGTTAGTCTTAATTGCAGGTGGCTAAGAGAACTGATGCAAGATGAAAGGGAAAGCATGACTTCACAATGCCTCCGAGTGACATAAACCTTACAAACAGAATAGCCAAGTTTACAGTAAGCAAGAAAGATGGCTAGGGTTAACTCAATATAATAGAGTGGGCTTTCAATCAGAGTTAAAATATGTCTTTTAAATGCAAATAAAGAAAAATGATGGGCATTCACGTGATTGACAGCCTCTCCAAATAGAAGTGTTGCTATAATTAAGCAATAATGTATGAGTGAGTGTACATTATGACAAATTGGAAGTTCGGCTGATTAGATTGAGCATATAAACTGTCAGTATAATTATCACATTTTAATCATTTTTCTCCATTTTTTTATAACAGCATTGTCTTCAGACTCATTTGGTGCTTATTAGATTGATATTCTAAGAGGAACCGCACAACATAAAACATGTCCTTTAACAGGATGAACTTTAGATAAGACTTCAGGTATGTCTATAAACATTTATAATGGTGGCTGTTGTGCCTTCACATCCTTTTTCATCCCGTGTGCCATTTAATGCCAGGCGCGTGTCCCTTTGATCATGATAGAATATGCTCAGCTTAAAATTATACCGTGAAATATGGCACTGGCCTACAATGAAATGCAAAGCGTGGAAGCAGTGTACACATGAGACAGCCTTGGCCAACCTGGTGCCCTCTAGATGTTTTGTAGTGCAGCTCCCATAACCCCCAGCTGGCATGTCTTGGATCTAAAAGGCACCATATGGTTGAAAGGGCTGTATGTGTTTAGCCTGGAGAGGAGAAGATTAAGCAAAGCAATGATCATGGTCTTCAGCTACAATGGTCTGTTTAATGTCTCTAGGAAGCCATGAGGTACAGTCATTTGAAGTGTTGGGGTACACTGATGACACACAGCACTATTGTATTGAGTCAGAAGAGGCTGTGTATTGTCTGGACTGTTGCTTGGGCATATAGCTTTCAACTTTCATATTTGAAAATAAGGGATCAGCAGCCAAAATAAGGGATCAGCAGCCTCACCTGTCCCAGGCACTGCTGTCTTCCACTGCCTCCTGTAGTTTGGTCAAACTCATGCTGGTAGCTTCGAGAACACTGTCCAACCATCTCGTCCTCATGGTTCAATGTTACTAGTGAGCAAAGTTACCCAGTCAGGATTTGAATCTTGGTCCTAACTTTTGGGGTTAAGTTAATTTTTAGCTGTCCATTAATACTGACAAACCGTATCTCCCATTCATCTCTCAGATCCCCTTGTAAATCTAAAGTACTGACCTCACCACATCCTGCAGTAAAAAAATTCCCCAAGTTAACTACACATTGTGTGAAGGTAAGTGTGTGAAGCTACAGCATTCCTACTATCAGCTTAAGTGACACATTCTTTCTCTCTCTCTCTCTCTCTCTCTCTCTCTCTCTCTCACACACACACACAGAGAGAGAGAGAGAGAGAGAGAGAGAGAGAGAGAGAGAGTAGATCCCCTCCAAGCCAAAGGCCCAAAGGCAGAAAGCCTAGCCAGCAGCCAAACGAAGCCTCAAGCGGTGGTTCCCACAGTGTAGCAACCCGGCAAAGGGATACAGCAGCAAGGAAAACCACACAGTCACCTCTCCGCTGGGAAACACTGAAGCAAAGGCGAGTCCCCAGGCAACGCGGCCGATTTGATCGGCACAAGGCATGCAAGCTCCACCCCCCAATCCTTCTCAGACTCCTTATTGGTGAGCAACGCAGCCAAGCAACGCAGTTGAGGAGCCTCCCTGGCCAGCAGGGAGGGAGAGGAGCTGCTTCCTTTGAAGTCTGGGAAATTTACGGGATATCAACAATCCGGGATAGCAGCAGGAAATGGCGCTGGAATAAGGGATTTTCCCACCAAATATGGGAAGGTTGACAGCTATGCTTGGGGACAGTGGTGAAGTGGATGCTAATAAGCAGAGCTTGAACCCAGGGAAGATGGAAGAGGTTCTCATGTCTAGGAGTATTGCTAGTTGTCTCTCTTCTGAATGGGGCTGTATTCCCTTTGAAAGAACAGGTTTGGAGTTTGTGTGTGCTCCTGGATCCATCTATTCATCGCTGGAGGCTCAGGTTACCTGATGTCATGGACTGGCTAGATACAGGGGAGTAGTGGGGAGTGTGGAATAAGGCTTCTGCTTCTGCCACTGCTTCTAGACATGTCTTTGCCACAGACTCTCCTGTTCACTATACCCTGTTATATCTTCAGCTTCCAACACCTCCTCTTCCCAGTCTTCTCCCTCTTCTCCCACTCATCACTCCCTACCACCACTCCCTGGGCGTTGAGCCTTCTTCCCTTAGGGGTTCCCTAGCTGGTGCCTTCCACAATTTCTCTGCATCCAACCAGCCCATGATACTGGTTTCAGCTTCCTCCTTATTAATCCCTATAGAAAACAAGGAGCAGGAAGGGGGGAAACTAGAATTAGATGGCTTCGTCTGTCATTGGCTATGGCTCCACCTGCTGTTGACCGTCCTACCTTCTGCCATTACCAGTCTCAATGGGCAGTAGTAGTACATCATTCAGAAGGCAAGGTTCACTGTGGATGTCCATTACAACACGCTGCCCAAACTAAATATTTTGGGGGAGAAAGGGAAATGCTATTTGCGCCTCTCACCCCTTCAAAAGATGGTTACTCTGTGTGGTATAAGAACCAAGAAAGGTGGACAACAAGAGAGCTGGTTTGGGTGGGAAGAGGACCAGTGAGTTGAAGCCCATGATCTATATAGCTTTGATCCAGAGAAGAACATGGCGGACACGTGTCTTTGATTAAGAACTGTCTTATTTCACAATAGGTGCTGCTCCTGCAGTTTTTTTTGCCTTCTGGTATAGAAATAGGGGGGGGGGGTTCCATGTGGAATGGGCAGATCTTCCCTCTGCTCTGGATTGGGGTGGTAAGCATGAGAGATCAGTTCTGCTTATTTTCAAAGAACTGAGTGGCATTCGCCAAATGGAACGAAACGAGAAACAAGTTCTCTTTCCAGAGCAGTTCTTCAAAGTAACTTCCCACGCACGTGTACAATATTACTCTACAGATTTGCTATTGAAATGAAATACTGCAGTGACCTTTTTAATTCCCCTGATTTTTTATAATCTTTGAAATTTAGCACAACAGCAGGAGTTTAATCATATTCACTGATATAAAAGCCAAAATAAGGCACCTCTACATTCAATTAGAGATATGACCTCCAAGGTGCCAGACTCTTCAGAGATTCTGTGAATGTCTCCAAGGACAATTACATCAATGAGGCATGGGGCTTCCTCCTCTCATTTCCTTCATCGCAACACAATCCTATGCATGTTTACATAAAAGGAGGTCCTGCTCAGTTTAGTAAGGCCCACTCCCAAGCAAATGGGCATAAAATGGCAGATTTAGAGCCAAATTACATGTTGTGTTACTAGTGTGTTTATTAGTGTGCACATTAATCAAAGCAGGCATTCTGCCACCAACCCCCCCCCCCCAAATAAGGGCTGCAGGATAGGATTAATCCTTCCTCCTCTCCAATTGTTGCTAAAAATCCTCCAAGATGCTACCCCCCACCCCCTTGCTTGCAGAGGTGTGCCTGCAAAAGGGTTCTCGGTATTATTACTATCATGATTTATTAATGATATCATATAATTTACTTGATATACCACTAATGCCAAAAATTGCATTCTAAGTGGTTTACAAATATAAAAACCAGTTATAGAAGCATTAATAGATCAGCATCCATAACTAAAATATGCAATAAAGCAAACCTATTTCTTATAGCCTGCTAGTAAATTTGGCACAAAAATATTGGCACGGTTGTTATACTGTATAACAAAATTTTAAAGTTTGGAAATGAGGTTGCTGTGATGATGATGATGATGGTTAAATCCACATAGCTGTGTATGAATCTATCTCCATTTTACTTTCACATGTGTGTGTGCCCATGATTTTTGTAAACCACTTTGAGGTTTTTCAAGTGGTATCTAAATTTTAAGAAGTAAATAATAATTTATAAGACATGACTTAATTCTGATGTTTTCCGACGGTGTAAATTTAAAAGTAAAACATTTACCAGGATCCATATTTCCCCACTAGAGTTCATTCTTATTTTTCCATGTTGGAAGAGTCACAAAAGATAAAGCTTTGCACACAGTTTTGTTCTGTATGCTGTTGTTTTCAATCGGCCTGAAAGGCCGAGGTTATCCTGCACCAGGCTTCCTCAACCTCGGCTCTCCAGATGTTTGGACACTACAATTCCCATCATCCCTGACCACTGGTCCTACTAGCTAGGGATTGTGGGAGTTGTAGGCCAAAAACATCTGGAGGGCCAAGGTTGAGGAAGCCTGTCCTGCATTATGGTGCTCCAGTATGTAATGTATCAAGAATTACATATGGCTTTTGCATGAATCTTGGTGCCTCAGTATTGAAAAAGCTTGTCACCTATACAAAAGTGTGAGATAGATTCCATTAAAAAAAAAAAAGGTGAGGGGGGAAACAAGTTTGAAAATAGACAACAAAAGGATTCAGGCATGCAAGCAAGAAACATGCAAGTAGAGTTTTTTAGTCTCACAACAACCCTGAGAAGTAGACTGAACAGAAAGCTAGAGACTCAGAATCAAAGAACTAAAGAATTGGAAGGGACTCTGAGGGCCATCTAGACCCACCTCCTATGATGCAGGAATCACAGCTAAAGCATCCATGACAAATGGTCACCCAACCTCTGCTTAAAAACTACCACGTTCCAAAGGAGTCCGTTCCACTGTTGAACAGCTTTTACTGTCAGAAAGTTATTTCTAAAGTTTAGTCGGAATCTCTCTCAAGAACAGGAGAAAACAAGCTTGCTCCATCTTCCATGTGACAGCTCTTTAGATATTTGAAGATAGCTATTCTATCTCTTCTCAGGTTTCCTCAACTGTTCATCATAAGGCTTGATTTCCAGACCACTGGTTGCACGCCTCTGCATACATTCCAGCTTGTCCATATGCTTCTTAAATTGTGGTGTTCAGAACTAGACACAGGACTCCAGACCAAGGCAGAATACAGCAGTACTATTACTTCCCTTGATCAGGACACTATACTTCTGTTGATGTAGCCTGGAATAGCATTAGCTTTTTTGGCTGCTGCATCACGCTGTTGACTCATGTTGGGGTTGTGTTCTACTAAGACCCCTAGATCTTTTTCACATGTACTACTAGTAAACCAGGTATCCTCGATCTTATATTTATGCAGCTTGTTATTCCTGCCTAAGTGTAGAACCTTACATTTGTCCCCACTGAAATTCATTTTGCTAGTTTGGGCCTAGTTCTCTAATCTGTTAAAGTCCCAATTCTGTCTTCTGCTGTGTTAGCTACCCCTCCCAGTTTGGCGCCATCTGCAAATTGGATGAGCATCCCCTCAATTCCTTCATCCAAGTCATCCAGGACGGAACCCTGTGACACCCCACTTGTCACTTTTTCCCAGGATGCTGAGGAACCATTAGTGTTCAGTCAGTCAACCAGCTACAAATTTATCTAACAGCAACCATGTGCAGCCCACATCTTACCAGCTTTTCCACAAGAATATCATGGGGGAGTTTGTTAAAAAAAACCTTACTGAAATCAAAATATACTATGTCCAAAGCATTCCCCTGATCCACCAAGCTTGTAACTCTATTTTCTAAAAAAGAAATGAAATTTGTCTGGCATGAATTGTTTTTGAGAAACCCATGCTAAGCCTTAGAAATTACAGCATCCTTTTCTAAGTGCTCACTTGCCTGAGATTACCCAGAAAGATTCATAGCAAAGAAAGGTCTTGAACTCAGATTTCTGACTTTCAAATCTGACATCTTTGCTGTTGTGCTTACTGTATCCCATTCATTAGGAGAACTGCAAGGTCAGAAAATGAGCATTTAGTGTGGAGCCCCTTAGTTTTTAAAACAACTTTAATTACTTGTTTTGTAGGTGTGCTCGTTTTGTTGGTGCATATGTTGAGATGTGTGCAAGCATTCATATACTGAACTGCATGCATATGTCCAGCCATTGCCTATCGAAGTGAAGATATCAGTAGAGTGATTGTCTTGTTCTTCCATACAATTTAACAATAAAAACATTCAGAGCCAATTGGATTTTTCATCAATCACCCTGATCACAGTGGCTGTATCAGCAAAGGGTTTAAGAGGGATGATCCGTTATGTCACTTGAGGCACGGGACAAAAACATCACTTTCAAAACATTAATGCCACAACAAAGCCGCTCCTTTTTTTGTCAACCTGGCATCAGTCAAAAGGCTTATGATGCAATTCCTGCCAAACAGGGTGAGCAGAAATGCTTGACAAGTCTCTTACACAGCTTGGCGAAATATCCTCTTCATTTCATGCCAGACATAAGTGGCAAACATTTTGGTCTTTACTCTGTATCAATCAGGGTGTATAACATTTTGCATTTGCAAAGTCAAAGTGGAGATTCTGAACGTTGGAAGGGTGGATGTTAATTTCCGCAATCTCTAGATCCCCAGCTTTCAGTTTGAAATTTTGTAATGATCGGCCACATAAACCATGGTTGTGCATGGTTTATCTGCCTTGACAAAAAGTGGCTCAACAGTCCTTAAACCCGTTTAAGTCTGGCTACAGTTCAGGATACTGTCATGCTGTTCAGTCATGCTGGCCACATGACCCGGAAGCTGTACGCCAGCTCCCTCGGCCAATAAAGCGAGATGAGCACCGCAACCCCAGAGTCGGCCATGACTGGACCTAATGATCAGGGGTCCCTTTACCTTTACAGTTCAGGATGCAAACCCACAGCTTGAAGGATATAATTATTATGCCTATATTGACATAATACTTAACCTGCTGGCATCCATCTGTCTTGAGAGACAGTGGAACGCACCTCCGGGGGTGAAGTCAAACCATTGTGTTGGCACCTAAGTGACCTCCCTGGAACACAAGCTTGGGCAGTATGCGTGGAGGTCCTGGGCTGCCCAGACAACAAGACTCCCCTCTCGACCTCGCTGATGCAGTCCAAAGGAAAGCAGAGCAGTATGTTCGGCACCAGCCTGGCTGCAGGAGTTGCCAAAAGGAGGCACATTACCCTTCCTCTAACACCCCATACACCCCAATAATATTTGACCATGGTTAACGCAACCCCCGTTTTTCTAATGTTGTATTTTAAAAGATCTGTAAGCAGCAGATCTCACTGGTGTGTCCCTATACATATTCTCTAGGGATAATTTAGCAAGATGCACCATGATTTCATTGTGCTATTTGGATCTTTACCAGAGTTAAAGCAAACATGGTTAGCATTTTGCAGGACGTCTCCATTTTACTAAAGACTTCTCAAGAAGCAAAAAAAGAGAAGTATTTGCCACAAATTTCCTGCTCAATACAGTATACCACTTTCCCTTCCAATAAATCCAGGAGAGTCCATGCTACCAACTTGCAAAGGATTCATGGTCAGTCAAACACTCCGTGACACACCTTTTGATAGATAGATGCTGTGATAATCTCATCTTCCATGCTATAGTACTTATGTTTACCATTAAGTCATTTGCCCATACTTATATCTTCTTGACATGTTTTGGTAGGCTGCAAACTATTAGAAAAATACATCAGAGTGGCAATAGCTTCTGAGGGGCTGAACATTCACACAGGGACCTTTAACAAGCAGTTTGTGGCCATTCATTACAAAATTTACTGCAAGATACTTTATGTGCTTCTGTATCCCACACATAAAGAACTGTGCAGTAGTTTCAATAAAATTTGTGTGAGATACTTTATGGGACTTAATCTTGGCAATGTGGTGCCATCAGGAAGACCTAGTATCTGTGTATTAGACTTCAATTTGGAAGATTTTCCTAGTAAATGGCTAAATCATTATTCAGTTGAATGATAACTTACTGTAAACAGTATGTTGCTTCTGGATATATCACTTTTGATCAATAGGTTTTCTGTCTGACTCTGCATCTGTTAATATTGTAGAGTGGCTGGACTGAATGCTTCAAACAGTCTAAGTGGAAGGAGAGAGTTCATTAACAAAGATTCACTTTTTAAATATATCATAGGATTCACATATAAAGATGCAATATTAAGGCTGCAATCATGTCACATTATATACCAAGATAAGAGTCGGCTAATTAGTACATGTAAACTCAAAGCAGAAACTCTTTTTTTGGAGGAAACCATTCTCCACCACCCTGAAATCCAAAATCTGCCATCACATTTCACTTTTATGTACCAGTGATGCCCTCCAAATTTCTGACAACAGCTGATACAATGCAGACAAGCATGATGCTGACTGGGCTGTTGAAAGTTGAATCAGCACTTTTCAGTGGATTTAATATAAATTTTGAAGTCACATTTCACAGATTGAATTCCACAGCCACGTTATGTGATGCCAGATATGAATGGTAGAGATGAAAGGGGAGAAAGAGAAAATGCCAAATCACATTTGAATTTAGACTTAAAAAATCTAAATTGTTTCTGTGGCAATTGCACGGACTTTTCTGGCAAGAAGTTAATGTAGCAGTAGGAAGTCATGGAAATTTTTCATTGGCTGGCTGACTGATTTGATTTCTAGGCTGTCTTTCAGTCCTGAAGGATTGCTAAGACAGTGTCAGGGCCCAACTCTGAGCAATAGCCTGGTTCTTGGAGAGCAACTCAGATGAAGAGGAGCCAGTCAGGTCCATCTGACAAGCAGCAACACAGGCAGAAATGCTGGAAAACTACATGGGCCCTGACTTTATGAGGCCTGAGCCCATTGGATTGGAAGCCTCTGAATCAGGGACTCCTGCATCAGAAATGCTGGAGTCTAAATCCAGTCCCGTCCTCAAAGAACTGACCACGTAAGAACATAAGAGTCTCCTAAATCTGGTCCAGGATCCTGTTTTCACAGTGGCCAGCCAGATGCCTGTGGAAAGCCTGCAAGGAAGACACAAGCACAACAGCATTCTGCTCATGTAGCAACTGGTATTCAGAGGCATACTGCCTCTCACTGTGGTGACAGAACATAGCCATCATGGCTAAGGACCCACGCCAGGGACCCAAAACCCCAGGTCAACCCATTAAGACAGCAATGAGCCTGGAGGGAAAATGCAAATGCCTTCTCTTTCTTTCTAATCTGTAACCTAACCAAGCCACCCATGGTTCATTTGACTGACTTAGAGGCCAGACAATGGAAGCCCCATGCCTGAGAAACTGCTGCCATCAGTATTCACATCAACAGACTTCACACTCCTCAAGTTACTGAGCCTATAAGAGTTATCTGCTTTAAAACATTATGGCCAAGTCTTTGATGGATGTTTCCTAGCCTCAATTATTTCAATCCTTATCACCTTGGCTTCCCTTCCTATTTGCGATCCCAGGTTCTGTCCCGAGTATTTTTGAAGAGTCACTGGCAGCCAGTGCCCATAATACTGTGATAAGCAGATCCATCACCTGCCTCAAAAAGACAACTTTTAATGTTCCACCATCTCCCATCATTGGCCTTTTCCTGGATGTTTCTATATAAGCATAGGCACCTTATTATTTAAGTGGTTGGATGCCTGATCCCCAATAATTCTTGAGGAACTGTTAGAGCCTCTTGTTCTGTCCAAGGCAGTGGTTCAGCTCAGGGATAATGTGGTTCTAGCCCAGTAGGGGCTTATGCTGAGCACAGAGGTCAGGGACACCAGATCATGTACCTCCAACACCAGTTTCAAATCCCAGCCTAACTCATATTCCAGCAAGGCAAGCTCAAACAAAGCAGAGAACAAGTCCAGATAAAGAAGGGCAGGGCAAAGCAGAGGTTCAAGATCAAAAGGCAAAAAATGTAAGGTGGGTGGAACCCTGGAAAGCTGGAAAGGAGCCTAGGCTTAACAGATGAAGAGAACTTTAAAAATTGAACAAATGAATAACAAAATCGGTCCAAGTGAAATTCCCACAAAGGAAATGTTCTTATCTCTTTGTTATTTGCCCACAATAAGCAGACTCACAACTAAATGTTGCAGTGTTTCCTCAGCCCCTAGAAACAAACCCTGTAAGGAGCTCCAACCAGCCTGGAACAGGAACCTAGAAGTGCAGATGTGCACAGATGTGGAGGCGGGAAAGGAAAAAGGACAGCCCTTTTTCATTTCTACCTTACTGAAACTACCCTGCACGGTGCTATTAAGTGCTCAAGGGCTCAGTGTTTTATTGCTGTATCATTTGGTATCTGGAGAGTGGAGAAGTGGCAATGTGCTTCCCCCCCTCCCCTGTCCCAAAGCTTTCACATACAGCATGGAGAAGATTCACAGATCCTCTTAACCCTAAGCTCCCTTCTAGGATACCACAAGCAGTTCAGGGATCAAACAAAGCAAGTCCTTCCATCCCTCTCTGAAATATACTCGGAGTTCAGTGCTGATTTCATGCTCTTTATTTCAGCTCATGGTAAACAGTGAGTGAGTGCTTTCCCCCAAAACCTCTGGTTATATATACAGTGGTACCTCGGGTTACATACGCTTCAGGTTACAGACTCCACTAACCCAGAAATAGTGCTTCAGGTTAAGAACTTTGCTTCAGGATGAGAACAGAAATCGTGCGCCGGCGGCACAGCAGCAGGAGGAGGCCTCATTAGCTAAAGTGGTGCTTCAGGTTAAGAACAGTTTCAGGTTAAGTACGGACCTCCGGAACGAATTAAGTACTTAACCTGAGGTACCACTGTACATTATTTACACAATGGGTCCCATGTGATTGGCTGATTCAACTCCCCTCCTGGAGCCTGAGTGGACTGTTCCTGCAGGCCAATCAGGATGCTGATTCACTTCCTCCTGGAGCCGGATTGGGCTGCTCCTGTAGGCCAATCAGGTTGCTGATTCACTTCCTCCTGGAGCCGGATTGGGCGGCTCCTGCAGACCAATCAGGTTGCTGCCTTCTAGGATCCTACTTGCCTATTGTTTTAAGATCCAAGCTCAGTACATAACACTCTCCACATTCCTTTAATCTGCAAAGTGAAGTCATCAACATTTCATAGGTCCTGGGAGTCACTGAGCATAGAAAGACCTGTCTTTTGGATTTTCAAAACTTTTATTTCCTATTACTTTATGAACAGAATACTTTAGGATTCCTGGGTTGCTCCTTGGTTATACAGAAACCTACCTGTTATGTCTGGCTGGCCCCTTTTTCTTTCAAACTGATGGTCGTGTGGCATGAGGCCACCCAAGTTTGCTAATAGAGGAAAGGATGCCAGAGCTCCATATCTGAATGTCTCAGAAAAGTATGAATAATACACACCATAGAATTAAAAAAATATCTATTTATCCTCTTTTATTCAATCTTTCTATTCTGTTCCTCCCTGGAGAACTATTTCAAAGGTTATCATGTTCATGTAGAATGGCACACACTGAGAATAACCACTTTATAACCGATGGATGGGTCAGTTTGTAGATTATTTTAGGTGTATTGTTTGCATAGCATCAAGTATATGAAAGTATCAGTTATCCTATAAAGCAATGGAAGAATGCAAGGATTTTTATTTCTAACCAATATCCCAAAATAACCATCCAAGAAGAAAGGGAAAGTCACGGCGCTGTATAGTTTTTGCCACAGAAGTTGAAGGCAGTTGCTTATAACTAGAGGCTGTAGAAATCTGCATGGCAAAACAGAGCTAGCCACAGCATTGGAGATACAGGGTGGGCAGGACAACCCCAGCTGATGTCAAGTTTATTTACATAATTTATTCTAGTTGCAGAACTTGTGGGAAAGTGATTAAATTCGGCATTCTAGAGACCCTTCCTTCCTTCCTCTCTGCTTGATGTGGCATAAAAACCCCTCACTTGTCTTGCTTTCTCCCACAAAGAAAGGTACTTTGAGATCAGAGGGGTAAATTCAGAGAAATGGCCATATGTTTTGGCACATAGACATTAAACCAATAGCAATCACCCCCAATAGCTCAGTTGGTTACAGCGTGGTGCTGATAATGCCAAGGTTTCAGGTTCCAACACTATGATTCTATTATCATTAGTATTATGACCACACAGAGATGTTGCAAGAACTCCAAATTCTCCACAGAAAAAAATTGAGAGGCTTTGAAAGTTTGTTAGGAAATGAAACTGTGATTTCCCATTTGCAATAAAACCAAGATTCGAAGCAGTCTTTCAACATTCTTGCTGCCTTTCAGGAAAGGCTGCCATTTCATTTCCAAGCCACCAGATGCCAGACGTCTACTGCAAATTTCTGTTCTATCACATATACAGGACAGACTCAGATGATCTTTCTATGCATTAATATATCCCTTCAGCAGAAATTCCCCGTCTTTTAAGCAGCGTGTTCTTGATGCTATTCATTTACTGTAACAATCCTTGATTATCCGCAAACTGTTTCTAAAGGTGATTACAATTTTGTCAAGGAATCCTTCTTTTTAAAGGACTGTGATTTTCCTCTTCGATCATTTCGCTTTACCCCTCTAGAACCCGCGCCAGATAATAAAATTCAGTCCTCAGTTGCATTAGGAACAATGGCATCTAATGTGTAGCAATAAAAGAAAATTAAAATCTTTCACATGAAAGACTAAATTAAATAGATTCAACAATTTAGCAGCCAGAAAAAACTATAAACATTACTCCTATACAGAGGAAGCCTGTCGTAAGAATATTTATTCTTAGATCAAGATCTAAAATGCAGTACATTTAAACCACATATGACTTTCATATAACAATTTTCTTTCCAATTTAGTAGCCATGGCATTTATGTTTTATTTGAAGAATAAATATTTTTTAAAAAAATATTTTGGTTCTTGAAATTGAAGTGGTTAAAATGTTTTTGGTTTTGTTTTCAAACGGCAGATATTCATTTACATTGTGGAGTGCAATTTATGAATATGCACATTTCCCCAACACATCCATAACTAAATGCTATTACGCCACAATTCATATGACACCAAGACTGTAAGCATGCAGAAAGACGTATCTATGAACAGAGACGTGTTGTTTTGGAAAAGAAAAAAATTGCAGCTCAAATAGCAATGTAAATTCTTTTCCCCGTTGCAACAGACACAGAATTTTGTATCGTGCTGTTTAAAAATAAACTTGTAATTCCATGTGCCAAAAGGACAGAACGGGAAGCTGGAGAAGGTATTTTTAAAACCCTCTTCCAATTAACAGAAAGGGATCCCCAGAGCCAAGTCATATTCATTAATTTAAAATGCTTGTACAAAACAAATCTTTCTAGATAAAACCCAAGTGTACTTGGATTAAAAAGATATATGTGCTGAAATGTATATACTGCAACGTTGCAGAGGGGGGGAGCACCTGTAAACACTGATATCAGACATTAATAAAAAAATATTCTGACACTTAATGCACAGTTTCTCATTAATAATTAAATTATTAATGATAATACAATAAAGCCATTTTGCCCTTATAAGACACATTCCTGCTGACGACTCGTTCTGTTTTCAACATTCCACTAAACAGAAAAATAAAAGGCTGGCTTTTCGAAAAGCAATACATGGTAAGATTATTCATCATTTATACTCAGCATAAAGTCTCCTTCAGAGTGAACTGTATTTTGGAGCAAATTATCCAATTAAACATATGATTGGTCTTTTTTTATATAAAAAAAATCACAGGATTTTATCACGAGTCAGAACATTACATTCAAATTTCTTTTCCGCATATACAGTTACAAAAAAAGTGAAGTGTGAGGAATTGTAATGAACCAGATAGACTAGTCTGGAGTCTTTTTTACATAATCCCTTCATGTAGAATCAGGACTTATTTGGGATTGACTGAATTGCCCGTGGATTTCAGAAATCATTGTTTGCTCTTGGTTCAAGGAAGAATAGTCTTTTTCTTGACATAAAAATGTCAAAAAGTTATATAATTATATTTTATGATACCATTATAATTTCTGTCCATTCTTTCAAAATATAGCATTAAGCTACTCCATTATCTTATCACTTTCTTAATCTTTCCCCTTTTACAAAAAGAATTGACAAAATTATCATTGATCTTCCACCAGATGTTGTACTGGATGCCCTTTTTTTTGCAAAATACCTTTGTTAATCTGACCTCTCTTAATGATTACGCACATATTCCTTAGTAACTGAATAAAACTTTTCTTTCACAAGATAGCAAGTGCTTAATCCTCATTATTGGGAATATGCTAAAACCTTGAATACTTGTCAAAGATTCATTTTATAATCCTGAGGTTGGTTTGCCTTTAGTGATTTACACAAGGGCTGCGATTACAATAATTGATTTATCCTGTACTTAAAATCTACTGGTGACATTAAAATGACATTAACCATTTTTTGCTGCTGGAGTTTGGATTTACTTTAAGGAGAGGTAAGATTTGTCATTACATATGTCTTAATAGAACACTTGTGACTTAAAACAGCTAGTTCAAATATAGCAGAATAGAAGAAAAGCTAAGTCTATCGAATTGAAGCAGCTTATTAAAACAACATCAGTTAAGGATGGAGAGCAAATTTGCTTTATTAACCTTTTTTTGCATGCTATCTGTTGACATAAAAACTTTGCTTTAAAGTGCAAGTGCTATACTCTCTAGATCTATTCCTCAAAAAGTATGAAAAGAGGAGATTTGCATAATAAAAAAGCATGTTTTATCTGGAGCGTTAAAGAATTTCAACATGCAAACATTCACATATATGTTCACAATTATCTCCTAAATGGAATATATAATCTGCCATAATTCTTCATTCGATATATTCTCATGCAAGAGGGGAAAGAATCATATGCTAGTTGTTGAAGCAATTCCTCACTGTGACATGTACTTCCATTTTCTTGAGTATGTTTCTTGAGGGTGTTTGACTTAAGGATTAGCTAAATGTCCCTCCCAAGGAAACTATGGTGTTTTCCCCCTCAGGTTCTGGTTTTCTGATAAGAAAAAGCTCTCACTGAATGCAGCAATTATTGCACCGAAAACTGGAATAAGGAATAATTTCTATTCAAGAAAAAAACCAGGATATAAATAATAATAATAAAAGAGTTTGGAACAGCTCTTTCCATACATGTCATGTTAGTTTTAATTATGCTTCATTAAAGCTCCTAGATAACTAATAGTGATTACCATGGTTGGTTCATTAACACTGTGATTTTAGCCACAGCTGAAAAACATGCTGTAAAAAGTTAATAAGGACCAAAAAAATAATAATCAAATATATTGCAGAAGGCACAGAAAGAACAAAGACAGTTTGAAATAATTATGAGGCCAAAAGCTGATCAGGTGAGCTGTCAAATGTTGCCAGCAACAAATCAAGTACAGTGTACGCAGAAAGAAATCTTGCTTTGCATATCTACTAACAAATTACCCATAAGGAATATACAGGAAGCTTCTCCATATACTTGAGAGTTTTGCAGATGCAGGGTGCCATGCAACTAATGTCAATGTGTGGAAGACTGAAAGGCATGATATTTTTGTATGAATGTTGAAGCTGGAAATAAGTTGCCTTTCCCTATTTTTTCACTGATTTGCATTGCGCTTCCATTTCCTATTAGGAACATAGGAAGCTGCCTAATATCAGACTACATTTGTGCTCCCCAGCCCAATAAGCCTACTATGACTGGGAGAGATTCTCCACGGTGTCTGGCAGAAGCCTTTCCCATCACCTGCTCTACGTCACCCTTTTTATCCAAAGAGACCAAGGACTGACGATGGGAGCATTCACATGCAAAGCAAGGCACTCGGTCGCTCACCATGGCCCTTCACCTGTTCTCAGATGTACCTTGGTCTCTACCGGGCAAATTAAACACAGCAACAGCATGTGTTAGAACTGGGTTGCCATCACTGCTATATAAAGCAAGGCAAAGCTAGGGTGATTTAAAAGTGCAGCATGAGTGAGTGGGTGGTAGAAATTATGTGCGGAACCTTTTCGCTTTCTTCATTCCTGCCCCCACCATTTCAAAACATGTCTCCTTTACTGTTTCTTTTGCCCATGAAACTCTTGTGTCTGAAAATAACCCTTAGTAGGAGAAAACTAGTGTTTTGGGGAGAGCAAAGTGGGAAGGGGAAGTTTCAGGACCTGCTTCTGCCTGTCTATGCCACACTGTAAATCCAGTCATCAGAGGCACTTCAGACATCAATTCTGGTTTCTCTCAGTTTCTCATTTTTCTAATCTTAAATGCAGGTCTCCGCATTTCCACAACAGTTTGCATTTTTTTAAAGAAGTCTTCATGAAAATCCACCTTAATTTTAGTGCAAATTTCTCCTAAAATACACATTAATATAAAATGTTTGCAAAGCAACCTTTCCCCAATATAATGCCTTTTGTGTGTTGTTTTCACTCATACATGCATTCATAGGGACACTTTACACTAGCATATGCATTTCTGTACACATTACTTGGCTAGAAAACTGCATTGCAAAATTCAGAGAAATTTGAATTTTGAAGGATTGCTGTGCTTCGGCTTGGATCTTTTATGGGAAAATGTGAATGAGGTATGTTTGCCTTTAAATGTGAACAGAATCAAATTGCTACCCCATTCCTATCCGAACCTCTTGGCCATCTGGGGTACACTGGGAAGTTACAGGGCACAGAACTTTTTCTGTGGAAATGCCCCAGCTTCGGAACAAGCTGTCCAGAGAAATTCACCTGGTACCCACTCTCCTGTCTTTCTGGTAACCTGCAAGGACCCTTTTACTTTCACAGGCTTCCTTTGATCTGTTGTTGTTGTTGTTGTTGTTGTTGCTGCTGCTGCTGTTAGAAGCCATCCTAACCACAATGGTTCACACAACCACCCCCCCACACACATTATACTTTGAAAGAAAATGTAAATGGCAGTGAGACGGGAGGGAGGAGCTCTGCCTCCTTCCATTGTGCTCTATGAGCCTCTGCACACATTCTCCATCCTTATATTTTTGCGTACACTGATGTAATGGGATAGCGGAGAGTGTCATTACTTTAGCACAATCTACATACATACAGTCTACATAAAACCTATAGGTGAGATTATTCATGGCTTTGGAGTAAGGCATTGCCATGCTGATAACTTCCAGGTTTGTTTGTGTTTTCAGCAAACTCAGGTGTTGGTTATGAAGCAGCCTTTGGCAGGTACGGCAAACTGGATGCTAACTTCCCCAGCAAGGGCCAGGAAAGGCTCCTCTCTGAAATACTAAAGAGCAACTGCTAATCAGTACAGTACAGAGAATATTGAGTTAGATGGGGAAACAGGTTTTTTTGTTTTAAACAGCAGTAGGAAACCCCTTATAGTCCATTTTGCCTGTCCCTCCAGGGGAAGGGAATTCCAAGACCGGTGAGCCACAACAGAGGAAGATCCCCTACCATATTGCCACTCGGTGGGCTAAACCCACTTGCAGTACCTGGGACTGTTTATATGGGAGAAGGCACTTTGACAGATAGGTAGGTCTTATCTGGGTCCAATGAGCAAGATCCTCTCTCAGTTTTAGCTGCATACCAAGTGTGTAGAAATCAATACTTTATCTTTGGTAGCCCCATTTGCACTCAACCACCTGTGCAGGTAAGCTGTGACTTAGCAAGGTATATCAGGAGCCAACAAACACCTTCAATTTCAATAGGACTAAGCATGTTTACTTAAAAGGAATCCCAACCAGGGCCAGCCCTACTGTAAGGCAGAGGGAGGCCAGGTAGCAGGTTCCAGGGGCGGCAGCAGCCCTCTGGCTATTCTTTCTAATCCCTCTGGTGGAGATGATGAACTATGGCTCACCTAGTCTGCTGTCCTTTAGGGGTACTGGAGAATGCAATCCTGTTGAATTCGGATTCAGCTACTAGTCTGGCCAGCTTCTGTTGTGGGTGGCACCTTGTCCTTTGCCTCAGGCAGCAAAATGTCTCCCACTGTGCTCAATGGAACTTATTCCTAAGTAAGCATGCATAGGACTGCAGCTTTACTTTATTTGAAGAATGAAACTATAAGCCATATCATGAGAACAATAGCTGTTAAAGTGTGTTGTGCTTCTAGGCAGTATTATATAGGAGTGGTGAAGCTCTGTTCCCAGTTTTGGAAACGGATGAACTCTGAATGTGCTACAGTCACAAATTACTCAAATATCCTCTAGCTATTGGGGACAATGTGTACATTTCTCAAGCACATACATTCATTGTATTTGCTGGTTCTCAATCTTGGCTGAAAATTATTATCCATTTTGTCAAAGGCGGAGTTCTATGTAAGTCAAAGGCTTGCATAATCTTACACTAAATTGATTTGCTTAAGAGATAATTTTAGCTATTTTCTATCAAGCGTATTTGGAAATAGTTGTACTGCTTTATGACAGGTGTGCAGATGCTAGCCATCCTATTTGGGGGGGGGGGGGAATGTTCTGTACAAACAGAAAACTGCAGGAAGCCTTGAGCAAACTAGCAAACCCAATTTCAGTTTCTTATTGAAATTCCCTTTCCCCACAACTCACTGAAACAGGTAAATATTACGGTGGATAAACTGCTTAAAAATGTTAATCAAATAAGCGTAGTGAATAACCAGATCTCTAGTCAGGAAAAACCCAAGTATGAAGTGCATTAAAGCAATCCTTCTTTCCTTCTTTATCTTGTCTTTGTTGATGGTTACAAAGAACGATATGACATGAGCTGAAACTTATTGGTAAACTTCTAAAAATGGGTAGGACCCAGACTTCACCTTCCATGGATGGGAAAGAAGGATCCCATTGCCAAAGAGAGAATGGATACAAAGGGAGGAACAATCATCTCTTCCTCCATGGATGGATGCATCATCCTTTGAGAGGAACTCGGTTAAGGGATGCTCCAGTTGGTGGAAGGGAAATCTGGATCCAACCCAATGGGAGGAATTCAGCTTGGCACTATATCCAAAGGTTAGCATTTCAGCTTGCAAGGTGGAATGATCCCCTTTTCTCCCCCACTGTTCTGGGGGTTTTCCTGACCGTCTCAAGCCAGTTTGGGAGCATGGGGGCACATGTGAGTGGAGATGGGGGAAGGGAAATGTCCTTGCATGAGCTTCTGCTAGTGAGACTCATTAGTTGAATCCGGTCCAATGTTTCTAACTGTAGTGAACTGAACCTCCATTTCTTTTCCATTTTCTTCCCCTCACGCTTTAAATTCAGGAAACTTTTGATCAACAGGCAAATTACACATGATTTAAGATTATTTTTCCTGAACTTAATCCATTCCAGAAGTCTGTTCCAAAATCAAAGCATTCCAAAACCAAGGCATGCTTTCCCATAGAAAGTAATGCAAAATGGATTAATGTGTTCCAGACTTTTAAAACTAACCCTTAAAACACCAGTTTAACATGAATTTAACTATCTATTGATATCTGCAATCTTACTATCTAACGAGACCACTGATCCATAAAATGAAAGCAATAATCAATGTACTGTACTATAAAACAAGTAAAACGGTATTGTAGATGATAAAAATTAAAATTAAAGCAATTTCTTACCTGCACTGATGATAGTCATTGTTTGGAAGGGGGCTTTTATCCATTTCCGCAGTCACACAATCAATCAATCTATCAATCAAATTAACTGAAAAAGCCTCAAAACCAAAAACGCAAAATAAATAGCTAAAACAAAAGCACCAAATATAAGCTCCAAATATCACCTCCGAACACTGCAATCAGAAACGGAAGGCTTGAATTACAATGGGGGGATGCAAATTAGCAGTGCAACAGGAAACACAAAAACCGAGGTACCACTGTAAACCCCATTTAAGCAGGGAGGGAATTCCAGGGCAAGGCTATTCACACCAACACCCTCTCCACTTCTACTGCTCCTCCTTTCATCTGACTGCTAGCTCTTCCAGGGAAATTCTGACTACCCTTCACCCTGTCATCTCAAGTACTGTATGAGATAATGAGCATGCTAGTGAGGATAGCAGTGTCTACCAGAGGCCAAAGTGAACAGCCACAGGTATCCAAAGTGTACCTCTTTAACCTCTCCCAATTTGTGTCTTATCTGGGTCAGAAACCAAAGTGCTAACCCACAATTTCCCATTAATTCCTGCTCCGAATTCCAATAATACTGTGAGTGAATAGAGCTTCTATTTTGCTTACATAGGGCCCTTCTGTGAGCCCCTAACTCTATGATATTTCCCTTTTATTTTACATCTGCAAATCCACAGCTTGGCAGAAGAATGCACATTACTTTCTCAGTTTAGCAAGGATCGCTGTAACCAAGAGTATTTTCATATTACACCAAAAAGTGCCTTTTGACTTTTTCATGGTTTTTATCCCATCTGTGATTGTTGTTATTGAGGTGGAATCTAGACACATATTTTTTAAAAGTCGTGAAAATGCTTTTTAAAAAAAATGTTTTGAAAAATATATTGAATATGCCATAGCTCATCATCCCCATCTAGTGTCACATTTGTATAATGCACTTTAAAACATTTTATTTGCAGCTGTATAGCTGAGTCCTAGGTGAGAATGTTTGGAAGAGATATTTAATTACAAGGCAGCCAGTTTAGACTACATAACACTTTACTGATATAAACCAAATTCAAACATGTTGATAATAATCAGAGAAACTCAAGTTATACCGTCATAGTTTAGGGCTCATCCATATGGGAGTTTAACATGAATTTGAAGCCACAAGTGCCTTAAATATTTGTACTTTGTCCACTTGATTCTCTCCCCATTCAGCAGGCAGCCTGCAGTTTCTCAACAGTAAATGTGGATTTTTTAAATTCTGGAAAAATCCGTATTGGGGGACTAAATACAATATAAAATTCCTTGTTACCCAACTGTGGATGCACTGTGTGGACAAGTTCTCTGGCAACATCTCCTACTTAGCCCTTCAGACTGTATTTTAAAATGTTGATTCTTATTTTACATTGTTTAGATGGAGCTGTTTCATTGTGAAACACCTAGATTTGCTTTTTTAATTAGATGATACAACTGCTACTAAATAAACAAGTTGTAATTTGTTTTGTGAATTAAACTCATAAAATATTCTGTTGATTATAAAAGGGTACCTGGTCTTTCTCAGAGTCTTTGAAATTCATTGCAACTATTCATTCTTTACAATTGATTTGACTTTGAGTTTCACTTGCAATGTGTTTCTTCAAGGACTCAAAGGAGGAAATAAAAACAGGTTAATGTATCTTTAATTACTGTGATAGAGGCCCATATGATGAACCTCCCAAGATGAGGCTGCCAAGATATTGCCTCTGGCCATAGCAGAAAACTGCCCCAGAGAACTTCCAAGAATAGGGCCAATTTGCCCTCCTACATCTTAACCTCTGGGATTGCAGGAAATGGTTGACCCAAGCCAACAAGAGTCTGCCTACAAGAGCTGCGACTGAGCTGCAGAAACAGAAATCAGAAAGCCACAGGACAACAAGGAGCATGAAAGTAGCAGATGAACATGCATGAAACAGAAACATGCATCAGATTTATACCTGAATTTTGAACAATTACTTTCCCCCTGTATCCAGTAGTACTTACCCCCAGAGTGGGAGGACACTTTTGGTACATGCTGCCTAGCCGGATTCCCAAGAGACTAGGTCTCTCAGAGATTCCTCAGAAGAGGCCCTTCATTTGCTACCCAACTCTCTCAGAAAACATTAAATTGATCCCACTCAGTCCACACAAGGAATTTGTTTTTCCATGTCATGGATCTTATGAGGAAGTGCTTTAGCTCAGTTTTAGGCTTTGTCTAAATTCTCGTTTGGCTTTTATTCTTATCAGTCTCATTTACAGGGATGGCTTTCTTTAAGAATGCCACCAGCAGCTAATGTTTCCTCCTAGGTTATATGGGGGGGAAAAACAGTTTCGCAGAAGACAAATTTTGTGTGAAAAGGGACTCCAGTTCAGTCCCTGACATCTCCCTTTACATACCCTCCAAGTGTCCCGATTTCCCAGGGACAGTCTCGTTATTACAAAAAGCCATCCTGGTTTCTGATTGGATCCTGGAATGTCCCTATTTCCCCTGCCCGCACCACTGCCTAGCTTTGGGGAGGAGGATGAGCTAGCGCTTGTCCTGAGCGACGACAATGGCAGCAGCTGTGACTTAAAGGAGCATCCTTTTGCCTCTCCACTCCCACTGGCCTCCTCCCTTATGAGTGTGCATCTTTCTTTTTGCAAATCTACCAAAGAATAAAATAAAATTGGGATTAACGGGTTTTCTACCAGTGTGGTAGCCAGTGTGGTGTAGTGGTTAAGAGCGGTAGTCTCGTAATCTGGGGAACCGGGGTCGAGT
The DNA here is from genome assembly GCF_964106915.1 of Podarcis gaigeae. Taxonomy (NCBI): domain Eukaryota; kingdom Metazoa; phylum Chordata; class Lepidosauria; order Squamata; family Lacertidae; genus Podarcis; species Podarcis gaigeae. The sequence goes on from NC_139680.1 coordinate 93,854,467, forward strand.
CTCCACTCCTCCACATGCAGCTGCTGGGTGACCTTGGGCCAGTCACACTTCTCTGAAGTCTCTCAGCCCCACTCACCTCACAGAGTGTTTGTTGTGGGGGAGGAAGGGAAAGGAGAATGTTAGCCGCTTTGAGACTCCTTAAAGGGAGTGAAAGGCGGGATATCAAATCCAAACTCTTCTTCTTCTTCTGAGGATGTTGGAGGATGTGCACGTTGCGTCCTGTTGCCTTAGTGGTGGTGGCACTCGCCCCTTTTCTGAGAGGAAATGCTCTGTCTGGGGCAGGCAATACAAAAAATGTGAGGTCTAGGAGGATCAGTTTGAGGGGATGGGGGCAGAGTGGGAAGTGTCCCTATTTTCATCTGAGGAATGTTGGAGCATATTCAGTTAGAGATGGAAAAGACAGCTAATGTCAGCCAGTTCTGAGGCAATGTGATAAGGCAGCTTCCTGGGATACGAAGGGCAGCTTCCAGACAAAAAACATTTTCAAGCATCTTGTTCGGTTTTCAGATCAGATTACCAACGAAGAGTGCAAAATAAATTATAAAGCTGCTGCCAAACTGGATGATAATGAAGTCATTGCAACTGCTAAAATGTCATTATTTGAAATCACATGTTGCAGACATCTCAAGTGGATAGGGAACTGCCTTTCTGGGCCTAGTCGTTCCACCTGGGCCCTGTCACTCCAAGAACCACAGCCTGCCCAATCAAGGCCTTGTCTTATGTTTTTACCCAAACACTAAATGAGCTCCATTACGAGGGTGGGTAATGGCTCCTGGGAAGCAGCGTTTGCTCTGGGGTCAGCTGCCCCAGGGACAGAGACAGACACAAAGCAGCCTGGTGAATAAAACTCATCCATTCCTCCCTACCTCCCACCCACCCAGCCACCCCCACTCCCCCTCTGTAACCTCTAAAAAGAAGCTGCTTTGGAGTCTCCTCTCATTTGCATGGGGAGATTTAATTTCCATCCCTTAAATATGACGAATTGCTGAGATTTCCTTCAGTTAATGCTTTTAACAGCTCCCAATAAACTTCATTAATCAGTCCAGCTCTAGGCCCAACGTGCAGCCTGGAAGCAGCTAATTTGCCTGATGAGCCTGAGACTTTAGTGAATAAACAGGTGGATAAGCTGAGGGTTTTATGGCCTTAATTACACTCTAATCAGTTCAACGCTTGGCGGGCAAAAAGGAAAGAGTGAAGAAGGAGGCAGCATGATCAGCCATCCCTTCATTATTATTATTTTTTCAACTGGTGCCTCATTTCTTCCACCATCCTCATCTTCTCCCGATTTTCTGATAGAAAAGGCAGGAAAAGGGGAGTGAAGTGAAACAGGGACATGTGTTTCTACGGTTTTAGGATAACCGACAAGATGGCTTTAAGCCGCCCTTCTACAATCTCTTAGTAATGCAACCTCTGTTGCCTTTTCCTCTGCATTTCTTTCACATTTCCTCTTTCTTTTCTTATTCATTCCTCAGTCTGTCCAAATTTACAAGAGGTCTTTGGGCTTCCTGGTTATATAGATCCATGTCATAGGACAGGGAATTATGTGGCCCTCCAGACCCTGTTGGACTACATTTCCTATCAGCTGCAGCCAGCATGGCCAGCTGTTAGGGATGATGGGAATTGTAGTCGAACAGCATATGCAGGGCTGTGGATTCCACATCACTGCCACAGGACAACAAGGCATTTATTTTAGAATAGGAGAGGATCTACATAACAGATTTCACAGCTGTGTTCAATGCCTTGAAGTTTGGAAATGCTTTCCCCTACTCATTGCCCCAGTTTTGTGTGGCTCTACCATTCGGCAGACTGAGGTGTCCACCTCAAGCAGCCAATCTTGGGCAGTCATGAAAGGGAAGCAAGTTGTTGTTGTTGTTATATTTTGAATTCCATGGTGCGGCACTTGTGGGGGTTTATGTCTCAGGTGCCAAATAACTTGGCCAGTCTTGGATATTATACACCCTAAATTGGTAGAGAGCTACAATCTGCTATTCAACCTCAGGCATCAAAATGTTTTGGCCCAGCACTGATGCAGCTAAATTTAGACACTGCTTTCTCAATTCAGCAATGTTCCCAACTCTAATATTATCTGGAAGCTTTGTACTCAAGGGTGATGTGCAATCCCAAAATCCATGAGCTAGTTTCACTTAAACAATGGTCAGGGAAAGGAATATGGGAATTACTGTAGAGCAGTGGTTAAGAGTGTTAAACAAGGACCAGGGAGACCTGGGTTCAAATCCTCCCTCAGACATAAAGTAGCTAGAGGAAAAGGGGGACAGAGTGTGAAGAAAGAGCTGTGAGTGGAGGGGGTCCCTCTTCCTATCCTTTGGACCCCTTGGGAAACTCAACAAACCTGTTGCACCTGGAACTGGGTGTGGCAAATGCAGATGAATGAGACCCAGCTGTGGGCAACCTGAGGAAGTACCATCCACCTTGGGTCTGCCCCTAAAAAGCAAGTCTAGAGTGAGAGACTAAGGGTGGATCTACACACAAGAAAAAAACACACTAAAAATAAGTCAGAAATTAAATCATTTATAACAAAAGAAAAGAAAACCCTATGTAAAAATCACATAGAAAATTTGTTTGCTCTCTGGTGCCATTTAGTGTTGCATGTCTACAACGCATTCAAAGTGTTGTTTGACTAATGCAGCTGAGTCCTAAAGATGATATCCACTCTTTCCAGGAGACTTTTGTGGGCGAGCTGAGAGTTTGTTTGTAACCTGGAGGCTGAGAAGGAAGGAGTGTCAGAAGGAAAATGAATTGAGATAGACAGATAAATGACAGATTAGTAACTTTGTATTAATGTAACATGTTTATACACAAAGGTGTATTTTTGTAATATTTTGTTTAAGTTGTCTGTTGTTGCTTCAGTTTTTTGTATATTGCTTAGACGTACAGTGGTACCTCGGGTTACATACGCTTCAGGTTACATACGCTTCAGGTTACAGACTCCGCTAACCGAGAAATAGTACCTCGGGTTAAGAACTTTGCTTCAGGATGAGAACAGAAATCATGCTCTGGCGGCGTGGCGGCAGCAGGAGGCCCCATTAGCTAAAGTGGTGCTTCAGGTTAAGAACAGTTTCAGGTTAAGAACAGACCTCCGGAACGAATTAAATACTTAACCCAAGGTACCACTGTATTTTGAATATTATTTCAGTGGTATAGAAATTAAATAATGAATCACTGGATGACCTTGGGCAAATCCCTATCTCTCAGCCTAACCTACCTCACAAGGTTGTTGTGAGGTGGAAATAGGGGCGTGGGAAAATAATTTTGTAAGCTGCCTTGAACACCTTGGACAAAATGCAAGATATAACTTAAGTAAATAAACATAGGTTCAAAGACACTCTCTTACACACTGAGTTTTAACATGTTCAAGAGCTCAATCCTGCCTAGTGCATATTTACCTCATATTAAGTAATGGACATCAAGTCTGCACATTGGGATGCCATATTCCTGAGGGTGTTTATATTCATGGCACCAAATGTATTTTTTAAAAAATAAATAATTTATTAAGACTTTTCATAATATATTACAATAAAAATAAACAAAAACAAAGAATTGAGAGAGAGAGAGCAACAAATGTACACCAAATATACTTCTGACTTTCCCTTGTACTATTGCACACAAGTAATTACTAGCCATCACAGGGAGACTGATGAAGGCCCTCAAATTAATAATAACAGAAGAACAGCTAAAATGTTGTTAATGCAGGCAGGTAACAGGACACTCCCCCCCCCCAAAAAAAATTCACTGTAGCTGCCATTGACACGGGAAATGCAACTCCCCTTTTTAAGAGCATATCCTGGGAGAGCTGTTTGATTCAGGTAGGCTTGCTGAATCGGCAGAATGTCAGAGGAAACTTGGATACATGGCAACGTGATGGAAGTGGAAACAGCTCAGAAACTATTTTTGGGTTAGGTTTCCCCTAACAGAGCTCAACAATTAGGGTTTGCTCCCCCCCCCCCAAAAAAAAACCTCAACAACTTGGCGGGTGACAGGAATTTCCCTTTTTGAAATATGGCAACCCTAGACGGAGGGCCTGAGCTTGCTGCGCACTGTGTGCCACTTCCAGGAACCAGGAGCGACGTTTCCAAACAAGAGCCATCATCCCTCAAGATAAAAGGGCTCGGCTGCTGTGCTTCCGCAATAATGCACCGCACCCTTTGCCACCCTCCTCTTTTCCCGGTTGCCTGGCCTCCCTCCTTCCCTCCCCGAGTGCCCTTCACCTTTCCCTTTGCCCCGCTTTGGCGACCTTCTCTGCCCCTGGCTTCCAGGTCCCGCTTCCCTCCCACCACATCGCCTCCCTGTCACGGCTAGGCCGCTTGACAAATCACTTCAAGGGCAGCCTAACTTCGAAGGACAAGACAAAGCTTTAGCATATGGTCCAATCCCCAGATGTTTGTCTTTCGCTCGCGCTCGCGCTCTCCCTCCTCCCCGCTCCTCTCCCTCATAAGAAGGGGCTACTTGGGAAGCTCAGCCTTCCTTCCTTTTTCCTTTCTCCCCATAGGTTTTTGTCGGGGGGTCGCTAACTACCAGCTTGAGCGGCTGGTCTCTTTATAGCCCGAGAAGCGAGGGAGGAAAGAGACTGGGGAAGCAGGAGGAGAAGAAGAAGAGGAGCTTTTGTGGAATGTAATGATATTTTTTTACAGCCCTGGCTGAGGGGAAGTCTCAGAGCTGTTAACGCAGGTGCCACGGGGGCACTCCTCACCGCACACGGCTAGGCCGCGGATGGCGGGAAAGACGAGTGTCGCCTCTGTGATAGGAATTTTGAGACCTCCGCTCTTTTTTGGCATTGGCAATAACACCCATGGTCGGGGCTTTAAGCCACGAGGCAAAGTTCAGTTCACTGCACCGAGAGTGAGCTAGGAAAGGCAGCTGGGTTGTGTGTGTGTGTTAAGTAGAGGACTTATTTTCCTGAGCTTAGAAAGACAAGCCTGCTGGGTGTCTTTCCTTTGCTTTCAGCTGCAGACCGAGGTCCGTTGCAAATAAATAAGCTCCGGGCAGACAAGGGAATGAATGCTTCTGCTGCAGAGAAAGGAGAAGATTGCAGGCTTCATTCTGCAGCTGCTTGGAGAGAATAGAAGGAGCAAGGGCAGAGGCCGCAGCCGGCATCCTCTGGTATATATATATATATTCACAGCGTCTTCTTTGCGTGCAGGAGAGGCACACGTACCAAGCTAGTTTCATTTTGGCTGATCAGTGTGTGTCCCCCGCCCAATTGCTCTTGATAAAGTTATAAAGGGAGGCAAATAGCACCCACACACACAACTGCAACTGACGCTCTTCCCCGACGTCTTTGCTCATTGTGATTTCAGAGAGACGAGGACAAGAAAATTTGTGGAAGGGGGTGCAAAATATTGCAGAACGTTTAGCCCACATTTCCCTAAGTTTTAATCTTCAGTTGCAGCAGCGCGCACTCCTAGTATGCATTCCACTGAGCACCAGCTGATTCCTTGCTCAAGAAACAATGACCTGCTTTTGCAAAGGCATTCAGCCAAAAGCAAGGGGTGGTGGGAATGTGTGAAAGAAGACATTTGGCAAGCATCTTTAACAATGGAAAACTAAGGGGTTGGGGTTCTTTCAATTAAGTGTAGCCTATTGAAAAAAAGGTAGAGTTTCCTGGAGGGTACAATCGCTTTTGTTCTCACATAAGCTATGAAGCAAATGCTTTCCAACACTGTTTGAGATGAAAATACTTAACGGGGGAATGTTGAGGGAATAAAAGATGTCAAGAGCACTGAAACTTTTTAAAAAAGAAGTTACTAAGAAAATGGGAGCGAACCCTGAAATAACAAGGTCCCTGATTCCCAAATTTTAGATTTGAAATCTACCTGTTTTTTATTATATCCCTTCTATTAGCTGATTGTTTTTATTACGATGATCATAGACTGCAGATTTGCATGTAATCTACTTCTTGAATAGTTTCAGAATTTGATTGAATTACAAACAGCAAACTCAATTTATATATGATCGATGCGGGATATTAATTAGATTCCACCAATTTATCCCCATAAAGACGACACGGCATTAAGCACAATTAAATTCCCAGTGTTCCTTTATTGCATGGATTGTAACGTGTTCTGCTTATACGATTTTTAAAAGAAAAGAAAAACCCAGATTACTTTTTAGGTAACCAGTTCCAAAAATTGTGAACATTACATTTATATAAATTCTTCGGTATCAAAGAAGAATTAAAGCGCCTTTTGCTTTGCCAGTTCTTCTCTGGTGTCATTTTCCTAACATAGATGAATAATGACTTACAAGTTCTGCTTATTTTATCTCCATTCCATATGGGCCACTGATGTCTCCATAAGATGAAAACTTCTCATTTTGGTAAGAGAAATCAAATGGATTGGCTGCAGCCTGCATTTTTCATTTTGCTACACCTAGACTAAATTGCTTGCACTTTCATACGATTACAGCATGTCAGTGCTGCAATGCCTCGACCGAATCCTGGTCTTGTTAGCTTGCAGTTCATTTGCAGGTCCTTCCGCAGCACCGGCCCGCTGACTAATCAAATGGAATTTAAATAAAATGCAAGTGAATTCATGGTTCCTTCCCACCCCCTGCTCTAAATTCTGAACATTCTCAAACCGGCCCTGGAGAAATACAAAAGCACAAGTGACAGGCGAGGCAGGCCCTGTGTTCAACACTCAATCATTTCCTGTCACAGGTGCAGCCTCTATGCATTATCCTGCCATGATTGATAGAGTAGGTTTGTGCAGACTGGGGAGCTGGGCATGGTTTAGATGGGGCCCTGTCATTCCAGCACTGTGCTGTACTACCTGTAGGGGGGAGAAAAGAGAGAAACTTTGCTAGGATTCAGCGACTCTGATAAGTTTTAGCTCTCTATATGCAATCAAAAGGTCGTATTTCCTAAAAGTTAAATATAGCTTCTAGGTCTAGCTTGCTTGTAATAATCCGAGAATCAAAAAGCTAATTGAATCAGGAGTGCGAAAAACGATTACTTACAGGCTAAGGTAGGGTTGTTGTAGTTTTTTAATTAGTTGGACATTTCACTAGTTGTTGTTTTTGTGTGTGTGTGTATAGCCTAATTTTTAAGTGAATCTTGCATACAATAAATCCAACTGGGGAAACTCAGTGCCACCAGTCACAAGCTTTTTGGAGGCTCAAGACACTTTCACTCTATTTAAGAAGGTTTTTCATTGGTTATTCTAGCACATTTGATGATGTTTTTATTTGAGGTGGCCTGTATGCTTCCTGTTGTTGCTTTTTAAAAAAATTAAATTTTGTGGCTTCTTAAATTGTTAAGACAGATTTAAAGTAAGCTGCCATGGGAACCAATTTGGTTAAAATTTGAGGTGGAAGAAATAATGATAATAAAAATAGTCTGTCACTGTCTCTTGTGGAAAATGGGTAAAACAACAACATCAACAACTCAAATGATCATAGTTCTTTAGCTATAAAAGAAGACTGCATTGAAATTCTATTCCCTCTGACCAGTGAATCTAAGTCAAGAATGGTTTTTGCTTTAGGAAACAATGTAATTTATGCAGTAGGTATCTTTGACAGTTTTATTCAACTAGGGAAGGGATTTTAGTTTTTGCTACCTATGATCATTCAGAATCTTGACTAATTGATGTAAGATCAAAGTTGACAACTATCTCACAAGTGTTCTGCAAAACTACAGCATCTTTTTGTTTGTTCATTGTCTCTGAAATGGCCAAAGGCAAGAAAATTTACATAAATGGTCTTCTATTTTTAAAATGCACTGTTTCTTTTAATGGGAGTATTAGTTAGTCCTCAGTGAATGATATTGACCTTACAAACTATATCAGAATAAATAAGTAACTCATATTTCATATCAGTTGCTAAATAAAATGTAGCATTGCTATAAAAAAATATTTCATTTTGAGTTATATTAAATGAAGGTGGGTTTCTATAAGGAATAATGGGACCAAAATTAATTAGAATTTTTTTTACACATAGCATTACCTGAAGCTCATTATGACACCCCACAGTGCATTATTATTATTATTATTATTATTATTATTATTAGTTTTGCAAGCAAAACATTTTATGAAACTAAAAAAGCCGCACTGAAAACCTCAAAATAATTTTGTTGATATTATAGATGAATAATTTTAACTGTCTCTTATAGATATGTCAAATAATCCTAGATGACAAAAGATTACATATTTATAATTTTCCAGCAGGGAAGCTAATGTTATATAGATACTTTGGTTACCAAAAAAATATAATTAAGCAAAAGCCATTCAATGAAAAATGTTTGCCAAAAATCCATTTAAAAATTGTAGATTTGATCAGAATCCGAAGACCTACTTTGGGGGCATCCAGCAGACTCTTAGGTGCTTACCTTTAAACTGTACAGCCAAAGGTATTTGCATGTATTGGGCTGCAAATCATCATTGAATATCACAAACTCCCTATGTGGCCTTGAGGGAGGGGATGTTACTTTTAAGTCCAGAGTTCCCTCAGATGCAAACAACTTGTGCAGTTCTTTTGATCCAGGCCTTTCTTCTCAAATGTTTGCATGGAGCTAAAGTCTTGGACACATTTAATTTGAACAGTTTTCTCAGTGATTTTGGGAAGACAAAGTGTTCTCTTTGAAACCTCTTATTATAAAGCAAGAACCATGTAAAAATGTCTGATTGATTTGGGAAAGCAACCAGCTATTTAAAGATTGCCTCATGCACAGTCTCTAGTATGTATCTTTAATAACTAAGGGTTTCTTTTGCATGCTGGTGTCACCTTAAAAAAACTTGGTAACAGTTCTCTTAATAAACCGTTTTCCTCACAATTTGCAGCTTTTCCTGAGTAAGGCCACATCAAGAAATACTTGGTTAACCCAAGTGATTGTGCCTGTTTGTTTTAAAAGGCGTCGGTAAAGGTTTCTAATTCACCAGAAAGTTTTCCTGTGAAAGCTCTGTTGAAATGAATGAGAGTACTACTGTGTAGTTGTTTGGCTGTAATGTCTTTCTATAGGGTTGTTCAGGAGACCATACTCTAAACCCTAAGACATTTTTGGATTTGTCCTATAGAGTTGTAATTGCACCAGTTCAGTGTATCCTCTCGCATTTTTGGTGCAAGGAGAAAGTTACCAAATGCTCACGTATAAAGGATTTTCCTTTAACACCTCATTTATTATTGCAAGATGAAAAATGATCTCTTCCATTTATTATATTATCTCATTAAAGGCTCACAAAGATCCTGTTTGTATATACACATAGAAATATAAGCCTTACTGTTATGAATGATCATTTTGTTACAAATGAAGTGGAGAATAAGATTCGAAGAAGAAGCCAACTAATGGTAGACTAGAATCCACAGCCAGGGATCAGGAAAAATATTATTTATTTATTTGCTCATTAGATTTTATACATGCAAATATAAGTACCCTTAAGAAATAGGAGGCAGAAAACAAACAGGAACCTGTATTGGCAGCCCATAGCCTTGATAAGCCCAGAGGCAGACCCAAAGCTGCCAACACAACTACTAAGTGAGCCTGCCAAGTAGCCAGATGCTACAGCTGGGAAAAAAACATGTTCATTGTCTTAACAGCTTCATGCTGTTAAGGGGATATAAAATACAGAATTAAATTCAATAATACCAAGGCATATTTTGCTACATACATGTGCATGTTCAACAACAACAAAAAATTTTATTGTACCGTCAGAGACCCAAATATCTATAAAGGGTTTCCCCCTCCATTTGTATGGAACGCAGGTGTCCAGGCATACGTACACTAGTTCCTGTGTGCAAAGCATCAGAGGATTGGAGTGCATCTTATCTGGAAGAGAATTGTATGCCCAGGGAAGAGATACAGACATGTAGAATGGTGCAACAGTTGAGTGAAGATGTTATACACTGAAAACTCATGTGAAGACCATATTGCTGGGAGTGCAACAGCAGGGATAAGGACGTAAGATCAAGTCCATGGCCTACCTAGTCTAGCATCCTGTTCTCACAGTGGATAACCTGATGCGCATGGGGAAACCTGCAAGCAGGATTTGAGAATGAGAACACTCTCCCCTCGTGTGGTTTCCAGGAATGTTCCAAAGCATTGCTGCCTCCAACTGTGGGTGCAGAGCGCAGCCTCCTTCTCCATTAATTTTTCTAATCCTACTCTAAATCCATCTGAGTTGACAGCATCACTGCCTCCTGTGGGAGTGTGCTCCATTGTTCAACTATGTGCTGCTCAAGGAAGTACTTTCTTTTATATGTCCTGAATCTTCCAACATGCAGCTTCGTTAAATGCCCACAAGTTTAGGGTTACCAGACGTCCCTGGTTTCCGGGGACAGTCTCCGGATTTGCAAATCTGTCCCCGGACAAATTCCGTCCCCAGAATGTCCCCAGATTTCCAAATCTGCCCCTGGGAAACATGGCAGCAGCAGCCTCAGCAGCCCGGAGCCAGCCTGTTAGCGCAGTTGGCTCTGGCTGGCTTCAGGAGCTGCTCGCTGCCGTGGCGCCCACCATTTTTCCTGCGCCATGGCAGCGAGCAGCTCCTGAAGCCAGCCAGAACCAACTGCACTACCAGGCTGGCCCCTCCTGGGCAACGACTGCCTGCCCGTGACTCCTGAGCCTCCCCTGATCTATCAAAACAAAGGGGGAAGGAGATCAGGGAAGGCTCAGGAGTCACGGGCAGGCAGCATGCCGTTGCCCAGTTTTTTAAAAAACTCTGTGCATTTATGTTTCACAGGGTGCGAAAGAAGGGCTTTACACCTTTATACATACAATATGCATGTGTGTTTGGGCCCAGAATCTTTTGCCTCACCATCCCCACTACAGACTCCCTGTTGCTACTCAGCTTCAAAAGAGAAAAAAAAGTGTCCCCGGATTCATTGAAAAAAATCTGGTAACCATACAGTTATGATGTAAATGAAGTGGGTGGAAAACTTTTCTCTATCTACTTTCCCCACGACATGCATACTTTTATCAATTTCATTAACTTCAGTGGATCTCCTCTTGAGTAAAACTGAGCTGGAGACAACCAGGGCTTTTTTTTCAGCCGGAACTCAGTTCCAGCACCTCTCAGGTGGACGCCATTGCCATTATAAGAGAACAGGTGAGGCATTCATGGTGAGTTCCGGCACCACTTTCTATAGAAAAATAACACTGGAGACAACCAAATCTCAAAGGAAAAATATATCGTCCCAGCACATTTTTAAAGATTTTTCCTCAAGGTACCACGAACACTAGAATCATATTTTAATCCTGAAATTCTGTGGTACCTGAGAAGGTATACCAGGGGCCATCAGCTCTTCCTCTCCCAAGGTTTGAGAGAGAGACAGAGCTCCAACACTGTATATATTAGATTTTCTTCCAAACTGCCACAGAAACTTCTGCAGCCCCAACCTTACCAAAGCTAGAGTTCCACACTAGTAGAGCCAAAATGGGGACATGCTAAGGGCTCTTTGATGATATACCAGGGCAAACTGGCTTTGAAGCTTGGATTTTAAGCATCCAGTGCTCTCCCCGCCCCTCAAAAAAAAAAAAAATGCTGTTGCAGCTCAAACCCATTTATTTCTTTCCTGTTTTCCCCAAGGGGTGGGAAAGTAGTTCAAAACAAAAATAAACCAGAAGAAGGACAGAGGGGTGTGCAGTTAAAGATATAGTTAAAGGACAACCTTTGATTTTTTTTCCCTCCCCCAAGCCCTAGAATTGCAGCCTAAATAGTACCTACCACTTGATATTATTATCATAACTCCAAATCTTGTAATCCTAAAAAGCCTTATATATACCAGGTTATATCCTGGATTCATTTGGCAGTGAAGCATGGTTGAGGATACCGATTTGTGTATCTAAGGTTCATAGCTTGTTTCATCAATATTGGGCATTTTTTTAAAAAAAAAATCTTTAAACATTGTTTGTATTTTCTCTCATTATTTTTTTTTCCCAGAACACTTGGGGCCAATAGACCTTCTTTCTTGTGTTTAATCTTTTCTTTAAAAACACAACAAAACTCTCCAGCAAGCTAAGGAAACTCAAGAAGCAAAATTTGCAGGTATGCTTTCTCACACACTGAAACCGAAATTTGTTTAACGCTGCTTGTTTAGTATGTAAGTCTACCTATAGGTATATAGCTCTGTCTCCTAGATAGACAGCTATTTCCCCCTATCAATTTGTCATGATGGTTTGAGATTACTGAGCTGCACAGAGTGGAATACTTGCATCTAATAAAGAGAAGGCGAAAGGAAAACGACCTCCAAAGAGAAGTTGCAAGGTAGATAAAGAACTTCCGTTTGCCACTTAGTGGGATGGCTGTGTGTCCCAATAGGCTGAGCAGGCCAGCTGATCCATCCAGAGGGGATGGGTGTCAGACTGGTGCAGGTGTCAGTGGCAGCCAGTGAGTGATTGTGCCATCAGCCTCCTACCGTGATCCATCATGCGGGCCCAGCCGGTGAAGAATCACAGCCTCAGCAAGGTGCTGTGCCCAGCAACATATCATTAAACAAGGTTACCACCGGCAGATTTGTTCCCATGATCAATCTGGTCAATAACCGTTCCACCTCACTGTTCCCCCCCCCATTCCGCCCTTTAAACATAAACAAGCATCACGAAAGTGCTGTGAAAACAAGGCTTTAATAGGACTCCTGCAGCATTTTGCAACCTTTTTTTCTTTCCTTTTTGCCCCTTTAAACAACATGTAAATTATGAAAAATAACCTTTTTGTAGAAACTATATCCTCAGGCTAGCAGCCTGCCCCAATTCCATATTTTATGGCTTGATATATTTCCCTCTCTATTAATTACAGAATGGCATTTCATTATATTTCTACAGGTGACAACAAGTGTGGAATTCTAGTTCATCTTACAATATTACTCCTATCAGTGTGAATTGATGCTTCTCTCCTAAGAGGGCAGGAGTAAAATATGCCTTCCCATCTTCCGTCTGCAATTCTGGGCACAGCTCCCCACAACCCCCCTACTATTCGCACGATACTATGCTGTTTTATTCATTTATTTAGATGTACAGTATAGGTCAATAACACAGGGAAGTAAGTGGAATAGAACAAGTTAATCTAATTCAGTAAAATTCCCTATTCTTTGCCATCTTAACGATGGTCTAAAGGTCAGTCCAAACAGGTAAGTTTTGCTACATTTCTGAAAGGTGCTGAGGTTTGGAATTTGCAGACTGAAAAATGAGTTACTTCAGTAACAAGAGCCCTGCTGGATCAGATCAAAGGCCTGGCTATTCCTGCTTCTTGTTTCCTACAGTGGCCAAACAGATGCTACTGGTAAGCTCACAAGTAGGACATGAAAACAACAGCCCTTCCCATACAGTTTGCAATCTAGGAACTTGTATTCACAGTGTGCATTAAGCCGAGTGTTCCTCTGTGAATTTGTTTAATCCTTCTTTAAGGCCATCTAAATGAGTGGCATTCAACACATGTCCTGCTAGTGAATCCCATAACTGCATATTGTTTGAAGTTGCATTTTCTTTTGTCTTATCCTAACAAAATTCCATTATTGGGAAGCAGCCATCAAGCATACGACTTTTCATGTCCTCGCTGACCAAACTCAGTTGCATAGATGGTGTCATCTCTGTGCAAGGTTCATATGCCTGTATTAACATGAAAGCAAAATTCATGAGAATGTTGGATCCTTTTTCTGTGTGCAAATGAACAAGGAAGCTTGGTGGAAATTGCTTTGGCTATACAATATCAACTGAGAAGGAAGGAACAAAGAGGGAATTTAATAAAGTTCACATTTATTTATTTTTATTATATGCCACCCTCTGGACCTCTCAAGGAAGAGGCACACGAAGGAGGGCTTCAGAAGATGATCTCAGGGTCCGTGTAGGTTCAAATGGAAAGAGGCAGTCCTTGAGGTATTGCGGTTCTGAGCTGTTTGTGGCTTTATATGTCAAAACCTGCACTTTGAATTGGGCCCAGAAACTAATTAGTAGCCAGTGCAGTCGGATCAGAGTCAGTAATATGCTCAAACTGTCTTGTTCCAGTAAGCAACCTGGCCGCTGAATTCTGCACTAGCTGAAGCTTCCGAACCGTCTTCAGAGGCAGCCCTACATATAATGCATTGCAGTAATCTAACCTTGAAGTTACCAGAGCATAGACAACAGGAGTTAGGCTATCCCTGTCCAGATAGGGGCATAGCTGGGCCACCAGACGAAGCAGAAGGAAGGCACTCTGGGCTACTGAGGCCACCTGAGCCTCGAGTGACAGCGAAGGATCCAGGAGTACCCCCAAACTGTAAACCTGCTCCTTCAGAGGAAGTGTAACCCCATCAAGAGCAGGCAACCTCCCAGCCATCTGGTCTAGGGAACCACCCACATTTAAAGTCAAACCTACCAAAATCGCATTTTCTGAAACAATACGAGCACCAAAACACATCATTTGAAATTTGCACTTCTCTGAATTTTGAGACGCAGTTCTCTAAAGAATGTGTACAAAACTGCAAGCACTAAGGTGAAGCATGCATAAAAATGCATATATTGGTGAAAATAATATACAAAATATAAAAAATATACAAAAAAGCTTTATATTAGGGAAAATTCATTTGCAAACATAACATATGTTGGGCAAGATTGCATTCAAAAATGTGGATGTTAGGAAAAGAATCACACTACAATTTTCGCAAACCGAGGTGGAAATGTGAAGAGCTGAATTTGAGATTAGAAAAATGAGAAATTGACATTTTTGCCCATCCCTATTGGTAGGCATCACCTAGGAATTTGATAAATGTTCCTCTTTGAGAAAGTGCAGGTGGAGGGGGGGAAGCATACTGCAGTTGTATACAGGTATACAGGAACTCCCCTGCCCAATGCTAACGTGGTGCAAATAATTCTTCCCATCTCACTAAAAATTACAAAATGGAACAATTGACAGAAACCCTGATGCAAGAAGGTTGGAATAGGCACCATCATCACATGATGGCAGCCACCCACTCCATGTTTGTCCCTAAGCAGTATATATTCAGGGGTCTCCCGTTATCAGTCTTCTCATGGAAGAACCCTTGTTAAGTCTTAAAGAACCTTGACATTTCCCACAGCTCAGGTGACCAGAATCCAAAGCAATAGAGCCTCTTTTTGCTCCATTGGGTTTATCAAGCACCTGGTTTTATCACAGTCTACACCCATGAGAATCTGCCCGGGCTGTAACATGGGTCACATCCACACAACACATTTAAAGCACCCGGGCTTCCCCTAAAGAAACCTGAGAACTGTAGCTTATCTCTCACATAGCTACAGTTCCTAGTACCCTTAACAAACTACAGTTCCCAGGATTCTTTGGAGGGAATAAATGTGCTTTAAATGCATGGTGTGGATGTGACCACCAACCTCCTGGCCTCTGGCCTGGTTAGGTTAGGTCCATGGTCCATGGGGTCACGAAGAGTCGGACCCAGGGCTGTGCCTTTCCAGTGGTCTCCATGCACGTGTGGAATTTCCTTCTACTAGGGCCTTTCAGTAGACTCCAGGTCTTAGTTTTCGTCCACCAATCTTTTTATTGATTTTATAACAAGCTTCCTAAACATATGATTTTATCTAATGCTGTTGGTTCATTTGTTTTGCTTTAGACATCTTTTTTACTGTAAGCTACCTTCTGAGCGATTGCCCTAAAAAAGCAAGACAGAAATAAAGTAATCATAAGTATAATGTAAACGCTATGGGCTGCATGCAGCATATGAAAAATAATATACACACCTGCACATCAGTAAAAGCTGGTTGTGTTTATACACCTGTTTTCATATTTTTTTAAAAAAAATATGCCAAATATTAAATATTTGTTGTAAACAATGCATTCTTAAGTTACAAATAAAATTTGGGTTAGTGTGCCTTTCGCCCAAGACCTTCACAGGTTCTCCTATACAGCTGCTTCCTCAGTCTCTTGGAGGAAAAGAACAAATTGCAGGCTGGAAACAGCTGCAGTTAAACATCACAAGTCTGGCTGGGCAGTACCCTTGAACACATGCCCAGCACGAGGCCCAGTGGTGCTTCATTTGCATATCTCATGACTGTGGATCACTTCACAGCTGTATCACAAGGCCATTGACATGTCTTCATGGGGTGCTTTGCTTTGCTTTGCTTTGCTTTGCTTTTCAAACAAGTATATGAGGTGAACTCTCCTCCATCCAGGGTAACTGTTAATAACTCCATGTAGCATTTTACCCACTTGTATTGTTTCTCCAAAGTACTATCGCATGCCCTCCAGTCTTTATCCGATAAAAATAGGGACGTCCTATATAATAATAATTATGGTGCTGGAGGAGACTCTTGAGAGTCCCATGGACTGCAAGAAGATCAAACCTATCCATTCTGAAGGAAATCAGCCCTGAGTGCTCCCTGGAAGGACAGATCCTGAAGCTGAGGCTCCAATACTTTGGCCACCTCATGAGAAGAGAAGATTCCCTGGAAAAGACCCTGATGTTGGGAAACATGGAGGGCACAAGGAGAAGGGGATGATAGAGGATGAGATGGTGTTCTCGAAGCTACGAACATGAGTGTGGCCAAGCTGCAGGAGGCAGTGGAAGACAGGAGTGCCTGGCGTGCTCTGGTCCATAGGGTCACGAAGAGTCGGACACAACTAAACAAAATAATGATGATGATGATGATACCCCGCCCATCTGGCTGGGTTGCCCCAGCTACTTTAAGCAGCTTCCAACATATATCAAAACATAATAAAACACTTAAAAACGTCCCTATACAGGGTTGCCTTCAGATGCCTTCTAAAGGTTGTACAGTTGGCTTGGGGGTCGCATTCTATACCCCATGGGCATGGGGGGGCAGCTGCCCCATTAAATCATTACAAATCAATACAAATCTAAGGTTCTGCCTCCCCTAATAAAAACCTGCCCTCTCAGCAACAGACTGCTCCCCTAACAAAAATCCTGGCTATGCCCATGCCGTACCCTCCAACGTTTCTCCAATGAAAATAGGGACTTCCTAAGAAACCATCAGATCAGATCAGAAACCACTTCTGCAAATCTGGGACTTACCCTGAAAATAGGGACACTTGGAGGGTGTGCTATCAATATTACTACTACTACTACTACTACTACTACTACTACTCCACTTAATGCCAAAATTGGCTTCTAATGATTCAGCTAAGAATCCAACGAACTTGAAACTAAGAAAGTCGTGTGACTTAAGAGAGTCTTGCAGCACAGGTAAGGGGAGAACTGGTGGAAAGATGAGGGAAAGAAAGGGAGAAAGTAGATGAGGGAGGCAGAATAGCAATAGGAGAGAGTGGAAGAAGAAGCAAGGGGTCAAGGGAAATATCAGCACAGTCTGCACAGTGTTAGACATCCTTAATGGCACTATTCTGCAGGCTTCCAGTCTCTCCAGTATGCTATGCATGAAAATTACAGAATATATATCTAATCCCCCACTCCCCGCATGGAGTTTTTCCTTTGTACATCACAATTTCTGTGATTGGACAGCAGGCTAAGAGCAGACCATCTAATTCATTTTGTTCCTGCCCTCTATAAATTCTACTTTGGTGATCATTGCTAGCAGAGGTAGTATCAAGATTTCATCTACCTGATCTGCCAATAGCAGGCCTCCAGCTTCTATTGATATATGCACTACAAAATTGATTGCCTGCCTGTATAGATAAGAACACGTATTGTTCTTCCACTGGGTGTAGTGCATTACTCTTTTCTGGATAATGTGATCTTGGAATCCTTCTCAATAACATAATTTCACCAATCAAACTGGATGACAAAATATAAATTTTATGGAGTTGTAGTCCTCAATTCATAATCATTTGAGAAAGACAAATACAGATGAGTGAAGTTTTCCTGT
Organism: Podarcis gaigeae; assembly: GCF_964106915.1. Classification (NCBI taxonomy): domain Eukaryota; kingdom Metazoa; phylum Chordata; class Lepidosauria; order Squamata; family Lacertidae; genus Podarcis; species Podarcis gaigeae. The sequence goes on from NC_139680.1 coordinate 93,872,210, forward strand.
AATAATGAAAATGGCATAAAATTCACCAGCAGCTGAGGGTTGTCAGATGTTCCAAATTGCCACCGAGAACTCGCATGATTCAATGGATAACGTGTCTTTTGGACTTGGGTCCTGGGGAGTTAAGCTTTCAACTGTGAACTCATTAGGTGGATTTGCCTGGTGCTGTGAGTGGCTGATCTCCCAAGGATGCCATAAAGGTGAATGAAATAACCACAGGAATGCTCTTCAGCTACTTCCAGTGTGAACTTAGTGAGCTAGCAGTAGCTGCAATGTAGACTCCTCTGCCGGAAGGATCGCAGTGCTGCAGAGGAGTTGCTTGTTCATCGAAAGGATTAAAAACAGAGGGACCATCCACACTTAAAAGGTAGGTTCTTGTGTGTCCTTTGAGAGTGGATGGGACTTATCACAGACTCACAGAATTGTAGAGCTAGCAGAGATCCTGAGGGCCATCTAGTTCAACCCTCTGCAATACAGTTACAGATAGGTAGCCATGTTGGTCTGCCATAGTCAAAACAAAACAAAATTCCTTCCAGTAATACCTTAAAGACCAACTAAGTTAGTTCTTGGTATGAGCTTTCGTGTGCATGCACTGTCTTGTGATTCCTGATGTCAATGAAATAACCACAGGAATGCTCTTCAGCTACTTCCAGTGTGAACTTAGTGAGCTAGCAGTAGCTGCAATGTAGACTCAGGAATCACAAGACAGAGAAACCAGTAGGAGAACACTTCAATCTCCCAGGACATTCTATACAAGATCTCAAAGTAGCTGTTTTACTACAAAGGAATTTCAGAAATAGACTGGAAAGAGAAGCTGCTGAATTGCAACATTACCAAACTTAAAACCATGGAGAGACCTGGTCTGAACAAAGACATTGGATTCTTATCTCATTATACATGACAAAGCCATTTTTCACCTTCTCACCCCTTGCTTTTTCCTGTAAGACCTATTGCAGTCGTTAAGAGTCGTCAACAGGCTCATCACAGCTATCTGCCAATCACCCATTCCCACCACCCTTCTGAGTAATACCCCTCGCCACCTTCTCACTATATAGAAGGGTCTGGTAACTTCTGTTTCAGTGTATCTGAAGAAGTGTGCATGCACACGAAAGCTCATACCAAGAACTAACTTAGTTGGTCTTTAAGGTGCTACTGGAAGGAATTTTTCCTCTGCAATACAGGAATCTCAAGTAAAACGTCCATGACAGATGGCCATTCAACCTGAGCAAACATGGAGAGAGGATTGGGCTGCACTTTCAAAGAATTAGGTTATTTCTAATATTTAGAAAGGCGCGGGTGGTGCTGTGGCCTAAACCACAGAGCCTAGGGCTTGCCGATCAGAAGGTTGGTGGTTCGAATCCCCACGACGGGGTGAGCTCCCGTTGCTCGGTCCCTGCTGCTGCCAACCTAGCAGTTCGAAAGCACATCAAAGTGCAAGTAGATAAATAGGTACTGCTCCAGCGGGAAGGTAAACGGTGTTTCTGTGTGCTGCTCTGGTTCGCCAGAAGTGGCTTAGTCATGCTGGCCACGACCTGGAAGCTGTCTGGACAAACGTCGACACCCTCGGCCTATAGAGCAAAATGAGTGCCGCAGCCCCAGAGTCGTTCGTGACTGGACCTAACGGTCAGCGGTACCTTAACCTTTAATATTACATTTTAACTAAAAGAGCCAGAGTAGCTTAGAACTGTTCCATATGACGACAATGTGCTTTTCGCACCTCCAAAGTAGGAATGTTTATACTTATTCACTCAAGGTCATTCTATAAATGCCTTTGAGTACATTTATTCAAAACGGAATGGCTGTGTTCCTCATCTCCCTGCTGTAAACTTTCGTAGAATGCAGTCCACAAATTAAAAAGTCGGGCAAAGTAGCCCAGCTACGTCTCAGATAAAAAATGTATTCTCAGTGGAAATTTTTGCATGAAAAAACCAATCAAGGAATTTGTGCAAATTTCACAGACATCTGCAGTGCGTGACAAATTTAACCCTTCTTCTGCATAAGGAATTCTGTGAGACAGCTCATCCATAGGTTTGCATCAGTATCTCAGCAATGCATAACAATGGGACAGGAAGAAAAGTAGCCACCCTGCTGTTTATAATCCAAGAGTTCCTTTTTATTTATTAAACATTTAACATTGGCCGGTATTCTGACATTGTTTATTTTGTTTCAAAGCCCTGTTTCTCTGCTTAAAGCAGGGTGTTCCTGCTTGAACCTTGATAGCCTCCTGGTCTGTACCAGAGCATTTTATTTGGACTGTTTCATCATTTTCAGAAGAAATGAAGTCCCCGAGTAAGAGAACTCTAAAAGGGCCAAACTACATGTTACATTTCACTTGCTGGCATGGGTCACCCTAATCTGAACTAGCATCATGGTGTACAGGAAAAGGGGTTAGCTCTCCCCCGTGACCCTGACAAAAATACTCCCCAGCTAAAATAACCTCATCAGTGCCAATGAGAACTTCTATCCCCAGACAAATTAAAGTTGCAAGAGGTGACTTTTGCCACCCTTCCTCCCCACATGTCCATAGTTGCAATCTAAGTTGGACCTCCTCTCTGCTTCCTCTGTGGCAGCAACTGAAGTTTTTCCTGGCCCTCCAGCCAATCTGATTGAGGTCCCGATTGGATGATCTGGATCTGATTTGGTTTGGATCATTCTGGACCTGATCTGCACCCAGATTGAGAAAGCCAAATATTGTACTCCTATTCACTTGTTATAATTAATAATTACAACACTTTGGAGACTATCTGACTTTAGAGAAACTTTTTTTTAGTTCCAGATCAGTACAAATCAATTCAGGTCCACCCAACCTGCTTTGTAGCAGTTTGCAGCTGCTGTGACCCAATCAAAATTCAGTATGATTTGGTCTGAAGGAGATATTTGTGAACAGAAGCATTTAGGAATCTTGTTATACATGTCTCATTAGTTGTTTAGGATGCATATATCCAAGGTGGGACATAGTAAAGATACAGCTTCCATGATTCATGGGTATAGCAAAAAGCAGGATTCATAAGTAAATCTTAGCCAATAATATGGGTATCATGTAAAACATGTTTTTAAAGAAGAATTGTAGATTTTCTAACATCTTTTTTGGGGAACTTCCCCAAAAGTCCAAAATAATAATAATAAAACCACTTTGGCAAAGCAATATGAGCAAAAGCTAAAAAGGAGGTGGAAATGTATGATTTGGTGACTTTGTCAGGAAAAGTAACTATAAGTGATTGGTTTGAACTTCCTGGAGTATGAGTTTGGTTTTAATAAATTTTGGGCTTTCCGTTCAACTATGGGCTGCAATACACCTGCAATACACCTGCAATACAATACTCTCTTTGGAGAGAGATTTTGAGTTTTTTAGATTCAACTCAAGAATTCTCAGATATATTTTTTTAAGTGCAAAGAGATCAAATTATAGATGGGTTTAACTGTTACAATATTTTCCGTTTCAGGCACTTACCCTGCTGGGTTGTAATAGCTTTGTCTACTGAGAATCAGACAGAGCCATTATGGTTAAATATTACAAACATTACAGAAAGCTAAAATCACTGTGAATGAAATGTGTTATGGAGCTCTCTGCTTTCCCAATGCACAAGTCACCCAGAGGAGGCATTTTTGAAAGCGCACACACACACACACACACACACCACACACACGGGCCTTAGCTACAGTTTCAGAAAGTGGAGGTTGCAAAATATGCACGAAAGTATATTTTACTTGAAGGCCAGTGAATAAGGACTGATTTATGGGAAGCCCAGGAGATAACTGAAGCATTATAACAAGAAGCAACTAGGCTGTGGAGGAGGGCCATACATCAATGGTAGAACACCTGCTTTGAGTGCAGAAGGTTCCATTTGCGGTATCTCCAAGTTGGCCTGGGAATTCCCTTGCCTGAAACGCTGGAGAGTTGATGCAAATCAGTGTAGGCAATACTCAGCTAGATGAACCAATGGTATTCTCTCACACAGCACATAACAGTGGCCTAGTTATGAGGTTATCAATGTGTGGCCCCCTGTGGCCAGGATAAACCCCTGGATCCAAGGTGGGCTTTTCAACAGGGGCTGCACCACTGCCTCCTTCAAGGCAGCTTAAGATGGGTGCTACTTTGGGCCATATTTCTGCAGGTCTATCAAATTCAACACAGAAACCAAACTTATTCAGTGCCTTCATAATCATCTATATTTATATTAGAAAGAGCTTGGTGGTCAGCTAACAAAGGTGGAGGCAAATATAACCTAGCGTGGGTTTTGAAATTGTAGGAATCTAAATAAAATGATTAGTCTTTCTTTTGGGAGCAAAAATCAGGCCAATGTTCTAAAATGGATAACTTGATAGTATTATACAGTATCTATTGAGTTTGCAAGACATTCCCCCCAACGTGTTTTACCTTGCTTATTGGTCTTGTGTTCTCCGGGTCACAACCGGCAGGAGCACCTAATACCAACTGGAATTAAAGAAACCTTGTGGGTCATTAAAAAAAAAATCTTATGTGTACATATTCAGTGTCCAGAGACAAGGCTTGCTGTGGCTTAATGATGTAACACTGCTTGCTGTTCTCCAAATGCTTCCGTGTAGCCTGGTGGGTTATCAGAGACCTTGATCTTAGTACATGGTTAGAAAGGCTGCTCTCTCAATAGTGCTCCTCGCAGATGTTGCTTTTTTGGCCTGCCATGTTCCATTTTAATTGTTCCCTACATCTGGCCTAAATTTACATGATCATACATATACAAAATACACCTGGCGTATATGGGAAATGGTGTGTGTGTTTGTGTGTGTACACACACACACACACACACACACACACCTCATTAAACTGGCAGTACAAATTTTCAAGGACAAGTTGGCATTCTTGATTCATGTGTTCCCTTGGGTTGAGCAATTTTTTAAACAACAACAGGGGGAAAAGGAATAAGGAAACAGTTGCAGTTTTCTTTTATGCCTGCAATTCTTGAGACACTTAATTTGGAAATAAATCCAATTAAAATCAATTGTGTTTATACAGTTGGGATAAGGCTGTTTGTCTGGAAGATGTGCATATCAACCCTGTGTATGGTAGAATTAAAACCAATGCTATTAAGAGTGTGTAAGTATTTACCTCTGGAACTGTTTCGAGAACGAGGTTTTCTAAACATGAAATCTTCAGAAACAGTTTTCTTGGTCATTAGGACTGTGTGTGTGTGTGTGTGTGTGTGTGTGTGTGTGTTAAGGGAAATGTAAGTTGAGCAGATAATGTGTATAACAACCAACCATCGCATACATTCACCAGACCATGGAGAATGTGCACATAATCCATCCAAGAGGGAATTGTGCATGTTTCCCAGGCAATATACATTTCCCAGGCAATATCTACAGCAGACCTTGAGGAATGTGCATATCTTGGCTGAATTTTGTACATTCATTAGAAAATATGCACAATCCCCAACAGGCCTAACAGAATTTGGAAAGTTGGGAAAGAGTAGCTCTGATCCTACCCACTGCCTTTTCTGGCCCAGTCCATGTCTGACAAATTACCGGCCAACTGGCTTTCACCCTAGTTGGCATGAAATTTTCTTAATTCCACTAACATTTGGGGGGGGGGCATATCATTGTGTCTGTTTTTAAAAATTACACATAAACAATAAATCTATAATGTTTTGACCATTTTTAATACCTTGCTTTGAAATGAAAGCTTGTGAGACATTAGAGAATTGGTATTCCAGTCAATACAGTCATACCTCGGCTTACAGATGCTTCAGCTTGCGTTTTTTCAGGTTATGGACGCGCCGAAACCCGGAAGTAGCTGAACAGGTTACTTCCGGGTTTCAAGCAGTCGCGCATGCGCAGAAGCGCTAAATTGTGCTTTGCGCATGCGCAAAAGCACCGAATCGCAACTCACGTGTGTGCAGACGTGGTGCTGCAGGTTGTGAATGCTGTGGGTTGCGAATGTGCCTCCCACACGGATCATGTTCGCAACCTGAGCATCCACTGTATTAGATTTTTTTCTAACATCTCTTCAGAGGCTATGCATATGCCTTGTATCATATATTGGGATTGCAATCCAAACCCTGGCTAGAGAGTATTAAAATGTGGTGGCAGGCCAGCCCTGATTGTCATACCAGCTAGGGCAAAAGGTGGGGGTGCTGTGTTTCTGACCTGCCAGCATTCAGCCTGCACATTTTTGAACAAGAGAGAGTGTCCAAAAAGCATGAATTCCCCCCTATCTATACTATGTGCATATTCCTGGAGAATGTCCACATCCAGTCAAAAGATGTACATTCCCCAAGACCTGTTGGCGATTATGCATATTGTTCAGAGAATGTACAAAATTCACACCAATATATTTTGTATTAAGACAGCAAAACAAAGGCAAAGAAAACACCCTAGTACCCCATTTTGTAACTAAGCATCCTCAGATGTTTTTCTGGTGAAGAAAGATACTTCCTACCGCATTGCTTTAAGGCTGAACGGTGTATTTGGGTCTTTTGTACTAGACCCACTTTGTAAGTCAGGAGGTAGGCATCTCACTCCACGCCCCCTGCAAGATTTGAGTTATAGAGTAGCTCAGATTTAGTAATGATATTGGCAAGATCAAAAGAACATTGCATCATTGCTCAGCTCTATGCAAGTTAATTAGCTTACATTTTGCAACAATGTTCTTTTTCATTACAAGCTCATTTGTAAAGAATTTCTACTGAACTGCAAAGTTCACTGGTTCCTACATTATGTGGGGCTCCAGGCATGAAACATGCAATATCTGCCTCTCCAGTATAGCACATTTCATTCACTTCCATGAATTGCAGAAGTCACCCTGGGTCCATGACTTTTATCAGTGAATCCTTGAAATATCTGTGCACCAGATGTTATTGCTCAACCTTGCTAGGTGTTGGTTTAGGCCATATGTAGGAGCTCTGCTGGTCTAAGCTATTAACGAACTCCAGTAGCAGAGCCAGTGATGATTTGTCACAAGGTCCTTGTATAGAGAGTTGTTTCGGAATGCTGAGCATCAGGGGTGAGCTGTAATAGTCCCACAAAACTCCCTGTACAAGCATCCATCTGTCTCAGGAGACAATAGAGAAGCCTTTGTGGGTGAGGTCAAAATGTTAGTATAAGTTGCATTGCTTGTCATGGTCGTAAAGACCAATGCGGGACGCCACTCAGGTTGGGCTTCTATTTCGTAACAGCTTCCTCCTGCATTGTTTTTGCTGCATTCACAGTACTGAAATGATCTGGACAGTGTGTATGGAGGTCCTGAGCTGCCCAGATGACAAGAACCCCCCTCTCGTCCTTGCTGATGTGGTCCAAAGGAAAGCAGAGGAATACATTTGGCACCAGTTTGGCTACAGGACTTGCAAGAAGGAAGTGTACAAGGTGCCATACATCTGCCTCTCATTGGATTTCCTGCCAGCCACTAGACAGTGGTTCTCAAGTGTTAAAATGTAAGACTCAAGCCTTTCTGACATTTGGTTACAAGTGTCAACACAGCATTAAAAGATGCCAACAAAACAAAAAGTTCAGACCCTCCAAGTCTCCCTATTTTCCAGGGGCATCCCTGAATTAGAGAAGCCGTCCCCATTTCTGATTTGATCCCAGAATACCCCACTTGTCCCTAGGATTGTCCCTATTTTCATTGGAGAAATGTTGGAGGGTATGGGGTTATCTGATCCCTGAGCCGTCTGAAGGCAATCCTTTATAAGGAAGGTTTTTAAAAATGTTTAACGTTTTATTGTGTTTTTTAATATATGTTAGAAACTGCCCAGAGTGGCTAGGGAAACCCAGTAAGATGTGTAGGGTATAAATAGCAAAATTATAATTATGGAATGGGACATCCCTATTTTCATTGGAGAAATATTGGAGGGTATGAAAGTTGTGAAGAGATATCAAACCAGCTAAGAATTAAAAGCAATAATTTTGGGGGGTTTGCTTATAAAGCGGCCTAATTGCACAGGCTTCACAATCCTTGCAGGTGGTGACCCATAGGTTGGGAAACACTGATTTAAGAAACCCTCCCTAAAGATAAAACTAATTAGAATAAAGACCAAAGCAAGAGAGTAGATAGATCTATCTAATATACTCTTAAAAGTCAATGTTCCCCTTTACACTATTCTAATTGCATGATGGTGGGGTGAGTGCTTGAGCAAGGCTATAGTTATGGATATATAACCTATTTGCTATTTAATCTCTCTCTGTGTGTACACAGACAGACATTTTTCTTGTAGTAAAAGTGAGCAAAAATAGCATGAGATAGAAACAAACCCTCCAGGAAGATCACTTTACCATTTTTTTTTTTTAAATCAAGCTTCCCTTTTACACTATTACTACACAAGAGTCATTGGCTCTTAACTGCAAGTGGCTCACATTTTTTATGTTAATATAATTGTAATATATTATAAGAGCACATTTGCTGTAAGTGTATCAGCAGAAATCTTTAATTAATAACAACATTCATTCATACCTGGTAGAAGCCTGCATTTAGATTAGGCAAAAGGCAGCCATTAAATTGAAGTAGTGAGCTTATTAAGGAACACAGCTTTATTTCTGTTGCCTGAATTTACTGATGCTCTGATGTGCACATTTAAATTCCAGAGTTAGTTCCTAGAGACAATCAATAAAACTTGTTCTCTTTTCCCTCTGTGCTCATTATTTTCCTGTAACATTACATCTTTAACTTTATATTTGTGAGCACGCTCTTTCTCATCTTTTTAAAAATTCTCTACAAATTGATTTTCAGGGTTAGGTAAGCCACATGTGAAAGGTCTAGCATAGAAAAAGAGTATAATGGTAGAGGAGTCTTTTCAGTCCATCACCATTTAAGGTGCTTCACTGAAAAGGACATGGACAGAACTGCCAGTGGTTTGTCCCCCTCATCTAATACTCACAGGTGCTTTTATTCAATGGATTTATGCTTCCCCAAAAGTCAACTCTCAAAAACAGACAGCTAACCACAGAAGAGGAATAACAATATATAAACATTCTATATTCAAAGGCAATGCCTTTCTCAGGCTAAGCAACAGGTAAGGAAACACGGTGTGAGCTTTCAAGCTTTCCAGAGCTCTTCATTAGGCTAAGGTGGTAAACAAAGCAAGGAGCGGAGGGGGAAAGTTGGCTGGCGGGAAGCCACGGAGCCCTGCATCTGCCCAAAGTGTCAAGATTTCCCTTTGGAAATACAAAATCCTGCTGTTAAGCCAGGTCTGTATCCAACCTTAGGTGAAACGCACAAGTTTCCTGGTAGGAAATGGTTAAAGAGCCAATTTTAGATTAACATAGATGAAGAGTAATTTCATGTGATATGTTAGGTAAAAAAGAAAGGCAACAGAAACCGACTTAGATAGTGACTACAGTGGTACCTTGGGTTAAGAATTTAATTCGTTCTGGAGGTCCGTTCTTAACCTGAAACTGTTCTTAACCTGAGGTACCACTTTAGCTAATGGGGCCTCCCGCTGCTGCCGCACCACCGCCTCAGGATTTCTGTTCTCATCCTGAGGTAAAGTTCTTAACCCGAGGTACTATTTCTGGGTTAACTGAGTCTGTAACTTGAAGTGTCTGTAACCCAAGGTACCACTGTACTGCTATTTGTTGTTATTATTATTGATCACAATAAATAAAATAATAAATAGAATCACTCAAGGAATGTCACCAACAATGAATATATACACCTCAACTCCCACATCCCTAGTAGCATCATTATGTTCACCTTCCTGTAATCTGTAGTATTAACTAACTGACATGGGATAAGTTGCCATCACCTTGTGGGTCTGTTCAGTCTGTGATTCACTAAACGGAACGAAGCTTGCTAGATGCTTCTTTTCGCAATCCCAGACAAGCAGCTAAATAGGTTCATCAAATGCCTGATGGCTGCCGTGGCTGGAGAGCTGTGTTCAGCTTCATGGGTCACAGTCTACTTACAAGAGGTCTCCTTGATGTTAACAGACTCTTACTTAGCAACATCCTCAGAACATTATGCATTAAAATACTTTCCTTCAGTAGCTAACATGGTCACCGCAGGTCTTGTGGGGCTGCAGTAAGTGCACAACATTTTAACATTGCTTCTCTAGTAGCAGTTTAATCTGAAATTGCCACTCACATTTTACAGAGAACCCAGATGACACCATTGTCAAAATGTTACATTCCAGTGTTTTTTGTGTTCTCCATTTCTTTTTCTTCAGGTTTGTGGTATTTTCTAAAATTTAAAATGCAGTGGCAATGACAGCCTGTCCAGTGCGAATAGGCAAAGCATCATTGAAATATTTAAGGGCTACTGTACCTTTAATCAAAAGCTTCCTTTTACAGGATCAAACCATTTTATTGTTCCTTGTTGATTGTAGCTTTTTAGTTGCCTCTTATCAGTTTCTGTTTCTGCTTGGGGAGGAATCTTTCCTTATTGATCTCTCATTATTGTTGCCTTTTCATTTTTATATGGGAAAAGAGCATTCTTTCAAACCATTGTCTTAGTTCTGATTCCAGCTGGTTGTGGAAATGCTACACCACAGCAACACTAAAGGGCTTTAGTATGAAAGCAACTTACATACCTATCTTGGAGAGGCATCATTTGCTGCCACTGTTTGTAAACACAATATTCTTGCTGAAGTTCTTTGTGCATGCAATAAAACTTAAAAAGAAAAGCTAAAAATCTTGTTAATATAAGGTTTGGAAAGATTAAATGTTACAGTGAATCACTCTCTTACGGCTGAATTGTAGATGATACAGAACCCCAAGTGGTTATTTGTCCGAAAACTAGCTTACTATTAAAACTCCATTGTCATCAGCCTTTTTTTTTTTTTAAGGAGGTTCCGCCATTAGATGAGCCGACTGTGACAGAAGAGGACCAAAATCCAATCTGCCGGCAGAGGTGGGAAGAGGAGATTTGCTCTATATTTGCCCTCTTGCTGACAGTCACTTGCTAATGTTGTTAACCCCAAATTCTGTGTCTTAAGGAGTTCGGCAGCTTAGCCTGCGTTCGTTTTAAAGGTGATATTTTTCTATTTTTCAAAAAAGGCCTCTAGAATCACATTGCAGGATTAAAGGGTATATTATAATTATCAATATCAATAGCAATAAAAGTTTATTAAAGGTCATTAAAATGAAAGGGGATGGCTATAGATCCCATCAATCTGAACTGACTCCCTCCTCTGGTGTTAATTAGAAATCTCAGATAATGGTTATATGGGGGAGTAGTGGGGAAATTTAATTACGAAAGTTTAATGGGCCACTATCTACTTCCTGCCAGATTAAAAACTGATGATTTACACTATTTTTGATACCACGCTGGACTTTTCTTAAAAATAATAATAATAATAATAATCAAAACACATGTTGAAGAATGGAAAATAACACAGGAGTTTAGGCTAAATGCTTTTGCCTGTTTTTACAATGACAAAGAACAAAAGGCAGGGACCTCAGAATGCATGCTTCAAATACAGAATAGAAAGAGAGAGTTGTCATCAAAGGCATAAGGAACTAAATGGCAGCTAGTATAAGATTTGACTCAAAGATATGCTTGTATGAGCAGAAGCATTTCTGCTCTCATACGGATGTTGGTGTCAATTCCCTTTCCCCCAGCTCTAGCCTAGCATGCTTCCCCAAAATCAGCCGAGAGAATGAAGCAAATGATATGTTCAGGTGATGGGGAATCCACCTGATTTGGGCGTACGAATGGTCCTGCCATAGCCTGGAATCTGATAGCAAGGATTGCTGTTAATATCTTGGCATCTACATGAATTAAGGAGATTGACCTGGTCCTAGAATTTGCACAGCTAGCATGGCTTTCTCCAGACTTGTGAATAGCAGAGATAGGAGTATCATAGGATGAAGATGACAAGGTACCCGATTCAAAGACCTTTTGAAAAAGGCAGAACAATTTAGGGACTAAAAACATCTGAACCCCAGAACTTTCCAGTCCTCACATTATTAATGACATTATTGATGTCTTGTACCTGCAAAGGTTCTGCAAGAAGTTCCCTTTGCTGCAAATCTAACAGTGGAAGGACCAATTGTGACATGGAATTTTCAAATTCACACTCCATAGGCTCCATATCTTTTCTGTACAACTTAAAATAGTACATGTGAAACTCTAAATTTATATGATTTGGCATTGTGCATTTGTCATTGTATTAACCCTTAATGGACGGACTATTCTGACTTCTTCGTTGTTTTCAGCAAAGTTGAAACAGGCAGTCCTGTTTAGGGAAGCTTTTAATAAACTTTAAATAGGTTATTGTATTTTAGTGTTTTGTTGGAAGCCACCCAGCCAGATGGGTGGGGTATAAATAAATTATTATTATTATTATTATTATTATTATTATTATTATTATTATTATGTCCTGATATTTCCCAGCCTCTCTCCACTCTCTGCCACAAGCATGTCTCATCCAATAGGGATGAGCATGTCTCATCCAATAGGGAAGAGATGGTCCCTAAGTTTAAAGCAGGGAGAACTCTGGAGGAAATGTAATGTTGGAACTCATGACACTGTTATTTGCATACACAGGCCTCTTATGCAATTAGCTACTGGCCTTCAGGATTGCAACTAGTGTTTTGAAAATAAAGAGATCAGATCACAGATCACTTTGAGCTGTTGTAGCAACTTAACACTGCTCACTGTTTGCAGAGGCAACGGTTTAAGGGATGCTTTTATTAAACCTCTCTTCTCAGTGCTGCCATCTTACAATAAGATTTTGGCGTATAACTGCCCCACAAAATAAGTAGGCAGGTAAGAAACATCCATTTGGGTGCCCTTTGGATGGAACACAAAGCATTAAATCCAGCAAGCAAGAGAAATTTCAAGTATTTCCCCCTGCAAAACAAAACAAGCCCTTCATGCCACAATAAAACAGTAAAGCTCCAATTGCGCTGGGCCAAATATAATTGCACAGAAAACAGGAAGAATAAAACAACACAGTCCTCATTTACTCGGGTTAACATGTACATCCAAAGCAAAAATATGGTCCAATCTATAACCCAATTAAGCCCAAGAATATCCTGCATGTGAACTCACTAAAAATTACTTGTGTTATGCACCAAGCTGAGTATTTCTAACCCAAACCAGTGTTTACTGGGTAATGCAATATCAGAGGGGGAAGGGTCTTAATTAAAAAATAAGAGTTTGGTGAGGATGTGTCACCATATTCCATACAGTAGGTCTGGGTAAGATGTACAGGGTGGTGCGGTGCAGATACATCAGCAGAGCCAATTTGGTGCTCCTGCCAGTGTGTCAGCACTATGCCCATCTCCCCGCCACCTTGCCCCTTCCCTTCTGCTAGAAACGGCAGCAACTCAGCTGTCAGGAGGTCACTTGAGTGCCGCCGCCACACCATGCTGTCTGCTACTATATTTCCTGCTACTCAACCCTATCTCACTCAGTGACTTGAAGTGAAGTGAGGTGGATTTGTTTTGTGTGTGGTGGCTAATTTACATATACCAAATTTACATATACCAGTTACACCACCACAGGTGGCATTGGCATGTTTACCAGGGATCTCATTTGCATACTCCTGGGTGTGCATCCTGTGTGGAACATGTGCAGTTGCAATGCTCATGTGATCAAAGCATCAAAGAAGACACCGGGTAAGGGAGACTAATGCACACACACAAGGTTAGGCAAGAAGTCCTTTGAGATCCCTTCTACCTCTATGATGCTGTTACTGGAACTAGACACATATACACACACATACATACATACATACATACATACATACATAGGGGCGCGGGTGGCCCTGTGGGTTAAACCCAGAGCCTAGGACTTGCCGATCGGAAGGTCGGCGGTTTGAATCCCCGCGACGGGGTGAGGTCCCATTGCTCGGTCGCTGCTCCTGCCAACCTAGCAGTTCGAAAGCACGTCAAAGTGCAAGTAGATAAATAGGTACCGCTCCGGCAGGAAGATAAACGGCATTTCCGTGCACGGCTCTGGTTCACCAGAAGCGGCTTAGTCATGCTGGCCACATGACCCAGAAGCTGTATGCCGGCTCCCTCGGCCAATAAAGCGAGATGAGCGCCACAACCCCAGAGTTGGCCACGACTGGACCTAATGGTCAGTGGTCCCTTTACCTTTACCATACATACATACATACATACATACATACTGCAGTGCTTTGAGGAAAAGGTAAATCAGCTCTAACCCATTCTGAGTATATATATTCAATTTACACTTTCTCAAAGATGAGAATTTCCGGCATGAAGAGAGTGTGATTTGGTATTACTAAAGGAACAGTGACCTATATTTGCGGGTTTTAAAAACATATATATCTATATGAATTAAGGTCTCATTAACAAAGTTGCTGAACCACTGGATCTCCCAGTAAAAAATTTAAAAATTGGCTTGAAACATGCGTACGAGGTGACTCTGAAATTTTCTCCCCAAGAAGCGTCTCGCGTTTGACACCTGAAAATTAATGAACATGTTGAAAAGAGTTAGACCCAAATGACTTGTCCAAGGTCATGTTCCAGCGTGTGGCAGAGCAGATAAGAAGATACAGTACCAATGCCTCCTGGTCTCATGGAACAGACAACTACTTTCTCTAAGCAGCATAATGAATGATTAAACCTTCAAGAATGTAACAACCTTAAGTGGGAATATTCCCACTCTGTTCTATGTTTTTGGCATATTAAACTTTCATGAGGTTGTTTCAGAAAAAAAGAAAGAAAAATATTTTCAGTTCCTAGGATTCCTCTTGCCAAAGAATGAGACTAAAATAGTTAATATTTCAAATGATGGAGTGTAAAGAAAGAAAGAAAAAAAGAATGCCCAAAAGCAATTCAATAATAATAATAATAATCTAATGTGCTCTGTTTCCTTTTCTGGATAGGTTTTGGTGTCCAAAAGTTGAGAACTCAGCGTTATAAACCAGGACTTGTTGTCAGTTCTAATTTAGGAAGACGTAGACAGTTTTCTACAGCCGTTCCATGGCCCGGAGCGCTCTGTCTTGCTGTTGAAGTCCCACTGTGTCAATTGCATGTCCTTGAACATTTCAGGTAGACTCACAGCACTGGGATTTGCCATCCTTGTGGATTTCAGGTGTGTAAACAACAGCTCTCCGCTTTCCTAATTTATTAAAAGATAATGAGGTGGCAAGCAGACATTCAGACATTACGTTCTTTGTATTCTTCAAGGTGGAAAGAAGCAAGTCTCCTGTCCTTTTTTATGGAATGAAACTTACTTCCTTAGGTTCATACCATTGTGTGGCTTGAGCTCAGAGATGGTGAACCTGAGAACCTCAAGATGTTCTTGGACTACAGCTTCCATCGTTTTTGATGGGAGTTAGGTTTCCACAACTGGTGGGCCACAGGTTCCCATTCCCCAAGCCCTTCCAGCAATACAAGAAGGAATAAATGGACAGTTCTTCAAATGAGATGTAGAAAGTGGAGTCTCCCAAGGATTGGGATTGGGATCTGTGCTTTAAAACATGTTCATAAATGATCTAGAGCAGTGTTTCCCAAACTTTGGTCTCCAGCTGTATTTGGACTACAATTCTCATCATCCCTGACCACTGGTCCTGCTAATTTGGGATTATGGGAGTTGTAGTCCAAAAACAGCTGGAGACCCAGGTTTGGGAAACACTGGTCTAGAGTTAGGCGGCGAGGTGGGCAAGTTTGCAGATGATACTAAATTGCCAAGGGTCAATGAAACAAAACGAGACTGTGGAGAGCTCCAAAATGACCTCTCTAAACTGAATAAATGGGTGATGAAATGTCAAATGCAATTCAGTGTAAACAAAAGTAAAGTGGTGTGTGTTGCAGGGGGGGACCAAGTTAACTTCACATATACATTCATGGGGTCTGAACAGGTGGTGATGGACCAGTAATGAGACCTTGGGGTTATAGTGGATAGTTCAGTGAAGATATTGACCCATTGTGTAGCAGTGGTGGAAACAGCAAATTCCATATTAGGAATAATTGGGAAAGGAATTGAAAATACAACAGCTGAGATCATAACTGTACAAAATCTATAGTGTGTCCACATTTGGAATGCTGTGTACAGTTCTAATCACCTCACCTCCAAAAGGATATTGCAGAGTTGGAAAATATTCAGAAAAGAGTAATTCAAATGACCCTATGGGGAAAGGTTGCGGCGTCTGGGACATTTTAGTTTAGAGAAAAGTAAGAAGTGACATGATCTGCATGGCTTGGAGAAAGCGGATAGAGAAAAGTTTTTCTCCCGCTCTCATAAGACCTGAACTCATGGACATATAATGGTTTATTTTATTTTTTTTTAATATTTTTATTGCTTTTGAGAAATACAGAAAAAAGAATAAAGAGTAGTTATGAGAAAATAGAATAGAAGAATAACAAATTTCCATATTCTTTTTCCATCCAATCTAAAGGACTTCCCCACATCCTCCAAACCCTGCGTTCCCTGTCTTATAAAGCATCAGCAATTTGTTAACTTATTTCAAAACTTATTGTATCTTCCATTTTATCATGTTCCCTAATTTCAATTTTACTGTAACCCAATTCTTATATGCTTTGTATTAAACACAATAAAGTTGTTTCATTATTTTACCTCTAAATTCTTGTGTCTTAATTTTCATTTCATTAACTTACATTTGCTGAAGCTAGAGTTTCCTGAAAGGTGCATTTTTTAACATTCATACAGCTTATAGTGTTTTTTCAAATAGTCCTTAAACTTTTCCCAGTCCTCCTCAATTGTTTCTTCTCCCACGTCTCGGATTCTGCCAGTCATTTCAGCCAATTCCATATAGTCCATCAACTGCGATTGCCATTCCTCCAGCGTGGGTAAATCTTGTGTCTTCCAATATTTTGCGATCAGGATCCTTGCTGCTGTGGTAGCATACATGAAAAAGGTTCTGTCCTTCTTAAGCACTCTCTGGTCCACCATGCCCAGAAGGAAGGCCTCTGGTTTCTTAGGTAAGGTAAATCTCAGTACCTTTTTTAGTTCATTATAGATCATTTCCCAGAAGGCCTTCACTTTCGGGCAGGTCCACCAGAGATGAAAGAATGTCCCTTCCGCCTCTCCACATTTCCAACATTTGTTGTCAGACAGATGATATATCTTAGCTAGCTTGACTGGGGTCATGTACCACCGGTATACCATTTTCATAATATTTTCCTTCAAGGCAGTGCATGCCGTAAATTTCAAACCGGTGTTCCATAACCTTTCCCAGTCTACAAACATAATGTTATGCCCCACATCCTGAGCCCATTTTATCATAGCGGATTTGACTGTCTCGTCCTGTGTATTCCACTTAAGCAGCAAGTTATACATTCTCGAAAGTAGTTTACTTTTTGGCTCTAACAATTCAGTCTCTAGTTTCGATTTTTCCACCTGGAATCCAACTTTTTTATCTATTTTAAATACCTCTTGAATTTGCGCATAGTGCAGCCAGTCTCGTACCTTAGTTTTCAATTTCTCCAAGCTTAGCAACCTCCAATTGTCTCCAATTTTTTCAATTATTTCCCAATATTTAGGCCAATGGGCCTCCATGTTAAGTCTCTTACGTGCCTTGGCCTCCACCGGTGAGAGCCACCTCGGAGTCTTACTCTCCAATAAGTCTTTATATTTTATCCAGACCCTCCAAATTGCTCTTCTGACAATATGGTTTTTAAACAATCTGTGCACTTTAACCTTGTCATACCACAAATATGCATGCCACCCAAACGCATTGTCAAACCCTTCCAGATCTAGGACGTCAGTGTTCTCCAATAAAATCCAATCTTTCAACCAGCAGAAGGCTGCAGATTCATAATATAGCCTCAAGTCTGGCAGGGCAAATCCCCCTCTTTCTTTCGCATCAGTTAATATTTTAAACTTTATTCGGGGCTTTTTGCCCTGCCAAACAAACTTAGAGATATCCTTCTGCCACTTTCCAAAACATTCCACCTTGTCCACGATCTGTAGGGCCTGAAACAAAAATAACATTTTCGGCAGTACATTCATCTTTACAGCAGCTATTCGGCCTAACAAGGAAAGTTTCAATCTTGACCATGTTTCCAAATCTCTTTTGATTTCTGACCAACATTTCTCATAGTTATCTTTAAACAAATTCAAATTTTTGGAGGTCAGGTACACCCCTAGGTATTTTACTTTTTTAACCACATTCAACTCCGTTTCTTTAGAGAACTCATCTGTTTCTGTAACTGTCAAATTTTTTGCTAAAACCTTGGTTTTTTGCTTATTTAACTTAAACCCCGCCACCCAACCAAAATCAGAAATTAATTCTAGCACTCTTTTAGTACTGGAGACTGGTTCCTGAAGTGTTAATACCAAGTCATCTGCAAATGCTTTCAATTTATATTGTTTCACTCCGACCTCAATTCCCTGAACCAACCGGTCCTTTCTAATCATGTTTAGCAACACCTCCAGAACTGAGATGAACAATAGGGGGGATAGAGGGCACCCCTGACGTGTCCCTTTTTCAATTTTAAACTCCTCTGTCACCACATTGTTTACTATCAATTTAGCTTTTTGTTCTGTGTAGATTGCTTCTATACCATTTTCGAACCCCCGCCCCACTCCCATCCCTTCCAAATTTTTCTTCATAAACATCCAAGAAATATTATCAAAGGCCTTCTCTGCATCAATAAAAATTAAAACCGCTCTGGTATTAAGATTTGTTTGTAGAAGTTCCAAAATGTCAATAATGTTTCTTGTGTTATCAAACAAATGCCTACCAGGGAGAAAGCCAGCCTGGTCCTTATGAATCACTTCATTTAGTACTTTTTTAAGTCTACTTGCCAAAATATCGGCAAAAATTTTATAATCCACATTTAGGAGTGAAATGGGGCGGTAATTCTTAAGTTGAGTCAGTTTCTAATTTAGGTATCAATGTGATGAAAGCTTCTTTCCACGTTTCCGGTGCCTTCCTTCCCTCCATTATCTGGTTGCAAACCTCCATCAAAGGTTGTATCAAATAGTCCTTTAAAACTTTATAATATTTGGAGGTTAGGCCGTCAGGGCCTGGGGACTTGCCAAGTTGAAGATTTTGAATGGCACTTTCAATTTCTTGCTGTGTAATGTTACAGTTCAGGTTTGTTCTCATTTCCAGGGGTATTTTTTGTAATCCATTAGTTTTAAGAAATTGATCCACCTCGGAAGCTTTTTGCGGCCCTTGTGAATAGAGTTCTTTGAAGTACCTCTGGAAGCACTTTCTAATTTCCTCGGGTTTCTGAACCATTCTCCCTTCAATCTCTAGATTTGTAACTGTATTAAGCTTTTGTCTCTTTTTCAACTGCCAGGCTAGCAGTTTCCCACACTTATTCGCCAATTCGAAGGATCTTTGTTTCATTTGTTTAATTTTCCATTCCACCTCCTGATTTATCAATTTTGAATATTGCGCCTGGAAAAATTTCACTTCTCTTAGCACATCCTTCGACTTAGGCCTAGATCTTAATTTTTTCTCTCCTTCTCTTATTTTCTCCAATATCTTCTCCTTCTTTTCATTCCAGAGCCTTTTCTTAATCGTGTTTTGTTGTATTAGAAACCCTCTCATAACTGCCTTACTTGCGTCCCAGATTGTTCTTTTTTCCACGGTGGTATTCAAATTTATCTCAAAATAGTCCTTTAAAGTTTTTTGGGCCTTCTTCACAATCTCCTGATCTCTTAATAAAGTGTCATTCATTTTCCATCTAAAGGAACCGGTTGTATTAAGTCTCAATTCCACTTTCAAAGCATTATGGTCGGAGCAGGTTTTTGGGCAGATTTCCACTTTTCTAGTCTTAGGTGCCAGTCCTCTAGTTGTCCAGATTTGGTCGATTCGTGTCCATGTCAGATGAGCTTCAGAAAAGAAAGTCCCTTCTTTCCCTAGAGGGTTCTTAACCCTCCAAATGTCAACTAAGTCCATATTGTCTGTCATTTCAAAAAAAGTTTTAGGTAGTCTGCCGTCTTTCGATATGTTGACACTTTGTGACTTATCCATATTTACAGACACAACCCCATTCATATCACCCAGCATAATGATGTTACTATAGTCCAAGTAATCCAGCATAGTCTCATGCAGCTTCCTGAAAAATTCCGACTTTCCCTCATTTGGAGCATATATTCCTAATATCAAAAATTTTTCTCCTTGTGTCTGTATTTCAATCGCCAAAATTCGGCCATGTTCATCTTTAAATAAGAATTTCGGTGACAGGCTCTCCTTTGCGTATATCACCACTCCTCTCTTCTTAACTTTGTCCGAAGAAATAAATTCTTGGCCTAGTCTTTTATTGATTAACACTTTTCTATGGAGCCTTGTCACATGTGTTTCCTGTAGGCAGATAACGTCCAGTTGTTCCTTTTTCAAGATGTGAAAAACTTTTCTTCTTTTTTCCGGGGAATTTCCGCCATTTATGTTCCAACTAAGAAGCTGCAGAGACATCCTGAATCAATTGACGGGTTCTACAATGGGGTATCTAAGCTTCCCCCCGATCCCGGAGGAGGTAGTGCTGGTCCTGATCCAGGTGGTATAACTCTTGGAGGTGGTCCCGGTGGTGGTGGAGGCCAAGAAGCTGCAGCTCCTTTTTGCAGGTCCTCCTCGTGGTCGTGTAGGAACTTCTGCTGGTCTTCAGGTGATTTAATCTTTATTTTCCTTCCTTTGTAAGTAAATGAAAGTCCTTGTGGAAACTCCCACCTATAAGGAATTCCGTTGTGTCTCAACAATTTAGTCAGATCTATATAGGTAGTCCTAAGTTCCAAGAGATATTTGGGTATATCTCTGTAAATTTCGGCCCTTTTACCTTCTATCTCCAAAGATTTCTTGAAATGTAGGCCTAATATCTTATCCCTTTCTTCCCTTGATCTCAGAGCAACTAAGCAGTCTCTGGGCTTGTCTTTCTTTACTGATTTTCCCAGTCTAAAGGCTGTCACAATTTTAAAGTCCTTTTCTTCCTCAATTCCCCAGAATTTGGAGAACAAAAGTGTCAAGAATCCCTCTAAATTATTTTGCTCCAGTTCCGGGATAGCCCTTATCCTGAGATTGCTTTCTTTACTTTTCAGTTCAACCAATGACAGGTAGGCTTGTTGTTCCCCTACCTGTCTTTTCAGAGGTCTTACTTCTCCTTTAATTTCATCAACCTTTAAATTCGCCTGTTCTGCTTTTTGATTGGCTTCCACAGCTAATTTGTAGTTTTCTGCCGTAGCTCCTTGCAATTTCTCAATCGCCTGAGTGTGCTGCGAAACCTGTTCAGTTAATTTGCCAATAGAGGATGTAGCTTGATCAATTTTTGATGTTTGATTGTCCACTTTTTGATTTAAAACTGCCAATTGTTCCAAAATTTGTTTCAAAACTGTTTCAGATCCTCCAGTTGCCATATCTTCTGCAGCAGGCTGTACAAGTTCCACCTCCTGTGCTGTCAGCACAGTTGGGACAGATGATCTGCGGTGATGAGTTAAAGTTGTTTGCAAGAGTTGCCCAGATTTTTTCTCTTTTTCTTTATCTTTGGCTTTAGCTGCTCTTGTTCTCCCTGTGCCGCTCATTCCACACCTGCCTCAGTTCAAGGTCAGATGATCTTTTGTCCCATGGGAAAGACAAGTCCCAAGTATAAACAAATTAAACCACAAAAAGTTTCAATAAAGCTCAATTCCCAGGCCACTATACTTCCACAGTCCTATAGGGGGAGTATTTCAAAGTTTCAAAGAAGAAAGGAACTATTTTCCGCCATTGAAGTTCCTCTATTCCCCATGTTAAATTTTATAATTCCCAAGCACAAAAGGAAGGTTTCCAGAACTTCTGATCTCTTAAAATCCAGCCACAAGGTATCAAAATAGGTCCAAGCAACAATGTTAAATATTAATGTCTCAGTCTATGCAACAATTTCAATTTCTGCAACAATGTCGTCAATTTGACAGCAGTTTGACAGTTCTTTTTCACTGGCAGCCCGATGTCGGGGTTATCCCTTTCAACCCCGTTTAGCTCAAAGATAGGAGGACAGTTCCAAAGAATAAAAGTCCATAAATCTCACAGTTCTTTCCCTTTTATCTTCAAAATGCAGAGTCTATCAATGCACTCTTTCTTCCACTTTTGCAGTCCCTTTTAAATACTTCAGCTCGTTTCCGAGCCCTTGCTTTGATCTAATTAGCAGAGTCGGGAGGCGGACTTCCTGTTACTCGCCTCCCGTTTTCAGCCGAATTTCTTCAATTTAAATTAAAAATTTAAGCCCCTTACTCACGGGTATGTTGCTCCAATTCCGATATTTTCAAGAAGAAAGGTCAGCGCTCATCAGCAGCAGCAGCGCGGCTTTGCTTCCACGAAAAGAGCGATGAACTCACAGCGCCGCTCCCCCTTTCACGTTCCGGAGCCTCTTACGAGGCTCCTTCTCCGCTTCTGGGGGGGCTCCAGGCGCCTGCCGAGTCCCACGGCCACAGGCTCGCTCTGCCTGCGGTTTTTCTTGATGGGTCTCCGCTTTGCCGCAGCGAACGACCCTTTTTCGCGGAGCCCCTCTTCACAGCGCGAAGAGGACCACCATTGCTGTTTCGCGCCGCCTCCGGAAGTCCGACATATAATGGTTTAAAGGCATTTCCAGCAGAGGCCAACATGGTGGGGCAGAGCCATAGAGTTCTCTTTCCAACACCAGCATTCTGGCAGCTTACCTGGATTAGGGCTGCAGTGAAGTCAGGACACTCCAGCAGAGTCACTCTGGCACTCCCAGCAGTACACCCCTTCCTCGCCAACTCCCTACCCTGCCTTATTCTCATCCAAGCAAGTGGCAGTGACACCAGCAGGGGGGAAGGCAACACTATGTCACCACACTAGATGCTACCAGCTGTTTCTTATAACTGGATCACTCATATTTCCTAAGAAAGAGAGTTCAATATGTGTAGAGCCACTGTCCAAAAGGCCCCACCCCTTCACCAGTCAAAGTGAAGTATCTTCAGCTCGCTGCTATGAACTGATGAGGCCCTTTCTTTCTTATATTTGTTTTAGTTCAGTTTTGTAAAAAAACCAAATTATTTAAAGCATCTCCCTGAAATCTGCAAGTGGGCTATATTAATCAGAGCAAAACAAAACATACTTTGAAAGACTTGGGAGGTTGTGTGTGTTGTGGGGATAGATAGATGGGTTATCTTTTTGTTTTTACAGCTCCCTTCCCACGCATCTGATAGTTCAGGCATGCTCTAGGTCAGGAGTGGGCAACATGGCGCCCTCCATGTATGGCTGGACTACAGCTTGGCCACGTTAGCTGAGACTGATGGGAGTTGTAGTCCAATCACATTTGGAGGGCACCACATTGCAACCCTTGCCCTAGATGATCTCCTATTTCCAAAATGGCACCTGTGAGCATCATGGCACCCTCAGAAAACCCTTCTTGGTTCCTGCCAAGCCATTCATCCCTCCAAAGTTTTAATTTGTTGTTGTTAACATTATAGTGGTATTTGAAGGAGATTAGATTGTTTCATTGAGAAGGGGTTTCTTGGTGGTGCCTGCTTTTTTTAATCTGTGTTTTATCTCAGTGTGGTGTAAGGGTTTCCCTGTCTAGGGGCTGGGGTTCTGAGTAGCATTATTTTCTACTTCTGTGAATGAGTATATTGTAGTACCAGCAAAAGTTTCTTAGATTTTCAAATATGCCCCATGGCCCAAAAAGTTGGGGAGTCCTGCCCTCAACGGCCTCGGCCCAGTATACCTGAAGGAGCATCTCCACCCTCATCGTTCTGCCAGGACACTGAGGTCCAGCTCTGAGGGCCTTCTGGCGGTTCCCTCACTGCGAGAAGTGAGGTTACAGGGAACCAGGCAGAGGACCTTCTCAGTAGCGGTGCCCACCCTGTGGAATGCCCTCCCATAAGATGTCAAGGAAATAAACAATTATCTGGCTTTTAGAAGACATCTGAAGGCAGCCCTGTTTAGGGAAGTTTTTAATGTTTGAAGTTTTATTGTGTTTTAATATTCTGTTTGGAGCCACCCAGAGTGGCTGGGGAGGCCCAGCCAGATGGGCAGGGTATAAATAAATTGTTGTTGTTGTTGTTGTTGCTGTTGTTATAGGTCAACCTATCTCTATCTATTCATCTAACAAACCAAGGAGAACTACAAATGAATCTTGAAAAGTTTAGTTTTAAAGAAAGGTTCTTTTGAGAGCTTAGTGTGAGAAAGTGGAGCTCCTTCCCCGAGAGAAGAGGAGGAGCAGAAGGCCTGTATAAAACTGGTTTCTGGAGAAGTGGCATTTAAGGGTTCCCAGAGGAAAAGCTGAGGGGGAGAAAAATCTATCAGTTATTGTAGAAAGTGCATCACAGGTGAAGGAGCTTAACACAAAACACATGCAATCAATGATGGGCCACTTGAACTACGCTTGTACAGTGCTCTCTTGAGGAAGGGATATTCCGTAGGTGTTAACTGCCTGCCTTTCCCAGGATGAGGGTACCAGAAAAAATAAAAGAAAGCAATAAAGGAAAAGTGAATGATGATCAGAGAGCTTGGTGGGCTTTTCTGGAACGCAACAAGGAGACTGCCATGTTGAACACTGTAATGGCTTCAGTTATGGATTAAAAACAGATCAGATATTTTTAAGCTTCCCAGAGTAAGTGCAGAGATCTACCAAGAAGTGCAGTTGTCTTTTTTGCCCACAAGGCTTCCTTCTTTTTGCTGTAGTTCCATCCCTGAGTTTGTATCTTACAGAGCATCCTTTTCTTGCTACTTTTAAAGCATTCAGATGTCCATTGTTAGGATGAAGGACTCCTCACAAAGTAAACATTTCCTCCTCAATTCTCACAAGGTAATAAATGCATTTTTAAACTGCACCTTCTTCCACACATGGTTTTCCAGGGTGGTATACATAAAAATGCAACTCTTTGTATGATATTAAAACAAACGATAAAAATTCCAAATAACATAAAATAACAACTAATAAAACAGAAACCATTCAGCCACCTTAAACTGTTGATTTAAAAAGCTTCGGCCGATAAAAACATCTTTAACCTGGCACTGAAAGAGTACAGTTCTGTGCCAGTCTTACTTATTTTGGGGATTCTAAAGCTGGGGTGCCACCACACAAAAGGCCCCAAGTTTTGTGGATGCATCTTACAAACAACCTGTCAGGGTCAACAACCCCTCAGGCTGCAACACCATTAATGCTACAAGATCATGACCAGCTTTGGTATGGTAATTTAACAGCAGACTTCCATATCAGACCCAAACTGATAGCTGTTTGTGAAAGATTGTCATAATTGACTTGCAAAAGTTGTACTCAAGGCAGAAGCGCCTATACGTCTATATAATTGTAGGTATTGTTAAATGAAGAGTTTGTTTCCATAAATATCTGAGGAGTCTGAGTGCACAGAGCTCAACCACATTCCCTTGTAATACAAGTATTTGATGGGCAAACATCATCTGGACTTAATTTAGCTCAGCAAATTAATAACTACTGCTTATTTTCTATGCTTTTAAACTCAAAAGACCTTGATTTGCAATGGAAGAAATCTATAGTCAGGGGCCAGCCCTGTTAGGGACCTTTCCAAGTCCCATCCCTCAAGGAGCCAAGGGCCAAAGCTCAGTGATAATGCATATTCAGGAGGCCTCAACCTCAACGTTCTGCATCTCCAGGTAGGGCTAGGAATGTGCCCTGCCTGATACACTGGAGAGCTTCTGCCAGTTGGTGTAAACCAGGGACAGCCCACTCAAGAGGCAAGGTGAGGTGACTGCCTCAGGTGGCGGGATCCACCAGAGCTGCAGATCCTGATGTTGATCTTTCTTCCCCCCTTGTTCCAGATGGCACCATTTTGGGGTCTTCCTCGGGTGACAAAATGTCTTGGGCTGGGCCTGGTGTAGACAACACGGAGCTTGGTGGATCAGTGGTCTGACTTGGTAGCTTCCTATGCTCCTTCCTAATCCAGTAGGTGACTTACTGACAGTTCCTGGAGCCTCCTACCATCACCAGGCCTCTCTAAGCACAGAAATAGCATCCAGGAAGAGGCCTACTAGGTGCATCTCATCCCAAACCTGGAACCAGCACGGTCTATAGTTGAACCTGTTTAATGGGGAATATTGATCAGAACAAGTCAACACAGAAGAACCACCAGGATTCCTTGCCTACTTGTGGGATGTCTCTATAATAATAATAATAATAACAAGTATTCCAACAACTTAATCTAAAAGACTGTTGCTCATACTGATTACTTTTTATACTATCAGGCTGCACCTGCAATAATCCAAGTAGAATAAGGGGGTGGGGATGCTGTATATTTCCAGTAGCCGACTGTGAAAATGTCTCTTTTTGGTGTTATTTTCAAAGGGCTCCCAAAAGACAATGGTTTTCCCCCCCTGTGATAAATCAGTGACCCAAGGGCGATGTGAGAGGAACACAAGGGACTTGTTGGAGAGTAGAGCTTACTTGAACTGGTCACAATAAATATGTTGGTTCGGGAGAAATTAAGCGACGTTAAAGTAGAAGCCTGGAATGCTTGTGTTTGAGGGGAAACTTGTTTGTGTCTAATATATCATAAAAACTGCTCAAGAACAGTTTGTCCTTGCGATAGGATTGCCCTGTAGAGCTGCTAACGTCCTTAGGTTGAGACCTTAGGTTATGTGCTGTGTATTTGCCGATCGTGCACGATGAAGCTGACTTTTCCTCCCCAAAGCATGGCCTTTATCTCTGCAAATTCATTCGCACTTCTTCTTTGTGCTGGATTTGCCTCTCCCCCCACAAGACAACTTAAAAAAAGAAAGGAAGAACTGAAAACTAGCATCTTCATTGTAAATACAATGTGCCAGACCATAGTAGTGCATACTAACTAAGCAGGGGTTGCTGGACTCTGGCTCCTATCATCTCCAGCCAGCATGACAAATGGTCGGGGGAGGTGCAGAATACAATCCAGTAATGTCTGGAGGGCACCATGTTGTCTGTCCCCGAACTAATGTATCATTCATCTAAGTACAAGAACTCGGACTATTATTATTTATTTGTCATTATTCCTTATTAAAGGGAATATCCCATTCTTTGTCCAAGGAGATCAGAATTGTATACATGTTTTCTCACCCACCCTGTTTACTTTCACAACAAACCTGTGGGGCAGGTTACGGTGAAAGGTGCCAACTGGCCCATGAGGTTAAATGGGGATTTCAACCTGGGTCTCCTACCTTGAGTCCAAACGTTGAGAGGCATTTTTCTCTGCTTTAAAACTGAGGACACATTGCAAGTCTCCCACCATCACCACCAACCTTCCCACACAATCTTTTATGCATAAAAATCACCACTAGCTGCCTCCTCTGCCAGTATGTAGGGAATGATTGCTACAGGAGAGATGCGTGTAAACAACGATAGGTACAAGAGAGGGTCACAGTCAGTCCAAAGTGTGTAACCAATTGTTTGGTATCATCATTCTTCGTTAATATTAACTGGACTGACATCATTGAAAGAAACATAGAGACATTGTTAAAACCATTTTGTAGGATGAGTATGGGAATAAAGAAGTTTTCTTTATTTTCCTATGTTTATTTTCCACTTTCCTTCCATCGTGGGACCCAATGCAGCATGCTCCTAGGTAGACTCCCATCCAGGCACTGACCAGACCGAGACATGCTTAGCTTCAGCAAGTTGATGGCCTCATGTGCCTTCAGACCCATAGGTTAGCTAGAGTCAACCCCATAGGCTTAGAGTATGAGGGAAATGCCATTTAACCAAACTGTTAGCTAGAACGATGACATGTGGTACTTGTGGTGTTCAACATTCTTCAACCATTGCAGGGTTCCTCAGGTGTTTTGCAGCATGGCAGCCAGCAAGCTGTTCTCACTGGCTCAGGGAATTATTTGAAAAAGTATTTAAATCCCAAAGACTTTCCTAAAGAAAGGAAAGCGTTTTCATTTCCAAATATTTGAATTCCAAAGTATTCCGATTCTCAATTCCTGTTGCTAATCTGAGCGAATATGTACCCAGCAGGCCTAGATTGTGAAGTAGTTGATTCCAGCATGGGTTGTTGTAATTTGACAACCAGACTGTTAAAATTAAGACTCCAAATTACCGTTTGTACTTTTGGGTACCACTGACTGAAAGAATGGAAAGGGGGGGGGAGAGGAGGAGTCAGAGTCATTGTAGCCTAATGGGTTAAAGTTGGACTTTTCGACCACACATCTATCCCTCTTCCATTTCCCTCCCTTCAGCTCCTTCACAAAATGTTAATCTAATTGTGATACTATCACTTTGATGACAATATGACAAGACAGACAAATTTGATTGTATTCTCCACAGAGCAAAGCATATGCTACTTGGAAGACTTTGACAGAGAGAAGGGCATAAAACAAATGGAGTTCATGAATATACAATTTTTATTGTACACAGTAGTGACATCCAAACTTCAGAGAATAGGTGGGTGAGACTTATGCTTTCCTATTGAGATTAATGGGTACGTTTTTAAAAAGTGCCAACCGAGAGTACTACAGTTTATGCTAAAATGTCGGCATGAATAAGAATAATTTTTTTCTCAAGATGAATGATGCATTTAATAGCCGCGAGACATTCGTGCCCAGTAGCACTCCTTCAACAGTGTTGGGGTTTTTTTGTTATTGTAAATTATATAATCTTAACTGCAATTATAGACCTGTTTAGGTAAAGGTCAAGTTAGTAGACTGGATGGTTATAAACTAGGATGGGAATTGGTAATGCATTCCCTTGGTGATAGCGTCTGAATGATTTTAAGCAAGATAATTTTTTTTTGGGGGGGGAGTGGTAACTCTATTTCTACTTTAATGTAATATAGAAAGTAAAGACAGCACACATTAACAAAGGGTAAATTAGATTTGTCTAAGTAAACATGTCTGTACAATAGGAGTAGTGTTGCTGGGGTAAGGACAACCTGAAGGTTAGGAGCGCCATGTAAATGCTACCAATTCATTTTCATAGAAAGCAAAAGGAGGGGCCAGCCCTCTAAACAATTACCTCTGATGGGATGCAGCCTGTACTTTACTGAAGTGTACATTAAAAAAAGAAAAGGATATGGAAATTAATCTGTCTCGTGGCTCTTGCTGCTCCAGAGAAGTTAGCATGAATTTTTTAGGTTGTAAAATGCCCAAAAGAGCAAGGGGCAATGCTAACTTAGATTCTACCTTTGTAAATATTGTTTCCCTCACGATGTGGAAAGTTCGCAATAGGCTTGACAGGCTTTCTGTAGGATGTGTTGGGGCAGATTCACATACACACAATTATTTTACCATTAGTTCCTTGACTGCAGCTCTGGAGTGATGACTTGCAGGTACGAATGAGCTGTCAAAGGTTAATGAAATCCATTTTAATGGCAGCAGTTCACATTTTTAGAGGAGTGTCTTCCAGGGTGGAGTAATCAAATGAAGAGACACCAGGGCCCTGTTCTGTCGTAACTCCCAGGTGAAAGGGCAAGTAGAAAGGGATGGTGGGGCCAAAGCTTTAGACCTCTGTTGTCCTAAATTCCTTCTTGGCTTCCCATGGGGAGTCTACATGAGTACAGCAGACTCCCTGTTGATCATGTGGAAAGCTGGAAGGAGCTGCATGACATTGGAAGCCCAGCCCTACAGCTACTTCGTACCTGTGCTGCCTCTATACATGAACCAAGGACTGAATTGGGCCCACAGGGGCAGATTTAGAGCTGTGCGAGGGGTGTGCATGCACTGGACACTAAGCCAAGGGGGTGTTGCCTCAAAGCGCAATAAACAAGACCCTGGACTTCCAGAAGGAGGCATGAGGCTCTTGCGACTCCTTTTCAAAGCCAGACACCCCCTTACCCACTTCTAGGAAGGCAGCGTGCGGTCTGGGGATGGTTGCCCACTTTGGGCCTCACACAGAGTGCCACAGAACCCAAGTTGGCCACTGGGGAGTCAAGTGGGAAGCCCACAAACAGGACCTGAGGAAAGGAGCACTCGCCCCTCCTCAAGTTTCCAGCAACTGGCATTCAGAAGCATACTCCATCGCCTCCATCATGGCTAGTAGCCACTGATATCCTCCATGAAGTTGTCAAATCCTCTTTTGAAGCCATCTGAGTTGATGGCCATCACTGTCTCCTGCAGGATGGCTGTTCTGTTCTTCTTTAAGAGAGATAATAAAATTCTGCAAATTCCTGACTGCCATGTCCACAAGCCTTTCATGACACAAGCCTCTCCGTCACTCAGCTATGTTCTGTCCCTAACTAGGTCTCAAAACCATTTTGAGTGAAGCCAATGTTGCTTATATATTATTTATTTATGTATCTCTTTTTTTAGAATGGCTGTCAGCAGCTTAATTTTTGGACTTAAGCCCACATACCTGAATTGTGCAACCTGTTCTTGCACTAACAGCACAAGCTTATGAATGCCTACTCAGAGGTAAGGCCCACTGAGTTCAACGGAACTTACTCCCAGGTAACTGTGAACAGGGTTGCGGCTTTAGTGTGGGTATGCTTATGTAATATATCCATCAATGTATTTTGCCTTACAGAGTAACGTAAGCAAAAAATTAGGTCTCTGCCCTGAGGAGTTTACATTCTGAATAATTTCAACAGAGGGAGAGAAAGATACAAGGGTAGCAGGAGAACAGTGCAAGAGAACGCAGTTACACATACTTATCCCCTCATTTGAGAACTGGCACTACCTATTTAAGTCACAGTGCTTCACCACAGGAGTGATATCTGCCTGGGGATAGCTCTGATTTACCGTTTTAATGCTTACATAGGATTTTACTGGACTTTGTGTTAATAAAAGTAGCTAATTAACTGAAACACCCCCGTATTGATGGTAAACTGTAAATGTCACCTCTGAAATACTCTGCACGTTCTTAAAGCAACAGAGTCACCCAAGTGATTCTGGGTTTTTCCCTCACCTGTTTCCTCAGCGAAGGTTTGCTAGCATGGATAACCTCTTCCAGTATGTTTTCTATCCTGATTCCCCCCTTCCCTACTCCACCCATTCAACCCTCATCATAAACCCTCTCCCCTTTCCAAGTGGGCCACACAGCACAATCTCTGTGGGAAAATTTGCAGAGCGCCCGTATAACTCATTGTTTAACTTGCCTAGCAATTAAGGGCACAGGCGGCAGAAGCAGCCCAGCAGCCTTCCATTCCACTTGGCTGAACGTTAAGCATGACCTCTCTTCCCCTTTCCCCCCTCAGTTCAGAACTCTTCTCATCTTCCAAAATTATGTGAGAAATGATTTTTCATGCTATTTGCATGTTTTATCGCATCCATCATTATCATGTGCGCTGACAGCTTTATACTTCAGCTGTGACAGAGCTTGAAAAATAGTAGGCCTATCAATCACCACATTGTAGATTTCCAAAATGAGAGCTTTGCAGCTGACATTTTCCCTCTGCTTTCCATTCGTCTGCTTTTCTTTTCTTCTGCCACAATCAGTGGCTTTTTGTCATTGTTGTTTAATTACACAAAAGATGCTTTTCCGCGATAGCAAAATGTTGGGATGAAATACTTTCTGCCACTTTTTTGTGTCATTTGCCAGCTCGTCTTCTCCGTTTGGTGTGCTCTACATCTTCATCCAAAAGGACACTCTCAAAAGGATTTGAGGCGTTGGCTCCTAAATTTGCTTCCCTTCTGCCTTGCAACTACATAAAAATAATTAGGCCCTCTGTGTGAATGCAGCCTGATTCTCTTATAGCCAGTTTCATCATATCATGCTATATACAGGGGAAAGGAATCCTGTGGCCTACAGATGCTGGCCATTTTGTCTGGTATTGATGGGGGTTGGGAGTCCAGCAACATCTTGATAGCGGTAGGTTGTCCGATTGTGCTAATATACAATGGGTCTGCATGAGCTCTGTGCAGGGCTTGAATAATGACACAAGGTATTGTACTGAGGTGATTTTGCATCTCTCCCCGCACCCCAAGTCAAAGCACAATCTCAGTAAACCCCCTGAGCCAAATCAGGCCCCACATTCTGCAACTCCATTGCTTTCCCATAGCTCTAGATCCATTGTCTCTGCAAGAAATGAGGTTGTGAAAATGCTACCAGCAGAGTTTGGAAGAGCTCTGAGCTGCTTTGTTTTCTTGTTATAGCACAGCAGTTGAGGGTTGTTGTTTTTAAAGTTTAAAGCTTCATTTAAGTTGGGGAAAAAATATTTCTGTGGCTCTGCTCTAACAATGGAAAACCACAGAGCTCTTCAGAATTCCACAGGCAACATTCTAGATAGGCCCTACAAAGAGAAGTATCAGAGCTGGTGTGAATCTGCAAAGCTTTTTTTTTTATGTACGCCACCCAGTCACCTCTTAATTATTTTTAAATAAGAAAGAACCAGGGACAAGTCCCCAACCCACCCTACAATCTCCTTTAGGCCCCCCACAAAAGCCCCTAGTCCTATTTGTCTGCAGGGCTTTTTTTGGGGGGGGGTCTCTTAAAGAGAGGAAATAAACCAAAAGCCCAGCAAGGCCTGGACATTCTCTGTGGCCACAAAAAGCCGACTGGCTCTTGGGAGAAAAAACAGGAAGTCGGGGCGGGAGAAAGGAGTGGAGAACACTGCAAAGAGGCATGGTCAGAACCCTAAACAGACCCTTCAAACTGCAACATTTTGTTGCAGGTCTCACTTGTCTATTATTATTTCTGAGGGAAGAATTCAGTTGTGCTCTTCTGATTCTTCTGTCACAGCAAGCATTTCAGCTTGCCAGAAGAATGATTACCCCTCCTCTCCTTGCACACAACCCTTAGGTTTTCCATATGCTTTACTTGGGCCCAGTTGATGATGGCCAGGCAGACATCTGAGCCCATCTCTCTCAAAATGCTTTTCACTCACTGCAAGCTCTCCAGAGCTAGGGGTCATCCAATGAAACTGACCGGCAATAAGTTTAAGTTCAAGCCAACAAAAGGAAAGCTTGCTTATCATGCAACACGTAACTTGCCCAGGGACCATCTTGTCACAATATGTTTTTGTGATGGCCACTGGCACGAGGGCCTTTAAAAAGGATTGCACTGAGAGAAAGTGAGCCCCAAGTTCAGCAGAGACAGGCAGGCCTGCATTGTGTAGTGTAAAAAAAAAAAAAGTAGCAAGAGTGATGGAGGGAAGCAATCGAAATAATGGCTCCTTCTTTCATTGGATGTTATAATCAGAGGACACGGAAAGGTGAGTGGGAACTAAGGGAGAACGGGCCAATTGGTCTTCTATCTGCACTTTATAAAGGTTTCACAAAAAGACCGAACAATTGATTTCAGTGTAATGTTGGATTTTAATCAAAGCAGAGAATAAGTCAACTCTTTAATCAAGATTTTCTGTAATGGATTATTTTTCTAATTGGACGGGTACAGGAGACAAACGCATGGAACCTGGTGCTCGGTGGCATTCTTTAAATATTGGTAAACTCTCAATCTCAGCTGATTGTGAGATAAAATCTCTACTGGAGTAGGGCGCTCTTGGAGGTCACGCATTCAACTCCTAAAGCTATGCAATGAACAAGAGTCAGGCAACTATCAAGTTAATTCACCTCTGTAATGAAGACCATTCTCCTTGCTGAGACAGTTCATTGATGGGTTAAACGATGAAGGACAGAATCAGGACATCCCCACAGTTTACTGAGTTTTCCATTGGCGTCAAAACCCATGGGCAAAATCCAGCAAAACTCAGTCACCGCATTGAAGTCCCATTGATATCAACGAGAAATGCAACTAAACCCAGTCAGTTACTTTTAATAGGATGAAGGTCCTTTCTGAGCCAAGAGTGCCTGTTACTGCTTTTATAAGTAGGGATAGTTACTCTCGTCTAAAGGCTTATATATAGTATTCAAACAGTTCTGAACAGATAGAACCTGAGATATCTTTAAGAGGGATAGGCTGACCAGATCATTCTATCTCAATCTCACAGGTTATACTGTTCCATTCATTCCTGCTGTGTGGCATTGCATCCCATACCATCCCTTTCTGCCCAACTGTGAATACTTTATGCAAAATTTGTATAGAAAGTATACATTTTTTAAGAAAGCATACCAATGATTTTCAAAGGCATTCACCAGTAAAATGGCATAAAGGGCTGTATGGGCTGGGACTTTGAGCAAGGAAGTCTTCCTGGCTCTGCTGTGCTGTGTCCCATCAATCTTACCTCTTGGTTCTTTATTTCTGGCTCTTGTTTTATCTCTGACATTCTGTCCTGTTGTACACATGCTGTTCACTTGTATATGAATTGGCCCACTCTTTTGCTGGCTGGTGTCCATCTATGTGTGCTGTGCAGCAAACCATTTTTTTCACCAGTTAGTTTTTAGGGTAAGAGGGGAGACTTAGGATTGGTGAAAAGTTTAATGACCCTCCTCCAAGGTTTACATTTCCGTGCATTGTTCACATACGGCTTGCAAGTATTTATTTCTTCTGCCTGCAGCACAGGTACCATTTTATTTTTCCAAACAGGGGGAAATCTTGGCCAATTCAGGGATTACATGGGTCACATCCTGCAGTCAATCAGATTTGACAATATGGATGATGTCACAAAGCCAAAACAGAGTAAGGGCTGGAATGCAAAACTTCCTGATGACACCACATAGCTGATCAGATTTGGAATTTGATGACTTAACAAAACCAAGTCAATGTAAGGGCACTGCTTCCTGCCTTCATTCTGAGTTGGTGAACATTTGGGTCCCATTCACAGGGCTGTCTGAAAAATTGCTGAAGAAAGGGAGGTCATTACACAAAGGAGTCAATCTCCATTCAATGCACCTCCTAGTTTTAGTTCAGCCCTGGTTCCAAACGCTCCCAGCTCTTCCCTGCTTCTACCTTCCAAAATCCTACACAGCTCTCTCCTGCAACATGAGTCTCTTCCAGTTCCACTATCTCTGCTCCCACTTGCCCAGATTCTTCCCTCTGATTGATACTCCACTGATGCCTCTTGGCTTGACTCTGAGAACACAATTCCTCTGAGCCCTCCCTATAATCCAGTTCTTGTGTCACCTGCCAAACTTCAGCCCATACGAAGGTCCTTCAAATGAATCCCGCCATGACATTGCATCACCAAAGCCAAGCTGACAAAATGAACAGAAACCTTTTTCCAATGGGCTCAGTTATTACAGTTCTAATCTAACAAATGAATGGGGTTAGCCAGCACTGAAATCCAAGTCAATCGCCCTGAAGCAGCATCTTGGCTTCCGTTTCAGTGCTTCTGGATAAGCAAAATATGGCAGTCTTTAAGGAGACTGGTATATGAATGGAAAGAGCACCCATTCACTGGGGCTGTTAATTAATTAATTAAAACATTTCTCATATGGCTAAATCTATCTTTCTATCATCTATCATCTATCTATCTATCCATCTATCTATCTATCTATCTATCTATCTATCTATCTATCTATCTATCTGTCTGTCTGTCTATCTATCAATCATTTGGGTTCCAATCCTATTCCACTAGAAATAAACCCTACTGAATCGTCCTGGATTTCACTATTAGTGCATAAGTGACACTAGGTTTCTGAAACTGCAAAAAAGAGGACGCTATGATGACTCTCATTTTAAAAACCCCTACGATATGTAGGCTGCAGAAGCTGTGATATATTGCTGAGAGAGGCAGGAGCAGAGAAGAGGAAAGTAAGTCTTCAACCACCAGTTATGTCTCATCCAGAAAGTATAGCCAGAGACATTTTGGCAAATTTTAAAAAAAAATCTACCCGGACAGAAACGTTACCGCTGAAAAAGAGGATGTGTCCTGGAAAAAGAGGACACATGACAACCTTAGTAAATACTGCAATTATTTTGTTTTTACATCTTTGCAAGGGAGGAGGATGGGAAAAGAACCAAAACAACTTGGCCCCACCCATGTGACCCTTTCCCCTTCCATGTGACCTTATTGCACCCACCTATATGGCCTCATTGGCCACAGACTGCCCCACTAGGTCCAGGGGCTACCAGCCACAACTGTTTCCCTGGGTCCAGGGGGAGGGATGTTGACTTTTTGTCTCCTATTTTAGGGTGTGTAAGTGTTTTGCCTGGTTTTTTCGGGGGGGGGGGAGTTCTGAACTTTGCCAGTTTTCCTTCTCTGAAATGGGTATATTGTGCTGCTCTCAACAGTTCCTAAGAGGGTCAAATGTGCTCCAGGGTCCCAAAAGTCTGGGGATTCCCTGACTTTGTCTGGTACAATCTACATTTTAAAAAGACATCAGAATGATCCTTGTTTCTTATCCAACATTTACAACTGTGTCAAATATTATATTGTGATTTCTTTCGCATGTCTAATCTCACAACTGAGATTCATGTTATATGTAATGGAAGACTTTAATAACCAGGTAAAAAGTTTTAAAGGACCTTGGATGAAAAACACTGATAAAAAAATGCATTGTTTAGGGGACTAAAACCGAAAGATTTTTTTTTAATATTAAAAAAATCTATAGCCACACGCAAAGAACAGTCTCATCTTTTTACTGCAAAAAAACCCCGCCACCAGTTTAACATTCTACCTGTGGCATTAGCTATAAAAAGGATACTTTTAAACCCCTAAGTAAGTAGGATAATAGTACCCTAAATCTAATAAAATGTGACATCAGATATCAGAAAATATGATTTTCTGCCAACCAAGCTGGTAAGCTACTTTATGTGACACTTTTCAAAAAGAGAACATTCTTCCTGCGTCTCTTAACATTGTGTCTGAAGGGGGTAAACTGCCGGTTAGGGGACATGTGTGAGGATAAAAAAGGCCTCTGTGTAGCTGACATGTTGTCCACTCATGTATGGCTCCATGTCACCTTATTTCTGCTGTCACAGAACCTGAGGCTAGTGCTTGATGCAATACTAGATTTCCCTCTCATCCTCCTGTCTCACTCAATAGTTATTTTGTCTCCTTGCTTTTCCGTGTGTGTGTGTGTGTGTGTGTGTGAGAGAGAGAGAGAGAGAGAGAGAGAGAGAGAGAGAGAAAGGTCGGTGCAGAAACGCTTTGCATTGGTCTTTCGGCTTCATTGCTACATTCCCAAGGAATCATGTACCTAATGTAAAGCCCATTGATTGGAATGCAAAGGCTTTAATTGGCTATAATTAAGAGCAGGTCAGGATACAAAAGTCTGAGAACTGCAGAATGAGAAGCACTCCTGAAGTCAACAATTTTTTGTCAGGACAAGTTTTGTTGTTGTTTACTGTCGCAGCAAATTGTTTTCTCAAAACTTATCTTTTGTACCACGAAAATAAATTAAAACATTGCTTTTTTAAAAAAAATAAATGTTTGGGGGAGTTTGATCTTTCGCAATGAAATCAACCTACACATAGGCTACTGTGAACTCAGTATATTTATATTGAGTCAGACTGCTAGTCCACCTCACTCACTAATGTCTACACTGACTGGCAGCAGCTCCCCAGGGTATTATTAGACAGGGGTCTCTCCGAGACCTACCTGGAGATGCTGGGAATTCTGCATGCAAGGCAGATGGTCTACCACTGAGCTACAACTTTCTCCCAGTACTTCTCAATATAGGGTTAGGAATCATAGAACTGTATTGGAAGGGAACCCCAAGGATCATCTAGTCCAACCCACTGTAGGCAGGAATATGCAGCTGTCCCATATGGGGATCGAACCTGCAACCTTGGCATTATCAGTACCACACTCTAACCAATTGTTCCCCAACCCTGAATAAAGACTCTTTCATCCACTGTGCAACATGTATCTTACAGTCTTGCTATTACAGTCATATACAGGCTAATACGGAAATGACTGAGAACTTCAAGTCAGGCAAAACTAGAAATTACCGCAAGTACTGTAACAATTTGTATTATAGCCAAACTAACATTGTGTCTAGTTTGATGTCCCCCAAATTTGTGTTTCTCTCGTACAATTATATTCGGGTGCAGGGGGGTCTTGCCTCTCCAGACCCAGATTACCAGGTACAGTTATTACTTTGTCCCTAGATGCTTGTTTCAAAGATTTCTATACCACCCTTCAACCAACAGTTCCTAGGGTGTCCAATTAAAGGTATTAATTAATTAATTAAGTAACCTGTTAAGAGCTCTTAGTCTGTCCCAGATCTACTCAGACAAGAAAGAATGACATTAAATTAATGGAAGGCATTTCATAAGATCTGCTGCCAAAGCTCTATGTAGACAAAGAGTTTTTTTACAACTCTTGTGTGAAATTGCATGCCATATGCCTTTAATAAGGCATGGGAGCTCCTCATCTTTTTTCTCGTTTTTATTTCTGTAGCCTTGTTTTCAAGAAACTAGAACCCTGAGAGTCATGGATCAGGATTGCCGTGCTATTCCTTAGGAGTTGCCATGCCCTTTTTGTTGAAGTGTGAGCTGCCCGTTTCCATCTGAGCTGGTCATCATGACTTATTCTTGATTTATTTATTTTATCTGCACCATCAACAATTTGGTTCCTGGGTTTGTTTTCGTCTTCCCTCCTTATCCCCTTTTCCTTTTGTGTCATGCCTTTTCTGATTGTACGCCTGAGGACACAGGTTTTGCGGGCAAGCCCACTCTGGTAGCTTCTCTGGGCAACTACTTTGCATAAATAAATAGATAATTTGTTTCCTATTTATTTTTAATGACCTTTATACCTTAAGGTGACGACTCTATGAGGAGCTTTGACTTATCCAGCTTGTGTTGCTTCACATTATCTGCACTAGACATTTACATTTCTCCCTTTATGACCATTTTAATTACAGCATCCCAATTTCGGCTCCTTACTAAATATGAATGAAGCAGATGAAGTGTAGCCTAGCTGGAGCATGATGCTGTTTAACGCCAGTTACTATCTTTAGCCAAGATGCTGGGATTCATTCTCATCTCATTTGCTGAGCGCTCTATCATTAAAGTGTCATTGAAAACTGACACCACTTAATTTTAGCAGCTTTCAATTCTCGTTTGCAGCAAGAATAGCTTTAAATGGAGAGGAGTGCAAATTACAGAGAGAAGGGATATTTTTACACTGCACTCAGCATTTTATCAAACAAAGCTGCCTCGCAGGGAATAGGGAACAATACGTTATAAAAAGCCAAACTCTCCTCTGGTGCTGATAAATGGGCATTTGATCTTCCTTGTGTTGGCTTCTGTTTTACGGACTGCTTGCGGTGGCCATAGTCTTGGCTATTATATTAGCGGAGTTGTTTCCTAGCCTCTAAGATATCTATATAAATATAACCATATATAGATGTGGTTTTCAAAAACCTAAAACCTCTCAGCTCAGTTCCTTTCGCATCCCCTGGAAAGAATCCGTGGTTCTTTGCAAAGCAAAGTCTCATATGGAAAATTTTACTTCCTAAGCCCGTTAATTGCTTTTCTTCTCGTTACCTTTTTTTTTAAAAAAAACCCCAGTGGGAATTGAGGGGCACCAGGAACTGGGAATACAGACAATGTTTAACCCCCTTCAGTTTGGTTTTATTCCCTAATTGAATATATACACACAGAGAGAGGGAGACGGGCTGCGTTTGGAGACAGCCGCTGCTGTTAAGATGCTGCGCCGACCTTTGTAAAGCAGGACAGAAACGGCATTTGTTTTCAGGACCTGCTTCCTGCGGCAAGCATCCTTTCGTTCATAAGACTATTGACCATTTCTCTCTGTTTCTAAATTAAATCGTATTTAGGGGACAGCCCATACAGTAAAAGGCAGTCACACAAAGAATAATTTACTTACATTGAACTAGGTGCAGCCGACATCAAAGTTCAATCAATCATACAAAATAGGAAGCATTTCAAATGTATGTCTATATATGTGTTCATATTTAGTCCCCAGATTTAATTTCTTGTAGAGACCACTCTCAGATCTGATATTATCAATTACTTGAATGCTTTTCCTAAGAAAGAAAGAAAGAAAGAAAGAAAGAAAGAAAGTAAGTAAGTCTGATACCTTTGGAAGGCTAACAATGCAATGCCACTTGTCATATAATTTGTTATATAATACTATGCAGAACTCCTATTAGCTCAGAACAAGATCACATTAAAGTTTGACACATTTTAGGCCCCATGGGAGAATGAAACACATGCTTATTGCTGAAATCCTTTGCAGACTCACTTAAGAGAAATACCCATTGTGCAACAATGGGATTTACTTCTGAGGAAACGTGTCCAGGACTGATCTGCAAATCACCCCCTTACGATATCAGTGGGACTTGCAAGAGCTCAATTTAGGCTGACTCTGCCATGCCATGTGTGTGCTGTGACAATGACATGCTCATATTGAATTTGATTTGAGGCCACTGGGGATTTTTTTTAATCTACGTGATTTGGGGAACTTTACAATTTTCTGTTTTGATAATTCATAGTTCTGAAAATGGGATATGTTTTAACTTATTATTGGGTTGTGTTTGTTTTTTATGATTTATATTGCAGTGGTCATTGGCTACTACACTAAAAATCTGACTGATTGATATAATTAATTTCTTTATTGTCTGGTGGTCTAGATTAGATTGCCCTGATTTTTAAAGAAGTCACATGTTCCTTCTGGATTGGGGGGGGGGTGTTTAGCAGATTTGAAGAAGTGCCTTTTAAATTAATGGGTTGAATTGGAATAGTTATTTACTTCCTAAGGTATTAGAACTATCACTCTCTAAAAACTTTAGAATATAAACATGGATGGTATAAATTTTGCTTTATTTTTATTTTGGATAATCTGACTGACATGAAATTGTTTAAGTTAACATACCACAATTCCTTTTGGTTTATTTCAGTATTTGTACACTGCTCTTTGATTCAATTCTTAGTAAAATTGTGGTTTACCATAAAATTCAGCTGAAAATACAATTTAACTAAAATAACTATATATAATTACAAAACGATTAACAAGGCTGCTTGTTTCGTTTTTCACATTGTGCCTGTTTTAAAATCTGTTTCAATTTCAATTGAAAATATTAGCCTTTGGATCGCCAACCATTTATGTTTCTTTTGTATATAAACATCATAAAAAATTGATGGTTTGATGAAACATTGGGGGGAAATGCAACTTAATCTCTACATTACATAAATCATATTCAAAATTTCATTATGTTACTTTACGTGAATTCCTGAGTCAGAGATGGGAGGAGAGGGGGATGTTAAAATGCAAACCCATTTTTGGAACTCATAAAACTAATGTAATGCTATGTGCAAGGTAAGTTTGAAAATTATTTTCACCTCCAATTGTTTAAAATTCCCTCTGACTCATATATCTTTTCCCAGTAAAATTCTATCCTAAATGATATTGAGTGCAGCTGAGCAGAATGAGGTGTTCCAAAATGTCTCACTGGGAGGAGCATTTGAGGATCCAAAAGTGAGGTCTGGGGGGGGGGGGATCCAGTAAACAAGGTTCCAGGTAAGCAAACAGGAAAATAGGGAACAGGTGGGTGCTGAGTTGAAGTCACTGTGGACCAGCCTGCCAGCATCCTCTGCCTCTTTCCTATGCCTTCGTTGGTTAGTTGGTCTACACTCGCCTTGTGACACGCGGAGTTTTCAGGTGACATCTTTGCTCATGTGCAATGTGTACACATGGCCAGGTCTAAAGGCAGCCCTGTTTAGGGAAGCTTTTAATGTTTGATGCATTACTGTATTTTAATATTTTGTTGGAAGCCACCCAGAGTGGCTGGGGAAGCCCAGCCAGATGGGCGGGGTATAAATATATTATTATTATTATTATTATTATTATTATTATTATTATTATTATTCTTGCGGGACATACCGGGAGAGGCGGTCCCATAAGTACAAGGGTCCTAGGCCGCATAGGGCTTTAAAGGTCAACACCAGCATTGAGTTTATCACTTCCCCTGCCCCACAGACACTTGCAGTCTCGAAGCGGTGCAGATGATCCTAAGGTGCAGCATGTGATAGCTTGCATGTGTTGACCGGACTTTACCCAACTAGAGAGCAAGGAAGAACAAGATATCTGATAATTAGATGCCTGGGTCTAATGGCATCCACCCACATGGGTTTAACAGAGCAGACTTAGAAGCAAGTTGATGTTGGTTTCTGCTTCCTTCACTGAGCAGCGAAGTGCTTGTCACAAGACAATGTTTACATTCCACAGTCAAGTGCTGTTGGGTTTTCTCACGGGAAAGGAGACTGGATGTGACGTACACTGGTTTCCTGTTTTTCACTGTTCTTTGCAGTTCAGTGTTGATTCTCTCCGTGCTTTAGAGGAGAGAGGATGCCTTTCTCTGCTCCGGCAGAGGGAAGATGTTTTTCTGTAAATTACCAGCTTTGAAGTGTAAATAAAGTAATATAGAGCATGTTGGCACGTACTTTTCATCATTCCGCTGTGCACTGGACACTGCTAATCTCCAACAGTTCTAACATTGGTCGGGCCAAATTTCATGTTCCGTCCATGTAAAAGGCTTCTGATGCTCTCTTTGGTTTCATTTATGGCATTCCATAACAACTGAACAGTTTACAATAAATAAGTAAAAAAACACAACTGAAATACACAGTAAAACATAAACCCACAGGGGGTACATAAGTACAAATAAAGCAGAACTTAGTGCACCCCCCAAGTTAAAAACACATTTAAAATACAAAAGTCCAGATTGCAGAGGTTACTGCTTTGAGGTTTTATTACAACCAAGCGGTATAGAAATGTGGTGAAATAAATAAACAAAAAGCTCTCTATCTTGTGGTGAAAAGTGCACAAGGATGGTGCCAGGCAAGACTTCCTGGGAAGGGCCACTGCTGAATAGGCCCTGTCCTTGGAGATATCCACTTGGATCACAGCCTCTGAAGAGCTGCCACACTTCTGGTACACAAAGCCATATTCTTTTGGTTCCCCCCGCCCCCCGT
This sequence comes from Podarcis gaigeae, assembly GCF_964106915.1. NCBI lineage: Eukaryota > Metazoa > Chordata > Lepidosauria > Squamata > Lacertidae > Podarcis > Podarcis gaigeae. Next base: position 93,914,663 of record NC_139680.1, read on the forward strand.
ACTAGAATGAACAAGCCAGGCTTCATGGAGAGCACAGTTTGTTACAATATTGGAAGAAGCAAATTAGAAAATGGGGTCCACTGTTGGGCTCAGCTGAACAACAAAAATAAAGTATGGGTGGCTGTATTTTGAACAAAACATTTTAGAACCATCTCACTAGGAAAACTGTGGTGATTAGTGGAGTGGTTTTTGTTTTTCATATCTCCAATGAATTAATTGCATGATTTCCTTAATCCAGAGTTCTGCATTTTCAGAAGGGCACAAGTGGATCTCTTGCACATGAGACTGCATAGTTCATTCCTGAGCAGGTAAGGAACCAAACTAAGATGCAGGTGGATCCGCTTAATAGGGCAGTTTTTGCAGACAGATATCTGTGTGTGCATCGAAGCTCCTGAACCCATTAAAAACAAATAAATCAAAGCAAATACTGATTGACTCTAAGTAACTATCCTCAATACAGTTAAGCCAAAGAACTTGACTTTAAGCCAATTTAGCTGCATTTCTGCCAATGGAAATAAATCTGTTTAAATCACAGGTCATCAGTTTAAACAGTTTGGGGAATAGTCAGTATATAAGTGAGTTGCATTTATAACTGTCTCTGAGCATTACATTCCACACGCCATCCTCTTCATATAAAATGATACTTCCAACTGTATTTCTTTTTACCCAAGTTTCCATTGCTTTTTTTATTTGCAGTTGTCTTTGAGAACCAACGGGTGCGTCCTTTTCATTTCAGATAGTTCAGTGACTTCAAGTTCCTCTTCTTCAGAAATATTGATTCTATCTTTTCCCATTTTTAAAATATTGAAATTATGGTATTCATTTATCATTCAGGTTTCCTTTCCTTGTTCCATCTCCCCATCGGTTTTTAGAAACTGTTACCTGGTCAGGTGCCACAGTGGGGTTTTTCTTTCTCTCCTAAGCAGGTTAAGGTAAAGGTAAAGGTACCCCTGCCCGTACGGGCCAGTCTTGACAGACTCTGGGGTTGTGCGCCCATCTCACTTAAGAGGCCAGGGGCCAGCGCTGTCCGGAGACACTTCCGGGTCACGTGGCCAGCGTGACATCGCTGCTCTGGCGAGCCAGAGCCACACACGGAAACGCCGTTTACCTTCCCGCTGGTAAGCGGTCCCTATTTATCTACTTGCACCCGGAGGTGCTTTCGAACTGCTAGGTTGGCAGGCGCTGGGACCGAGCAGCGGGAGCGCACCCCGCCGCAGGGATTTGAACCGCCGACCTTTCAATCAGCAAGTCCTAGGCGCTGAGGCTTTAACCCACAGCGCCACCTGCGTCCTTTTTGGTGGGACTTAACCTAAGCAAGTTAAGTCCCACCAAATTCCCATGGCCAGCATCTTGTCTGCTGCTTCACTCTCTCCCTGAAGAGGAAGAAGAGGGAGAGGACTTTTATAAGGGACAGACCAGGCACCTCCCTCCATAACTCTGTCCCCATTCCAAGTCTCCATTTAGGTATGCTACCAGTCACCTCCCTATCTGTTTAATTTTGGCAGGACAAGTTGCCTTATTTCCACTTGGCTTGGCCAATTTTAGGTTGGCTCTTAGCCCCCCTCCCACTCCCCAAACCCCTTACATCAGGGATGGAGAACCTGGTGCCCTATAGATATTGCTGGACTGAGGCTCCCATCAGCCATTGCCAACATGGCCAATAGTCAGGCGTGATGGGAGTTGGATTCCAGCAACACCTGGAAGGCCACAGGCTCTCCACTCCTGTGAACCCTCAAGCCCTCAGGTATAAATGCTCTTCAGGAACGCGCTAGGGCTGCAAGCACTCAATCAAGGTGTGCAAAGGAGGATTCATCAGAGCTGTGCAGCCCTTGCCTCAGCCTTGAATTTCCTCTCTCCCACTCTTCTAAGAATGCCAAAGGGTCCAGGACATTTTCTGCTTAGCCATCCAGCTCCCAGGCTGAAATCTTGGCATGGCTTTTAGTCACATAGCATGCTCTCACACATTATGCCAGAACCTTGGAGGCCAGGGGGCTATTAAAACCCACTCTGCCCCTCTGATGGCCTCTTCTGTTCTTTGCAGTGCTCCCCTTCCCAAGTGCTTTGAAAATTTCACCGGTTGCCTTTTGAGGGCTGAATAGGATGTTTTTTCAAGTTGCCTTATTGACCTCACTGACTGGGGTTTTTATATTTATTTGTTTGTGGGTTTGTTTGTTTTTACTACTCTGCTCTGTTTCTCTCATTGTGTTAATTTGATGGTTTGGCAGTATCGACTAGGTTGATGCATATGTTTGATTGATGCTTTGTTTTTTGATGTCTTTAAATGTTCATATAATCAAATCGAGTTATTGGCTGGAGTGTTTTGAAATGATTTAGTATCTGATAGTCATTGTAACGGTGTATTGATATGCATTTTATAGCACCCTTGTGAGCTGCTTCGAGCATATTCATATGGAAAAGTGACATAGAAATTTAAATAATAATAGTATTAATAAATTTGGTCATACCTCTGGTAAGCATGGGCTGCAGTTTCACAGAGCAGGTGCAAGGTGAAACCTGAGGCTTGCCTTCTAGGTTGATGGGTGAGGAATCCCTTTGTGGCTAACCTGTGACAATCACACTGATTTATTGGGCCTTGAGACAGGATGGGTCAGGAAAGCCTCCTTACCCACGCATAGGTGTGGGGCTGATAGAAGGGGATGGAGTTAAGCCACCCCCTTTCATGTGACACCATTAGCCTGAACTGACTGGTTAATAGCTAGGTTTCCACACAGTCACACAAAAGATAATTTGCATACCTTTAAATAAACATAGTCCCATGTTTTACCGAGACATCTCCTGTGTCACACCTGTTATGGTCATGGTTGTGGTCAAATTGAATACCTACCGTGATCAATGAGTGTCTGCCACTATCCCTACAATTTGAGAAAGCTGTGCACTAACACACTCATTTTATTTAATGAGTAAAATCAGTGCCCCCCCCAGCAAAAACAGAATTGCTGTGATAAGTGAGATGCAGTTGACCAGGATTCCACTCTGTCCAAAATATAGATAAGTTCACCAAATGCATTCATGAAGGCTAGGGGGAGCCAGCACTGTTTGGGAGCATCATACATTCTGCTGCACCTGTTGCTACTGCTGGCCAAGTATCAATAACTCAAACAGGAACTAGAACCAGAGCTGCCCCTGAACTCCAAGTGACTGAGGATTTCTTTAATGACTGTGCTATGTTCTCCCAAGAGATAAGTCTATAAACAAAGACACCAGGGAAATGACTGGGTGCACCCCCCCAAAAAAAGAAGAGTAAGGTATTGAGTTGAGAGTCCTTCAAAATAGAAAAGCACCCCAGAAAGAGTATCCTTTTAAAATTGTCCACTTAATAACTCCTAATGAGCATCTGCTCACATGAGCTACATCTGTTACCCCTTTGCTCAATATTGGGGGAAGAGGGAAGGGATTCAGCTCATTAGGAGAGCACCACATCCATTGCATTAAGTAGGTCCCATGCCCAGTTCCTGGCACTGTCAGGTAGGACCAAGATAGATGTTTCTCTAGAACCCTGGACAGCTACTGCCCCTCACTACTGAGCTATATGGACCAAGGTCCTGGTTTGGTATAAGGCTGCTTCTTATGTTCTGAATTTCCCAAGTTTTCCTCCAAAGCCAATGGCACTGCTTTTCAGTTCAAAGACATGGAAGGACCAGGTTCCCTCGCCTTCACCCCCATTCCATGTGCACCAGCAGCACCAGTTTCCGGCAGCATCAGCAGCTGGCAAGAACCTGGGTGTTCCTGTGTGGCTTTCTCCACCGTTTCTTTGATGACGACTCCTATGCCTCCAAAGGCTGCTTGACTGACAGTAATGGAACAGCTGCAGCCATGCACAGCAGGCTGCATTTGTTGCCAGTCTGTCTATTCTGCTGCTTTCAGACACCTGGGAGAACAAACAGGTTGTCAACTGCATCCCCCCGGTGTTGTTTTTAGAACTTATCTCACTTTGGTTGCTTTCCACTAAACATTTCTCTGAGTAAGTCTCTCTCATTACAAATCCTCCTGGGGATTAAACAAAATCTAGCACCCATCCTCAAAGTGGCGCCAGGGTAAGAGAGTTACCCCTGTTTCTTGTCTGCTATCGCAAGTATGCCTAGCCATCTTTAGAGGGTCTCTTCCAAAGGCCCCATCACCCATGTAATGCAATGCAGGTGGTCCATTAGGGTGAATGGGAACTGTCCTGCCAACCTCCACCTTCCTGCCTAACTCCTTCCTCACAACCAGTCTAGGACACCAGCTGACACATTTTTCCTGCATAGTCTCAGTATTGCATTAGAGGAACTCAAAGGCAGATGGGGACAAATCTAGAGTTAGCTGGTTCTGTCTGTCATTGGCTACTGTTGGTCACCCTGACTTCCTTCTAGTCTTAATGGGCTTCAGCCCCCACTGATGTTATGATCAGTGGCAACCCTAGAAAGAGCCTTCTTGGTGGTAGCACCTCAGCTGTGGAATTTCCCAGAAAGGCTCATCTGGCAGCAACATCTTTCACTAGGCAAATACATTCCCCTCCCCCCGTTTAATGCAGTAATTTGTTATATTTTATAGTTTACGTATTTTTTTTTAATTTTTGTAACTTGACCTGGGATCATTGCTGAAGGGTGACAGATATATCTTACAAATGAATAAACAGTATTTGCCAGTGATACGGTACTAGTCTGGATGTGGCGTGCTATTTTCTGAATTCCTAAATGTCTCATTTTCTCCATTTTTAATTCAGGTACAAGTTCTAATGAATATCACAGCTGAATCCTGCAAATACTTATGGTGTAAATAAAGGCTACTTACAATTGCATTGATGATAGAATCAGTACGAAGTTAATGCTGTCAATAATCTTTTTTTTTAATTTTCCTGACCAAGTATTGCATGTACCAAATTTGTACTATCAGACTGAAAACCAGATCTGGAGCTTAGTGTTGGAGGCAAATTTCCTCTGTATTATTTGGAAGCTAAGACACATTGATTCCCAAGTTTCACAAAGTGTATTACAGCTGTCATAAAATTAAAAAAAAACACCAGCATTTTCAACCCACATTTCACAATGATTTCTTCCTTCTTGCCAGCTCTCTTTTTAAAAATTCAATTTTGCTTCAATCACCCCTTGCATATTATAGAACATTGTGACTATGCTCAGAGAAGCCTCTTGGATTCCTATTACCAGTATTGTGTGGTCTTGCTGCTTTTGTTTGCAACGTGTATCCAAACAAGGAAGCTAAACACATCCCACTTCTCTGCCTGCGCTTTAATTCACAGCGCCGTCTCTTATTCTCTAAAATACCTCTCTTTATCTGGGCTCCCTCTGTTTGAACGATCCTAGCACTTGCAGCAAAAGGGATTGGCGCGGGGGTGGGGGGGTGAGCAGGAAAGACACCAAACCGAACTTTTCAAGATCAGTGCTTAACATAAAAATTTCATCACAATCTTTATCATCTTGCAACGGTTGCAGAAAGGGCCCGAGCTCTCGCCACCTTTAACTTCCTTAAAGTCGCCTATTTTACCTTCAAATCTGATGAAGTGTCAAAGTCATTTACCAGTAATGAGTTCTGCTGCAAATTTTATTTTGCTTGGAATTTAATTAATGGGCCAAAGACTTTCCATTGTGATTTGAGCAAATGAATAATAAATCAAGAAAGGAGATTTGTCAGGGAAGGAACATCTGTTTCTTACAAGCGTTACAACATGACTACAGCTTGGCTGTGCATTACCAGCGCAGAGACAGTAGGAGTCCTCTCCTCTCTGGCTCTCTTCATTTATTGCTCCACTGAAGGTGAACAGAGAGCACTCTAATGGGCCTCTGGTGTTAATAAAACTTTTCGCTTCTCCAGTTCCGACGTAGCCCCTTCCTTTTGGGTGCTACTGTCCTTAGTACATGGTTTGCTGGTCAACGTCAGGATTCTGCAGCGTCAGTACTTTAAGGGATGATTAATAACGGGAAGACAAATTCATAAGCAGAAACAATATGAAATTACCATCATATTAGTGTTAACTGTCATGCTTTTTATTTTTGGAAGGAGGGGGGTTGTAAATGAGATAGTGATTGAAGTTAAGTACTTTGACTTGCACTGTCGAAAGGAAAAGTAGGTCATAGGACCTGTTGTGTTCTGTCTAGTTAACCAGTATAAGGGCTCTGGTTTTCAGTTTAGCTTCTTCCTTTTTTTAAACACACACACACAACCATGACTAGCATCTTTGGAACAATTAAGACAGAATTACAGTCTGAGACGCTGAAGGTTTTATACCTCTAAAAAGGGGAGGGGGGCTTTCAAGGCTCTGCAGTCTGTTCGACGGCACTTATTGTCATAATCCCCTCTTTTTACTTCTTCTTTTTAGCTCCTATACCCCAAGGAGGTTTTAAGTGCCCACTAGGTAGGATTAAATTGCCTTATGAAAATTTGCACGACAGGGTTCATGAGGGCCCCAGGGTAATGTTTGTAATATATGCAGAACTATAATGACTGGTAGTGGCATGCGGACATAACATACGATCCAACATGCCCAATTTTGCAACAGGCAAAGCTTAGCATTGTAAGGCAAATTATACAATGGTACGTGGAACATCGCAGCACATTGCAGGGGCGTTTTATTTGTATGCACATGCATGCCCACACACTTCTGTTTTTTCTGCTGTCTTTTATAATGGGCACCTCCAATGGTAAACATGGAATTTCTACAACGTAACTGGCAATGCAGTTCTTTGCATGAAGGGCGGTGGCTGAGTGGTACAGTGGTGTCCGTCGAGATTCTTAAAGCAGCGTGCCAGACAGATGGGCAGCAAATGCAACTTACCCATAAACACACACACCCCGAACTTGAAGAGACCTGAGTGTGAAAACCTTGTTGTTGTTTAGTCGTTTAGTCATGTCCAACTCTCCATGACCCCATGGACCAGAGCACGCCAGGCACTCCTGTCTTCCACTGCCTCCCGCAGTTTGGTCAAACTCATGCTGGTAGCTTCGAGAACACTATCCAACCATCTCGTCCTCTGTCATCCCCTTCTCCTTGTGCCCTCAATCTTTCCCAACATCAGGGTCTTTTCCAGGGAGTCTTCTCTTCTCATGAGGTGGCCAAAGTACTGGAGCCTCAGCTTCAGGATCTGTCCTTCCAGTGAGCACTCAGGGCTGATTTCCTTAAGAATTGAGAGGTTTGATCTTCTTGTAGTCCATGGGACTCTCAAGAGTCTCCTCCAGCACTATAATTCAAAAGCATCAATTCTTCGGCGATCAGCCTTCTTTATGGTCCAGCTCTCACTTCCATACATCACTATTGGGAAAACCATGGCTTTAACTATATGGACCTTTGTTGGCAAGGTGATGTCTCTGCTTTTTAAGGAGATGGACCCATTTTTTTCTGGCTCTGTATAGGGCAGCATCCTATGTTCCGTGGTGACGCAGTACAGAGGGCCTGAAAGCCAGAGCTAAAATGTATCATTTCTAAATTTACATTTTCATTGATTCCTTCTAGATCACCTGCTTCTACATCAGCCAGTTCACACATTAAGGTCACCCTTCCCTCAGCGGGGGCAGCCAAATTAAAAGTCAAATACATGTAACTTGAGTTTTATTTCACGTGCAAAATTTCATTTTTATGGGGGTTTTTTGTTTTGTTTCTAAGATTGTGAACATTTAAAAGTACAACTAGTCAGCATGAAATTCAATGGTGCGTGGCACTCAAGGGTGTTGAATTTGGCCTGGGATGAAGTCTGAAAGGTCTGGTCTCTGCTGCAACCTCAGAGGTATGACCATTTTTTCTTACAAGGAATCCAAATCACCCCCAGCCCTACCTCTGACCTTAAAGGTTAACAGTAGGCTTCCATTGCAGGGTTTCCACGAGCTTCTCTCAAACTCTGCACAGCCCCCTAACCTGCAATAGGATTTTAACAGTGAACCACACTGCAGGGCTTATATGCACACACACACACACACACACACACACACACACACACACACGCCCCACACCCCGTATTTTTCTGTGTATAAGACACCCCCATGTATAAGATACCCCCTATTTGGGGGGACTAAAGTTAAAGAAAATGAAGAGAGAGTTGTTGAGCTTTTTAAAGGGGGAATTGCATGCACGCCATAACCCCAGCTGTGGGCTGTTGCTGTGGGCTGGCAAAGTGGGCATCCTCTCCCCCCACGCCACTGAGGGTGGGAAGCTCCCTAGAGCGCGGACTGCCAACCAGCTGGCTGGCGGTGTGCAGCTTTCCCCCCCCCACACACCTGTGTATAGGATGACCCCAGTTTTTTTACATGATTTTTGAGTCAAAAAACCTTGTCTAATACACGGAAAAATATGGTACTTCTCTTTCAGCCAAACCTGCAACTTGAGGAAAATAGCAATGGGTAGCACAGCAGGGTTGTTGAAACCTTCAGCCCAGTTCCCGTCCTGCAATCGAATACCTTTGGACAATATTACACTTGGAGCCTCCGTTGCCATACTCAGTACAGTGGTACCTTGGGTTAAGAACTTAATTCGTTCTGGAGGTCTGTTCTTAACCTGAAACTATTCTTAACCTGAGGTGCCACTTTAGCTAATGGGGCCTCCTGCCGCTGCTGCCCAATTTCTGTTCTCATCCTGAAGCAAAGTTCTTAACCTGAGGTACTATTTCATGGTTAGCGGAGTCTGTAACCTGAAGCGTCTGTAACCTGAAGTGTCTGTAACCCGAGGTACCACTGTACAAGCTTACACTGCAGGGCTGTCAAATGCAGTCCCTCCTATTCACAGCCTCTTGCAAGCTGGTGACAATGAATTGCATCTGCTTTTGAATCTGCATTTACAGGGCTATTTTTAAATGTTTCACACTAAATAAAAAATGAGTTGGAAAGAGCAGGTGGGGTGGACACACTCCATCGATTTCTCAGGGCAGATCTCACTTTCATCCCTGGGGCCATTTAGAAATAATTTCTCGGAGTGAACCAGGAAATGACCTATCCAGACGACAAGAGGGTTGTCTCTACCCTTTATATACCTATGTCTCTCTTCCTCTCTCGTCTTTCCTTACTCCTCTCAGAGATAAGAGAAAGAGAAAAGTGTGGCAAAGAGCAATGGTGGGAAAGATACAGATGATGATGATTTATTACCTACCTTTCAACAGGAAGTCCCAGGGCAGGCTACAACAATATGACATCCAGAAACTTAGGACAATTAAAACAAATTACTGTCGCAGAAACAGGGTGGCTCCTGAAAACATATATCTCATCTGTCAAACAGCAGGGCAAGGAGATGGACAAATTAATGGAAGATAATGCTATCAAGTTGCTACTAGCCATGATTGTCTCCATGTTCAGAGGCAATGATGCTTCTGAATCCCTGATTCTGGAAACCATGGGGCAGGAAGTGCTCTTGTCCCTGCATCTGATTGGCTGCAGTGAACACAGGATGCTGGACTAGATTTGCCACTGGCCTGATCCAGCAAGCCCTTCTTACCTCCAGGTGCCTATAATTTATCCCTTCTACTATCCTCCTTGCCTCTCAGCTACCTGCAAGAGGCAGAGGGGTGCCTAATTTTAGCGCCGCACAGGGCGCCACTGAAGTTTGAGAGCCCAAAGTCTGCCACTGGGAGAGGAAACCAGCAGGGGGCCCATCCTCAAGCTGCTCCCTGCTTCTGGCATTCTCCACAAATGCTTCCTCCTCTTCTTCATTCAACAGCCCAAACCGTTCGGGATCTCAGCTCTGAGATGTTAAGTTTGATTATCTGCTGCACCACTGATAAGGAACAAAATATTGCACTGCTGACTGCTTCTGTCCAAAGTTCCAGCCAATCATGTCCTAGCCCAGGATACTCCATTCCATTTCCCTTCCTGTCACTTCCCTCAGTTTTACTTTTGTACCCGCATCACTCAGCATTACTCTTACTCTCCCCCTCTCCCTCGCCCTCTCCCTCCCCCTCCCTCTCTATCCTCATTGGGCTGTCTTGAAGGTTCCCTACCCTTAGGGTGTTTTTCATTTTAAAAGTTGTACTGTAAAACTTGGGGATTTCCCAGGCCTGCTGATAGACCTCCCTCTTGTACACAGATAGTGCTGGTTTGACTACATCAAGAGAGATACGAGGATAGCTCAGAGCTGGCTATTAGTTTATATGATTGCAGATATGTTTCTTCCACAGTATTTTTTTTTCTTAATGAGCTACATAAGTTGCTAAGCATAATTCACTGGACCCATTTTATGATTCTACAGGAGGGGAAATTACATGGCGATGAAAAGCTTGAAATATTAATTAAGTGTATCATGAAGGTTCAGAAAGGACAAATATGTAGATTCCCCAAACTGTCATTTTAAATAATCTCCAGTTTTAATGATTTCTTTGGAGCCATCGCTTTTGAAAACCTGGCACTAGCAAAACTGTTATCTTCTTGCCCCTCCATTGTTGTACGGTCTGTCTCTCTTCTTCTGCAGAAGCACAGCAGCATCTGTGGGTGAAAGCCAGACATATGTCTGGCTACCACTGCGAACTCTCAGCCTGGCAGGGATAAAGCAACGCTTATTTCAGGCCCATATTTTTCATTCTCGTTTTAACTGTTACAAACACTCTCCCAGTGCAGGAGAACAACAGGGCTAAACTCAGATTTATGTGTCAATTAAGGGATGTTCTTCTGTCCAAGACTTGCGCGTTCAATGAGTATTACCTTATGGGCGCTCTGATTAGCTTCACCGGGGACACCACATCGTATAACTTTTTAACAAAAAGAAGAGAGAGAATCTGGAGGAGGGCTGTCAGATAAACCCCTTAAATATAGATCAATATGCATTTATTGATTGAAGCAAATGGAGATAGTGTGAGAATGAATAACTCTTGCAGAGGGTAATCTGAATAGCAAAGGAAAGAAGAGGGGTTGTGTACAATTCACGGTGATTCTGAAATGTTTTCAGTGAATGTAATTCTATGAAAGGAAATGTCGATATTTTCATCGCAATGTCGCATTATTATTGCAATTTAATATATGTACACATCTTAGTGTGTCTATTTATGCATCCATAAAAAGTGAAAAACATCTCATTTCTCTATCTCTTCACCTATGGAAAGAGGTCCACATATACATGCTTTCTGGGAAGTGTGAATTTGCCATCGCAGCTTTAGCCCCACAGACAGGGTGTTCATATAGCCATACTTGCACACGTTGGGATGGGTCCAGAACGACTCTTCTATGAATGGAAGCGATCCGTGCTGTGTCACTCCACCTCTCTCACATTCCTTTAGAGCAGGGGTACGCAACCTAAGGCCCGGGGACTGGATGCGGCCCAATCGCCTTCTAAATCTGGCCCACAGACGGTCTGGGAATCAGCGTGTTTTTACATGAGTAGAATGTGTGCTTTTATTTAAAATGCGTCTCTGGCTTATTTGTGGGGCATAGGAATTCGTTCATTTCACCCCCCAAAAAATATAGTCTGGCCCACCACATGGTCTGAGGGACGGTGAACTGGCCCACAGCTGAAAAAGGTTGCTGACTCCTGCTTTAGTGTAAGAGTTGCCAAGATGTTGTTGGACTAACAGCTCTCACCTTCCCTGGTTATTGCCCCTGCTGGCGGTGGCTGAAGGAAGTTGGAGTCCAGCAACATTGGCTTTGAGAGATCTATAAGCCTTTTTTGGGAGTCGGACTCATTTCATTCCTATAAACTATATTTAAAGATATGCTAAAACTCACTCCACATTTCCTCTGGTCCAATTGTCCTTCACCAAAATAAATAAATAAATAAATAAAGAGTTTCTGAAACTTTCAGAGAGGAAAGGAAGGCATTTTTCTCAAACTTTAGAGTTAGGGTGCTGTTCTTATGTGAGCTAAGTTATAAGGTAGAATAGATTCTTCTTCTGCTTTCTTTTGCAGTTAAAATAGTTGCAGCTCTCAGTAGCTTCCTGGCCTCACTATGTGCCCCCCCCCAGCTTTTTCACATTTAAAAAAGGCCTTGTGGTTTTCTTTAGCTTGCCAGCCGAAACAACAGAGGGGCAATTAGCCAGAGTGCGGGTCAATGTGGTTGTAGTACAGAGCTTAGGGTACAGAACATTATCTACTGCTACGTTAGGGAAGGTGTCTGGTGAAGTCTAAATATAATGCAAGGTCTTAATAACCAGTTGGCACAGGTTGGCACAGGCTCCTTTAAGGGGTATTGAACAGAGACAAAGTGGTTCTTCTTTCATTAGTACCTTGGTTCTAGCTGAATAACTAAGAGCCTGGAGTTTATGTATCCTATGGGCAGCAAAGGTTACAGTCACCAAAGGTACCGGTATGTCAGCGAATACAACTTCTGCCATCCCTGTTTCAAATACATGTAAGAAGTTTCTAGGGCTCAAAACAGAGACATTAGTATAATAGGGCTTCCTGTTTTCGCTAAGCTGTGATGGAACAACAAGGTTTTCCTGAGTTCTGGCCTGCTCCTGTAGTCTTTGGTACTGACTTCTGATTTGCTCCTCAATCCTACCTCTTGGCTTGGCCTTCAGTTCTGATTTCCTCTTCAGTCCTGACTACTGGCTTCCACCCATGGCTTCTGGTTCTTGGTCCAACTCAGGCTGTTGTCTACAGCTCAGCTCTGATACTGGAAGATATAGAGTATTTACTGCATATATCACTCCTCCTGTTGTGTTGAGGGTCTCTGAACTTCCATCAGCAAGTAATCAGAAACACCGAGCAGGAACACAGCGTTCCATGTGATGATGCAGAGACATTGAGTAACTAGCTCTGTATATTATGGGCAGAGATCCCTTGCTTTGGAAAAAGGTTACTTTCCTCTATGCTTTATGGCAGACACTTCAAGAGAAGCGGTTTGTTGCATAGATGGCCACTGGGTTGTATCCAGCGTAGACCCGTTGAAAACATGAATTTCATAGATCCACTAATTTCAATGGCTCTCCTGAATATAACTGAATTGGCGTCAACCCGCTATCTTTTATGGAAGCATGAAAGCAAGCAAGGCTCACCCATTCTATGTTTGAGGTTGAAAGTGGCTGCATGAGATCTGGAGTGCAGGAGCAGAGAATCAGAATACTTCTTCACACAACTCATAACACTGGTCAACAACAAATTTGTTGTCTGCGTTTTTTCAGTTGATCTAGGACGAATCTGATGCGCTGAATCCAAGAATCACATTGGTTTTGCTCAATCAGGTCAAGTTTTTGAGCTATGGCCACATGTCGTTTTTTAACGTTTTTGTTCACATGTAAGCTTGTGTGGAGCATTTTAGAAGAAGTTGGTGGGGGTAAAATGCCATGTCAAATAATTGTTTTGATTGGAAATGATTATTTTAATGACAAGAAGTATTCAGGTCCGATAGTTCTGGGTGATTATGTCGAAAAGGGATCAGTTTGAAGTCATAAAACCTTCGTTTTTTCTCGGAAGAGAAGGACTTGGTGTACTGTGCAGATATTGCGCAGCTTCTGCTCAAGCTTGGAGTGCCACAGTACGAACCCAAAGATTGGAGACTGTTCATTGACAGCAGCAAGCGATCACTGAAATGTGTTCTGCTACACAATGGCAACCAGTTTGCCTCTATACCCCTGGCTCACTCGACTACACTGAAGGAGAACTATGAAGCGGTGAAGTATGTGCTGGAGAAAATTAGTTATGATCAGCATAAGTGGTTTATTTGTGTTGACCTGAAGATGGTTAACTTTTTGTTGGGACAACAGCCTGGCTTTACCAAGTACCCATGTTTTCTGTGCATGTGGGATAGTAGGGACCGTGCTCAGCATTACACGAAGAAGGACTGGCCTGTGCGGGAGGAATTGGTGCCTTGCAAAGAAAGGAACGTCATCAACGACCCTCTGGTGGACAGAGACAGAATACTCTTCCCACCACTGCACATCAAGCTTGGCTTAATCAAGCAGTTCACCAAGGCTCTGGACAAGGATGGTGACTGCTTCACTTACTTGTGCCAGGCTTTTTCAGGATTGACCATGGAGAAGTTGAAAGCTGGCATCTTTGACAGTCCTCAGATCCGTCAGCTCATCAGAGATCCAGAGTTCGGAAACTCAGTGAACGAAGTGGAACTGGAAGCGTGGAAGGCATTTGTTCTGGTAGTGAAGAACTTTCTTGGCAACAATAAGGCCAGAAACTGCGCAGAACCTGTCAACAACATGCTGACTGCTTTCAGAAACCTGGGCTGCAACATAAGCGTCAAGATGCACTACCTATTTTCACATATGGACCAGTTTCCTGAGAACCTGGGTTCAATGAGTAACGAGCAGGGGAAGAGATTCCATCAGGACATGAAAGAGATGGAGACCAGGTATCAGTCATGATGGCTGACTACTGTTGGACTCTGAAGAGAGACCTCCCTGCCGCTGAGCATTCTAGGAGTTCCAAGAAACGGAAGTAAAAGCCCTGAAGTTTGAAAAATGGTGAAGCAACATGCAATTTACGTGTACTGACCTTTATCAATGCCCACCATTCAGTTTATAGTAAACCTGACCTGATGGAGAGAAACGGATGCCATTTCCTGATTTAGCGGTGCAAAAATACCCTAAATCAGTTGTAGAAATCTAGACAACATTCAAAAAGTAAAAAATTGTTGCCCAGTGTAATTTAGGGAATGCACCCACTGCTGAATGTTGGGTACAGCTGACTACATTCCAACCATGCAAAACTAAGGGGTTTCTGTACACATACATATCACATCCAAGCAGGCAAGAAGCATTTGCAGTTCCAGAACTCATTCCAGCCAGATAAAAGCTCTCAAAGAAGGCATGGAGCAGATCTTGGCCAATGGTCTCAGGAGAGTCCTGGAGCCAGACAGAGATGCCTGGAGTTTGAAGACCATATGGCCTGTTTATATTCATTTCTATCAATGGAATGTGGGGTTTGTCATTGAATGAGCTGGATCCAAAGGTTTCCTTCCACCGCAGAAGGCTTTGTCTGATCATGGAAGGGCTCTTTATTTCTCAATGGACTTTTCTTTCCTTGGAAGAAATTGCAGCCATATCTGCACAATCCATTTTTGGATTTTGTTGAGACCTTCCCATGATTATTCTCTTTCCTCTCACCCAATTTTTGGTGTGTGTGTGTCTTATTTTGGATGTTTTTGGAAGACAAACTTCCAACAGGAGTTTTTGCTTCAACTAAAGGGCACTTATGTGGTGCCTATCACCACTGGCTATCTGAGCACCTCACAAACTTTAATGCATTTATGTTCACAAAGCCTCCCATTGATTAAGCTTCTTGGCTTCTGGCAAGGAAGACATTTCCCCTTCATTCCAACATATCTTGTTTGAGAGGGATAATTGTGCCCAGCAGATCTTGTTTTTAACGCTTCTTATATATCGCAAAATACTGTAAGTTAACAGCTTGCTCAGGGAACAAGAATTTGTTCCAGTTCCTGATTTAAATGTTTATGCTAATTGCTATTTATTGGCTCAGATGCAAATGATAGGTTGGCCAAAGTGAAATTTTATGACGAGCAAACTCCCCCCTTTTGTGCAAATTGAAAAAGTGAAACAAGAAGAGGATGAAATGAGCCGAAGATGGTCTTAATGGCTGCTTTTTAATGGGGAAGATAAAATTAAGACTGATTTACGTGGCCAACTCCCCTGTTTTCTCTTATCAGCTCATTTGGCAGGAAAAATGGAAAAGTAATTGTTCCTCTTTCAGTGTGGACCTCAAACCATTATTTATTGGCTGAAATTAATCGCTGTTTATCCTTCATTCACGTGGAAACCGCTCTATCAGCATTATGAACCCCGGCAAAACTCAACTAGTCCCTTGCAATTTAGCCAAGAGCAAGCTCAGATCCTGATGAGCCGTGCCTTAATTTTCTGGGCTGTGGGAGTTAATAAAGACTCCTCTTCTAAGGTGGACATATTTGTATTTCTACAACATTAATAACAAAAGCCCACACTTTCTCTTCTGTGGCATGTAAACTTTTTTTTTTTTAATGTAGTCAGGGAGGGGGGGGGATTTAGGCCACATCTAAAACAAGGGAGGGGAACCTGCGCCCCTCCGGAAGTTTTTGGATTCCAACTCCCATCAGTCCCAGGCAACATGGCCAGGGGTCAGGATTGATGGGAGTTGTAAGTCCAACAGCATCTGGAAACCACAGGTACCCTATTCCTGAGAGAGAGAGAGAGAGAAAGAGGAGCAAAGTGATAACTAAGCATCTATTTTGTTTTTAAAAAACAACAACTTGATATGGACCATTGTCCTAGTGATTGGCCAGAAGTCTCCTTGCTATGGTCATGTCCTTTGCCTGAAAAGATTTACAGCTAAGCAATATTTGCATTTATTTATTTATTTATTTATTTATTTATTTATTTATTTATTTATTTTCCCTCTTTATGTCTGAACCTCTTTATAACCTCCTTCTCACCTGGTGGGTTCTCTGAACTGCCTGCCTGTGCCGTTTTGTGCCAAAAGGGAGCTAGGTACCTGGGACAGCTACAGCTGCATCTTATATAACTCTGGCGGGGGTGGGGTGGGGTGGTGGTGCTGGCAGCCTGCATCCCAGGCAAGAGCGTTTCCATGTTTTTACCCCCCTTTCCTATGTGCAACAGGAAAAGGAGCCTGCAATGGCTGCATTTGCTCAATCCAAGAGTGCCCTTGAAAACCATAGAGGGGTTTTCCTTTGTGTGCGCGCACTCGTAATGGGATTTGCAAGATTAGAAATATAAGAAATAAATCAATAGATTTCACACAACAGTGTGAGGAAGGAATGGAAGAGGAAATTGGTGGGAAATAATTACGTCTCCTCCAAAATATTGTTCAACAGTAAACCATGGTGCACAGGAATGATTAAGACCAGAAAGTGCTGTAATGTCATTTCACCACACGTTCAGCATAACAATATATATATTGTGCACAGACAGGACCCACCCACACAAATGGTTAGGAATAGCATGAGAAGCAAATGATGGCGATGATGATCCCCATCTTTTTAACCAAACTACAGCAATGGGATGGAGCCCCATGACTGAAGCCTCTTGCCCCGATAAAAAACCCAAAGCTGAGAATTTTCCATTTCTACCTCCCCCAGCACACCTAGAGTTTCAGGTAGAACTACCCCTATCCCTCAGTATGTAGGATTTTATTCAAAATCCTTTGCTCCACTCGAGAGAGCTACATTAAGGGCTGTTTCGGTTCCTTGGGATTAGTATGGCTAGCCACATTTGATGTATCTTCTGTATATGCCAGTATCCCACAACTAGAGGCTCTGGCTGTTATCAAGAGAACATTGTGTGGACAGCTTGCCTCCTCCCACCAAACTGGCACTGGCCAATAAAGCTTCATGACAAAATTATTATTATAAATTAATATAAGCCATGTTGATGTCTACTCTAAGATCGATGTAGTGGTGGTTATTGTGACATGGTGGTTTGTTATTGTTCATACATGATTTCTTTTTCTTATTTTAGAATCCCCCCCCCCTTTCTCAAATTTACAAATGAAAAAACTTAGTTTATAAATGACAAAATTATTGCTGTTTTCGTTGTCCTATGATGCTCTTTAACGTTAGTCAATTGTCTAGCCACATTGATGAATTTGGGAAACGATGGGTGTGGAACTGCCTACCAGATCACAGCCCCACAGAGTGTTTTCAGCCCCTCCCTGCCCCATGCTGGAGGATGCAGCTTGAAGCCACTCCTAATTTCTGTTCTTGGACAGAGGAGACCCAGCTCATCACAGGAGAAGGTTGAGGACTTGTATGAACTTCCTTCCTGCAGACTAACTAGAATTCACAGAACTTTTGTTGTTCTCCAGATTTGTTGCTGTTAAGAATCCTCCTTTACAATCTCCATATGTCCTGTAAGTCCTCCCTCTTCCCTTCTCTCCTCATCATTTTCTGCTGCTTATAAAGGGGGCCGAGTCCCTCCTACTCATCCCATGTCTCTGCTTTCCAACCCAAACTGCCTTGTTCTCTCTTACTGGGAGCTTCCAGGCCATCACTGTTTTCAGGTGATATTGGCAAAGTCAGGTTGGCTAATTATATTCTTGCACAACAAGCCCACAGCAAATCCCAAAGATTTGAGAGTGTGTGTGTGTGTGTGTGTGGAAGAAAGTGACAGAAAATATCCTGGAAAGTGTGGGAAAAGTGTGGGATAGTGTTATATATTAAGCAATACTGAAATTACCCAAATATCTCAAGGGAAAAGGGGGAAAGCTTGTTTTCTCCTGCTCTGGAGGATAGAACTTTAACCAATGGCTTCAATTTACAAGAAAGGAGATTCCGACTAAACATTCTGACAGTAAGAGCTGTTAGATAGTGGAACTGTCTCCCTTGGGAGGTTGTGGACTCTCCTTCCTTGGAGATTTTTAAGCAGAGGTTGGATGGCCATCTGTCATGGATGTTTTAGCTGAGATTCCTGCATTGCAGGGGGTTGGGCTGGATGACCCTCAGGGTCCCTTCCAACTCTATGATTCCATGAAATAATAATTAGAAAAAATAGCAACACTTGCTTTGATGCAACATCCTCTAACATTCTGGCAAAAATCAGAATGAAATAGTCAACATTGTCTAATCTCCCTGCAAACAAACCAGGATGACTGTAAGCACCCCTGGACTTATCATGGTGAGATATAAATTCTCATGTAGACAAACTAAATAAAAATTGAGCAGGATTTATGAATGTAGAGTTCCTGTGCCACTCAGTTATGAACATGTGAGTACGTAGAGAAATATGTGTGAGTCAGTCAGATGTTCCCTTGAATCTTCTCTCCTTCACACAACAGCCCAGAATTATTTTTTTCTTGTTTTATGGCAGCCTCTTACACTACAAACAAGCAGCAGCAGAAGCAACCATTACATTCCTGACTTTTACATATAATGCAGTCTTGTCCATCAAAATGAGGGGAAGGTGCATATCGAGAAATTCAACCCACCCATACCTGTTAAACTTTCTTTCAACTTTGTCTCTCCCCCTGCCCCAAATTAGGTCATTAAACTTGACAGAGCTGAAGTTAGCTCAGTATCTAGAATAATTCCTTACAGAACTAAAAAGCCTTTTGAGTATTATTTTTATGATGTAAATGTTAAAATGATATAGGCTTGTTCTAAGCCATTTAAGATTATTTTCATTAGTTTTCATAATTGTTGGAGTCCACTTAAGTAATTTATTAGAGGTCCTTTAATGAGGCTATGCCAATAATTGGATCCTTTTTGGCCTTGCTGACCATAGTACTTTCTACCTAAATTCTGTAATTGATAGAGGAATGCACTCTAAGGTCATAGCTTTTGAAAACGACACAAGTTTGATAAAACATATAGGTATACATAATATATCTATGAGGTGGCAGTTAACTAAGGATTGTGGCAAGGTTTATTTGCATAGAAGAATTAACACACAAAAATGATCTATAGGAGAATAAGGGCAATGCAAGAACTTTACTAAAAAGGTAAAAAAAGGTATTGGAAACTGTAATCATTCATAGGGCTTCTTCTTACTAACTAGTCCAGTATCTCTTTCCAGACATCCTCTTTCCAGTGATCTTCTATGGGAAGGTGTCATAATCCTGCAAAGTCTTAAATGCTCTTTTTATTACATTATTAGGGCATTTCTCCTCCCATTTCACAGAAGAAGAAATGTGACTTGAGAGTTGGTGAGCTTTCCTGAGGCAAGGCAGTAAGTCTGTGCAGAAGAAGAGGGCTTTGAATCCAGGTGGTCTTCGGGCAAATTCAAACTTGCATTAATCCGCACTGCATTTCAGTGCAAAAATAACACTTGAATTCAGCACAAAATAAAGTAAGATTTCTGCTCACATTGCAATTCCAGGACTACGGAAAGAAAGAAAGAAAGAAAGAAAGAAAGAAAGAAAGAAAGAAAGAAAGAAAGAACCACCCAAAAATAAGATGCAAATTTGCATAAAATTGCCAATGTATATGTAAAGATTTGGAAATAATTGCTATAATTTAAATAGAAATAGGACATATGTCACCATACTGGGGAACACTGTGACCAAGGGATCTTTATGCTTGCTCAGTCTTCTGTCTAGATGTTGTTGGTGGGCAGCATCAAAGACCTTGCTTCCCCTCATGCTTCTTTGTTTTGAAACCAGGCTTGGACAGCACCTTCTTCAAACAGAGAACATTTTCAAGTAGAGCCCTATACTAATGGCTATCTTAACCAAGGCGAAGAAGTGGAACATCCTCCCTTTGTGTATCATTCTTGCCCCACAAAGCTTAAGAACAGCTGCATTACAAATGATACCCCAGCCGTTAAGCAAAGAGCAGAACCAATGAGACCCCGAAAGGAGCCAAGTTAGCCTGAATCTGCCCATGCAGCAGAATGAGGTGAAAAGGTGGGTTGCACCGCATAATGATCGCCTGGGTACGAAAAATAAAAATAGAAAGAATCTGCAAGTAGAAAAATTAGCAGAGCAAGGAAAGTCTGGGCTACAGTATTAGGGGCAAGTATTGGCTTGTTTCAATGCTTTCACCCCATTTGCTTCATATCGTACCTTTCTGGGAAACTAGAATATGATTCTATAGTATATAATGTTTGGAGGAAGGAGGGTTTTCTGACTGTGCTCAGGCTGAGATCATGGAAGCATCAAGTTGTGAATAAAGCACAAGTACATAGGAGGAGCCCTGCTGGATCAAGCTGAAAGCCCATCTAGTCCAGCTCCCTATTCTCTCTGTTGTGGGAATTTGCAGTCAACATAACAATTTATGTTTGCTAAATTAGGATATGAAGGGGTTAAGACTGACAGAGTTCCTGATTACCAGAGAAGGCACTATGTGATGTCACTTCCTTTCAGTTCTCCGGTGGGGAAAAGTAAGAAAAGAGGGTTTAATCTTTTCTACTCCTGCCTCATCAGAACTCCTTGACTTTTTCACCATGCTTCTAAGACAGATGGACATCTTTCTGTTCTCTGCTCCAGTAGAGACTCCATTCTGAGCTCAGCTATGTATTTTGTAATCTAGAAGTAGAATTTGCCTGCCTTGATTTCATTACTGCTCCTGCTGGAATCGAGTGCAAGACTTTATGTGAGTAAACACTATTTTATGCTTAATTTACAGTCCGTTGCGTGATTTTTTTTATTAAGAGGGGAAAGGGAAAATCCTGTCTGCTACCACAGCCTGGATAAATAAAATTAAATCTACACAGTCTGGTCCCAAAGTTTACACTTTAATGCTGCAAGGGATGGTGTTTAAACTCTGCTAACTAATGGTTTTAAGTCTCAACACTAAACTGATGATTTTAAAACGTTCTGCTCACACATATGAGCAATAAACTGTAAGACGATTTTTCCCATCCTACCTACAGAACCCATCGAACAACAAGGGCCAACAAGATACCTATGGGAAGCTTGTGAGCAAGACCTGAGCTCAACAGCCCTCTCCCTTCTTGTGATTCTCAGCCACTGGTATTGTGAGGTGGGCTGACTCTGACAAGTGGCACTAAAACAAGCGCTCTTGTGGGCAGTAGCCACTGAAAGAAAATGATCAGAACAAGCCAATATCTACCCTAAACAATCTTTGACAGCAAGCCCTGAACATCGGGTGAATCAGACCAAAAGATGGGTGCTGACAAACTTACCACATAGGCTAATGTATTTTGTGGCCAGGTAGATTTTAATTTCAGCAATATTTTTTAACCTTAATTGGGCACGAGCAAAGTCCTCAGAACAGATTTTGCTTAACAACTGTAAGGGGAGAATGTGCAGCATCCACATACAGAGACACCGTTTTGTATTTCTGCTAGGCTGTTCTCTTCAGATGTAACAGGAAAATGGAGGCTTAATATCTCCCAAGAGGCCTGGAATTGTCCTTGACTACCATGAGGTGAACATAGGGGAACTCCGGGCTCGCAAAGCTCTCCTTTCTTAATTGTCTTCCAATATATGAAAAATGCCTTTGCATATTAAAAATCCATCATCTATTGGGAAACTAATGGGAGCAAGACCCATCGGGGTAAGGCTTCCATCGCTTGTGTTCTTGGATGGGGGTTGATCCAAGGTTGCAAATGACTTATGAAAATAAATGCACCACATGTGAAAATGATATTATATTTTAAGAACTAAAATATATAAAGTTTCTATGGAACAGTTACATGGGGACAGAGTTCACTGAATATATATACACACACATTTTCCTGGGCGATTAATCACGTTCTTTGTCTCTGTATGTGCACAGAAATTTTCCCCTGCACACAAAATCTGCCATTAGCTTAGCATGTTCTCTTATTTCTGACCAGCATGCTCTGCTATGCTGATTCTATGGCCCTTGTGGAGGTTTGGTGGTAATATACATAGAGTACATGGGAAGAAGATTCTCTCCCTCTCACCACATTCCCCTATGCCATCTCCAGAGCAAATTTGGCGCTGGGAAGGGGCATGTGTGCAGGGAGGAGAGGAGGAAATTTCCATGATGCTAGTGCAATTATTTTGTTCAAGTATCTTCAACCTTTCCAGACCCAGGACCCACTTTGAATCCAAACATGCATTTGAGGATCCATTTCTCAATTTTAACCATATATTTGCATAGTGGTAGTGCTCCTGTTGTGATCCACCTTGAATAAGGCTGTGACTCCCTAGTAGGTCTCAACCCACTGATTGAAGACCAGTGATTTAGCTGAATACCGCCCTATGGGTTGTATCCAATGTGAGTCATGGCCCCATCTGCATTATACATTCAAAGCACTATCTTATCACCTTAAATAGTCATGGCTTCCCTATAGAATCATGGGGACTGTAGTTTGTTAAGGGTACTAAGAGTCATTAGGAGTCCCCTATTCCCCTCATAGTAGTTTAAAATCAGTCAATCTTCCCTTGGAACTCTGGGAATTATAGCTCTGTGCAGGGAATAGCACTTCCCTAACAGCTCTCAACTCTGCAAACTACAGTTCTTTGGGTAAAGCTATGACTCTTTCAAGGAGTGTGATAGTTATTTAAATGTGCAGTTTACACCTGAACACAGTTTGTGCCATCCAGACATGAGATATGTTTTACACCTTATTGAGGGAGGAAAGGAATTAGAGACTCTTCTGAGTGTCTCCTTGCCAACTCAGATAACATGGAAGGCCTGAGAAAAGGGCCTTGTGGGGATAGTTCTGCAATTATGGAATGACCAGATCACATACATACTGCTGATACATGCTTTTATGTTACTGCCATTGGTTTAATACAGCCTTTCTCCAAACTGGTGCTTCCCAGATGTTGCTGGACTTCAACTCCTGTCAGCCTCAGGCAGCATGGTCAATTGTCAGGGATGATGGGAAATGCCGTTCAAAACATGTGGAAGGGCCCAGCTTGAGGAATGCTGGTTTAATAAATGCTGCTGCTGTTTTAATGTGTGGACTTGCTTTTTAAATTTTTTATTTAATTTGCAGCTGCTCTTCAGACTCTACATATATAAATAAATTTATAGGTAGATGCTTATGTTTAATAGTAGCTCTGTGTTTCTTGAAATATACAGCGCCATCTTCAAAAGTTATTTCTTCTCTGTTAAAGTACCTCCCCCAAAAAATGGAGCAGTATGTAGTTTAAATGTCTCAAAGCAAACTACCTGCGTGCCCCATCAAACTTTGTTCCACAGAACCTTATTCTCTTCTTCTGCAGTTGATTCCTTATATTTTCAAATTGGATGTTGACAAAAACCAATACGTTTTGTAAATCAAACCGTGTTTAATTCATTGACCAGAGCAACATGCCTTTAAAAAAGAAGAAGCTGCCTTCTTAACAGTTGCTTTTGCAGGACCCGTAATCAGAAATACATTTCACTCCTTCAGTCCCTGGGCCTCAGATGTTCTTCCAATGTTCAGCGAGACTTACAGGTGATTAGTATCTCTCGGTGTCAGGCTGAAAGCCAAAAAAAACACCCAGTTGACATTCCTCAGCTGCCAAAGAAATAAAAGAAAGATGTAGCAAGCAAACAGCATTGCTTGGTTAGCAAGTGGCTACCTCTCATCCCAAGCTGTGACAAATGTTGAAAATCATAGAAACGAGAGGCCGCAATATTGGCTGAAATGTCAGATAGATTAAACGAAAACAGGTTGATTTTTAGCCATGAGAGAAAACCCCAATCAGGTATGTAAGGAGTAGCGGGGAGAAAGGGAGAGAGAAAGAGTTTCAAATATAAACCTCGAAACTGACAAGTGTGCTGTCAAAAGTTACTCACTAGAGACAATCAGGGCCTGAAACAAATCTAACCAGTGTTCTGGAACTGAATGAGTCGGTGGGGAACTCAAATATGGACACAGTGTCAAAAAGTACAAACGTAATTTTTTTCCCCTTGCCTCATGTAGCTCCAAGCAGCATTTCATTTCTGAAGGCCCATGAGGCCAACACTTTGCTGAAGCTAAGCAAGTCGGGGGGCTGTTCAGTGCCTGGATGGGTGAGTGCCTGGGAGCCATACCTATGAGTTCCAGAAAGGTGAGGTATTAAGGTAAGAGAATTAATAAACCGTAAATCACAACAGAAACAATGGAAATGTCTACAATTTGATCATCAGTATTTAAGTTACAATTTCCAATGCCACTGTTTTCTTCCATCACTTATCGGTTTTGCTTGCCAGGGCCGGCCCACCCATAAGGCATCATGAGGCAACTGCCTCAGGTGGCAGCAGAACATGATACCGATTTTTCTTCCTCCCCATGTTCTTATTGTATATATTCTCTCGCCCCTTCTTCCCTGGCAGGAAGAGGGGGAGCCATTTTGGGGTCTGCCTCAGGTGGCAAAATGTCTTGGGCCAGCCCTGTTGCTAGCAGTTCCAACCGCTTGACAAAGGAAGACGTGTTCAAGTTAATCACAAACCACCAGACAGTGGCAAGGAGTTTCTTGGCTATTTGGAGCATTCTGCATTGGGAAAGGAGTCAGCACCTAGGAAATGTGAAGGCTAAGCAGCTTGCTGTAGGGTGCTCCCAGAATTAAGTAGTACTAACTGAGGGCATTTCCTTGCATTATATATGATTACTGCAAGGAATTTGGTCACTGTGAGATAATTCCTCTGTAAAGCAGCCACAAAGCAGAAGATATTCTGTAGAAACCCCACAGAGGGCCACCGATTGGGGCCACAGGGAAAATTGGGAGTTCATGCACAGCCCGTCTGGATGCAGGATAGAGCGGTGTGGGTGTAAAAGCTAACCTATTGTACAAGCATAAAATTCATGTGCATTGCCCTGCCTGTGTTTGCATCTGGTCCCAGACACATTTGGACCTCAAATGGTTGCCTAACGGGAATGATGCTTTGCTTGTGCTTCCTCCATTGGGAATATCGTAGTTCGGATTACTTCCTTTGATTCGTTTCAAGAGCATCATACTGATTGCTCAGAGCCACAAAGCAAAGTTGTTCAGCTTTTCTGGGGAATAACCTTGAATAGGACATGAATAGGATGCACACATATACCCTTGGCTACACCCATGCTCAGAACAAAACCACAATGTACACAAAGTCTTGGGGCATGTGCAGAGTTCCAGCTGAATCAAGCAACAGGTGCACAAAGAAGGAGTGATAGCA
The DNA here is from genome assembly GCF_964106915.1 of Podarcis gaigeae. NCBI lineage: Eukaryota > Metazoa > Chordata > Lepidosauria > Squamata > Lacertidae > Podarcis > Podarcis gaigeae. The sequence continues at coordinate 93,940,038 of NC_139680.1, forward strand.
AAAACGGTGGCTACGAATAGCTGGAAAGAATTTGTTATTAGACTACTTCTGGATGTTTTGGAATTAATACAAACCACATTATAATTATGATACTATTTACTTATGGGGGAGTCTAAATGCAGCCTCCTAAATTTGTTAAGGCTATAGCAAGCAGAAGCCTAGGCAAACCCAAGACCAGATTTATTTATACTATAATATAAATAAATAAAAACATATTGGTTCATTTATGATGGCAAGCCACAGCAAACAACGCCTGAAAAAAATTATTTGGGACATGTAAAACATCTGTGGAACTAAAAGTAATGATGGCGCTTGACACAAGGCTTGATGCAAAGAGACTAAGAAATTTGGAGATGTGGCCATAGAGTGATAAAACCGTGGAAAAAAGCAAAGGTCAAGGAACCATCAATCTATCTATCTATCTAGTTACGTGGTCTCAGGGGCTGACATAATGATGAACAAGATGAAATGCAGCACCCTTGGGACCCCTCTTCCCCTCCCGCTTTGACATCTTTCCCATCAAGGTTTTGTACCTCTGTTTTAGCTACAGCCTCTCTGTGCTCCTTATGTATTTCACACCCACATTTGCAACGTACATGCTTTCCTTTGAAACTCACATTCTATGTGCTAGAATGCAATTATTATTATTATTATTATTATTATTATTATTATTATTATTATTTGAATTTATATACCGCCCTATACCCATAAGTCTCAGGGCAATTCGCAGAAAAAAATATAAAGCCTCAAAATATTCAACAACCCAATAAACCCCAAAACCACATTTTAAAAGGGCATAGGATCCTCAAAAAGTTTAAAGTAAGACAATTAACAAACCTGGACAAGAGCCACTTATTGGAATATCTGACAGATGGACAGATGAATAAATAGGCAGGCACATTTGAACACCTATACTTGCTGAACTTATAAAATGTAATGATCCAAACTCTCTTTCTGCCCACTTATGCTCACAATCTTCTCCCAGGTCATCAATCACAACAGATTCCAAAACTTCGGGGCGGGGGGGGGGCACCAGGTTGGGGAAAGGCCAAGGTAGCAACTTCCAGACAACTTATTCATTAAACATTTGCCCTTGTTGTTTGTTTGCAGCCAAAACAGCCCACTTCCTATTTCGGTAAACAGGAGCAACTTGCTCTTTTCCCCATGCTGTGTTTAGTGCATGCGATTTTGCTGATGGGCTGCCTGAGAAGAGTAATAAGGAGAGGGAACCGAAGCCTTGCCGCCAGCCACTACGGGGCAGCAAGCAACCGTGTGGCAACGAAGCTAGGGTTTATCAACATACCTTCCAACATTTTTACCTTTGGATCTGGGTCATGAATATGTGCCTCAGAACACCAGAGGCAGAAACAACAGGGAGAAGGAGCGGTGGCGGCAGTGTTGCACCTCTGCTTTGCTCTTCAGTACCACCAGCCCACAGTTTCACTCCTGGGTCAGGCCTGAGACAGGGGTGGAAGCAGTGGAGAGCCACCACCACTCTCCTCCTCCTCCACTGGGCACGCAAGGGAGGTGAGGACAACCCCTGCAGGAAGAGCATCTTCACAGCTCTCCAGCCGCTGTTACAAGCTACCGAAGGGCGGCCTGCAGTGGCAGCCATGGGGAGGTTCAGCCAGCCAGCTCATGCTCCACTCCAAGCTCGGCAGCAGCAGTGCTGGAGGGGGAAAGCGGGACATTCCTGGATCCAAAGAGAAGCTAGGAATAGTTCTATGAATCTGAGAGTGTCCCTCTTAAAATGGGGCAGTTGGAGGGTATGCATCAGCAAAGCTGCAGGGTGGTTTTCTTCAGCCTCGGGTGAGTATTCTCAAGGACATAACAGAATAATTGAGTGATTCACCATATTAGGTGAATGGCCTAGAAACAAATTATACATACTTAGTAATGTATCCAAAATATTTTTTTAAACAGTGGAGGGTTGCTTTTTTTAATCGATTGCATATCCTTGTATTTATACATTCCATATTGCATCTATATGCTAACATTTTTATTTCCAATTTGGAAAGATGAGCTTCAGAGTTGTGCTCTCGCTTGCCAGCTCTGGGAAGATACTTAAGAGGGCCACTTAAACATTAAGCATATGTTGAAATCCATTACTCTCCGGCAAAGCACTAATGCACATGTTTAACTTTAAGCGTGTCTTAAATCCCCATTGACTTCCAATGTGCATTTTCTAAATTGGGGCTTTTAGGAAGTGGAAAGGGGCTTCTGAGTGATTGTGACCATCTCGATGTAGCTCCTAATGGACAGTTATAAGTGCCGGTGCCCTAGAACGGATACATCAGAGTTTCAGAAATAAAGGATGTTACAGACATCAGCTGTCCATTCTATTAATTTCAGCAAAGATGTAATGCTATGGAAATGTTGCCTGTGCTAACTTTTATGGGAGTGGAGAGACAGAGACAGAGACAGAGACAGAGAGAGGGAGAGAGAGAGAGAGAGAGAGAGAGAGAGAGAGAGAGAGAAGACTCGTTTAGGTGTGCAGGATGAACACAAAAGGAAGCCATTGGATCATGCACACAAGCCCCTCTTCAACATTGGGGGGCCCAGTGGTGTCCTGGTTTTCGCTGGATGGTGGACTTGGAGTATGTTTTCTGCCAAAACCTTTAATGCTCAAATCAGTCCAGGGCATAAGCAGGAACAAGACTTGAAGGCACACCAGGTACCTACGCAAGCGAATATGCTGATCCAGCAAGTGAGACACAAACATACTGGGCTCCCGTTATCAAGGAACGGGGTGGCGTGGCAAGTGGGATGTTTCTTTGGACTGAGCAAGCAAATGGGAACTTATTTGGGTGGGCTGGGCCTGAGCTGTCTGTTTGCACTGGCCCCGGCATTTCACACCATAAGCAATGGAGGAGGTGAAAGGTTACGGAGATCCTGCTCATATACCAGCCAGAAGGTCCGGCTGGTAGATCCAAAAGAACAGGTCCTTTTCTGCTGTGACCCCGCATCTATGGAACTTCATCTCCCAAGATACGCAGTTCGCCAGTAGCCGCCAACAGGGTTGCATGGGCTTTACTGTCTTCCCAACGCCACACATCCCTGCCAGTTACTAAGTAGGACAGCTGAAGGACCAAGGCGGTGAGAAGGCTGGCATGGTGCGGCCGCAGCTTCAGGAGCATCAAATTAGCTCCGATGTTGCACCTCTCCCTCTCGGTAAGGGGCAGTGACATGTGACTTTAGAAACACGGGAGAGTCAGGCAGACTCACCAATGCAGCCCTGGCCAGTTGCTACTGCAGACATTTACTTTTTCTTTATTAATTTATATACCACTCATATGCCAGAAGAGCTTCTAAGTGGTATACAACTGTAAAACCAATGATAAAACCCATGCATATTAGTCTTCTTTGCCTTGTTGTGGCAGGCTGCAAACACATTGTTCTTCAGGCTTGGCCATGACCACAAAATGGAAGGTGGCAGAATCTCCAAGGACGTGCTCTACGGGGAGCTGCCTTCAGGCACCAGGCCCGTTGGCAGACCAACTCTTCATTACAAAGATTTCTGCAATTGTGACATGAAGGCTGGAAGCATCAATCCTTCCGTGTGGGAATCCCTTGCAGACGACCGCACTCAGGTTGTGCACCCATAGCAGTGACCAGAGGAGGAATGACCGCTGGGATGAGCGCAGAGAGAAGAAACACTATGGCAACAGCACAACTGGATGCCTTCATCTACCCCGGCTGCAACAAAACTTGTCTCTCCTGCATTGGTCTCTACAGCCACAGCAGGCGCTGCAACCTCCCGACAGTTTGACCTCAACCCCAAAGGCACACTCCTCCATTGTCTCCCGAGACAGACAGATGCCAACCAGGCTTTTAGTTAGCACCGTCTATTATGCGGGTACAGCTTTCTGTGATATATTTAAGGGAATTAATGATACAGAATGATCTGCAACGTTTTTGCTGCTGTTTTTATGATAGTGGCGACGTTGCTTTATACTTTATATGGCCTTTAATCATTTTAAATGTTGCGAGTCACCAAAGGAAAACATTTGTATTTCGAACGGTGGCTAATTAAACTGGTGAAGTTTAAAATAAATTAAAAAGTTGTAGTTGGCAAAGCGGCGTCAGAATTGGAATTCCGAGGCGATCTCCATAAATGTATTTTGGAGACAATGTCTTTTCAGAGAGTCCAAATGGCAGGGATTTCCGACAACAGAGTACTATAAGGGTAACAAGCTGTCACATTTCATCTGATGTTTTCTGCATAAGTGATTTTTTCCCATGTTGCCAATAATCACCCAGTTTGTGTGCAGCCATTCTATAAAGCTGTTAGTAATCCATGCCCACCATGTGGGCACCCGACCAGCTAAACACTTCTTCAGATGATTGTACGAAAAGGGGGGGGGGAGTGTTACATTTCTGTTAATGACTTCCTGCTTTAAAAGCAGCGTTGTCTCTCCAGCAGAGGTGGTGTTTTTCTTTTTTTAAAAGGTTTGAAAACCACTGCCTTAAGTTTACCTTTATCCTGGGATGCAGGAGAAACCCCAGTTAATCTTTTTTAAAGTCTTACTCACTTAATGGAAATGCTTAGGTGCATAATTACATTGAGCAGCTATTGCTATTCCAAAAAGGAGAAGAAAAAATAATAATCTAATGGTATTGTCTCTATAAGCGAATGAGGATTTCAGGAGGGGATGTTGGTGCGACCCCACGTGATCCAGAGAGGTTAATGCAGTTAAAGTTATTTCACAGTCCATTAAGGAGCTTACGGTGACCTCGCGACCTTTGAGCCAACAACACGGAATCCATTATCATCACAATGGAAGTGGCAGTGGTTCGGCTGACTTGACAATGGGCCCGGGAAATCCCAAGTCAGTACTTAGGGTTACCCCCCACCCCCTTTCCTTTCCTTTCCTTTCCGTTCCTTTTATTTTTTTTTAAAAAAATTAAAATAAAAAAATAACCAGCCCATGCTCATTTCTTTCTGCTTCTTTGGTACTGCTATTAATATGCCTTCCTGTAATTTGTAACATTAACATTGCTAAAGGTACAGGAAAGGACACCGAAATGAAGATGTCAGAACTGCTGACTTAGTTCAGCGTATGATAATATGGGAATGGTCGAGAGATAACTAAAAAGATTGAGATGAAAACAGTAAAGAAACTCCGTGGAAATGATGATAAATTATCGAAGCCTGAAAAATCTATTTCGGCACATTTTTATTTCTCTCTGTTTTTTAAAGCCCTGTGTTTAAATGCATTCTTGTCGACTGCATCCCATTGTGTGTGTACTTTACTTATGCAAATAGTATTTCTGTTGCTGTATCTTTTGAGTTTTATCGATCAGCAGAATTCTGCATAGGATACCCTTGCAAGCTCAGTCATCTAACACAACCTATTGCTAACCTTTCTTAAAGATGGAGCTTTCTGAAACGTGCTGCCAATCAAACCGAAATTTGTAAGTTGGAAGAAACATTTTAATTAAGGAATTTTAAACACAACATTTCTCTCATGTTTTGTTTTAAAGGATAAACATAGCTATTTGTGCTTACTTAGAAAATAAAATAACATTCAATTACCCTTTCCTGCATGTTCACTTAGTAACAATAAATCTGTTTGTTAATGCTAATAATAATGGTACTTTTTAAAAAAGGTATTTTTAATAAATGGTCATGAAATTTAATCATCCCAGTAAATTAAATGTAAACTTCTCAAAAATCAGTAAACACAGGGATATTGAGTAAGCAGAAATATGAGAAAGGGATGTTGATATATGGGGATGTTGTATTATAGCAGCATTAAAAATTGTTTTGTAACTAATGTATAATAACGTATTTAATCACTTTAGTTACTGGGGAGTAAGCCTCACTGAACTCAGTCAAATGTATCGCTGAGTAGTCATGTATAGGATTGGAGTATTGATCAACACTGCAATGATGCGCATATCTACTCAGAAGTAAACCCAACTGAGTCCAATGGGTGTTACTCCCAGGTAGGTGTGTATAGGATTGCAAATCAAGGCTTGTATTAATCAAGCTGCATAGTAACTTTTTAAGATAAGACTGTTAGAAGGGATTGCACATGAATATTAACTACTTAATTTGCAGGAAAGTAGCATGATCTCCTATCTTGGTTCAAAAATACATAAATGGTTGGAAAGGTTGTTGTTTGCTACTAAAGTTTTTTAAAAAAGGAGCCAGTGATTGGGTAGCATTTTAAACACACATGGGTCATCAAACTTCTGAGCTAGAAAAAAGCGCTTCTGATCATGCAAGGCAGAGCATCTTATTTTTGTTGATCTTCATACTTCCTGTGACCCCCTCCTGTAACCCCCTCTTGAGGGTTAGTGGACTTCCCTGAACAGTACAGGATGTGGCACAGAGTACTGCAATAGGCAGGCAGACATAGGGAAACTGGGTGCCCTGCATTGCATTGTATTGCCACTGGACCCTGAAGTTCAGTTGCAAGAATTCTCTGTGGAATGTTTATAGGAGGGCTCCAAACGCTGCACTGCGTTGTGCTGTGCTGTGTGCCCCTCACAATGGAATCCTTTGCAAATAGAAGAGGCAAGCAGTTTTTGCAAAGTCCCCCTTTTGTCTGCAGCCCTGTGCGCTGTCTTGTAGGGCAAGGGTGGTAGCTCAAGAGGTAGACTGGATCCACTTTGCATGCTGAAGGTTCAATCCCTTGTGTGGCGTTTGCCCATTCGTTTAGAGCCTGTCTGTACAGGGGGAAAGAAAGGGTTAACAATGTAGACCAATAGGAAAGCTGGAGGCGGAGCCTAGATGTGTATAAAAGGGCTTAGCCCGAGGTTTGTTTGAGTTGTTGGTGGGTGGGTAGTTGGTTGGTTGTAGTGGGTTGGCTGGTTGGGAAAGACAATTGGAGAAGCAGTTGGCAGGCAGTTGGGTTCTTGAGTGAGGGGAGGTAGAAGAGACAGAGAGAGGAAAATAAGACTAAGAAAGTAAAGAGTAACAACATTTGGAATGCCGTAAAAGTTCAGTTGTGACTGAAATAAAATACCCTCTTCTTTATTAACTTGAGAATCTGACTGAGATTGAAGTGATTTTACCTGGTTGGTGGCAGTAGATTAGTGGTGTACGGGTCAGTAGTCCGTGAGACGACCGGGGGCTCTGTACGAATGCCACACCTTGCATCTCCAGTGAGTTCTGAGAATGTTCACCGTTAGAAATCCTGGAGAGCGGCAGCCAGTCGGCGTAAACAACACTGAGCGAGACGGATCAGTGGTCTGACTCAGCAGCTTTCTATATACCTTCAACACCACTACCAAAAGTCAAACCAACTGTCTGGACCAGGTCTCGGGGGCCATGGGGAGCTGTCTCCCCAACGCACTGCTCACAGAAGCATCCACTGGACGTCAGAACTTTCTGTAAGTGGAGGCGCACAACTGGATATAATCTGTTTGATTTGAAGGCAGAATGCCTAATACACAGAGGTCTAGCTGTGCATAAAAAAAACTATTGCCTACACATGGGTCATCCATCAAGGCTATTTCCATAAGTGCAAGAGGGTGTAGCACAAGGAATAATTTTCTGTATTCAGCACCAAGCAAACAGGAGATTGAATCCAGGCAACTACCACATGCAGTGCTATTCCTCCTTCCTCTAGAAGGGTTAAGCCACCATTTGGGAAGGAGGGGCAATGGTGGCTTATAGGTAATGTCTGAAGAGGGTCCACCCCTCTTCACCATTCTCATTAACCTCAAACGTGGAAAGTGATCTCCTCAAGCAATGAACCTCCTGTATTTGCAGAGGATCGCTATACATTTTAAAGCCCTACGTATGGGGAACCTCCACAAGACCCAAAGACTCTCCAGTCAGTCCACAAGGTCACCCTCCAACTCATGTCGCAAGAATGGTGATGAAGGGGCAGAGCAAGCACACTAACACCCTTTACATGCTAACTTAACCCTTGCAGATTAGAGGGGGCTCTGGTAATTAGGCAATAAAAATTGTCTACTCATTTATACCAGAAGTAGGGGACCTGTAGCCCTCCAGATGTTGGGGTCCAATTCCCATCACCCTAGCCAGCACGACCAATGGTAAGGGATGCTGGGAGCTGTCATTCACAACATCTGGTGGGCCACAGGTTCCCCAGCCCTGATTTTTACCTACATCTGTTTTATATACTTCAAAATATATCATTCAAACTACAGTCTGTGCTGGCTTCCCAGCTAGCATCAAATTCTACAGTTTGACTGTGGATGCACAAAACACATGTGTGAAAGCAGCTTAGCCCTAGCTGGCCAGCTCCCTACCAGAGGTATGTTCTGTGTTTTGTCATGTTTTCACCATGGACTGGTACTCTATTTATTACACGTGTGGGAAAACTTTGCCCCCCCCAGATGTTGCTGAACTACAACTCCCATCACCCACAGCAAGTACAGCCAATTGCCAAGGATAATGGAAGTTGTAGTTTATCAACATCTGGAAGGTCAAAGATTTCCCACACCTGATATATTAGCTTATTCGTGGAACTTCTAATTGTGCATTTTATGTCTTTAAGTATATGATGTGTCTAAGTTATTAAATCATTTTGGCAAATGTATTTCTTATTTAACAAAAAAATACGTGTGATAGGAGGGAGGATGGCTCCAGAGCGAGCTGTACATGCATCCTCTTGTGTGGAAATCTGTTTTACATAAATGTGTGGCTGAGAGATGTTGTCTTTTGTGTGTGACAGAGTTGCTGGTTTTGAACAATATGTTTACGAGAAGGTTGAATCTGTGTTCCCTGGAATGAAAGTATCAAATGTAGCAAGGTTGCACATAGCATCCTTGAGTGATCTAGGAGTGTTTTTAAAAATATATATATTAAAAGCTGTTCAAGCCTTGATTTTAAGATTTTTGTGACAGCAAAATTGCCACTGTCAACATAAAGGCAAAATATAAACCTGAAAAGAGCGGCAGGGGTGCGGTGGGAGACATCTCCACAGCAAGTCTCGGCTTTCAGTGGCCAAAAATAAACCAGTTCTTGGCTGAAAGACATAAGTGCTATTGTGAAATTGATATCCCTTCTTGGCTTATTCCCAGACAATATGTTGCCTTTCTGGGGGCTGATCAATATGATTGATGTGATGTGTGAAATTCAGGAGGGAGCTCCCCTTTAATCAAGCCCACTGTCCTCGACAGATAGGCAGCTGCGGACTAACATGTTCTTCAAACTGTCTCCTCCCCACTGCCCAAATGGAGGGGAAAAGCAAGAGCAAACTGCAAAAAGGGAACATGAGATGGCAGCAAGCGCGCAGTGCATTGGAGAAATCTGTGTGCGCACACCCACCCCACCGCTCCAAGTGTCATAAACAAGCCACAAAAGATGGTCATTTCAGGCTACTTCGAAGGGACGGTGATGAAGTTGTTCCTATCTGCTTAGCAACTCAGCTTGGGAATCTGGCTGCTTTCCGAGAGCTTCCGCCCTCTCTTTCTCTGTTATAATATTGATTTGCTACTGGTATCAAATTTTTTTGGCTTGCGCAAAGATGAAATAAGTCGAGCTAAAAATATCAGAGGAAGGTTGCAACACTTTACTCTTTTAGACATGATGCAATTATCTGTGCAAAGAATTTTAAGTACCAGCTCTCCCCGGCAAGAAAACATTCCTGGGTCGCGAGCCTATAGGTTTTCCCTACGCTTATACAACAGAAGAGGCGCTGCTTGTGTTGAACGGCAGCGCTTTTGAAAGGAAAGGGGAAAGATAGGGATTGTGTTCTTTCAAAACCAAGCAGCAATTAAATTGTTAACGCTTTCCCCCTAGATGGTGTTACAAATTAAACCGATTACATTGAATCGATTAACATTACAGGAGGGCCTTCCTTTTTAATAATAATTTTTAAAAGGTTTCCCATGGTTGTTTCGGAGGTATGAACCTCATTTTGTTAACCTTTCCATGTGTTGCAAGATTCACCGATCACCACCTGGTGCCAGATTGCCGACTAATTATGTCATAAGCAATCTCCTAACCATGTGTAGTTAGCTCTGCCTGGAAAAGATAGAGCACCTTAAATGGCTGAATACTTTTCTCAGAGGAGCATTTTGAACCATCGACAGACAGCTAAAGAGAACAACGAAGAGAGCAAGGGTAGGTGAATAACAGTTGGCTCCTCAGATCCCTCGATGGAACGTGTTCTTTTCCCAAGATCTCAGACAGAAGCACCCATCAGGAATCTCAGCTAGAGTTCCAAAGGCAGAGCATCCATTGAGCCTGGTTTCAACAATGGAAAGGTGGCATACAAATAAAGCTATGTATGTATGTATGTATGTATGTATGTATGTATGTATAAAATTCCCACCAACCCCAGCCAGCATGGTCAACAGCCAGAAATGATGGGAGTTGTAGTCCAACAACTTCTGGGAAGCCACATGTTTGCCATCTCTTCCCTGTAAGCACTAGCAGTTTCATCAGAGGCAAGGACACCAAAAAATAACAGGGGCTATGCATGGAAGTGAGAGCTGGACCTTAAAGAAGGCTGATCGCCAAAGAATTGATGCTTTTGAATTATGGTGCTGGAGGAGACTCTTGAGAGTCCCATGGACTGCTAGAAGATCAAACCTATCCATTCTGAAGGAAATCAGCCCTGAGTGCTCACTGGAAGGACAGATCGTGAAGCTGAGGCTCCAATACTTTGGCCACCTCAAGAGAAGAGAAGACTCCCTGGAAAAGACCCTGATGCTGGGAAAGATGGAGGGCACAAGGAGAAGGGGACAACAGAGGAGAAGATAGTGTTCTCGAAGCTACCAGCATGAGTTTGACCAAACTACGGGAGGCAGTGGAAGACAGGACGACTAAACAACAACAACATGTAAATTCTCAGTTTACTCCGAACCTCTGCTGGTTGTAGGTAACCTAACCTGAACTTTGTTGTAGGTGACCTAACCTGAACTTTGCCTGTAGATTTCTCTTTGCTTTTTTGGAGCTGTCCATGGTACTGCTTCCTTGCTGACCAGACTCTCAGTTGCTTCTTACTACAGCACCAGTGAGGGGTCAGTTTTCTTCACCAGACCTGATGGCAACCAGCTATGGCACTTGCAATTTTGTCCTCCAAGAGATTAGAACATCACGGGGGGTGCTCCAGAGGAATGACCCTCCCTCTACGCTAGCATATGTTGCCTGAGGCACTTTCTTCGCTCTGTTTCGTACCCTCCTCACGTTCCATTTTGTTTATTCCTGGACCTTTCCCTATTGCTCATAATGGCTTCCGACTCTCCCATCTTATTCCCAACAGCCATTTATTGCATGCTGCCATTCATACCTACTCACAAATCTATAATAATTCCACTGAAATGTGTTTATGTGTGTGTGTGTTTTAAAGACTTTTCAAAAGCCAGGCCTTGCCTCCTAAAGCAGATGGGCAATCAAACCTGGATAAAGAGGCTCGTTTCCTTCAATCAAAGGAGCAGAAATAATGAATTTCACTGAAAACTGTGTTGTCCAATGGGCAAGAAAATTATTAACTTTCTTTGGCAGAGGTGAGCTACAACTTGCAACTGTTTTACTCCCAGAAACCATGCAGCCCAACGTGATAAGAGGAAGTATTATAAAGTAATTAAACATTTCAAATGAGAATCAGTTCAGCAAGCCACATATGGAGTGAGTCGACACACCCACACTTACAGTGATTGTATACTAATAATAGTGGCACTGGTGGTTGTGTTAATGATCACTGTTTGGAAATAGCTGTGGAGGATGAGTAGCCCATTAAATGCAGGTTCACTAAAGTCAAGCACAAGGATTTCACACGCTGAGAGGAGTTGGGCCACTTTGGCGTGTACTGCAGATAATATCTAAAGCACAAAGGCTGCCAAAATCTTATTTGTCCTTCAGATGAAGCCCATATTGACTGTCTAAAAAAAACCCCACCCTCTTTGTATGAGCCATTATTTTCAAATTGTTTCCCAACTTATACTGCAGTTGAAAATTGGACAGCTCTTCAATGGTGGCTGCATTTCAATTGATTATCAATACAGTTTTTCAGAATTAAGAATATTGTTCTATTCTTTTCCTTGGCATCATGTTGACTTTGTGTGGTGGTCATTTCAATATTGCTGTACAATTTTGTGTTGGACTCTTTGGCATTAAGATAACGCACAAGAGAATCAATTAGATTTATTATCTCCGCTCGAAGGGTACGGTAGGCGATAAGGCAAACTCTATACATAATGTAGGATTATTTTTCAAGGGCTTCTATGATTACATAGCTGCAGTTATCCAGGTGCAACTTGGAGTGTCACATACAGATGCCTGGAAGTTTCTGTTTAAAACACAACAAAACAGGACTGCATTATAGAGGGTTTCCATGGTGAGTTTGCATGGGCAATTTATACAGGGAAAGGACACCAAGAGGTGAGACTCTTCCAGATGGATGAAAAGGCCTTTGCCATAGATGGTCATCTTTGTATTGTTTTAAAATCAATTTTTGTTTTGTTTTGTAAATTGCCTTGACCCACATACAGAAGGCAATTTGTAAATTAATATATAAGTATTACAATAAAATTTCATTGTAACTCAGGAAGCTGTCTAGTACCATCAGACTGTAAGTCCATCTAGTTCAGTTTTGTCTACATCAGTAGCAATCTCTCCAGAGTTTCAAGGATTGAAACTCGAACCTTCTACAATCAAAGCAGGTGTTCTACCACTGAGCTACAGTCCCTCTTAGCAGTGCTCCTCCTTGTGGTAGAAGAGAAACAAGATAATAGGAAAGGAACTGTTTGTTTCAAGCAAAAACATCTCACATACTTGTGCCTCTGCGTTGCTTCTGACATGATAAAAGACTTTCCAAAGTCTGGATACTTCTGCACTGAAATGTTATATGGAGTTTTACCACCCATGAGCTGTGCCCAACAGAATGCAGGGCTCCTTTTTGCCAAGTGGTAGCACACTTATAAGAATGAAAAGCTGTAAATGTATTTGCAGTCCATCTCTAACTTGCTGGTTTCTGCTACTTGAGACGCCACTACTGGTTTTGGGTTGCTTCGTAAATGGCAGTTGATGCTTTTGCAGCACTGGATACAATTTTGTGCTTTCCCCTTATTACCGGTAATTACTTATTTATTCAATTTCTGTACTCCCCTTCATTGTGAGGATCACAGGGCCATTTACAATATAAAGTGAACTAGGCTAGAAGTGCTCCTCAATATCAGCTTCTGCTGTATTCTCATAGCAAGGAGAACCTCCTCAAAGGTTTCCCAAACTTCTAACATTCCCAGTTACAGTGTTCCATCACTTTCCCTTCTGAGAGAATGCCCTACTTCTGGTTTCTTCTTCCTTTTATACTACTACTAGTCATTCTTATTTGGAATAATTTCTGAATTTGGTTTAATGAGTGACTTCGGTTAGAACAAGCCTCAGTTCCCTGTGCTTGGGTGTAACACGGAACTGTGGTTTGCTCATGACATCGTCACAGCCATGTTTGACAGATATATTTCAGACCCAACTCTCTTATCACTAGGCTGCTCTGGCTATGGTAGAACCCAAATTTGAAATAGTGAGTAAAATATGAAACTCATCGCTGGTTACTCATCTGTGAATTAGATACTTTTGGAAGAAATAGATGCACAACATATGTAGCAGGGAAACAGCCTTCACAAGTCCCAGTTCTGTAAATGAAGCATCAGATATAATGAAAAGCTTGGTTGGAGACATATTTGTCTGTTAATTGTTGTTATAGTTAATATTTTTTAGAAACAGAAATGCTTTTAAAGATAAATACCTCTAATGCATCTATTGATTTCCTTTATTTAAACTATTAATAAACTGACTCAAACAGTCTCTTTTTTAAAAAAAGAGAAGGGAATAAAATAGGATGCAGGTACCCACAAAATGTTTTCTGTGTATTTCCAAGCGGTTTATGTATTAAAACTGGAATTAAAACTGATTGGCTGATAATGAGTGCAGATGCTGACCTTTGGAGAGATTTATTAGTCCTGTAAACGATGAACTGGGCTCCCTGCACCTTGTGACCTTGACAGAGATACAGAAATAACCTATGGTATATTTAACCCTTTCTGGGTGCTAAAAATAGATTCTGGGGGAAACACAAGCAAGTTTTTAAATAATAGAATTATCAGTGAGTTAAATGTTACTGCTAGATCAAAAAGTGAGATTTTGGTGAGGAAAGAGAGTGCTATGATCAGCTGATTCTCCAGCACTATTTTGGAACCTTGCAGATTCCTTTTTTCTGCATGATATACAGTGGTACCTCAGGTTAAGTACTTAATTCGTTCTGGAGGTCCGTACTTAACCTGAAACTGTTCTTAACCTGAAGCACCACTTTAGCCAATGGGGCCTCCTGCTGCCGCTGCACCACCGGAGCACGATTTCTGTTCTTATCCTGAAGCAAAGTTCTTAACCTGAAGCACTATTTCTGGGTTAGCAGATTCTGTAATGTGAAGCGTATGTAACCTGAAGCGTATGTAACCTGAGGTACTACTGTGTAAGAGAGAGAGAAAAACTTGTGTGTGTGATACATTCTTGTAAACTCTAAACTATTCAGGTAGACCTATTAATTTTTCTGGAAGAAACATAGCCACCTTTTTGTGATTGTACTAAATTAAGATTTCTTTCCCACCTGACACCAAGGGTTTTTGATATATGAATTAGCTCATTAAAAAAAAAGTTAACACCCCACCACAAGAATATCCTATGTCCCTGTTGTAATGTTTTGTCATGATCACTTCTGAATCTAGTGGTACCTTGGTTGTCGAACGGCTTGGCTCCCAAACAAATCGGCTCCCAAACACCGCACACCCAGAAGTAAGTGTTCCTGTTTGCGAAGCCGAACGTTTTTTGGAAGCTTCCAATTGAGTACAGGAAGCTCCTGCAGCAAATCGAAAGCTGTGCCTTTGTTTTCTAAAGGTTCCAGGAGTCGACGGACTCCCGGAACGACAACCAAGGTACCACTGTATTTGCAACATGAGACACTATCCTTTCCCTTGGGAATTCAATTCTCATGGAGGCCCCAGGTCACATTTCTCAAAATAAAATTCCAGGGTGTCATCGGTGCCTAGAAATTCAGTAGAGGACCCCGAATCAGTGATATCAATATATATAAAGAGAGAATTGCAAAGCATTGGCCAGGGTGGGGGAAGTTATTGACTGCCTCCGCTCTGGCAGGGTTCCACTGGAGAGCCAGTGTGGTGTAGTGGTTAAGAGTGGTAATCTGGTGAACTGGGTTTGATTCCCCGCTCCTCCACATGCAGCTGCTGGGTGACCTTGGGCTAGTCACACTTCTGTGAAGTCTCTCAGCCCCACTCACCTCACAGAGTGTTTGTTGTGGGGGAGGAAGGGAAAGGAGAATGTTAGCCGCTTTGAGACTCCTTCGGGTAGGGATAAAGTGGGACATCAAATCCAAACTCCTACTCCTCCTCCTTCCTGAGGGTTTTGTTGCAAACACAACTGCTGGCTGCAAGCACCAACTCATCCTCCTCCCTGAGCTTGGTGGTGGCAGTGCTAGAGGGAGGAAACAGGACATTCTGGGAACATATCAGAAGCCAGGCCGTAATTCCAGGAATGTCCCAGTAAAACTGGGACACTAGAAGGGTATGCCCTCTTCCTATAGGCCCAATCTACACACCCAGACAGATGAAGAGAACTAGGCGAGTAGAAGATGCAACGCCTTCTTGCACCTTCCACTGCTCACTTGCTCAGCAGCAGCAAGGAGCAAGGAGCAGCAGCAACAGGGCTAGAAGGCCCCAGCTAATAGAAGTGGAGGGCCCTAGTGGGGCATGGCCTTGTCTATTGCCTGATGATGCTCACTACTGGTGACAGTCCTCAGAAATTGCCTGCAGTGAGCTATTTTTAAGATCTGCAATCAGTGTATTTGACTCAGTGGAACTTGCTTTGAAATGAATGTGCAAGTCTCTCATGTCAACATGCCCTGCCAAAGTAAACATACCCTATGCCAAAACCTTCTGGAACTGAACGTTTGCATTTAGTGTTGGTTTAGCACCCATTCCATAGCCTAAAGTCTCTCTACCCAAGCTGACCAGGGTGGTCTCCACATTTGCATTAGAATTCCCAAGGCTTATTGTCTTGGATGATTTCAATGATCATATTATGTTCATACCTGGCTGGAACAATTCGGGTTTTCATAGCCATGGGCCTGTCCCAAATGATTTTTAGTTTTTTTAATCCTTTACAAATGCTTTCAAATGAATGAATGAATGAATGAATGAATGAAATAGGACCTGTTCCCATATGCTGGGTCTTGTTTGTTTTTCTGGATAGGGAAAAGCCGATCTGAGAGTGTTGGAAGTTGATATGTTTCGCCTTGTCCTGGACAGATCATTGCCTGGTCAGGTTCAGATTCTGGACAACTGTATAAGTGCACAACCCCAGTATTTGAACTGCTGGGCTGGATGTAAATGTTCCTTTATTTCCAAATGAAGCATACAAGTTTGGTCCATCCGGCTAAATCTATTCTGAGAATGCAACAACTGGTTACACGGGCATCTCATAGATAAGAGCAGGGTTGTTTTTGCTCTGCTTCGGGAAGCTCTGTGATCAAGACGGCAATCTGTTTTGTCTGTTGCCTCTGACAGTATCAGAGGGGACCTGGCTCGGCTAGATTGATTGGTACCTCCAGCTTAGCCATTTCCGTGCAGAATGGCTAGGTTTTTTGCCTAATGATGTTACATTTGTCCTGCAGATGATGTAGAGCATGCTACAGAGAATGAACAGCTCGGCTCTGATCGCTCCTTATTTGGCAAGCACTCACATTTCACACCAACCCACCTCAGCCCCATTAATATTATATATAGATACTCTTGTCACAGATTTACATTCGGTGATCCGAAATCAGGACGGAAAGGGTGAAATGTATGAGGGGGGTAGGGGTGAGGAGGTGAGCTGATTTATTATAGGGAATGTTGAAGAATAAAAAGAAAGTGATCAAATTTATATTAATGCTCTGACCTACATTCTCAAGCACTGTTTCTCTCTCTTTTCCCCCAAACACAAACACACACACAATGCAGAACTAAAGCTTGCATAGCTATGCCTCCATATGATAGATTTCTTTCGAGCAGGGGTAGACAATGTGGGGGTCCCCAGATATCCGGTAATACTGCTCCCATCATTCCTGACCATTGACTATGGTGGCTGGGGCTGATGGGTTAGGTAGCTGGGGCTGATGGGTTGTAGTCCACAACACAACAAAGGCACCATGTTGGCTATCCCCTGTTTTAAGAATAAAATCTGCTGCTTTAGCTGTGCCATTTGTTATTCCCAGTGTTAGCTTCTCCGGGCCTTTGGCTAATTAAACAATCTATGACCTTTTAATTGTGCTTGTGGGAGGTGGGTTATTGGTTTGTTGTTGTTTTCTGTTGTGTCTTTTGTGTTCTCATTTTGTATTTTTATTTTCTAAACTGGCTTGTGATCTTTTGATGGTGGTATACAAATTTAGTAAATCATCATCATCATCATCAACATCAATGGAATATAAGTACCCCAATACTACGGAAGTCATTAATAAATTGTTCCATTAATATCAATGCAACCTAAATTCAATAGCTTCGTCTGGATCCAACCCAAGTTTGGCACAAAATGCATTCATATTTTCAAATGGTCCTTGAGAATATTGCATTAAGTTCAATCATTGCTGGCAGGGTGGTAGTGTACTTGGTAAAGAGGCATCTCTGCAGCCAATTCACACCTTACAATTTTACTGCTAAGATACTTTGGTGTACACTTTAAGAGGCGTAGTGTGATGGCACTAGCATGTATATCATGCACACTGATACTTGGTGGCAAATCCAGATTTGCTATTGTGCAAAGTATTAATGACTCTCGGCTTCTTTATATAGGCTATTACTCAGCATCTTTCCTTCCTTTTTCACCAGAGTTTGTTATAAACTCTCCAAGGTTATGGGCTGTACAAAGCTGTCATATCAATCTTAGAAGTGAACTGAATCAAAGTTTGAAATTTTACCTGCATTCATCCGTGGTGAACATACGACGTAGGAAGCTGCCAGAATACTGACTGACTCAGGCCATTGATTCTGCTCCTGCCCCACACCACCACCAGTTTCTGGACACTCAGAACTTGATAACTTGAGAGAAAGGCACTATTCACGTGCAAATTAGGACTCATAAACTGAAAATTAAAATAAAGATGCAATATTAAAGGTGCCTGTAGAACTCTATCAAAATAAGTAGGACTTCGGAGGACACATGTTTAGGATCTTAAGTAGTAATCTTCTAGTTTAATGTCAATATTTAGTGGCCTGACTGCAGGCAGTGTTGGATGATATGGATTATTTGGTTGCATTTCAATACAGTTTTAGACCTAGTTATGGAACAGAAACAGCCTTGGTTGCTCTGTTGGTTGCATCAGGGAATACAGTAAGTAGAAGGACTACAACCCGGTGAGTTCTCCTAGACCTCTTAGCAGCATTTTCGGCCACCAATCATGGCATTTTCTTGGGCCAGTTATCTGGGCTGGGCTTGGGAGTCATGGTGATGCAGAGTGTCTCTGGTCCTTCCTGAGACAGCATCATGAGAGAGCAGCCTTTCTCCACCCATTGACCATTGGTTTGTGGGGTGTTCAAATTCAATTCTGAAACTCATGCTATTTAATATCTAAATGGAGCTACTGGGAGGCATAATCTGGAAGCTTGGGCCATTGGTATGCATACATTACTCAATTCTACCTCTATTTCCCACCAACTCATCTCAGAGAGGCTGGGAAACCCATAAACCAGTGTTTGGAGGCCATTTTCAGATGTATGGGAAGGTGCAATCCAAAGCTTAATACAGAGGTGGGGATGCTGGACATGTTGCAAGTGGGGAAACTGGTAAACCTCAGAAAAAGGTGTTCAGCTTGTCGTTCATGAGGTTGCACTCACTCTGAAGGAACAAGTTTGCAGGTTGTAGATACTGCTGGACTCATCGCTCACCGGGGAAGCTCAGATCATGAAGATGGTCAGGAGTGCCTTGTAGAAGCTTAGACTAATACACCAACTACAACCCTATGTAGAGAAGTCAGATCACAACTCAGTTGACCATGCACTGTCACATCCAGTGCATGCCTTTGGGAATGGCTCTGGTACAAAATGCAGCCACCCTGTTACAGTAGACTCTTGGGTTACGTTATTCTTGAGTAACATAAACTTCGGGTTGCGAAAGTGGCAAACTCGGAAGTATTTTTACAGGTTTTGCCGCTTGCGCATGCGCAGAAGCTCTCTATCACGCCATGTGTGCACGCAGAAGCAGCACCTCTGGATACGGATTCTTTGGGGTGCACACAGACCCCCGGAATGAATTAAATTCGTATCCAGAGGGTCTCCTGTATTACTGGTAGGGACAAGGCAGCCATAACATGTAACACCCATTATGTATCAGTTGTACTGGTTGCAAGTGTGTTTCTGGGCCCAGATCAAAATGCAGGTTATTGCCTTTAAAGCCCTGAAGGGATTGGGACCAGGTTACCTAAAGGACCACTTGCACCCATATAGTTGTACCCATATCTTGACATCTAGCTCAGAGAACCAGCTGTAACTCAGGCCTGGAAAGGTGATTAGACTGGTCAACATGCAAAACAGGGCCTTCTGGCAGTGGTACCCCTATTATAGTACACAATTTCTATGGATATTATGCAGGTCCCATCTCTCATGTTTTTTAGAAAAAGCTTTAAAGGCCTATTTTCAAATTATGCTCATGAACTCCAGTGGTTGTTTTTTAGGGGAATTAATGCTCTAACGTACCTGTTTACATATGGAACATGATATTTTAGGATCCTTCTAACCAAGTCAGTGGATACGAAGCAAAGTTGAGAGTAATGAAGCCCAAATATGACAGTGTGTGAACCAAGGTGAATTAATTCATGTCTAGCTGTATATTGATGATAATCAAGAGGTATATCGAGCATGAATTAATATTACCATCAATGCAACAAGCCATGAATGATCCCTTAATGTCTTCCCGCAATTACAAAATTTTCTTACAAAATGCATTTAAATATTATATACATTAATTTAGTTTCAAGGCCCAAAATTATGTCGCACAATATTAATCTCAACCCTCTGTATTCTCTTATAAGCCAGTTGTATCACTTGATTTCTTATACCTACTTTATAATTACCTTTAATTACCAGTTTATAATAAGTTTATTCTGTTAATTCAAGGTTGTTCATGCCCTGAAGCATAAACCAATAACAGTATCATTTGAACCTGTGACTAATTAGAAATGTGTAGTGCCATTAGGTAACTTGTTAATGGAAATAATTTCATCCTTTAAGTAACCCGCCTACCACTTGTTATTCCTATGGAAGTAGTTCTGAATGTAAGTTCAGGACAACACTACCTCTCTGGTAAATATGTGTGTATAAATGATCACAACATCAAAAAGCAGAGGGGGAAACCCACAGGCATGAAGTAAGCTTGCATTGCTTGTTTAAGGAGAAAACTACCAGGGCAAATGAGTATAGTTTCTCCAGTAATGCCTTCCTTCAGTGATTCATGCCATAGGAGCATATTAGTTGGTGATCTTGGGAATAAAGGCAAACTAATACCAGTGTACTGGAAGGAGCAAAGGTCACCAGTGTTGAAGCAATGATTCTTCAACATCAACTTCGTTGGACTGGTCATGTTGTGTGGATGCCTGATTATTGTCTTCCAAAACAACTACTCTATTCCAAACTTAAAAATGGAAAGCATAATGCTGGTGGTCAACAAAAGAGGTTTAAAGACTGTCTCAAGGCAAATTTTTAAAAATGTAGTATAAACACTGACAATTGGGAAACACTTGCCTGCCAGCGCTCCAATTGGAGAACAGCCTTTACCAAAGGTATCATGGGCTTTGAAGACACTCAAACTCAGGACGCAAGGGAGAAACGTGCTAAGGGGAAGGCACGTCTGCCAAATCCAAACAGTGATCAACTCCCACCCAGAAACCAATGTCCTCACTGTGGAAGGACATGTGGATCCACAATTGGCCTCCACAATCACTTACGGATTCATTGTTAAAACCGTGTTTATGGAAGACAATCTTACTCGGCTACAAATGATCGCCAAAGGAAAAGAGAGCTTTAGGATTCTGGAGAGTTCAAAGGAAAAAGCAGAGGAACATCTAGAAGTATTACCTGACTGAAGAAAATGTTCAGCTAGCTCAGGAATTGCTTATTGGAGTTACTGAAGCCCAGGGCAAATTCACCTTCTTTGCATACAGAAGCTTCTGTGTTCAATCTCCAGCTTCTCCAGTTAAAAGATGTAATTACCTGATTATGGGGAAGGCCTCAACCTGAAAGCCTGGAGAGCTGCTGCCCATCAGAGTAGTCCAGGAACAGGGAACCTTTTTCAGACCGAGGGCCGAATTCTCCCCTGTGCAGTTTTCTGAGGGCCACATGCCAATGGTGAATGGTGAACACGGCCAAAGACAAAAGCAGACAGAGCAGTGAATGCAATTGCTACCTTTCTGCTGTATGCTAGTTTCTATTTACCCACACTTTTGTGTCCCTCATCCAGACAAGCAAGAGGCATTATTAGACTTCAAGGATGCATTGCAGGCAGACAAAATATTGATGATAATAATCATAATCAAAAGATCAGTTCAGTTCATCACCTTTGAGCAGACTTTTGCCTTGGCAGGAGGTATAAAAATTATTTTAAATAAATGTTCAGATGCCCTGCACACCCTGGTATGAACCGAATCACTATATTTGTGACCGTCACCCCAGTATGATTGTTACAATTATTTAATAAGTCCAGGCACACCATCATAGGGAAGCTCAGAGGATGGTGACAAGGGAGAGGGCCTGTTCAGTTGTTGCTCCCCATCTGTGGAATGATCTCCCCAACAGGGCCCCCCTGGTGCCTTCACTAACATCTTTTTGGCTCCAGGAAAAGACTTATCTTCTTTTCCTCAGGCCCTTGCTTTGTTATTAGTGAACTGCCAAACTGACCGTTACAGGGGTAGTTCCATTTTCATATTCATTTTTGTGGCATGATGTGTTAATATAAATGTATTAAATATGTTGTAAGTCGCTTGGAGGGGACGCGGGTGGCGCTGTGGGTAAAACCTCAGCGTCTAGGACTTGCCGATTGTATGGTCGGCGGTTCGAATCCCCGCGGCGGGGTGAGCTCCCGTCTGTGGTCCCAGCTCCTGCCCACCTAGCAGTTCGAAAGCACCCCTAAGTGCAAATAGATAAATAGGTACCGCTTTATAGCGGGAAGGTAAACGGCGTTTCCGTGTGCTGCGCTGGTGCCGGCTCGCCAGAGCAGCTTTGTCACGCTGGCCACGTGACCCGGAAGTGTCTGCGGACAGCACTGGCCCCCGGCCTCTTAAGTGAGATGGGCGCACAACCCTAGAGTCAGACACGACTGGCCCATACGGGCAGGGGTACCTTTACCATTAAGTTGCTTGGAGCCCTTCAGGTAACAAGTGACTAACAAGTATATTAAATTAATATATCCATTCTATGTCATCATCCAAATGTAAATGTAAACATTTACATGTAAATGTAAACATCATCCAATCCAAATGTAAACAACATCAGCAACAACTAAAAACCTGTTGTTGACAAAGTCCACACTGGAAGAAAGAAGGAAAGATTGGGGGAGGCAAAGATGGGCCCACAGGGTGGAGATATGGAAGGGCAAGAAGGAAAGAAAGAAAGAAAGAGAAAAGAGATTTTACAAAATGTGCTTAGACGAAAAGAACTGAGTCCCCACATGAAAATTGCACACATAGGAGATGCAGGCATGCTCTTTCCACCGGTTAGCAATATGAAGTGTTTCTGAAGAAGCAAGCAGGGAGGGGGTTGTGTGTCGGGAACTGAAGTGGACAATTATGGGATAAATGACGCCTGGCTGTGAAACGAACTTTGAGTGGAAAATAAAATTAGACTTTATTTGCTAAATATTTCTTGCAAAAAAATTAATTTTTTTCGGGATTGTTCTGCTCCAGCCTTTGGCGTTTGATTTAAAATTCTGGTCTCACACAGCTGGTGACAAAGTGAGCCTTTGGTTAATCAGAGAATTGGTCTAATCATCTATTGCTGGGAATAATAAATGAGAGCAGATGAAGTCCATACAAGATGCTTCTTGAACTAAGCATTTTCTGGGCATAAGCAGCACTTAAGAGAATCCAGGGGACAGCCTACCTTACCTGGGGGGGGGGCAGTTAATGACCGTTGAGTGTTGGTAGACTGCTTGGTTTACATTGCTCTCTCCTTAACTTGCTGGCATGGCATTTTTCTATCACCTGACTTACACCTAATCATTTATATTACTTTTGAGAAGAGTAAATAGTGGCAGGGCAACCATCATTTTGTCATTTTGGCAGACCTGGAGGAAGTGCTTGTCCTCCTCCAAATCACTTCAAATTTACATCTTAGCCAACTTCAAAGTCTCTTTCCCATGCACTGAGATGCTTCCATGCTACAGAGGAGGAGAGCAGGCAGGGAAAGCCCACAGGACTATTGTGAAGATCATTTGCTCTTCTAAATATTTCCATATCCCCACTAGAACAGGGGTGGGAAATTTTAGCCCTAGGGGCACATTCTCTTCCAGGCAACCTTCCAGAAGCAGACTTTGTGTTTTCAAATTTCTTTTCTTTCCTTTTCTTTGAATAATTTTGTATTAGTTTTCAATTACAGTCCAATAATAGCCTCATTATAACAATACCAATTTATAATACAATTATTAATACCAATCATTCAAGTATCAAATTATACAATTTAGTTAAAGTGGCCACCTGCATGCTAGATTTGATGATTTGACAGTTTTCTTTATTTCTGTGTTCCAAAATCTGATTAGTTTCAATTACATTCCAGTCATAATAATTATCCCTTGTACAACAACTGCAATAAGAATAACTTCTATTCATGTTGACACATTAAATGAGTTATAAAATTTCAAGTGAGGAACTCAAACTATATCCTTGTTCTTCCTGTGTGTGGCAATTATTCTGCCCATGGTGTTTCTTCCTGTCCTTCTAAGATGTTATGTCTTTCTTTCCCCCAATTTGCTGTTATCCATCATGCCTTGGGCGAAGCTGATATCCCATTGTTGTTCCAGAAATTTCTCCATCGCTCTGTCCCGTGCTTTGTTGTTTTGCACTGAGAACTTTAATAACAGCTGCAAAGGTCACTCTGTTCCAGTAAATAAACTGTTGTCACCGTTTTTTCTCTCAGCCTGGGAAAAAGAGCGGTCCGTTGAACTGCAGATTACTCAGTAAATAACCTTATCAGTTCCTTGGCAGCTCACAGACACCTTTCATCCTTCCTTCCAGCTGATTATCCTTCCAATTAAATTAAATTCCAAGTTCTCTTAGCGTTATTCAGTTCACTTTGTAAGATAATAAAGGGAAGAGTCAGCTCTAAGTAAACCTTTTGCAAAATAGAGCTTAGCTCCCTTTTCCCTATTTTTTTTACCCACACAGTTCCATTTGATGTTATACTCCATATTTATAATCCAATTTCATCCACCCTCACTTGCACAATTATAATTTGAACTAACATTCAGAGGAGGGTTGCCGAATCATCAATGTAAAGAATAAAACTTTAAATAAAGATACCATAGGGTCCCCTCCCCCCATCTTTTGCACCGAATGAAGTCTTATCTCAAATTCAAACCTTAAAGTCTTGCAGTTGGTTTGTTTCGCAGTTTGTGATCTCATCTCTTCTCGAACACACATGTACTTTAGTCCATTTAAGCTCTAAATAACAAGAGAACTTCTGCTTCTTAATGACTGTTGGAGGGTTTTCACCAGGCGAAGTGCTTTTGCACCCAGCACCTCCCTGCCCCACACATTGCATGCTGGAGTGAGAGCCAGGTACCAAGACACACTGCTTTCTCCCTGTCCCTGGGGGGAATTTGCAAGGATGATTTACTCTCAATCATCCTAGTTTTTCCTTCACCTACGATCTCCCACCCGGGCTGCCTCCATTAAGGCAGAGCAGAACCAGAAGCCTTCTGTTTTTACATTTCAGCGGTGTCCTTTGTGATGCCAAAATTCAGTGCTCCCCAGCTCTCACTTTTTGTTCTAAGTCATTTTTGTTGCGACTGCTGTGGTGCCCTCTTGGCTTGGCACCCAGTGTGGCCAAACCAGTCATGCTTCCCTATCTCTGCCTGTGCCACAAGAGCATTTGCTTGGCTTGCAGAAGTCCCAGATTGAATCCTCAGGTAGGGCTGGGAAAGACCCCTGTCAAAAATCCTGGAGAACTGCTGCCAATCAGTGCATGCATACTGAGCTAGATGGACCAACAGTTTGACTCCTTATAAGGCAGCTTCCTAGGCTGCACTGAACTGAATAGTAATCCTCACCCAATGCCACCAACAGCAAAGTTCTCATTGGCTTCTTGAAACCAGTAAGCTAGAATTTCACCATGAACATCTAAATTGCCTTTGACGATTCTATACTGAGAGATAGGGTGATGGATTCTTTGCAACCCCCTAAAATGAGCATGCTGGAGGAAGCAGGTGCAATAAGCTTTTACCCGTATAAATATGTGGACGCTAGCAGTAGAAATATAACACAAGCTGGTGTTATATATCAAATCCCTTTTTATTCAAGGAATTTTGTGTTTCCTGCGATGGGTCAAGCCTGTAAAAACAGAGACAGGAAATCAATAAGTAGAGCAAGAAATAAAATAAAAAGTATCCTTGGTTTCAGGCATGCTGTTTCCTCTCTTCATCACTGCTGTAACTAAGTGTCTTATGATTTGTACCAGCCTTCATGCTGCTGGGTCTCTCTATCTCAACTGGGTGATCTTTCAGCCAAAGGAGTGTTAAAATACTGGATGAAATTTCACTGTCCTTCACTTCTGTTGGTATAGAATTGCTAGCTTGTTAAATAAGGTTTATTAGGTAGATTAGTCAACTACCATTTCAGTTGATTAACCAGTGAGAAACCCTAAAAGCTTTACAGTTACCTAAGAGCACTGCAGGAGTACCACACTTCCCTTCCCAAGTTAATTTGTCCCCGCCCCCTGTCAGTCAGTAGTGGATTCATTGCCCCTTTGTGCGAGCGCACACAACCACTGTGTTTTGTTTTTTTCCTTTTCCTTCTGATGGAAGGAAGGTAACCAGGCCCTCTGGCTAACTTGACACAAGTGGTAACAGGGAGGAAGCAAGTAGAATAGTAGGCACAAAATTGCAGGCTCTGCTTACAGCAGCTGGATCAGAGCTGCCGTTGTAACCATGAAAATGAATGTAAGCTTTGAAAATTTAATGAAATATGAAACCTAGTGAGCAACTGGTTTCAATATCACCAATTAAATGAAATTTATAAAAGGGATTTAAAGAATGGATTTGCTGAGCAACGGTCATACTTTGAAGTTAGTTTGCGTGAAAACGATGAGAAATTAATTTCCAAAACGTATAAACTGTTACTAGCATGGGAAACAAAGGATGAAATGGTTAAAACAACAATGATGGGCAAAAGAGGTTGGACACAAGATAGATATTGCTGCCTGGGAAAAGCTTTGGAAAACAGATATGAGATTTACAGCACGTTACGGCTTGAAAGAAACTTATTATAAGATGATGTATAGATTGTATTTAACGCCAAAGAATGTATCAAACAAGTGTTGGTAATGAAAATGAATACAGTGGTACCTCGGGTTAAGTACTTAATTCATTTCAGAGGTCCGTTCTTAACCTGAAACAGTTCTTAACCTGAAGCACCACTTTAGCTAATGGGGCCTTCTGCTGGCTCCGCGCCGCCAGAGCACGATTTCTGTTCTTATCCTGAAGCAAATTTCTTAACCTGAAGCACTATTTCTGGTTTAACGGAGTCTGTAACCTGAAGCATATGTAACCTGAAGTGCATGTAACCCGAGGTATCTTAGAATATGCAGAGATGGCACTGATAAGAGCCACAGATTTCAACCCCATACCTTCAAAGTCAAATGTGGCCAACTACCCACATCAATTTTGTGGAGATTCGGCACATTGTTTTGCGTCAAGCACTCAGCAAGCATTACATGGTAGTGCCAAACAAGAGTAAACATGGACAAGACAACAATTCAGAAGAAGAATCGTGTTCTTGGGGAAACAGAAGTTCAGCACATGAATGGAAAGATCATGTTGCTTAGAGGACTGAGAACACAACAGGATCCTTTCCATAGAATGAAGGAGACTCACACTTGTAAAACGACCTTTGCCTCAAAACATTCAGTTCTCATTGTCCCTTCACAATCTGCTTCTATCCATGCTTTACTATTCTATAAAGAGCGGGCTGGAAGTGTGTGAGAAATAGCATGTGGTTGCTGGCCTTGCTGCTCCACTATCTGGGTCATGAACATATGAATAGTATTCTAATGTTGCAAGGCCTTTATTACCGCCATTGATTTTTTTTTTAACCCAATTTCATCGTGGATTTAAATAGAGTTTTGCTTAAAATTCAATGGCACAATATGGTCCCCCGACATTAACACATCCGAATATTGACAGTGAATGAAAACACAGCCATTTTCCCTTCCAAAGCCATTCCTCTTGAAACATTATAATGTACCCCCTGGGCTCCAGCTGTTTCATAATACGCAGCAAATGGAGTGAAAATGCTATTGGATACAGGTTGGCTGTAAGAATACTTTTTTTAAAAAAAATCCTATATGAACAGTACTCAGCCTTTTAATCAAATAATTTCCTAATCGCTCACTGTGGCATCCCAATCAACTCATCTCCAGTTAAACTCATCTCTCTCGCCCCAGCCCCCTCCTCCTTACCACTTTCGCTCCACACTTTACTTCAGAAAACGTTCGGCGCAGCCCATTAAGGAACGCTTTAATTCAAGAGAGCCTGGCTGATCAAGAAAAATTAAGCTCCTAATAACAGCAAAATCGAAAGAAATTTGGATAAAATGACTCTCCGCATCACAGATTTTGTTTACTAGTGGGTAATTAATTCTCCACATATGCTGGGAACATCTGTCGCGGTGACCTGCCATACTATCTGTGAAATGACTGCTGTGCAGCTCCTCCGCAGGCCATTAGCAACCATCGGAAAGAAGGCTTTCTCCTTCCTGCCCCCAGCCTGGGCAGTTTTTTACTTTTGCTCCAATCTGCCACAATGCAAGTTGCCCTCTACTCCTTCCTTCTGTCTTCTCGCTCAAAAGCCTATTAAGAAAAACCCCATAGAAGGGGGAGCCGGGGAAGCATGGTAGAGAAGAATGGGTTTAATTCCTAGGTAATCCTATCAAGCCGCTTCTCTCCTACCTTTCATTACCTCCAGCTAGTCACATGGGAACTCATGAGATACAGGGAAGAGCACATTAGGCAAAAGTATATCTGCTTCCTTCTCTTCCTACGGACAAATCCTAACTTTCCCTATAATAAACCAAAGAGCCAAAGTGTAGGATATGATGATGAATGGGGGGGGGGGACGACTTTTCTTGGATGGAAAAGAATGTCATCCTTGTTTTTAGCAAGAAAGGGAAAGCACACTTAAGGTGGGCAGAATGGGGAACTGGGTTCATGTTGTTAACAATTGGCTTTTATGGAGATCTAGCAGCATGTGGAAAGCCTTTTATGTAAGTTGCATCTCAGTGCTGAAGGCTGAGATGTATGTTTCCAAATTTACTATTCCCACTGTTCAAATTCTGAATTCCGAATTTTGAATCCTCACATTCGTAGTTTGAATGTGACCCCTTTCGTTCCGCTTTCCAGATTTAAATGCTTCTGACATGTTAATATTTCTCCATTGTTTTTCTTTTGCCAGGTTCCAGAGACAAAACTTCACAAGCTCTCAGCTTTCAAATACTAATTACCGCTGCATTTTGTCTATTAAATGTTGTCAGATCCTAAGACTCATTGCTTGTTACCTCCTCGCTACTATAAGATAATAAAGTGCCACTTCAGGTCATGCTGTAAAATATTCCAAGACCCAAAAACAAAAGCCTTTCAGCTTCGTAGTACAATTGGAACCAATCCACATACACCAAAGGATGTTGCCTTAACTTCTGTGCTGTGTAAACATGGACAGTTCTCCATACTGGGACCATCTTCAAAGGCAGACCCATGTGCAATGCATGGCAATAGTCTAACCTGGAAGCTACCAGAGCGTAAACGACTAAAGCCAGACTGTACCCAGATGACGTCAGAGCTGGGTTACCAGCTGAAGCTCGTGGAAGGCCCTACATGCCACCGAGGGCACTTGCACCCCAGAACAGGGATCAGACCAGAGACAGGAAGTTCTTTCTCAGGTCTGCTCCAAAGCTACACCTCCTCAGCACCTACGATTGGCTACTGAGCCTTCAAGTGATTCCCAGCTGTTAGTGCAACCAGAGGAGCAGGAAGTGACCACTCCTTTCATGCCAAGACCAGGAGGATGGAGTGCACGCTTTCCATGGCCAAGGGGGCTGCAATTACCACTCCCCACAATTGCAGAGGGAAATGGGTACTCTTACTCAGCCATCAACAACCAGGGAAGTTATAGTCCAAGTGCAGAGCCAAATTAAATATTACATTAATCATGCAGTCTACATAGGCTTGCTGCTTCAGGATGCAACCATATGGACGCTTGAGAATAAACACCAGTGTACAGTGGTACCTCAGGTTACATACGCTTCAGGTTACATACACTTCAGGCTACAGACACCACTAACCCAGAAATAGTACCTCGGGTTAAGAACTTTGCTTCAGGATGAGAACAGAAATCGTGCTCTGGTGGCACGGCAGCAGCAGGAGGCCCCATTAGCTAAAGTGGTGCTTCAGGTTAAGAACAGTTTCAGGTTAAGAATGGACCTCCGGAACGAATTAAGTACTTAACCCAAGGTACCACTGTATACTATAATACGTCATTCTGTGCACATAGAATTGCATTGGTTAATTGCGCATCACAGTGCTAGACTGCAACTTTAGCCTTTGGCTAACACTTTGCGAATTCTCGGCTCCCTTTGCTTGAAATCAGCACTCAGGTGGCCAAGCTCCATTCAGATGCCATTGCATAATCAGGCGCTTAGAATTTCAAGCATTGTCTTCAAGGGCACGTAGAAAATATTTTCTACAGAGAAGCAACTTTATTTATCCCCATAGGACTAGATTATGCCAGAATGAGGAGAGAACACCTGCATCTCCACTAGGACACCTGCTTATGCAATAAATGCCACTTCACTAGCACAGCCGCAGTCTGTCAACGAGGAAGGGAGGAAAAAGATGCAGACTGCTAAGAAAATTAGTCTGAAAGATCACAGCACAGGCAGCAGGGCTTTGACTCTGGCAAAGATCTCACCTGCACTCTCGTTCCTAGTGCTGGGAGGCATTGCAGTGCTTGCTATTTTAGTTTTTCTTTATTAAAAAAAACACTATTATATTTAATTGATGCTTCTTTTTGTTCCTTTTTATTGTTGTCTTTGGTCCTTTTATGGCACATTTGTTTTGTCCTGAAACTCAAGATGAATGTGCAGGTTTTATTGCCACTATGAACAATTTGGTTGTTTCATTTGGTTTAGATCCTGTTTAGTATCTTGATGCCAAATTTAAAGGACTTTGCCAGATCCTTTGGTAATATAAATTGGATTTCAGCTATGTCAAAACAGATCACATAGATTCACTTGGAGGGCATGCCTGGACCGTAGATTTTTGCACTATTTGATTCACTGTTGTACATTGCTAAGTCACAGGGAAAGGAGTAGGTTTTTGTATTTAAAAAGGCATGACTTTTCCTCCTGCTTCAGAAATACTACTACTGCTAACAACAGCAACAAATCTATGCATTTTACATGCATGCCAATATGATTTGCAAACATATAAGAGTGTCTAAAATAGTTTTTAAAACAGCGCAAAAATAACTAGATTGCTTTATTGCATTTTACTTAACTTTTGTTGTAATATTAAGCTGTTGGAACTTCTACTTTATTGAAACAGTTATTTGGCCTGCTGTGCTGAACTGTTTTGCTTTGTCTCTGTATTTTAATCTTAATGTTAATGTTTTTAATTGCCTGAAGTCTTTAAAAATAAAAAATAAAAAAATAAATCTGCTCTTGTTTGAAGTCTTGCTTCCCCCATAGTTTCAGCTTTGGATTCCAGCAGAAATCAAGAAGGGCTCAGTCTCTCTAGCTTTCAGTTTCTAGCTCTCAACTCGCACATATTCTGGCTTTCGTTTTTTCTTACTACCAGCCAGGTGAGAGTGGAGCCCATCCATTTGTCCTCAGGCACAGAGCAACTTCTTTTGTTGTTCTAATGATGGTACCTAGGTCTATTAACTCTAGGGTTGCCATATTTCAAAAAGTGAAAATCCGGACGGAAAAGTTGTTGAGCTTTTGCTTTATTTTGGGAAAGTTGTTAAGCTATTTTTGGAGGGGGGGTGGAATACAGTAATCTGAGTATGTTTGGGATATTCCGGACATATGTCAACTCATAACGAAACTTGCCAGACTAGTTCAACAATGGAATCCTCCTCTAGATTTTAACCTTTGCTGGATCCAGGATCCCAGGAATTAGAAGGGACATCATACAGACTGACCCCCGCCACCAACACACAACAATATGAAAACAGATACTAGCAGGCTCACTTGACACCCATGTTGGTGACCCCAGCATAGATATTGTAAATCAATCAATCAATCAATCAATCAATCAATCAATCCCAAACCTGTGTTTGCTGGTTCACAGTGGATCACTTGAAAGTTTCCTGGATAAATGGAGATATTACAAAGGAAAAATAACTATAAGTCAAGCACTCATCTCTTCCCATTGATCTCCAGGGGACTCAAAGCAACTTACAGGTGGCTGGATTGTGCCCCAGTTTATTTTTGAAATAATGGGTGGTTGCTCCATTACACTGAGGATTGCTATGCTTTTCTGTAAATTAATTCTGAAGGGTCAGCAGTATAATTCTCTTGTGAAATGAACTGCCGCGATAGCTGCCTAGGTATACAGCATTAAAAGTAGTCGGGGAGAATGATACTAATGCCCAGGAGAGTTCTTCATAATTAGCTGTCATTTATACAGCTACTTTCTTCAGCACATACAAAATGTACATAATTACAGTGTGCTACTAGTGGATCCATCCTAGGAAGAGTGGGGTGGGGGAATGCATCACCAAAGAAGGGGATGAAATACATCTCAGCATAGTGGGAAATACTGTGATCAGGTGACCTGCATACCTGCCAAGTCTGCAAGGCAGGTGCTAATGGTCAGTGGGCAACTTCAGAGCCCTGGCTCTTCCTTTTATAGTTATTTATCTTTAAAACAGACTTGGCCTGGATAGTCCTCCTGTCTTGGGCCAGAGCCTGTGAAGTAGGATATATATCATGTCAGCCGCCTTAGCAAGAGAAGTACTAGGCCCAGTCAACTGAATGAACCCAAATTTTATATGCATGATAAATTAATTATCTGCATCAAGCTGTGTGTATTGTTGCTTCTTTAAGCATTGTTTTCACATGTCTGGGGTGGGCTCATGAAAGCTGTGGCTCTCCAGATGTTGTTTGACTACAACGTCCATCATTCCTGATTGCTGGACATTGTTGGCTGAAGCCAACTGGAGTTGCTGCCTAACATCGTCCAGAGGGCCACAGGCTTCCCATCCTTGGCATACAGTAGGATAGAAAGAATGTGGCAAAAAGAGAAAGCCATGCTGGTTTAATTGATTTATCATTTTTGATTCCATTCCCTGTTTCCTCTTTGGTATCAAAGGCTGTTGTGTTGACCTCCCAATGTAAGAAGTAGTAGAAAACAGGTAGAAAGGCTGGGCTGAAAGGTGATAGACTATATGGGTCTGGCAGAAATGACCGGCAGAATCCGAGACCAGGGAAGAGAGATGGCGGAGGAAGATTGGAAGAAATTTAAGGGCTATCTTGGGAAATATTGTAAAATCAATGAGTGTTAAAATGATGTTGGATTAGAAATTAAGTGGTTTACAGCTGTAATGATTAAGTAAAAAGAAAAGAAAGGTTGAAAACTAAATGAAAATTAAGGGTGAGGATTTGCTGAACTTATAATTAGAATTGGAATACACAAAGGGGAGGTATGAGGAGGTCTGGGAAGTAAGGTATAAGAAAATAAGGGAATGAAATTTTACTTGTTTTTTATTGTTTTTAATTTTGTATTTTTTCATATTTGATATGTTTCCTTTTTTGTTTGTGTTTTGTTTTTATTGTTGTCTTTTTTGTAAAAAAAAATTGAAATGCTAATAAATATCTTTTAAAAAAAAGAAAGAAAGGCTGGGCTGAGCCAGGACTTTGCATTGGAATGCAAAATATGAGTATAGGAAGCTGTCTTATGCCTAGTCAGACCACTGGTCCATCTCAGTATTGTTGATGTACAGACTAGCATTTGCACCCATGCTAAGGAGGCTAGCTTAAGGGGGCAGGGCAGGGCGCACGGCACACACAGCTCCGCCCTCCATCACCTCGCTGTCACTCCCTAGCCTCTGCCGCTGGAGCTACTTGCCTCACTCTGCCCAGTGATAGGGCTGTGCTTGGCTACTGCTGCATATGCTTGCAGGGGAGCACCTAGTATGTACCTACAGTATCACCTTGGCTCTCAGAGACTGTTCTGAAATCTAGTGAGCAATCTCTACCATCAACAACTGCATCCGGCTAAGGATCCGGAATCAAGTGAATGGGGCACTCTTTTGTTGTTCTTCACTTCCATTTGTGTGTGTGTGTGTGTGTGTGTGTGTGTGTGTGTGTGTGTGTGTTATATACACCAAAGTCTAAGCAGATACCATTACCATGATAAATCACTTTTTAATCAGTAATAATTTTGCACTAAGTGCTGTGTAAATGCCCTTTGTTTCACTACTTAAACTGTCAACCGGACTAACAATGGGACTTCCAGAGCAGTGCCTGTCATCAGGAGTAGGAAGTAGGGAAGGAAGAGAGAAATCAATACAATTTTTAATTAAGGGTGCCTCATGACTAGAGCTCTTAAACAAGGAATTCTCCTTGTCAGAACATCTCGCCTTTAAACCCTGTTTCATATTCTGTCAGCTCAGAAGTTAATGGGCAAGGAAACGGAAGGGATTTACAATGGGCTCCTTTTCTGAAACAGGAAAGGATGGGCACGTGAGGGGAGATTCTAGATCAGGGGTGGTGGGGAACCTCTTCTCTGTCAGGAGCTGTGTTCTCTTGGGAGTAATCTGTCAGGGACACAACCTTGTGACCACAAGACTCCCTTTGGCCCCATCTGCACTGTGCATTCAAAGCTCTATTATACCACTTTAAACAGTTATGGCATTCCACAAAGTATCCTGAGAACTTGTTAAGAGTGCTCAGAGCTTTTAATAGACCCCATAAAGGTAAAGGGACCCCTGACCATTAGGTCCAGTCGTGACCGACTCTGGGGTTGTGGCACTCATCTCGCTTTATTAGCCAAGGGAGCCGGCGTACAGCTTCCGTGTCATGTGGCCAGCATGACTAAGCCGCTTCTGGCGATCCAGAGCAGAGCACGGAAACGCCATTTACCTTCCCGCCAAAGTGGTACCTATTTATCTACTTGCACTTTGACGTGCTTTCAAACTGCTAGGTTAGCAGGAGCAGGGACTGAGCAACGGGAGCTCACCCCGCCGTGGGGATTCGAACCAGAGTTACAATTCCCAGGATGGTTTAACAATCAGTACTTCTTCCCAGGCCATTCTGGAAATTGTAACTCTGTGAGGGGAAATAGGGGTCTCCTAGCAATTCTCAACATCTTTAACAAGTTACAAATTGTCAGGATTCTTTGGTGGAATCCATTGCTTTTAAAGTAGTATCCTTTTGCTTAAAATGTACAGGTGGAGCCTCTTTCTTTCCTCTCTCTCTCTCTCTCTTTCTTTCTTTCTTTCTTTCTTTCTTTCTTTCTTTCTTATGCCACCTTCTCTCTCTCCCCATTTCTGCTAGCCC
This sequence comes from Podarcis gaigeae, assembly GCF_964106915.1. Classification (NCBI taxonomy): domain Eukaryota; kingdom Metazoa; phylum Chordata; class Lepidosauria; order Squamata; family Lacertidae; genus Podarcis; species Podarcis gaigeae. The sequence goes on from NC_139680.1 coordinate 93,974,768, forward strand.
CCTACCTCCCAAATCCTCTTCCTACCTGCCCAATAGGCTTCTGGGGGAAGAGGGGTGTAGACCACTCTTTCGACTTTTATCTCTGTTTCCCTCCCTATCACTCTTCTCCCCCTTTGAGCTTTCCCTGATATTCGCCTTAAATTCGGCCACAAGAATGCATCTGTCAGGCGGCAGGTTCAAAACCCCTGAATGTAGAGGAAGGAATCTGGCACTCAGGCATCCCTCTCAGCTCAAGTGGGTTTATCAGACACAGCATAAAATCTGCAGATATTGATGTCCCTTGAAATTACTAGAGAGATCTCGCCCTTTAAAGGCTTTTTGAAATGATTTGATAGACTGTAAAACAGACGTTCTTGTCAGTAATATTTTACAATATAGATTTTCGTGTGTGTCGGTGGAGAAGAGGGAAAAAATGGTTCCTTATTCTTCTTGAATTATTTGTGCTATTGACTGCCTTGAGCTGTCTTGTCTTTGGGTTGTTCTGCTTCCTCCTCAGCGATTTCATCTCCCTCCTTTTTAAGGGTTTCTGAGGCTGGTTTGGTTTTTATCCTATCTAAGAGAACTTGCTGGCTTAATTCCCTCCACCCTCCCACATAGCAATCAATGAAGTCAAACAAACTGACGATTAATATGAACAAGATAGACATGTTCTCGTTCAGTAGAAAGGCGGATCTTTGAATGAGGTGCAAATGGTTTAGGATATACGCCTCAATTTAGGCCTGCAATTTGAACCCCAGGGTTTGGCAGTGGCCAGGAGTGTTTTGGCATAGCTAAGGACAGTACATAAACTACACCTGCCCCTACCAGATCTGTCCACAATGACATGCTTTAGTTTATACCTTGTTTGGACTACTGCAACACGCTTTGCATGGGGCTGCCTTTGAAGAGTGATAAGAAACTCCAGTTGCTTCAGAAAACTGCAACCAGACAATTGGCTGAAGCCAGCATGTGACTTTGCTGCCTGCCTGTCAGTTTTCAGGCATGATTCTAAGTGTTGGCTATTACAATTAAGATTAGAAATATGCTATTCTCTCATATGAACCAGCCAGTGTGTTTTAAGACCCACCAGAGAGGTTCTTCTGTCTGTCCCACTAATATCTGAAGCACCTTTGGCAAAGAACTTGAGAGATGGCATTTTTTGTTTCTTCTGTTAGGCTTTGGAACTGCTGCCTGGCCCTCTCTCTCCCTGGTGATCTTCCACAGCCATTTTTATTGAGATAGAACTTCAGCCTCATATGGTATGTTTTGAAATGCCTCATAGGAAGAAATTCATAAATGAAATCATCATCACAATCTGATTGATTGTGGCCATTCCTTTTTAAAGGAAAGCTTTTTTATTTTAAATAGTCTTATTAATGTATTTTACCTCATCTGTTCTTTTGGGGGGTTTTGTGAGGTGGTTTTTTTTGCGTTTGTATTTTATTGCAGCTAGCCACTTTGAGCAGCATGTGGTGGAAAGGCTATACATTTACCAAATAGCCAAAGACTAAATAACAACCTCACAAGGCAGCATTTTTCCACACAAAGCTTGTCGTGTTTTTCCCATGAGTAGTCACTTCTCATACTAGACATTTATTTATTGAATTGGATTTGATTTTTTAAAAAAATACTTTATTGTAACTTGTATACAGTGAGATTACACGAGCACCCCGCACTCAGCTCTCTTAGTCTTAATTCCCCTCGTTTACTGACACACACCCGCCAAACCCGAAAGTCAGTTGCCCTGTTGTTATCTTTTCATTCATCAGCCTAACAGCCCACAGATAGAAGCTGTTCTTTACCCTGTTGGTGCAACTAATCATGCTTCTATATCTTCTGCCTGAGGGCAGGAGATCAAGAAAGTGCAGGCCAGGGTGTGAATCATCCCTGAGAATTTTCCTCACTCTCCTGAGGCAACGTTCTTCCACTATTTCATCCAGCGGATTCACGGGACAGCCCATAATATCTTGTGCTGTATTCACCATCTTCTGTAGGCACTTCCTATCACTTGATGTCAAACCAGCATACCACACCATGATGCAGTATGAAAGGACACTGTCTATTGTTGACCTGTAGAAGGAGATCATCAAATGTTGATTGACATCGTTCTTCCGCAATAATCTGAGGAGATGGAGTCTCTGTTGGGCTTTCTTAATCACCTGGGTTGTATTTATTTTCCAAGTAAGGTCTTGGAATTTGCTCTGACTATGGTGTGGCTCCCAGCTAGAAGTATCAGAGCACCGTGTCTACTAAGCCAATGGGTTATAAATTTAGATTATTTTTGTAATCTAGTCAGAATTAAGTCCCACAATTATTTGGTCATGGGTTTCCAGCTGTACTCTGTAGTACAAACCATTGTGTATTGTGGGCCATGTGGCTTTTCTTTTCTTGGTAAGAGCAGTACCACAGCTAACAAGATAGCCCTGTTTCCTTTTGGGGCAGGAGATAATTTTTTATTTAATTGAAAACCAGGCGAGGTAATGCTAACTTACACACCTACAAAAATGCATAATGAATTAATAAAGCTGTGTGGCCAAATTTTGAGGGAATGTATTGCTGTGAAGGTTGACGCTTCCATGAGATTCTCAGTTTTAGCAGATGAAGCAGTAACGTTTTTTCCTTTCTTTCTTACAGACCCTCTTTCTAAAGTAATGGCGTATCCCAAACCTGTTTGTTAGCAATGGTGGATGTGGCCTCCATCTGCATGAATTATCCCCACCTCCCCACCTCACTACCAATAAGACAATGAAAAGCGGCGTTCAAGGAAGATTTTGCCTTTTGATCTCCTTTCTGATCTAATGTAATTGTCCACTGGCAGAAGCGCTGTGAGGTGCAGAATAAAGTAATGAAGCTAATCTGATTTCTCCCCCTGCAAACCCAGGATCTATGTGCCCTTTTTGTATTAGGTTCCTAATGAGATTCCCTGGCCTGCATTCCAGCAGCCAGTGCTGAGAGCGTAGGGAGGGCTTCCGCTTCTCACACAGGGGACCTGCCTCCATTTACATTCCACCCTTAATGGATGCAAACCTGCCTGCCCTTGAGTGACAAGGGACCATCCCTCTCTTCCTCCCCAAAAGAGAGCCACGGGTGGGAGAAAACATCCTGTGCTTGTGTGAACTGCAAAGCAAAACTGGACATGGCAAAGCTGAGATACCGCAGAAGGGAAATGCCATTGTCCCTGGATTCATCAGAGGGAGCAACATCACCAAGACTTCTTCCCTCAGCAGCAGAGGAAGAGTCAAGGCCTCCTCTGCTTGCTTGCCATTGGGCTCCTCCCTTTCCCACTGGTGGTTGAAGGCACCAAGGGTGAACAACAGAAATGGTCTCTGGGTTTCTATGGACTTCCTCTGCAGGAGTCTTGCACAAAATTGTAACCCACCAAGTTAACTACAGCCTTGTGATATCCTGGTCCTAGGGAGACGGCTAAAGCAATAGGTTTATTCAGCTTGTGGTGAGATATCATATGAGGCTCGACTGCTGAAGACTTGCAGCTGGCTTGATGTATCACACATTGTTCAATCCTACTCACCTATGAGTTGATTGCTACCAAAAGAAGGATGTTACTCTGTGACCCAGGAAGGCTCTTTTATGCATTTTCTTCTTGTAAAAGGAAATCTGCCCCCCTTAGGACCTTCCCAGAAATTCAACATCGGGGTTCAAAGGGGCAAGTAATGAATTTGAAGTACAGTGGGGGTTTTTTTTTGTTTGTTTCTTTGAAAAAGGCTGTATACGCACTCCCATTTGCTCGGCATCCAGTGCTCTCCCATCACTGATTTGGGAAGTAGGATGCAAATGACATTAGCCACAGTCCATATCTGGTACCTCTCCTGTTGTTTCTTATGAAATACTGCATTTTTAAGCATTTCCCTCCAAACCAGTTTCTATCCAAATTGAGATAAAGAACTGCTTTTTAAGCTGCTAATGTGTACACAGCCAAAGCCCCCGCAGAGCTGGAAAGATACAAACAAGGGCTGAAGGGAATCGTTTGGAATTGTATTTAACTAAGGTCTCCAGGAGCTATTTAACAGCCTCAGCTGTGTTCTCTGTGGACAGAGGCCTGCACCACAGAAGCACCATACATAATTCACTACAAGAGAGCCCCAGAACTAAGCAAAGAGGCTAAATTACCGATCAGTTGAAGAAAAAGTGTTCCCTTCAGGTCAAGGTTGAAATCGTTGGTAAACCAGCATGAAAGAGATCACGTCAGACTCTGTGTAGGTACCCTGGTTCTGTCTGGTCTACGTAGTTTAATTACAAATGCCTATATATCTATCTATCTCCACGTTATTTACAAGTCATATTTACTCTCCAGTGAAGCTGACTGATGTCTATGCAAGGTGGATGATGGGAAGGGCATCAATGTTTATAAAGCCACCATTGATTCTGTCACGAAAGGCCAAACAATGCCAGCCCAATAACGGCCTTGTATTCTGTTCGCGGGGCTGTCCTGTCAGAGGTGTGAGGCACCACAACTTAGCCTGAATACAAAAAACATCTCATTACTTCGCAGGACAGGCAACGCTGCTAGTTATCGGCAGCAAGTGTGTGACTTCAGGAGTACAGTTCATAGGGAGTAGATGGCATCTGGCTGTCATTAAATGGCTGATTGGGCCTTCCTGTGATTGACTGGTGATTGATTGACAGGTATTCAAGAAAGGGAAGCGATGGGCGCTATGAGTCAGCTGCACGCGGGAGCCTTTTGTTTCAATCATGCTGCATGTATTGTTTCAGTCTTATATATAGGGAGCATTTTCCGTGGGGGCTTTCCCCCAGTCTCTCCCTTTTTATTTTTTGCTCCTAGCGCATCAAGGCCTCTGTTTGAAGTACGCTGGAGGTAAGATGAGAGATGGGATGGGATTGAGAGAAATACAGTGAGGGAAAAGGAAATTAAAAAGAAGAGTTATGGCTTGAATTTAAGAGCCAGTATATATTGACTGACAAACAGCTCTCCCAGATCATGGTTCTGCGGGGGAAAGGAACGGGATGGGAGAAGGTACCCTAATACGATTATAGCCTGGAGGATTGCTAGGCCCATGACACAAATTTGCATATGCCAATCAATATGTATAGATGCCTCTGGGCAAATTAAGGGGCAATTTACCTAGCCGCTTTGTAAGCAAAAAATAACAACAGTTTTTAAAAAGTAAAGGAAAAGAACAGTAAAGCTCAAGCACAGCACAAAGACATGGGCCACCTCACCCCCCTCACCCCAAAACACCTGACTTTTCTAATTATAGCGAAGGAACAGCCAAGAGAAAAAATGGTAATCAAACCGACAGGGACACTGAAGAAAGAAAATGCTCAATGTATTAAAATATATTCTTGATTTTTATTTTATTTTATTTGTAAAGGAGGAAAGATCTGAATCTGCTAAGGACCCAATGGCTGATGTCTGTATTGTTCTGCAGTTTTATACATCAGGAGTCAATATGACTACTGCATCTTGGGGGTGGGGAAGGGGGGGGAGAGAATTAAAAAAAAATAAAAAGATGGTCTCCAAGCAGTTTATGAAGTGATAGATCATATATAAATAGGTTGTTTGCTCTCAGTACAGATGCCATCATTGCTAACTACTTTCAGGCTCTTTGAGAGCTAAATAATTTCGTAATGCATCATTGAACATTTAGTTGCTTGGATAGCAGATGGTTTCAGGGGTCCATCTGCTCACAGCAATGTTCTCAACAAGCCCCCTTCACCTTCACCAAAAGGTTCGAAAACGTCGGAATATTCATTCTTCACCACAGGTGCCTTTTTTTTTTGGAGACTGCCATGTGCACAGAGCTGGTAGCGGACTTTTATTCAGGAAAAGGTAGCTAGATCCAGTGCATTTAGTATGTATTGACTCAAAACATGCACACACACACACGGTTTGCAATGCGTTATATTATCTGTTTGAGAGAAGGGGGGAGCAATGTGAAGTGGGCTTAGGATTAGGGTGTTAAGGCTGAAGATGGAAGTAAATGTTACAGAGAAACAGGAGTGCTGTTGAAACAGCCTCCTTGCCTCTACATCTCCCTGTAATCTATAGGACAAAGGTAGGGAACTGTAACACCCCCCCCCCAATGTTACTGGATTACAATTCCCACTATCCTTAACCATTGGTCATTCTGGCTGAGAGTACAGGAAGCTGTGTCAGACTAGCTCAGTACTGTTTCCATCAATTCAGCTCACCAGGCTGACCCCCATTTGACCCCCAGTTCATTTTGGCCAAGCAGCACTCACCTGCCCTGTGCCTAACATCATATAAGACATCAGATGAATGGCAAGTAAAGACCTGGTTTAGCTGAATAGGCCTTACACACACTTCAGATCAGCAGGTCGGCATTTCCTGCTAAGCTCTCTGCAGGACCAAACTATTAGAAGCTCCTTGCAAAGCACAAGATCTGACCATCAGCTGATGGCCTGGTCTTGTGCAGCATTTTCTAGGTTGCTCCTTTGTCCTCTTGGTCTGTTTTCAATCCATGTGGGCAAAAAAAGAGAGAGTTTCATGATGTCGTTGTGATATTAGGTGATTTGAGCTGCTCACCTGTCATGGACTGGCTGGATGCAGAGAGGTGGTGTGAGGCCCCAGTTGGGGGACCCCCAAGGAAAGAAGTCCCAGAGCTAGGAGATTGGCAGTGGAGTGATGATGAGCGGTCATAAGTAGAAGGCAGAGAAGACTGGGAGGAGGTGGTGCCGGAAGCTGAAGAGGTAACAGGGTTTAATGAGCAGGAAGAGGCTGTGACAGAGAGCAGTCCAGAATCAGTGGCAGAAGCCAGAGGGGGGGGGGGCAAGAGACAGAGATGAGGCAGGCTGCTGAAGTAACCAGAGAGTCCCCCCCTTCTTCCATGATCAGCTCCCCTTCTCCCTGGTCTCCCAGAACATGAAGAGGAAAGAAGAGGGCAGAGCAAAGAGAGATAAGACAAATGAGCCTCAGGTTGCTGGGGAAGGACCTAAGGGAGGATGAGCCATAGAGAACAGTGGAAGGTGCACACCATCAGTCCTTGCAAGTGCCTCATTGGGGCAAGACAAATTGGGAAGAGTTGCTGTGATCACTAGGCCTGAGCTGTTTTGTACTGCAGACCCAACTCCCACCTTGACATCACCATTCAGATTTGGTCCACAGCAGGTGGGGGAGATAACGGTCTGGCCCTCTTGCCAGATCCAGTCCCCCACCCCACCCCCGGTATGTCTTGACTAACAAGGGCTCTGCACTGTTTGAGACAGAGGTTACTCTCTCAGCCTTACCTAGAGATGCCAAGGTTGAACCTTTTGGCCACAAAACAAATGTTCTGCCACTGAGCTAAGCCCCTTCCCCATCTTCCTGGGGATGATGAGAGTTCAAGTCCAACAACCTGAAGTGTCACAGGTTCACCGCACCTGCTATAGGACCACTTCCTCCACTTCCTGTCATCAGCATGAAACTTTATCTAGCAGCCACTGTTGAAGTGAAGCATCCACATGGGGAGTTGATAATTCTGTATGAACCAGCTACACAGAGAAGTTGGTGTTTCCCAAGAATCTGCTACCCTTTCCCTTGCAGTTGCAGACACACAGTTACTTAGTGCAAGGGGCAGCTTACCACAGGGCCAAAGGTCGCACATGCTGAAATTATAAGCAGCCACTGCCACACAAGCACTTTGCCATATGAAACTGCCAATTAACGTGTTTCCAGAGGGAGAACCATGTTGCTCCAAAAACAACAGTGGATGAAGTGAACCGTGGCCCAAGAAAGCTCATGCCACAATGTTTGTTAGCCTTCAAGGTGGCACAAGACTCTTAGTAGCTGCTGCTTTTACCAATTAATAAATGAAGCAACCAGAAAGAACTACAGAAATAGGAGCACAGCCAACGATTGGAGCGGCTGAATGGAAGCGATTAAGACATAGAGTGGCCACACCAATTATTTACTCTGAAGTGAGTGAAACATAGAACTCTATAAACACATTTACACTATTGACTGATGGAAGATATGTCACTATACCAGCCATTTGTCAGCCTGCTAATATCAAGGCATTGGCGTTGCTCTACCTCACAGCAAAGCAGGGGGAACTCCGCAGAAGGTGACTGTTCTCCCACTCTGGCAGAAATGCTGATTATGCACTCAAGAAAGGACAGAGCAGTCACATCTTTTATTATAGGTCTTTGTTTTCCTCTGCAGGAGCTATACACAGAGTGGTTCCAGACATCATTCTGAGCAGGTAAATGAGTCGCTTGTGGCTCCAGTTTTCATGCTTAAGGGGGAAGCTATACAGAAATCCCATTGATTCCATACCTTATCATCTATACCTCTCTGGAGGTTTTATTGTTTCCTCATTTGGATGTAGACAGGACTATGTGCTAAAGTTGCCCATCAGCACTTTGACAGCAGACTGGGCAGGCATACAGGAAACCCAGTCATCCTATTTATTTCCAAGCGCTTTTCAGCACTTACCAAGTGCACATGCAGAGTGGCCAGATGCAACAGAGAATGGGGCACCAGCCTATTTACTAGAGGAATTTTGGCAGGTGCCATGTGAAAACTGAAGAAATGAAAGCCACCATCTTCTTTTATTTATTTATTTTATAAAAAATGTATATACTGGGACGCAGGTGGTTAAACCACAGAGCCTAGGGCTTGCCGATCAGAAGGTCGGCGGTTCAAATCCCTGTGACGGGGTGAGCTCCCATGAGCTCCCTGCTCCTGCCAACCTAGCAGTTCGAAAGCACGAAGTGCAAGTAGATAATTAAGTACCGCTCTGGCGGGAAGGTAAACGGCAGTTCTGTGTGATGCTCTGGTTCGCCAGAAGCGGCTTAGTCATGCTGGCCACATGACCCGGAAGCTGTACGCCGGCTCCCTTGGCCAATAAAGCGAGATGAGCGCCGCAACCCCAGAGTCATCCGCGACTGGACCTAACGGTCAGGGGTCCCTTTACCTTTACCTTTAAAAATTTATATACTACTTGATTGCAAAAAACAAAAACAAAACCCACCTCTAGGTAACTTACAAAAGAATAAAACTATAAAATTATTGGTTTTTTGAATGTAAAACATTCAAAAAAATTAAAATCCATGATAAACAAAAACCTTAAAAGAAACGTCAACATTCTCAATATCTGGGTAGTCTTGTCTAAACCAGCATGTTTTTAGCAGGTGCTGAAAAGAATACAAGTGAAGGCAGCTGCCTGGTATCAATTGGCAAGGAGTTCCACAGTGTAATTGTGGCCATACTAAAATATTGACTTCTTACAAATGCCAAAGAAGTATTATGGGGTACCTGTAATAATGCCAGCTCTGGTGATTGAAGCAGTTGAGTGGGCATATGCATTATGAGCGAAGGCAATCACTTCTGCCTCTGGTCACATTATGGCAGCCTTCACTGACCTGGTGCCCTTCATGTGTTTTGGACTACAATTCCCATCAGGTTAACAAAAGCTTACCTATGGGCACGTGCATGTTATTGCTGTCTACTGACTCAGTTTTTGATACTGTCAGGATAAGCACATGTCAATACATTTAAAAAGACAAAAGAAGAGGAGCCCTCCCTGATTTTTAAAAATGTTTTATCTGCCCGTCCTCATCTATTTTTATGAGCTCATTCTTCATTGTGTGTGGCAGCTACTAAATGCGATGCTGAATGAGGTTCTACAGCTGCTTAGGGAATAAGCACCCCCCCCTCCCCATATAAGTATATAGTTGCATTTTCCCCCTTTCATTTTAACACATACTATAAATCATGGCTGCAAACAGCACCTACAGTAAAATATTGTCATGTAAAATCATTCCGGCGGAAGGTTTTATTTGCATTGTACTCAAGAGTTAATGTGTCAATAAAAGGCTATGATTTCACCTGAACCACTCCAAATAGATGGATCTGGTTTTACAAGCTGTGTATCTAGTCCCTGCCAATTTGCATCCAGACAGGTAGTCACAATCCACTAGGAAGTTCTCTTGCACAGGACCAGTTGCAATGAACGAGAGCAGTTGTGCAACCTGTCTTCTCTTTTGCTCCCCTGACATCATGCAAATCCAGGGATGTGATGAGGCACTCTAAAACCTCCAATGGAGGCTGCACTCTGACTTTATGCAAATCCAGGATAGTGATGCTGGGAAAGTAGCCCATCTAGGAGAAGTAAACTCCTATCCTAAACCTCCTCTGCCTTGAAGGATGTCCTCAGAAGAAAAGGCTAAGGAGTAAACTCTATATAAATCTGAAGTGAAGTCCCTAAGATGGGCACCTTATACACCTGCTTCCAACAACTCCTGCAGCCAGTAAAGGTAAAGGTAAAGGGACCCCTGACCATTAGGTCCAGTTGTGACCGACTCTGGGGTTGCGGTGTTCATCTCGCTTTATTGGCCGAGGGAGCCGGCATACAGCTTCTGGGTCATGTGGCCAGCATGACTAAGCCGCTTCTGGCGAACCAGAGCAGCACACGGAAACGCCGTTTACCTTCCCGTCGGAGTGGTACCTATTTATCTACTTGCACTTTGAGGTGCTTTCGAACTGCTAGGTTGGCAGGAGCAGGGACCGAGCAATGGGAGCTCACCCCATCATGGGTATTCAAACCGCCGACCTTCTGATCAGCAAGTCCAAGGCTCTGTGGTTTAACCCACAGCGCCACCAGTGTCCCTGCAGCCAAGCTGGTGCCAAATGTATTGCTCTGCTTTCCTTTGAACCACGCCAGCGAAGCTGGGAGGGGGTCTTGTCATCTGGGCAGCCCAGGACCTCTGCCCAGGTTGCACCCTGGGGAGGACACTTTGGTGCTGCTAACACAGCAGTTCAACTTCACCTAAGGAAGTGCACTCCATTGTCTCTCGAGATGGACAATGCCAGCAACAATGCTGCGCTACAAATCCTCCAATAGGGGCTGTGCAATGACTGACTTGTGCAAATATAGAGATCTAATTTATTATTATTGATTATTATTTTTATTGCTAGGGAGGGTAAACATTTTTTTGTGATTTAGTATGAGCCATGTTTTGAAAGAAAAAATCTCTAGGCTTTAGAGCACTGATGTTGTTTTGGAGTGAGCACTGCCTTGTTTTTGTTCCTACTTGCTGCATAGCCCCTCCATCTGTATATTGGTAATAGACTGTTAAAAGAACCATAAGTCTTCAGCTTCTTTCATACAAAAAAGGAAACCAAACCTGCACAAGATTTGATTCCTAGATTTGTAGAGTTGGAAAGGACCGCTAGGGCCATCTAGTCAATTCCATGCAATGCATGCATTTTTTTGCCCAACCTAGGGCTTGAACATATGACCCTGAGATTAAAAGTATCGTGCTCTACTGACTAAACTACCGACTGACATATTGCTTGGGATTTCCCATTACTTGAAGATGCTGGAAACTTGGAACAGCCCCAGCCTGAAATGCCAGAGAGCTGCTGTCCGTCAGTGAAGACAATACTGAGATAGATGGACCAACGATCTGACTCGATACAATGCAGCTTCCTATTGTTGTTCCTTTACATCCTCCCCTCATTCTTTGCTTCTAGAGCCAGGGCCGGTTGGTGTCCCCTTAATGTCCCAGTTGGCTGCCAGGGGCTGCCAGTTGAAGACCCTTACTTTATTGAGGCTGCACTCCTGAACCAACTTACCTGGGAGTAAGCCTCTTGAACTGAATAGGACTTCCGTCTAAGCAGATATACTTATGATGGTGGCGGGAGCCATTATAACAATCAAACCTTTTACCCAAGTTGCTCAGAAGTCATTTCTGTTTATGCTCATCGTGCTTCAAACTGTGGTTTGGCTTGCTTGAGAGTTTAATGCAAAGCACAAATCCACAACTGGCAATGGCCCCCGAGCCTGAAAAGAAGAAGAAAACAGCTAACAAGCATGACAAATTCTATAAAGAAGTTAGACATCAGTGAGATGGTGAAACACTGACATTCCACATCTACTGCCCAAATTTTTGAGGCAGTGCTCAAGCTGGGAAATCACCACTGGCAAGAGCAGTTGCCATTTTGAATTGTATTTCTTCTCACACAATAGCCCTGCATGAAAGATAATCAAGATTTTAATCTGTGTTTACAAATGCAAGCAGACAGATCTCAAAAATGGAAATCAGGCAAACTCTGTCATATTGTTTATTGCATCACCTGGTAAATGAATTCTTGTCTGATAAATGAAGCTGCCCCATGTGGACTTCTTTTTAATTAAAAAAAAAATTAAAGTACAGAAGTTTGCTCTTTTTCTGCATTTAGAACACAGTCTACAGATTAGCAATTGGGGAGACAAGTACAAATCTTTGGTCAGCTGTAAATCTTTGCTCAGGCGTTCCCCAGCCTTTAACTAGTTCTTCAGTACCTTCAGTTGGTGGTGTCTGCTAATATTTATTGAAAAATTTCCTGGAAGATGTTATTATTACATTGTTGCTGTCTCGATCGCTCTTAACCACTTTGGTTTTCACTGAATGAAAGCAGCATGTAATTATTGTAATAAATAAACAAAGCCAACTGCAAAGTCACAAATCATTCATAATGTGTCTGCCTGACCTACTTCACAGGGCTGCTGTGAAGATAAAAGAGGAAAACTCTATGCACAGTGCCCCTAGCTCCTAGAAAGAAAGTTTAACCCAATGGATCTTGAGTGCGCCCCAGCTTGTTGGTTGGATTCAATACAAACAGGGAGCTCTGTGCCAGTCTTGGCATGCTTAAGGCAGATCTCAAGATTTGCCTCTTTTCTCTTGTGCACTGGGCGATCCTTTGTAGGTGTTCTTGTCCAGGGGTCAGCAAACTTTTTCAGCAGGGGGGCGGTCCACTGTCCCTCAGACCTTGTGGGGGGCTGGACTATATTTTGGGGAGGGGAGAATGAATGAATTCCTATGCCCCACAAATAGCCCAGAGATGCATTTTAAATAAAAGCACACATTCTACACATGTAAAAATACCAGGCAGACCCCACAAATAACCCAGAGGTGCATTTTAAACAAAAGGACACATTCTACTCATGTAAAAACATGCTGAATACTGGACCGTCCATGGGCCCGATTTAGAAGGCAATTGGGCCGGATCCAGCCCCCGGGTCTTAGCTTGCCTACCCATGTTCTTGTCTGTGCTGTCATAGAGAGATCTTCATTTGCAAGGGATTTCCCATTCATGCACACATTCTTTTTATGCACAGATCTCTTTACCACAGGGAACTCAGAGTCGGATTTTAGGACAGCGCGACCACTTCTGCCACACTGGGTGCTGAGCCTGGGAGACATCACAACTATTATGTAGTGAACTGAGAAGAACAGAAGGCTAGGTGTGGGGCACCCCAAGTCCCGGGAATTTGGGTAGCTTTTGTTTTTTGCTTTTACAGAAGAACCTTGGGCATTATGGGGCAGCAGGAAGCACATTGTCTCCTACTTCCCATTTCATAGAACCATCAAATTGCAGAGTTGGAATGGACTGGTCCAACTTCTTGCAATGCCGCTGCCCCATAGGGGGACCGAACCTGTAACCTTGATGTTATCAGCACCACAAGCTAACCCAACTGAGCTATCCAGGGTAGATTTTGCACAGTTCTTTGTCGTTGCTGAAGTGAAACCTCCACATCTTCCCCCCCCCCCCCCGTCATATGCAATAAGGTGGGAAGGCGGACTGCACATCTGAGCACAGAAAGCAGTAAGTTTCGCTTGAACTTTTCAATACGAGCCTAAAAGCAGCCTTACAGAAAGTCAAGCTATTTGCCGACCCAGCCCAGCATTGACCAGCAGCAAGACTCCAGGGTCTGTGGCAGAGGCCTTTCGCATCACCTACTGCCTGGTGCTTTTTTAAAGGAGATGCCATGGACTGAACATAGGACCCACAAAGCATGTCCTCTATCCCTAAACGACGGTCCTTTCCATAGAACAGGAAGCAGAAAGTATTTGTGCTTCTTTTCCCAACATCTCCATCGGGCCAAAAGCTGCTGCTTGAGTATCTGCATCACTGTGCAGAGAGGGCAGTGCATAAATCTTAATGTTGCATTCGGTTCTGATTAGTTCCCCCCCCCCCCACTTTCACGGCATGCTCCTTGGAAAAGGTAGTTCACCTCTAGAAGGCATCATGCTGCTTGTTTAACAGTTCAACAGCATTTGCAACCTTATCACCTCAATCTTTCAACTATGATGCTTTATTTCCTCGATGGTCTGCTACTCTCCACCCCCCTCACCCCCCCTGCACACCTTTCATAGTTAAGTAAATTACCACTCAAGGGTCATATAAAAGTCAGCTGGATTACATAATTTAAAAGAGCATGTTCCAATTGCTTTAAAAAAAAATATTTTATTTTTAGCAAGCCCCAAATAATCCTGATCTTGGATTTGCCACCCGGACACCCTTCTGAATTATTTCAAGTGCTCTGCGTTCTCTTCAAAAAACCAGCATGGGTTCCCCGCACCCATATCAGCTCCAATTTAATGAAGTTGTTAAAGTAGCAAGACTGACAGGTTAATTATCCTTTATAAAGGGGGGACAAATTGAACTGTGTCTTTCCATCATTTTTTGATATATCAAGACGCTCCTGAGGTGCTCAGATGCCACTCTGGCGAATAGAACAACTAATCCACTCTGCTATTCTTTCTTGACCCTGGTTGCCCCAACGGGGCCTTGCGGTATATTGCAGTGGCTTTTTGTTTTGTTTTGTTTTGTTTCACATTCAACACATTCAACTTTATTATGAATTCAGAAGGATTTTTCCCCCCTTCCTCCATATGTTAGCTGACAGCTCCCCTGAAATAACTGATGGCTAAATTTAAACTCTGATGAAAATTAACCCAAGTGTTAAATGCAAACGGGGAGCCGGTTGGAAAGAAAAGAGTTATCATAGTAAATGCCAAACAGTGGAAAATGTGTGTAAATTAATGGAGCCACACTGGTGACAAGCTGTCAGGCAGTTTGATGGCTCTCGACAGTGCTTTAGTCCCACTGAAGTTGGCCAGAGGGCAGCACGGACAAGTCCTGCTTTTCAAAAAGACCGCGGGATGCTTGACAGTAACGCTAACTAGACTGTCTAAAGTTCATGGTCAAATGAGAGGCCTCTTTAAAAGCAAAAAAGAAAAAAGAAAAAGAGAGAGAGCAAAAAAGCTGTGTGCTAAACAGGACCCGTCTGCTTCTGTGATCTGAATGAGATATCAAGCAATGCTTTGGTGTAGCAGTGGTCACCAAAGAGGGTAAAAATAATGAAGAATATATGCAGCCTCCAATTTAGTGGGAAGCAGCACTGGAATTTAATCGCCAAGACAATTTTATCAGGTTATACTGCCCAGATATGCTACCCCTGAAAATATGTATTAAGAAATGTTATAATTTGCCAAGCTTTATCCCTAAAAGAAATGGTTTGGCTTCAAATGTTGCATTCCAGTGGGCTTTTCAATCAAGTAAAAATATTTGTGCCTGTCCATAAGCAATATTCTAAGTATGTTAGGTACAATATCATATGCTGACATTAAGATAAGGGTCAGCAGCCAACAGAGGACTGCTTGATTTCTTTTGGACATTGTCAAAATAGATCTGGGATCCCCAATGTTCACCAAAGTCCAGGCGTTCACATTTGCACATGGATTAGTTTGCATGTTTTGGGGCTGGGCCATATATTACAGGAGCTTAATGCTTAATAAATATTGTCATATTATTAATTAAGCCACAGCTCAGCTGGGGCAACTGTGTTAACATGGACAGATTGCTATTTCTGAGCTGAAGTTTCTTAGCTGTAACGTAGAAACGATGAGAATGTGTGACACACAGTCAATTGTATCAATGACATAAGGATTATGGAAAGCCCCCTCCCTGTACAGTACAATGGAAACGATCTCCTTTTGAAATCCGCTCTCAAAGGCAGCTGTAAAAGAACACTCTCTGAAGCCCTGTAGAAGAGCTGTGATTATTTTTATGGAAATGGAACAAAACAAAGCAAAAAGTCCAGCCATGGTGTTGGATCACACCCACGTATTCTACAGACATGTCAGAAAAATGTAGATGAATTTGTAGTCTGATGTCTGAGGGCAGAACTTCATAGAAGTACTAGTAAGTTGGCCTTATTTAAATACATAGTGTGATATCCAAGTAGACCAAGTAAAATCAATGGACTTTGGGCTAATTGTCCATTAATTTCAGTGGGTCTACTCCAAGCTTGACTAAGCTGGCGGTTCCCTCATTGCGAGAAGCAAAGCTACAGGGAACCAGGCAGAGGGCCTTCTCGGTAGTGGCGCCCGCCCTGTGGAACGCCCTTCCGGCAGATGTCAAAGTGATAAACAACTACCTGACATTCAGAAGACATCTTGAGGCAGCCCTGTTCAGGGAAGTTTTTAACTTGTGATATTTTACTGTATTTTTGGTTTCTATGGAAGCCGCCCAGAGTGGCTGGGGAGGCCCAGCCAGATGGGCGGGGTATAAATAATAAATTATTATTATTATTATTATTATTATTATTATTATTAATAATAATAATAATAATAATAACATTGGCTATCATCCCTAGATTAAACTCTGAGGTTGGGTGTCTGAGTAGTCCTGCGTTCCACATTGAATTTGAATGCAAGGCCCTTTAAAATACAGCTGTCTGGAAGGTTTTCCTCCACACACCCTGTTGGAGTGCACAGTAGAGTACTTTTCCGTGGACTGTGCCTTTCCAAAATTATGATTCTTCGGAAAGGCCTTGCACTGCCTTTCTGAGCCCACACACAGAAAAGATCCTTCTTTGTTTACAGTGTAGATACATTAACACTAAATTCGTACAGCAGATATGTGAAAGGAATACCCACATGATAGTTTGCGAGCTACATGATAAATAAACGTACCACCTAAACTGTAACAGTGCAATTTATCACATGTCTGCAGCCAGAACACCTGCTTAATAAGACATCTCCCCTTGTGCTCACTCTATCATTTGTAATTCTTGTGCAGAAAGAAAGAAAGAAAGAAAGAAAGAAAGAAAGAAAGAAAGAAAGAAAAGAAAGATTGCTTTTCTTCATAAATGTTGAATTTCCAAATAAATTACATTTCTGCAAAATCTAAGATTGGCATTCTCCCTCCCCTCTACACAAACTGCTTTTCTTGAGGATACTTTATATTGTCCTTTAAATGCCCCCATATGTTCAAGATCATTTTGCGTGATTATATAAGGAAATCACTTAGCTTGAGAAAACCTGGATCCAACATCTAGGTGTTCCTCTGCATAGGAAGATATAAAAAAATCACAAAACTGTTGATTAATGCAGCAACATAGCTGGCAAAGCCTGGCTTAGTTTTCATTGCAGGGGGAGGTGTCCTCCCTTAGGATTTCTTTCTTTCTTTCTTTCTTTCTTTCTTTCTTTCTTTCTTTCTTTCTTTCTTTCTTTCTCTCTCTCTCTCTCTCTCTCTCTCTCTCTCTCTCTCTTTCTTTCTTTCTTTCTTGTTTCTTTGTTTGTTTGTTCTGCAAACCTAGGGGTTTCCCCAAGCCTACTGATACCTCTTTCTGGTCTGTAAATGTCCAATTGTGGTTATGTCAGGACTGGCACTCGGAGAAGTAAGGTTACTAGCAGCCCTTATCATGAGAGCTGTACTGCATCTATATATCTTGACCGTCTTGGCTAGATCAATGGAGCTCTCTTAGATGAACTTTTTTGTTTAATTCTATTGCCAACATTCGGCAACAAACTTTTCAGGCCAAGAGCATGCCTTACCTGATAAAGTATATTTGGATTAGGATTGGTTCTGTAGCACAGCATTTGCCAACCTGGTACCCTAAAACTACATCATTCCTGGCCACTCCTGGCCATTGGACATGCCAGTCTGGGCTGATGGCTGTAGCAGTCCAAAACACCTGGAGGGCACCAGGTTGAGGAAGGCTGCTGTAGCAGATGCTGCAGAAAGCAAAGGGCTCTACTCCATTAACTCTTATTCGGAGTAGACCCACTGAAATTAATGAACCTAGGTTAGTCATGGAAATAAATTTCAATAGGTTTACTGGGAGGGAACATTAGTTCAATATAACTCAAAGATTAGGTTTGGTAGATCAATTACCTTAGTTCTCACCATGAACTTGTTTGAAGCGGCAGATTCTAGAAGGACCACACTCTTGTCTCCAACTACCATCTTCCACATTTGAAGAGGAGGAGGGAAATCTTCCTTAAAGAGCAGGAGGCGTCTAGTTGACATTTTGCTTTAATATATTGTTTACCTGCACTGTGCCTTTCTATCCTGGCATCCTCAGGTATTCTTGTATCAACAGATTAGTGTATAACAGGGAACGGGGCAAGGTCGCACTTGCTGAAGAGCAAAGAACAAAGAGGGGGGGGGGAAACAGCAAATAGCAAAGCGTTGTTTACCCTTCCTTACGATTTAGGAACTGGGGCAAGGTTTGGAGCAAAGAGAAATGTGAAGGGCGTTAGGAGTACTAATGTGTGGATAGTCCTTTCAACTTCTTTTGGATGGCACATTTCCTCTTTTGGGGAGATGTATCAATGATCACCCTGTTGGATTCATGTGGCCCACCCTGCCCTATGGCTGCTATTGGTTTTATTTTCCATGAGATCCTTGATCACGAGTGTCATGTACCACATGTAGTTTTTGCTTTATGAGCAACATATGCACTGAAAACACATCAACTCAAATATTTTATTTAAGGGAATTGTAATGGTAAATACACAGGGTGCCCTCTTGGGTATGCTTCATGGAAATGTAAGTTCTAAAACATTTTAATTAAATAAATAACGCTCAGCCCCTAGCTCAGAAAACTATTTGTAGAATCGGGTTAAAAAGTGGAAGGCTACATACAAGTTCAGACCAAAATAAGTCTCCTGTATTTTTATTGGCAACCTTCTTACGTAATTCTGACTTTCAAATGCTCACAGAGTGCCTTGTGTTGATTCCCCATCTCTTGCCTCTCCTCGTTCAGGCCTCATCCTCTCCTTGTTCTTTGCATTGCAGTTTTCACACAGAATGTCTCGTTTGGTTAAATAAGTAGGGTGTGTGTGTGATCTTTCTGCTTTCATTGGGGTCAGGATCAGGCCTGTAGCAAATGCTGTGGAGAGCAAAGGTCAGGCTTGGTAAACTAATGACCTCCCCAGGAGCCACTGTCAGCTCCTCTCCACTTCTAAATATGTAGCAAATGGCTCTGTTCAAAGGGCAATCACTGAGAGCATGTTGTGTTCTCTAGTTTGGCAGACATTTGCTATTCATATTTTAGAAAATAGATGGGCCTCAGAGCCCAGTTAGATCAAGTGCGTGGCATCTATGACCTTAACTCTGTGGCACTACGGCATAAGGCACCTCAAAGGAATACGACAGAACTTTGCCCAGCTATCTTTGGTTGCCTGTTGATAGAAAGCCAAGTGTTCATTGGCTATTGGACACACATATATACAAAAGCAGGTCCCTACTGTGTAAATGCAAGGATGCAAGAAACTGTCTCATATTCATTTTGTCTAACAAGACCAGTACTGTTTACTCTTACTTCCAGGGCTCTCCAAAATCTGAGGAGCTCATTGCTCCCCTGCACCCCTAAAAATGGCTTACAAATGACTTGCAGTCAGGTGGTTCAACTCCCCACTTGGCGCCACCCAATTTTAGGCAACTCCTTCCTCCCACTGTAGCTCCCCATGGCACATCCCAAGCCTTTCATGAGGGTCATCTAATTCTCAGGAGATGCTTTCAAGGCAACCAGGAGATAAAGCATGGTGGTGGAGGAGGAGGAAAGTCTTACTGCATGAATAGACTTCTGTTCATTGGGCAAGTGGGTTAAATACTAGTATTTATAGCAGGGGTATGGAACTTGCAACCTCCAGATGTTCATTCATTCAACACTTTTGTACCCCACTATTCACCAAAAAAAATGTGGCTTAAAAATAGTACTGATAAAACAACCCCTGCCCTCAGACTTACAGTCTAGGGCTGGATCTAGACACATCAAAGAAGTGTTTCAGTTAAACTTGTTGTAAACTCATACAGGGAAATCCAGTTGGGAAAGACAAGACTCCACAGCGCCATATGGTGGCACAGTGTTATATTGCATATACAATGCATATAAACCTTTTTCTTTACCAATCTAGCTGAGTCCTAGAAGACTTAAAACAAAAGGAAAATGGAGGAGTGGGGAAGCAAGCTCAGGCACTAGATTTTAGTTGCAAAATTCTTGTAATGATCGGCTGGATTAGAATGATTTGGAGAGGAGTCAAAAGATACTGCCTAATAATAATAATAATAATAATAATTATTATTATTATTATTATTATTATTATTATTATTATTATTATTATTATTTCAGCCTTTCAGCAGAGTCAATGGAGAAGCCATGCAGTGCCGTCTCCCTCTCTGGAATAGCCTGTGCTAGATGGCTGCTGAGGGAGGAGTCAGATATTCTTGGGCCCCAACTCCCTTCAGCCACAGGCCAACAGTCAGAGATGATGGAAACCGGGGTCCATCAATATCCTCTGTAAAGTAGGGTATGAGAAGTCTTCTCTAACAGGTCGTTGAACATCTGTAAAGTAAGGAGACCTGGTCACTTTAGTGTGGGCCTAAGTGCTGCCCTTGTTATGTTGAAACGGACTTGAGCTGCACTTTTAGATAGCTGCAGCAGAATATATCCTCAGACTTCATTCCTTGTAAAACCTCTTTTATAGTTTCCTTGACAGGAAGCTTCACAAGGCTGATGCCATGCACAATCCTCTTTTCAGCTTTGCAGCTATGGAAGTTCATGGTACGCCTTCCAGATGATACCTGACATACAAAGAAATAGCACACAGGTCACACCTGTAATTAGATCCATGTACTAAAATGAATTGCAGCATGGCTGGTTCTGACTGGTGATGGCGAGACATTTATCCCTTCACATGTTAGTTTTCTCTGGGTATATGGAGATCTGTAGCTGAGCTTTGCCTCTGCAAACCACAGAAAAAAGCTGTGTGTGTGTGTATGAGCTCTCTCTCTCTATATATATATAATTAGCAAAGGTAACCTTTAAAAAAGCATCTTATATATAAAAAATGAACAGTCCTTTTATGTTTCTTGAAAAGCAGCATCTTTATAAAAAGGGGGATAGCCATTCAATGTACTTGAGCTAACAGACAGCTAAGTTGTGCTGGATGCGTCTTTATTGATTGTGACTAGCACTGGCTGCGTCAAATAAACTGCATTTCAGAACCGTATGCATTTTTAAACAAGTTCCTGACTATAAATTCTTCGTCAGGTTATGAACCTGAAAAGCCCAGGAATCCGAAAGACGCCGTTCTTTCCCCCCTTCTTGCAATATGCCGTATCAGTCTGCCCAGATAACTGACACTACAACTTCCTCCGAACAGCTACCGCTCGCCTTCCTTCCCCCATCTTCTCCCCTTCCTTGCCATCTGTTCCTGCTGCTCAAGCAGCCTCCCTCCTCTCTTCTCACCAGGGCCTGTCTAAGCAAAAGGGTATTAGAGCCTCTGATGAGGTAGGCCTCAGGCCTCTCCATCACTCCTAGCCACAAGGAAAGCACCAGCTGTCTGGCCTCATTTGCATTTTCTCTCCAAAATAATGAAATTAGCCATGAGTATCCTGAGGTGATGCAAGACGCAAATTTAGGCTGGATGTGTCAGCATGTGATGGGAAGGGAGGGGAAGGGGAAGGTCACTGAGGCGTTTGGAAGCTGCCCGTGGTATTAAGCATCTAAGGTAGCATACATAGGATTTCTGTACTGTGAGGAGTGAGATGCAAGAACCTTTTAACTGCCGAGAAGTTTAACAGCAGTGTAAACGCACGCTAGTGGAAAAACAAGGAACTTTTACAGGTCCGCACAAAGACAATGCTATTGGAAGTCAGGTTTGGGTGGTTGTTTTGTGAAACCCGAAGCCCATGGCAATCGAAAAGACAGAATGCATGAGCTCTTTGACTACCAGTAGGTAATACTCAAGCACCAGCTGATAACCCCAGTCTCATAATTCTACACAGCAATTTACCATAATTTGTAGGTGACCAACTGCTACATTAGTCTCTAATGAGGTTTCCTAGCCAGATTCCAGTATCTCCCTCCTGTGGTACATAATGTTCACCATTTTTACTCCTAGTCAAGGGAGAAGACATTAACGAATTTGTTATGCAGCAACACAGATCTCCGATTGCTGTGCTGTATATTTTATTTCCTCGGTGTGGAGGGATAAACACATGCTTCGCTTTCTCTTTCTGCTGATAAATTTGTATGGTTTATGTCTCATAAATCCAAATTTTCCACCGCAAACTATTTTAACCTGAAATAACAGCTGGGTGTTTTTCCTCCCTTTGCTTTTGTGGTGGCACTCTGCAAACCGCTTCAGCTAAGAGACTTGGGGCAGCATCCAACTGGAGATGTTCTACGCAAGGACCACTGAAAGAAATGGGAGCTTTACAGGAGTACAGTGGTACCTCGGGTTAAGTACTTAATTCGTTTTGGAGGTCCGTTCTTAACCTGAAACTGTTCTTAACCTGAAGCACCACTTTAGCTAATGGGGACTCCTGCTGCTGCTGCACCGCCGGAGCACGATTTCTGTTCCATCCTGGAGCACAGTTCTTAACCTAAGGTGCTATTTCTGGGTTAGCGGAGTCTGTAACCTGAAGCGTATGTAACCTGAAGCGTATGTAACCCGATATACCACTGTACAATTAATGCACAGGAGCCGTTACTCCTTTCCTACATATGGAAAGGGCATTTTCAGTTGTATCTCTCCATCTGTGCAATGCCGTCCCAAGTGAGGCCTGCCTCACACTTTCACTGATGTCTTTTCAGCTCCAGGTAGACTTACCTTGCCATTTCCCCCAGGCTTTTGATGGACAGAGCTGATTATGTTCTGCCATCGCTGTGCTGCCAAAGTTTCCTCTGGCTTTTATGGTAGTTGGGCTTCTGTCTTAACTCCCTCCTCCCCATGTGTGTGTATGAATTGCTGGTGTTTGTGTGAGGAAGTTAATGTTGTAGATGAATTAATGTTAATTCATTCATTAATGTTGTAGATGAATTGTAATGGTACAGTATTTATGTTTTAAAATGTTCCTCGCTTGGAGACCTTGGTAACAAGCAACTAGTTGTTGTTGTTAATGAACAGCTGGCCTTGAGCAGCAAAACTTGCTAGTGTGGTTTTCCATTGGATTCAGACTGAACTGTACCTATCAAGCCAAGACTATAGCCCTGTCTACAGTATGCCTGATGAAGCTTTTGGGATGGCTTGATGATTTTTGTATTATTTTTCTGTAGCTGTTTTACTTATTTCTATTTATTAATTTTGTTTTATTTTTCCGCAACTGTCTTTTTTATTTTATTCATCTTTTGTGGTTGCCTTGGCGGGTTTTCATTATCAGTGATCATAATAGCTGTGTTATAAATACAAAAAAAAATTTGTGCTTCGTTGAGGACCCTAGGGCTTGAAAATAGGGACTTTGTCCATATAAAATGTCCGAGGCTGTTGAGTCAGGCTGCCAACAAGATCTCCTCAGTACCACAGGTATAATGTATGTCACAACTTGACATGCGGGTGCCGCAAAGTTCATGGATGCTTCCACTGTCAGCATATGCAAGAAGCAGGAGTGTGGAAGTTTATGATGTCTGCTTGAACCTCTCCCTGCAGTGTGAGAGATCCATCAGGAGCTGCTGGATCCATGTGTTGCTCCCTCGGAAGGGTGAACCACCAAACTGCAGGAGCCGGCTTCTCAATGATAGGCTGACTCTGCCAACACGGTCTGGCCATTAACGTCTTCAAGGGGGGGAAGAGTATAAAAGTGCTTCCTGTACCCGTGGAACCTTGATCTTCCTGAGCTCTGGAGCACATTATCCTCCTGGATACTTAAGTTGTTTTCTGTGGGACAGCAGTCACTTTTCCACCAGGTAAGACCAGGTAAGAAAAGGCTTTTCTCTTTAAAAAAAAAAAAAAAAAGTAGGGATAATGTGTGTTTCACTCTAGCCTTAACATTGTCTAATTGGCTTTCCTGAATGTCAGTCATTGCTATGATTTCATTCATTGGCCAAAACCACAGAAAGACGGAAGCAGGCTAATTTCCTCACAGAACAAATCAGAAAAATAGTACCTGTACATTTTACCTCATATATTGGGTTCTACAAATGCTAGAAACGTACTCTTAGAAACAAATAAAAAGTTGGGATTATGGTTCACCCAGGAGGGACAACTGCCCCCCTGTTCTGAACTGCAGACCCAAAGAAGGGCTTATGGGAGTGGTTGGATGCAGGGATACCAAAGAAGCATGTCAAGAACATCAGTGCTTTTCCAAAGAAGGTGTAGACTTACAGCAAAGCAGCCTGCCCCATCTCCCAGGCTTTACAGACTGGAACGGACACAGCAGCAGGGAGCTGGCTTGTCTGCCTCCAAGCAAATGTTTATACATTCTTTATACACAAAGCAGTGTATGCCAATTCACATGACCAGATGAAGGCATGGGGGCAAACACCCAAATCTTACAGATAGTTTCTTTTCTCTGGGCCCAGAGCCCAGCACCACAAGAACACATAATGATAACAACAAAGCAAGCCAATCAGCTTATATGAAAGCATGTGAATATAGACATATATGAGCTCATTGCTAATTATATTATTTGTGGGATTTTCTTGACTACCAAGATAGTGTTTGCAGAGCATCTGGAACACTGCCCCCCCCCCGCCCCTCACAGATGCCCATGGGTGCCACCTCTGCATATTGGTTAAAACCCAGTTCTGGGCTCTAGATACTTCCAATGAAATTGCCTTTTTCAACAGTGTAGCTGTTTGTGGCTCTGGTAGTAGCTCTTCAGTCCATTGCTCATTTCCCATAGGAGTTTTAAACATCAATGATAAAGAATTTCCTATATCCACTTTCAGATGGATGATTAAAAGGAATGATAGAGATAAACTGACACTGGGAAAGCTTTATTGAATCCAACGCTCATTTTGCAAATCCCCAAACCGTACTATTTCTTAGCTCAACAGTTCTTACGTTGCCTTTTTGCCCCCCTCTTCCACCTCAAATTATTGTTTCAAAACATACAACCGAGTAGGTTTTTTTGTTTTTGTTTTTTTTAAAAAAGCAATGGCATCTCTGTTTAACTATCATTCGCAACAAAGAGACCAGCTTGGCAGCACTTCGTGTCAGTCAAAAGTCTAGGTCAGACACTTATCAATTGACCCTGTGTTAAAGGTAGACACTCATTTCAGCATCTGTCAATAGCATCTTTTGATCCATTTATACTGGAGGCTGCATCACTAGAGTGATTTATAAGTGAGCGTGCATAGACTTTAAAGAAAGGACAACACTTATAAAAAAAATACGGGGGGGAGAGGGATCCTACAGTGGGCTGTCTTATTTGTTGGGATTTTAGGACTTGATTAGAACGCTTCATTTGTGATGTTGTAATTTAGGATCTGTTCAACTTATAGGAAACTTGGCATCACTCATTAACAATGAAAAGTCCTTGTTATCGCAGAGTCCTCTTCTGAAATCAGCGCCTATTCATAAAGCGTTCCATTATCTGTTCAGTATGTAAGGCCCTTATAATTATGAACAGCGCTTCCTGCTATTTCCTAACCTAGGTTTGGTCTCTAAACTTCCCCTGTTGAGGTTTTAATTACAAATCTGCCAATCCTGGTCCATTTTACACAAGACAAGGGAAAGAAATGTGAACATTAAAAAAAAAAGTCACAGAGGGGCCCAGGAAAAATTTCCTTGACACACACCCGCTGTGACACCACAGCAATTGAAGAAGGCCTGTCATTTGCCTGTCAACCTCTGACCTCACCCAGACATATTATGAAATGATTTGAAAAGAAATATCAGCACCATAGTGCTGGCTCTTTCAAGCTTTGTGCTGTCTGTCCTTGATGTCAGTCAGGAGTAGCTAACTAGCACCCACAGAGCCTTTTCCATTATTATTATTTTTTAAAAAAAATAATTAACAAAAAATCCCACAAAATATCAGGAATAGCTTCTGTTAGCAAGACTAGCTTTTGTCAAGTAATGACTTTATGACATAAGGTATTGTTTACCTAGGCATCGTTCTCTTACTTGCATTTTAATGAGCCTAATTAATAATAAGTTAGAAGTCCTCAGCTACTTCTTCACAGCTGGACCATATGCACTAATTACACCAAGTGAGCAAACTTCAACTAATCCCTTTCATCAGAAGAAATATTTTAATTCCAAAAAAAAGTCTCAATGTGCTTCCCCCCCATTTTTTTTGTTTGTTTTTTTTAAAAACCCATAAAGATCTAATTTTTTCATACCGGCAAATTTGCACAGGAATCAAAGTAAACATTGAAGGGGCAAGATCCTATCAATTTATTATTATAATTTCTAGTTGTAGGCTTTATTCCTCCATGCCATAGTAAGAGCATGGCTGATCAGAGTAGGTTAACAAGTTTCATTTCTAATACGTGCTGCATTCCTTTAAAGCAGGGGTCACAAAACATCGTACTAAAAGAAAATGATATTGTTAAAATCCTGAAATTCCTTGCAGCTGATAAACCTTTAGATCTCATGGTTGCAAATACATGTGCAGAGATATGGGGTGGGGGAACAACAGCTCAATGGAAGGACTATAGTAAGGTTACCAGATTTTTTTCAATGAATCCGGGGACACTTTTCAACTTCAGTAGGAATGATAGGATTTTGTCAGGGGACTGATTTGTAAATCTGGGGACTGTCCCCAGGAAACGGGGACGTCTGGTAACCTTAGACTATAGCTAAGTATCTAATTTGCATGCAGAAGATTCCAGGTTCAATCCCCAAATAGTGCTGGGAGAGTCCTGTCTGAAACCCTGGAGTGTTGCTGTCAATCAGTACAAGGTAACACTGAGCTAGTTGGACCATTGTCAGTCATGGCCAAACTTGGCCCTCCAGCTGCTTTGGGACTACAATTCCCATCATCCCTGACCACTGGCCCTGTTAGCTAGGGATGATGGGAGTTGTAGTCCCAAAACAGCTGGAGGTCCAAGTTTGGCCATGCCTATAAGGCACGAAATTAAAAGACGCCTGCTTCTTGGGAGAAGGGCAATGACAGGCCTAGACAGCATCTTGAGAAGTAGAGACATCACCTTGCCAACAAAGGTTCGTACAGTTAAAGCTATGGTTTTCCCAGTAGTGATGTATGGAAGTGAGAGCTGGACCATAAAGAAGGCTGATCGCCGAAGAATTGATGCTTTTGAATTATGGTGCTGGAGGAGACTCTTGAGAGTCCCATGGACTGCAAGAAGATCAAACCTCTCCATACTGAAGGAAATCAACCCTGAGTGCTCACTGGAAGGACACATTGTGAAGCTGAGGCTCCAGTACTTTGGCCACCTCATGAGAAGAGAAGACTCCCTGGAGAAGACCCTGATGTTGGGAAAGATGGAGGGCACAAGGAGAAGGGGACGGCAGAGGACGAGATGGTTGGATAGTGTTTTCGAGGTTACCAGCATGAGTTTGACCAAACTGCAGGAGGCAGTGGAGGACAGAGGTGCCTGGCGTTCTCTGGTCTATGGGGTCACGAAGAGTCGGACACGACTAAACGACTAAACAACAACAACAATAAGGCAGCTTCCTATGTTCCTCTGTAAGATTACATGCATGCAGAAATTTCCTTGTTCAGTCCCCAGCAAGTACTGGTGAAAGCATCTAGAATAGCAGTTCTGAAAGCAACTGAACAGGCAGCTTTTAAACTGGACTCCACCATCACCCCAAATCCACTGGGTTATACCCTAAAACAAAGAGTAGCCGACATGGTTGCCCACCGGATACTTGCTGAATTACAAGTCCCATCAGTCCCAGCCAGTGTGAACAATGGAAAGGGATGATGGGAGTTGTAGTCCAACAACATGTAGATGGTAATGCATTGGCTGCACCTGCCCTAGAAGCTCCCAGAATTGCTAGGCTGCTTAGCTCCAACACACACTGCTGGAGTCTGTTCTCTGGCTTCATCCCCAGGCCTTGCCTGGATACATAATTTCTTATTTCAAGAGATGGAAACCCTGGCTTCAGATATGCAATAATTCAATATGGAAGCAGTCATCTCTGTCCAAAAGGAGTAGTAACTGGTGAAGCAGCCATTACCCAAATTAGGCATGGTTAGCCATGGAGGTCACCTGAGTCTCCAGCAAACATGTTAGATCCCAAAATGGCCAAACCAAATATAAAAAAGCAGGAGTCACCCAGGAAGGGAAGCTCCCATTGGAGGGTTCGCTTCTTGGGCTAAAAGGAGACAATTTTAGTTTGGAACATGCTAGGGGGAAAAGGTTTAAACTTCCCTCCTCCACACACTATGGTTGGACCACTCAACCTTGCCTGCTATGCATTTTGAAAGAACCAAACATAAGCATGGTTTCTAATGGCTAGTTTGGCTGTAGGAATTCAAATTCATTAGTTAGTCCTTTTAAAAAATTGAATTATTTTACTTTAACTTTCAAGGTAGTGCTGAGAGTGTTTCAATATGTGTTGTCGTGTTCTCTTCCATACATGCGGCTTGTCTAAAGACCCATTACCCAAGGTGCTCTTGACTACAAAATTATATCAGGGGGACCTTGGTGCTGAGCAAATTTCCCTTCCCTGGCCTAATCTAACATTAAAAAAAAAATTCAAAAGACACCCTTCCACGGAGACTTCTCTGGAACAGCAGGAGACCTTGTCCTTTAGGAAATTTTGTCTAACACATTTGGCCTAAATTCCCCTTTGTTGCTTTTCATTACATTAGCTCTTGTTATATTCCGCCAGATGACCCTAAACAATTCCACTAAACAATTAATGATTATCCTATCCATCCTTCATTTGCTGTTTAGCTACAGCTATATGCTTTTTACTCCTTTTAATCTTTAGTTTAATGAAGTGTAATTAATCAGTCTCACAATGAAATATTGAATCTTGAAATTTCTCAATTCTTTCATAATAAGCTACTTCATGCATAAAAAGCCTGCTTGGAAGAAGAATTAACACAGCTGCTTTCTCTCCCTTGTTTGGATAAACAATCTCCATCAAAATGGGAATATCACTTAACAAAACTGTAACAAGTGTTATTATAGTTTGCAGCAGAGGGAAACTTTCCAGAGACACAATTTAAATGAACTTGAGGTTTCTGTTCTGTGGCATTCACTTAGAAGTCTGAATGCTATTGATTACTTGTCTAATTTGTATTATTTCCCTTGGCCTCCCAGACAAACTGGACTGTTTTGCTATCCAATCTCCTCTCAGTGAGACATTTGTGTTCTAATCCTCCCAGCTTCGCTGAATGCTCAGAGGTCTTTTGGCCCAGTTTACAGCGTTGTAACTTTCTTTAGATGTCGGCACTGTGAGAAGAAGAAGAAAACGATGGGGGGTGGGGAGGAACAGGATTGCCAACCGAATGAACAGAAAACAATATTTCCTGCTGCGCAGCGCTATTCTGCCTTTGCCAAAGCATGATTAAAATTTATCACGGACCCTGGGGGCCATGTACTTGCCTTCCAACATTACACAGCTGAAAACAGGGGCATGTTTGGAACGCTCTGATTCTCATTCCAAAGATCACTGCCCCAATCCTACCCTCACAACATACACTAGGATCCACCACTAAGGGCTCTGCAATACTTTCTAATGTTGCATTCATTTACTCTGCAGTTGTTTGCCTTCCACCAATTTAAAAGCCAGGAGGGTATGTGCGTGTGTGCGTGTTTAAAGATATTGTGAAAGCTGAGGCTCCAATACTTTGGCCACCTCATGAGAAGAGAAGACTCCCTGGAAAAGACCCTGATGTTGGGAAAGATGGAGGGCACAAGGAGAAGGGGACGACAGAGGACGAGATAGTTGGACAGTGTTCTCGAAGCTACCAGCATAAGTTTGACCAAGCTGCAGGAGGCAGTGGAAGACAGTAGTGCCTGGTGTGCTCTGGTCCATGGGGTCACGAAGAGTCGGACACAACTAAATGACTAAAGAACAACAAAGCTAGACAGCACAGTTGTCCTGTAGTCGGTTAATGATAATCCAAAATACAGCTCAGCAACTGCAGTGTGTGAAACAGTAGGCTGGGAACTGCACGGGCCCTTAGTGTTCCTGCTCATTCACTGACTGTGCTTCAGACAGTAACTTTTTGTTTAGTGAATGGAAAGCTTGCCGGCTCATGGGGGTTGTACTTTTGGAAGGGGTCCTACCTTCATCTTACTGAAGAACCCTTTCCTTGAGCGCAGCTCTCTTTCCAAGAATGGTGTAAAGGGGTTAGGATCCCATCTGTAGCTCAGTGGTGGAGCATCTGCCTTGCATGCCCACGGTCTCACATTCAACCTCCAGAATCTCCAGGCAGGACTGCAAGAGAGGTGCTTCAAATCCTGGAGAGCTGCTGCCAGCCAGCGCAGACAATACTGAACTAGATGGCCTAGATGACTCATTAGAAGACAGCTTCTAGTGTAATCTAGAACCAATGGTGCACATTCAGTCCATGTTCTAACTATCTTTCCTGTGGCAAGTGAGGCAGTTTGCGGACTCTCTTAACATTTTCGACCCCCAAATCAGGACATCAGGAAAGGCGTGCCTTCTGGTCCAGTGCTTGGGTCACACCAGAGTACCTTCTGGTCTGGTGCTCTGGCATGAGGACCAAGAAATGGGACATTTTGGGGGTTAACTGTGGGTTAAACCACAGAGCGTAGGACTTGCCGATCAGAAGGTTGGCGGTTTGAATCCCCGTGATGGGGTGAGCTCTCGTTGCTCGGTCCCTGCTCCTGCCAACCTAGCAGTTTGAAAGCACGTCAAAGTGCAAGTAGATAAATAGGTACCACTCCGGCGGGAAGGTAAACGGCATTTCCGTGTGCTGCTCTGGTTTGCCAGAAGTGGTTTAGTCATGCTGGCCACATGACCTGGAAGCTGTACGCTGCCTCCCTAGGCCAGTAAAGCGAGATGAACGCTGCAACCCCAGAGTCGGCTATGACTGGACCTAATGGTCAAGGGTCCCTTTACCTTTACCTTAATTTGGTGACACCACCAGCAGCTGCTGCTATTTGGTGGCAGAGGGGAATTCTCATTCAAACCCTTAAGTACCAAGATGTAGTGCTGAACCCTGAGGGTGCCAGCACAGTTGCTGACTGCATAGTCCCTCTTCTGATGGAGTCTGCTTTGACATCAGCAAGGGAAATAATCAGCAATCATGTGCTTCATAGTGCTGGCTGTGGCATTCACTACCTCCCTGGTGCTTTAATATACCATCTCCCCCACCCCCGCCACACAGTTTGCTGGTGTTAACCCAGCAAATCTCCACACCAGCTTCCACTGCTTGGGGGTGGGGGGAGATAAACCCTGAAGAAAACTCTAGAAACCCCAAAAATATTAACAAAACATTCCCCAGAAGAAAAAATGGGGACAAATGAGGACATTGGTGTACATGACACTTCAGTTAACGGGGACCCTGGCACCTTGAGTCACAGCTATGATCCTGGCATCCCTTGCCTGGGATAGTTCTGGTTTTCCAGCTAAACAGGGACCACAGGAGTATATGCATAAGCTAGGCTCACCCGCTTAGCTAAAATGCCTTGCACATCAATAGCATCATCATCAAATGACCAGAAATCAAGGCATAGTTCAGCACACTCACCTTTTGTTAACTGATGCTTATAAAAGGTAAAGGGACCCCTGACCATTAGGTCCAGTCGTGACCGACTCTGGGGTTGCGGCGCTCATCTCGCTTTATTGGCCGAGGGAGCCGGCGTACAGCTTCCAGGTCATGTGGCCAGCATGACTAATCTGCTTCTGATGAACCAGAGCAGCGCACAGAAATGCTAATTATCTACTTGCACTTTGACATGTTTTTGAACTGCTAAGTTGGCAGGAGCAGGGACCGAGCAACAGGAGCTCACTCCGTCGCGGGGATTTGAACCGCCAACCTTCTGATCGGTAAGTCCACAGCACCACCCGCGTCCCTCAAACCGATGCTTATACTAGACGCTAAATATTTTCCATAGATGGCAATGACTACTAAATATTTGGATATGTTGATATGTTGAATAAAACAAGTGCACCGCACCCGATCATCAGGCATGTGCTATATATTCTGTATGCACAGTGCACTCATAACATGTCTTTCTCTGGAGAGGAGCCACTGGGCACCGTGGAGGTATCTCAGATGCTTCCAAATTGCTCTAAGTGGCAACAATATCACACAATGGGAAGTGTAGTGGAAAGTGGTTTGTTTCAGTATATGGGTAGCTCTGTTAGCTAATCTGTGAAGGCTTGCTTCAGGATCTCAGTACTGTATGAAGTTTTCAGGTTGACCAATGCTCTGATTCAGTTTATGTGGTTCCATGCACACTACCTTTAAAAGCACACTCCCTCCAAAAAATTAATAATAATTCTAGGTATTGTGGTTCATGCCTCATAAAGTTGTGATTCCCAGCAATCTTAACAAACAACAATGCACATAATCTTTTGATGGGGAAATGTTGGACTACGCCCCATTTAGGCCTTGTTATTGTCCAAAGGCTACAATCTTAAACTTTGGAGGAAATCCAACAGAATAATAAATATGAGGCTTTCTTCTGAGTAAACGCACATAGGATAGGCCTGGGCTGTAACTCTATTTCAACTGCTAATCCATGCATCTGTTTGAATTACCATTTGAATACTTCATATTTTCTTACAGTCTGAATTGATACATCTCAGTGTTTATTTGTCAATATACATTTTTATCATTTGTTAGCATACACTGAATGGAGAAATCTCAGCTGATCATTCTCGTACAATCAGATCAGTTTTGGGGGTTTTTTAAAACAAGTCGTTATGTTGCTTTAATGTTTTGACAATATGTGCAATTAAAAATCGCATGGAATGTATTAAGAAATGGGTGGTGGTGTCTCCAGGGTTTGCTACAATTAGCAAAAACTGCTTTATGTACGCTGGCAGTTGGATTTAAAGGTAATGGTGTTTCATTGATGGTGCTCAGATGTTGTGAATCTTAGAAGTACTCCCAGTGGTGATAAATTAGTGGGCAGAGGGCAAAGGAGACAGCCAAAATTGCATGATAAATGCAATTTGCCACATGGCCACTGCAATCTATCACACTGAGATCACCAATACATATGTGGAGTGGGTGTCTGCATCAGAGTTTTGGGTGTTGGCCAGCACATCAAAAGTGCCTCACAAAGTTTCAAGAATGTGGTGCTCTTGGAGTTTCACTGCTGTGTGATTCCTAGGCTACATTTAGTACATTTGGAAGGAACACAAATTTCACACAAATTTCAAACACTGGCAAGCCTTTAGGATTTGAATCTGACTTCTAAAATCCCAAACTTTTACAAATTTCACTTTCACACGGGAAGGCAGCAAAAACAGGAACAGGATGTACAGTGTGCTGTGTCAAGGCAAATGTTGCTACAGTGGTACCTCGGGTTACAGTGGTACCTCAGGGTACCTACACTTCAGGTTACAGACTCCGCTAACCCAGAAATATTACCTTGGGTTAAGAACTTTGCTTCAGGATGAAAACAGAAATTGTGCAGCAGTGGTGCAGCGGCAGCAGGAGGCCCCATTAGCTAAAGTGATGCTTCAGGTTAAGAACAGTTTCAGGTTAAGTATGGACCTCTGGAACAAATTAAGTTCTTAACCCGAGGTACCACTGTATTTAGAGCATGGAAGTAAAGGGGTTGATGCAAAGGTTTTTGAAGGGAAATTTGAAGGGAGTGAGGGGGGTGGCACCATTCAGGGATCCTGGAAAAGTGTTCCAGCTGTGCTGGCTGCAGCTGATGGAGTTGTGGTTCAAAATACCTGGAGGGCACCAGGTTGGGGAAAGGCTGCTCTATACCCCACTGGCTGTCTTCTGTAGCTGCCTCTTAGGCTTTTCCCTTCAAATTCCTCCTCGCATCTCAGATTGTCTCTAAACTAGGATACCAGTTAAGAACATAGGAAGCTGCCTCACCCCAAAGTCAGGTCAGCAGCTGTCCAGGATTTCAGGCTGGGGACATTCCCTGCCCTACCTGGAGATGTTGGGGATTGAACCTGCGACCCTCTGCTTGCAAAGCGGATCCTCTACCACTGAGCTATGGCCCTTCCCCACATTTCCCATGTCTTGATTGCTTTTGTGAGAACACAGTCTGCATATGCAGCATGTTAGAATGCACCCCACTTTATTTCCTGCTGCAATCGCTAAAGAGATTTAGTATCGCCCCCTTTAATTTCTATGGGTTTTCCCAGTGAAAGTTTATGGCATTTTAAATACCAGGGGTGGCAAAGGCTGGGCTTTCCCCCACCCCCACCCCCACTGGAAGTCTCACTTAAGAAACCAACTGTGTTTGCCAGAGGAAGCTCATGACATGCTGTAAGTTTAATTATGTTCAATTCATTAACACAATTAGAGCTGTGAACAATTTATTGACACAGCCAGAAACACTTAGAAACAGCCAGTAAGTCATAGATTATAGGAACTCATTCACCATTCTTTTGCAATGTGAGCAATACTCCAGCAAACTATTAAATCACTTCAGAGCATGGCTTGAGTCATAGTTTTGTTTTTCCGCTCTCTGATGTAAAGTCCTACAATAACTCAACTGTGTTTTGGAAGAAAGTGCTACATTGTGCCGTATTAAATTAAACCATTAATCACAGCACACCACCTTAGCTCTGAAATAACGAGAGCTAAGTCATCAGTACTTATTTTCCTTTTTAAAAAACAGAAACAAAAACTTTGTACAAAGCGGTACAAATTACCTTGGGGTTTCTTAGTTGTTTGTTTTACAGGCAGAGAAGGCAGCCATAGCAGAGAAGTGATGTGGTAAAAGTTAGCGCAGCTACAGGGAACTTGTGGGCCTCTGGAGATTTCTGGATTTCAATTCCCATCTGGCTGCGACTGGTAGGAGTTAGTGTCAGACCAAGACTAGGGAGAATCAGCCTCAAATCCCCATGAAGTCAAGGGCAGCTGCCAGTCAGTGTAGACCATAATGGGCTAGATGGACTAATGTTGTTGTTGTTTAGTCATTTAGTCGCGTCCAACTCTTTGTGACCCCATGGACCAGAGCACGCCAGGCACTCCTGTCTTCCACCGCCTCCCGCAGTTTGGTCAAACTCATGCTGGTAGCTTCGAGAATACTGTCCAACCATCTTTCCCAACATCAGGGTCTTTTCCAGGGAGTCTTCTCTTCTCATGAGGTGGCCAAAGTATTGGAGCCTCAGCTTCAGGATCTGGACTAATGTTATGACTGTATAAAGTGTCTTCTTATGTTTGGTGGGTAACTTTGGTTGTATTTTTCACAGGATTGTTGTGAACATAACATTTTTTTTGGGGGGGGGGTTGAACTTTATACACAGCCTTCAGCTCCTCAGAGGAAGGGTGAGGTTTTGTTTTGCTTTAAATGTGGTAATGGACTGGAATCCTTGACTTACCACCTAATTTCTAGTCAGGCTCCTGTTGCTTTTAACTCCTGTTCAACAACTTGCAGTACAGTCTGAAATTCAGAAGGCAAAGTGCTGGTTAGTGTATCCACTGAGGAGTTGGAAATGAGACACAGAGCTGCTGCTTTTGGTAAACAGGCCTTTGCTTATTGTAAAATACACACAGTTCCACCTTCCAGTTCATTTTTGCCTATAGCAAGGAGGGACTCACTCAGACCTAAGTCAGGAAGATGGGGAACGAGAAGGTTCACTGTGAACCCCAAGTGCGCAGAATCGTAAAGCCAGGTCCAGACCCAACATCAGCACTAGTTATGCTTGGGGAAATCCTGAGCCCCTGGTCAGATGCACCACTATGTAAATCTTCCAGCAATGGGCTGGGTTGGCTCCTTAAAAGAAACAAAATACAAATTCTGCTGTTTAAATTCCCCCACAATGGTCATTGGCTCTGGCCCTTATGCAGCGCCATCTGCTGGAGTGTTGGGGCCAGTTGTGAGGAAACTTAGGTGGCGGCTGCCTAATACAGTGGTACCTCAGGTTAAGTACTTAATTCATTCCGGAGGTCCGTTCTTAAGCTGAAACTGTTCTTAACCTGAAGCACCACTTCAGCTAATGCGGCCTCCCGCTGCCAACGCACTGCTGGAGCACAAGTTCTGTTCTCATCCTGAAGCAAAGTTCTTAACCCAAGGTACTATTTCTGGGTTAATGGAGTCTGTAACCTGAAGCGTCTGTAACCTGAAGCATATGTAACCCAAGGTACCACTGTAATAATATTCACTGGGCCCATTATTGCCTTGTCACTGCCCCATGCCCCTCCGACCCATTATAATGCCTGTTATGGCCTGCCACCTCACCTACCACCTGGCAAGCTGTGTGGTAAGTCTACTAAACACCAGCCCAGTGATGGGAAGGGAGCAGTGGAAGGGAGAAAGGAGAGTTCAGTAGTTGTGGGGCGGGGTGATGAAGGAGGGTGTAACAAAGAAATCTGTAGGGCTTGAAATAGTGGCCTTAGGAGCTGTCTGTCAGGAGGGGTGCCCTTGTCTTCTGTAGAATACAGTATTCCCTCCAGATTCCAGATCTGGCTTTTCAGACATGGCCTCTGCATAGGTTGTTGGACTCCAAATTGTGTGTTTTAATTACATATATTTTAATAGTAACACAATTCATTTTTTTATACTTGGAAGCCTATTCTGGCATGAAGTGTTATATAAAGGAAACAAACCAACCATCAGCCACACAGCCAGCAATGCAAATACAAAAATGATGGGAGTTGTAGTTCAGCAGTATTTGGAAGGCCAATGGTTTCCTAGGAAGCAACGACTTCCTGAACCCCTGCATTACTGGCTTACACAGGTTTGTGTCTCCTTTCCAAGAAGGGACTTTTGCCCAGGGACTTTTTTGCCTGGGCAAAAAAATAAAAATAATAACGGTAGTAGCTAACACTGAGGTCTAGCTTTTGTGGAGTAGCTGTCCCATGGCACAGTGCTTGGAGGAAGGACATAGCATCCGCTTATCATGATGATTTCTTTTTTTAGTGACACTGATAACAAAATATCCATCACGCTTCAGGTTAGGATCTTTTATAGAAATGGTGATTTGAGACAGCTAGTATATGTCCTTATGCAAAATGCTTTAAAGCATTAAAATATAATACACCTGCCGCAATATATGTGATTTCAATAGCTCCCTCTGTGGGGCATGTACAATATATTAATTGTAGTGATGTATGTAATAATACAGTAGAGCTGTTGGGTCTACATTTAATTATATGATTAAAAACCATATATGCAGTATATTCACTGTTTCTCAGGCAATCTAGAAAGCGCTGGAAGGTCTTTAATGGCCATCATAAAATTAATAATAAAATGTGTAAAGATAAGCTACCATGAAAATTGCAGAGAAAATGATGACCTGTGTATTTTTTGTTAGGTAGCTTACATGCATGGAACACTGTTAGATATACTTAACCATATTTGGGCAAAATATTATGATGATTGAGTAGATTTATATCCCACCATTCTGCTCACAGAGCACCTTGCATCTGTTTAAAACCAAATGTAAAATGATTTATAAAATGATAAAACAATGCCAGTGAAAAACAATGCAATTTTATGAGAATTAGTTTAAAAACAGCAGCATAATTTCAGATCAAAAGCCTGTTGAAATAAAAACATTCTAATTTCCATGTACATTTTGAGCCAGCTAAATCTCAACTTGCAGGGTATTCTAGCGCCATCACTGAGGAGGCTCAAAATCTGATCCTATCAAGTGCCACTTTCCCATACCTGATGGTTCCTAACCAACAGCCCAGGGTCCCGCCTTCCAAAACGTTTTGGGGTGTCCCCCCAAGAACTTCCTGTGTTTGTGTTGTGTGTTTAAGTTTATTGACCATTCCCATGGGTCCCTCTCATGATGCCATGATCCAAGAAATTCTCCCCAGGCCCTCCACTTTGTCACAGTTCGTTACAAAATTATTATTTTCTGACTTCCTGCATTGGTCACCTACTGTGATGCCAAAGGTTCTTGTGTGTGTCCTAGACCAGTCACCCCAGATTTGTCTGTTAAAAAAAAAAAGCTACTCCACTTTGCCAACTGCTCCTGCTCTGCAATATGCTATAACTTCTTTATAAGAGCAAGCTCAGCACGAAACAATCCAGGTGTCTCCTTAAACAGAGGCCACCTCTTAATGGCATCTCTCTCTCTCTGTGAGAGCCAGTGTGGTGTAGTGGCTAAGAGTGATAGACTCGTAATCTGGGGAACCGGGTTCGCGTCTCCGCTCCTCCACATGCAGCTGCTGGGTGACCTTGGGCTAGTCACACTTCTCTGAAGTCTCTCAGCCCCACTCACCTCACAGAGTGTTTGTTGTGGGGGAGGAAGGGAAAGGAGAATGTTAGCCGCTTTGAGACTCCTTTGGGTAGTGATAAAGCAGGATATCAAATCCAAACTCTTGTTCTGTGGTACACTGTTGGCTTGCATTGATCAGAGAACCTTTTAAGGTGGCCATGCATCCTACTTTAGAGAGGCACTGTCTAAATATGAAGAACCATAAGAATGGGGATTAGGGGTCAGTCTCAAAGTTGCCCATCAACAGCTAGCAGCTGAACATCATACTGAGCAGATACACAGGTTAGCTAGTCACCCACTGCCTTACCCCTACTGACATGACATGTACTTCTGTTAAATTGTACTAATAATGCCCACATTTGCATCTATATGTATTATATAGCACATTAGTCCTCTTTCTTGGTGATAAGCAAGCGGCCACTCTAGAGCCTCTGTATCTGAGCATATGCTTTGAGCATTATGTCATAACCAAATATGGGAGGCACTTTTACCAGAAACGTGTGGCAAACATTTGGTTTCCATTATTCTCTCAAGCTCCCTATTTGAAACCTCTAAGAGGAACTGTGCAATTAAGCATTCATGCATAGCTGTGACATCTGCTTACACTTGAGCCTCTTTCTTTTACATCTGAGCCTCTTTCCTAGTGAATCTGCACAAAGCTTAAGGAAAAGAATATTTGTAAACCATGTAAAAATCAAAGAAAGATGTGTTTGTGGATGAATGCTAAGGGGTTAACTGGGCCTCCACTTACAAGTGTCATCCACAGCCACACATGCACATTGTTTTTATAACTGCCAAAGTGCGGAATTTTGCCGATCTTTAGACTTGTATGAATTTCCGTTACTATGTTGATTCCTAGATATATTTAGCTTAGGCCATTCACATCTTCGCCTGTGGTGAACCTTGACTCAAACAAGCACTGATGCAAATGTTACAGGTATCTGCAGTCACCTCTAGCTCATGCTTAATCAGTGGAAACCTGACGTTTTGGTGTCTAAAGTCTTTGTGCAACTAACTCAGCTGGTAACTGCTTCAAGTTACATGATCATCACAGGGGTGGTCCAATACATTTTGTTGCCTGAGCTTTTGAACCTGGAATTGTGTGTGATCTTGCCCTTTGACTGGGCTGGTCTATATATATATATATATATATATCACTCAAGAAATCACTCAAGGTATCTCTCAAGTAATTAAGGAACAAAAGAAGAAAAGGCACACTAGCCTGGGAACTTCCTCTCTGCCCAGAACATTGGAGGCTAGACACCACACCCCCTCTACAGTATTTATAGGAACTCAAACATTGAGATCCCGCTCTGTTCCAGTAACAAGAAGCCGAAAGCACCAGCCTGAAGATGACGAGTGAGACCTCGTCGAAACGTCGCCTAGACACCCCAACTTTTACACGGGAAGACACCCGAGGACACCAAAACCTGCATTCCTGTACCCGTGAAAATCTACGAAAGCATATATATATATATATATATTTGCTTTCGTAGATTTTCACGGGACAACAAATTAATTCCCACATGCTTCCAACTTAAATTCCATTCTAAAACCCCAGCCACCGAAAGGATCCTGAAACGAACTGAACTATCCCTAATCAGAAACGAACTACACAAGAAAAGATACCTACTAGACCAAACCAACAAAGATCTACTCACTCTTCACCTCAAACTCTGTAACAAAATCCACCCTGCACTCTGGGACAAATGCAAACAACTAGCCGTCTGGAGAGCTGAAACGGAGACCTCACATAAGACAGACACACACACCAACAAACTCCACAAACTAGAGAAACGCCAGAAGCCCGGCCACCCTCCACAGCAACCCATGAAACAAACAGTACATAACATATCAGACAGGATCCTCACCACAACTGAAACCAAAGTACTCTCCAAAGGTTTCAACTTTGCAGTCGCCCCGAGACGCATCCCCACGGAAAACATCATATGCGGAGTCGAAGCTAGCCTAACCAAATTCAACCCAGATGAAGCCAATAAAATCAGACTTGAAGTCACCAACATCCTCTGCTCCAGCAAACCACCCAGAAGCAATTTACACAAAGAAGAACAGAAAGCACTCACCAACCTGAGGAAAGACAACAACATAATCATTCTCCCAGCAGACAAAGGTAATGCCACAGTGGTGATGAACACATCGGACTACCAAGCAAAACTATCAAAGCTACTCCAAGATCCTGCCTACAAACCTATAAAAACAGATCCCACCACCTATCTGGAAAAAACCACCAAATCCAAAATAAAAGCCTCTCCTATCAGTGAAGAAATCCAGCTAAGAATCATCCCCAGAGAAAAATCATCCAGATGCCCCAAACTCTACGGCCTCCCCAAGATACACAAAGAAGGAACACCACTCAGACCAATAGTCAGCTCCATAGGCTCACCTCTACAAAATCTCGCTAAATTTCTCGCCAAGCAACTTCAGCCCTATGCAGAATCCATCTCTTCACACGTACCAAACTCCTTCCAGTTCATAGAAACAATAAAGAAGCAAAACCTACATCCTAATGACCTACTTGTGAGCTTCGATGTTGTATCTCTCTTCACACAAGTGCCCATTAATGAAGCCTTGACAGCTATTCAAAACAAATACAATCCCCCCGAATACATCTTGGACCTGACCAACCACTGCCTAACCAACACGTACTTCATCCACAATGGACAAAGATACAAACAGATAGAAGGAGCACCTATGGGATCACCCCTCTCACCGGTCATCGCAAACCTGTACATGGAACACTTTGAAACCTATGCTTTAGACAAGTCAGAACACAAACCCAAACTTTGGCTCAGATATGTTGACGACACCTTTGTAATTTGGCCACACGGGAAGGAAAAACTGGATAGCTTCCTCACACATCTCAACAACTTACACCCCAAAATACAATTCACTATGGAAATAGAAGCCAACAACCAACTTCCCTTCCTTGACGTCCTAATCTACAAAAAACCTGATGGCTCCCTAGGACACACTATCTACCAGAAAAAAACACACACCAACCGCTACTTACATGCACAATCACACCACCACCCTGCACAAATAAACTCCGTAGCCAAGACTCTCATCTCCAGAACCAAACGCCTGGCTGACAAAGACCACTTGACAACTGAGTTACAGAATCTCTCAAATGTGTTAATTGCCAATGGATACCAGCAAAACAGGATTACGAAGCTAATCCAAAAGGAAACACCCCCCAAAAACCAAGACACAGAAGAAAACAATGGCATGGCCCTCCTTCCTTATATCAAGGGCACTACAGATAAAATTAGCAAAATCCTCCATAAACACAATATCAAAACAGCCTTTTGCACCAACCAAAAAATAGCCAATATCCTCAGAAACCCCAAGGATAAAATCCAGTTGGAAAACCAAGGGATCTATGAAATACCCTGCAAAGTCTGCCCAGCCACGTACATTGGACAAACAAACAGACGAATAAATGCACGTATCGCAGAACACAAGAATGCCGTCAAAAAAGAAGAAAAAACTTCCTCTCTTTTCCAACACATGAAAGAAACAGGACACGAAATTAATTTTGCAGATTCCAAATTGCTCTTTAACACGGAACATCACCACAAGAGAATAATCATGGAAGCCATCGAGATAGAGAAACACCCTCACAACATGAACAAGCGTGACGACACATCCCGCTTGCCAGACATCTGGAAATTAGCCCTCTCCACAAAAACTGACACCAGATCCAGAGGCACACAGAACGCCAACACCTATCAACCACACCAGACCCAAACCCAGACCCTCTCCACAGATGAATTACTGACACCATCCAGTAGCCAATCCATGGTGGCACCTCCGGATGCTGCACCCCCCTGCAATCCCTACACAGATCTGGCTGACACAAGCCACAAAACCACAGCTCGCCCCTATACACGAAGCCAAGCCAAAGCACAACTAAGTGCAATACAGCCATCTTCTCAGGAAAACTCTTCACAAAGTTCAAGAGGTCAAGACACAAAGACTTTAGCAACTAATCCACACCTAATGACCCACCTAAGTGGTACTCAGGATATCACTCAAGAAATCACTCAAGGTATCTCTCAAGTAATTAAGGAACAAAAGAAGAAAAGGCACACTAGCCTGGGAACTTCCTCTCTGCCCAGAACATTGGAGGCTAGACACCACACCCCCTCTACAGTATTTATAGGAACTCAAACATTGAGATCCCGCTCTGTTCCAGTAACAAGAAGCCGAAAGCACCAGCCTGAAGATGACGAGTGAGACCTCGTCGAAACGTCGCCTAGACACCCCAACTTTTACACGGGAAGACACCCGAGGACACCAAAACCTGCATATATATATATATATATATATATATATATATATATATATAGGCAGGGGTGTGTCACAGGCTGTTTATCACACACTGCTTTAATCACCAACAGAGTCCTCATTCTGCCTATAGTAGGACTGGTTCCTAGTGCCATGGTGTTCTTAAGGAACAACTCAGAGGGTTGGGAATTGAAAGCACTGCATTACAGTGGTTTCATTCTTCGCTGCCAGATTGCTACTAATAAACTAAAGCTGAATCCTGACAAGACAGAGATGCTATGGGCCAGTAGTTCCCAAGTACAGAATTACAGTACAGTGGTACCTCGGGTTACAGACGCTGAGATCCAGCACCGAGGGCCTTCTGGCAGTTCCCTCATGCGAGAAGTGAGGTTACAGGGAACCGAGGGCCTTCTCGGTAGTGCCGCCCGCCCTGTGG
The DNA here is from genome assembly GCF_964106915.1 of Podarcis gaigeae. Classification (NCBI taxonomy): domain Eukaryota; kingdom Metazoa; phylum Chordata; class Lepidosauria; order Squamata; family Lacertidae; genus Podarcis; species Podarcis gaigeae. The sequence goes on from NC_139680.1 coordinate 94,017,531, forward strand.
AATGCCCTGCCATCAGATGTCAAGGAAATAAGCAGCTATCTTATTTTTAAAAGACATCTGAAGGCAGCCCTGTTTAGGGAAGTTTTTAATATTTAATGCTGTATTGTTTTTAACACTCGATTGGGAGCTGCTCAGAGTGGCTGGGGAAACTCAGCCAGATGTGCGGGGTATAAATAATAAATTGTTGTTGTTGTTGTTATATTCAGGTTACAGATGCTTCAGGTTACAGACTCTGCTAATACAGAAATAGTATCTCAGGTTAAAAACTTTGCTTCAGGATGAGAACAGAAATTGGGCGGCGTTGGTGCTTCAGCAGCGGGAGGCCCCATTAGCTAAAGTGATACCTCAGGTTAAGAACAGTTTCAGGTTAAGAACAGACCTCCAGAACGAATTAAGTTCTTAACCCGAGGTACCACTGTAAGTTGAAGGCCTGTTCTGGGTGGGCTTGTATACCCCTGAACAAACAGGTAGTCTGGGAATACCCCCAATTCACCAGCAGCAACTGCTCTGGGACTGGGTTGGGCTCTCTTGCGGGCAAAAGTCAATCATGGCTTACTTTGAATTAAATATTAGAATGCATATGGAAATGTGTGTCTTGTTTTGTTTTGTTCAGATAAAAAGCTTAGAATTCTGAAGGTAGGTTTTTACATTCCAAAGCAACACAACTGGGTTAATGAATGCACTTGGAATCCTCCAGGTGACCTTAAAGGGTCCACCTTTGCTTTCCTGGGTCTACTCTTTTGAGCGTTCTCACAATGCAGCTGCCTGGCCTGAGCGAGAACAGAAAAGTTGCTCTGTGCCAAACTGTGCTTTGCTTCTTCCACTCTGCTACATTTAATTAGGGTTTGTAATTAATCTTCCTTGTGTATTACACTATGTCCAACCATCAATATTAATAAAATCTTTACTTACTTTAAATACTCTGAAAGATTTTATTTGGAGAGCTGGGCCATCTGGCCCTCTCCACCTCACTAGGATAAGTTCCTGGGTAAAACAGCTTCCATCTGTTTCTGAGATTCTTGTGTGGTATTACACGAGGGTAAGCCTGAAGAGGGATTTCACCAATATAGTAGATGAAATAAAATTGGCTCTCTCTAGAGTTCCTCCTTTATTACATTGATAAAATCCAGCATCCTTTTTTTAAGCGTTCGGTAAGACCACACACACACGCGCGCGCACACACACACACACACACACACACTTACTTTGCTTTACTTATTTGCTTTACTTGCATTCAACATTGCTTCCTTATAATCAGGAGCTCTGGAATACTGAGGTAGTAATGAAATTTAACAACCCGTCTATATCATCATTGGAATAAATTGTGCTTTTTTTTAAAAAAAGAAGAAGTTACTTTGGTTTGGGGAGGGGAGAGTGTTGTAAGTTGGATTTTTTTATTTTTTTATGTGGTGGTAGTCGTGCTTTTTTGTGCCACAGACTGGAAAACAGAACAGGGTATCGAGTAATATATGTGACCCATAAGGATGCATTTGGATCTCCAAGGTATTCTAAATTGCCCAAACATTGTCTTCCACAGCTTCCATTTATCCATATACCATATTTTTCTGTCTATAAGCTGGCCGCATGTATAAGACATCCTCTATTTTGGAGGACTCCAATTTAAGAAAACAGGAGGAGATACTATCTGTGTATAAGTCGAGCCCAGATTTTGAACACAAGAGCAAAAAAAAAAATAAAGTCTTATACACAGAAAAGTACAGTATTTGGTGATTCCACTGCAGTTACTGGCTTCTGTCTTGGGGCAATCACCTTAATTCCCCCTTTCTACGGAGAATGGGTTGGAGAAGTTGCCTTGTGCTGTCCCATTGATGAAACTAGGTTTAGGCTACTAGTTTGTAACTCTGGTGAATACAGAGTGAAGATGCCACAAAAATTTAATGTGCCAGTGGTTGGCCTGTTATTCTTCACTAAGGCATAATTTTTGGTTAGAAAGCAGAAAGTGTGTGTGTATGTAAAAGGTCTCAGATTCAAGCCCTAGTATTGCAGGTAGCTGAGCTAGAAATATTACTGTCTGCAATCATGCCAGAGTGACAATACTGGGCAAAATTGACCACTGTCTGATTTAGTTTTCATGCATTAAAAAACTCCCATGGCACTTTAAAGTTTAGCAAATTTATTTAGGGATAAGGCAGCATTTGCCAGTCTAGTGTTCCAGGTGTTTTGGACTACAAGTCACACCAGTCCAAGCATTTAAAAGCCACCAGGCCAGGTTTTTGCAAACTAGGGTCCAGTTTGTCAGATGGACGAATTGTGTCAACAATGATTCTTCAAGCTTGTGAAAGTTCTGGAATACATTTTATATCCTTGCAGGCATCCACATTATGCAAATTTTCTTACCTTGCCAGCATCTTGGTAAAAACTCAAAAGGTCACAAAGTTTCTGATTTACTTAGAATGGGAGAAGGCTGTTCTGCAATGGATGCGATTTTGCCATGACTTGTATTACCAGGAAATGTGTAAACGATGGGACCTTGAAACTGCCATGGTGCCATATATTGATTCATATATCAGTTGTCACCATAAACCATAATTATAACGAAAGGTAGAGGTTGAATAATGGGCAGGAAGAGTAGTTTTGTTTTATACCATGGTGCTCCAAAGATGCTTTTGCTGACATTTTAAAATGTTGTGTGCTTGTGACAATGACTTGGCTAGCCCCTCTATTGCTCAGGTGTCAGTCATAATATAATGTCCATCATAATTTTGTCCAGCTCACAGTTAAAACTGGTCTAGGGTGAACCTACCCTGGTTTGATTTGGGTAAACTGAGCTATTCCACAATCCCCAAATTGGAAAAGTTGTTTCTTTCTCCCCTGAACCTGTTTTCCAAAATTCAGACACTGTTGTTCTCCTGGTAGCATAATCAGTAGTGAGATGGGGACCAAATACCAGAATGAAAGAATAAAAGCATTTTAAATAAATAACTGAATTGCCAATTTAAGAACCAATACTGCTCTTTAATCAGAAGGAAGTGGAAGTGACACTAAGGGCCCTTTTCCATTCTTCTTCTTTTAAGCTATTTAATTGCCTCAGTTGTGGTTTAACCACAACTAGCCGAGCAGTTAGAGGAAGGATTCCAGCCTTCAACTTGCAAAGCGGTAGTTGTAGTAAGATATGCCTGGAGGTAGACATGGGTATGAATTTCTGAAATAAATAACATCCATATCCATTGCTTTTAAGTGCACTCTTTCCTACAAAATTACATTAATGAAAAATGGGTATAGTGTAGTCATCTCCTAAGTCTGTCTCATAAAAATCGCAGGCATATTTTTGCACATGGAAAGGATTATTAAAATTGCCCTGTTTGGAAGGAAGAAAAGAAAAGAGATTGAATAAAGGCTACACAATAGATGAGTGAGTGGATTAGAGTGAATTGGAAGTACTCTTTTTAACCTTAATATATGCAGAGTATCATCAGCAACTGAAAACTCCAGCAGCTTCAGTGATGGCTTGCTTGGCATAGGTTATGTTTATCTTGGGGTCAGAGATATTTAAAAGAAACCAAGAAAGAAAGATTAATCTGATAAAGGCATTGCCAGTTCTAATCGGACTGATGGGAAAATGTGGTAGAAAGATAAGTAACAACACAGGGTGAATTATCATGAAGAGATGAACTACCTTGAAGCTGGAGCAATCAAAGAGATAGCCCTCACATCTAAAAATTACTATGGCATCCCTTATTCATCAACACCTTTGTGCGAGTGTCTTCTGTTCAGCCCCCTGAACAAAGAACAAAAGCACTCCGATTTATTTGGGAAAATTAACTTGCTCGGGTTGTGTCCCTCACTTACCAGAATTAAAGGACCTTCGTTTCCCATTGCAGGACATAAATACAAAACTTTCAAAAGTTTGAATTTGATCAGCTACTCAAAAGTACAAAAAGACAGCCAAATATGCTTGGAAAAAAATGCCTGACATATTTGATTTGTACTGCTGTCATTTAGAAAATGATGTATGTGTTGCACCTGCCCCTGAGAGCTTGATTCCTCTGTTCTTTGTGTCTGAGCTGATGTTATCTGATGTTGCCTGATAACTGTGGAAGTTTGTAAAATAATATGGCTGAGTCTACCCTAGCATTTAAGAATTTGCCTGTGTGTGGACAACTTCTGTGAGGGCTCTTCACCCCAGTTCTATGTACTAGGAACACCTAAGAAGCAGACCAGGGGAACAAGAAAATTCTATATTGACGCTAAACTGGTGACATAAACCCCGAATGCCCTCTGTACCCGTGATAAAAAAGAGACAAGGATCAGCAATAGAGAAAGAGAAAGAGAAAGAGTTACTATAGGAGTAACAACAGGAACTGAGAACCATGTCAGGAGCCGGGTGGACAACATGACTACTTCCCATGGTAGCACTGACATTTTCATATATTTAGGAATGGGGTGCATATATATTCACCTCATGGTGCTTTGCCAATATGAGTATTACATCACATTATCAACTGATCATTTCAATCACAGGGAGATGATAATGCATTATTAACAGAGTAAGCATTTTTATTCATTTATTTTCTCCACAGACAAAAGGGCTACATCTCTTACCTGAGTAAGTAAATTGATCTAATTCTTGTGATCGTTGAGCTTATTCCACCAGTTACTTTGATCTGCAATCTTGCTAACAGAGAAAACGGACTAGAAATACCTACAATTAAGAATTTCTGAAGATGGAGATCTGTCTCTATGGATGTCCTTCACACACAAAATGTGGCATGATGTAACTTGCTGGTTGCTTAGAACCATTATTTCATAAGTAATTGCTTTGCTTCACATTTTCAAAACAAAAAAAACCCTTTATTTCAAGTGTTGAAAAATTCATAGACTGGGTTGGTAGAGAAATTACACTACTGCTCCGGCTCTGGAATAGGCTTGGCCAAACTTTGCAAACAGAGGAATCGATGGTAGCACGGTTAAGAAGTCCTAGAGAAAACAAAAAGGAAAAATTAAATTGGAGACTGAATGGAACTTTCTCCCTGATAATCTCCCAGTGCGTGACAGTGTAACAATACACACTTTCTCATACCACTTACTGGCTGCACCTGAACATCCTCACATGAATGCGTGCATAAAAAGTTAAACGTACATAGGTCTAAAAATTGCAGTTGATTGACTCCAACAAGCCCCAAAGGCTGTGTAATATGAGCCTACATAGGTTGGATTTTTCACATGGGCATTCTATTCAAACTTATTATGACTCCATGTAAACATCTGGTGGAATAGACATGCTGGGTGGATGGAGCAGGAAGGCAGGATTCTGTTTCCACCTTGTTCATGGGAAGAAGATGGGCAATATAGTCTGGCTTTTTTTAATGGCGTGTGGTTGTGTTTTATATCATGGTTGGTTTGTTTTTCACTTCAATTCAGTTTAAAGAGATCTACAGGACAAACACTGCATGAATAAATTGTCCATAGAATCACAGAATCACAGAGATGGAAGGGAACGTGAGAGTCATCTAGTCCAACCCTCTGGAAAGCAGGAATCTTTTGCCCAATGTGGAGCTCAAACCCTGGGGGGTCTCATGCTATGCCGGCTGAGCTCTCTCTCTCTCTCTCTCTCTCTCTCTCTCTCTCTCTCTCACACACACACACACACACACACACACACACACACTTTTGGATTTTCCAGTATCTTAGTTTAACATGTAGATTATACAGTTATATATTATACAGTTTATTTTTAAAAGGAAACACACATTCAACTCATTATAACAGTCCGACACATACACATTGCAGATTGAAGAGAAAATGTAGAATGAACCAAAATAATGTTCCTCGTCACCTTACAGTTTCAGTGTTATCAATTCCTTACGGTTGATTTAATTTGAATCTTTAATTGTCTGTATTTATCAAACAATATAGATTCAGTTACATCTTGTAAATATTTACAGTATCCACATACTCTCTCTTTTTAACATTTCTTAATAAAAATCAGGATCCAATGATCTGTCACATTCCTCAGTACACCAGTGAGCACTTAAGGGAGGGAACCAAAACTCTTTCCTGGCTCTATTGCCTCAAATGTGATTAAAATTCCAGCTTTGAATCAGTCCGTAGACTTGGCAGTGCTTCAGACTAGAACTTCTGGCTCTTGCCCTCCGGCAAAATATTGAATTTTGGCTCTGATTCTGTATGGGCTATCTATGTTCATGTTATATCACACCCTCCCAGATTGTCTTGTATTTAATGTGCTGTTTTGCATATCATGTGATGGGGGATGGACAGGGGCTACGTGGGCGATAGCCAGAGAGGCAGAATAATGTCCATTCAATAAACAGACTAGCACCCCTTTGGCTTCTGATTCTTTACAATATATTTACCATGAGAGCTAGAAATGTCTTCTTTTTAAAATACAGCTGTTCAGGGGACGGGAGGGGAGTTGTGCCAGATTCCAATAATGTGACAAACCCAGAGAATATACACATTTCTCTTTATCCTGTGCTCAATGAAAACAACACTTGTCAGCCGCTCTGTGTTCCTGATAAGAATCATGGGCTCTATTGAGGGTATGAGAGGAACATCCCATCATAATTAACTTATTAGGAAATCAGAATAAAATATGAACAGGAAAACAGCTGTCAGCATTCCTCTCAGAGTGTACCTCTGCTCCTACCACTCTCGTCTGCATAAAACAAGGTTCAGTCATTTCTGATCCCCAAAATAAGCACTGATTGGAGAGAGCAGAAGGCTTTTGCTATTAGGATGACTTGCCAGACAATAACAACCAACTGCCAGAATTAGCTCCTTGGGACAATTTAGGTGCCTTTGAAGTGAATGGCTTTTTGAGCTGGAACTAAGCCCACGCCCGGCTTCAAATCCAAGTCAAAATGACAAAAAGGAAGTCCACTGAGCCATTCATTCCCTCAGCGTAAGATTACTTTATGTTGGCAGCTGTACTGCTTATCTTGTTTAAAGGCTATTGCGCTACACACTCACAGCCGAGTATTCAAACAAATGGATCTGATCATGGAGGCAGAAGTTGCTCATTATATATTCCTACTGTTCTTCTGAATGGTGACACTGTTCTGTTCCTTTTGTTCTTTTTGGTAATTGTAGTGGCAGTAGTGATCAGTAGCAGGAAAAGAAGGAATTCTAACAGGGCTGGCCCTACCATTAGGTAGAGCAGAGTGGGAAACCTGTGGTCCTCTAGATCAGGGTTTTCCAAATTTGGGTCTCCAGCTGTTTTTGGACTACAGCTCCCATCATCCTAAGCTAGCAGCACCAGTGGTCAGGGATGATGGGAGTTGTAGTCCAAAAACAGCTGGAGACCCAAGTTTGGAAAACATTGGTCTAGATGTTGTTGGACTCCAGTTTTCATCAACCCTAGCCAGCAGAGTCAGTGGTTGGCTCCTCACCCCTAAGGCTGAGTGAGGTGGCCTTTTCTACCACTGGACTAGATTACCAACTCTACAATTTATGATTTCAGGTGTCATGAAAGGGAGGTAAATTGTTCTAATTTTATTATTATTATTACTGCCATGAAGGGGGAGAGGTGCTTGTCGACTTTTCTGCCTCGTATGCCAAAATAACTTAATCAGCTTTGGATACTATGCACTTTGACTTGGAAAGGCGCACCATTTATTCTCTGCCTCAAGAAGCAAAATATTTTGGGCAAGTCCTGAGGAAGAGTCAGTGCCAATAGAGCTAGCAATGTCAGCACAACAATAGCTTTCACAACAGAATACTCAGGCCTAGGCCCACTTAATATTTCAGTTGGTGATATTAATTAAACAACATGCATAGTTTGCAACATGACATGAACCCACCATACTATTTCCCCATCATTAGTAAGTATCTGCAGCGTTCTCTGCAGAAATGAAATGTAAAACCCTGGGGCATACAATGCAATCTGACAATAGTCACTCTGCGTACCTTTCTTGATTTATCCCAGAAAAAAAGTCATCCACTAGTCTAAAGCTCTAACCTTTTTCTTTTCTTTTCTTCAGTTTCACATTTTTTGGGGAAAAGATTAGAAAGTACATAAAAGGAAAATCATCAAAAGAAAAAAAACCCAGAGTGGAGCCATTTCAAAATGTTACATTACTGCAAAACATTCATCATATCATTTTTTTCCCAAGACAACCATATTTCTGAAAATGGGGTGACAAGGAAGTTGGTATTTCTGAATCAGTAGCGTATGAGATAAAGTCTCACCAGACTGTGCAAAAGCGTTCAGGATTTCCCACATCCTTGGACTCTCAAGCTTTTCCTTGAGGTAAGCCTAACAGCAAGAGACGATGAGAGAAAGTTTCCTCCTTATACTGTGGTGTACCTGTATTATGTCCAGGAATGCACTTGCCTGTACTATTTAAAATATTGGTATAATAGAAGGCCTAATAAATTACAGCCTGAATAAACATGCCCAAAGAAACCCAAAGCTGAATGATAAAATTCTGAATCCTTTTTTTTTTTTTTTGAGCATTTTCATTTTCTGATCCCATTATCTTCCAAGGGATTATAGTCTACTACAGTTATACTGAAAAGATTTAACTAGACCTAGGGACCTTTTCAATGTATTGACAATTTGACTGCCATGTGGGCTAATTATCCCATACACACAATTCAACAGAATGCAGCAAAGAAAATGATGACAGGGAACAACAGTTTATAGACTATTGCCCCAATCCAACAAATACAATCTGATGCTCCAATCCAGGTAGGTGACCTCAATTCATGAAGGCAGGTTTATGATTGAATATTCCAATTTTGGATGGGGAATCATGAATGCAAACAAGTGCTGCATTAACAGTTCTCCCACCTGATCCAGCAGCGAAAATTCACTTGCTTTGTAAGTAAGCTGTTCTCCCCCCAACTCTCTTTTTGGCATATTCTCCTCCCTGTTACTCATACACGCCTTCAGCTTGATGAAAGACAGTGTGTGTATATTCATTCAAGGAATGACAGTGGTCTATTTAACCTGGCACGTCTCCATGCCAAGACAAAAATGTGATGGCTTTTTTATTTGCAAGATGTTTGCAGATGATGCAGCCTTGGCAGCACACCCCAAGGAAGCTGTATAGTGACCCATCAACCATTCTGCCCAAGCCTGTCTGGGTTCAGCCTCACCATCAGCCTGGCAAACACCAACATCTTGGGTCAGGAGTCGCCAGCACTCCACGTATCAGCACTGGTGACCAGGTAGACAATTTTGTCAACCTGGGCTCCACCATTACCAGCAACCTTTCCATTGAGACTGCTGTAACTCTCCAACAGTTCGACCTTTCCCCCAATGATGCACTCTTCCATTGTCTCTTGAGACAGATGGATGCCAATAGTCACACTCACTCACTCACAGTTTGGGAGGAGTAGGCGGAGGCTGGATTTAGCACCTCCCAAACTGCTCTCCTGTCTTCCTGTTAAAGAGATGATCAGTGCAATTAAGATTTAAGGCTATATATGTGCATAAAGGTAAAGGGTAAAGGGACCCCTGACTGTTAGGTCTAGTCGTGGCCGACTCTGGGGTTGCGGTGCTCATCTCGCTTTACTGGCTGAGGGAGCCGACGTACAGCTTCCGGGTCATGTGGCCAGCATGACTAAGCCACTTCTGGCAAACCAGAGCAGCGCACAGAAACGCCGTTTACCTTCCCGCTGGAGCGGTACCTATTTATCTACTTGCACTTTGACGTGCTTTTGAACTGCTAGGTTGGCAGGAGCAGGGACCGAGCAACGGGAGCCAACACCGTCATGGGGATTCGAACCGCTGACCTTCTGATCTTCAAGTCCTAGGCTCTGTGGTTTAACCCACAGCACCACCCACGTCCCTTATATATATGCATAGCCCCAGCTGAATGCTGAAAAGCCTATTGCATGAGAGACTGGTTGTATCCAGCAATCTGGAAAACGCATATATAACCTATAGATTAAGCAATATGTCTTATCATGTGATTACCTTTGCAAAAGGTTGGTCATTGGGCACCAGTTATCAGCCAGCACAGCCATGTGTATGCAGCATTTCTGCAGCTCAAAGAGTTCTCTGAACCAGGGCCTATACAGGCATGTGCCTATATCTTGATTTAAACTAGGGAGTTCAATATATAATATCTATTTCAATAATATCTGAGGTTTGCAATTGAGTGGATGCATGCATAGATGGGTTTAACAGCAGGACCCATGTTTTTGAAAAATGAACTTTTGTACATGCATTATTTCATTACATTTGTGTCAAAATTTAGCAAATGGTACACATATTGAATGAGCAGGTGATTTATACACACAAAAGCTGCATATACATGAACTGACGTCATATTTGTGTGGGAACAGGGCTTAGCAATCTACTTAAAGAAAAACCAGCCAGTTACAATCAATTCATGCATCATTGTGAGAAACAGCATAAAAATGTAAGTGCCATATACTTTAGAGAAAAAAGAAGCAAAACATTAGATAGAAGGCAATACCTCCTAACTAAAGGGCCACTTGTAACAATATATCGTTATTTAGTACCTTTAGTCTATGGTTGTTGTTTTTTTGGAAAGTGCTTTGGGGTTTTATTACAATCAAGCGGTATATAAATCTTGTGAGATAAATAAGGATTTCATAAAGTGGTTAAGGAGAGTTTGCATAAATTGTACAGACTAGTTTCTTAGTGATGAATTTTGTCATAATGCCACCTTGCCATACTCCTTTTGGTGAGGAACAGTAGCAAGCTTTCATGCTAACCCAGCAAGATAGTAGACTGGTAAAGAAAAGGCGATTTATACGTGTTTTATGTGTGATATTATGCCACCAGACATTATACCACCTGATGGCGATGTGGAGTCCTGTTTTTCTCTTACCTGTTTTCCCGGTTTAAATTTACAATTTAAACTGAAACACTTCTTTGACGTGTCTAGATCCAGCCTTAGACAGGATTCTCAGTTTTAATAAATAATAATAAAAATAATTTTTTACCCCGCCCTTCCCAATTCAGAAAACCGGGCTCAGGGCGGCTAACAATAAATTTAAAACATTTAATTGTAATACAACATAGAAGCAGCATAAAATACGGTATAAAAGCATGAATAACAATAAAGTTCAAAGTTCAAAAATCAATTTGGGGGAAATCCATCCATTAAACATTAGTCACCAGGGCTAGCTGGCTGAATTAGCTCCGTCTTACAGGCCCGGCAAAAGGAGGTTAAATCCTGCAAGTCTAAAATAACAAACCTTCAAGCTTGCAGGGGGGTGGGGAAATGATGCATGTCACTTCAAATCAAAGTTTGTACAATCCTTATTTTATCCATGAAATAATTATAGATCATTTCTACATTTATCATTGGGACGCTGTTATTTAAAACCATGCAATTGGTAGACTTTGTTTTCTACTCGCCTGCCATATTCTTAGATGCTAATAGGAAGATGTGTATTCTTTTAAGAGACGATCCTTTGCTATCCTAACAACGTTTTTATTTTGAATAAACCACCCGGGAGCACTTCATGGCACAGATATTTGAGAAAGACACAGTAGGAAGTTCTGTTTACAAATCAATGGTACAAATATGGCTCCCTCCATTTAACTCTAGGGGTCCTCGCCCAAGTTTTCCCTGCAATCCTAATGCCTGTAATGGCAAAATTAGAGCTTTGAACTGAGAAGCCGCAAGACATTCTGTGACCTTTTAATGGCCATGCAGTGCTATTTAACAGAGAGAGGGAGAGAAGCAAACACGGCAATCTGCTATTAGGGCAAAATGTTGATCTAGCAAAGAGGGGCTTCCCGCCTAAATATATTAGTACTGGTTAACACTTCCAACTAGTACAAGGGCTTCTGACATGACAAAATGAGTATAACAGCCCCTTCTGTCAATACAACACAAATGTCATTTCAAGTGCTCAAAACCACTAAGCTACCCTAAAAAGATTGATTTATCTGCTCCAATGTTTCTTTGGGGCAAACTTTCCTCACAACTGAAACCAATTAGTGGGCCTGGCACTTGTAGTGCAGAATGTAGGTCAGCGTCAAGTAATAAAAAAGTATTGACTTTTCTCTGTCTGTAAGCAGCATGAAAGGGGTGCCATGGCCTTGTCGTATATGAAAAGAGCTCCATTAATTTCACTTATTTCAACAAGGGCTGTCAAATACTAATGCTTCTATTGCACTTTTCACACAAAGTACATTGACACCACTCCTGGCCTCAGTGAAATAAGGTTTAAAATATTTCAGCTAGTGAAAGAGGCCTACACTATAATTTTCAATTCCCACTAGTACATTTAGACACCTTAAGTAGCATTGCTCACAAAAACTATTGAGAGAGATTAGATGGGATATTAATCATGACTAACAATTACTTCCTGTAGCCAAAGGAATCTAATTCTTATGTATAACCCTATTAAAATAATAATCCAGAATGTTGGGTGTTTATTTTTTACAGAGCAGGCAAACACTGTCAGTTGTGGGTTTTGTGTCAACAAGCACCCACAAATCACAGGTAAACCACCTGCAATGTCGTACTACAATCCTGCCAGCCACTTGGTTTCCTTGCTTGGAATTTTCATGGTGCATTTTGTTCCTTGAAAAGTAGCCTTGTTTTTATGAAGACTATAGTTAGATTCACAATTACTTACAGCCATATAAACTCTGATGCGAGCTGAAAAACTCTCTGCTTGCAAATGCTCCCTCACTGAAGGAACTGTGATCTGCACACATAAAGGAATTAATTTCCTCTATCATATACGAGCAAGATATCTATGTGCACACCTGAGAACAAATGAGCATGTGGATTGAGGTAACAGTATCTGATACCATATGAGACAGAACCACTCAAGTGCCAGATTACCAAACAGGCAGAATAGGCAAAGGTCTATGACCCTGAAGCCTTTTAGGGCCCCCACAATAAAATATAAAAGTAATATTGATTTGATCTTAAAAGAAAATTACAATCAAGTTTTCTTAGTTCAATGTTATCCCACTAAAATAAAAAACGTATTAGGGGATAATTTGCAAGAGGACCCCTGAGATTTCAACTACCTAGGGGCACTTTAACCACTTTCCATTTGTTAACACAAATTACTAATTCCATGATCTTTTTGGGGGGAGGGGGGAGATTTCTTAGGATGCTATCTTGGAAATATACCACTTCCTTGCTGCTTTGACCTTTACTCCATATATTTAGAATGTTTGGATAAGGATTTCCTTATATTGGACAGTGATTTTAGTAATTTAGTGATTTTTAGCAGCAAGACTGAGATTTATTTTAGCCTCACTAAAGTCAATGAGAATACACTATTTTAATTCAAGTAGTTCAACTTAATTGCTTTATAGATGGGAATCTGTGTAACCTAAGTATTTGGAGGTGGTAAAAGGCCTCCCATTGTTATTAACAGAGTATGGATTTGATATCCCGCTTTATCACTACCCGAAGTAGTCTCAAAGCAGCTAACATTCTCCTTTCCCTTCCTCCCCCACAACAAACACTCTGTGAGGTGAGTGGGGCTGAGAGACTTCAGAGAAGTGTGACTGGCCCAAGGTCACCCAGAAGCTGCATGTGGAGGAGCGGGGAAGCGAACCCGGTTCACCAGATTACGAGTCCACCGCTCTTAACCACTACACCACACTGGCTCTAGTAGAAATCACCAAGTGAAGTCCTTACCAACCAAACCAACCAACCAACCAACCAACCAACCAACCAACCAACCAACCAAAGAAAGGATTGTTCTTATCATTCTGCAAACTGCCAAATAGAACATAGATTCATGAATGAAAACACCCACTAGTTACCAATGTCTTGTCCAGTTATAACAAACACTCACATAGTTATAACATAGTCTAGCAATTCATTTGCACATGAGTACCTTCGCTAAATGAAATCTTGGGAAAAGTTTTTTCTGCATAGGGATTTAATGTATTTCATTTGAACTTGAGGGTTGCCTCTGAATAGTCTGTACATGACGCTATGCCAAACCATATGAAATAAACCATGGCTAAGTGTGAACTGTAAAACAAAAAGAAACTGTGGCTGCAGTTTATGATGTAGCAGGGCAAACTATGAGCATGTGTTCAGATGTGGCATTAAGCCAAGCCATGGCTTAACTCTAGGTAGCACGGCAGCAGCAAGATCTAGAGAAGAGTGACGCTCCTGTGATTTTATTGTGTGTGTCCATACTTGGCCATGGTTTGACTTAGCATTACATGGTAACCAGGCCAATATGTCAAACCCAATGGCTAATTGCCTCCTTAAAATGCAAGCAAAGCTGATTTAAAAAAACAACCCCTCTGACTTAAAAAGGCTAGCTGACTAAAATGGAGGGCAATTTTCTACTTGCTTTAATGACTTTATAAGTATGCTTTGAATCAACTTATCATTCATTTTTAAAATACAAAATGATACTGGCTAGTCATCATGAAACAATGTTATGTCCTTCTGCATGATACTTTCATCATACTATTTTCTCTGTTTGATAGTCTATTTGGTTATTGACAGAGAGCATATGATAATATGCTGTACAAATATCAGGAAATTATTCGCACAGTGGGAAGCCTGCTAACAACATTATTTTAATATCTTATCTTTCAGACAGAGGCAGAAAACATATTAATTGCAGCTTAATATATGCAACAAACATTTCATTATAATTTTACTTAAATTTTGACCAAGCCTCTTAAGAAATAGTATATTATACATACTTCTCTGAGTGTTGTAAATCGAGGCACTAGAATCAAACAGTCTTGTGAGAAATTATAAAAAACTTCTAATTACTGCTTCTGAGTTTGAATAATTACTTATCCGATTGTCTCTTTACAAGTGGCCCAAATTACGACTCTTAAGAGCATTGTTAGTCTGTCCCTTGAGATGTCCCAAAGAGAAACAGTAAATCTTACCTTGGAGCTTACCTCCACAAGCATTTTTGGGAGAAGGGGTTGGTTCGGCTTCAGATACACATCAAACCCACACAATGCAAATGAAAACCATCCTCTGCTGCATTGTTCATATGCACACTTGCAATGCAGAAGGGGATGAGATCCATATTTTAAAATAGAGCGATGTTGGCATAAAATTCTCCCCAGGATAACTGTTGTTGCAGCTTTTACAAGTATTAGTTCTGATGGCACTTGCTTCTGATGCTCACAGGATGACCAGGGAGGTAAGGAGAAGCACATCCAAATAATTGCCTGCCATACATATATGAACCAGAAGCTGCCACAACAAGCACAGCAGAGGTGGAACAATCAAAATAGCAGCCATGATGGGCTTAATTCCTCCCTTTTAAAGAGCCACCACTTTCTGTCCTCTTTAAAAGGAAGCATTCATTTATCACTACATTTATATGCCTCCCTTTTCTTCCAAGGAGCTCAAGGTGGTTCTCCTCCCGCAAATGTCATCCTCACAACAACCCTGTGAGGTAGGGCAGGCTAAGGGATGGTGACTGACCCAAGGTCCGTAAGCTTCATGGCTGAGTGGGGATTCAAACCCTGGCCTCCCAGGTCATAAACCAACACTAACACTATAGTACACACCTGCACACAACTGGGACAGCTTGAAACAGGCTGTCAATAGGAGGTCCACTGGGGGTTAGAGGTTGTGAAGTACAGAACAGTAGAGCAGAGAACAAATCCCAGGTGAGTCAAATGAAAGCAAGCAGCGTGTTATTTATTACATGATATCAGAGAGGCTCAACACGCAGAACAGTCAAACCTTGCAGCTTTCTCCATCATGGATTTGTGACAAGTCTGGAAACAAACGGAGGAAAGTCCACTTCTACCATATAACAGTCATTTTGGGGCATAACTCCAAGTGGAATCCTGGAGGCTTGCTTCTACACACACACACACACACACACACACACACACACACAATCAAGATTAATAATCTAAGAGCCTTCTGCTGGATCAATGCCCATCCAGTCCAACTTCCTATTCTCACAGCGGCCAACCAGGAGCTTAGCATGACAGTACTCTCTCCTGCTGTGGTTTCCAGCAACTGTTATTCAGAAGTGTGCACCCCAAAGAGTGGAGACAGAAGATGCTCACCATAGTTAATAATCCATGATAGTCTTATCCATGAATTTGTCTAATCCTCTTTTAAAGCCACCCTAGTTGGTGGCCATCACTACTTTTGGAAGCAGCGAATTCCATAGTTTAACAAGAAGTGCTTTCTTTTGTCTGTCCTGAGTCTTCCAGCATTCAGCTTCGCTGGATGTCCAAGAATTCCAGTGTTGGGAGAGAGGGAGAAAAACTTTCCCCTACCCACTTCCTCAACCCCATGCATAATTTTATTGCTTCTTACTTGCCTTTTCCTTAATTAAGCTTAAAAGGCCTAAATGTTATAGGCCTTTTAAGCTATGGCCTTTCCTCCATAGTTGCTCCACCCCCGTGATCAATGTGGTTACATTTCCAACTGTAAAACATATTTTTGGAGGTGAGGCAACCAGAACTATACATATTACTCCAACTGCACCACCACCTCAGATTTGTATATTTGGCAGTTTTATCTTCAATTCCTTTCCTAATTATCTCTAGTGTGAAATTTACCTTTTTCACAGCTGCTGCACAATATGAAATATCGACTTGTTACTGTTTGGGAAGACTGTGATGCGCAAGGGAAAGCATTCAAAAGTAAAGCCCTACTGAATTCAATGAGATGTATTCCTATGCAAGTGTGTATGGGATTGCAACCCAAATCTACGCTGCTCCTCCCCAAAAAATTTTGGAGCAACATCTGGCATTGCCAATTTTTTATATCATACAGTTGCTTGATTAAAAAAGAGTAAGATAGATTGCACTCAGGTTTATTCAGTAATAGTGGAAAGTGTCCAACACAGTAAATGTAGAGCTGGTTCACACAATAATGGACCAATATTCCTATGTATCCATCTTCTAATTTGCATAGGTCCAACGTACCTTAGAAACAGCCACCCCTCCCCATTATGTGATCAACCCAGGGCACTTCCTAAACCATGAAATCTATTTTTGAATCAGCTACCAAGGATGTAGAGTGAGCCATTCTTGGTCACAGTCAGTGTTTTTTTTCTGGGGGGATGCAGGGGTACACATACCCCTAAACATTTTGTGAATCTAAGTTTAGCCTCATCGAGGGGCAGTATTTCAATATGAGTAGGAAAATGAGAGTACCCCTAGAAAAAAAGCACTGGTCATAGTTATACAACACCTCTTCCTTAGTGATTCTTCCATCCTAACCTAAGCACGTTGTTGTTGTTGTTGTTTAGTTGTGTCCAACTCTTTGTGACCCCATGGACCAGAGCATGCCATGCACTCCTGTCTTCCACAACCTAAGAACAAGCCTACATATTTATGTTAGATTTGGCAGGGCAAGAGTTAAGGTTATAGTGGATGAAGAGATGTCTGAATGAATTTTGTTTTGCATTGGTAGGATATTATAATATGTTTTCACATTCTCTTTTATATTTAGTGTTACTTTCCAAGAGCCTGCAAAATGGGGTGGGGTATACATTTCCATGAAAATGTGGCCATAAGTTTCAAAACATTGCATTTCGCCCATTTCTCTTATATCATACACCAGAGGAAATGGCACTAGCTGCCTTATTTTGTTTTGGACATATCTAATATCTATATTTGAACCAAAATTGCCAAAGATAATATTCTATTTTTGGAACTAATGCAGTCTTTATTACAGCTAAATTAAATTAAGACAGTGATGTGAATTTCCTCACAAGCTATTTCATACTTGGATACCCTTGAACTTTACTGAATCAGAGCTAAAAAACAAACGTGCAGATGAAATTGTTGGATTGGTATTTGGAACTTATTGGCTATTGTAATTCAAGCCTTAGTTTAGTGCAGGGCAATTTCCAAAAGTATTCCTTATAAAAGGGAATAGATGGTCAAAAGCTTCATCTTCATCCATTCACGATTAATAAATGTCATTTGTCAAATATGAACATTTGCAAATGACTAATAAATATTTTTATGAAAAAACAAGTCTACCTGAAGTGGGATTATGCTTAATATATTCTGTGCACAAATAAAATATATTTCATTTAAACTATTTCCTCAAAAGTGAAGAAATGCAATATAAATATGCAGGTATTTTTAAATCCTTCAATCATACACATTCCACTGTCATACAACTAGCAGAACTAAACAAAGGGTGTATAGCAAGCAATACACTTTGTTATTAGTTCAAATCGTTAGTTGAATCCCAAGAAGCTCTCTGTGATGTCACCAATGCAGTATTATCATTGACAAAATCAAGGGGGTACCACAGCGAACAGGAAAATAAGGGCATGGGAAAATAAGGGCAAAGGAGGAGGGGGGAAGTGGAATTTAGAATAACAGGATAAAAATACTGCAAATGTGCTAACACGTCCTGAAATCCATGAAACAGGAGATAGTTCTTGACATGTAAAGTAACAAGCAGAGAAATGAGGGAAATATTTAGTTTCAGCCCTGTGTTATTTAAGTAATACTTTGAAGGAATGAATTTGACAGTGTATTTGTCAATACTCATGCAGAACTTCTAAAGAATCATCATATAGCAGAATACCAGTAAAGCCTGTAAATTAGCAAGAACTTGGGATTTTAACAATTGTGCACCTTTCTACCTTAAGGAAATAAGAGGCACCGTGAAAATTCCCAACGTGATCCCAAGGGCTTGGGATTCAAGCTGAAATGTTTCTATTCTTGGGCTACTAATATATTTTGAACTTCCATTGCCAGGAGGTTTGACATTTGCAGAAACAACAAATTACACCCAATTTTACTGAATGATATACAGAGGAATACAATCCGAATCATTCATTTAATTTAAAATCTCTGGTGAGATTTAAGACATCCATCCGCACACACTGTATCTCATGTGATTATGCCAGTATACATCAAACCCCAGTAATAACGATTCATATCCATATATGTGTATATGCTTTATTGCTACCTTTAGCGGGATTAAAAGCAGTATATCAAATTTTACAGTTGTGCTCCTTTTATTAGCTTCTTACCACTTGATCAGCTGATAGAGGCAATAATGAACACGCACACACACACACAAACACACATATCCACACAGACTGGAGTCTGCATTTGCGTGTTCTATCTTAAGAATGTAATATTTCAAAAAACAGCCTAAGCTTTGGGGAAAAAACCAATTACAGAAACAGCATTAAAAATGCCAAGCACCGGGCAGAAGCAATTCTGGATCAGTTTAAAAAAGTGATTGATGAAACTCTAATCTGAGCTGAAGGAACAGTTTCACGACAAGCTGTGACCATTCCACACACTTCATTAGCTGCCATAATTAGCCTGGTGTTTCAATTTGTTAGAACTGGTGGGGACAATTTTACTCAGAATACAAACATCAAAAAGCAGGGTCTCTCCGACTTCAGAAGTGGCTGATGAGAGGCTTTCTAGTCTTTCTGTTAACGAAAAGATTAATTACAGCTGATGGGAGGCTGTACTCTGATTGTCACTCTGTCTATGTACATTACTTTTAGCATTAGAAGAAAGACATGGTTGACACTGCGCTGCTCAATCAAGCAGCTTCACATCAGGGCACCAAGTCTGTTTTAATATGCATGGTCTTGTATTGTTTGATTGACTTGTTCTCTACTTCTCCAGGTCCCGAGTTCTGTCACCAACTAGATTGTACCAACAGAACAGCAGGTTATACAGTGGCATGCAGGGCAGGTATAATACTCTCTCACACACACACCCCGTTCCTTATTAATACTTTACTTGTCCTGCTCTGCGTAAAATGACAAAAATATAATCTCCAGTCCTGGAAAAATTTATGCTAGGATAATCCTTTCTCACGTAGCCCAAAGCCATCTTCACAGATACAAACGTTCATTAACTGACTTGATTTTGCACTCCTTTGCATTCTGGAAAGTCACAAAGACTCGACAGAAATTTGGGTACTTTATTCTGACCGTTCCAATTTGATCGCTTGTCTGGCTTTTTGTGGAGCCTGAACCTAAAAGGTACCATCTAAGTTGAAGTCTGGAGCTATTATTGGTGATGAGCTACCCTTTCTGCATAGCTTGGAAGCACCACCCACTTCAGTGAACCTGCCTTTAACCAGCAGGGTTAAAGAATATATGTAATTGCAATTTTCTACCTATTATTTAGAGCAGTGTTTCCCAACCTTGTGCCTCCAGATGTTTTTGGCCTACAACTCCCATCATCCCTGACCACTGGTCTTGCTAGCTAGGGATGATGGGAGTTGTAGGCCAAAAACATCTGGAGGCACAAGGTTGGGAAACACTGATTTAGAGCAAACAATAGTAGTAACTGCTACTAGCCCTGCAATCCAGACCACAACACACCCAGTCATGTCTCCCTTCTCTGTTGCTGGGCCCAGAATGTGGACCTTCTTCACTGGGGAGGGTTCATCTTGTCCCTTCTTGCTGGCCTTCTGACTTAGCATTAAAACTTTCCTGTTTAGGATCACATTGGTCTCCAGCAGATAGATGTTAGTGCTTGCCAGCCATAATTATTTATGATCTCCCTCTTTGTCTTTTTACTTTGTTTTTATTCTGCCTTTTGTTTTTATTATAGTTCATGGTGCCTCTTACTTGTGGTTATTTTAAAAATGTTTTATCGCTGGTCTTTATTGGCGCCTGTTCTTTTTGTATATCGCTTTTATATTGCATCTTGCTACTTCTGTAAGCTGTAAATTACAAATCCTTCATTCATTGACAATCACATATTTGAAGCTATTAGATCAAATTAATTTTAGCACAGTGCACTTGTTGTAGCATTCAAAGAAATAGTGACGGATATATTTCTATCTACAACAAGCACAACTGCATAGTAGTTCATGGGCTGGAGACCATAGCTAGAAGGATGGGCCAAAGTTTTGCTGGCTAAAACCGCATTTCCCCCCTAAGCCACTATAGGTTTTCCTCTTTCTGGTTAACTTGTATCCTGATTGTTCACAGATGACAACAAGCTTTAGCACATTTTGGTGCAACCAGCAGCACCCAAAGAACAAATCTGAATAACTTTGGGAAGAGGTGAGAAAGAGTTTGCGGTCTCTCTCTTTTGGGAGGTCTCCCAAAAATTTCTTGTTTGTTAACAGAGCATCAGTCTTGTTAACTATACATAAATTCTGCTATCCTGTAATCTCAGTAAAGAATTGTGTGGAAAATCTGGAGACTCTTTGACTTAACTTAGCAGTTATTAAAAGGTAGATTTTCTTCCCCTGCCGAAACAAGCTATTTGCCTGATTAAACATAGAAGATAGGTAACACAAGACATTTATCATGCAACAGATGAACGACACAGGATTGCTAGTTAGACAGTTTAATAAGTGCCATCTAATTTTTCTCTTCAGACTATATTTATTCTTCAAAGTCCAATAACATTATCAAAGCATGGCATTTTCCCACTGAGAAATTATAGAACTAAAAATAAGGTTTTACAAAGTAGAGAACTGGTTGCTTGACAATCCCTATTCAAATACATTAGAAAGTGCTGACAGTGCCTTTTCTCATGTAAATAACTTCACTGAATGGCTCAAAAGAATTTTAGTCACTACTAGAAATCATTCCTTCTGAATTATTTTCTCTGAGCCACCTTCAAAGGAGTATTGTTACATGGATCTTGTTGCCCGTTCACACAGACAGGAATCCAAAGGTGCCACTGCACATGTGAAAGGCACTTCTGCTTTTATCGGCAATGTGTGTACTTATTTTATTTCAGAATGAATTAATTGTCCTATGTTCAAGGTTTCCCCAAGCAGTGTAATAAAATGTGTATGATGTTTGTTGATTCTTCCTTGCAGCTTTATAACTCCACTGTGCCACATCCCATTCCAATACAAAGGGTCTCCCAACCCTCTTGAAATGCTTGTCAGTGGCTCAGGGAACAATAATTGTAGAGTTGTAGAGTTGGAAGAGGGGACGCGGGTGGCGCTGTGGGTTAAACCACAGAGCCTAGGACTTGCTGATCAGAAGGTCGGCGGTTCGAATCCCTGCGACGGGGTGAGCTCCCGTTGCTCGGTCCCTGCTCCTGCCCACCTAGCAGTTCAAAAGCACGAAGTGCAAGTAGATAAATAGGTACCGCTCCAGCGGGAAGGTAAATGGCGTTTCCGTGCGCTGCTCTGGTTTGCCAGAAGCGGCTTAGTCATGCTGGCCACATGACCCGGAAGCTGTACGCCGGCTCCCTCAGCCAATAAAGCGAGATGAGCGCCGCAACCCCAGAGTCGGTCACGACTGGACCTAATGGTCAGGGGTCCCTTTACCTTTTTAGAGTTGGAAGAGACCCTGAGTATCATCTAGTCCAATCCCCTGCAATGCAGGCATATGCAGCTCTCCCATACGAGGATTTAACCTACAACCACCTGTTTCTGTGATTTTTCCAACTCTACAGTATCTTTTCCAAAGTGAGGTGACAAAAACTGTACACAGTATTCCAAACGCAGTTGCACCACAGATTTGTATAACAGCATTATGATACTGGCAGTTTGATTTTCCATTTCTTTCTTAATGATCCCTACCATGGAAGCTGCATTCTTCACAGCTGATGCATACTGGGTCTGCAACTTTATCAGGCTAGCCACTACGACCCCAAGGTCTTGTTCCTTCTAAGTGACCACCAGTTTAGACCCCATGAGCATATGTGTGAAATTGAGATTCCACCCTGCCAACACGCATCACTTTATACTTGTTTATACTGAATTGCATCTGCCATTTTACCACCCAATGACTCAGTTTGGAGAAGTCCCTTTGGACCTCTTCACAATCCCTGAACAGTTAAGGATCATCTGCAAACTTGGCCACGTCACTCCTTACTCTAAATTGCTTATGAACAAGTTGAAACACACAGGTCCCAATACCAATCCTTGGGGAACTTCCATTTCTGCAGCCCTCCACTGGGAGAATTGTCCATTTATCTCTGCTCTCTATTTCCCGTTACTTAACCAGTTCCTGATCCACAAGAGCATCATTAAAAACAATTAAACACTGATAGAATTAAAATATCTATCTGTCTATCTGTCTATCTGTCTATCTGTCTATCTATCTATCTATCTATCTATCTATCTATCTATCTAATCTGCATAAACAATCTACTAAAACCATCCAAATAATTACAATAAAAACAGCATGGCACCAGTCCTTCTCATTAAAAGCAGTTAGTTCCCAAAGCCTATTGAGACAGGACTTACCCTCGCAGAAGCCATGCTGGTTCTGCTTCAGCCAGGCTTGTTCTTCTATATGCTTGGCAGTTTTATCTTTATAATATTTTCCGCCAGTTTTCCCAAGACATTACAAAAACAGATAAATGTTATTTTAGTTTGGCACTGACAATACCAAGGTAAAACGTCTTTGCCATTATCAATGGAACTGCACCAGTTGTGCATAGCTAAATATTTTTTCTTTTCAGCCTATGCAAGGAACTTGGTATCTGATTAATGCAACTGGCAACTCAGAAGAGGTTTCCCCTTTCTTGATACCTAATTAATTGCCAATATTAATGAAATGAAACCATTTTAAACAAACAGCTAGACTGGCTGTTTTGCAGCATGCTTGGATCATCAATTCACATATACAGATTTCTTCCTGAAATTGCAGTAGGATGGACTGTTGAGCTTGAAAAGCATATTTTATCCCAATCAGTGTGCAAAAGTAAAATTATCCATAACTAAGCCATGTTTCTCTGCCGTACAGTTTAGCTGTAATGATCCCCACACACTGCACTCACACATCAATTATGATAATCATAATCACGGTCGTTAAGCTGAATGTTCATTATTATCAGGATGCTGGTGACAGCAGATTCAATCATCGGGTGCAATGGGCAGGCAGTCACAGTCCCACCCAAGTTTCTGCAGACAGCGTTGTGCCACATTAAGCCTATGATGTGTTCCACATCCCACTCCATTTCAAAAGCTGCAGACGGTAAAGGTCAACTTTATGTTCTATGCAATATGCTTAGCTTCTCTAAATCAATTCTTTGGAGTACTGGCTATTTTTATGCTTTGTAGATAATAAAATTCTATTTAGGGCCAAATATGCATGCGCAAATAAGGAAAGAGGCACGTATCTGTGTTGTAAGTCACCTATAATAAGGCAAACAGCAGAAAGCTCTACAAAGAATGCCACTTCCTTGTTTGCAAAACAAGGACATACCAAAAATTACTGCCATTAAAAGCCAGATGTCTTAAAACGCATACGAAAACTAATTCCACTTCAGATTAAAGGCTGTAGGCTATAATTTCTGCTTCAGTGAATATTGAGAGAGTGCAAGTGTTCTGACAACTGAAAGATTAGTTAGTATATCTGATCGCTTGTCTGTCCAGTTTCATAGGATCTATCAGTGTTGATTAAATTCATGGCATCTAGTGGTTTCTGAATCCTGAAACTTTGCAGTTGTAAAGGCAGTATTAGTCATTTGAACCAAGCTTTGAACCAAGGAAAATACTTTCGTCAAGTGTAACGTCTGAACAAAGCACATTATTTTACCTTAAATCTTTCAGATATATAGATATATAAAGTTGTTGGTTCATCTAAGTTTTAAGTTGATTTATGGTGGTTTTTGTAATCTACCATGTAATAATTCTGCTAGTGCCTTGGAAATATGAATATATGATCTTTGCCAGTGGTCTGCTATCAACTTCGCTGCATGGACACAGCAATACCATCCCCTCCATCTGAACTATGCCAAAATAGGCAACAAATACTGAACCTAGAACTGCCACCACCTTAGCAGCAACCACTAGTATGGTCGTACCGCTAGTTGCTCTCTGCATGTGGACCAGGTACTCAACTGGTGATAAAGAAATAAAAGCCTCCATTGCCTCCATTTTTAAAGACATTGTGGCTCTATGTTCATTTTGGTTCAATAGACAAAGTTGCGAACATGGATTTGGTAGATCATTTCTATCCTAAATCAGACCTGTGACTCAGGCTCACGTCCTACTTTAAAATTTCTGCTTGGGTTCACAAAGCTCACAATGCTATATTAAAAAATTGAAAAAGAAATATAAAGCTATAGCTTTTAACTTAATCACAATTTCCCATTATGTCAGAACCACAGGCGTGGGGAACTTTTGGCCTATCAGATGTTGCCCATCATCCCTAGCCTTTGACCATGCTTGCTGGAGCTGATGGGAGTTGTAGTTCAGCAACATCCAGAGGGCCAAAGGTTCCCTGCTCCTGGTTTAAACAAACCACAGTTCTCCAAGTCTGGACAAAATATGGGAACCAACCACGGCTAGCTTAAGCGCAAAAGTGGCTTTCAATTTTCTCATTGTAGGTGGAAATAAGGGAGAGGGGGAAGTACAGGTCTCAGCATGGCAGGAAACCATGGTATCTGTTACGTCTGAACTGAACCAAAGTGTGCTTAATCTCTTCTTAGGCTACAATTATTATTTATTTATTTATTTATTCAAATTTTTTAATTTATTTTTCATTTTTTAAAAAAACAAACAAATACACAAACAAACATAAATCTCAGCCTATTTAAACTAATCTTAGTAACATTGTTAAGTGACTTCCCCGTATCCCCCTGGTTGAATTTCAATGTACCGTATTTTTCGCCCCATAGGGCGCACCAGCCCATAAGGCGCACCTATATTTTGGGGGAATTTATTTCCCCCCCCCAAGGTGCGAGGCTGGGGCGGGGGAAACCTGAGCTTCCCCCAACCCCAGCCCCCAGAACAGGCTGCTCTCCGCAAGCCGTGGGAGCCCTGGCACGACTGCTGAGCATGCCGGGGCTTCGTGATAAGAGGCAGCACTGCGCAAGCTGAGGGAGCCCTCCCGCGGCTTGCGCAGCCCTGCCTCTTATCCCGAAGCCCCGGCGCGCTGAGCAGTCGTTTTGGGTAGCTTTGGGGTAAGAGGCAGCGCTGCGCAAGCCGGGGGAGCCCTCCCGCGGCTTGCGCAGAGCTACCCGAAGCCCAGGCGCAACTTCGGAATAAGAGGAACTCCCGCGGGCTCCCGCGGCTTGCAGATAGTTTCCTGAAGCCTGGAGAGGGAGAGGGGTCAGTGCACACCGACCCCTCTCGCTCTCCAGGCTTCAGCGAAAGCCTGCATTCGCCCCATAGGATGCACACACATTTCCCCTTCATTTTTGGAGGGGAAAAAGTGCGTCCTATAGGGCGAAAAATACGGTATATCATTTTAACAGTTTTCCAAAACCAATGTTCTTATAAAATTAACTTAATCCTTTGGCTACAATTATTATTGTGTTGGTTCTCAAATTATGGTTTGACACTGTAGGAATGAGTCCAGTGTCTGTGTGTGTGCATGCCTCTTTCCTCTCTCCTGGTCCCACAAGCTCCTCTTCAATTAGTTATTTCCTAATATGATCAAAGCATAGTTTGCTTTTATGTCAAACTCACAAAACATGGGTTACACATTCCCTCCAAACCAAGACTGCAAAACAGCTTCAGCTTCAAACCATGTTTTGCGATGTTAGTTTGGAGGGCAAGTACAAAACAGTTTTACCAGTGAAACATCAAAATATAGCTTGTTCAAGCCAAATTACAACTGAAGTACAGCATATGCATGGTGGGGAGGGAGCGCGCAACCGCTGCTCTTTCCTATAGCATCAAACCATGATTTAGCATGGCATCTGAATGAAGCCACTATCAATTAGGTAACAAAAGCTGCAGTTCAGTTCACATTAAGGTTGCTTAAGTCACATTGATTTCTATGGGATTTGAGCTGCAGAACTGGAGCCCAAATACGTGTTTTGCTGCTATAGATTAATGCAGCTATGAACTAGAGTGGGTCAAAAGGTCAGTATCTTGGGCAGCAATTATTTGAATTTTATCATCTGACACTGTAAACTGTTAGCGTATCTAGTAGGCTGTAATCCCCACCTCAGGATGCTACAGACAAAATCATGTGCCAAGGTAGCAGAACCCAAGTGTGCAGAGCAATTTCTATGTAGTCTCTTTTAACTTGAGTCTACAGGGAGCTTACATAAAATCAGAATTTTTTTGCTTCCCCAAACTGACAAGAACTCAGAAAAGCAGCCGAGAAGCAATTGTTCAATTGTTTTCTTTCCATTTCATGCTTTGTGACTGATGATCTATATTAGTTCCGTTTTTAAACTTTTGACATCCTATCCCATATTGAATTCCTTCCACTGAACAGCTATTTATACAATGTTAAAAGTTTTAAGAAACATCGAGGCCTTTAGCAAGAAATTCTGAAATGAGATTTTAGCAAATCAGACAATTCTGGAAATGACTGAAAAGAGCAATACATTTCCAGTCATATTTAGTCATGAAAGAGAGAAAGTAACAGAAAAACTATTTTCTTCTCTTGTTATTGAAAGATTCCACCATTATTTTCTCCTTCTTTGCAATACAAACAGGGTTGGGGGGGAAAGGTCACCCTTATTTTATGTGATCCTCACAGGGAAAGGAAGCAAATTTAGGTCCCCAAACAGAGGTGTGAGTTCGCCATTTTTTCAGGTGCCATTTGAGGAGGTGGGTTCTTCTAACCCTGAATGTAATCAAGAACAACACACAAAAAACCCATAATATCTCCACCTCTTCTTCCTTGCTCACCTAGGCCAGAAAGAAACACAACCATAATTCTCCTCTTCATCTGACCCCCAACTTCTTGTCGACTTAATCATACTGATCCTTTATATAATAGTATGGCAATGTTATCAACAACTGTGATTGCCCTATGCCTGTTTTCTTTAATGTATTAACAAAATATGTTTGAAACTCTTAATAGAAATACAAAAGGGTAAAGGTAAAGGTACCCCTGCCCGTACGGGCCAGTCTTGACAGACTCTGGGGTTGTGTGCCCATCTTACTCAAGAGGCCAGGGGCCAGCACTGTCCGAAGACACTTCCAGGTCACATGGCCAGCGTGACATCGCTGCTCTGGCGAGCCAGAGCTGCACACCGAAACGCCATTTACCTTCCCGCCAGTAAGCGGTCCCTATTTATCTACTTGCACCCGGGGGTGCTTTCGAACTGCTAGGTTGGCAGAAATACAAAAACACACAACAAAAACCAGGGTAACGTTGTTGGATATAATTTGGAGAACTGGACTTTAATCCAATAATCACTTATGCTGTGTGTGCACGCATTGAGTCCCTTCTCTTGCTAGACTTCCCTGTTCATTTCAATGCAGTGAAATGTTAATCCTTTTGGTACAATCTCAAGAACTGGTATAAAGCGTTGGAGCACCCTCATCTTTGAATGTTCTTCAGTGCAAAAAAGGGAAACTACCTGTCTCACAAAATGCAGCCCTAAGAATAATACTTTTTAAAATACATTATTGGTAAGTGAAAGTTTTAATTTCATTATGCCAAACCACCGTGTGTGTGTGTGTGTGTGTGTTGTGATGTTCTTAATTATTGTGTACAATTCCTGCACTTATTATGTTCCTTATTGCCTTGAGGAGGAGGAAGAGTAATTTTTAAGCATCAGATTTCAATAATTAGGGCAATATTTCTATAGCTTCATATTTACCTGATTTTTAAAAAAGTAAAAGCTTATTTTTTTAACAATTTCCATTTTTTCCTTTTTTCCCGATATACAGCAGAGGAGTTTCGGTTCATATTTTATTCTCATGAAAGCACTGTATAGTTTCCCAATTCAGTGAGCTTTTATGTCATTTCAGTAGAAATTGATTTAGTGGAGTGGATCTGATTGATTTTGATATTTTTAAGAAGTCTACAAAGCTGTAACTTTGCTTTGGTTTCCCAACATAACTCACCTTATTTGTTATCCATTTCTCTGGGTGTTCTTCCCGGAAGTGTTTGAGCCCGTAACTCGATTGACCATATTTACTAGCTGTTTGGATTGATGGGACATACTTATCAACTCTGTGGCCTGAAAATGGCAAAAACCTGAAAGGTGAAACACATATATGTTTATTTAATATATTTTTTCATTCTACTAGTACAGGTCATATAAATCACAAGGGAACTGTACAATGTGGAAAGCATTTGTTTCGGTGCACAACCATTTTATACAGCCATAGTCTATCATTGCTGTTACATAGTTAATGAATACCCCCCTTTACCTCTCCCCTATGCCTTTCATTTTGCATAGTACAGCTGAAAGTAAATTACACAGGAGCTGCTTTATAAAAACTTCACCATCTCAACAGAAATGATGGCAGTACAGGCAATGACCGATTACACTCCTGACTCCCACGTGTGCCAATAGAGTGCGCATAAGCCTGCTCTGCCCCACCCCCATTCTGCTCCCTTTTATGGCCGCTTCCGGGTCACCACGATGTGCATAAATCAGCCATTGCCTGTACAGCCTATTCTGGGGCCAAATAATTCTTCAACAACCAAAAGAGAGACCGGGATTAAAATACCACCCTTTGCAAACTTAGGGACAGCTTCAGGAATTTTGTTTTCTAAAGCTTCAGATCAATCACTAGAGAGAGCTGATTTGGCTATGCGCCATGTGCTTCAGTTACTTCTGGTTTGGACTACTGCACTATGCTGGTCATGAGCCAGCCCTTGGAAAGTGTTCCCAACTTCAGCTGGTTCAAAATGCTGCTGCCGAAATTCTGATGATGATGATGACTACAGTGGTAGCTTGGCTCTTCAACTCCCGAAACCATTCAAAAACCAAGGCACGGCTTCCGATTGGCTGCAGGAGCTTCCTGCACTCAATCGGAAGCTGTAGAAGCCGCAGAAGACATTTGGCTTCCAAATAATGTTTGCAAACTGGACACCTACTTCCAGGTTTGTGGCGTTTGGGAGCTGATTTGTTTGACAACTAAGCCGTTTGGGAACCAAGGTGCCATTGTATTATGAATCCTGCACACTGTTCCTGAGTGCATCAGTGGCAGAATGGAGGTGGGGAGGGTGAGCTGGCTGAGAAGGGATGCAACTCAGTGGCTTAGGATGCAGAAGGTCACAGGTTCAATCCCTGGCACGGCTGGATAGGACTCCTGCCTGAAACCTTGGAGAGCCAGTCAGTGTAGACAATACTGATCCAAAGCAACAGTATTGTCCCCCAATACTGATCCAAAGCAACAGGCCCCCACGCATCTCCCCATTTCCTTCACTAGGAACTAGGTCCTGGTGGGGATTTCTCCCGTACCTCATCTACGGGTTCTGGAGACATGAACAGAATTCATTTTGTATCAAACTCCAATAAAACAGTGGTAAGCAATGTAACTACCCCTTGTCTTCAGGTGCGGAGGTGCAGGAAAGCAATTTGACATCAAGAGAAGTTCTTGCTAAGGGGGAAAAGTTGGCTGTTTGCTCATTAGGTGAGGCATCAAATAGGATACCATAATACTGTAGTGAAAATAGAAGCCAACTCCCAGGGGCTGTGGGGGCTTTGGCCCCCACAATAAAATATTTGAGGGGGAAGAGCCCCCACAAAGTTGATGGGCATTTCCATTCAAATAGTATATGTGGGACTGTGTCATGTGATCAATTACACATTGTGTCATGTGATCGGTTATGCGGGGCAGGGCTTACCTGGGCCTCCAAAATAATTTATTTAAGTTGGCACCCCTGGTAGTAAGAAAGGGTAATTACGGTGCTCCCTGAGAGTAAAGGCATTTATGAAAAAGACTCTGTGGATCATACCCTAAATTATTAGATCACTGTCTGTACCACGAGGCAAAATGTTATTGTGCTCAGATATCAGAAGGCTAAATTAAGTTTTCATTTCCCCCAGATGCTATACTGAACAGTGTAAAATGAAAAAAGAAGAGCCCCTTTAAAAAAGATTGGAAACATTTATTTTCTTTTTCTTTTTGAAAAGCTTCCAATAGAAAGTTTTTAATGGTTGCGTACTACTTTTTGTGATGCCATCTGAAAAAACCCTGATTTTCTTATTTTAACTGCTGAATTCTATTTTTAAATCCTTTACTGAAAGGATTTAATATTTCATCAACAGTAAATTATATCAATAAACCTTCCTTGTGGGGAAACAAATTGGTCTTTATTAGCATCTGGCCAGTCAAATTGCCCATAAAGAATTCAAAACCAAGGGCTCTTGAAAATTAACAAAACAAAAGCACAGAAGTAGCAGAGCTTTAAATTATACAAAGCTACAGAAGCATGTATATACTCATGGGGCAGGTGGCTTTCATATAAGACAGATTATAGCACTTCTAGGGCTAATTTGCACATGGGATGGACATCACACACAAAAAAAATTAATGTGGCCCCAATGTCCCTGAGTATACATAGGAGTTGCTAGAAGCCGGCTGCTCCACTTACAGTTTTTATCACTTCTGAATTGCATTTTAATAGTACATTTTTCTTTTGTTCAGACATGAAAGAAAATTGGCTCCCTCCAGGGATTGGATGATGACTGAAAGACAAGGCTAGTAGCAAAGGAATTTGCCCACGAATGCATGGAATTTAGGGTAGTCTTAATGCTCAGAACAAGGTGTATGTAAAAATAACTTTCTATAATATGGAATACATTGTTAAGTGCTGTAAAACATCAAAGACAGTATGCCTGGTTTATAACAGAAATATATGCAGATTCCTTTGTTTATAGGAATCTTTCATTTGGCATTTATTAGTAGAAATTCTTAATTTTATAACCCAGAAAAGCCTTGCATCCTGATAATAAAAGACATTGAGAATAGCCCCGATTCAAAACACAAATGTTTACAGAAAGTGAAGGATTTCATGATCTAATTATATATTGTGACTTGCATTAAAATATATAATGAAATGGCTTCCATCTTGGCAGATGTACTAGGGTCTTAATATTGGATTGCCAGAGCAAAATAGCACAGGAACTGTATTTAAATTTTGAGATAAAGTCATTAACCCAAACTAGGCTTTAGACTATCATAAAGAATTCAGACCTTCC
The DNA here is from genome assembly GCF_964106915.1 of Podarcis gaigeae. Classification (NCBI taxonomy): domain Eukaryota; kingdom Metazoa; phylum Chordata; class Lepidosauria; order Squamata; family Lacertidae; genus Podarcis; species Podarcis gaigeae. Next base: position 94,049,209 of record NC_139680.1, read on the forward strand.
TGTAGAAGATTTGTAACAACCTCAAGTTCTCAAGGTAGGACACAGTGAGCTCCTGTCATTTTAGAAACAAAACGGCTTGAAAATTGCAACACAAGAGAAATCAAATATAAACAATTCTGGTGATGGTGTACAGCGTCATTTGCGGCCTAGCAGTGTGTTTTGTGGTCATAATAAGATGGACCTCAAGGAAACAAGCTAAGATGGCAGGTTATAGGTTTTACTTCGTGGCCCTCAAAGAGAGCAGTTCAGTTTTGTGTATGAGAGCAAGTGAGACTCCAGCATTATACCTGCTGCTCTACCAGTGCTCTCTTTCCAGTGCAAGACTGGAAGACTGAACTTGGTGGATGTACAAGCCAAGGCCTGAATACCACCAGCTGACCCAAAAAGTCAATTCTTGTCCATCAGGCCCTATAAAGCCAGAGTCACAAAGCTTGCTGGTTAGTTTGACAACTTGTCTCACTGTGTGAAGATTCTGCCTAACGGTCAGTCCCCTAGTTTGGCCCATGAACCACCACCTGCTTTGGACTGCCTCTCTGCTTCTGACCCACTTGGATTGACAGCCAAATTCTCCTGGGTCCCAGAACCCAACTGTTTGGAACAGCCCTTCTCAACCTTGGGTCTCCAACATGTTGTTGGGCTATAACTCCCATCATTCCTAGCCAGCATGGCCAGTGGTCAGGGATGATGGGAGTTGTAGTCCAATGACAGCTGGAGACCCAAGTTAAGAAAGGCTGGTTTAGAAGCTAAGACCTAGCATTCTGATAAATAATTTCTTTGTCTGGATTAATGACACTCATTTACTGATGGGACCATTGCCCTCACCTGAAGGATGTTCCTTAGGGGTCATGAGGACAACACCAAGGCCCACCCACTACTGGCTGATATATACATATGTACAATGAATGAGTACATTAACAGTCCAGAGTGAAGCATGCACTGTGCAATGTTATGTGTTTTCTCTGCTATTTGGCTTGTATGCCTGTTAGGTTTATTACATGCAGTCATTTGAGTATCAGGTATTCTTCGACACTTGGCCAGAAGGCAAACTGTCACCCCAAGGGGTAGAAGAATCAAATGTTCTTGCTGAGCACCCTGGTAGGCTGCTAAGTATGGCCCATGGACCTGTATTCATTCCATGGATTGAAAGTTTTGCAACCAATGCTAGAAGGAACTGTGTTGAGCCCTGCAAATCTTTTAAGAAGAGCACAAGATAAGAGCACATTAATGAAATGGTACTGCATTAGCTGCAGCAGCACATGCACTAAACTATAAAAAGTGTCTGATTTATGAAAGCATGTATTAAACGTTATTTAATTTCCATCCCTTCCAAGACAACAGGTCTAAGTCAATAGTTGTTTTCAGTCAACTCCCCTGTGCTAGATATAATTTTATGTGTAACAACTGAAGGCTAAAAAAAAGAAAAGAGAAAATGAGTTAGGTTGTGCTTAAAGTGCCTCTCAAGAAGTCATATCTTTAAGAATTATTATTTAAAAACTTTACATAGTCTTACATTGGGTATATTTCCGTTACAAGGGTTGTTTTTGCGCTGCCTGCATTATGTTTTCTGATATAACACAAATAATCATTGGGCTGTTTTGGTTTTAATCCCAGTCTGCAGTAGAAGTAAAAGCAGCAGACAAATGCTAGCCCACTTCTCGTATAAAGCAAAAGTAATGAGACCTCTTCTTTGCGGACACATTCTAGAACTTCTTAATTATATACAGACTTATTATCTATATCCCCAGTGTTATAAAGTACCAGAACTTCATTAGAAAAATTAAGCTGGAAAAATGAAGGCACCACTTTGTAAATTTCCACTGGAAATTAGCTAGAAGAGGCAGAGGAATACTGGATCAAAAGAGGGTAATCATGCTTAACTGTGCCCTAGAGCACCCGCATGTATAATACGATTTGCACAGTAACTACCTCTCCTATTACTGCTTGTTTGGAGTATTCTGTGTTAATGGGGTTAGCTAATTTAGTATTTTAACTTAAAAAGGCTCTGCTGATTAATAAATGTTGCACACTGTGCTAGTAATTAAAATAAATGGAAGAGTTACAAATAGAAGTTGAATTGTTAAGAAAACATTATCTGAAAATATATGATAATCCCTGTTTATCATAATACAATAATAGTCCAGAAAATATGCAAATTGCTCAAGTTGCAAAGCATCTGACAAACTAGACATAACTTGAAAAAAGTTTTAGATGTGTTAGATTTGCAAGGAATAACATTCAGTGCCTGTTTCCATAACTGCCCGTGCTCTTCAAACTTGTAAATGAACACTCCAAACCTCAAACACCCTGATTAAGTGAGAGCAACACATAACCAGAAGCTAGTTTCCATAAATGCATCTTTTGCTGTATTGGGCACAGTGCAGGTAAAGGGGTTCAGTGCATATGATTCCCAGAACTGAATGTATATAGTTCCCTACACTGGGTTAGAAGTCACTGGCACAGTGATTTGACAACACTGATTTCCTGTTCTGGAGGGCTGGTGGATGAAATCCAGGTCAAGAAAGCCCCATGGGTAGATTTAGGTTTCCTACACCTTGAGATCAACCGTATTATCAAAAGTAACAGTGTCAATAATATTTTGAGTTGCTGAACACACACATGAATCTGTATGTGGGTAGGTCACCTATCAAGCAATTTGGGCGCTGTAAAACCTTACAATTCTTCCATTACCATATAGTCATAAAAGAGAGAATGATGCAAAGTTAAATTCCCGCACTTCCAAGCCTGGTACTTTGCCTGCACAGCTCCTGTTTAAGTTACTAATGCATGTTTATTTCAGTTTAGTAAATGAAACTTGCATCTGTGCTGTTGTTGGAAGTCTTGGCTATCCATGCTGATGTGAGTATATGAAGGGTCTATTAAACGCCCTCAGCCCAATCTTATCAGATAATCTTTACATTCAGAGTTTAGTCTGTTAAAGGAAAACATTCCAGTTTTCAAGTACTTTTCAAATAGGCAAGTTGCCTTGGCCTACAAGCATACCAAGCTTCACTGTTCCAGGTGGTGTGGAATTACCTTAATTATTTCTCAGATGCAGCCACAGTAAGGAAGCTATTATTGAACTATGCTGGAGTGGGGTTGGGCAGGTACAGCCTGCTGTGAAATACGTGCTTGCACGTATTTGGTGAAGAAGTACGAAGCTGTGGAGTTCTCTTCTGGCCAGGAGTGTCTGATTTGCTTGACTAAGATCAGGGCTGTTCAGTGGTTTGTCATCTGAAGCGGCTAACCTAACTACTTAAGTGGGATTATTACAGAATAATAGCCCAATCCACAAATCAATCAAGATGAAATGGACTTGGTTTTAAACCGATTTAGCCCCATTGACCTCAACTCAGCTAAACAAGCTTAAATCCAAGCATTTCAGCTTTCCTGGGTGAATAGATCAGGGCCTAAGACATTTGAAAATCTTGGTCCACGAAATATGATGCTTAGATAGACTTATGCTTAATGGTTGCTTTTCAACTTTTCAGAATCAACAGCTTTTTTGAGTCTATTGAGCAACAGTAAAAGATATAAAAAGAAGAGGCACAGTGAAGCGAAAACAGGAGGGGTAAGCAAGCAACTTACACTTCATCATGTACACGGTTTCTCCACTCTTCTTGTTTAATTTTTTCTCTGGCAAGCTCCAGTGAAACGTTTGAAGCTGCCACCTGCACAGAAGGTTCCAAAGGCTTATACCGTTGCTGCAACACTTCAACAGGATCACGAAATGGGCCCTGAAAGGTACAGGAGAAGAAATGTGTTCTGCACTGGCGCTGTTCCTCTCTGCTTTGATTTTTATTAGCAGCCTAGCACTGATGTCTCTAAGAGTAGGCTTGTTTCTTTCTCGAATCTTGGTGAAAAGCTAAATTTAATAGTTTTGGGTCCTCACCTAATCTTGTGATAATTTTCTATAGATTAATAAGTAAGCTTTTATCAGACTGTAATTATATTAATACAATTACACATTTGCTGAGTTATCACAAACAGTGGAAGAAGTGATGAATCATATCTGAACTATACCATTCTAGACTTAGCAGGGGCTTGTATGATTGAATATGCTTCCAAATTATAACAAACACACACAAAAATGTGAGGGAGAAGAGCCTTTTCTATGTACGTTTTCTATGTGGATAAATAAATTGGGTGCTGGGTGGACAGAATTTACTGTATGATCTGCCATCAACAGTCTGAAGTGCTCCAGACATAGAAATGTTGACAAGCTAACACTATGTTTGTGGGAACCCAGACCATTGATATTTGGTAAAGGAAAAATCTATCCAGTGTCTTTTAAAAGGGTTACCCCACCTCTTGCCTTTAGGTAGTAAGTATGAACGTACCGTAAATATCATTAGCACTGTAACTCAATACAATTTACAGGCAGCTGACTATTGCTGAGTTGCCAATTACAGCTTGTTTTCCTTTTTACCACTGTTGTCCTAACACTGAAGTAGTGAAACAATCTCACCCAAGAAAAGGAGGTAGGGGCAACAATCTTAATCATGCCTCTTATTCTGAAGGATCTCTTTCTTTAAATAGGTTATCACTAACAAGCCACAGCTGGAGTTACTGCAAGAACTGAGTGAAGACTGCAGGGCTAATAAAAAGAAATGATTCACGCCTCATTTATGTTCACTTATGTTTTACATTAATAGAAACCAATAATAGGAACCAGTTACCATAAAAGTCACGGACCGTAAATAACACAAATGGCAAATAAGTATCATCTAGTACTTTTCACAGCTGGACAGAAGGATTGCTATATTTGAAAGTTGTTAATGGATTTTTATTGGAACTTTACTTTTTAAAGGCACAGCGCCCCAATTGCCAGGTCTCCTGTAAAGAAGGAAGCAAGTGATCATAGCAGTTATTCATTGTGCCAGGATCCCCCTCCTTCATTTCCAAAAGGGTTACGCCAAGAATACATTTATTTTATTGGGACCACTACAGAGCTTTTAAAGGTGTGAAAAAGAAATTAAAAAGTTTATTAGGTTTCACAGGAGTAATGAGTGCAATCAAGTAACTGACTCAAAATAATGCACATTATTTGCTTATGTTATCTAGAAATTTGCAGTTAAAAACATGAAATGGGGGAAAGAATTAACCATGATCTTATTTAGGTGATGATAGTCCTTTAAGCACAGAATGGGGATTCAGTGTAAACAGTAAAATAGAAGACTTACATTGTTTTCCATTTCACTTAATTCCTACCATCTTGCACCCCTGCTATGTTTTGCTGTTATGGGAACAATCCAACATAGATAAGACCATGCTTTACTGCAGAGGCATTTAAGTGCATGCGGAATTGCATTTTGTCATCAAAATACAGCAATCTCCTTATGAGTCAGGGATCTGATATGCACAAACCTGTAAGTTCTTTCCCTTTAATATTATGAAAAAGGGAAGTTCTATACACAGAAAAAGAATGCAGAGTGGTCTCCACTGGAATGAATGGGGAAGTCCATGCTCACAGTAGCTTTTGATGTGTAAATGTTGCATACAATTTACATGGCGTAAATGTTGCATACAGTGGCATTCCACTTTAAAGCAATTTGCCTCTACACCAGTGTTTCCCAACCTTGTGCCTCCAGCTGTTTTTGAACTACAACTCCCATCATCCCTGACTAGCAAGACCAGTGGCAAGGGATGATGGGAATTGTAGTCCAAAAACAGCTGGAGGCACAAGGTTGGGAAACACTGCTCTACACATGCATTGGATGGAAAGGATGGGACTTTGGGATCATAGTTGATAGCATGATGATGTCAACCCTACAGCTGTGAAATCTCACTTTGGGGGTCATTAAAAAAACCAACAGCTAATATCATAATGCCATCACCCCAAGCTATGATATAACCATATGTGGAGTGCTGTGTACAGTTTGTGGTTGCCTCACCTCAAAAAAGGTAAAGTTTCAGAAAAGAGTAACCAAAATTCTCAATAAAGTTCTAAATGGTTTTTCATGGTGTGGAGAAAGTAGGTAGAGAAAGGTTTTTCTCCACCTCTCATAAAACTACCAATTGGGAACCATTGACCTAGAGCAGCGGTTCTCAACCTGTGGGTCCCCAGATGTTGTTGGACTACAACTCCCATCATCCCTGAGCTCTGGCCTTGCTAGCTAGGGGTGATGGGAGTTGTAGTTCAACAACATCAGGGGACCCACAGGTTGAGAAAGGCTGACCTAGAGCAGTGTTTCCCAACCTTGTGCCTCCAGATGTTTTTGGCCTACAACTCCCATCATCCCTGACCACTGGTCTTGCTAGCTAGGGATGATGGGAGTTGTAGGCCAAAAACATCTGGAGGCACAAGGTTGGGAAACACTGACCTAGAGGATAAGACAATCAATGGCTACTCGCTACTGGTCATTGTATGAACAGGATTTTGGAATATAATTTGATCCAGAAAAGTTCTGATTATGGTTTGGAGGCCAGTTTTGGTAACTCAGCCTGAGGTCTAACAACAGAATCTGATTCATACAACTTCTTGCACACCAGATGAGTGTACTATCCTGAATGTTTCACTGCATTTATGGATGATAACTCAAATAATCCAAGAACCTTAGCATCTGATCCTATCCTGTTTGCCTTGCATAGCAGGCCATAAGGGGGAAAGGAGAGAGAAAATAAAGCAATGTAGATGTTCTTAATTACCTTTAATAAAGTGACAACTAATTTCACAATCTTTGTTTCCAGCGTTTTGTAATTCTAGTTAATTCTGTGATAAAAGTCAGAGATCTGACAGAATATATATCAACAGTATGAATATATGTGTGTTACATACACACACACACACACACACACACACACACAATATTTTCCCATATACTGCCTGAGAAAGCCAACAGATAGTTAAATGTTTAGTTTGAAAATTTGACATGAATACAAACTCTTGTTTTAACACTCTCCTTGAGCACATTTTGGTATCTTAACACTCACATGGGGCCTAATGTGTAAGGTACACAAGTTTAATGTCAAATACTGCTGTCACTGAGTACTAAGTCACAAGGATAGCTAGCAATTATAAATCCCTCATTGTCACACCACCAGACCACTTTAAGAACAGTGCATTCTGTTGGATTTTCATTCCAGCTGTTTCATCAGCTCAGACCAATGTCCTTTCCCAAACATACACCTCTAAATTGTGTTGTCCAGGGATTTAGCCGTGTGACTCCCATTAACATCAATGAGAGTCGCACAGTTAAATCCATGCACTGTACTTTGAAAATTTACTCCACAGTGTACATCCCAGGGCACTGAAAGGATTAAAGTATTATACAGTAAATTCACTCTTCAATGTGCAGGGAAATAAGTAGAAGTCTTCTCTTTGTTCTGAAAGGCTTTCTTGTGTAAGTTTCTTTGTCTGTGTCTAAACTGGGGGGGAAATGCTCCAAAGTAGCCTAAACAAGAGAAACTTAGCAAATCAACACGTAGTATAACTGTATTTTGGCAAATTGGAGGCTAGTGGAGATACTCCATCTACTCTAGGGAAGAGACTAATTGATTTTAAATGGCCATTAACTGTTATAACCAATTTCAGTGAGTTCAAGTTTGCAGCAGGAAGTAGTTACAGAAACAGTAAGATTTCCACTTTGATTTTAAAATATTAAGGAGATCTTTACACAGTATAGGGAAATATGTACGCCTTAGAAATGTATGTTGCCTGTTCATTCTTCTACCCCTGGTAAATTGATCTTTTAGTCAGTGGAAATTAACACTGCAACTCAGCTGGATCAGCAGCAAATGACATTCTAAGTGAACATTGGGTGAGTGGGAGGAAAAAAGGAAAGATGAAATTGTCATCACTTCTGTTATTTTGATTCAGAGATTGAAAATGGTACTGGGCAAAAACAATTTGAAACACTGATGGGACTCCTTCTAGGTCCTGGAGATAACTCAACGTTTTGTGAAACCTTCACAGGGCATGCAGAGCTCAGCGTATGAAGGGACTGTCTTATTCTCTTCTGTGCTATGGAATCCCCCCCCCCCCCCCGAGGAATGTACAGTGGTACCTTGGTTCCCGAAGGGCTTGGCTCCTGAACAAATCGGCTCCCAAACGCCGCAAACTCGGAAGTGAGTGTTGTAGTTTGCAAATGTTTTTCAGAAGCCGAACATCCAATGCGGCTTCTGATTGAGTGCAGGAAGCTCCTGCAGCCAATCGGAAGCCGTGCCTTGGTTTTTGAACAGTTTCAGGAGTTGAACGGACTCCTGAAATGGATAAAGTTCGAGAACCAAGATTCCACTGCACTCACAGCCATCTCTGTGAGCAGGGACAGGGATAGTCCATTCTCTTCAATGCTTGGGAAAGTTCTGGTTTAAGTATGTAGAACTTTCTCCCACAATGAAATGAATGTAAAGTTCCATTCCCATTAAGGTTGATTAAACCAGATCTCCTGAATAAAACAACAATTGCAGCCTGAGAGCTATTATATACAGTGGTACCTCAGGTTAAGAACTTAATTTGTTCTGGAGGTCCGTTCTTAACCTGAAACTGTTCTTAACCTGAGGTAGCGCTTTAGCTAATGGGGCCTCCCGCTGCCGTGCCGCCGTTGCGCCATTTTCTGTTCTCAGGTTAGCGGAGCCTGTGACCTGAAGTGCCTGTAACCTGAAGTGTCTGTAACCCGAGGTACCACTGTACAGGGTATGGCTAACATCTTTCATTTTATGTGGCCATTTAAAACACATGGTTTCTCATAAAGATGGAAACAAAAACCTTTCAGTCATTTCATGAATGTTTGTCCTAGAATAACGGTCAAGAACAATGAAATCAATGAGATTAAACATACTTAACACTCTGTAGCTGTGGCTGTTATTGGGAGTTATTGATACACAATACCTGAGGTTTTTGTCTCCCAATAGGAGGAAGAGCTGGCTCTCGTTGGAAGCCAAACAAATCAGAATAAGCATTCCAGTGGAGATCAACAGCATCCTTTTTGACCTTTTTCTTCTTGGGCCTCAAAGGTTTTGCTTTCCTTAATTCCAATTCCATTGGATCTGGTGATTTCCTGTAGGGTGAGTTGTATATTCCTGCAATCTAAAGACACACCACCATTTATGTGCATTGCTTCAAAATTTCTCTAGTTTAGATAGCAAATCAAACAATGTATCATTTATTTATATTATTTATTATAAATTAGTTATTACATGCTTTCAGAAGACAAGCTCACCAAGAAATCTGAAGATGATGGAGTATTATACATATTATACATACTTCTTTTAATATTTCTTTTATTGTTCATCTATTGTACACTGCACTCATATTTTACATGATGGTGGTATAGAATTACTGTTATAAATAAATAAATCACTTTGGGGTTTTATGTATGTGTATGTAGAGTTTTGTTTGATTTTCACATTTCTTCCTGCAGAGAACCTTTCCCATGTTATTTGCCATAGAACACCTGTAAAGCTCATCGAAATGCGTTGTAGATTCAAACAAGACATTCTTGGGTGATATCCAATGTTAGAATAGACCCTCTGAAATCAATGGACATAATTGACTCAGGTTTCATTGAGTAAGAGTACTAGCCTGAATTTGACTTGGTTGGATATCACTCATTGGTACACCAACTGTTGTATGCTCTGAATTATTGACACGGAACCACAAATATATCCTGAATGCTGGATGCCATCCCAGGAACTGCATGCACAGCACTGCTTCTGTACATTCAGTTTTCAATACAGTGGGGGATGCTGCTTCCATGTGGTTCTTCATATGGCACTACAAGCACACCCAAAAACCTGCATCTACACATGCCACCTCAATGGGTTGGGAGAGCTGTGGGATGTGTAAGTCATCTAATCAGCGCAAAGAAATTTTTAAAAAAGGATTATTGATATGTTGTTCCCAAATAGCCATTTTAGAACAATTGTATCGGCCTGTTGAAACAAGATTTATGCAGGTAGCATAATTATCTTTTTAACTGTTAAGTACTGTTGAATAAGAGAGATGAAGAAAGCGTTCGAACTGAGCTGAAGCAGATGTAGAGTCTATGTTTATATTGTTGCATCTGCTGCTGATTTCTGGCTCCTAGGGAAACTTAAGAGTCCAGCTTCTCATAATGTATTAACCTCTTGGGAGTGAGAGGATTGAGTGCTCCTCAATTAGCTGTAATGCATTTTTCATTAGTGTGTCCCACAGGAAAATTCAAACTCTTAGTGTCAAAAAGTTAAGCAAGCTTTTATTTATCTATATCTATATATTGCTGTTCAAATGTATAGAAGACTCCTATATGCAGAGAGATAATTGGACGGGAAGATTGGCTGTTTATTGAATGGTAAGGACATAAACTCATTCGCTTTTAATTACGGGGGAAATGCTCCAACATTTGGATCATTTTGTCTTTTCCTGCCGCTTTTTGAGTCCTATGATATCCTTTTTGTGATTGGCTGACCAGAACTCTATGCTACATTCTAAAAATAGTTGTAGATTTGTATATAGTCACTATAATCCTGGCTGTTTTATTGTCAATCCATTTCCTAATAACCTAGATATAGCAAGGAATTTGCCTTCTTTACTGCTGCCACAAACTGCACTGATGCTTTCATTGAACTGTCTATAATGGCATAAAGTACTTTCTCCTTGGGTTAGTCATTACCAGTTGACACACCATCAATGTATATACTAAATCAGGAGTATTTTGTCTCAATGTGTATCAGTTTGCTTACATTCAACCTAATTTCCCATTTTATTGTCCATTCACAAAGTTTAGAGAAGTCCTTTTGGAGCCCTTCTATATCTTCTTGGGTTTCCACCATCATTTGGCAGTCTTGGGTACCTCATTGTTCACCCTTGACTCCAGATAATGAACTAATAATTTAAACAGTGTCTGTCCCACTACAGATTTTTCTGTTTACTTTGCACCACTTTGGAAAACTGTCTATTTAATCCTAGTCTGTCTATTTAATCTATTTTCTGTTCTTTAACTAAATGCCAATCCATCAAAGTGCCAATCCTCATATATAATGACTGTTAACTTTGCTCAGCAGACTCTGGTTAGTGGCATTGTCAAAAGGTATTTAGAAGACTGAGTAAAAGTGTCAGTTGGACCATTTCTATCACTAAATGCTAAGTGAAATTCTCAAAGAACTCCAGAAGGTTTATGAGGCAGGGATTTCCTTTGCAAAAGCCATGCTCATTCTTCATCAGCAAGGCTTGTTCTTCTATATTTAAGAAACCTAGCTTTATATTTCTATTTCTGTACATTCATTTCCAAGTTCTATCCTGTCACCACTTGAATATCATGAAACACTTAGGTCATCATCTCTAAGAAATCCCTGGGAAAAATCACCCCAAACAAGATACTTCCCTACTCATATCCTTTACCTGTGCAAAACTGATTAAATAATTGTTTAGTGGTCATCTTATTATGCTGTTCATATTCTGCCCAGAAAAGTTGGGGTTTGGCTTAAAAATAAGTATACTTTTTAAAAAGCAACAAGAATCCAGGATGATAATAGGCAAACCGGTTTCTTCTAAGTGATCTTTGGCTTTAACCTGTATTTACTTTCACCTCCCACACAGCAACAAGGGTATATACAGTAGTAGTGGTATGGTGTCCTGCCAACACTGGTGTTAATGTTTTGAGACATGATCAGCCAAAATATGGCAGCTTTTGCTCATGTTTAATTCAATAGGAGAGTTATTCCACTGAAACCAGTAAGACTTTAAAGTACTCAACAGTAGCTGGATGTTACCCTTGTTTATACTGCATTAGCAGAGCAATCATCATGCTCCATCCTCAGCTCCTATTCTGCAGAACAGTAAACTGAATAGTTTTATCTGAACATGTAAAAACATGTATAAATGAACAGATCTATGAGTTCCTCTGTAAATATCCCCCCTTTGGTTTAACCTATGGTGACAATACATAACCAGTTTCCTTGCCATCCACCCATCTCTGCTCCCCAACCCCATCCATCCATACAAAAACTGACTGGCGTTTATGCTCTCAAAAACCCCAGGGTCATTCCCAACATCCTGTTCGTTCATTTTCATCACCCAGTATAACCAGTTAGAAAGTCATCAGTGTTACTTTAGCAGGGTATCCAATGCTAAAGTGTGCTTTCCAGCTTTATTTCTAAATAGTACTATAGGTTATTCCCAACCCCAACCCCCTTTCAAATCACATCTAGTCTATGGAGAGCATGACACATTTTTCTGTATCCATGTTTTTCGCAAGCGTCTCTCGCAAGGGCCTCTGTCAAAGCTGGCTTTCTGGGACTTCATTTTCAGGAACAATTTTCTGAAGTGACAAACACTATAGGGAAATCTGTGCTAACTGTTAAAAAACCTACAACTGAGTTATTTGCAGTACTGTCATGCTAACTTCCAACTCAATAAGACCAAAGAAACCTCTGGGGGAGACTCTGCTAATAGCTTCTTACTGACCTCCTTGCAATACGCCCTTCTGCTGAATAGTGGCCCAGTGGTGAATATGGCAAATGAGGTGTGAAAGCTGTGTGTGTGTGTGTGTGTGTGTGTGTGTGTGTGTGTGTGTGTTTTAAGGCTATGATTCTGACTCGCTGTAAAAAGGAAAACTGAGCTCCACAAACTCTCTCTGCTCTCTTGCCCTGGAATTCTTTTCTTCATCAGGCCTTCCACCAGGGAAACCCATGCATGACCCAGAAGTATTATTAATTTTGCCAGATCCCAAGCATAGGAGTGCATGTGCCATTTGTTACCCAGCCACCCTTAGCATTACATTAATATTTTGAATCATTTTCATTTCTAACAATGTATCATTTTGCTTTCTTCATATAATTTTTAATCTTAGTAATTGAGAATGGCATGCAGAGGGCAAAGAGAAAGGTTTTGCTAGGAAGGATCAAGTTCGTGAATTATATAAATATCACATTTTTTAAAAAAACCTGGTATTTTTTTCTACATTGAGCAGTCACCCACACTCTTCTAATTTTCTTTTGATAATAATCCAGTGTCATCACTTAAGGTGCATTTCTACTGTTGCATTTTTTTTTTTTTTTTACAGATTCCTGCTGTCAGATACACCATCTACAAATGGTATCAGGCACCCACCTAAAACAGCTTTCCAAACTACAAGTAATCCTTTTCCAATGTTTTTGAAATCAATCCCCAAATTAAAATGCTCCCTGTAGATTAACTCCTGCCAATAGTTCTGCAGCTGCATTCTGGACCCTTATTTTCTTGCACACTGTTGTTGTTGTTTAGTCGTGTCCGACTCTTCGTGACCCCATGGACCAGAGCACGCCAGGCACTCCTGTCTTCCACTGCCTCCCGCAGTTTGGTCAGACTCATGTTTGTAGTTGCACATACAAAGCACTGATAAAATCTAGTTGAGAACTTACCAAGGCATGTATAATGGTGGTTAGACCTCAAAAATCCAGGAAGGGTGCAGTTGGTATATATAGTGAATTTGGAAGAAAGCATTCCAAGACAGAGTTCAACCTGAGATTCAAGATCAGTGTTGGGCACACAGGTAGCTCCAAAAGGCAAACAATATTACTCTGTCCAAAATGGGTAAGTCGTCAACGACATTGCATGACAGCCTGATCCCTAGATCCTTCCCTTACAAAGCACTAGCGTGTTCCTTAAAACTTTTTGTGTGCATGTAATCTATTCTACTTTCTTTGTTAAACACACAGAGAGACGGAGAAAAAGAGAGCGCATTTCTTGAAAAAAGAAACCATAAATGTAGAAGCATGAAGGAGAGGTGTGAAAGAAATATTTGCTGGAAACGGAATTGCTGAATCAACACTGACCAATGCACTTCATCATAATTATCAGGACATACTACTGCCAGGGGATTTATAAAAATCCCACTCAGCAAATAATTGCCCTGCTGTTAGGAGATAGTCAAGAGTGTTAACACACTGTCACAGTCCAGCATTTAGTAAGATATTCAACATTCAATTACTCTTGTGGGGAACTGAAAAGAAACATGATATTTTTCCAGGTACTGCAGTTAATGCTTCCTTAAGAATTCCAGTGAATATTCCTGGTAGTGTCCAGATGAAGGGGAGAGCTCTGGTGGCCTCTCTCTCTGTCAAGAGGTGAAAGAATGATTTGGAAATTTAAATACGCATACACATACTTTGAAAATATTGCAAAAATAAAGAAGTGAATGATTCCATACAGTGTAATCTCTTCGTTAAAAATAATACCAATTTCTTTTAACTACAATCAGGTGTATATGTGCATTTTGGAATGGCATAACCAAGGATCTATTATAGATTAGCCTCAAAGAAAAAAGTTCATACTTCACTGTAGAATTTCTAAATATTATTCAAATATTTAAAGAACTCACAAAAGAGAGCCTTTGGTTAAGATTTTGCCTTCTAGAACTTAAACAAATGACAACCATCTGAACAACTTCAGTGTAGCTGTGAGTTGCAAGGAAGGCTGACACCTGTATCAGATTTCTAAATCACACACTCAATTCATGCACTTGGACCTAAGTCCCAAGTGAGTTGTCTTAGAATTGTGGTGTGTCAACATCTTAAATTCAAAAGGTTTGGCTTAACTGGGTTGGGATGTACATGGAAAACTGATTTCTTATGCGCAAGAATCTTGCAGTGTGAAAAGTCCTCTTGAATTTAATAATAATTTTGCTTGAACAAGAGGCAGGAAATGCTAACCTATACTCTGCAGGTCTGTATAGAGTATCAGTGATGTTTTACTTATCCATTGATGAAATGCTGTAACTGAGGTCCAGCATTATTCCTAAAGTACCTCCATTTTGGCTAGGTCATTTATATATCTCCATTTCTTTAATAACTAATTTAGCAGTATTCATTTTAAATTATTAAACTAAGCCTTTAATATGACTCATTCACTGGACTCCTTGCTCTGGGATTTCCCCTTACTTTATGGACTGACCAGTTGTTCTTTCTACCAAAAGAGAATAACGGTGCTTTCAAGATACCCAATTTTATGGGAGCTTGATGCTAACAGGAAAATCGGGTAGTATTCAGTCAAAGCAGATTGGACCAGGCCTTTGGACAGCTCTAAGAGTTGTCAAGACAACTGCAGAAGATGTTGTCTCTAAAGGGACCTATAGCCAACTGAAGCCTCATGTAGGCTAACTAGAGTTGGTTTGTGGTAGGTGCCATCTCTCTGAAGGAGCTGGCTGGGTGGTACTCTTATTTTGCAGATAGTGGTCTTCCAGGGGGCTCAGCCATTAATATCTTAAGACCAAGTTATCTCAAGGAGTGCCCCTCTCTGTATTGTTGGTCCTTTGATTTAAGAATCCTGCAAAGATCAGGCTTTCTCAATGATGGCACCCCAACTGTGGAAATATCCTTCCCCCATAATGTGGCTGGTGCTGACATTTAGTGCCAGCTGGAAACCTATTTTTTTCACCAAGACTTTGGGGATAGTGCAGCGGCGTAGCGTGGGTTATCAGCACCCGGGGCAAGGCAAGTAATTTGCGCCCCCTAACACGGGACAAGGCAAGTAATTTGCGCCCCCTAACCCGGGGCAAGGCAAGTACAGTAATTTACTCTCCCAAGCAGCAGCAGCGAGGCTTCTCTTTCCCCCGCGCTCTCCCGGAGCTGCCTCTTTTCTTTCCTTTTTTCCCTTTCTCCAAGGCTTTTCGCTTTCTCTCCTTAATTGATTCCCCCTCCACACCGCGGCGTTTCCTGGCTGCTCCCCCCCCTTCCCCTCTCTCTCCTCCTCACTTTGCTTGCCTTGCCCTGCCCTGCCTGAGGGCGCCCTGAGGAGACTCCGCTCTCCTTTCTGACCAGGCGAGGTAGAAAAAAGGGGGAAAAGTCTCTTCCCGCCCCCTCGCCAGACTCCCTGCTCGGTGCGGCCAGTGGAGAGAGAGCCGCAATTACCATACAGCTCCTCTCCCTCCACTTCGCCAAGCTGTCAAAGCCCGGCAGCAGCGGCAACGGCAGCAGCAGGCGCAGCCAGACCCCTGCCAGCCAGCCAGCCCGCCCGCCCGCCCGGCTTCCTCTCCTTTTTTTTGCCCGCTGCAGAAGGCTTTGCTCTCCCCCTTCTGCGACCTCCTCACCAAGCTGAGCGAGCGCGGGCTCCCTAACCCGTGGATTTTAGTAGGGGCAGAGAGCTGCTAGTGCGAGTGCGCCCCCCGCCCAAGTTGCGCCCGGTGCGGCCGGCACCCCTGGCACCCCCCACGCTACGCCACTGGGATAGTGTGTGATGCATGCAGGCATCCAGAGAGACCTGGATTGTCTAAAGTGGAACAGATGACGTGAGCTGCCTATTGTCATGCTAGTGTTAATAGGGAATTTTAAAATCTGACTTTATGGTGTATTTATGGTATATTTTTATTATTGTGATCCACCCTGGAATTGTTTGGTGATGAGGGGTAGGAAATAAATTTTACAAACAAAATAAATAAATCATCTGAAAAAAGAGTTATGGAGGCAGGGCTGTGTCTTCTGGCCAGGTAAAGGTAAAGGTACCCCTGACCATTAGGTCCAGTCGTGGACGACTCTGGGGTTGCGGCGCTCATCTTACTTTAGTGGCCAGGGGAGCCGGCGTACAACTTCTGGGTCATGTGGCCAGAATGACTAAGCCATTTCTAGCGAACCAGAGCAGCGCACAGAAACGCTGTTTAGCTTCCTGCCGGAGCGGTCCCTATTTATCTACTTGCACTTTGACGTGCTTTTGAACTGCTAGGTTGGCAGGAGCAGGGACCAAACAATGGGAGCTCACCCCATCGCGGGGATTCAAACCGCCAACTTTCTGATCGGCAAGCCCTAGGCTCTGTGGTTTAACCTACAGTGCCAGCCGCGTCTCCCCCCCCCCAAAAAAAAGCAAGTGTTTCTTCTCTGGACGACATTGCTCGAAAACTGCACTTCAACATACTCTGAACATGACACAAAACCATGATTTTGAGCAATCTTTAATGTAAAGTATTATGTTTTAAATGGATCTTCTCCATGCAATAGACTTCTTTCCTTTATCTTATATCTGACTAGGATGAAAGTATTTTTTTTTCCTACGTTCTGTTTGGCTATTATTAAAAACTAACTCACTGCACACAATATGGACAGCTAAAGCCAGATCAGGGACCGCTACTCGCCATTTTCTCTCAAATCCTCCAGAGAATTTATTTATCTGAAGGAAATATGCTATAGCACAAGATTTACAGCTATCTTCAAAATTGGTAAGATTTTGCTTCATACCATAAAACTGTACCACCAAGTTGCATTTCAAGGACAATGTCATCATTATTTTTATTGAGTTGTTTAAAAAGCGGAAAACAGTGTGGGCACATCATCTTTGTCTGCAGATCCCGAAAAGTCACAGCAGCCAACACTGCTACAACGGACTACTTAGCTCTTTTTGAATCAATAATATAAGCCTGAGGCATTACATGCCGAGCCAAAATAGAAATAAACACATGCAAATTAATAATACTGCAAATATCATCGCTTTACAAACCAAAACACCAGAGACAGCAGGTCAAGCTGCAATAGAAGCCATTTACCAGGGCATACTAACTAAAAAAATTAATTTTATAATTCCACAACTGATTTTAATGCTACCATTTGTTGTTTTAGCCAAATTACTGATGAATGCAAGCTCTGTCATAGCAAGTCGCTTTTAAGAGGAGGAATAATATGAGAGGCAGAAAACAGGTATATTTATAGTCACTTGAAGATTCAAAATCTTCCAAAACACAGGAACAATATATGTAATAATTTGGTTGGCTTTCACTGTTTCGGCACATACTTCTTTTTCTTGCTGAAGTTGAGCGACAAAATTACATTTTAAAAATATATACACAAGGAGACACACATTGCTTATGTTCATATTTTAAGCCACTCTGGGAAGGGTTACAATGTAGAATTGTTATTATAAAAATTAACCACTGTCAATTGTGGTGTGTCTTACAAATATTAAATGATGATAAAAGTTTCCTGCTCCGCTCTTATTGATTTGTCTTACAGATAGAAAAGATGTTCAGCCTAAAAAACTAAAATGATGTTGTTCGGTCTTTGTAAAAGCTTTGTGCTGGCACTACAAACCTGAGAAAGAATAACACGAAGAAAAACAGGCACCATTTAAAGAAATAAAATAAGGATTCCATGGCTTTCTCTGAAAAACAAACTCAAAATTCCCTCTTTAAAATCTCATTCTCAACAGAAATGTTATGAATACGAAAATTGGATAGATCTTAACACTATCTCAGTGTATTTCTAACTGTAGTACTCAGTTGGATCTCTTCCACAAGGCAACCAGTAGGTGGAGCAGATAACATAATTTATGACTTGAAAACACTGGCATAGATTCTATGGCAAGTTTCTTCATAATTATAGGGATGACGAAGAAAGAATTTTCTTCAAACAAAGGAAGGCTTAGATGTGTTAGGTGTTACTTGACTAGTTATTGAAACCACCAATAAACGAAGAACGTTGATTAAAAGCTCAATATTTCATAAGGATAAAGTTTTAGAGCTTGTCATTTATTTCTCCAGGCATTGTCTTCTAGCAACCTCAGTTTTAATCAAAATACAATTCCAATTCTATTTTTAACTTCTTTGTATGCTAAGTTTATACCAGCATTAGACACCCTGAGAAGGTAATATATAAGGATGCAACAAATCTGTATATTTTAATGTGTGTGTGTGTATAATTTGCATATTTGCATTAACCTGCTGCATATCGAATCACAGGGAATGTAAGATACACCGCAATTCTGCAATGACATTGGCACATTTTGGGGCTGGGACCTGAAGTGCTAGTTCTTAAATTGTTAAGTAATATTTCAATAAGTGCATTACACTTCAGAGACAAGTGTGATTTTCACATGTTGCTACATATTGCACCATTTGATTAGCATGTTTGTAGATTGTCTTGAAATTATGAGGATGAGAAATCTTAAATTTCCAAATTAACCATAAATACCCCTACGCACTATCTTCATTGAGATGCGGTTTGTCCACTCTTTGAAATATTTGGATGTATTTATATATCTAAATTAAAGTTTTAAACAATGAAAAGTCCTTTCCCAGAGAGATTTTTTTCTTTCAAGCAGCAGATGAATAATTCATTTTTAATAATATTGATTTACTAATTAGTCCTTTCTTCTGTTTCTTCACAAACGAACCTTGATTTCACTAAATTTACAATTAAAATAACTAATTTCCACTAATCAGTTCACTTTCCCATAATTAATTGCTATGCAGCTTAGGTAAACAAACTCCAACATTGCTTATTCATGATTGATGTGACACAAAAGAAGGGAGCTAAATTTTCTATGGCAAAATCTTATGCTGTTGTCTTCGATCCCTGATTGGAAGAATGACACTTGTTAAGCAAAAAGTGAGCATGACTAAATAAAAAGTCTAATCATCAATAACAGATACCCATTTAAGACTGAAACAATTGTGCTTGCATTTCCAGTATGGATGTTCATATAAATAAGCACTTATCGCAGGCAGGAAAAGACTTATTTGCACTGATGAACTTAAGCAGGGATTAAAGAGGGGAACATCTGTCATACCAAATAGCTCTTCAGAATTCCAGCAAATCTTCTAAGAAGAGTAAATAGATCTGTTGGAATATATTCAAGAGTACTGTCTACAAGAAGGTAATCAAGGTAAATTTGCTGACCCAAGAAGATCACTTTGGAAAGTTTTGTTTTTTTAAAACAGATAATCTATTCTTAACCACCTATTTTGAAACATAGTGGAGCAATGTAATTCTGATCAAAGCATTAGTTCAATTAAAACAGAAAAAATATGAAACCCCTCCTCAGCTTAATAACTGGTTAGTCCTTGACAAGTGAAACAACCACAACAATAAGCCAGTCAAAATGAGTTTTTAAAGTGAGGTTATGCCCTTTGTGTTGTGTTATCACAATGGCAGATCAAACTGCTGACTTGGACTCTTTCTGCCAGCCACGCTGATGCCGCCTCTATGAAGCTGCTGTCGTGTCACGCAGCAGTCATGGTACCTGCTCTCGCCTATAGAAATGCACTAAATTGAACTCGAAGTAGTGTCTTTGTGATATCTTTTCAACAAGTCATGTCCCATTCAGCCTGCTAGTTTATCTCTGTCAAGCTAGGGGCCTCAGTGGTTTGCATGAGCTGTCAGGGACAGGTACACCAACCTGCACAGTGCTAAGGAGGTAATGCATCTTTTGGGCGAGGTAATCCTTTTTCCTTTTTTCTCTTTCGAGGGCTTTTTTCTGTTCCTCTTTCTCCTTCATCTCTGCAAACTCTTCCAGTTCTTTCCTGCATGAAAACATTTAAATGATTACTGGGCCAATGTAAAAAGGCATCAGTGCTTTAAAAAGTCTTTCCCAGCCCATCTTCCCTAGTGATGATATGCTGGCATTGTCCACTGTTTACTGAAATCGACAACATCAGGACTGGCTACATTCAGCAATGCCTGGCTAGTACTGTTAGAACAAAGGAATACAAGAGACATTCAGCCAATGCACTAAGATTCTCAACCATTCTGGGAGATCCAGCTTCATGTAAACAAAAGTTTAAAGATTCATAGGTAAACTATTATGTATCCTTGTATCTATGTTTTTAGAACAAAATCAGCTTACAAATTGTTTAGAAATGACTGGTTTTAGTTTTAATATTAACATTAAAATAATTATTTGTATCCCATCCATCTGACTGGGTTGGAGGCTTCCAACAGAATATAAAAAAACCAAGATACACCAGACATCAAAAGCTTCCCAATACAGAGCTGTGAAACTTAAGCTTCCCTAAACACGGCATGATATTTTAATGTTGGGGCAGGAGTTAAAGATAAAGTAATAAACTTCTCCATATAGTACCGGAGCATGAAGGAAACGTGTAGTTGGTTATGCGAGTTAGATGCCACATGAAAATTTGTAGCCTCCCTAGAATAGATACTTATGGATGACTGTGTAGTGCCATGCTTAGTTAGACCAATGGTCTTTCTAAGTTCAACATTCTGCTTACTAACAGAGCTCAGTAAGCATGGGGAGGTTGTAAATAAGGAACTATCCTGTGTTTTTGCTGTTGAATAAGCATTTGTCTCCCTTTCTGAGTCACAAGGTTACAGGTATAAAGAGACTGACAGAGAGGGTCCTATAGAGATTACTCATTACTGCATATTTATTGGGAGAGGGGCCATGCACCAGTGGTATATCTCAGGTAACAGAAGTGGAAACTCCTCCCCAATGGACCTGGGACCAGGAGTGTACTAGCAAATTCAGAAATGCAGGGTCCCTGCATAATAGTCACAGCTATGTCCCCTCACAACCAGACCTCCTCACAGCCATGTCCCTTTCCAAGTTTATACAACCTTGTAAAATTATACAGCAATAATAATTAAGGACGCATTGCAACAATTAGTGCAGTTCTCTATGTGTTGCCTTTCAGCTAGATCTACTATTTTCTGTGCATGTACATGGGTATATGATTTAGAGTGAATTGAGTTGTGTTTTCCCTGAAGTTCCATTGTCCGTAGCAGAACTTTAACATCAGTTTTTTGAAACTGAAGCAGCTTGTGTTTTTATATAGAATACACAGAACAACTCATTGATGTTGTTCTTGCGCATCTGACTCCAGAGTGTCCCTACAAGTCAATCCTCAGTGGTTGACTCACCTCCTTCAACTCGGATTGGCTCAAATCAACAGAAAGGGTGAAAATACCTTTTGGCTAAAATCTCCCCTTTTATGCTGACTGGTTGGCTCCAGGATGCTGGCGGCAAGGACACTGGGGGGACCCTGCTTCAGAAATAGTAATGTGTATTTGACCTCCACACAACCCCAGACCATTATCCTTCTGCCTTGGACTTCTGCTTCTAGTCTGAGTAGATACTGTTGGGTTACATGAACAAATGGTCTGATTCAGTATTAAGACACAGAAGATTAAGTAATTAGTTAAGAGAACTCTTGCAGGAATTTTCTACCCTGTGAATTTGTTTCTATGATTTTTCTAATAAATTACTAATCCTATTGCCAATTATTGAACCCTTAAAACATTTCATAGATAAAATGTGATTGCATAATATATTTATAACAACGCATTACAGTATCACCCTCACTAACATATACCCAGAGTAGAAGTTAGCTTGATTAACATTTGTTGTTATTGGTATTAAGAAACACTAATTCAAATTAACCTTGTGTGTGAAAGACATAAATTTTGTTCAGCGATGTATGTAGATTTAATAAATGTTAATTAGGTAAGTTCTGACCTTTTTCTGGGCATCTTATGTAAAATACAGCATTGAAAATAATTCAGTTCCTGTAGGGTAAATATTTATAATACTTCAACATATTCCATATCAATTAAATATCAGGGAGTGCAATCCACAGCACAGTAAAGTTAATAGCAAAACTTCCATTGATTTTAATGGCACTGGTTTGGATGCATGTAATTAAATATTACAATTAATTCAAAGAGCCCCGTGTAGATACAAAGGGCACATGAGGGCACTTTTGCATGCATTCAAGGGGTACACCGATTGCCTACCTATAAATGGAAAGCTTCAATACATATGAAAAAATCCCCAATACATATGTGAAGGACCGTGCACGTGTTCTCAAAGAGGAGCTGGTTGCACTTAGACACACCCAGGCAACGTCCTGACCCAGGATGTTGGTCTTTGTCAGGCTGATGGCAAAGCCGAATCCCATACAGGTTTGGGCAAATTGGTTGGTGAGACTCTAGAGCTTCCTTGGAGTGCACAATCAAGGCTGCCTCATCTGCAAAGAACCTCTCTCAGATATGGACCCACCACACTTTTGTCTTGGTGTGCAGATGTGTGAGGTTAAATAGTCCCCCGCCACTCCTTGAATGGATGTAGACACCGTCTTCCATCGAGCTGAAGACATAGGAGAGCAACAGGAGAAGAATATGCCAAAGAGGCTCCATGTTCTTAATGCCAGGCTCAGTCAGGGAACATAGCTGTGTTGTAGGTAGTTCCACTTTGCTTTGACGCTGTCTCTGGGGCAGTTCAGTAGAGCTTCTTTGACAGAATCGGAGAAGGATCTTGCTCATCACTAGTGAGTGATCTGTGCCACAGTTGGCACTGTGGTAGCTCCATGTGACATGATCACAGTTCAGTGCCAATCACCTGGTGACAATCAAGTGCAGCCGGTGCCGGTGCCAGTGCCCCAACCTTGGACATCTCCATGACACTTGCTGCTTTGCCTTGGTAGAGAAGAACCTGTTCATGGTTCAGAGGCTGTGATATGAACACAGATCTAGCAGCTGTTGTCCATTCTTGTTCATGCTGCCAATACTAAAGGGGCCTATGAAGTTGCCCCACATGTGATGATCATCTCCAACTCTAGCATTGAAATCTCCCAGGTGTTCGCAGGCTGGGACCCTCCCGACAGCCTGGTCTAGTGGGAGTGTAGACATTCAATATGTTAACTGGACTGGAGGTGGTTGAAAGGTGAGGGAAAGCAAGCATTCTGAGCCCTTGGTCAGTGGTTTTATTGCAGACAGAAGAGGGTTCCACGCTGTGAAGCCTACACCGTGAGTATGTGGTTCTTCTGGATGCCTTCCTTGCCAGAAAAAGGTGTCGTTCATCTCTTGGAGGCTGTCATTTGAAGCAAGTTTGGTCTCCTGTAGAGCAGCAAGGTCAATGCTGATCCTTTTTAGCCCATGGTCAATGATGGCCCACAAGACACCATTCAACTACCTTAGAGACTCCACTCCAGATTTGTGTAGGGTTCATTCCTTAGCTTTTTCTTCTCCTGAAGATGTCCATGTGGTGTGGAACCACTTTTATCAGCAGAGTTTCCTTATCCAAAATTGGAGTTTCATCTAATTTGCTATGGGCCCTCAAGCTTCCCAGCTAGGACATGAACTGAAAACTAGGTTTCTTCAGGCTTCCTACCCCTAGAATTCACCTCCAGAGTTATAAGTTCTTACAAGTTCTCTCTTTTACATCATCAGTTACTTACTACAGTACTGTGGTCTTGGCACAGTGGGAGTCTCCTGAAATAAAGGCTGAACGCAAGAAGCACTTTAAAGGTTTGCTTTGAAAAATAATCAGAGTTAAACCTGTGTGAAGTGTAGGACTGTGGATTTCATTGCATTACAGAGCTATTCAGAAAACTATGATGATCATGCAACAATCAGTTGACTCTGTCCATCACAAAACCAGAGCATTTTCACTCCATTACAATTATAGATATTTTCAGTTTCTCGCTATCTATAAATATGTAGATATGGAACGTTTTGATGTTGTTTGTAATGCCACTGCATTTTATTACAATGGATGTATTTCCCCCCTTTTTTATGATGTAACCCATGCTGAGATTGCTTGTTGATGAATGGCAGGATACAAAACAAATAAATAATATTTTCAGTGTAATGGGTCATAACTTTTTAAAACATGCAATCTGGCAATATTTTTACCATAGATATAGAAAACTCTGTTACAAAAATCTATATGCTATGTCATTTTTTACTTTTCCATCAAAATATTAATCCATAACATGTAGAGTAAAATATTAAGTAAATCAAACATGTTTTTCTTTCAAATGTACAAGGCAAAAGTAGAACAAAACAGAAATAAATTAAAGATAGGAGAAGATGTATTATTCTGTTTCTATCCCTGGAATGTTTTCTTTTTTCTTTTTGTTGCCTTTTACTGTTAAAGGCTTCTAATACAATATTTCATACAAGGTTACTTATGAAACATACTGACGTTTAAAAATCACCATGCTATGCTTTTGCAGCAGTGTAATTTTTTCCCAACATAAGATTAAATTGCAAAATAAATGAATTACTTAGAGTGGCATGGCCCCCATTTTGCCACACTTCTCTTGAAAATTGCTTATTAATATGAAAAAAGAAGTTGGAAAATAGCCTGTTTTACTTTATGCATAGTGTTTGGAGGCCTCCAAGCCTGGAGACCTGGACTTGCTGTACATTTTAGATTGTATTGGCAAGCGGGTACACTGACCTTTCTGACCTGCATCTCAAGGCTATTATTAATCGCTAAGTAACCTGGTAAAGCCAAACAAATTTGTTTCCATTGAAAGGATCTCTATCTGTGTCTGAGAATTTGTGCCGTACCAAACCAACCTCATTAACTGTGTCCACTTTTGACAAAGAACTAGGACTTGGAGAGACTGGTGACCTTTCTTTGTCCTCAAGGAACAGATCTCATAGCCGAGAAATGTGAGTAAATAAGCATTTTTACAATAACATTAATAAAAATATATAAACATACATTCTCAGATTTTTAAAAGCAATTACACCTGTCAACGCTGGTACATATGTTTCCTATTTAGTAATTACTCTTTTTTTGTTGCAGATTTGTCTGGTCAGCCTCAGTATCTATGAACCGCAGAGAATAAAATGCCTACAAATGAATATTTACAAGTTCTTCATTTCCATCCAACTTCTTGTCAACAATGGTAAAAGCTAGAATTGTCCAAAAATGGGTAAGTGCTGGACAACACAGAAGAAAAGCATTTATATACAAATATATATTCAATTTAATTAATTGAAACAATTTTGTTTCATCAATGAAACATCAATGAAACAATGAAACAATAAAACAATTTTGTTTCATCAATGAAAGTTGACTATTATTATTTTGAATGGATGATTCACTATTCACTATAGTAATTTGGTAAAATTAAATTACATTTGTCAAAAAATGCAGAACTTGGCAGCAAATAATTTTATTATGAACAATCACTGCAGCATATAGGCTATATCAGTAACAAGTATTTCCTTTCTTCTTTAATTTCCAATGATAGTCCAATAACCGCCCTGGGAGTTATAGGATGGTATTCAACTATATTTTACTCAGACTAGACCCACTGCAATTAATGGACCTAGTTTAGTCATTTTCAATCATTTCAATAGGTCTACTCTAAGTAAAACTTAGTTGAATATTACTCACATAATTGAAGAGCAGATATAATTCTTTTTTACGTGAACAGGCAGCCTACATTTTTAGAGCTCATTTTCTTCACAATATATATCAATACTAAACTGGCAACAGAGAAAAAGCTAAGATGGTATCTTTTGTTGAACTTGTAAGATGGTATTTTTTGTTGAACTTGTATCTTATATAATATTTAATGGAAACACTATCATTTATGTATACGATGAATTATACGTATAAAAACATGATGTGGTTGTTAGACGCTAGTTCAACACTAGGTGGCTAGTGATCTAGAACAATGAATAGGTGGGAAGAGAGAGTTCTAAGCTCTCTAGCACACACCTATAGAAGGAAAAACAGGGTTTGAGTTGGGATGAGTGCAGGAATGTGATGAATGAGCACATTTTTAAGGACAATAGTTACAACAACAGCATTTCTTCCTCAAATGGGTTCACACAGAGTCCTACGTATAAGTAAGCAGTGATTCAAAGAGGCATATAAGTAGGAATCTAAGACTGAATAGGGAACCTAAAAACAAGGAACTATTTTAACAAAGAATTATATGTTATTTATGCCCTACTATAACAGACCTTCTAGAGTGGTATCAATTCCCAAGCAGAAGGCACCCCCAACTGTCTGCAGATTCTTAAGGAAAGTCCAATGATATCAGAAAATAAATCTACAGTGGTGCCTCGCAAGACGAAAATAATCCGTTCCGCGAGTCTCTTCGCCTAGCGTTTTTTTCGTCTTGCGAAGCAACCCTATTAGCGGCTTAGCGGATTAGCGCTATTAGCGGCTTAGCGGCTATTAAAGGCTTAGCAGCTTAGCGGCTAAAAGGCTATTCGTGGCTTAGTGGCTTAGAAAAGGGGGGGGAGCGAAAAAAATCGCAAGACTCACAAGACGTTTTCGTCTTGCGAAGCAAGCCCATAGGGAAATTCATCTTGCAAAGCACATCGAAAAATGGAAAACCCTTTCGTCTAGCGGGTTTTTCATCTTGCGAGGCATTTGTCTTGCGGGGCACCACTGTATGTTCCCAGGTAGCAAGATTTGATAGGAATTAAGCATCATCCTGAACTGGTGCAAGCAAATTAGAGAGCAGTGAATATTCTAATTCAGTGCATCTAGTACAGTGGTACCTCGGGTTAAGTACTTAATTCATTCCGGAGATCCGTTCTTAACCTGAAACTGTACTTAACCTGAAGCACCACTTTAGCTAATGGGGCCTCCCGCTGCCGCCGCCACATGATTTCTGTTCTCATCCTGAAGCAAAGTTCTTAACCCGAGGTACTATTTCTGGGTTAGTGGAGTCTGTAACCTGAAGCGTTAGTAACCTGAAGCGTCTGTAACCCGAGGTACCACTGTATATGTTTCTGCAGTGGGTCTCTCATGGGCAGACATGCTTGGGACTCAAAGGTGAGGGAAGGAAAAAAAGGGAGACAGTCTCTACCAAAGGTTAGGCCCTGAAGGAAAATACTGAAGGAACAAAATGATCACTCCAGGTGAAAGCACATGCACATTTTCCTTTACTTTTCCTGAAAACCTTTAAATTAAATTGTTAAAAAAATACAAAAAAATTAATAAGAACCCCAAACCACTTTAAAATATATAGCCATTAACATGCCCTGCATAATAAAAACAATAAAGGGAACCCTTTGAAAGAGAAACAATTACAAAGAAAATTAAACATAATGCTGATGAAATCATACAACATTAGCCCCACTAAGCAAGAAGTCCTTGTGTGGGCTTCCATTAGTGGGACCCTTTAACTGAATCTTTCCCCTAGACTTCAGTACAGTGGTACCTCTGGTTACAAATGTTTCTGGTTACAAACACTTCAGGTTACAAGCTCTGCTAACCCGGAGGTAGCTGCTCCCGGTTGCGAACTTTGCTCCAGGATACGAACGGAAATCGCGCAACAAAGACACGCGCGCAGCGGGAGGCCCCATTAGTGAAAGCACGCCTCAGGATAAGAACGGTTTCAGCTTAAGAACGGACCTCCGGAACGAATTAAGTTCATAACCAGAGGTACCAGTGTATCACCCTCTTGAAATCACAATGCATCAAAAATCAGTTGAATCTGAAGGGGGAATTAGGGCCCCATAATTTGACCATTCAGATTTTTTTTTGTCAACCCAAATAAACGAATATTCCTTTATCCTATGAGTTATCATTCATAATTGCTAAATTAATTGATTAAATTATGTAAATCTACATATGAATAAAAACTGGTTAGAAGAACGTGGCATACTTTTTGGTTTCAGATGGCACCATCTTAGAAAAACCCTTCAGCATGAGGATGAACTAGGAATTCCTCTTCTAAAATGTTGTCTGTCATGTAATCCTATATAAACTTGGCTTGGCTCTTCTTATGTTCCTACCCTATGCATAGGATATTAGTGAAGTTACAAAGAAAAATGAATATGTGAACCTGTGCCTGACATTCTGCCCCCAAATGCCCTACAAAATGGTAAAAGTCAGCGAAAGCGAGAATGAAGGCCTAATAAAGCTTTGGGGAAGTTGGAGAAAAAGGAATAGAATCTTTTTATGGTAAAATGCCACAATAATTTAAATCCTTTCACTAGTTAAATGCATTCATATTTTAGAAGTAGTGCACTTAGGAACACTTGTCATCATGATTCAACTAAGATTATATGCAACAAATGTCTGAGACTGTGAATTTTTCACTTTTGGTTAGGTATTAAAAATAAAACTCATTCATGTGCCAAGGTAACTTATTGTTATTCTGAGTTTTCATTTATGCAGTGTGCAGTGGTGTTGGTTCCAGCTATGAGATGCAAATTTGGTTGACAGTGCTCCTTCTGTTTCTATAAATGTTAAAAATACATATATAATGTTTTCCTAGCACTTTAGTAGATGTCCTTAAATGATGATTACAGCAGTATTCAGACCGTAATGGTGATGCACTCAACACCAAGATCTTGCAGATTTATACTGACGTACTTTCATTGAACTTTATCAAAATATTGCATTTTGTTTTGCATTTTAATAAGAAGTTTGTGATCTTGTGACTGTATAACTATAAATATGTAGCATTAAGGAAAGCAAAGGGCATTTCAGACAAATCAAAATAGTGTATAATTTGTATAGGAAAGGGTAGAGAGAACAGTCAAGATAGGGCATATTCACAGTAAAACATTAATAAAAACAAAATAAAACTGTGGTTTACTCTGATGGAGTCATCATATCAGGAGGGATACAGTATCAAACTAGTCTGTTGATCTCATGACCACATTTCCAACTCTCTATTCCAGGCATAGGAAAACTCCGGCCCTCCAGATGTTTGGGACTACAATTCCCACCATCCCTGACCACTGGTCCTATTAGCTAGGGATGATGGGAATTGTAGTCCCAAACATCTGGAGGGCTGGAGTTTGCCTATGCCTGCTCTATTCTTTAGATCTACTAGAAAGGTAAAAATGATAGAGGTTTACATATTTCATGCCAAGATAATCTATTGCTGGTCTTTATGATTTGGGATCTAAGTAATTGCTTCTTCCTTTCCTATAAAATTATTGCTGCGTTCAAATGAAGTATCCTAGCTTGTAGGCAAATCTAAGCTTTGTTCTGGGTTTAGCAATCCTGGTTTCACCAAAACGAATCACAATCCCCAACGCAGCCATGATGTTAAACCAAGGATTGCACTTTGTTTTTCCCAAGCAGTGGTAGGGAAGCGTGAAATGGACACAACACACTCTTGCATGGTAAACTATGGTTTATGATTACCATGATGTCTCCACGTGGCCAATGAAGTGTAAAATTTGTTTCTGGCTATCAATTGGTTATTTGATTGTACCAATAATCTTCAGTAAAAGTTTTTTTACAACACATGTAGTAAGCATTTATTTATGTAAAAGTATTTTTAAAAAGATACCAATACACTTACATCAGCTCTCTGAGCCTCAAAGTTGATAAAAGAGCTTTCAACATGAATTGGCACTACATCAATTTCTGGGGATCACAGTCAGTAGTGCATCAGCAATGATTCCTCTGATTACTGCCTTCCTGCCCCAATATTTACTTTCACTAGCAGAGCTATGCTAAGCAGAGAGGAGATGAGACACAGGAGTCTACGAAAAACCACCAAGAAGTTATATGTACATTTAAGATGAGGGAGGGAGTGGAGTTACAATTAAATGAGGCTTCAGGAGTTTTACTGCAGAAAGATACAGTAGTTTTCTACTTACTCACTCTGAGAACCTCCCAAAATGTAACAAGGAGAGCATGTATAAGCTTTGTGAGAAATAGCACTATGGTAGGGTTGCCATGTTTCAAAATATGGGCCAGAATTGTTGAGCTTGTTTGGCAAAATTGCCAAAAGGACCACACACACAAAAATTGAGCTATTTTTAAGGAAAATCGCCAAAAACAACACTACCAACATAGGTTGCCACATGTCCGGATTTTTCTGGACATTTCAGCAATTTCCGTCAGACACTGCTTCCAACTGCAGTATTCCAGCTATGCCTGGGAATTTCTGGATGTATGGCAACACTATACTATGGCCATATTCTTTTTAAGTCGGGCGTGAAGAATCCTTGGCCCTCAGGATGTTGCTGAACTACAACTCCCATCAGCCCCCATAAAAAGTTAGAATTACTTAACCCAGTGTGTGTAACTTTACACTTGATTGCACTGAATCACATTTAATGCCCATTCACCCAGTTTAGAGAGCTAGCTCCTTGCAAACTGTTCCTGTTCTTACACTTTCCCTTCTTCACTTAATGCCTTTTCCCTTTTAGAAGGGTCCAGTGAAGTCTCATAGTCCAAACCCTATAAAAAAACTAAAGCCAAGCCAGAAAAAAACAGATAACATGTCATGGGGACAAACAAAAATGTGTGGGTACAACTAGCCACAGAGCTGAAAGTGTGGGGTCCTCCAGATGTTTTGGACTACAATTCCCAACATCCCTGACTACTGACCATGCTGTCTGGGGCTGCTGGCAATTGTAGATCACAACATCGGGAGGGCACCACATTGGCTATCCCTGTTAACCATATCAGTCAATTAGTCACCAGTAAATTCAGTTTGTCTCTAGAAAGAATAATTATAACACAATGATTAAAAAGCAAGATAAGGTACTGTTTTAATGGCCCACTACATTCCCCCACCTAAAATCCCACCTAACATTTCATGCGTATGAAAGAAGAGTTACAAGTCTATTAACATGAACAGAGCAAACACCCCTCTCCTCTGGTGTTTCTCTCCCAGATAATTTTACTTCCAATCTTGGTGCCTGGCTCTTTTACCCTGAACCGCAGATACCCTGTCAGATGCCTACAACTGCATAGAGCAGGAGTGATATAATTTAATCAATTACAACCCGAGAATTGTGTTTTCAAAAATCCCATTTATTAATATATAATCTTTAGGTAATCATATTTACCCTCCTAATTTATGGAATATTTATAATGCTATATGTGTCCTTGAAATAGGGACAGTATACTATGAAAAAGTGGCCCAGCTACTGGAGTTCATAAATTTTGTTCAGCTTTGGATGAGTTCAAAGAATTGCCATGTAAGAAAAGCCTTACAGAGGGAATTTATCTGATTATGGCAGTAATAATTACCCAGCTGTTTATTGCAGATAGAGAAATAATTCATGTAGGCAATAGGCCGTGGTGGCAATGACACTCCACATTTAGTAAATATGCAAACTGTTCACTTCTAATTAACCAAGCTAGAGGATGCCCTTATTAAATGTATAAACTAAAAGTGCCTTCCTGACAAGTGATGAATTGTTACATTGCACAAACTCTTGCCACAGAATTATTGGAGTGAACTTGGGGCTTAACTTCATTAAGAGATCTTGTGGGATAGTTAAATGAGGATGGACAGCATAACAAGGCCAGCCTGACAGCCAATGATATGTTAGAGCTTAATGAAATTGCACCTTTTCCTTCTTTTCTACTTACTTTACAGTTAAGATCCCACTTTAGATAAAATAGGAGACTGTGAAATCTGTTGCAGTTGAGACTATATAAAAGTGTGTGATACACACTGCGGCTCAGGTTTTAACAGCAGAATCAATCTACAGAAGATACTAAAGTCCATAAGTAACCTTAATAAAGGTAGTTCAGCAGCCAAAATGTCCCATAATCACTGCTCTGAAACAGCTTTAAGTTTCATCCTGGCTCTACGGTGAATTGTTCAATTAAAAAAAGTGGTACAATGAAATTAGTTGCCAAGTTTTTGAAGAAACAGATTCAAATTTGGCCAACACTTTAATTTTTGCCTGGAAGGTAATGGGCAGCCATATCAATGTAATATGCTGCCATTTACCTAATCCTGTTAAGAGGTAGGACACCATCTTCTCCCCAAAGGAAATCTCCAAACAGTGCTCAAAAGTAGTCACAGAGAGTTTGCACAATTAACTAATGTTCATGTTAAGAAAGACTAATTATGGTATCAGATCTTGATCAGATACAGAGAATTCCCATGTGTATTTTGGACTTGATAACTGTCAAGGAAAAGCTAGATTCTGCTAGTAGCAGACCTTGGTGACTCAACTTTCAGTGGTGCCCTGCTTGACACCAAAATCTGGTGGGTGGGTGTCCCCTCAACCTCTCGCCTTCCGTTGGATGTCATAGTTGCCTCAGAAGCTCCGTGTCCAGTGCAGCTGCACCAGTTGTGTTCCCCTAGATCCGCCTTTGATCCTACTCAGCAAATTGTTTCCCTATTATACATGGGAATTCACCCATCCTATGAATCACACACACACAGTTTCAAATTACTTGCTTTCAGCAGAACATTTTTCTGTTCCAACTCCTCTTGCTCCATTAAAACTGCCTAGTCCTAAGAGCCGACAGGTTTCCTTTGGGTAGTCTAGTGAACTACTCATACTGTTTGTGCTCAGTTTCCAGAGTCCTCTTGAGGAACAGAATAGGGTGTGGAGACTTTTTGGCTCCACGGGACAGATCCTTATTAGGATCTGCATCAAGGGGCCAAATCTGGCAGATGGGCAGGACCCCCACCTGTCAATCACATGATATCATTATGTCATATGAAGGGGGAAACAGGCTTTTGCAATAACTTTCTTGTGAGTCACCCTGAATTTACTTACTAATAAAGATAGGATATAAATGGTCAAAATAAAATAAAGACATCTACAAGGGCATTGGGCAATATTTATTTACAATGCTGCGATATGCTGGTCAGACCTACTGAAACACTCGGTTTTGTTCCCAAGCTGGACAAACCAACTGTCCTTACTGGAGGCATTATTAAACATTTGGTGGAATACTAAATCTGAGTAGTTAAGTTCCCGTTTGGATTTGAAATGAACATTTAACCCAGGCTCTTGGGTTTAAAAATGGGCTATTTTTATACCGATTATAGCTCTACAACATCTCCTAAATTTGAGACGGGACAGTGATCTGTCTCTGTCCAAACCTGTCCAAACTACTTCCTTTAGGATCAGAAAACTGAAGAACAATGCATTTATTACACAGGCAAACACAGGTTCCCAACACCATCTCTGCCAGATTCCTATAAAGGCTGGGGCTGCGTTTGTAGCACAGAAACAGCTGGTGGGCTTAAGATGCTTGGTCCCCCTATTCCATTGATTCTCCCCTGAAGATGTACCCTCCAGCTCTTTATCCCCCAATTGTGCTTATTCGAATCTGAGAGCTTGGCTGAGAAATGTAGGGTTAAAATGGTGGATTTGGAAGGAAGAATGGCTTAGGCGCCCTATCCTGCCTAACTCTTTCTTGCTTTAGTGTTACAAGGCAAACACGGGGATCCCACATTTGTCTCATAGCTTGCAGTTCAAGCCAAAGGGTCGCCAGTTAAACCTATTTCAAATGAAGCTTAAAGCCATAAGCAATAGCAAAGGGCTTGTGGATAACAGTTCTAATGAATTCAATCTATTCCTGAAATTAGCTCATTTTCTCAGTTGATTGCATCCCACCTTTAATGCTGCAAAACATTAAGTAACAGATAAAGTCAATGTATATCTGAAACTAAAATTAGAAGAGAAACTCGGTGTATTGTAAGTTTTACCATTAACAGCATTATGATTTTTATTAACGCTGCCAATCTGTATCCCTGAGGCTAGTTTTTAATTTCATGATATCATTTTCTTGTTCATAACCTAGGGCAGTTTTTGCATATGGGGCTATAGGTTATAAGTGGACACATCTAGAAAATGCATACTCAGTCTTTAAATTAATCAAACCAATTTATCTTTGTAAGAGGAAGGCTGTGAAAACATAATCTTACATATGTATTATATAAACATAATGACAAAAGGGGCTATCCAGACACATATGGTGGTATTCAGCTAACCTTTACTCCATGTAGATTCACTAAAATTAATAAGCACAACTAGGGTATTAATTTCAATGGGTTGCCTCTGAGTAAAGCTTAGCTGAATACCACTCATAGAAGATTTTTGTTTCCAAGTACTGCTTGATGGGGTGTTATTGTTTTGTTTTTATGTTATGTACTTTGTTTTTATACTATAAACCGCCCTGTAATCTTCGTATGAAGGGTAATATACAAATTAATTTTTTTAAAAAATTGTGCTGCATTTTTACTACAGTATTTGTGTTTACAAGAATAACAAAAACGTGCACAAATGCTTTTTTTGTAAATTTACAAGATCTAAGGATTGATGCATCTTGACTGGAGCTGTAACACAAATTATTTCTCCCACAGAAGATTATTATTTCCCTTTTTGAGTTGCTAAAAATGAAATAATCTGTCAAACAGGGCTGAAGCGATGGGAGAACACCCATGATGGCAAAAATCACATCAAGTGAAATTGTCGTTTGTGAGCAATTCGCAGACTAGGGAACCTGCGGCCTTGAGGATGTCTGTGGATACCAACTCCCATCAGCCCCATTTAGAATGCCCGATGGTCAGGCATGATGGAAGCTGTTGTTGTTGGAATCAGTCTGTCTCGAGAGACAGTGGAGTGTGCCTCTGGGAGTGAAGTCAAGCCACTGAGTTAGCAGGAC
This sequence comes from Podarcis gaigeae, assembly GCF_964106915.1. Classification (NCBI taxonomy): domain Eukaryota; kingdom Metazoa; phylum Chordata; class Lepidosauria; order Squamata; family Lacertidae; genus Podarcis; species Podarcis gaigeae. The sequence goes on from NC_139680.1 coordinate 94,083,980, forward strand.
TGAAGTGTCCTCTCTGCGGCACAAGCCTGGGACAAGTTGTATTCCAGCCACATCTGGAGGATCCCAGGTTCCCCACACCTATTTTAAAGGGATAGTGACACTCTCTTGGTGTCTTGACCTACAGACCGTAAGGAAGCAGTGAGGCCCAAGGGACAGAATGTTCACTGCACCACTGAGTGATGGAGTTGAGTCTAACTCAAGGCTGGATAACTCTATAAACATGCTCAGTGCACATGGTGGACAGTGGTGGCAATATTCTCTTCTTAACCATCTCCAGCTCCTTGACCCCTGAGAGCCATTATCTGGTGCAGGCACTGGAAAACTATCATGGCCTAGCAGCATGTGCCTTGTCTCAGCACCCATCCACCAGAATTAGGGCCCACATACATGTTGCAACTGCAGTCTTAAGCCTCTAGCACTACTTCATTATTCTACAGACTTGTTAATATAGAAAGTCCAGAGTATTTTTCTCCTGAGCAGATGGAAAGAGATACATTCTATGTTGTATGCATTTCAGCTTTGGGCTCACTCCAGTGGATTCAGTAGAATCATAGCTGCATGCATACTGGTATAAACGAGATCATAATTTGCACCACATGCTTAGGTAAGAGAAAGAAGAAGACTACTTTATATATTGGATAATGGAGGCAATTCTTTCCATGAAGAAATAATTTAATTAGCACCATAAACTATTTAGAAATATATAAAAAAAGAAATTTAAAGTTTCACTACTCAATATTTTTATCTTTACCTGACCAGCTCATTATTCAAAGCAATAGCTTCCAGGTACTTCTTCAGCGCATAATAATTATGGATATATTTTCGCACGTAATAGCCTCGCCATCTTTTCTGAATCTAGTGGAGAAAAAGCACATATATTTGCTTCAATACTTTTTTTGCAAGAGAGATCACGTTGTCAATTTATATTAAAAATCTAGTTTTATGAGAGATGATATTGCTTTAGCATCAAGCATGCATGTATACAAAATTACAGGTATGAGGAAAAAGTAATATATTGAAATAGTACTTATTGATCAAGGAATGCTAAAGTGAACATGAGCTTACAATGGTTGTGCAAGATATTTTGCATATACCAACGAATTTTGAGGCTATTTAGAATGAAATCGATTCACCTGCTTTTCAAAGCAGTACCAAAAGAAATAGAAGTATTATATACCAAAAGAAGTATTATATTCAAGTCAAAGCAGTTAGCCATGTTTAAGTTAATTAAAGAGTATCATGTAAATTAACATCTAGCTTCTCTACATTTCAAATTTCACTAAAGCTATTACCTTAAGAATTGGTCTGTATTTTATCACATAGAAGGCTATCTGTCTCTGTCTGTTTAGAACTTTAAAGGCTCTTTCCCTACAACTAAGGAATGCTAGGTGGAGATGCTTGGCCACAAAACATGTGATTCTGAATGCCGAGGGAAGTGATTGCTGAGCCATATTCACAAGGAAGGAGGTGCTGCTGTATTATCTCCTAGAGGGTTAAACTTTCCTGCCTGGTGGGATGGGGCAATGCAGGAAAGATAAGCTGTGGCTATTTCAAAAGACAGCTCTGAAGGATCAAACAAAAGATCCATTTTGTCCAGCATACTGTTTCCACAATGGCCAGCTAATGAGAAGCCCACAAGCAAAACATGAGGGCAACAGACATCTTCCACTCAGTTGCCCAGCATCAGGTATTCAGAGGCACACTGACTCCAATACGGGAGGCAGTACACAGCCATCATGACTCCTAGCCACTGATGGTGTATCGTTCATAAATTTGTCTAGACTCTTTTATCGCCTGAGGTCTCGCGAAGAGTTCCAGAGCCTGTGTACAGCCTTCCCAGAGCCCAGCAAGCAAGGCAGAGGGCTTAAAAACACTTTCCAGGGTGGGAAAACGCTTTGCGGAAAGAGCTTTTAAGCCCTCCATCCTTCTCTTCAGCTCTGGGTTGGCCATGTGAGGGCTCTGGAGGCTCCCATGAAATCTCAGACAGCCCTGCAAAATCTTGCAATAGCCTCCAAAGCCTGGTAAGAAACTGTCTCTCGCCCGCTTTCTATTTATTTATTTGTTGGCAATCCACCTGAAGTAAAATCAGTGTATTGTGACTGGCACTCTTAAACATAAACTATACAGAGGGGTGAAAAACTTTGCAGAGCACAGCAGTGGGTTTGATATATCAAAGTGAACTCTGAAGCATTCTAGGAGGTTGTAAAAGTATTCCAGAAGGCTGACCCAAACTGGGTGGTAGGCCAAGAAAGAAGCGGCTGACATTCGTAGTGGTGTCAGATAAGACTTAAAACACACATACAGTGATGGTTCTGAATTGCCTTTAGCTATGCAGAAAACATTTTGAATTATGGTGCTGGAGAAGACTCTTGAGAGTCCCATGGACTGCAAGAAGATCAAACCTCTCCATTCTTAAGGAAATCAGCCCTGAGTGCTCACTGGAAGGACAGATCCTGAAGCTGAGACTCCAATACTTTGGCCACTTCATGAGAAGAGAAGACTCCCTGGAAAAGACCCTGATGTTGGGAAAGATGGAGGGCACAAGGAGAAGGGGACGACAGAGGACGAGATGGTTGGACAGTGTTGTCGAAGCTACCAGCATGAGTTTGACTAAACTGCGGGAGGCAGTGGAAGACAGACAAGTGCCTGGCATGCTCTGGTCCATGGGGTCACAAAGAGTCGGACACGACTAAACAACTAAAGAACATACAGAAAACAAGCAGATAGCTCTTTATTACACAGCAGTAAAATAAATGAAATATTATTATAAAATCAGGTGATTTTATGCTTTATGTGCCAATCATACTCTGGCTGGACTCCTGCTGTGCTTCACTGGTCCTCCCTTTCAGTTCTAAGTCTTGAACAGGACATAGAGCAGGCCTGAACAAATAGTGATCCACAAAGATGGATGTGTCATCAGAAGTGCTTGACAAACCCTCTGTTCTGGCAGCCCCAGGCAGGCAGCAAACTCGGGAGGTTAACTGAACTTATTATGGAATGCTATACAGCACAAGACTCGCAAACCACATTTAGCTTTATGGGTCAACTGTTGTTGAAATCTTAAGCGGACAGCATGCATCTTTGGAGACACCTGTGTATGCAACACCCTAAACATTTTTAATCCTTACATCTCATTGGATGTTTTCCAGTACTAGTACTATCCCAAATTGGCACACACATTGTCATTAATAGCTTTTCCAGTACAGCCATAGTTTTATATACTCTGCATTCCCTATCATCTATTGTCTGAGCTGAAGAGTCCTAGCCATTTTAGTCTCTCCATATGCCAGAACTTTTATCTGGTGTTTCCCAACATAGTGCAGGACACACAACTACCTACCTGACTTTGCTGAATTGGTTAAAAAATGTAATACTTCCACCACCGTATCTTACAATTCCAAGGTGAATATTTACACACTCCTACAAAAGGCGAGTGTGTATGCCCTTCAAAGTAATTAGCAAGTTTCAATGGTGATTGGTACCAAACAATTATTGTCATTGATCAGTACCAAACAGATAATTTTAAACAAAGTCATTGTGTGCTCAGCAGATTACAGCTTGTTAACGGGCAAGTTCTAAATGACCTCTTAAGCTAGTCAAATCAATGATGCATATTCCTCATTAAGTAACATCAAAATGTAAGTGGTCTTATAAATAATGTTTATTTTAAGCACTAAAACAAATGGCAAAACCTTGATATATCAAAAGCCATCTGCTCACACAAAGATTGTTCCTTTAAAAAACATGGATTACTTTTGTTGTTGAAAATTCACAGCAACCCTTAAATCTTCCAAATGAAAAGGATGAATATATAACAACCCACTATACTAAAAGTAAATCTGATTCATGGAAAATTATGCATTATAATAATTGCTTTCTTTGTGCTTTTTCTTGTTCTAAAGGTGAGAGTTTGACAGTAGTGGGTTAGATATAATTAAGGGACAGCTTTAAAGAATGCACAGTGACACAAAAGCCATTACACCAACCAGGTGTTTTGCCTTTCTGCCCGAATCTAATTTTAAAACTGTTTTTCAAAACGGAAGATATGCTGCACTGGTACAATGAAGCCACATCAGGCTACCCAAGGCTTTTATTTTTTATTTTTTTACTTACACACACACACACACACACACACAGCATTTTTTCCCTCCCCTTTAACCTGAAGGCATTAGCCTATGGGCAAGATTCAGCAATTTAGCAGCATGGGACTGCATAACGAAAAGGAAAACGCTGATAGGCTGGATACAGCGTACAACTTTTTATTTCCTGTCTTTACACCAGCAGATTAATTTTCAGGTATTACGCTCCAGTTTTATGCCAATATTTATGCCAATGATTTTACAGGGCTTATGGTGATATAAATGCAAGCATCACGACAATTATGGTAGCCCTCCTCTGCTGAACACCAAGCACAATCTCACTTAAAGAAACATTGCTAAATGCATTAAAATTGGGAGGTTTAAGGGTTGAATCAAGATACGCTGTTATGAAAACGGAAGACTGCCTCCCATTTGTAGAAGTGAGTCAAATGCAGAAGAGGCTTTCATTCAGCAAACGGGATGTTGCCACATCAGGAAGGAGGGAAGGTAATTTCCACAGATCTCCTCTCCCTTCTGCAACCTCCAGTGCCATCTCCCACTCTGTTCCAGAGGGTCTCTCAACTCCCTGAAACATATTTCAACCACGGGGGTATGGGGAATCGGCAAAAATTGCCTAGCCTCTTCTGCAGGTGAGAGCATCCAGTTTGCGGAGTTCCACTCCATGCAACTTTAGATCCAATCCTATGGGTTTCAGAGTCTGGAATGTTGAGACCTAGGTATCCCCCACCCCTTAGCTTGACACTAGGCTTCCTACAGAGTATCTATACCATCACTGATCTAGATTACCCAGAATGTCAATGGGCTTGATTCGCAAGATGAAAAAACCGCTAGACGAAGAGAATCGCGGAACGGATTCTTTTCGTCTTGCGAGGCACCACTGTATGTACTTCCACGTTGTCAGGGCCAGTGTGGTTATGGTGTCATACAAGACATGGGTTCAAATCCAGTCATGACTCTGAACCAGTCATTCTCACTTAATCTAACCTACCTCATAGGACTGTTGTGAAGATAAAGGGGGAATGAAAAGAATCCTAAGAGGAAAGGTGGAGAAAATGCACTCAATCATAGACTTCAACACAACAATGCAGGGCTGCACATGCACTTCCTCAGAAATAGCACTGGTCGGTATTGGGGGGGGGGCTGCACCAGTTATCTGTCCCCACCTCTTGAACAATGATCAGTGTGATATCAAATGATATTATTCAATTTTTAAAAAACAACCACAGATTTTTAAAATCTTGTAAGGGCAATGCACATACACCCAAGCTGCGGGAAGACACTTTGCACAACTGAAAATTATACATGCATCAACCATTACCATGGATGAAAACTGCCTGTGTACATGTTTGATCCTAGCAGAACTAGGGCAGAAATTTCACTTCTGGTCTGAGTCACATGATACAGCAAGGTAAGCTGAAGGTAAGCAGGTCTGGGTCTGAGTAGTCTGAATGGGAGGTTACCAGTGAACTCTGTGTAAGCTGCTTTGAGTCCATGATAGAAGAAAATTGATGGGTGGGTGGGTGTACACATATATAAATGAATAATATTTTAATAGCTATGACAAAGCGCCCCAACATTTGGAATAGAGAAGAATTCACACATCAATATCTTAAATCAAACAGAAATTTTCAAAAATGCAACTTAGATTACTTAGTGTAACTTTAAATTTGTAACTATGTACCATTTCCTCACTTTACCATCAGCATATCAATCAAGTGTATATTATTCTGGGTTGCTCATTTTATTAAAAGCAAATTCAGAGCACAATTGACTTTTCATTTGTTTAACAAGTGAAGAAATATTTACCCTGACAGCCATTTCATTGTAGAAATTCATCTTCATAATAAAATATGCTGTCTGTGAATCAAGGAGGGGTGGGGGGGAAAGATGGCATACATTTCAGTTACACAAAGACAGTACTCCTATTTTTACATATAAAAGATAAGAATCTTTATACATAATACATAATAAGAGTTCTAGGCTTAGAGAGAATAAAATCAAACTTTGTATTGAAGAGATAGGCTTCCTAATACATAATGCAGGCTTAACCAGAAAAATCTATGGTAGTCAAACTAGCAGCTAATGGAGATATATGATCATAAAATGCTCTCCGCTGAGTTTGATAATCAATGGTGCTCTACTGAGAGTAGAATAACAAAGCAGAAATATTCACAAGTGCTGGTGACACGTAGTATTGTATGATTTATTCACTGGGGTTCTTTTAACCAAAACTCACAGAAACATAAAAGGAATTCATATTTCAAGACGTCTGGTTTAATGAAAAATTCAAAGAAATGCTGTCTTCAGTCGAAATCGTTCAAGGATATGGATGCAGTGATGGAGCAAAATTGTGCCTTCCAACCATCTGTACTAAATGTTATGTACTTAGTTGCCTCCTGAGTAATTCTTGGGAATTTTGTTTCATTTAATATTCATTCCAACATCATAAAATCATAAATACAATGATAACATGTTACAGTGAATCCCCTGATATAGAAAACATTTCCTGGTTCCCTTCCAATAAAGGCGAATCCCACTCTGAGTGAAAGAATCCCCTGTTATAGCAAACACTCACTTGGCAGGATAGGTTATTTTAATGGATACATCACTTTACACTAAGCTTTCACATCTGTTCCGCCCTCTAATTACAAATGCAAAATGAACATAATTCACAACTGCATCATAAAAAGTAAAATAAGTACTTTCAAGGCAGAAGATGTCCTTTATTCAGCATAAGTTGCAGACTTGGAGGGGAGGGGGACTACAAATCAGAGGGAAAAGTGATATGTGGTTTCCTTTTCTCTCACTACTCCCCTCACCCTCCCTGGCAAAGAAGAATTCACCGTAAAAGGGTTTCACTGTAATTAGTGTTATTTGAATTGCCTAGTCTGATCCAAAGCAAATTGTCTGTGGAGAGCAGCAGGACTGGATTATTTATCAACAGTCTGGGCAATTAAGAAACAGTTGGCTGCAATATGTTATTTACAAATGAACACAATGATGCTACTTCATTTTAAAATTCGCTTTCTTCATTACATTAGGCCAGGCATAATTCCTTTCATTTAATTAAAGGAGGTCTTAAAATGCTGGCTTTAATATTATATTACTTCCTTTCTAATATAGCAAAAAATTATCACAGGGAAGGGAGAGCTTTTTAAAAACCAAAAAAACTGAAAATCTGTTGTTTTAAAGCCTTGGAGCAGCTTATTAGGTCGCGAGTAGGATTCACTCTCCTTTTGAGAACTCCTGAGTGGGACTACTCTCAATGAGGCTTGCGTTAAGCACCAAATTTAAAAGACACTGAATGTAAACTCTGCTTGCAGAGGAACAACTGGAAAGGTGTGTGCGCACCAAGGCTCCCAGTTGTCCCTTCCTAACTGTGGCTTTATCTGCCCCACACTTGATGTCTCAGATGTGGGGCAGTTGGCCAGTTGTGGGGAAATGTCCTTGCAAGTCAAATTAGGCCCCTTGGCAGGCCTAATCTGGCTTGCAAATCAGAGGTTCCCCATGCCAACTTTAGTAGGAGTGCAGCCCCATCTGGAAGAGATAAGGCCAATGAAGCCAAGGGTATTCCCTCTCATTCTTCCCTTGAATTCACATCTTTAATACTGTATTCTTTTTTCTAAGAGCAACAGAACCTGTGAGTCTACAACCAGCCTAGAAAAGTTAACAAGACCTACCGGTAATTTATTTCCCCCTCTTTAATCCTGAAACATTTATACCTGATCAACAGCATGTGAATTTAAAAGCTAGCAAGTACTTGGCGCCAAACTGAAAAGATTTCACCTACTTTGTATTTGCGTACAGTCTTATGGAAAGCTTACAATAATATTTAATTACAAATTTAGTTTTTACCTCCACCATTTCTCTGAATTTTTGTCTTCCTTGATAACCCCGCCACCATTTCTGAATAAAAACCATCATTTTGTTCAGATACCTGAAACAAAATAGCTTGGTAAGATTTTCCCCCCCTGGAAATAGTGAAAAGTTGAACCATTTTTTTAAAATCCAGTGCATGCAGCAGTCTAGCTTGACAATTAAAATTTGGAGACTTTTTATATCAATATGCATCCTAAATTTGAGGTGGCAGCTTAAATCTTGATGCTTTCATCCAAATTTTTGGAATACATGGTATCAATTTGGGATTAAAAGCACTAAAGTCTTGCCTGAATCATGGACCCTTTCCAATGTAACTTTTTATGGAGCCAAAAAAGGAATAGGGAAGAGGATGTGAAGCGTTAACAGTTTTAAGTCAGTGTCAGCTTCTGACAAGGATAAGCTGGCAAAAACATAATCATCTCTGGCTGCTTTCCACTTTAGGCTTGTCTGAACTTTGAGCCTTAGAAGAATAGTACCAAATTTCACTAGTCTGGTTTGGACATAACATTGTTGGCTTAATAAACCATAGTTTATCCAAGTGGGAGCAAGCGATGGGCCCACACTCTTCCTCTTCCTTCCTCTCCATCCTTCTTCCACTTGTACACCAGCTTCTGCACCAGATCCCTGTTACATCCAAAACAAAGAACTGCTTGGTCTGTTTTCAGATCTTGGTTAACAGCCACATTAAGCCACAGTTTCCTGTTCCAGACATAATGGTAATCTTTGGTTTGACTGAAGCTGGCATGCAGGAAGAGAAGGGGGGGATGGATGGATGACAGTGAAAGCACCGCCCCAGTGGTTGTTCTTGACTTAATAATTTACTGTCTATAAAGTCAGGAACATTAAGTCTGTACTAGACCATTTCATGTGCTCCTCTGCAAGGTGGAAACATTCAAATAATGAAAAAAATGGGACAGTTCTCTACACATATTCCTCAATCCACAAGCCTGCTGCACAGGGTATAAAAAGGCTTGCAAACCCACATGCTTCTCTACACAAAGCCCCAACTATTAGTGATTGCCAGGTTGTAACCTGGAAAACTTCTTGGCTTTTAAGTCTGCAGCTACATTTGGAGATGGTGGTTTCTACCATCTCTTACGAGCTGTTTCTAACATCTTCACCCAGCCTGCTATGAGAAGTATGTCCTCACAACAAACAGGGAGCAGCAGATCAGAGGAAACAAGCAGGCAGGAGAAACTGCAGCTGCCAGATTCAGCAACAGATTTTTAAGTAAAGGGGACATTTCCAGGATGCAGTCTGGTACTACCACAAGCTCCACACTGCATCCCACAGATACAACAGATATGATCACACAATTGTAGAGTTGGATGGGATTACAAGGGTGAACTAGTCCAACTCCTGCAATGCAGGAATCTTTTGCCCAATGTGAGGCTTGAACTCATGACTCATGACATTAAGGGTCTCTACCAACTGAACTATATGTGCAGTCTTTTGTTAATTTAGATACTTTGCAAACGTCTAGAGAAGCCAAGTTTAAAAAACTTATCTCTTGAGAGACATCTTGTCAAGTGAATGCCACATGACTGACATTCACAAATAAATGACTAAAGGGATTTAAATTATTTCCTCCAGCTTATTTAGCCTAGCAATTTTAAATAAAATAAACAAGAAAATAAGAAGAAAATTTCAAAATAGCCGAAAGCTATTAATTTTTCTCATTTGAAAAATAAGGGGGTTCCATGTGCAAAGCAAGTTCTTAACTTCAGCGAGACTTGGCAAAGTGGTAAATAACATACAGATTTAGGGTGTAACCTAAAGTCATTTTGCCAATAAATAAACACTTATGTTATCAGTTGGGGTGCCTTCCAAGTATGCATGTCTACAATTTGGATGCAGATCAAATTACCGGATATACGCTCGGACTTTGCATCCTCGAAACCAACTCTGAATTTTTACAGCAGCATAATATTCTGTTTTTCTATATTCATCTACGCATCTGAAAACACAAGAAATGGTTTTTCACAATTTGCATTTTGGTCAGCCATACAATTAAGTGACATATAAATAAACAAATGATTCAAGAACAGAATAAACAAACAATATATTATCTGAGTAAGATCACATTCTTTTATTAAACCTAGTAAAACAATTTTGTCTTATAACTGATAGTAAGTAAATAAAGAGTGGTGTCCAACATCCTTGCAGTCTTTCCTGATGGAGAAATGATTGCTGCCTCACAGAAAACAATGTTAGTGTAGCTGTAATTATGGTGTATTATGTTAACTCAAAAACAAAAAAAGCAGAAAAGACAGGAATTGGGGTAGGGTTATTCCCTGAAATCATAAATATTTTTTAAAATTACTCTAATGCCAATCATTATTGAATCCATATTGGACAAGATGGGGTGGGTGGGACTGTGTGTGTGTATGTTATGTTAGCCCTGCAAAGTAGCATGGTGTTGCTGTAACTTTTTTTGCTGGGAAAGGAAAGAGTTTGAATAGCATATGACAACCTAGGAAAGTTATCAACCTGGTGGATTGCTTTGGGTTTTGTTTTGTTTTTGAGGGAAATGCAGTGGAGTGGTAGACTCTGAAGTTGACTGTGGTAGCAGTGCAATTAATTATGAGGGAAAGACAGTGGTGTAGTGTGGGGGGTGCAGGGGGGCCGGCCGCACTGGGCGCAACATCTGGGGGTTAGGGTTAGGGGGCGCAAATCCACGGGTCAGGGGGCGCAAATCCATGGGTTAGGGGGCGCAAATCCATGGGTTAGGGGGTGCAAATCCATGGGTTAGGGGGCGCAAATTACTTGCCTTGCCCCGGGTGCTGACAACCAACGCTACGCCACTGGGGAAAGAAAACAGTGTGGGAACAGAGAGTTTCAGTGGTGAGTGGAAAGATGTCTGGATGCCACATCTGCAACTCATAATCAGCCCAAGGGTAGTCCTGGATTACAAGTTTCTGAGATGCCAGGTCTACCTGGGGCTTGTCTATTTATTTTATTTCTTTGAGAGATACCCATGCCTCTTGATATCCTGGGTAGGGGGAACATTTTATTTATTTGTTTGTTTTTTAAACATTTATATCCCACTTTTCTCCCATCATTGAAATCAAGGCACAACATAGATGTGGTTCTAAGGAAGTCGCTCACTGGAGGCACTGACCAGCCCTAGACCTGCTTAGTTTTGCCAGGATGGTCACTTGTTACCTTCAAACCATAACTTGGCATCTTTCTAGGACCAGGAAGCCTCACAAGCAAAGGGAAGCACTGTAAGAGTATTCCACTAGCGTAGTGGCGTGAGCCTCCTTGACTGGACTTAACCATCCACTTCACTTTTTTTACCATGCTAGTTTGGATGGCCAGGTGCAACGTGGATAGGTCTCCCACACCTTTAACAACAGGGAGAGATTTCAACAAGCCTGAGCTGCCCCTCCCAAAATCTTGGAAGCAGTTGCTAAAGGTGCAGCAGCAAACCAAACCCCTCACTTTTCTTATGCCCACCCCATGCCCCTGCTCCCCTCCCAGAAATGAAGTTTCACCTGTGGATTTTATGCCACTGGGAGCAGAGGAAGAGAGGGAAAGGGCAACTCCTGCTGCTGCCCCGAGGCTAAAACAAAAGAAGAATTTATCTCTCTTCCCCCCCCCCCCCCAGCAGCAAACCTGGGAACTTTCCCGGGGGGGGGGAGGGAGTGGCTGCTCCGGGGGCAACTCCGGCTCCTCGGAGAGGCTGGGGAGTGAGGCGCGAGCGTGAGGGCGAGAGGAAACTTTACCTGTTCCTAGAGTAATACTCCCCCTTGAAGAGCGGCAGCCTCTCTTGCAGCCTGGCCAGAGTGGCCATCTTCCCCCCTCCCAGCCGGCTCCCATTGATGGTGTACAAGGAGTCGGCATGGCAACCGGGCCGTACCACCCGAGACGGAGCGGGGGTTGGGGGGGTGAGGAAAGGGACCGGAGGGAAGGTGCGTTAAGCCTGAGGGCGAGGAGGGCGTAGAGGAAGGCAGGACGAAGCGGGTCAAGCGGTGGTCGCGGCGAGGAGGAAGACGCCCCGCCGCTGCTGCTGCCGCCGCCGCTCCTACAGCTGCTGCTGCTTCGGCGACCGCCGCCAAGGGAGGAATGGTCGGGCCCGGTTTCCTCCCAGCGCCGCGGCTGCTTCCGGGATTCCATCATGGGGGACTGAGGAAGCGCAGCAGCCCCAGAGCTGGCCCGGTGGACGGCCACCTTCCCCCGAGTCTCTGCGAAGCGGCACCCGCCTCCCCAGGGAGCGGCCGACGGCGGGCGCCGGGTACATGTTCCGGGGGGCTGAGCCCAACCCGAGCAGACCTCCGGCCGCCAGGAAGAGCTGGTGAGGGGCAGGGCTGGGGCAGGAGGATGGAGGTGGAGGGTGAGGCCTGGCTCTAGGGTGGGGGCGGCTTGTGGGCGGGGGGCAGGCGGCCCTGTCAGCTGAACGGGGGTGGCTGACTGGGGGGCTGCTCCGCTCCGCTGCTGGGCTTTGAGCAGCATCTCCGCCTTCAGAAACAGGCAGGTGAAGGAGCTGCAGCATGGACGCCCCCGTAGTGACCTGCCGACTGCAGGGGGGGTTCGCTGAAGGTTAGCAACCCCTGGCTATGAAACGTGTGCTAATGGGGTGCAGGGTTTGGATTGGAAAAGAAATGGAGCGGCTCCCAAACTTTCCTCCCCACGAACCACTTGAACATTGCTGAGGGTCTGGATGGAGGACGTAATGCACACACAACACACACACGGTTTCCTACTTGCTGTAATAATTGTTAATGCGTTGTGCTGGGCGCTATATGATTTTTAATTGTGTTTTTATTGCTTCCTTTATGGCTTGTGTGTTGCATTTTGTTTCAGGACACGGTAGAATTCAAACTGAAATAAATAAATTGGCATATGGCAATGACAAATGCAACTGAAGAACTCTAAAAGAGGCAATAAAATCAAATCAGTATGTTTAACGCAATGGATGTGCCATCTCCAGTCTTCAACAGCAAAGCCACAGGCACACAACGTGGGCTATCCAGATGAAGCTCGCAGATCGCTGGTGGTCTGCAGGCTACAGTTGGGAAAGTGATGCTCTAGCACACAGTCTCTATAAAGTGCAATGGTAGTGAGAATAAGGAGGCAAGCCATCTAGAGCAGACTGGAGTATTGACGGTTTGGCTATCAAGAAGATATAATGGAGCTACAGAGTGACTTTTTCATTTTCCTATATAGCTGAGTTGGCCAGAATGTTGTCCACAACTGGGATGATGATTCCCAGGATGATACTTGTAAAGATGTAACTTCTGAGAACTGCACTGCGAACTGAGAATTACTGCTTTTGTATTAATTTCCTGAAGGGTACAAAAATAAAGTTTAAAAAGTAGTATGAAGTAATAATATATATACAATCACTATAAAAATAAGAAACAGCACAGAAATTCATGTCATATTTGTCAATAGCTGAGAATGCTTGTAAGCCACTGAAAGAAAGCTTGCTTTTATGTAGTCCATGGTAAATAGAACCAAGGATTGAGAGCTTATGACCTAGTATTGTGGAGGCAGAAATATGCAAAAGGGTGGAGGGAGGGAAGCAGCAGGTACAGTATATGGAGGCAACAATGACAGTATGATGTTTACATGAAGAAGCACTTGCTTCTGGAATGAAGTGGCTAATAAATATTGGTCATTGCCATATGCCAATTTAACCTTAGCCCCCGCCCATCTAAACAGCTAATATGAAAATGAATGGACATTTGTACCTGTTGGAAGAGGACAAAGCCACCTCTATCCTCTAGCATGCTGTCTCTCACATCAGTGATATACGAAATAATAGTGCTTCCTTTTCTCATGGCTATAAGGGCTGAGGGCACAGATGTTAAGGAGAGGGACACATTTTAAACAGCTTAAATGGTGAGTAAAGTTTATAAAACATGCATGGCGTAGAGAAAATGAATACAGTTGTCTTCCTGTCTCATAACACTTGAACTAGTGGACATGCAGTGAAGCTTACTGTTGAAAGATTCAGGACAGATAAAATAGAGTACCTCTTCATTCAGCACATAGTTAAACTATGGAATTTACTCGCACAGGAGGAGGTATTCACTACCAATTTGAAGTTTTAAAATAGGAAGCAATAGAGGACAAAGCTATCAATGGCTACTAGCCACAATGGCAATGTTTTACCTCCACTGTCAGAGGTATCATGCCACAGGCACTTGCCAATAAAGAAGAGAGAGCTTTCTGTTTGGCTCTCAATAAACATACAAGCAACATCACTTGATGACTAAGAATGCCCATGCACACATTTTGAAAGTCAAGTCCATTTGACCAAAGTGAGGTTGGCTTCTCATTGTTATGATCAAGTTGTGTAAACATGCACAGGATTGAACTTTCCATAAACAAAGGCTTGTGATAATGGACAAAATAGTATTGAGATATGTAAAGTAAAGTAACTGTCTATTATGTTTTGAGTAGTGGAGTAATACATATTTGTAACTTGAGAACTAAACATGTTCTAGAGAGGGGTTGGCAAGGTTTACCTTGCCTGGGCCAGTTCACTCCAGTGGAGATCCCTCTTGGGCTGGATTGTGTGCATGTGTGAGCGCCCGTGATTTCCAGCATTGGCGTCTGCTTAGATGCGATTTCTGGTGTCGGCATCTGCACAGACGCGATTTCCAGCTTCGGTGCAGACATGATTTCCAGAGCTGTGGAAGCAAGTCCCCACGCTGCGTTGCACTGGTTTAGTGCAGCGCGCGGGGACTCACAGAGCAGGCAGCTTGGTTCGGGGGTGGCTTGTGGGCCGGTTAAACGACCCCTGGGGGCTACAGCTTGTTCTACCTATTCTAGAGATCAGGTAGCTGAAGGAGTAAAATAGGACAAGTTTAGCCATAGACCCGGTGGATAATCCTAGTGAAACACAGGATAACATCTCCTGGATCCCAGCACCTTTTATGAGTTACTAGTTATTGGATCAAGTACGAAAGCTCATGAAAATAAACTCAATATGTATTCTGTCATTTATAATGCTTAAACCCATATCTCCCCTCTGGTACTTTTAGACACGTTTAGGAGGTGGTCACAATTTAGCTACGTTGTTAACATGTCTATTTTTTGCATTTCATTTGCATCTGATCTCTGTTTATAATCCCACCATGGGTATGTATACTTGCAACCGAGAATTATATTTCATGCATCGGATGAAATTGACTATGCCATAATAAATATGTTAGTCCTTAAGATGCTACAAACTCATTTTAAACAGGGTTATCTTAAAAAAAAGACACTAATTGATATTAAAACATAATTACAGTAATTACCATATTTACCATATTTTTCCATGTATAAGATGCCCCCATGTATAAGACGACCCCTAATTTTTTTGATCCAAAATTAAGATACACTATCTGTGTATAAGACGAACCCTCATTTTAAACTTTAAAAATTTAGAAACAAATATAGTCTTATACACACAAAAATACGATATTTACTTTTAAAAAAATATCTGGCTGTTATTTGCCCTGGATTGCCAGTCTTCAGTTCTATGCACAGTAACCCCACCAGATTCAGGAAGATATAAGCGTACGTACTGTATTGGCCTGAATATAAGCTGACTCGAATATAAGCCACACCTTTAAAATTGGAGGAGGAAAAAAGAAAAAATACCTGAATATAAGCCGTTCCATTCCTCTTCTCTTGGCTGCATAGGTGGGAGGGACACACTGCATTGCCAGCGGCCTTTCCCCTTCCAGCTCTCTCCTTTCTTGGCCTGGGGGGAGAGGATGGGGACTACGCACGGGGCAGGCGCCCACTTTGCTGTGCTCCTGTTTGCCCCGCGCTTCTGGCTGCATACTGTAAGGTCGCAAATATAAGCCACACTTAAACTTTTCACATTCGGAATTTGGGGGGAAAGTGAGGCTTTTATTCAGGCCAATACGGTAACTGGGTTTAAGATTACAACCTTAAACAGCGTTACAGTGTGATTGCTTCAAACTATATTGCTTCTAGTAGTGCGTAGAGGGGTCAACATTTAGTAAACTTTATTGTTATAGCTGAATGTAAAGGTCACTGCAGGCAAACTACAATTTCTTTAGCTTAATGTCTTCTTTGAAACAAGAAGTAGATTTTATCACTAGCTGAGGGGCGTTGCTGTAATTGTCTTTGCTATGCGATGTAAAACACGGAATGTGAGATATTAAATGCTTGAGAGAAGTTCAGTAGGTACAACTCATACTGTCATAAGACTTAAATATTTGTTTTGCTAATATTACAAGTTGCAATTTTTGAATGCTGCTTGCATGGGTTTAATTTTCTGTTTAAATATATCATAATTTCTGAAATAAGGTGAATAGATACCTACTTAAGGTGGCTTGTGGCACTGTGGGTTAAAGCCTCAGCGTCTAGGACTTGCTGATCAAAAGGTCGGCGGTTCGAATCCCTGCGGCGGGGTGCGCTCCCGCTGCTCGGTCCCAGCGCCTGCCAACCTAGCAGTTCGAAAGCACCTCCGGGTGCAATTAGATAAATAGGGACCGCTTACCAGTGGGAAGGTAAACGGCGTTTCCGTGTGCGGCTCTGGCTCGCCAGATGCAGCTTTGTCACGCTGGCCACGTGACCCGGAAGTGTCTCCGGACAGCGCTGGCCCCTGGCCTCTTGAGTGAGATGGGCGCACAACCCCAGAGTCTGTCAAGACTGGCCCATACGGGCAGGGGTACCTTTACCTTTACCTTTAAGGTGGCTTAGTGGGAAAATATAGTAGAGATTAACTTGCTTTGTTCTACATTTTAGGAAAAGAGCAAGTAAAGAACTGAAAACATAGTCTCTGGTGAATGTTTACAAGTGTCTTCATAACTACTTTCAGTAACAGTTTCTTCAAATATCACCCTCCTTTGCAAATCTGCATCCTTATGATGTTTTTCTTTTGACTGCACAATGGTAGTGTGGTATACGTTTCTCCTTCTTGAACAGAGGGTGAAGGCAATCTAAGTGGTTCCTGTACCTACAATAAAATGTTTTCAGGGGGGCACCTTAAAAGACTTTCTTCAGAGTTAGACTGGAAAGAACAATATGGGATGGAATAATTTGCTTCTTGTCCTATCTTTAAGATCCATGTGCCTCACTTTAAAATAAAATGCTGCCATTACATTCAGATTCTTGGAGGTATATACAGTGGTACCTCGGGTTAAGTACTTAATTCGTTCCGGAGGTCCGTTCTTAACCTGAAACTGTTCTTAACCTGAAGCACCACTTTAGCTAAGGGCCTCCTGCTGCCGCCTCACCGCCGGAGCACGATTTCTGTTCTCATCCTGAAGCAAAGTTCTTAACCCGAGGTACTATTTCTGGGTTAACGGAGTCTGTAACCTGAAGTGTATGGAACCCGAGGTACCACTGTATTAGAACCGATGAATAAGACTATACTTCAATCCCGGTATTGCATTACCTGAAAATATTTTTCAATTCATACAGATTTTCCATCATAGATAACTTAATTCAGTATACTGATATTTCTAAATTGTAACCCAACCATACTGCTCTTCAGTTTTTCTTGGTTACACCACTCAGATAGTGAGCAGTAATTCTGCGAAACATTAGACTATTGGCTTAGATGTTAGCCACTGTTTCTTGATGCCAAAAAAGCTTTTCCTCAATTGGGCAACTTGTGCAGCAGACAGTATCCTGAATCTCTTCCCACCTCACTTACTAAAGTTTCTATGGGTGTTGAAATGCTGGTAATTTGTCCAGTCCTCAAATTTTAGGTTGCTTTTGCAGGTTCATTGTGAATAAATATTGTGCTAATTCATGTTGCCTGATTTCTCCCTCTTTCAATTCTCCCCTTGTGTGAGTAGGACAAACAAACCAGGAAGCCACCATTGAGATTGGCTTCTTGTGCTTTCTGAACCTGGGATCCTGATTTGTTGCTCCCTGTTATACCAGGTCCTGCCAACCTAGCAGTTCGAATGCACGTCAAAGTGCAAGTAGATAAATAGGTACCGCTCCAGCGGGAAGGTAAATGGTGTTTCCATGCGCTGTCCTGGTTTCGCAAGAAGCGGCTTAGTCATGCTGGCCACATGACCCGGAAGCTGTATGCTGGCTCCCTCAGCCAGTAAAGCAAGATGAGTGCCGCAACCCCAGAGTCCGTCACGACTGGACCTAATGGTCAGGGCTCGCTTTACCTTTATTATACCAGGATTGCAGGTTCAGACAGCACAGGAAGCCAACCTTAATTGTGGCTTCCCTGTGATTTACTGTGAATAAACAATGTACTGATGCATATTGCTTGATTGTGTCTCCTGCTTGCACCAGGGGAGGATTAAAGCAGAAATAAATGGACCACATGTATCAACATACTGTTTATTTTGAATGTATGTATCAACATACATTCACAATAAACCAGCAAGGAAGCTGCAATTAAGCTTGACTTCCTCTGCTTTTTACTATGTTATTATCATTCATGTTTTGTAAAGTGTTTCTAATGTACATTGCCTTGAGATATTTTGATAAAGGGTGGTATATAATTTGAATTATTATTATTATTATTATTATTATTATTAGCCTATCTATCCTGCAACAAACTAGGATCCTGGCTTCCGACATCATGGGAAGTCAAGCTTCATTGTGGGTAACCAGGTCGTTTCTTATTCACACCAGGGAAGGAGCCAAGAAGGTGTCATTGGGATGTGCAAATGAGCTTTGTTTTCATAACAAACCACAATAATGCAGTCATTGAAAAAGTGGGGAAATCAGCATAGCTTTGATTTCCAAGCTCTTTAGGTCAAAATAGGTGCAGCTGTCTCCTTCCAGATGTGTCACTTCAGAATTTCACAGTCATTCTCATAGTGAGTCATGAAGTAGAAAGTTTTCCTCCTTAGATTCCAATTAGTCAGTAAACAAATTTAATCAATATATTGGCAGTATAGGTGGCACTTATGTGTGCTTGTTTAAATGATTGTACCTGCATACCACAGTCAGTGAGCCCACGTTGAAGGAAAACTAGAATAAGGATATTCCCTTTATTTAGAACAGCACACACAGGACTTAAAAATCCTGTTTCATGGATCAACTGCATGGGAAATGGCAGCAATTACAGACAGAAATTAAATGTTTAACTGGTCCTAGGCACTAGGACAGGTGAAATTAAAGATGGCACAACAAGATAATTCCCACATTTTGGTTTTGGATCCTGTTTCTCTATGTAAGTTTGATAAGTGGCACTTGAATGTGAAATGAAAGCTATGCCTTTTAGGTGGTAGTGGTTCTAGTAGAAGAGCTTTCTTCAATTAATTTGAATTGTTTTTTCAGGCAGTTCAGCAAGACTATGGAGGAACTAGTTCATGATCTGGTCTCGGCACTGGAGGAGAGTTCGGAGCAAGCAAGAGGAGGCTTTGCGGATACGGGAGACCATTCTCGCAGTGTCTCTTGCCTTCTAAAACGCCAGGCCCGAAAGCGAAGGGGGAGGAAAAGACGTTCATTTAACACCCATCACCCCTGGGAGACAGGCCACTGTTTAAGTGAAGGCTCTGATTCCAGCCTTGAGGAACCAAACAAGGATTATAGAGAAAACCATGCCAATAACAAGAAAGACCATAGCGACTCTGATGACCAGTTGTTACTTGCAAAACGCAGGCCGACGTCAAATTTAAATAACCTCAGGGGCAAAAGGCCTCTATGGCATGAACCTGATTTAGCAGTTGACAATCTAGGAAATAGGACTCTGCGTAGGAGGCGAAAGGTGAAACGAATGGCAGTGGATCTACCTTCAGAAGTAACAAACACGCTGACCTTACCGCAGCAGCAGGATAACATTAAGGATCAGGAAATGGACAATGACAACAGATCTTGCCAACATCAAGAACTAACCAAGAGCAAAGTTAAAAAAAGGAAACTAGCAGCAAGTCGGCAAGGACCAGACATTTTGGATGAAGGAGTGGTCATTGAGAATGATGAAATCAACCAGACAAGCAAGGATAAGATGGAATACGAGGAGCAAAAGGGCTCAGATGAAAACATGAGTGACAGGTTACTTTTAACATTTCATTCAATTGCAAGTTTTTTATTTTCAATTTGGCATTTGATACATGTTTATCGCTTAGTATTTTTTCCTGTGTTTCATGATGAAAACATAATGTAGCATACTACGAAAGTGTGTACAGTTTAAAATAGTTTCAAGACTTCCTGCTACTGTACTATATTAGAGCTCTTATTGTCAGAATTCTAATTATGGAATAGTTTTACTGTCTTCCAAGTGTTTTTATTCATACCACCATATGCATAACTGTTGCATTTCATCTAAAAATATATGGGTGCCCTGAAGGTCAAGGGCAGTGGAGACTCATAAGTAAATCAGAGTTCAGGGACGGTTGCTCTCAAACAAGTGTGTGCATAGGGTTGCTAGCCTTACTAACTTCAGTCATTATGATATTTTTTTTACTGTGTTTCATGAGTTGTGAACACTCATATTTTCAGTAGTTAGAATGAGCAAATAATAATTATAGGAAAAATATGCAAATTTAGATAAGTAATGTACGTTGTAAAAATTGTACACAGGTAAAAAAATCATTTTTTCCTTTTGCAGAACACTTTTTTTGCACAATTTTGATTTTGTTAGTTTTAAACACAACGTCAAATAGGACGTTTTGCGAAATCAGATAAACATTTAGAATCTAGGGTAGTATTTTAAAACTAATTTGATCCCTTGGTGCCATAAGGTCTGCTGAAACATGTTGAAATGTTCTTCCCTACTAATTTCCACTTACACAACATTGGATGGCAAGTTCTAGGTCTTGTGTTTTGTTTTTGTGGTGGTTTATTTTGCACTCCTACTCTGTCCCCTTTGTAAGCACTAACTCCATTCTGCATTCATGGTTACGCTTGGTTAAGACAAAATGAGTAATCTTAGTACCCATCCATACAGGTTGCCACTCTGCTCCTAGGTGAAGATAATGTAGGGCGCTGTTTTTCCCTTTCTTCTAGGAGGCCATAAGTAGTCCAAGAAGCCTACATTTTCCGGAGCTTTTGTATTTGCTGAAATTTCAGTAAATCAATTGTTTGGTGATGAGGCAGGGAATGGGGTTTAGTACATTATTGGTGCTCAATAAATATGAATTACAGTCTGGAGAACAGAGAGTCATGCAATGGTCAAATATTGTCAAGGAAGTAGGTTTATAATTTGTCTACACTTAATGGTAGCTGACCTCCATTAGGGACAAGACGCTGGGTGGCATGATAAAATCTAAATATTATAATTTACCATTTGTATTTGACATTTTCGTTTCATATTTCTTGTTAACCTGCCTATTGCCTCCAGCATCAGTATCAGTACCAGTTGTTGAAGAACACAAGCAGGAAAGTGCCTTTGCCCTTAAATCCTGCTAGTGGGCTTCCCATAGGCCCACCATATGACCACTGTGAGAATGAACGAACAAGGACTAGATGGGTCTAGGTTTCAACCAGCAGGACTCTCTATATGTTCTCAGTATATTAACACTTGATATACATTATAGCCCCCTTCCCTTCAACTGCTAGTTTTCCCTGTTTGATGTTTATACAGAGAGCACAGACCTCTCCGATTCAATGTATTTAATGGAGAAAGTATTACCAAATCCTGCTAGATGTTGCAGTGTTAACCGAATGTTTTTGAAGCAGGGCTTTCTCATTGTGTAGCTGGTTTTATTTATTTGTTAAGAGATTTCTATACTCTTAGAGTGTTTTACATAAAAATAATATAAAACACAATAAGCAACAATGTTAAATTAATAAATAACATAAATAGCAGTATCATAAATATAACTTTGCCCATCAGCTTCTGAAAGCTTGACAAAAAGGTGCATTTTTGCCTGGCATCTAAAAGACTAAAAAGTTGGGACAAGCCTCACTTCATTGGAGAGGTTATTCCACAGACACAGAGCCACCACCAAAAAGACTTTTCCCTAGCCCCCCACACTATTCATCCCACACTATTCGCCAGAAGAACTTCTTTGACTGATCTTAATTCACATCCATGTTAATATGGCAGAAGATATTCTGTCTTATATCTGGATCCCAGACCATTCATGGTTCTAAATGTCAGCATAAGAACTTTGAATTGGGCCTCGAAGATGACTGTCAAACCAATGCAACTGTTTTAGAATATGCAACCAGCATGATTCCTCTATTAATTCCCTGGCTGCCACATTCTTCATTACTTCCGGATCATCTTTAAAGGCAGCCCCATGCAAAGCACATTATAGTAGCCTATCCTGGAAGTTACCAAAGCATGGATAACTGTAGCTAGTCTAACCCTGTTTAGAAAAATGTCAGCATTCCTAGCCACTGTGTACACCTGGGCTTAAAATGACAGTGATGGTTATAAGAGCACCACCAACTCTTTAAAAACAAAACAAAAAGCAGAAAAACCCTACAAACCTGCTTTTTCAAGGAGAGGGCAGCCCCATCCAGATCTGGATGATCGCCAAATTCCATATCTGGGATCCATTCAACTACAGAATCTTTGTCTTATCTAGATTCGGCTATAGGTTAACATCTGCTGCCTCAATTACACACAGAAAGCAGAGAGTCAGTTCCACTGTTACAACATGGGTCCTGTGATCCCATCGCCCTATGCTTAACAAGGAAAACTGTTGTATTTGCCTCCGTGAAGCTTTTAAATGCTCAAGGACAACCACAAATAGAGAACATTGCATTGGTCACTCCTCGAGGATTATGAAAGTGGTGTGGGGTTAGTCCTGTTCTGCATATGTGTGAAGTCAGTAGACTGGAAGAAACCACGATTCATAGCTGCTCACAGCTGCCACCTAATTGCCAGTTGAAAATGTTTGAAAACTGCCTTCGCAGCAAATTTTTACATGGCTTCTTCCATGATGCTCATAGTCGCAAATACACATCTGTGCATAAACATTTTTTAACATGGATAGACAAGACGTTTGAATGACGCATATGAAACAGCTGTCAGCTGGAAGTTAACATTTCTTTTTGCCATTAGAATCACATTGATCCTGGGGGCGGGGGGGGGGGATCTTCAGGGTGACATTTACTTTATTTTAATAGGTTGTTGTAGTGTAAACGTTTGTTCTTCCTCTAAATAATAGAATTCCGGTGAATCTCTTTATGCAGTGCATCTTTCAGAATATTTGTAAATGTTGAAAAAAAGTCTTGCCCCTTGTGTTTCATGTGTTGAACAGATCAGAATGGTTTTGCCTGAGATCCCACCACCACCGCTTTTATTTTATTTTTTAACTGAGCAGCGGTATTTGGGATCAAGCTGAATTGCACAGCATAAGAAAGGAGCAGTGAGCATTTGATGGAAACAGATAATAAAATGCATCAATTGTGTCAGCACCTCATTGCAGTCACATCTGGCTTACTGTCAGGGTCCCATTAGATTCCTGTGGTTTTATGTGCCAAAAATAATGTTCTGTAGTTAATGGAACTGGGATATTTGCAGTTTGATATTTTTTTTTTTTTAAAAAAATTGTCTTATTTTCTTTTAGATTTTGTGAAGGCTTAAGTTTCATCTGAGTGCAATCTTGTCTCTTTAAAATTTTATGACTGAGATATCAATTGCACTTTTGATCTGTTTCTTTCTCTCTGTTATTACAGTGAATCCAGCAGCCTGAGCAGTAGTGATGCTGGTTTGTTTACCAATGATGAGGGAAGACAAGGTACTGAAACAGTGCAATTTTTTTGTTTTTGAAATTGGATCAGATTCAGTTCTGTAAAACACTGACCATTATTTCACAATTGGTTGGTTTATATCCCAGTATTTTTAATCTTCATGTAGGAAGTTTGGGGTTTAGTTCTTGCAGATTTTAAAAACGTAAAACTATTTATCAATTTAATAGTGCAATCTCTCCAATTTTAGACATTAATCCTGTGAATGAACTGTGATTTTCTTATCACATTTTGTGTAAAGCAAAAATGATTGTGGAGGCGTGACTTTTTTGAGGCATCTTATAACAATTGTTATGTCCTGCTTTCTTATTCTCTTCTATTAGGCACGTTGCTACGGCAGCATACACAGTTCAGGATAAGGGTTCAAATGCCTATATAAGGGCATGATTGATCCTCTGTTATTGGGACTTGGTCCTGGGTGCACCACCATCACAGCTGCTGAAGCTGGTGCTACTGCACATACAACTTTCAACTCTCATATGTGTCACCACTACATAAGGCGCTAGTGTGCCCCATGTATTTAGGGCTAGTCACTTTGACTGGTCAAAGAATTGTCAAACATTTTAAATCATGAATTCGTTAAAACTGTTGAGAGGGTGAAGTACGTTAATAATGAAAAAAAATGTGTTGATTAACTCTTCTGAAGTAAAATATTCCAATCAATTTGGGAGAGGTCATAACTTGGTGGACATGCAGAAGGTTCCAGGTTCTATGTCCTCCATCTCTGGCTAAGAAACTCAGGTATCAGGAATCCGTTGCCCTTCATCAGAGTAGGCAGAATGAGGCTAGGTAGGCAACTTCATATGTTCAATTGTATGTCATCAATAGTCAAGAAGTCAAGTTGTTCTTTGGGGCTTTTATTTGGACTCCCAAGTACAGGCCAAACAATTCCAAATAATTCCAAATTTTGTTCAAAGTGAAATTAAATTTAAAAAATGTATATAGTAATTATTTAATAAGCTGGTTTTTAAATATTGTCATTCAGCATAATGGGGTACCTTCTCCTAAATCAGGCATAGGCAAACTTAGCCCTCCAGATGTTTTGGGACTACAACACATCATCCCTGACCACTGGTCCTGTTGGCTAGGGATTATGGGAGTTGTAGTCCCAAAACATCTGGAGGGCCGAGTTTGCCTATGGCTGCCCTAAATGTACTCATGGTTTCACAGACACATAGCAAACTAAGGAGCAGAGCCCTTATTCTTGCTTTTCCTGTTTGAAAACGTTATATTACAACTGAAATTACTGACTGAATGAAGGGCATTCTTGGGTTCATGAGATATTTGACTGATATTTAGTGTCCCAATCCTAGCATGTATAGGGTGACACTTGCACTGGCATAAGGTAAACCATTCTTGTTGCCACAATAAGGCAAAAAGGTTAAACCTATTGTTTTCAGGAAGTTGATACAGTGTATGTTTTGAATGTTCTTGAAACGGAACACAGTAAAGGAACATTTGCATTGTTTCCTGTATTAAACATTCCATGCAAAATTCTTTCAGAATGTATAAAAAATATGATTTCATATCTTTGAAAAGTGTGATTTGGGGAATGAGCAACATTACATAAAAAACTGTTTCTGAACTACTGGCCTGATATAAATGTTGCATTCTATTTTTATAGAAGCATTTGGGAATTTGTTAGTCCTATTTAAAAAGCCTTACTTAGCAGTTGAAATGCAGCAACTCTCTTATTTCACACAACAGAATACAGGATATGTCCGCATCTTAAACTATTTATTTCCCATGGGCTAAAGGGCCAAATCCCAAGTGTGGTCTCCTTGATCTAGGAATACTATGCTGAAGTAAGTAATTGGGATTTGTGTCTTTAGTTAGGGTCAGTGAAGATGTAGTATTGGTCAGTCTATTGAACTGTGGTTAAGAGACTGTGAGTTCCCTTTCTGATCCCCTCTTTTCCGTTCTTGAGTGTGAATATTAACCACTATTTCCTCTTAACCCTTAATCATTAGAAAATGGAGTGTATCAGTTCAATTTTGGGTTCAGATGCTGGAAAGCTATGCAAATAAAGTAACTGGTGAAAACCATGACACCACTTGCAAGCAAAAAATAAATAAATCATGTCTTGATTGAGAACTTTCCTTTTCCAGCAAAACAATACAGTTGCACATAAGTCAGCTCTAAGTTGCTTGGATGTAAAGTGTTTTTGGGTTATTCTCGTCAGCACATTCAGCAAATACCTTTCTGTGAAAAGGAAAAAGTGATCATCTGAAGGTCCTTGATTGAAAATTGCTATTATGTCTTGCCACTGTTGATTAGGATTCAGACTGTTTGCTAACATTTGCATATGCAGTAGGGACCCAGAGTTTTGTGTTGTACTCAAAGTAGACCCATTGAAATCAATTGGCTTAAGTTAGTTAGTCCATTGATTTCATATGACTTGGTTGGATGCAACCTTTGGTGACCCCAAACATTGAATTAGTAGTGTATACTGCATTAAGTGATAGCTATAGTTGTTTATTTAAATAAAAAAAACAGATTTAGAAAACTCAGGTTCGTAAAGGCCTTCTATAAACTTCTAATATACAGGAAAGTGAGTAGTTTATTATGAACATAGTTAAATACTACATAATAAGTTTTGCTCAGAGTAGACCCATTGAAATCAATGAACATAGATAAGTTGCATACCACTCAGTTTGTTTTGTTGTTTGTGCTCCTTTTTTCACAAGAAATGGAAGGAGCAAGTTGTTGGCTAAACATCTATAGAACATGAAGAGTAATTAAAGAATTTAAACACCATTTTGTGGGGTACTACAGTCTGTAGCTTGTTATGTGTATGGCTTTCCAGTTTTCTGAATCAACCCAATAGAGAGAATTGCCTACCCACAGAGCAGTAGAAAGGAAAACATAATTTTGTTGCTATATGTAGTGTAGAATGGGGCTGAAACACCACATGGAAATTCATGCCTGTTCAAGGTTGAGTAATACCTAAAGCATAGTGGTGGAAGACAAAGGTTCTGTATTTCTACAGTGTTGTTAGAGTACATTTGATCCTCCCCCCCCCCCCCCGCGTTTACAGGGTTTGAATATCCCTAATGGGGAAACTTCCTGCTCTGCTCTTCTGTTACATATCTGTTTGACCAAGTGTACCCTTCTATCAGTAATTTACTGTTTAACCTTCAATAGTACATGGAGGGGCAACGTATTTGGAGTGCTCCAAATCACACTGTTCCAGCCAGCCATTCCCTATGTTCTCCATTTCCCCACTTCTCTGTTTTTCTTGTGTCCCCCTCCCCCAACAGCAAGCAGGATTCGATCACAAGAGCTCTTTCCCCTATTGTGGTTTCTAGACTGCTTTGGACCCCCCCCTCCTTTTAAAATCTTTTTTTATCTAAATGATTTTCTTTCTTTTTGGTACTTCCACCCCAGCTGATACCTCCCTCTCATGTGTGTAAGGTGCTGTTTGTTCTACATAAGAAATAACACTTGGAGAATGAGTTTGCTGTTGGTGTATAGACTGTTGTACACTACTGTTCTCTCTTCTGGTGATTTGTTAAAGGCTAGGGTCATGGGCATCTTTACCTAGAATTAAGTCTGGAGGACTAAGTCTTGGAATCACTGCAGACAATCTCAAGGGCAAGGCTGGGTCAGACTAAGGTAAATACTACAGTTTAATTCTGACCTTTGCTCAGAATAGTATTGGGGTTTTGGGTTGCCATTGCTAGCATGTATTAGTCTTAGTCTAAACAGTACAGTATTCATTAGTATACTCTGTTGCTCTGGATTATCTACCTAACTGTCAAATTATTTGGATTACACTCCTTATTTGAAAGGCAGCGTGAACAATTTTCAAGCATGAGAATATTTCCAACTTATGAAACAATGCTATCAGCCAATTTCTGCTAATCATTCTTAAAAGTTTGTGTAATAAATATCTAGTTCAGCCTCCATCAAAATGGTGCCCTCCAGGTGTTTTGGACTACAGCCCCCATGAGGCCCAGCTGGTACCAGCTGAGGCAAATGGGAATTGTAGTCTAACACATCTGGAGAGCACCAGATGGGAAGGCTAGTCTAGTACCAACAATTTGCTGATTGCTGTGCCATCTCCTTTATTTGGTGCCCAAGTATTTAACAGTTCAAAACTGTTCATAATGCAGGACAATTCATCCTCAGCTTGCTTGACTTCCTTGAGATATCAAATGCAAGCACTGATATCTTTATCTATGTGAAACCTACCTTACAGCATGGCTTAGATTTAAAGGAAGAGGATCAGAGTGCACCTGAATTACTGTTCTCTTCTCTTGGTGTGCTTGAGCAAAGCTTGTGGAGGTATCTTGCCTGGGCAGCTGCGCCCCTCCTCTTGTGTGCATCCTTCTCACATGTTGTGTGCATGTTTCCTTCCATCACCTAAGTTTACAGTCACAGTCACATATATATTTGTTTCCATTTGATTGATTTTCTCAAACGTTAATAAACATTTTTTTTAAAAAAGAGCGTCACAAGACTTTCAAGTTCTATAGGACATCCCTTTAATCACGATAGACAGGCTAACACTCCTTTCTATCACAGTGACCTGAGGACAACCTGTTGCCATCATCCAGGTAACTTAGCCACTCTACAGTAGGCTGCAGATCCACAATGTCTTTTCTGACATCACAAACGAGTTGTGCTTCAGCAGCCATCATTCCTATACAGAAAGTAAATCATGACTCTGGATAAAATCAAAGTGACATGAGCATAGATGCATACAAGAGTTTCAGATGTTGATTTAGCAAAGTGCATAATTTTGTTTTACTTTTGATTTTTTTTAGTTTCTAAGATTCATTAAAATATCCCTGGACTCTTGATGTTTCCTGTGGTACTGTCATCTTTCATTTAAAAACAACTTTTTCAAAACTTATTTCTTAATGAACTTAATCAGATTAATTTGATTTGGTCACATCTGTTCATGATTGTTTCCCCCATTTATATACCATACAAATCATGAAATTAAGCTAATTATATACCATTATCAACTGCAAAGAACTGTTTTCACAGTTTTATTCTCTTTAATTCCCTGCAGGAGATTAAGGCTTGCTTTTGTTAGTGTTGGGAATGCAGTAACTTAAATGGATTTCCCTGCCGTTATCACCAAAAGATTAGCTAGTTTATTATTTTTCACATTTCTGAATTGGTTCTAAAACATTGCATTTTATACCCTTTTATTGGTGTCAGTACTTCTCATGCTAGTAAATGCCATGTTCTAAGCACTACAGTAACAACTATAGCAGGCTTCCTCAACCTCGGCCCTCCAGACGTTTTGAGACTACAATTCCCATCACCCCTGACCACTGAGGAAGCCTGAACTATAGCATAGCAATAAAGGAGATCCTGATTCTCATTAGGATTGGGCTTCTTTGGATAATAAACCTCAATCTCTTTTTTCTTAATGTAAGGTGTTTGTTATCACAGGTGACGATGAGCAGAGTGACTGGTTCCATGAAAGTGAACCTGGAGGTGCCTGTGGGATCACTGGGATCATTCCCTGGTGGGAAAAAGAAGACTCTGCAGAACTGGAAAAAGAGTTGCCTGATCCAGTCTTTGAAAGTATCTTAACAGGCAGTTTCCCTCTGATGTCCCACTCAGGCAAGAGAGGTCAGCAACGTTTTAAGTGATCAAATTATACATTTTGAAATTGTTACCCTTAAGACATGACACTGGATCGTTAAGGGCACTAGGGGTTGTGTCAGAATGTCTTACCTGTGTGTTTGTTTTTATGCACCCTAAAGCTTTAAAGATTAATTTCTAGCTGGAGAATTGTAATTGCTGGAAAAGTGGCCATTCCCGCTGAGTAGCTTCTTTGTAATTCTCAGGATAACTCACAAATGTATCGTTTTAAAGGCATTTTGGTGATCATAAAAATTATCTATGGCTGTATGCATGCTAGCTTTTCCAAGATTCGTAGGTGGTGCGAACTACATTGCTCATGTTCTGTCTCTATTTTTCCTCATCATGGTGTTCCATGATAGTTTTGCAGATTTTGATGCTCTCCATAATGGGGGAAAACTAAAAACATTCCAAACAATACAATTAACAGTATGATCTTTTCATATTTTGGAGTTACTTTTTTGTGTGTATCTGTTGGATGCCATCATTTGCATCCTGCCCTTTACCTGCAAAATACATACATTTTAATAAAATAAAAAATTGTAGTGACTTATTCAGTACTCTGTGAGTGTAAAGGATAGCAGGTGTAATACCAACAAACAGCCATTAAAATATCTCAGACAAGAAGAGAGGATCTTCATTTCTTGGATTCTCCCTTAACAATTGCAAATGTATTAGTGTTGTGCACGTTTAAGCTGAGCTGAAATTTTGTTTTGTAGATTTTCAGACAAGGTTTAGTCACCTTCATGGAATGCCAGCAAGGAACATCAAAAAGGCTGCTGGGAATCTGACCACAATGGTAGGCTGGTTCCCAACATTTACAATGAACTGCATTTCCTCAATAAATTGCAACATGTTAAAAATAACTACTGGTTGTGCATATGTGAAAATCATTTTCTTACAGGGTGCAAATCAAGGGGTGAGACTTCGTTCTTCTGCCGTTTTTAATAGTTGGGCTCTCCTTTCAGAACGGTATCAGTTTGTTGAACACAACTTGAAGGTCAAACTGACAGCATTAAGTATAGTCTAGAGAAGCTCTCTGTGTTAAACTGATCTGCTTATCTTTTAATTCTGGAAACACTTCCTTAAATATTTTACCTCAAAGTCATTATTGATATAATATGTAGAAATTGGTTTAAGAAGTTTATACAGTGCCTGGATTACTAGATCAATAGATAAACTTAGAGCAACTTGATATCCTGTAGTGCCATTGTTAATAAAATAACTCTGTTGTACTGGGATCTGAGAATCCTTCTCAGAAGGTGGTAATGTAAGCCAGAAACAGAATACATGACATTTAACCTTACCACATTCATTTGAAATTTTAGGATATAACTAATACTTGATAATCCTGGATCTCTACCTGCTTGCTTGCTTAATAAATGTACAAATGTGTAAAAAAAGAAAAGAAGGGAACTATGGAAACCATTGTGGAAGGCAGAGAGAAATCTTAAAATTCTTTGTTCAGAAATAGCAGTTCTAAGCTGAATAATCTGCTTTAAAACCTTGGCCTGTGAACTTTGCCTTTAGAGGTAATGAATCAGATGAATGGTATCTAGTTGCTGGTTTCAGATCTCCCAATTTTTGTTTTTGGTTCACTGCTTGCTTGAGCATATCTGGGATTTGTAGCCCATTTTCTAGGCTTATTGCAATCTCACTCTGGTATTTTATAGAAGCTATTACAACTGATAGGTTAACTTCATGGTATTGATGATACATGGCTTAACCATGCTAAAAACTGCCTTCCCCCTCTAAATTGTAAAAAGATGATTAAGTTTCAATTGATGGAGATATACTGTATCTCTGTGTGTACATATAATGAGAGTTGTTTTCTGGCGCAATATCTCAGTTGTTAGAAACCCCTGTGGATGTTATAAAATTGTGCTTTAGAGAGAGAAATATTTTGGTGTTAAACAATCCCCAGAAAGCTGGGTATGTTTGTGTTGCGAAATGCTTGTCGAAGACACCAGCCATGGTGTCTTTTTGTTTTTTGCTTTTACTGCTGATTCGGTTTGTGAATGTAAATATTTTTGTGTTGGTGATGTGCTTTTATTATTCTCTCTGAAAAATTTGTAGAGAAAAGATTTACTTGACAATTATCTTCATATCAAATGCACTTTACAGAGGAAAGCCAATCACATAGAATACTCTTCTTGGGGTGGGGGGGGGGGTGTAAATGTATTTGTTGCTTGATGTTACAAGTGTTTGGATTGCTGCAAATACAATAATTACCCTACTTTTCCGTGTATAAGACTAGGTTTTTTTACTTTAAAATAAGGTTAAAAATCTGGGGGCGTCTTCTACACGAATAGTGCATATGCCCATTTTCTAAATTTGGGGTCCCCAAAAGTAGGGGGCGTCTTATACACGGAAAAATACGGCATATAGGAAAGATGAAATGGATACACCT
The DNA here is from genome assembly GCF_964106915.1 of Podarcis gaigeae. Lineage (NCBI taxonomy): Eukaryota > Metazoa > Chordata > Lepidosauria > Squamata > Lacertidae > Podarcis > Podarcis gaigeae. Next base: position 94,115,570 of record NC_139680.1, read on the forward strand.
ATATTATTGGGCAATAATACACAACAGTATTGGGTACCATATTCCTGATTCACGTGCAGCCTGACAGTCCATTCCCTCACCCACCTCCTTGCATTCACACATTTGCCTTGGCCTGTCAAGAGAGAACACATATGCTTATTTGTTATCAATGAGGAATTTTCAAAAGCAATCTCTAAATTGCTGAAATCCAATGACAAAAAAAGGAAGGGAAAAAATGGAATACCTATGACATCTGGTAATGCAGAACAAGAAGTAATTACTACTATTAGAATGTTACACTGAAAGCAAAAGTGCTTTTAGAGAGATTAATTTCCAGAGCAAAGGAGAATACTGCAAAAGCAACTCATTGAACAGAATTGGGATGATGACCTAATTCTTTCACTTTTAACGTAGATGAGTTTGTGATGTCTGTACAGGAACACTTGCTCAATACCTATGAAGGGAATAAAGGAGGGAAAGGAGGACACACTTTCTGGTGAGGCATAATCTGAGTGCCATGCCAGGTTGCAAGATGTATATGCATTGCACATGCATATCTGATTGTACAGTTCTGCCCAGCTTATGGTATCCATATTGCTTAATAAAATTGTACTCTCAGAGATATTCTAAACTATGTACAATAGGCTAACTGCAAGAAACTGGGAAAGCTGTGGCTGAATAATGTTCATTTTGGTTTCTGATAGAATTGGATGATTTGAATTGTAACAAAGCTGTTAGACATAAAATTATTGTTGTTGTTGTTGTTGTTGTTGTAATTATTATTATTATTATTGCTGCTGCTGCTACTAAGCAATACAGGGTAACTTGCAAAAATATCCACACAATTAAAACAAGATAAAATCTAGCATAAAAAAATATTTCACAGTAACTTTCAGACAGGAGCAGAAAATTTTAAATTGCAAGGCAATCCTGTGCCTGCTTACTCAAAACTAAGTCTCACTGATTTCAAAGGAACTTGCTCCTAGATGAGGTGATACAGGATGGCAGCCTGGTACACTCACTTGCACATCCCGAAAAGCCACTTCTGTGGGTTGGGAAATGGCATGGTAAGTGTTGTGGAGGGGTGCAGCTGGAGGAGATTCCATGGCAATCAGATCTCCTACCTAGTATGAGGAAAAGTTAGACTGGTTCCTGTCAGGGATACTTGGGAGTTGTAGTCCAAAAACCTTGGGCCTCCAGCGGCTTTGGACTACAACTTCCATCATCCCTAGCTAGCAGGGCCAGTGGTCAGGGATGATGGGAATTGTAGTCCAGAAACAGCTGAAGACCCAAGGTTGGGAAACCCTGCTGTAGATAACCTATTTCTGTCAATTCTGACTGCAGAACACCTAAAAATCTAAAGATCTGCTTTGGTTTGGCATCAAGACCCTTTCCTTAACTAAGCCATTGCTTTGGCTCTTGGTTTTCCTAGATGTATTATTTCCCAGGTTCTATCATTTATTTAAATGACTGTTATTCAACCTTTAGAGATACCAGATCCTTTGAAGGAGGCTTATAAGTAAAATTGAAATCAGAATAAGACACTATCAATGGAACAATTTATCAGAATCTTCCCCACTGAGTAGTTAGTTCCAGTTACCCTGGGCAGAGGCGGATTTAGGGCAACGTGAACTGGGCACTGAGCTTAGGGGAAGCTGCAGGCGTCGCAACCATGATGTTATGAATTGAGCAGAATAGAAGGCAAGAGGTGAGGAGGTATTTTGGTCTTACACAGGGCACTGCTGAAATCTGAAAGACTAAAGCCTGCCCCTGCCCCAGCAGTGGTCTAACTGGAGCAGACACTGATGAGGGTGTTCTTTACATTTCTCTTTCACCCCTTGTTCTTTCTCCATAGAACAATTTGGGAGAGTCCAACTGAAGCAGGCATCTGGTATTATATTTGTGACATTTCTCCACTGTCCCTGATGCCCTTTCCATATAATAATAATACCATTCAACTGTGGCATTAGTCTCATACATCAAGTAAAGGGGAAAATGTTAACAGTTATGCCCGGTTACGGCCTGTTAAGGCCTCCTTTCTGACCACTTCTCGGTTGCGGCGATGTGTGCGGGCACACATTGAATGTGCATAAAATTATTGTTGCCTATATATATCTTCCAGAAAGTGGTAGAAAACCGACTGTAATTAATATTTCTGGTCAAGCCGGTGTGATAAAGTCTGTTGTTGTTGTTGTTATATAGTTCACAACATATAAATACAATATAAAGGTAAAAGGTAAAGGACTCCTAGATGGTTAAGTCGAGTCAAATTCAACTATGGGGTGCGGTGCTCATCTCAGCTTTCAGACTGAGGGAACCGGTGTTTGTCTGCAGACAACTGTTTTGGGTCATGTTGCCAGCATGAACACCGTTGCAGAAGCCAGAGTACATGGAAACCCTGTTTACCTTCCACCTATTTATTTACTTGCACTGGTATGCTTTCGAACTGCTAGGTTGGCAGGAGCTGGGACAGAGCAATGGGAGCTAACCCTGTTGCACAGATTCGAACCTCCGACCTTACGATCAGCAAGCCGAAAAGGCTTGGTGGTTTAGACCACACACCCGTGTCCCTTAAATACATAATACATAATAAAAACAAGGACTTTAAAAAAAAACAATAAACGGCCCGTCTCCTTCAACAAACATTTAGAAGGGGTATAAGATATTAATCAGCCAAAGGCCTGGTTGAAGAGGAATGTTTTCGCCTGGCACCTAGAGGTATATAATGAACCTCCCTGGGGAGAGCATTCCACAAACACAGAGCCACAGTAGGAAAGGCCTGTTCTCCTGTTGCCAGAAGCGAAGGACACCCTAAGAAGGGCCTCAGATGGTGATCTCAGGGTCTGGGTAGACTCGTATGGAAAGATGTATGGAAAAAGGTATGGTCCTTGAGGTATTGCAGTTCTGAGGTGTTTAAGGGTTTATAAGTCAAAAGCAGCACTTTGAATTGGGCCTGGGAACTAATTAGCAGCCACTGCAGTCAGGCCAGGATTCATGTAATATGCTCAAACCATCTTGTCCCAGTGAGCATCCTGGCCACCAAGTTGTGCTCTAGCTGAAGTTTCCCAGCCATCTTCAGAAACAGCCCTAGGTATAACACATCACAGTAATCTAAGCTAGAGGTTACCAGAGCATCTGGTTAGGCTAACCCTATCCAGATAGGGGCACAGCTGAGCCACCAGCTCAGCTGATGGAATGTACTCCATGCCACTGAGACCACCTGAGCCTCAAGTTACAACAAAGGATCCAGAAGTACCTCCAAGCTGCATACTCTTTCTTTGAAAGGGAGTGTAACCCCATCAAGAGCAGGCCACCTCCCATCTATCTGGTCTAGGGAACCGCCCACTAACTCGGCATTATCTGGTCCGGGCATTAGTTTGTTGGCTTTCATCCAGTTCATTTCCGAGGCAAAGCAATGGTCCTGCACATCCACTGCCACACCTTGAGATGTAAAGGGAAAGTAGAGCTGTGTGTCGTCAGCACAGGGGATAAAATTGAACTCTGAGGAACTTCACTGCACAGGTTCATTAGAAAGGACCTTTTTTTTTAAGTTTGGATTTCTGTTTCAAAAACGCCTCGTTCAGCCAAAGAAAAAGTGTGGTTTGGATGGTGTATTGATCTATTTTTGAAGGGAGAAGTGGGGGGATTTCAGGAAATAAAGGTATCCCAACAGTAACTTCCTGTTTAAGAGATTATCAAGACTAGGACCAGACATTTCTGTTAGGAAGCCTCAGTTGCATGCTGTTGTATACAATGATCCATAGGTTTACTTGCTGAACAGAGGATAGTTATCTCCTACTGCTCCAGTAAACTTCTGGGAGCAAGGAAAGTAACTCCAAAGTAGGTTAGAAATGTTTTCAAGGCTGATCATGCATGAAGCTAGTACAGCAAGTCCATATGTGTAACCCTAAGTGAAATATGAAGTTTTTCACTCCACTGTTTTGCCCATGAAGTGCATCTAGCAAGGTGTTCTTTAAACAGAAGCCTGTTCCAGTAGCACAGGTAGTTGCTTCTCATTCACAATGTCTTTCTAATGTAAACTACTTGTGTCAGCTACACATTTTTAAAATTATACAATATTTTAATATTTACATTTTTATTCAACTTCATACATTTCTGGCCTATCGAGCTGCCAGTTCATAGATAACAGAACTGAATAGTTTGATTTTTGATCTATGCATTCTTTACTGTACAGATTTTACTGTACCTGATATCGACTATTGCTGAAACAGTACAATTTCTTTCTTTTCTTCCTTTCTTCTTTTCCTGTTTTTTTTTAAAAGAAAACCCTTTGGGTTTGATGGATTTGTACTCTTCAAAGGGAAACAAAACACTAAATATTTCTAATCCTGCATTATTTACCGCATGGGTGGTTAAAATGCTACTTTAAGTCTCATAAAATTTAGAGGAAGAAATCGGCCAACTGCAGCAGGAATTAGATTTAGGAAGAGAGGTACAGAGTCAAAATATTGCTACAGAATTAAATGTCAAAAATCTTCTTTAATAGTAGATATATAGTTCACAGTGTCTGGTTATGATTAATACATTTAATCTAAATCACTGAAAGTTGCTCTCTCCTTTTCCATAAAATACAATAGGACACAAATCAGTTTTACTGTAGATGGATAACAATTGGAAAATAATGCATCTTCCCGCCCAATAAATTGTCAGTTATACCTTTTAACTAAAATCAATTTATCTTTTGAAAATTTATTGCAATTTCTAATAATAAATCTTCTCAAATGTTTATTCATTTGCTGCTTGATACATTTGCGCCACTTTTGCTATGGTCTAATTTTTTTTTCTTTTGATTCATTGTAAATTAGAAAATCTATTTTGAGTCAATTTTCTAGTTAAGAAGTCAAAATCTATAACCCAACCTTTTTCCTTTTTATGACCTTTACACATTTTAATACCCTTGAACTTTGTTGCAGTCCTATAAAATTTTGATCATAAACTGATTAAAAGACTTGTAACTTGTTGAAAAGGGATTAGCTAGTGAAGCAACTAGTTGAGAAACTTGTATCATAGATTTTGATTGCATAAGACTAATGAAAGAATTAAAGCAGGTGAATAAGTGTAGTACTGAGTACACTTTAGTTTAATTGAACATATGCAAGAAGAAATATCCTATTTGCATTTGTACTCAATCAGTGAGATAACAAGCATCCCTTTGTCATCTTTTAAAACTTTGGCAGTGTTCAGACAGTCTTATAGCCCCTTTGTTCCTTCCTCTGTACAACCTGGCAAACAAACCAGTTTCCCCTTTTGTCCAAACTAGAAAACTGGTTAACTGCTTCAGAACAAGCCAGGATATTAAATTGTTATTTGAAGTTGGCTTAATATCGAAATTGGCTTGATAGTTCTGTGCATAGCCAAAGGCTTATCCAGACATAGCCAATAATTATTTCAAAGCATTTACAAATAACGTAGCGTGCATGCATTGATATGCTCAGATACATTTTTCTATTATCATTTTAAAAATTCATGCTTAATTTTCCAAGATGTCAATTATTTCCAGTATGACAAAACTGTTTCAAAAGTAGCAATGTAACCATTGCTTGTATAAAAATAATGAATCCTTCAGTAGTTGATCATATAATTGCTCAGATAATTTTTCTCTTTTCCCTTCTTATAAACTTTTCTGGAAAAATAAATGGGGGGAGCTCTATCTTTTTAATAATAAAAAAGCAAGGAAAACTGGCTATAAACCAAAAGACACCCTGATTTTCTGCAAAACGGTATTTCCTTTCATACCTAGGACCTATAGGACTCCGTATACAATTCAGTGCTTGTCTGTACACACAAAGGAATGTTTATTCCATGGGCAGGCAAACTAGGGCCCAGGGGCCAGATCCGGCCCACTCGCCTTCTAAACCTGGCCCGCGGACAGTCCAGGAATCAGCATGTTTTTACATGAGTAGAATGTGTCCTTTTATTTAAAATGCATCTCTGGGTTATTTGTGGGGCCTGCCTGGTGTTTTGACATGAGTAGAATGTGTTCTTTTATTTAAAATACATCTCTGGGTTATTTGTGGGGCATAGGAATTCATTCATTTTCCCCCCTTCAAAATATAGTCCTGCCCCCCACAAGGTCTGAGGGACAGTGGAGCGGCCCCCTGCTGAAAAAGTTTTCTGACCCCGCCATATTAAGATCTACTCTCACCACTGAAATGAGTCTTGGAAGTCTTGCTCATGTTAGTATATATGCTGAGTTGGGGGGATAGACTGTTATTCGTTATAGTACTTAATTGGTGCAAATCACTGTATGCAGTCCTCAAAATAACCTTGGTATCATTGCATCTACATAAACAACCGAGTCTGAAAGGAGGGGATTACACATAGCCATCCAGTGTACAGTGGTACCTCTGGATACGAACGGGATCCGTTCCGGAGCCCCGTTTGCATCCAGAAGCAAATGTAACTACGTCTGTGCATGTGCTTGATGTCATTTTGAGCATCTGTGCATGTGCGAGCGGCGAAACCCGGAACTAACGCACTCCATTACTTACAGGTTGCCGCAGAGTGCAACTCGAATGCGCTCAATGTGAAGCATATTCAACCCGAGGTATGACTGTATCTATAGCTTGGTTTTAGGAATTCAGAGGAATTAAGTGGCCAAGTGATTGTACAACAGCAGACTACAGGTGGGAGACGCCTTACAAATAAGGTAGCATATCAGCAAGAGAGGTTTTTGTTCATCTTCCTGCATGCTTGTTTTCTCCTTACAGGTTTGTGTCTGTACTCTGAAGTGGAGCATAGATTTGAAATCTCTTGCCAACTTCAACTCTTTGCACACATTGGCAGATCAGATCAGTATACACAGCAGAATTATGTAGCTACATCCTAAGGTAACAAGATGGGCCATATCACTTCGGAATAACTGATTTGCTATACTTTTTATTATTGCTAGATGTTGCAAAACAAACAAAAAACACCCCCTGCATACCTTTCCTCCAAATAGAAACCTAGCAGTTATCACTCAGTTCTCCCTTTGTTTTCAGTGTGGGTCAGCATTCAAAAATGTGATTACTCTCCCCCCAGTTGTCATCCAAAGTAGTATAATCCGGTGTGCCATCTCAGAACTCTGACCACCAAATTCTACTGCAGGTGATAGTTCTGATAAGACTTGTAGATTCAGTGTTTGGCATTCTGTATAATTATGGCCCATTATACAAATGTCATAATACCTAATCATGTTTTGTTTACACCATAGTCGCCAGAATGTTGACAGACTTGGAGAATGTTAGAAAACACTTCAAAGACAACTGGGAAGAAAATAATGACTTAATAAATACAGTAGATCAAGACATGGCACATTAGTGAATCTGTTAAGTTGATAACATCTTGAGTGTTGAAATGATTGATTTCTGAGGTAAATAAATCATTTGCATGGAAGCATTAGAATTCATTAATTTCACTAATTACATAGTGAAGAAAGCATCTGTTTTCTTCACTAAAGAGCAGGCATTAATTACAGGTCTTACCTGTTCATCTAAAAATAGTGTCAATATGTTCAGTTTTCTCTCTTTAAATTGTTGATTTTTGTAGAAAGGCTTATGCCATTATGAAGTTGCCAAGGCCTCATTAATAAAGCAATTTTAAATAAAATTATGTTCACCAAAAGAAAAAGAGAATATAGTAGTCTTTTGGTAGTGTCTCAAAAGATTTTTAGATTTAGAATACCCATCTTTTAATCCACAAAATCAGTCTCTTCATTGTTTTACAATTGTGTGTGGAAGAAATCTTAAATCCAGCAAGAAATATAAGGAAAGGTTCTGTTCTACAAAGCCTCTTCCAGATTAATAGACCCAAAGGAGAATGTTAAAAGTATAACCCGTATAAGATAATGGAATGTTCATATTTTTAATTTGTGGCTGAATATAAATTCTGTATTGTAGGCTTAGAAACCAAGAGTACTATTGGCAATCCCTTACTAGGTATTTTCAGTGAAAAATCAGAAGTGAGTTTGGGGGTAAAATTGCCAGCTTCTTAGTATTCCTGGGTAGTGCTTACAGATTCTGGTATATGAGTCAGATATGCTAGCAGCAAGGTGTGCTTATTGAGTTTTTGTGTCCTAACAGGTTGGATGTATCACATGGTTAGTTTACCAGCCATGTCACATGCTATTAGTTAGAATAAGTTGCTTAAAGCTGGTAAAGGCAAAAAGATTTAGTTAGAATTACACTGAATTTTCAAAACTACAGTCTTTCAGTGTGAATAACTTTTTAAAAAATAATATTGTTTTATTAAGTTTTCAATTTTACATTTCAAAATAAACATTCTACAGACTTTAAAGGAAGCATGAATAACTTTAGACCACCTTCAGGACTTTTTGCATGAACTTCCCTAAGGTGGTGGTATTTTCTTGCCTACTCGGATTCATGAAAGTACATATGAACCATTCACATGTCCAGCTAGAACAGGCTTCCTCAGACTCGGCCCTCCAGATGTTTTTGGCCTACAACTCTCATGATCCCTAGCTAGCAGGACCAGTGGTCAAGGATGATGGAATTGTAGTTTCAAAACATCTGGAGGGCCAAGTTTGAGGAAGCCTGAGCTAGAGCATGTTAGTTATCCTATGTTTTATACTGGGAGCTGATACAGTGCTTTGGCTGAGTGTCAGGTATGAGCTCAGTTCAGATTTAATCTCAGCCACAAAGTCTCAGGGCTGGTTTTCCCTGCACTGCATGGGTGAAAAGCACCCATCAAAGCAGAGCTTTTTTTCAGCCGGAACCACACAGAACTTAATTCCAGCACCTCTCAGGTGGGCACCATTGCCATTATAAGAGAAAAAACAAAGCTTTCATGGTGCGTTCCGGCAGCTCTTTTTCTAGAAAAACAACACTGCATCAAAGCACTGAACTCGTGCTCCCCCCGCAAAAGAATACTGCTATGGTTCTAGAAGGACTTCTGCCGCATTCATTTACAAGATGAAAACATCATGTGCAAGTCAGGTATCCTTACAACCAAAAATGGTTAGTTAAACATGGTTTGCTTTCCACTTACTCCAGAAATTTATAGCTACTGGAAATGAGTATTTGCTGTCTTGAAATGAATAGGTAAACTCTTGATCTCCGCAGAAATGTAAAAATAATGGTTGAGGATGAGGTATTTCTGTGCCTTGCTTTATTCTGCTTTGCTGGAGGAACTGGAAGTGGCCAACTCTTCTGTAGATCTGCATGTAGCCCAGAGGTGTCAAACGGCCTTGACTTTCACAAAACAGATTACTCTAGTAGAGTGCCAGAACCAGTTTGCTGTTCAGCTAAGTTAATCAAGTCAGACAAAAGCCCAAGCACAGTACCAGCTCAGAGAAACTCTGTTGGCACCAGCCTAATTAAAGATAAACTCCTAAAGCATTCATTTATTTCCCTAGCAAAATGTTCAAACCGGTAAAGTACCCACAGCTGGGGAGAGGAGGGACTTCATGACCTCACTTAACCTCCCTAGTATATCTGAGAGGATTCGTCTTGGCAGGTCCATCTCGGAGGAAGAGATCATTGAAGCCTTTAATGGTCTGTCTCTTGGCAAAACGCCTGGCACAGATTCACTTGGAGCCGATTCTTTAAAGCTTTTTTATGCACCCCTTAGCACAGAGGTCTTTTAAGTAACTAATTTTCAGGAAATGATATGTTTCTTGTCTGGGTTATCTGATCTTTATCCTTTTTGAGAACTGTGAGGATCCACTGCTCAGTGTAGGCTTACCATCCTTAACTTTACCTGAATAGTTAAAAAATAATAATCAAACTTTAAATAACACACTGGCAGTGTTCACACACAGGGGTGCCAACTTGAATAAGAAATTGTATGGGCCCAGGTCAGTCCCTCCCTGCATAATCAATCACATGACACAGTGCACACAAACACATACACACCATTTGAATGGCAATGCATATCAACTTTGCGGGAGGTGGCCCCCCTCAAATATTTTATTGTGGGGGCCGAAATCCCCCCAGTCCCTAGGAGTTGGTTCCTCTGTTCACACATAGTTAACCCTTGGCTTAACTAAACCACAGTGTGCCTGAGCTGTTTACCTGCTTGTGCAACAGTAGGATCAAAGTAGGAATTCTCAGACACAGTTTGTGCATGATAAGGTATGATGAGCCGAAGTTTATGGCTATGCATTACATGGGAATACAGCCTTTAAATGCTTTCACAGTGAAAGTTTGCCAGCTAGTAGATGTCGATCAGTTGGCTCTTGAATGCTTCTACTTGTTCCTGGTACAGAGTCACATGGTGGATGGCTTCCAGTTATCTTGGGATACTTTCTTGTGGCTGTTCATGCCTTCCTGTCCTCTCCCCCAATGATCAATGTCAGTAAGATACCACTAAATGAGATCGTTCTGAGCTTCAGTATGTTGGTGGCATTTCACTCTGCTCTACTTCTTTTGACATTGGCAGTTTCTACCCCAAATATTGTGCTGTGTGCCAAGTCGAAATTAAATCCAGAAAAGATTAAGGTACCTGTGTGTGATGCTGTGATAATGTCTCCCACGATTGCCTGATCTGGCAGACTCTTCTTACTTACTTAGGGAGGTGCTGCTTGTTCTGCATCTATAAAAATCACTTCTCCTGGAAGTTCACAAGGAGTTGGACAAGGAGTGTTTTGACACGCCTTTGATGGGTGGCACTGACACTGTGAGCCATTAGCAGGGATCATAGAATCACAGAATTGTAGAGTTGGGAGGGAGTTGTTTGTTAATTTGTACAGCACTTCACACACTTTGTTGTTGTTGTTTAGTCATTTAGTCGTGTCCGACTCTTCGTGACCCCATGGACCAGAGCTCGCCAGGCACTCCTGTCTTCCACTGCCTCCCGCAGCTTGGTCAAACTCATGCTCGTAGCTTCGAGAACACTATCCAACTATCTGATCCTCTGTTGTCCCCTTCTCCTTGTGCCCTCCATCTTTCTTAACATCAGGGTCTTTTCCAGGGAGTCTCTCTTCTCTTCTCATGAGATGGCCAAAGTATTGGAGCCTCAGCTTCAGGATCTGTCCTTCCAGTGAGCACTGAGGGCTGATTTCATTAAGAATGGATAGGTTTGGTCTTCTTGCAGTCAATGGGACTCTCAAGAGTTTCCTCCAGCACCATAATTCAAAAGCATCAATTCTTCAGCGATCAGCCTTCTTTATGGTCCAGCTCTCACTTCCATACATCACTACTGGGAAAACCATAGCTTTAACAATATGGATCTTTGTCGGCAAGGTGATGTCTCTGCTTTTTAAGATGTTGTCACACACTTTAGTAGCTTATTAAATAGTTATTGCTTACAAATTATTTTTAAAAGTGGTATTAAGAGGGGGCATAGTTTCACATATAGATCCATATAGGTTCTAGGTTCAGCCTCTGGCATCTCAGTTAAAATAGATCAGGTAGGAGATAATAGGAAATACTTTTTCTTTAAATCCTGGGGAGCCATTGCTAGTCAGAATATGCAGTACTGGACATCAGACTTGCTACAAAAGGTAGCTTCCTGTGTACACAGACACTGTGACTTTAATTGTTGCTTATTCCAAGCAGCTTACATTGGGTGGGTTATATAATTTTAAATAAATATATTGGGAAGAGGTAGAGTAATTAATGTCTCTTAGTCATGCTTGGAAAAGGCCCATTGATTTCAGTGGGTTCTGCTCTTGAGTCTGATACTGCCTTGTTCTGTCAGGCTTTCCTGCTTAAATTTATTCACTTTCATTTTACTAGATTTTTTTTATTCTAAATCGAAAAAATATTCTGAACATATATAATAAGTTGATTTGGCAGAAGTTGCAAAATGCCATACAAAAGTTAAAGAACTACAAAGTATACATAGGTAAAATAACCTTGGTATACCAGTTCAACCCAAGCTGTAGTCTTGGGCCATTAACCTCTGGGATTTAAGCATCCTAACTCCCTGCAAAAGTGCACCTTCCCTCTCTTTACAGCAGCTACACAATGCAACCCACTTATAGCTGTGTTCAGGGGGAGTAGGGAGATCATAGGGTTTAAATTCGCAGTGTGAGGTACGCATCCCAGACTTCTGTGGTATCTTGATATTAAATCCCAAGAAGCATACAGTTTGGATGATTTGTATGTGCTAAGTGAATAGATTTACTGCTATAGTTTGAGCATTTTTAAATTAAAATATATCACTCATTCTGAATGTATTGATTTACACATCTTTGTGTCAATATTAAGTCGAGTGACTTTCCCAATAAGTTAAAAAGATCTGGCAAGGCAGGTTACATTGAGTGGATTGCTTTAAATTTATATTTGTGTCTGTACTAAACATTTTCACTTTTCTGCCCTTTATTCTTAATCAGTGTTAGAGTTTTGAAATGTCTGCTAATCCAAACCCAGATGAAGGCCTTTTCAGTAATGAAAATATTGCCTTGTCAAGTAACTGATTGTAGATCTTAGCCAGTTTAAATATTCATAGTTCCAGCTGAGAAATGTAAGGGAGCTTACTGGGTCACAGTTTTTTTTCTGACCTAGATGGAATTATAATCTTTGAAGAGTAGATAAATTACTCAAGTGAATTGTGCAGATTGCACATTGCTTTTAAATTTTGAATTCTTCAGTTAAAACTCAGAACCTGCTTTTTTGTGCAATTCACTATCAATTTAACCACTTTTTTAAAAACAACTTTTCCTCTCCTTCCTTCCTTCTCTATACACCAGTGGACTTTTTTAATTTTATGGATGATAAGCTTTTTAGCTTGTTATCCTTTTTATTTTGTCAACGATATAAAAAACACAATTTTCATGTGGAGAAAAAACACACACTGAATGGGATTGCAACCTGGTTATAAGCGGAAGCTAAATCCCAAGACACCAGGAACAGACAGGTTATTCTGCTGCATTTCTGTATTGGATACAACCTGGAGGTGGTAATGGATCGGATTTGGGCAAACAAACGGAAACTTAATCCATAGAAGACACAGGTGCTCCTGGACAGTAGAGGTGTTTTGGAGATGGGTTTACACTCTCTTTGAAAATTTGAATTTCTTTGGACATAGCCTTGACCTTTATTACCTCATGGCTGCTGTAACCAGGAGTGACTTTGGAACGTTGAGGGTGGTACACCAACGACACCCATTTCTGGAGACAGCGCATTTGGCCAAGGTGACACCACTGAGAAGGCCTTTTCATTGGTCATGCCCAGGCCTTGGAACTTCTGAGAAACAGCCTCTTGCCACCATCTTCAATGGCCTCCCATCAGGTGGCAAAAGCATTCTTCTTAGGAAAGCTTTTAGGATATGCATGGTTTTAACCTCTTGCACTCCTTGTGGTTGTGCTTTAACCAACATTGGTTCCAAATTGTTTTAATGGTGCTTGGCTTTCATTCCACTGTTGTTGTTTTTAGATTTTTGAAATTTTAATTGTCGTTAGCCCCCTTGAGGGTTTTTTTTTTTAACACCTTGGGTTTTTTCCTTTATTAAAGGAAAGGCAAGTGAACATGACTATATCATTCAATGTGTTTGCATACAGAAGGCCCATCCATGATGGTAACTCAGGCATAAACAAGTGGTGGACTTATTTGAGGATAGGAGGTTCTTACTCCTGTTTTTCATTCTGCTTCTACTGTGATTTTACTGTTCTGTTTTAATACCATATAACAATATTGTAAGGCCTCCTGGAACCGATAACAAGAAGCATGTGCTATAAATTCCAAAATTTATGAATACATATCGGAGGACCACCATATGTGTGTGTGTGTGTGCGCGCGCGCACGCATTTAGTGTTATAACTAAACTATTATGACTTCTACCACTCTCAGCGTACAGAGTGCTTTGTAGTCTCTGTACAACAAGTTTTGTTCATGTGAAAATTAATCTCAAAATACAATTGTATCAAATGTTTAAGTTGTAGTTGCCTGCAGTTTCCCTTGGCTAATCAAGAGTGTGTGTAGTATGAAGCAAACATTGTTGCTGTTCTCTCACCCTTAAAAGTCACAAGGCAGCACTCTTGGTTAGCCAAGTGAGGCCAGTGTGTGTCTATTAATACATAAAGTAAATATGAAATTTGCCTAGGTTCTCAAGATAAAAAATAGGTTCTATAACACACTAGATAATGTTAATCAGAGTAGGCTATAATAAGTCATGAGAACATAAGATCTCTTTTAGTCCTGTAATGCTTCAATATATCAAACCAATGCAAGGAAAAAATATGGGTGAGGGGTAGGGAAATGTATTGAGCAAGTTTCAGTTTGCATTTTGAATACCTTTGAAGGGGAGCACTGAAACATGATTGGCTCTGGAATAAATTTCTTTTTTGGCAGTGCTTACCAGTGCAGTAGCTCATCTGAGGATTCATTAAGCTTTTAATTGTGCTAGTAGTTCATTATAGAAAACATTGTGGGAATGAGTATAAAGTTTGTAGAAGTCTCTCATCACTTTCTCCGTCGTAATCCTGTTTCAACCAATGGGAACACCTCTGGCTAAGTGGCATGCTACAATCCTAATAACCCCCCTTCCCAAAATTACATTGTGTTTTATTACTTTACGAAAGTGCCAAAAGAGAGACTTCATACTAGGGACAGCAAGCTGTATTTCTGAAAGTTTTCTCTTCCCACTTCAGGATCTTGAATAGAACATTAATTTCCATTAATGAGGGTCATAAAATTGATCCTCTATTTTTGTCCCTTACATGTCAGTCGGGTTTTAATAACAGTAGCTATCTCTAGAAGAGTGTATGTCATTATTATGTTTCTTAATTCCCAAAGTCTTCTATTCAACTTACTGAAATTTCTGTGAAGATGTGACCAGAAGTTAACAGTGGCTTGGTTTGGATTCTCAGCTTCCAATGGTGCCACATACCCTCCACTCAGGCACACCTGTATCACTGTACACACAGTGCACAGGATAATGACACAGTGCTCCCACTGCTTGCGGTCCAGAGGCACAGACAGCAGCAACCAGGAGTACTGCCAGTCTCTGGGAACCCTACAGGGTCATCCTGGAAAAAAGGGACAAGTGGGGTGCCGCAGGGTTCTGTCCTAGGCTTGTTGTTTAACATCTTTATAAATGACTTGGATGAAGGAATTGAGGGAATGCTTCAAGTTGCAAGAAAATATATGGGTGCTTTAGCTGAGATTTCTGCATTGAAGGGGGTTGGACTAGATGACCCTTGGGATCCCTTCCAACTCTAAGATTCTGTGATTTTATATACATCTTAATCACACTAGTCTCTAAGGCACATACAATAAACTCAATATAATGCGAATAAGAATCAGTTAACATGATAAAGTTGGGGGGGGTTATGATTGAGAAGAAAGAGTTTGAGCTCCATCACAGGGAAGGAAGAAACATACCCCCACTAGCCTTTTGCATACCAGGGGGAGAGGGAAGTCATGTCAGTGCACAATACAGGGGAGCTTTCCACACAGTAAACATACCACAGAACAACCCCCTTAGCTCTAGTCACAGCAGCAGCCACCAGCCATCAGGCACATCATGAGTCATTTGTCTGCCTCCACTCTGAGGACCATTGGGACACGGGTGGTGCTGTGGGTTAAACCACAGAGCCTAGGGTTTGCCGATCAGAAGGTCGGTGGTTCGAATCCCTGCGATAGGGTGAGCTCCCGTTGTTCGGTCCCAACTGCTGCCAACCTAGCAGTTCGAAAGCACTTCAAAGTGCAAGTAGATAAATAGGTACCACTCTGGTGGGAAAGTAAATGGCGTTTCTGTGCGCTTCTCTGGTTCTCCAGAAGCGGCTTAGTCATGCTGGCCACATGACCTGGAAGCTGTCTGCAGACAAACACTGGCTCCCTTGGCCAGTAAAGCGAGATGAACGCCACAATCCCAGAGTCATCTGCGACTGGACTTAACGGTCAGGGGTCCCTTTACCTTTTACTCTGAGGACCCAGTAGATGCCAGGAGCGCGGGGTCTGCAGGAGGACCTCCAGTCTGGAGAACCATGTATGTTTGAACAGTTGGAGGTCCCCCGGGTTCAATGCAACACACACTGGGAAAGGGTAAAGGGAATCCCCGCACTCAGGAACACTTCAGCCATTTGGGAGGAAGAGTGATGGGGTTTCTAGAAAATATTCTCTTGCCCTAGAGTGATCTAATTTAGCTTAGGTTTAAGCTTGGCTAAACACCCAGAAATTATCGCATCTTCCTAGTGTTTCTTCAATGCCCTTGTGGAAGTTCACAGAACATGGGGAAGTTCTGCTGGCACACGGGGTTCTCCCTCCTCTACTTCTGTGCCATCATATTGGCGATGGAGTGTCAGGAGAACCCCCAGAACAGTGCATGGAGGAAGGAGATAGGAGCTGTTCTGTCTGGTAAGCTGAAATGGAAAACTGTCTGTGGAAAAATGAACACTGGAAAATTTTCTGCCCGACGTTGCTGAGAGAGGCATTGGATTGACCAATAGCCCAGCTCCTGCATGAGACGCACAGCTCTCCTGGTTCACTCCCTCTCCTTGGCATCATATCTGACCACCACCAAAACTGTGTTGCCTGGTAGGCAAGCCCTACTGAGTGGCTTCCCAGTAAGCATAAATGCCCCTTCCACTCCCGACTACTTGCAACCACATCCTACATATTAATATCAGTGTATTTAAAGTGGGAAAAGCAAAGTGGAGGTTTGTCATTGACTATGTGATGAACCTACTCTTGGCTTTGTTGTAGGACATCATCTGATGTTTGTGGCAGATTTGGTACGTTGTGAAACAAATGAGATTTGGGGCAGACAAATCCAATTGAGGGAGCTGGGTATGTTTAGCCTGGAGAGAAGAAGACTGAAAGGTAACAGGGCAGCCATCTCCAAATACCCAAAGGGCTGTCACATGAAAGATGGAGCAAGCTTGTTTTCTGCAGCTCCAGAGGGCACTACCCGAATCTTGTGGATTCAAACAACAAGAAATGAGATTTCAGCTAAACATCAGGGATAACTTTCTGGCAGTAAGAGCTGTTTGGCTGTGGAACAGACTCCCTCAGAAAGTGGTGGACTCTCCTTCTTTGGAGGTTTTTAAGCAGAGGGCTGATGGCCACCTGTCAGGAATAATGCTGGTTGTTTACTTAGTTAATATATCCAACAAACATACCACATTATTCTCTGTGTGTCTTTATATTGCAGTCCATCCTCTCTATTACAAACTCCATTCACCACTATCAGGTTCATGTCCCCAAGACATCTGTTAACTCAATTGAAAGAAATCCCTTGATTATTATTTTTTTTAATAAAAAGGTAATTATTTAAAATTATTCAGAGTCCCCCATGGCATTGAGATAATCGTGGTTGAACTGTGTTGCCAAGTTAATAGCATAATAATATTCTGTTAGTGCACTCCAGTTGAGTGCTGTTATTTAGTGCCTCGGCCAGAGGGAATTTTTTGGGACTAGCTGAAATATTTAATCTAAATACCTGTTTCCCTTCTGATAGATTTTTTTCAGAGTCATAATATTATATGACAATTATTTTCCTTTCCCAGGCTTTCTTTCTTTGAAACTTTAAGCAGCAAAATGTACAGCAACATTGCTGTATACTCAGTCATCTGTTTAATCCTTATCCCCTTCGCATTGTCAATACCCATCTAATTCCACTTTAACAACAGTAATTGGCTGATGGAGTAGCAGATATAGATTTGTTTTCCTGATGACTCCTTGACTTTTTTCCTCTGGTAATACTAATAGAATTCCAAATCCTTACTGGTGTGATCATGTCATGAGTAGGTCAACAGTCATGTCAAGGTCCTATTGGAAACTTCATAGCCAACATCTTAATTTAGACTTAGCTATCTTGCCCCCCCCTTTCTATGTGCATTTGTAAGCAATTCTTTCAAGTCTTTCAGTCATTCCATTATAATAGAATTCATTTAATTCAAAAGGAATTAGTTCATGATGTGAATGTATTTGGATCACTGCAGTTCAATAAAAATAAACCTGGGAACATCCATTCTGAATTCTTGATATCTTTCAGCCTGAATGGCAGAACTCTTTATTTACATATTTGTTCCAATATACATTGTTTGTGCCTTTTGGATTTTCTGAACTTTGCCTAGTAGGTTGACTACTTACCACTTGCCATCAAATTCTTTGTCAGTGGATCCCCTGGTACCTGCTTAAGTGCTGATTGAGCTCTCATCAAACCATTGCCAATCAATGCAGAAATTCACTCACCTGAGCTTTCTGTACTAGGTGTCTAATCCACCAATCACTTCTGTACTGTCCTGTTAATTTCATTGTTGCTGGCTCAGGAACAGCAAAAGCAGCCAATCTGAATGTTTACTTAGAAAGAGGTCCCATGGATTTCCATGAGATTTACCTGTAAGTAAGAATTGCAGCCTTAGCGCTTTGCAGTGTACTTTACATTTTTGTTGCAATTATATACTTTGGTAACTAAATTCAGCTTCCCTAGTCCACTTCTAACCATGGTTTCAGGGTTAAATAAGACATGACATTGAAGAAACACGAAAAATTCCGCTCCTGCTAAAGCTGCTATTTCACTTGCCTGTGTTACTCCAGGAGAGAAATAGCATTCATGGAGGTGCTTTCCTTTAGGAAAATGGCACAGAGGGAAAGGGTTAAGATCCCCCCCCCCCCCAGCATCATGGGCACAGATATATGGTACACACACTATTAAACTGTTCAAAAAAGCAGCATGAGTAATATGATGTTGCTCTTTTCTGGGAGTACATTGCCATTTTTGATGTGATTGCCATGGCCACTAATACGTGTAGACACAGGCATTGCTGTCTATATTTTATTGGGATCTATGCCCTAATGTGGTCACAGTGTTAGGCATAATGTGTTGCTTTCGGACATCATCGGTTGCTTAGCTGCAGCAAAATAAAATGTAACACTCCTCTTACAAGTATGTCTCCTAACATTTGTTTCAAAATTTGAATGTGATGTGATGCATCTCTTTTATCTTGTTTACACTGCCGATCTGACTGTATTAGCACTGAACATTCTCGTCATCGCTTCTTACAGCGATTGAGCACATGTCGTTTTTAATCTCGGCGCTACCCTGAATCGAAATCCTTATGTGTGAACATAAACATTTCCTTTACATGCAAGTGTTTGTTCTTTAATTATTTGCCGTATCTGCTTGTTAGTTTAGGGGAAATGCAACTTAGGACTTCTTCACACTTGGAAGCACTTCATGCAATATTTTGTCACTTGTAGACTTAGCATTTTGTTATGACACATGCTGTGAATATGTGAGCCTCCTCAAATTCAGTACTTTCCAACTGAGGTGATACAAAACTGGCATTGAGAGCCAGTATAGTGTAGTGGTTAAAGCACTGACTAGGACCTGGGAAACCTGGGTTCAAATCCCTACTCAGCCATGCTATTCACTGGGTGACCTTGAGCCAATCACAGTCTCAACCTTCCTCACAGGGTCATTGTGAAGATACAATGGGGAGGCAGAGAACCATGTGTGCCACCTTGAGCTGCTTTGAGGGAAAGTGAGAAACAAATGCAATAAACAAATAATGATTAGCATGCACCCCAAACAGGGGATATGCTAGGAATCTTTAAAATATGTCAAAGGGAAAGTGAATTAGAAGATAGCTAATCTGATTAAGTAGGCTTTGGATATAAGAGGTAATGGCATCAAGTGGATGTTTAAAATTTACCACAGAACTTGGATGAAGGTTTCTGACATTCTAGAACACTCTTGCTAGGACAGTATCCTGGGAACAAAGAACAGGCAAATGGAGACAAAAGACATTTCCCCCTCATGCTTGGGAAACTTCCCTTCCCCTCCACTGTCTCTGCACATAAATAGATGTTGGGAAGCATAAACATGGGACTTTAAGGCAGAACAACCATCAGATCACAGGCTAACCTTGGGCCTATTCTTTGTGTATTATCATGTTTGATGACTAGGCTTCCTATAAGTAGTAACTGAAAGTTTTATCCCAGTTTTCTTATTTTATATTTTTTTATAATTTTTCACAATCAAACATTTTCTTCACATACCTTAATAAACCAATACAATTAAAACAAAAACAGAAAATAAAACATTTTCATACCATATTAAATTCATACTTTGGGATTCCCCAATCCCTTGACTTCTCTCCATTCCCTCCCCCAGTTCTTTTGTATTATTTTATGTTGTATTACCAATTTCATACATTATCCTTAATATTGCAAGTGGTTTTTTTAAACCCTGCTATTGTGTTAATTTCTTTACAATGCTTTTGCAAATAGGCAGTATGCATTTTTCATTCTTTTTAATATTAGCTTTCTTCTTGATTCCTTAATCTTCTGGTTAGTTTAGCCATTTCAGCATATTCCATTAGTTTATCCCAATTTTCTTAACAGGGGTAATCAATAAATGTTGGTGAAATGCTTTAAGCATATAGATTGATGTAACATTGTGCTGGAAAGTAAGCACATACTCTTTGCTTTGAGAAGCAGTTTTGTGGCCTGCTTTCTCTCACACATCAGTAAATGTGATATTTCCTACCAAATTTTCATGTCATATATGTCCCATCTAGTACATAAGGGTCTGTTCTGGTTGGTATTATTCAAATGCTTACTTTAAGAATAGTATTAGAAGTACCATCCTGGTCGTTCATCTGATAGACATTTGATTTCGCCATGTGTTGTCACAGTATTGAAATGTATGCTAGTAAAATTGCAGAATTTCAACAATATTGGTTTGGCCTGCTTTGAAAAAACAAATAGTTAAAGAATACATATTATCAATAATTTTGCCTAAGCTTTACTGTACTTTTTTCATGTTTTCTGTATGTCAGGCCACTAATAATGTTAAATCATACTTTGTTTTTGTTTGTAGTCAAAAGCCACAGTAGGTTGTTACTAAAAGAACATCTACCAGTGTTGACACTGAGAATTAATTATGAAATAAAAGACAGATTTTTGCTCAGGCTAGAATTAGCCTAGCAGTTCAAAATATAAGCAGTCACCTTGGAATCACATAACAGAAAGTGACACCCTTTCTTTGACTATAGGGTAGATAGATCTTATGAAGTTGAGTTTAGACAGATCAGCTGTTTGTCTGTTGCATTTGTTGTTCTTTTTAATTAACCCAGGAAGTTGTTGCTTTCCTTTGACACACACTCAAAGTGCATGTGTGTTAAATAATGCAAGGATATTAGGTTTATTTTTCCTCTCTTTTAAAGAGGGTCAGATGATTATCAGAGGTTATTCATTCTAAGTAGAAAAGGGTGACATTCAACATAACGTTTAAATATAGAAAAGCTTCAAAAGACTGCCCCTAATGTTTTGGTTCCTTTAATTAGCTGAGCTTCTGTCATAAAGTGCTGGCTCTGTAGTTTGTTGTAGCAGCTTTGCAGGTGACCACAATTATGTGAATTCTTCTAATGCAACTAGTCTTACTTTATAGTAAAGACCTTTCCATATAGATCATACTGGTTAATACAGAGATGCCTTGTGTTAGTAGGCTAATGCTGAGAGCACAAAGAGCTGTCAGAGGGTAAGAAGAGGGCATCTCTGGGATAAGCTTTCTGTTTGATGTGAGCAATGATAGAGCTGCCAGTGGTACAAAAGGCAGCTGCTAGCCTACAGTTTGTTTGTTTCTAAAGGCACACATTTATTTATTTAAAAAGTTAGGCATTTGTGAGTAGAAACCCATGTGAACCGCCCTGAGACCTCCGGGTATAGGGCGGTATATAAATTCAGTTAACAACAACAACAACAACAACAACAACAACAGAAAGTACCTGGTGCATAACTATATCAAGGAAAGGTGTCGGAATTTATATGACAACATGTAGCAGTTTTAGTTCCCAGGCACCATTTGTGTTGATGCTTGTGTTTGTGACACACCTTCATTGTCGTAATCTCCTTACTATCTCCTAGTATAAATCGTCCATCAGCTGATAGCTTTAAAAGGTATTATTATTATTATAATTATATGGAATTTATATACCACCCTATACCCAGAGGTCTCTTTTCATTGAGCTTGAAGAGGGAGATGTTACATTAACAAATCACCTATGTCACCTGCTGATTGGAGTGATGAGTACAAAAATAGGACGAAAGGCGTGAGATCTTGCAATGATGTTGCCTGCTTAGGCAGCAGCAGATTCTCTCCCTGTCCGCACTGAAACAAACTTTCCTGTTACCATGTATTAGCTATATTAAGAGAGCTGAGACGGTCCGACTTGCTCCAGTGCTTTGTTACAACTCCACCGAAAGCTGTATTTCTTGATGACATCATCTAGCTGCAACAAAGTTTACTCTGTCTACTACATCCCCATTTCTCCAGAAATGGGTAATTTTCTTAAAATTATGCTTAACTTTTTCTTTCTCCTCTTTCTTAGGATTGAGTCTTTAATAAGTAGGTTTTCTATAAAACTTATTGTGGAATTGAAGTATCCGCCTAATTACTTAGAGATGAGTGAAGATTTTCCACTAGTCTGGACAATTCCTTGAACTCTGGAATTCAAAGTATCTAGAATTCAAAGTTCCTGTTATATGAAAGGAGTTGGGACATTTCTGCTTGCAGGTCTGATATTAAAATGGTGCCTCTGGCTGACTTTTATCAATTTAGCTTTCTGATGGAAGTCTTGATGCTCCTGCAGTGGTTAGTAGAGTTGTACACAGTTGTCTACTCATGAACAGTTCTGCCTGCCCTAAATCAGAAGAGCTGTATATGTATCCTCTAATTTTTTAAGAGCAGGTTTTCTAGTGTCCAAACAACCTGTTCTTTTCTTTTACCCCACTGCAATGAAGACAGTGTGGTCCACTGAGAATATGCTGAAAATTGCTGAGTCTACTGTGAAGCATTTGAAAGCAATGCCAGATAATTGAAGCCTATTATCTATCCTCAAAATGGAGGCATGCCATGGTGAGCAAATACACTCTTTAGTACAGTGATCACTCTTCCCATGTCTGTGCCGTGTAGATTTGCTATCTCCAAGTATTAGGAATAGCAATCAGTGACAACAAGATTAATCAAATCTTTCCTGGTAAGCAGATTAGCTACCAATATTTGTTATGGAAGCTCCAGTAATTCCATTGTGATACAGGGCTCTACTGGAACCAGCCGGTGCTAAGCACAAATTTGTAAGGTCTTTATGTCTTCATTTTGTAGTGCCCCAGTGAACTTGGTGAATATTTTCTAAAATGTCCTGCTGTCGTACTGGTGGAATCATTACTCTGGTTTTGATTCATTCATAAATTCTTGACCACACGAAGACTTCTAGAAATTCAGTTTCTTCTATGACTGATGTTTGTAACTAAAATAGGATCTGGGAGACAAGAGTTCTGATCCCTTCTTAGTTTAGAGTTGTTGTAAGAAGTAAGAATAAAATAGATGTGGGAGGAGGTAAGAACAACATACGCTGCATTGAACTCCCTGCAGGAAGTGCAGGACATAAATGTTGTGAGCCACACCTACAGGTGAACACATTGGAACATAATGGTCCATCATGTCACATGTTTGGTGTGTTGCTTGGTGTGTATGTTTTTTATTGTATTTCCTGATCCCTATTGTCTGTATTTTCTGTATTTTGTTAAAATAAATTCTGTGGAAACTGTTCATTGTGCTGGCTATATCACCTGTTGACTTTTGTTGACTTTGTAATATGTCGGTTCTGTTAAGTAGCTAGTGGCAGGATTCAGCAATTTCTCACACCTTACTATTAATATAACTGCTTTGGTGTGCTCCAAGTGTTTTATTGACATGTTCCAAGTGTTTGTTTATGCTAAGCAGAATTCCATTCTTAAGCCACATTCATATGTCATGCTAAGCCAAACCATGGCTTAGTGCAAACACTCTGGCTCCCAAGGCGGAGATTGCAGCCATTCTACTACTCTCCAGCTTGTCTAGGTCAGTGCAGCACAGCAGCTAAGTCAAGATTTGGGTAAGTGTGTCATCCAAACCCAGAGTCATGGTTAAGGTTTCTCCATTTTAACTGCAATCTGTAGCCAAAGCTTGTCCTATGGTTGCAGATCATGGTTAAGGAGGAGATACTTTAACCATAAGCCTGGATTTGGATAATATACTGAACCAAACCATGGTTTAGCTGCCATCCCACACTGACCTAAAAGGTTCAGGGGGGAGCAAAGTGAGTACCCTCTCATCAATAGGAGCCATCATGTTCACACAGTCATACCCTGGCTTACCCTGACAGGTGAACCACTAAAAACAGAGTTTGAAGAGTGTTTGCAAATCTCAATTAAGAGGGAACCAGGGCGATTTTTAACCATGTTTAGTGTGGTTGTACATGTGAAACATACAGGTAAAGGAAGGAAGCAGGAGTTTGATCTGGGTAGGGGAGCGAGGAGGAGTATACGTTTGTGACGCCGTCTCCTGACTTGAAAACTGGTTTGCAGTGAGTGAGCATTGCATCATTCATATGCCCTGTAGTACTAAATTTAAGGATTTGTTGGTTTTACTGGCAATTTAATCTAGTACATGTCTTTCGTCATTATTAATAAAATGACAATTTGGGCTCCCAGTGAAATGGAATGAATGCAAAGTGAAACAAATTTCTGTATCCATTAAATTCAAAAGCACTTGTTCCACTTTTATTTGGCTGTGAACCAAAATGCAAAGATTTTAGTTAAAATTGCAGAAAAAGGGCCTTAAATCAGATTTATATTGGCTTACTTAAAGTTACTGGAACAGATACATAGTGATTTGGTGACGTAATGTTGAAATCAAAACAAGAAATATTTTTGCTTTGCTGAAGAAAACTAATGGAAACATTCACTGGAGTAAGACAAATGGTGTTAAATGAGAAAACACACCATGAATTGCAAATGGAGCTGAGTTAATTTGTTGCTACAGTAGTGTTGCCCTACTGTTAAATGAAGGCTGTGTAATTATCTTGCTGGCAGAGATAATGTCAAAACCTCATTTCTCCTTACATGCCTCGTTTTTACATGAGGGCTAATTGAGCTGCAAGGTGACAACTGATTATATATGGCTATCATTGGGGTCCTCTTGCTCAATTTGCAAATAATGTTATCTTTCTTAAGAGATTATTTTTATATCACTTGTCAAATTAGAGGTGGTAAACTTTTGGTTCTCTCTTTAGTATGTTTACTGCAGTTTCATAGCCATCAGTATATTAACTCTGAAGACGCAGAAAATTAATCAGTTGTTAATTATTCAAATATTTAGGATTCATCTGTTTCATTCATTTGTCCTGCCTTTCATAAAATACACAAAGAAGCCAATAATGGCACCTATTTTGTATTTGTAACTATCCAAATACAGATGTTTGGAACTGGTATTCTAGTAAAGTCACTGCAAGGAATAGGATTGCAACAATAGGTATGGGTGCAATACTTTTAGCATATTTGAATAATCTATGCTTGAAAAACTAACATTAAAAAAATGTAAATGAGCTTAAAAGGGTTTCTCTACTCACATCTCACCTATTATGGTCTCTACATTTATAACCAAAGACACTGTCAGCTCAAATCAGTTTTAGAGGAGACTTTTTGATATGTTGTTTATGCTAATACCTTACAATAAAAGTTTGAATGATTGTTTGACAGGCAACATGTTAGAATCTGGCACTATTCAAGATCCCCTCTCATTGCTGCAGTGC
The DNA here is from genome assembly GCF_964106915.1 of Podarcis gaigeae. Taxonomy (NCBI): domain Eukaryota; kingdom Metazoa; phylum Chordata; class Lepidosauria; order Squamata; family Lacertidae; genus Podarcis; species Podarcis gaigeae. The sequence goes on from NC_139680.1 coordinate 94,141,035, forward strand.
AGTGAGCATTTGACCTGTGAAAAGGATTGGCAGAGAAAAGGAATGAACAGCAATGGCATGAGCGACTGTTATCAACTGCCCAGGCAGTTTACTTGAGATCAGGGATGAGGATTTTGTGGCCCTCCAGGTATTGTTGCACTCAAACTCCCATCAGGATGTGCAGCAACACCTGGAGAGCTACATAATCCTCATTGTGTGAATGCTAGAACATGGCTGGGGAAGCCCTGTGATGTCAAGGAGATATTTCAATTGATTAACCCATGAAGGGAGCTTTAGAGTCTTTTGCTTCCAGGAAAGCATGGAAGTTTATGTACCACTAAGATATGCAATATCCCCCTTTTTTATATTAATACAGTGGTACCTCAGGTTACATACGCTTCAGGTTACAGACTCCGCTAACCCAGAAATAGTGCTTCAGGTTAAGAACTTTGCTTCAGGATGAGAACAGAAATCGTGCTCCAGCGGCGCAGCGGGAGGCCCCATTAGCTAAAGTGGTACTTCAGGTTAAGAACAGTTTCAGGTTAAGAACAGATCTCCGGAACGAATTAAGTACTTCACCCGAGGTACCACTGTATAGTTTTCTTTGACTATACATATGTGAGCACCAAATGTCATATATGCAACTTCAGAGTTGGGAGTGAAGTAGGGGCCAACCACAGCCTGCTAACCCAGAGACTATCCTGACTTTGATCCAGCCAAGGTGGGTCTGCTACTGTTTTATACAGCCTTCTCAGCTTGTAGGCAATGTGTGCTGCCTCATTATTTGACTCCCCACTATCAAAATGTATGAAAAACATAAGGCTTCTTGCTACTGCTAACTTCTACCTGAGTAACAGAACCACCACCTTCAGTGGTTATGTAGATTGTGAAAATAAAGCTGTGATCCTTTGCACCCTTAGACGGAAGCCCCTTTAAACACAGTGGAAATTACTTCCAAGCTAGCCATGCACAGGATCTGGTTGAATGAATGCTGTTTTCCTTCTGCTTGTGTCAATGCTTTCTTATATTAGAAAATATTTTAAAGTCTGAACTATGTGAAGGTTTCACTTGAGGGGCCAAGAGGTCAGAATTTAATTGGACAGAGTAGATTAGTTAGTACATAAATATATTTTACACTTTCTTCTTCACCTCTGGATACCTGACATACATTCCCTGATCTAGTTTACAATCTATTGTTATTTACATATTAACATTACTTGCCTCCCAGCCTTAATCTAAAGACTTGAAGGCAGCTGACTACAAAATATGATAGAACAACAATTTAAGCTATGAAAATACAAAAAAGAAAGCACAATACATCCCAGTTCTACCGTATTGTCCAGTTCCACCATTAGGCTGAGTGAGGCAACAGCCTCGGGCGGCATATGCTGGGAGGCGGCAGGGAGACTCCAGGAAGCAGCCCTTTCCTCCCATGGCAAGGAAGCTTCAAGGCTCACTCTGCTACCTGCCCCTAGAGGAGGAGAAGGAGGCAAAGAAAGCATTGCTTCCCATTGAGCTCCTTGTGCTTGTGTGGAGCTCATGCCCAGCCAGACCAAGAAAGATGCAGGGATTGGTGGCCGTCGCCATTTTATGGTTTGGTATTAATATTTTTATACCACCTTGAAATTCTTTCAAATGAAGAGCGGTATGAAAATATTTTGAATTATCATTTCGGATTCTGTCATCTAGTATGTAAAATAATGAAGATGTTTTTGCCTCTGAGCATACACAGAGTGCATTTCTTATTAACTGGGGTAACAGCTAGCCTCACATGCACCCAGGAGCATTAGAGAGAAGGAATTACATCATGCTTAGGCAGGCTAAAGTGTCACGTTGCTTATTTTAGAAAATTTTAAACTGCATAGAAGAATACATAATTATTTTTAAACAGGATTATTTTGAACAGATTTAATATAATTGCTAGGAAGAAAACCAACAAACAGCAGCAGCTCTATAGTTTTAGAAGAGGGGTGTTTTTTTAACCTTTCGGAAATCTCCGGTCTTTCAAGACCGTGCATATATTTGCTTGGCGTAAACTAAAAATGCAACGCAGAATTTCCACAAGGTTGGCACCACCTTTTTATGTAGAGATGAGCAGCCCTGGTATTTTACAGCAGACGTCTCTCCTGACGTGTAGAGAGCTCTGTGAACAGTGGGCTGCCCTAGCTGCTGACCTCATAATTTCAAGAAGCAGGTGGAGGTGGCAATTATAGCTATGGCCACTATCTTGAACCTTCTGTACTAGTTGATGAATTGCAAATGGCTAGACCCAGTGCACAACAATAAACTCAAATAAATCTTCAATGTGTAATAATGACAAGACCGAAAGACTGGCAGCTATAACAAGGCTGCTTTTGTCACCCACTTTACTATAGCCTTGATATCCATCATTATCAGCTGGAGCTGGCTCTAGAGCTGGACAAGAAGGTTTGAAGAAGGATGAGTTGTTTGCGCTGAAGCGTCCAGTAGGTCCCATCTGGCAGAGAGTAAATGGGTTTTTCTCTTTTTTTGCCTGTTCAATGGGCCAGAGCTGTCCATCATTTTGGGCAGATATCTGATCACTTCATGCTGTGGGACAATATGGCTTTGTTGTTTGATACTGCACTGGTAATTAAAATAACTAAATATTTTGCTCACTTCTGGTTTTTTGTTTTTTTTTTACTCCAGGCAAAACATGTAGGCGTTTGCACATAAATATTTAATAAATGAATTTAACTCAAAACATTGTAATGACATAATATTTTAGGCTGCGGTCTAAATCTTGCCTATTTTATTACCATTATTAACATTATTGAAACATTTCACGAGGAAGACATTTTCCTCAAGACTGCTTTGGATCATCTGGAGATTTCCCTAAACGCAACAGACATCAGAAATGCCACTTTTAAGTTGATTAGGCCTCTAGCAATCATGTAATGTTTTTGGTTCCAACACTGCACACTATTAGGCTACTTTAATTTTATTAACCTGAAATAGGATTTAAGCAGCCAAAATGTGTGCAGGATTAAGGAGTGTGTGTTCCAATTGTTTTAGTGCATTGGAGCTGTGTGCCAGAAAGCAGTTATGTTGGGTTTACATTGTGCAGGTAGCTGTAATATATGTTTATCAGTTGCACCTTTCAGAATAACTGAGAATTGTGTAGTTTTAACATGGCAATTAATACAATATTCTATTTGATCTTAGGCATTTTGGCGAGATCATAGGATTAATTAGCAAACACATTTATCAGATTGGTTCTCCTCTGTCTCCCTCTCCTCTTTGGAAGTGTAGTAGTTTCCTTACGATTGAGAAAAATATGTTTATTGAATGTTAAGTTGCAGAAGTGGTTTCATCAGGTATATAAAATGTTGTTGCTAAAAGTTGACATTTTCTTGGTATTGAAATGTTAAGTCTAAGTTAAAATTATGTGAACAACTATTTTATAGGCAGTTAAGTTAGAGCCTAATTTGCCCCCCCCCCAAAAAAGTATTTTATATTTAGTGGATGGCATGCTCCTTTAAGGACATACTACCCAGTAGGGTAATTCTCCTATTAATTTGTGGCTTTCTTAACACTTTCCATTTTTGGACATTTGGCTTCATCTGCAATAATTGGTTTACAAACATATTTTAATGTGTTGGATGATTAAAAGGAAAATCATTTGAGATTTCTGTCCTTCCAAATGCTGGTTCATAGCTGGGGTCCAAGCCAGCTGACATATCATCATTCATTTTTCCTTTATTTCCTAATAAATCTTTGAGCCCAGAGGCACTGGACCCATGCAGATTTCTCTGCATTTTTGTGTCTAGATGGAATAATAATTTCCAAATTTAAAACTGCAGCATATTGTATTTCATCTCTGCAGACCTAGCTTCAAACTGCAGTGGCCACAAGAAAATATATGTCAAGATCACTGTTTTCTTCATATTGGAATTTAGGCAATTTGTTTTCAGTCAAAGAGCTGTTTCCAGCCTATTTTTGGAGTCCCTCTTGGCCTGACCAAATGTTCCAACATAATTTATGATGGCATTGGAACATATGGACTTTTCATCATTGTCCAGCTGAAATCCGCTTGGATGTGGACATTGCCCCTTCCCCCTCCACTGCCACATGTTCCCTAAGAAGACACATTTGAGTAGTTTATATGGAAGTAGTATTTGTGAATGTGTTCACCATGGAATGAGAGCTCTTAAAATACATAAGGGGAGGTTGCTTTCACTTGTTAAATCGGATCACATTGTCAGTTAAAATTGCTGGCTTGTTCTTTTGAATATGTGGCACAGTAAAATATATTAAGAGTACAATACTTACTTTAGGACTTTGCAACATTGGACTAAAACTGCGGCACAAACATTGTAATTTATAGTACTGAGCTGAACTGTTCAATGTAACAGTTCGTATTTCATATTTATTTATTACCTACCTCACGTCTAGTAGTACTAACAGAGGCCCTAATTTAGAGTTGCCTAAAACAAAAGGGCTTTTTGCAGGCCGTTACAATTCTAAGTGGGAAAGGCACATTTACATCAGCATCAGTAAGTGGATGCTTGTCCATCCTATGCATCACTGCTCAAGGTCTCATTTGCGGAGGCGTTCACCTCTGGGGCAGTACATTTGCTTCTTCTACCCACCAATGAATGACCTGTGCTCATAGATCATGTATACACTTGTTCTACATGGGCATCATAAGTCTTTGAAACTGTGTGAAACAAAGCACAATTCTAAATGGATGGTGAACTGAATTTTGTGGTGTTCAGGTTTTTATAAATCTCTTTTGGGGGTGAAGAGTGGACTAAGAAGAGTCTCCAAATACTGTGGCACCTCTGATTACAAACTTAATTAGTTCTGGAGATTCATTCTTAACCTGAAACCTGTCTTAACCTGAGGTACCACTTTAGCTAATGGGGCCTCCCACTGCCACTGCGCCCCCGCCGTGCGATTTCTGTTCTCTTCCTGAGGTAAAGTTCTTAATCCAGGGTACTACTTCCGGGTTAGCAGAGTCTGTAACCCGAACTGTTTGTAACCCGAGGTGTTTGTAACCCGAAGTGTTTGTAATCCGAAGTACCACAGTACATCCACAGCTCTACCTATCTGTGTACATTTCTTCACACAAATTCACAGTTGTTTCTCCAGTATACTTCTGTTTTGCATTTAAAATCATGTTATTACTTAAAAGACCTTTCTCTTCAGTGCACGGTTATCTGTGTGATGTGACTATGTGTATGTGAACCCTACACCTCCCACTCCGTTGCTTTGACAAGTGTTTTCTTCCTTTTTTTGTTCCTCTGCCAGTGCTGGTTGGCAAGTCATCCCATCCCCATTGATCCAATTGTCCATAGATTCTTATGAGTAATTCAGGAAGGATGTGAAAGGGAATATGCATTTGGATGCATGTGTACATGCAGACCTCCGGCTCATGGGTCGTGCCCCACGCTGGGCAAAAGATCCCTGCATCACCAGGGGTTGGGCTAGATGACCCTTGGGTCCCTTCCACTCTACTGTTCTAGGATTTTATGTCATCCATTCACAAATTTCATTTTCAGTAGTGTGTAATTATATGTGAACCCAAATGCACATATCCCTTTGCAACTAGTTAACTGCAGAAAGAGATGAGTGAAATAATATTAGCACAGTTGCCCTGACAATTGTTTACTTCCCTTTTCCTAGTACCTACCCTCATCATTAACAGAAGGGAGCAAATTTTGCAAAGATTGAAATGCTTGTAAAATCTGAGTTTAACCACTTAAATGGAAATATTTCCTAACAACAACAACAAGCTTGTGAACATAGGACACAATCTGGAGGGAGTTTCTTGCTTGCAAGCATGGAATGCATGTGAACGTAGGAGGAGCATATTGCTCTGACCATAGCTCGTTAGTAAAGAAAGCTTAGCTTTTAACGCAAGTGGTGTCCTGTGTCCTGTAGGTCTAAAACTAATTTTGTTAAACAGCAAGCATTTGTTTAAAAAATAATGCCATACATTACAGCACATATAAACACTGTAGATTTTAAAATAATGTCTACTTCTCTGCTAAAGTTGAGAGAAAGTTTTGCTTTCTAAAATGAATATGATCTTGAATGCCCTCCATGCTTTTTATCAAGAGCTTCCAAGTAAATAAACATGACTAAGACACCATTTCTAGCCACACTTACTTACCTTGCATTCAGCTTCTTTAAGCATAGTGGGGCTTACTTCTCAGAAAACATACATAGGATTGCGTTGTAAGGTTACAGACTGCCCAGTGAGCAAAGAACCAAGCAGTGTTAATTCATCAGCAGATGTGTGATTTAATTTGTTTATAGTTTATATGAGCACATACTGTATAAACCACAAACAATCAAGCAATCATGTCTTTCTGTGTTATCTATTGCCATCTTTCCCCATGCATTGAGGTTCTCACTATAGCTATTACTATAAAATGTTCCCTAAGTACATAAAGGCTCTAATCGTTAAGATTTTTATTACCAGCCACCCATACAGAGCTGCAAATTGCCTTGTTTCAGATTTATTATGTATTACTCCAGAAATTCTATAAAGATCAAAAGAACTGATTACAATGTTGACCTTTGCATTAACTCATCTGAATTTAAATTCAAGTGTTTGATTTGGGAAAATAAGTCCATTTATCATAGGTCTGCTACTGAGGGGATTGTGCAGTCCTGATTGGGAGTGCGGAGACCAAATTTATTTATTGAGCGTTGGCTTGAAAATTGTTTGTAGGACAAGAGGAACAAAAGTTTGACCTGCCATTCTGGTGTGCCAAGGGAACAATGTGGCAGTTGCCCTTTTCAAAACATCTAGTGGTCAATCTGTTTCAATGTTGCAGATGGAGACAGAAGATATTAATAGTTACACACACACCGTTTTCAACATGTAAACCATTATTAGTTTTAAAATCAATGAGTCTCTTTCAGTGCGAAATGAAGCAATATGAAGGTTACAGCTCAAAAACATGGGGAAAAGATAACCAGTGCTGCAAAGTGTTAGGAGCAATAATACTTGTTTCAGGCAAATGTCTCTTATCATAAGCACGCTGCATAAACTGGCCTTTTGGCTAAGATCAATTGACATATTTTTGGTATGTTCTGTTTTGTTTATGCCTCTTTATACTGCCCTAATGTTGGTGAAGGGCGGTTTAAAATATTTTAAGCAAATAATACGCATACTACATATTTCATCATTTAATATAAGCAGAATTGATGGATTGGTCCTAATAGCGCAGTGTGCGTGCTGCTTGCACCCCCCTTTTAAAAATAGCTTTATTTCTATAAGGTGTTGCCATCCAACATCCATAGTGGGCTATGTATAACATGTAAATTATAGAGATTATAAATTTTTACACATTTAATTGTTAATTACGTATTTATTCAATTTATTACCTACTCCACCATTAGATCCCAGGACAGGTTATAGCAATTTAAAATTCAACATTAAAAAGAGTAAAAACAAATTACAGTCATGGGAATAGAGTGGAACGTGTATCTCAGGTGTCAAAGGTGCATCTTCAGTATACAGCAGAAACTATTTAATGAAGAGGCCAGATACACCTGTTTGGAGTGGGAATTCCTCAACCAAGGAGCTGCCACAGAGGTTACGATTTCCTGGGCCACCAACCTCCAAACTTGGGAGGAACTGCTAAGAGCTCCCCCTCGCCTTGTAAATCCTCTTGAATATTTGGGGCCTAAGTTGTTTGTGACTTAAAACACTCACGTGAGCATCTTAAACTGGATCCAGAAAACAGCTAGTAGCCAACTAACCATTTTGTGGAAACTGGGTTGAAATTTTGATGCCTGTAAAATTACCACAGTTGAGATTACTGTAGGCATAGGCAAACTCCGGCCCTCCAGATGTTTGGGACTACAATTCCCATCATCCCTGACCACTGGTCCTGTTAGCTAGGGATGATGGGAGTTGTAGTCCCAAACATCTGGAGGGCCAGAGTTTGCCTATGCCTGGATTACTGCCTACAAATGTTTCTGTTTTTATTGAATTGTGCATGGGCATATGTTTAAACTCCATGCTGATAATGTGGTCCTATAGTTTGTTCCCAGTAACCTCAGATATAAATGCCGGTTCTATAAACTGGCCAAATACATGGACACTATCCCTCAGGTTCATGTATTTGTGCAGGGACTGATACTGATGCTGCCAGAACTGTGAATGAGACCTTCTTTTCCTTACTCCTTTCCTCCAAAAAGGAAAGGCATCTCTTTCTTCTTAGGATTTGGGAGATCTGAGGGTACAGTGGTAAAATCCAGCAAGTTAAGTGTATCTATCTGGAAAGGCGGAGAGTTTAATGATTACCCCCCCCCAAAAAAAAATTCTAAAGGCAAACTTTATTTAAAGCTGCCTTTCTCAATGAGCAATAGTTCTTAACAGGTAATCTACATACTGATACTGATTTAAGTCTTCCTCTGCTCCTGCTTATAAACCCAAAGCTGCACCACCACCACATAAGGGAAAACTACCAGTTGACTCACAGTAACCCTAAGTTACACCCAAGTACAAAAAAAATCCAAGGGTAGGGGGTGTTAAGGGTGGGGGAAATCTCTCAAACAACCCCCCAACAACTCAACGATGCAGAAACCAAAACTGGTTTTGCTAGGATCTGGTTTCCTATTCTGCATTTGCTCTTCTTCCCCAACTCCAATTTGCGTGAAATGGAAAGGCTTTGAATAAAACATCACATACACACACACACTTCTAGATGTTTGTAGATGTGTCAGGTCAGATGTCTGTCAACAGTGAGGTACTAGCACTTGGCATGACAACATGTTTGCTGGGTATTCTGTCATGCTGCTCTGTCCATAAGCAATTTAATGAAAAGGAGAGGCAGGTGGAATCCGAATCTGATTTCTGGTGTGAAATAAGCTTGCCTTGTCGCATGGTTTACAGTGATTTGGAACTGTCAAGCCACTTTCAACAGCTGGCAAGATGGACAGGTTTTTGTAGCAAAGCTGAGCCGCACTCCACCCCAAGGACCTGCAAAGAGATTTAGAATGCGACAGTGGTTACTTATTTTGGGAACTGAATAGTGCTCACTGAAGTATTTTATTGTTGTTGACTCACAAAGTTAAGCACAAAGTGTTTCTGACTGAGTAATGGTGTAAATTGAAACGGATATAAGGTTTTATTTCATTTTTGTAAGGCATCAAAATATGGATATTGCGGATATCAGTATATGAAAACACGTTGGTTGCACTCTTGCTCCCTGTTGCTTGGTGTTAAAATATCAGTACCTATGGTCTTTCTCCAAGAGTATATAGACCACAAATGAAAAAATAACTGGGGACTAAATTGTATGAATAAATTAAATATATTGCTGCTGCTTTCTATTGAAAGGGGCTTTTGTGTGCCACTTGGTAAAATATCTAAGGTTCTGATAACAAACTTATTTTGAAGTCTATTCCATTCAAACCACTGGGCCTTGCTTCCCAGTAAAAATGGTAAGGATCAGGGTTTAAATGTGTAATATTATTTCATGTTTTAAAATTCTCTGATAAATCAAATACAGTATATCTTACATTGTTGGGGTTTTTTGTATAAAAAAACAACTACGGTATATACGATAGAATTTTTGTTCAGCTATTCTTTAGCTAGAGCTCCCTTTTTGTGTGGTATATATTTCAGGCTAATAATCAAGGCTTACTGTGGGTCAGCATGTCATATCCCAGTGGTGTCTAGTGAGATGGAGGGTTATCTTATATGTCAGCTAGATAACCCTGTGAACAATTTTGAGCAGTCAAGATAATGGGACTGAATTCTGAAGCAAAGTAGAATTCTGAAATAAGGCTAGAAATATCCCAGAGTACCAAGCTATGTGTCGGCAAAATAATATTTCTTACAACTGCAGTCACCTTTTGGCATCATTAGTCATTTAGGTCTGACAACATTCTCCTTAATAAGGTGCAATTAAGGGAATAATAGAATCAAGTGCATAATCCCATACTGAACAAGAGAGCAAGCCAACAGTTTTAAGGGTGCTTTACTTTAAAATAATTTTCATTGAAAGCAAAGGAACATAAAATAATTTTCATTGAAAGCAAAGGAACTTATTTGAGAGTAAATGTATTTTGGATCAGTATTTGCAGTAGTATTGTAATACAAGTACATCATGCCAGGTGACTGCTCATAAACTTAAAACGCCACAGTGTAATTCACTGATAGTTTACAGTTATATATTCCCAGTGAAACCAGTAAGACCACATCTATATAATTGTTCAGTGTGTAACCCCCTAGATAACCATCTATTTGGTAAATTACTTTGCATTAAAATAGATTAATTTAGTCGTCTAATAACTATTAAATATATAAATTGGTAAGTTACTGATTACCTTCTTTTACCACGTTGTAAATGGTATCGTGGACTTTTACAAGTCTGGCTCAGATATTAAATGCATTTTTTGCTGCTGCTTGTAACAAGCTCAGCTCAAATGTAACAATCTCTGCCCAACAGGCCACAGTTTATTGGAATGTGAATGAGCCTTCCTTCTTGCCCTCATGTGCCAAGCTTTGAGGGAGATAATTGGGTTTGGTACAGTTGTTTTCTGTGACATGTAAATAGTGAAACTTGTTTTGAGTGCAGCTTTCAAAGCAGGATATCGTACCAACATCAGAACCACTAGGTGACTTTCTGTACACATAGCCTGCTGCAAATAATGTTCAGTCAGATTTAGTACAACTTTACCAGCCTTTGTTCTGTAAACCAGAGAGAGTTGTGATGCTGAGAGGAAAGAAAGGCTACTAAGGAACAGTATTTTTATTCCCAAGGCCTGCTCCTGTTTCCAAAATCAGCAGACGATCCATGTAGCAGTTGTTGGGGTCCATGAGAGCCCTCCTAGAGGGTTCTGAAAACAATAACAGCCTTCATTTTTAAGGAGCTGACTGATTTCATGCCATTATCTAGCATCAGAATTGGTTCTGCCTGTTTTTTAGGCATTTCTGGAACCACGTCTCGCCACATAAAGTCAACAGTAGTAAAGGGGTGGAGGACACACACACATACGGAGAGAGAAGGCAATTAGATATCTATGTGCAGATATGATTTAATGGCATCACAGGATTCAATTTTTCTTGGTAATTTTTCTCTGTTTTCTAAACAGAGTAGGTTCAGCACTATCCACAACCACTAAAACAAACTGTTGATTTCAGTGGCGTCTGGGTAGAAGCTTTTTAAAATTTCTTTGGTTACCTTCTTGAAATTAATAATAGATTAGAAAGAGGAGTTTTAGGAGAAGTTGAATTTTTATTGTAATTGCGCGTGAGTATTTAGGAAAGTAAAATTTGAATACTTTACTCACTGCTACCTTACTCATTCACTCAGCTACCATTCGCCCTCATTTGCATGTGTCTGTTTTGAAGACTTGCATGTCCTCCTTATATTTATTTCTGTTTAATTAACCTTGCTCATTTCTTAGAATTACAAAAATGGATTACAGTTGCTGCATGAGTTATCTCTTTTGGAACGTATAAACTTTGTAAGTTGATAAGCGAAAAGCTTCGTATAAAGGTTCAGCCATTGTGAAAATACCATCATAATAATAGATGACAAGGTGACTTATGTAGCCCTTGGTCAGCCAGTAGAGGCCACTCACAGCGTGCTACATAAAGCTGGACACTAATTTGACAAAGTCTTTTTCCTTCTTTAGATTTGTATATACTCTAAACACAGCACAATAATCTGGTCTAGCCCTGCCAACAGTTGTTTTTTAACTTCCCATTTTCTCTATACTCCAACGCATATGTTTCTTTTTATCCTGATTGAACCTTAAAACGGAGATGGATGAAACAAATGTGTTTAATGACAATTCTCACCTCCTCACTTTCCCTGGATGCCCTTTTTAGGGATGTTTAGAAATTTCTTCAGAAAATTTCATTTAGAAAAGACACATTTTGTCTTGCATTTTTCCAAATCATAAGAATAGTTGATTGACTGTCTGACAGTAAACCTGCTATGCAGATTTTAAATTCGTGTGTGTGTTAATCAAAAGTACATCCATCTCACAACGTTTTCCTGTATCACATTCCCCCCCCCCCCGCCGCCATTTCCAAGTAGACATTTTAACTAAGAGTTATATATTTATATGGGACGTGGGTGGTGCAGTGGGTTAAGCCACAGAGCCTAGGGCTTGCTGATCAGAAGGTCGGCGGTTTGAAACCCCGCGACGGGGTGAGCTCCCATTGCTCAGTCCCAGCTCCTGCCAACCTAGCAGTTCGAAAGCACATCAAAGTGCAAGTAGATAAATAGGTACCGCTCCAGTGGGAAGGTAAACTGTGTTTCTGTGCACTGCTCTGGTTCGCCAGAAGCGGCTTAGTCATGCTGGCCACATGACCCGAAAACTGTATGCCGGCTCCCTCAGCCAATAAAGTGAGATGAGCGCCGCAACCCCAGAGTCGGCCACGACTGGACCTAATGGTCAGGGTCCCTTTACTATATATTTATATATTTAACCTACTCTGTATGTAAATTGTTTTCTTTATGGCTGTCGTAAAATTTCCTCTCCTAGTAATTTAAAGATGCTAAGGTGCTTTCACAGAGATGGGACACCTTTCAAACTATGCACTTACCCCCCACATAAGTAAATCCCTCAGCCGCCGCCACCCTCCAAAGCATCTTGACCAGCAGAGGTTGCATAGGCACCCTCACTGAGCTAGAGGGGGACTATTAGGAGTTAGCTTAACCATAGGAAGTGTTTCAACTTGATTCTCTACCTCCCTAAGGTTTTCTTACATTCATCACTCATAAGATGCTAAGAGTTGGCTTACATGAGCAAATTACATTGATAAATGCCCCCCGCCCGGTATGTAGAAGAAATATAAGATCTAGTCAGTTGTTGACTAGATAAAACATGCTCATATTTACGTGCAAATTATCTACAAATTGTATTTTGTTCAGTGGTCGTACTTCCTTTATCCCTTCCGATGTATCTCGGTGACTTTCCATGGGATGCCTGCATTTATTAAATTATGGATTATGCATTTTGCACAGACTGGAAGACTTTAAAACATTTTTCCATAAGTATGGCTGAAGGTAAACAACCAATTTTAGCCCAGAAAATAGCTTCTGCTTCTGTCAACACGTTGTTTATTTTCTCCCTGAGATAAAAAGTTCAGTTTTCTGATATTTGTACCAAGATAAAGTCAGTAAACAAGATTAATATAGTGTGGAAAAGGTTGTCAGCAGCCCTGGCAAAGGAAATAAGTTGCCTGTACACAGAACATACTGTAAACTGAATAAAAGTGTCAGGTCCACCATGAGATAATGTGATCATGAACCTCTAACAAAGCATGACATAGGCACAGTCGGCTTTTCTTATAGCCACAGTGTAGAAAATGGATTACTATATTCCAGGGATACCCACTGGAATAGCATGAAAACCTCATTTTGAGATTATTACAGGATGCAACTGGAGAGCTGAGCCAAATGTTTACCTCCAGTATTAAAGTAACTATTGAGTTGTTAATGTTATAATCAGTAGGTCATACAAGTATTTTTATTTTCAATATCCTTAGAATTTCAAAGCCCACGCACCTGTTTGGAGAGAGGGTGCTTGTTTTCCAACTTGCAAGTCAAGTCAGCTATGAAAATAAAAGTTTTATTTGTCTTCTATGTTTGGGCTAATGAAGAAAATCCCGTAATTTTACTTCCTATCCAGTGAAACTTAATGTAGGCGTATTTCAGAGAGTAACAGCAATTTTTAACGCCCACTGTGTGAACACGCCCTTACATTATGTAAGGATGCCTGCGTTCTAAACCACCGGGCCATATAAATGCTTTGGCTGTCCTGAAACCACTTATGGTGACATTTCCGTAAGCACCCTTGACAAATACATTTGTATTACAAAGACTGGCTGTGACATGTTTGTAATAAATAAATACAGTGGTGCCTCGCAAGACGAAATTAATTCGTTCCGCAAGTTTTTTCGTCTTGCGAGTTTTTCGTCTTGCGAAGCACGGTTTCCCATAGGAATGCATTAAAAATCAATTAATGCGTTCCTATGGAAACCGCCTTCAGACCAGGTCCGGGACAGTCTGTCCCCCGACCTCTTCTGAAGGCTGAGGGGGGGGACAAGGGCTTTTCTTCCCACCCCCAGCATTTTAAAAAACCCCGGACAGCATTTTAAAATGCTGGCGGGCGGCAGGGAAGCGCTTCCCTGCTACCCCGGACTGCTTTTAAAATGCTGGCGGTGGGGAGCAAAGCCTTTCGGCCCCCGCCGGCCTTCCTGGACCTCTTCTGAAGGCCGGAGGGGGGCGAAAGGCTTTGCTCCCCACCACCAGCATTTAAAAGAGGTCCCCGGAGATTTCCCTATGGGCTTTCTTCTTGCGAAGCAAGCCGATAGGGGAATTCGTCTTGCGAAGTGCCTCAAAAAACGGAAACCCCTTTCGTCTTGCGGGTTTTTCGTCTTGCGAGGCATTCGTCTTGCGGGGCACCACTGTACTTTCTTTTTTTCAAAAGTGCTGTAGTGTATCAACGCGATCCTGTAGATTGAAAAGATCAAAGACTGCTGTTGCACATGCATGGCTTAAACCCTCTCCTAGCCTAGTTTTCTGAAAAGATTAGGTGGCAGACACTACAGTAAGCAGGCTACATGTGGTCCATATATAGTCTGTGGCAGAAATCATAGGTATATGTAGATTTCTAATCTACATATACATTTTACATCTAAGTAAAAGCTGTTTAGAGGATTAAACATTGCACAGATCATCCAGTGTTCATTCTGGTCATAGGTTGCCCTGTCTTGATGATGTGCATTTCAACACTTTAGGAGTGATGACTGCTGTGCTGTGTGCTACTCTTCCCATAATTAGGCATGAAAGTGATGCAGTTACTAATTGGATCACTATGAACACCTTTTTCAAACTTGCTATCTTAAGTGATTTAAACTTTGGTAGCAATTAGAAACTTCCAGAGTTGGGTAGGGGAGAGGCATGGCTGGGGTAGTATTATGAACTGGGTGCCTACATTATGAATAAAAGAGGTAAAGACACACACACTTGCCTACCTGTGTATTCCTGGGGGGTTGGACTAGATGATCCTCAGGGTCCCTTTCAGTTCTGTGATTCCAAAGTAACAGTGTGTCTTGAGGCGCTTTCCAATACCTCTTTAGGATCATTGCTCCCCAAAACCCTGATGACCAGCATTGAAAAAAATGGAAAACGTCACTCAAAGCTTTTTACATTTATATATATATAGAGAGAGAGAGAGGAAACAGCTGATAATTGACTTGTTCATCACATGCATCTTATTAATGGTGTTGGTGACTGACCTTTGTTTTCTTCCATTTATTTCCTGCATGCAGTGAGTACTGTGTGTTCTTAAATTCCTGTATGCAACTTATAAAACTTATTTATGCCTCCTTTAGAATACTGCTCCAGGCTCATGCGTCAACAAGAAAGCTGCACATTTGTCCCAGGAGTCTCATCACCATGAGTAAGTATCCATGTCAGGTTTATCATTATTTCAACTGCTTACTTTAGATTTGTCCCTGTTTTAATTACATCTTGAATTTTACCCTAATTGTCCAGTCTATCAAGACTGTTTAGAATTCTGATCATGCTCTTGAGAACATGTGCAGTTCCCAGTACTGTTGTCTGGAAAGATGTCTGTGGATTAACCCCCCCCCCCGCCACCACCCCCACAGTTCTTGCTATACTGTTCCTGTGTGTGCATAACATCTCTTGCATTCTCGCTTGCAAAACCAGAGGTGTGGCTAGAGGAAAAAGAAGCACGATATCTTTCTTGGGTCTTCTATAGCTTCCTTTCCAGTAGAGCTGTGGCAGATGGATGCAGTCCAGGATTTTCATCAGAACTACTTGTTTTGATTGGCCTTCTCTGTGCATATTGTCCCACTTGCTGGATGGAACCTGGAATATTATATTTATGGAAGTTTTGAATCTGTTTTATATTTTTCTGTAACATTGCTTTTTTATTATTACAGTCCTACCTCGGGTTACATACGCTTCAGGTTGCATGTTTTCAGGTTGTGCACTGCACCGAACCCAGAAGTACCAGAACGGGTTACTTCCGGGTTTCGGCCCTCACACCTTCGCAGAAGCACTAAATTGCACTATGCGCAGAAGCGCCAAATCGCAACCCACGTGTGCGCAGACTGCTGCGGGTTGCGAATGCTGCAGGTTGCGAACATGCCTCCCGCATGGACCACGTTCACAACCCGAGCGTTCGCTGTATTCTTATTTCTATTGAAGTTGTTGTAAGGCACTTTGGACTGGCTTTGCCTGGAACAGCAGTGTATATGCATTTTAAAATAAAACAAAAACAGCTGCTTTTTGTCCCTGTGTTTCCACAGTAAGCATATGGGAGGGGGTGGGTAGGTTGGTACACGGAGAAGAGAGATTTGCACGTGGCTCTTTAAATAGTTTTGTGGCAACCTAAAAACTAAAAGAAAACACCCAGAAAACTTATTTAGTGGACTAGAGCAACTTTTTGTGTATGAAGTGCTATCCTAACTTGGCAAGTACTGCATTTTTCACTCTATAGGGCACACCTGACCATAGGGCACACCTAGTTTTCAAAGGGGGAAATCAAGTGAAAAAATATGATCCCCCCCCCCCAGCTATGGGAGCAGTGGACAGGCCGCACGCAGCCTGTGCACTTCTCCCAGACCTTCTCCCTGCTTTTGCAGGAGGTGGGGGAATTCCCCCATCTCCCACAAAAGCCCACAGGAGCCGCGCACCCTTTAAAGAGCGCATGGCTCCTGTGGGCTTTTCGACCGAGCTTGTGGGGCTGGTGGTGGGGGGAAGCACTGCTTTCCCCCACCACCAGCCTCAAAACCAGGTCGGGGAGAAGCACAAAGGCGGCGTGCCACCTTCCCGCTGCCCCCCGAGCTTGTGGGGCTGGCGGTGGGGGGAAGCGCTGCTTTCCCCCACCGCCAGCCTCAAAGACCAGACTCTCCTGGCTTCAGCGAAAGCAACGCAAAGCCTCCAGAGAGCAGGCTTCGGAGGCTTTGCGTTGCTATTGCTGAGGCCAAGGGGCCTGCATTCACTCCATAGGACACACACACATTTCCCCTTAATTTTTGGAGGGGAAAAAGTGCATCCTATATAGCGAAAAATACGGTATTTATACACACATAGTTGGAGAGAGAATAGTCAGCAGTTAAGTAAGCATTGAGGTCAGAGAGAAATGAAATGTACATAACACCAACTGCGACAATTGCATTAAAAATGTGAATGTATGTAAATTTTTTGCAGTGATTATTCACAAAGCATTGTTGATGATAAAACAAACTGCTTGGTGTTGGTAAGCTAATAAACACTGGTAGTGAGAGAAAAAGGCTAAACTGTGATATTAACTCTACAATTGCCCCTTAGTGGTTGAATCCTGCTAGGGCAGCATAATCCGAAGTCTGGTGAACAGTTCAACTCACCCCATAAACTAAGAGGAAAAACTGTTCAGACACTTGGAGAGATACAGTGCTGTTCTATCAGTCCCTCCTACTTACTCAAATGGAAACAGAACACATAATTCCACACTGGGTTGAGATATTAAGTCAGCAAACCTATGCACACCGTGTGTTTGTGTAGCAACAGTAGTAGCAGTGCATAGGCATTAAACCCAAACCCTCAAAATTAATAAGCATGCTTCCAATAGTTGTAAACACTTTTTAAGATTTCCGTTACTCTAAGTAATAAGAGCATTAGATTTTAGCAGCACCCACACAGAGAAAATATTATTAAATGATGTAATATATAAAGAATTTCAGAATCTGTGGCATGAAACTCAATATGATTTAGTATATATCCACTTGCCCAAGCAGGATAAATCCACAGAATGAGATACATTCTTATATTCCTGTGAAAACTGCTATAGACCTTGAGAGTTCTGTAAAATATCCCATTTAAATAAATCATAGCCAAAGGCTACATTTTTCTGGTGGACAATAAAATACCCGAGAGCACGCAGAGGCTGGTCATATGACAGCTCGTGCTTCAGTTAGCTATGCTACTAAACCTTTTTTTTTCTTCCCTCCCTCAGCCATTGGTTTAGCCCTGGGGCTAGGAAGGAACATAGCCAGGTAAGAACCACTTTGATCAAGAACAGTTTATTTCATATATTTGAAGGTTTTTAACTGTCGCTTGTCCGGAACAACAGGAGCGCCAATTTCTGAAATAAGGAGCAAAATAATCACTTTTTTTTTTACTGAAAACATCTGAAAATACTTTAACAACAAATAGCTTACCACAAAAGGGTTGTGGGTGTAGGCCCGGTAATTATCAGCATTCCAGTTCACTCTCGAGGATATTTCAGTGAATTAGGAGAGTCTTGTGTCAGCAGCATGTGTGCACATCAGAGCCCCCATGTGTGCACAGCAGAGTCTTTAGAATTGGGCTGAGAACATTTCCAGGTGTCTTTGCTTTGTTAAATTGCCTTTCTGAACTACTGATAATCTTTTGAGGAGAGCAGAGTCTTCATAGAACCAGAACACTAGATCATGAAAATATAGATATTCTGCTAGCTGGTGTAAAAGAGGCCTTGATAATACTTCCATTTCACTTATTTTGGATGCATGACAAACACCTATATTACCAAATCACTGTAAAGATCTTTCAGGGCTATAACAAAAATGGAGCCCGCAACGTGGGCATAAGCAGCAATGCCAGGGAAGAATAAGAGTGGGAAGTAACACCAGTTGTAGTTGACTGACCAACTCTAAAGGTATTATTTGTAAGCCAGCAAAAAAAATTGGGCAGCACAGTTTTAGCTTTTTGGTTGTTTCTGAAAGGGACGGTCAAAGTCACAGTTATAGCAGGAAAACCACATTCATGAAAAACCCTTTACATTTCGATTCTGAGAAGCCTCGTCTGGGGCTCCATTGGATCTAGTCAAGGTCCTGCAGCTGCACTCACATTCAGGTTCTTAGGAACCCATTCTATTCCGCTATGGCCCACTGGCATCAAGAAGGTTGTTCTGCCCTTATATGCCCTTTTGTGGTACTTATAGCTCTGCTTCACCTTCTCTTAACCATGAAAGCTGCCACCTTTCGACATTAGAAAAGGGAGGAGGAGCCCACTATCTTGTGCACTTATCATTGTCCACCAAAACTCAGAGCAGTGGCGGCGCAGCGGCAGCAGGACGCCCCATTAGCTAAAGTGGTACTTCAGGTTAAGAACAGTTTCAGGCTAAGAACAGACCTCCAGAAGTTCTTAACCCGAGATACCACTGTATTAAGTTCCCAGGGCCATATTTAGGGGCAGAATACTGACTTGGTCACCAGGCTTCCATCTGCCTGACTGTGCTCCACACCAAAATAGCACAAAAAGTTCACCTTCACGTCTAAAGCTGCCAGTGCTGAACTGTGTGGCCAGGGTTCCATTAAAGCAATAATCTTAAGTGCCCTTTTGAGGTTTGTTTTCGTGCTAGTGAGTACATACAGCTATTTTTGCTGTGCTCATTATTTACAAGTGTCAGTCTTCTAAACATAGGTTTTTAATAATAACTAATGATGTGGTTTAACCTTAGGGGGGGGGACTTCTTACTGTTGCATAAAATTGTGTTGCGAAGTTTGAACAATGAGGAAACAAACCTAAGATCTTGGTGAGAGCAGCCAAAGGGCTGTTGGGTCCCAAATAGTGGGGAAATGGTGGGAGGATGTTGAAGGTTATCATAGATCCATAGAATTCTAAGGCCCCTCATTTGCTAAACACACCACCTAAAATAGCCCTGAGATGCTCCAGCCCTGGAACTAATTTATTAATCCCCCCCCCGGAATCAATGGGAGGGGGGCATTCCAGGGAAGGCAAGATGGAAAATGCTCTGCCCCCCCCCCATCATAATCACTGTGAACCAGCAGGGCTTGGGATTTGACAGTAGATGTGTTATGGAATCCTTCCTCCCCACCACCAAAAAAAGGAAGATTAGGATTGTTGTGTGAATTAATTATGAAGCTTATACTAATTTCAAAAGCCCCTATTGAAATTAATGTCAGAATGAAGATGGGTGGGAGAATGATTTTTGCTCTGCTTTCCTTTGGACCACATCAGCAAAGCTGAGAAGCAGAGGGTCTTCTTGTCTGGGCAGTCCAGGACCTCCATACACACCGCCCAGTCTTTCGCCTCGGGGAGGTCACTTCGGTGCTGCTAACACAACAGTTTGACTTCACCCCTGGAGGCGCACTCCATTGTCTCTCAAGACAGACGGGGATGCCAACCCAACCCATTACTAAAATCTTACTGAACTTCATTATAATTCTCAATCCAGAAATAATGGCAAAGCAGTGGGATTGATATGACAACAGTAATTATGAGGTGCTACTTTTATCTATTACTAGTAATGTAGAATTTTAGCATCTATAATCATTATTCATTCTTACAACAGCTCTGTCAGGTCCTTATTAGTCTCATTTTTAGAGAGTTTATAAAACAGTAATTTCAGAGATTTGAATGTGAGCCTCTAAAATCAGTTCCTCTAAGTACAAAGCTCTGTTGCTGCTCATTTCAAATTAAAGGAGATGGTGAAGTTACAATATTACTGTGATACATCTTAAAGCTAAACATATTGTAATGGCATAGTACGCTCTGAATTACTAATTAGGCATCTTGACATGAAACTTTACTATAATACAAGACTGCCTCTGTAGAAGAAGGCGTATAGGAATAAATGAGAGCGGATCTGAATTAAAATGTAGGTAATATCATATTGCCATTTCAGTAGATGCACTTTGGATAAAGTATGTCAGGGCTGTCAGGCCCTTTGCTGAAACAACGTAGTACAAAAACATGACAAGGCTTAGTAGGACTTGTTTCTAAAAATGCAAGCATCATTGCATAGTTTTTATATGTCTTCTGAACTTTCTGTGTAGCTTCAACTCCTGCGGGACAACCGATCCGAGAGAGGACACAAGAAAAACAGTTCAGTGAAAACAGCTAGCAGGTGAGCTAAATATGCAATCCAGTTTACAGTTTAAGTGAGATCCCAAGCCAATATTTTTAGCTAGTACCAAACCGCTGATATAGAGACAGAAAGAGAGATGCTTTCTTTGTCTGGTCAGCTGCTATCTGTCTGCCACAGAAGCTCTTAAAAGGAGTCCGAAAAGTGTTAACCAATTGGACACAGATATCCGTGTATATAGTTGTGTTGGAAATACCTTGTATTGAAAGGGGGCTGGTATGTACGCTATACTGCTTAGATTCCATTTATCATGAGGTGGATATGATTTTCCCACTTGGAGAAGTTTTCCTGTAATCTGTACGCATCATGAACTTGAGTTTAAAATGAAAATTTGCAGTCTCCCAAATTTTTAAAAAAGCAATGTATCTGCTTGTCTCTTCTTCTTTCTCCCCACAAGCATCTCAAGTGTCCCCTTTTGTTTTGTTTTTCACAATATTAAAAAATGAGAGAGACTGATGGAAAAATTAAGAAATGGATCTCTTGGCTTCCAGTGCATCTACTTGCCAAAATAACAGCATTGGGGTTTGTTTGTTTGTTTGTTTGTTTGTTTGTTTGTTTGTTTGTTTGTTTTTATTTAAAAATGTTCTCTGAAGAATCTGAAAACTCTTACAAGGGGTAGGTTGAGTTAGTATTAAAGGAAATGAGGGATTAATTTGAATTGTAATCTTTTGCAGGGTTTTGTTTAAATACATCTTGTGCTTTCTCATTTTCTTTTTAACACAGCTAGCTTAGTTGATCTTGGGACTATTGTGATGATATCTGGACTAAATTATAGATGTATATTTATGTTATCTTTAATTCTGGTATTAAGAACTACAGGTTATGTAAAAAAGGGGGGTTCAGGGACACCGGTGGGGGACCTGAGAACAAGAAGTTCCATTATGCCTCTATAGCAAGCCTTTTCCCATTAGGTTGGTGGGAAATCCCTTTCCATCTGAATGCAGCTTGTTCATTTTCTTCTGATGATACAGATGACTATATTTTGTTACACAGATGTGACAAATAGAATTACAGCTGCTCTTTATTTGATCTTCTAAAGAGGCAAAGATGTGCAAGTGTTACGCCTGCTCCCTTTCCCCCACCACGTCATCTGTTGTTTGGGAAGGAGTCCTAATTTGCAGTAGATAGAAAATTATTTGTTGTGTTGCAGGTTTGCCAAAAATAAATGAAACCATTAATTACCACATTTTTTGAGCAGCTGTTAATAGATTGGGGTAGGAAAACTGTACATTACACTTACTGGTTAATTACCAGAACTATAATTGTTTGATGTAGCTTTTGTGGGAAATAATGACAGCCCCAAAAAGGTGGAAACAGATTGTATACAAAGTGAGCATCATACCTTAATGGCAAAATGTGGGAATGTTTTTCTTGCTCTGTGTGTGTGTGTGTGTGTGTGTGTTTAAGGTAGAAACACAGCTATTTGTTCTTCCTGCTCACAGAAGGGTCAACCCAAAGGCAGGATAATTTCAGGTGACCTGAGCTCTCAACTGAAGGGGACTGGAATGCAGGGTAGAAGTAGGCAGGCAAGTTAGGAAGCAGGCAGACTGAGAGGGTGAAGGAAGCAAATGCCAAAGCCAGGCTTGGAAGCATGTGTGGAAACCAGTGGGTGGGATGGTGTGGAGAAGAGGATTGAGTCCTCCTCAGCTTTCACCTGCTAGCAGACACTGCATCACCCTGTAGCAGAAGAGGGAAGAGAAGGGATGTAGGGCCATCACCAACTCTACTAAGAAGCCAGGCTTCTCCCTCTGCCACAATCACCAGGCAGCAGCAGGTACAACCGGCTGCAATAGAGGAAGCCAGAGAAGAGGTACCAGGCCACTTCACTGGCACCACTGAGACACCAACAGTTTTTGACTCCTTCTTTCCTTCAACGTTTCTACCTCAGCGGCTAGTTAGAATAACTTGTAACCTGTGCATTTCTTCTAAAAAAAATGTTTAGGGGTACTCTCATTTTGACTCAAGAATTGTTGTCATTTAGTTGTGTCCGACTCTTCGTGACCCCATGGACCAGAGCACGCCAGGCACTTCTCTGTTGCACTGCCTCCTGCAGTTTGGTCAAACTCATGCTGGTAGCCTCGAGAACACTATCCAACCATCTTGTCCTCTGTCGTCCCCTTCTCCTTGTGCCCTCCATCTTTCCCAACATCAGGGTCTTATCCAGGGAGTCTTCTCTTCTCATGAGGTGGCCAAAGTATTGGAGCCCTCAGTGAGCACTCAGGGCTGATTTCCTTAAGAATGGACTCAAGAATACCACCAGTTTATAGTTCAAATTGGGAAAAATAAATGCAGTAAATGGACAAAAGTACAAAAATTCACAAAATGTTTAGGGGAATCGCGTACCCCTGCGTCCCCCCCATGAAAAAGTGCAGCTTGTAATTAAGATCTTGCATCTGAGTTTCTTTATTTCTTCCTCCCAGTCCTTTTTCCTTTTGTGTCATGCCCTTTTAGACTATAAGCCTAAAAGGAGGCAATGTAATGTTTTGAAAGGAACTGTAAGCTGTTTTGACTGAAGAGCAGGAGATTAATAATTTCATTAAAGAAATAATGAATAATGCTGGGACAGTGCCTCCCTTTTCACCTTTCATTCTATATAACCATGAGTAGCTCAACCACAAGAAACAGCAACATACAGGCTAGAAGGCTTCCTGTTCATTCCTGCCTTACCTGCATCAATTAAGTGCTTTGTTTTGTTTTTAAAAGCAGTAAAAATCAAAAGTTTCAGGATTCTAGCAGCAACTGGCACACTGAAAACTAAATTCTTGGGAATCAATGGTTTGTGTCCAGTTTGGGGCAGGCAAAAGAGGAAGGCAGAAACTGATTTCCTCTCCCAGTTCTCCCCACATCAACCCCCTAAGCATTGGGGGGCTCCTGAATAGGGTGGGCTGAGGGAGGAGGGGATTGCAAAAAATCACACAGAGGCACCTTCTGTGAGCAAAAGCTCTCTTTACACAAGATGTCCCCACCTGATTTTCAGGAGTCCCTGCCCACCACCACCATGTCACAGCCCAAAGGGCCCAACCTGACCCTTTGAAATGGGTTTTGGGGAGGCTGCCAGAGAAGCAGGAAGTGGCTGGAAAAGTCACCTTCTACTGTCACTTATTCTCTGGATGTAATCTGATACGTTTCAAGTTCCTACCAAGCCTATTAACAGTCTTGGTATTCATGCTTAAGCTGCTGTGAGATAACATGCAATGGTAACAATATTAACCCAAATGCTTCACGCAGGCTTACCACCTTAATTGTTTTTTTTTAAATAGTGGTGCATTTATTAAGTTAGGTTGCTTAAAACTGTTGGAAAGAGGAGAGGGTGATTGAGCAGGAAAGCACAGAGAATTATAGCACTCGGCCAATTAAGAACACGTGCAGAACTTTATCATAGTAGCATGTCACTGACAAGGATGTTTTTTCATTGAAAGGCAGGTTTTTTCATTGGTTATGCAGCAGGCTTGATCAACATCCCAAGTGCATTCCCCACCCCTTGTAAAGTCAGTGTGAAGTTGAGCCTTTTGCACAAGTGGGCTGCAAAGCTTTGCAGACTTTTCCTTTCCTATGCTTTGCTGCCGTTTACTAAAAACACAACAATAACAGCTTGCTGCAAATCTGAATTGGTTTTTTTAAACAAAAAACAGCTTTCCAGAGAATGATGAATATATATATTTGTGTGTGTGTGTGTGTGTGTGTGTGTGTGTGTGTATATCAGCCTTAAATGCACATACCGTATTTTTCGCTCTATAACACGCACCAGACCATAACACGCACGTAGTTTTTAGAGGAGGAAAACAAGGAAAAAAATATTCTAGACAAAACAGTGGATATATGATTTTTGTGGTTCATGCTGTGGCCACAGACATGTGATCTGACAGTGAGTTTGGAGCAGCCCAATGCAAAAATCCTGAGGATCCATGTGGATCCATTCTTTGTAACCACGGAGGAGGGAAGGAAGGGGAACCATGGATCCTCTGCTCACGACTGCAGCAGATCCCCCCCCCCTCCACCCACAGGCATTCGCTCCATAACACAGACATTTCCCCTTACCTTCTAGGAGGAAAAAAGTGAGTGTTATGGTGCAAAAAATACGGTAGTTTAAAATACACCAACCAAGGTTGTTTCTCCTTCAAGGAGACTTTGCATGCAGAAACAAAAATTCAGGCCGCCATATAAGCATGCCTGCAAAAACAGCTAAGAATTTAGACATTTTAATTTAAGTACAGTTCCTTTTTCTGCATTGGGGTATACTCCAGTTCAGTTTGTACTCACAGAGCTGGTGCTTACATAATGTGTCTCACAAAAGGAAGCACAAGTTTTCCCACAGCCAAAAATAATTCTTGATTCTCCCAAGTCTGGTGTGTTTTCCAGCTGCTCTTGCCTTTGTAGCCTGACCATATTCTGTGGTGAGGTGGATAAAAAGCAACATGGTTAAAGAATGGCACTGTGTGCACATGTAATACCAAGCCATAGTTAAAACCAATGTATTTTAGCAGTAAACAAATCATTGTTAAGCTGCTGGGCAGGGTTCACACAAAACGCAAAACCATGTTTTATTAAACTGTGGTTTATTACTCTGTGACAACTGTTCTGAGTTGTTCCTTACCATAAAATAAAGCCTGTTCTTAATTGGTGTTTTGTAAGACAAGCTGTTTCTAAAAATGTGTATGAAATCCTAGGCCAAATCTAACAAAATATTAGTGATAGGAGATTATTTCTGCAATAATATTTTATATTTGATTCCTTTTACAATTGCCTTTTTGCGTTTTTTATATAATTTTTGGACCTGGGTGTCCTGAACATTGTGCTCTAATCATGTTGGTTTAGTAACAAACACAGTTTTGTTACCTTTGACTTGTTTGTGAAATGAAATATTGGTTTAGATTTGCCTTTGTCTAATTCACACACTTTTGATCAATTCCAACTCATGCCCAATTATATTACATTGCATTAACATAATTCAACAGATGTTGATATTTAAATGCTTTCTGGCATTCACATCTTGGACAGCTGTCTCAGAGCTTGGGGAAAAGGCAAACATTTAGAGTTAAATGCTGAACATATGCTTAAATTACTAATTAGAAGCAAGTAAAAACAATGCATTATCCTTTCTAAGGACAGTAAGACTCTAATACAGATATTTTAAAGTCTTTTTTGCTTGGCATAAAGTTCATGAGTCTCTGGAGGCGTGGTGGTGCAGAGCATTTAGAATAACAGTACAATTGGACTTTATTTCCTGCCAGGTTTTCTTTTAAAAATACAACCTGCTTATTGCAGGTAAATCTATGACAGCCTCTGACTTTGAATAAGGTTTGGAACAGCTAGGAGGTGTTAGAGTACTGTGCATGGAGATGAGAATTTATTGGCAAGAGAATCGCCCCCCTCCACATTTCATAGTCACATTATGTTACTATTCCATATAAAACAAATGTGTCACCATTAAAGCCCCAATCTCAGCATACTGGCATTGTATAAAAGGAGTTTGACAGAGCTGAATTGTTCCATCACATCTGTTTAACATTTAACCAAAAAAGAAAAAAGAAAGGAAAAAGGAATGGTCATAGCTCTTGTTGGTTAATACAATGGCATTCTTAGTAGTGTGAAAGCAGATGTTGCAATGGGTGTTGAGCTGGTGATGTCATTGTTATAGCTAAGCCTAAGGAAAGGCTTCAGAGCGAGGCAAGCCAATAGCTGGATTCTGTGTGAAATTCCAATTACACCTGCCCAGTGCAAAATAAGACTCAACTGCATCGGTTTTAGAAACTGCGTTTAAAAGATTTTACACCGCCTGTAACCCAGCATAGGTTATTCTGCATGTTCCTGGTGAGAGCTGTAAGCGGGGGGAAGCAAGACTGAAAGCCTCTTTTTACATACAAACACAACTGAGAAATTGATCGGTGAGCCATTTATTGATAGAGTGTTTATATTTTTTAGCTCACAGTTCCACTTTGGAGCTCAGGGTAGCATTTTAATCTCTCAGCTGTCCAGTGGGGCAGGTTAGGCCTAGGGTGACCCAGTGAGCCTCATGGCAAGATGTTATTCCATTCTGGGTTGATCACTTATATACTATACTATACTTGCTCACTATATACTATACTGCGAACCAGTGTTTTTTTCTAGAAAAATAGGTGCTGGTACTCCCTGTGAAGTTGTTACAGTAAGTGCTACATTTTTAAAAAAACAACAAAAGAGATGCTGGTACTGTGTACCCTTGAGTAAAGGTAAAGCTACCCCTGACCGTTAGGTCCAGTCGTGGACAACTCTGGGGTTGCGCACTCATCTCACTCTATAGGCCAAGGGAGCCGGCGGTTTGTCCGCAGACAGCTTCCGGGTCATGTGGCCAGCATGACTAAGCCGCTTCTGGCAAACCAGAGCAGCACACAGAAATGCTGTTTACCTTCCCGCCGGAGCGGTACCTATTTATCTACTTGCACTTGGTGTGCTTTCAAACTGCTAGGTGGGCAGGAGTACCCTTGAGTACCCCCTTTAAAAACCCCCCACTGCAAATACTATTTTAAACACATTTAAAATGCTTTGCAAGTAGCCCAAGTGAGGACTGTTGGCATTCCTTTGTAACTGCTGGAAGTTTTAATAACATACAAATTGCATTGAATTTCCAGGAGCTTGTGGAAGGAAATCTTTAGATTGTATGAAATTTACTGTTTTGTATGTCTTGCGGGCATGTCTGAGAGGCAGTTACAGAATGCTCAGGCCACTAAAATCAATTGTCCCATTGTATCCATTATTCTAATAACTGATAACTGTAATGAGTGTATTTCAGCATTTCCACCCACATCCCCTTCAGAGGTTACTTGAAGTCTCTTGGTATCAGCCTTTGTTGCTTCTATAAAAGTGTGAATGTAAGGCAACTCGCCGCTGTCATTCCTTGCTAAGTAGGTTTGGATGTATTTTTTTGCAGGGCAAAGCATTTGCTCCTAGAATGCAGCCTGAATAAGGAATTTCATGCTCCCTCCATTTTCTAGCCCCCAAAGTAGAAAATTATGTACAGTTTGCCAAGATAGCAGCTGTCAGAATTACATCTGTAGACATTAGAAATGAAACTAGCATTCTGCGTTGCCACTGACTGCTCAAACCACTGCCAGACAACAATTCCCCAAAACTTTGCTATGAAAGATACATAGGTTTTCTGACATTCAGCTTTGCTAAACAGCCAAGCAAAGAATAGATGAAATTTCAACATTGGAGATTCTTATATTTTCCGGTCTTTGAAAAGCAGCAGACATGTTCCCTTAATTTTTCTAAAAGTATAAAAATATAAAGATTTTGAAAGAAAAAAGGAGCCCAAGACTGCTTTAAAATGCCTTGTAGATTAGCCATCCTGAATATTGTTTCAGAGGAAAATTCTGCTGATAGCATAGCTGGTACAGTTGTGGGAATAAGCACAATTGGGAAAGGACCACACACACAAGGAAAACCGTAGGCCACAGTATGAAGGAACACAGGAGTGTCTTGGCCAAGATAGGACAAGGTACCTTTCCTCTTCTTGCAATGAAAAATAGGTTTGGTGCATGAAGCAGAGAGCAGTAAGCATGTCCTGGCAGCTCTCATTTTAGGAACAGTGTGTACTGCTTGGATCACTGCAGCCCAGTTGGTTTATATTGCTAGCAAGGAACTGATAAAGAACCAGTGTGGACATCAGATCTGCACAGGGTTGGTTTCAAGTTACCATTTTAAGTATTATGGTGTCCCCTAGCTAAAAGTTATCTGTCATTCCGAAAATGCTTCCCCTATTCCTAGTTTTGTAATATAGCACCTAACAAGGAATGCAGAAAGCTGTGGTCTAGTTAGATCCTTAGAATAAATTGTGTATTTTCTACCTTTCAATTGGAGCAGTTGTGGTGGCTGCCTCCGAGTTATTCTGTGAACAGAAATCCATTATGTGAATGGCAGTAGAAGGGCACAGTATATCATCCTATGGGCTGCACACATATAACATGTGGAAGACTGTCTATTTTTGCATCAGTAATTTTAGAATTATAGGATAATATAACTAGCCAATGCTGCATTTCAAGGAACTTGTTCTATATCAACCATCTCCAGTTTTAACCATTTTAATTTCCTTTCCATGTTTTTGCACCTGTGAATAACAAATCTTCACTGCTGTCATGGTTTTATACCTTCTTTCCTTGATTCCCCCCCCCCCTTTTGTTTTGTGTTTTTCACATTATTCTTGATTCAGGTGACCTAAATAGGTGAAACTATAATGTGGCAGAAGGAAAAAGAGAAATACATATCTTGTGATCTATTACCACTCTTTCTTTTCAAGATAGTCGTCTGCTTTTAAATTGTGTGTTCAAACCTTCATAATGGGTTTTAAAACTCAATTTAAAAGTAGACTGCTATCTTGAAAAGAAAGAGTAGTAGGTCACAAGATATGCATATATTTTATAGGATCTATATAAAATAGAGCAACGTGAAATTTCACAAAGAGGCTGTTTTTAACCATCAGTGAATGCTAAGACTTTTTTGAAGACCAAAGTTAAAGTTAGAAGTGTTTAGGTACCTAAGTATTGAGACTTCAGAAACATTATCCTGGGACAAGCTTGAGTAGTTATTTTTATATACATTTCTTCCAATTTTTAAAAATCAAACCATAGAAAAATACTCAGCCATACTTGAACCACTGCATTTTCTTTTTAAAATAGAAGTTGTGGAGGGAACTCCCACTTGGTCATAGGATCAACAGTCCTCTCCTGTCCCCTTTTCATTCTTCCACCATTTCCTAACAGGCAAAGCCATCTGGTGACTTCCTGAGAACAAATTCATATTTAGCCTTAGAACTAATAAAACCTTAGTTCTGAGCGGAAAGCAAATACTAAGGAGCATTGTATTATGCAAAAATGGAAACAATTTCATTGCCAACGAGCCAAAATCAAATTTCATATGGCACATGTTTACCACACATACAGTGACATTTCAACCATGGTATCCTTCTGGGCTGCCTGCAAGGTTTGCAAAATGGTTAGCCAGCCCCAGAAGACTGCTGGAAGATGGCTGTTCTGCCCCCACCCCTCTGGGGCCTTTTGTCTGTAGGATGCCACAAGCTTCCCCTGTGTACATCATGTACATCAGGGATGGGGAACCTGTTTCCCTACAAGGTATTGTCAGTCTACAGCTCCCATCAGCTGGGGCTCCCCCCACCCCCTGTTGATCTATATGAAAGATCTGCAAAAGGTTTTCCAGTGATTTAGGCTATGGTTATAGCCGCAGGCCCCATGCACAGCTAACTTCTTTCCCCTCTTCCCCTTGTACACCCAGTAGGGAAGGGGGGACTCCTGAATAGTGGGGACTGTGTTATATGAGGCTGTAATGGGAGAGGGAAATTGGTCTTAAGGAGCTTGCATCAGCAGGGGGAGGAAGGGAAGAGAGAGGTTGGTTGCATAAGCTAGCTTCCCTTGATGCAACCATTGGACACATCCCAATAAGCAGATGAAACACTTCTTCTGTCTGTTATCAAAACCCTAGAAGGCAATGGAAGTGATAGATCAGTGTCTTGTATCAGTTCAGCAGTGGATATAGGTGTGGGGGGGGGCTGGGAGTGCTAAGCAAAGTAAAACTTAACCTGTACCAGATTAAGTGCTGTTAGTTGGAAATTCTGGAGGTTTTGGAGACTAACTCGATACCTAACATGAATGGCATATGTAGCTTCAGGGTTCACCTGGATCTAATGCTGTCCCTGGATATCCAGATGACAGCAATTGCCAGGAGTGTCTTTTATCAACTATGACTGATTTCCTGGTTGCCTGAAGACTGATTTCCCGAAAGAAAGAAGAGCTAGCATCAGTTTACCCTGGTTTAGTTACTTCCAGATTGGTTTTGCAGGGCTCTCTGTGAGCACTCTTTCTTGTGACGGCTGCCTGTTAAAAAAAAAACAAAAAATTTCAAGTAGCACTGACCAGACAGGTACTTCGTGTGCTAATCTTGTTTCAGCTGCATTGGTTAGCCATTCATTTGCAGTATCTAATATTTAAAGTGCTGGTTCGGCCCTTTAAAGTACTCATCTCAGGGATTATCTGTTTCACATATCCTGTCCGAGGGTTACAATATCTGAGGCACTGCTTGCTATGTTTTCATCTAGGGCTGTGATATAGATGAGAACAAGGGACAGAGCCTTCTTAGTGGTGGCACTGCAGGTGGAAATAGCTGGTTCCCTCATCTTTTAGACAAAATGAAAAGGCTTTTTTGCTTCAGCAGGCTTTCAGTGTTCAGTTCTGCTGCTGTTTTCAAATGGATTATATATTGGTTGCTGTGTTAGATTGTGGTTTGTTTGTTTTTTAATCTGTTGCTGTGTGCATGAAGTATAAATTGTCCCTGAATTTCCCCGGGTCATGGAAAGTTTCTCCCATAGCACTGAAGAGCAGTTGGAAGGGACCACGAGGATCATCTAGTCCAACCCTCTGCAATGCAGGAAACTTTCACGCAACAGGAGACTTGAAACCATGACCGTGAGATGAAGAGTCTTCTGCTCTACTGACTGAGCTATCCCTCTTTTTCAAGAACATTTTTAAAAAGAAGATGAAACTTAGATTTTCTGAGGGCTTTCAGAATCTCATTTCATACCAGTAGCTACTGTCCAACCACAGATCCACATCACCCATGCTGATAGCAGCAACAGCAGCAGTTTTCACGAACATAAGGCCTGTGTCAACTCCTGAGACCTTAATTCCTTCATTTTGGTTCCTAGACAAAGCTAACGTTTTGTATTGAGGCCTTAGAACCAACACATGATGGTCCCTGACCTTTCTTGTTCCCTAATTTACAGAGATGCTTTAGAAGATGCATTGACGAAAACACTAGGGGCTGCTGCTGAGCTGTGTGAACCATAGACTTGAATGCTGGCAGAACAACAGCCATCAAGCTCAAACTAGAGCAGAGCCTGATTGCACCACATTCAGACATGGCTGCTGATGAAATGTACAGCAGGGACTCCCAAACACTTACCCATCTTGGCTTCCTGGAGAACCCTCATTTAATAAAGGAGAGAGTCCTTTATTAACGGACTGTGGAGGAGGCGGAATTTCCACAGGTGCAGCACCTCAAAATCTTCACTTGCCAAAATTCCTAGAATTGCTTGTTGTTCACAAGCTATTTACCATAATAAGCAATATTACCAGTATATTAACAGATCCTTGGAGCATGTGAGAGAAGATGACTCTTATCTTAATCTTCTGCTTGTGCATTTCCAGAGGTTTTCTGATTGGTCGTTTAAAAACAGAAGGGTGAGCTAGGTTTATCTCCCTTCGCACGACTTAAGAAAGCACAAGTTGCTACACCTTCCTAATTTTACAGAGTGTCTTTTGTGAAAGTACTAAAGGGGTAGCAATATAAGCACGATCTAAACACAGGGAAACAGTGGAGGTGTAGGGAAGAGAATGGAGAGCAAGGCAAGAATACACTCCACTGCTTAACCTGCCTTTGTGTTCTGTTAAGATTTAACGGCTTGGAATTAATGAAAATGAAACAGCATCTTTAGTAATGCAAACTGCTACTAAGATGTATTATACCGTTAGCAAGAGTTTCGCTTCCATTGTAAGGTACTTTGTATTGAATGCTATTATTTGAGTTTCATAATGTAGACATAATTATGTAATACCAAGGGCCTATTAACACATTTGTCAAATCCCCGCCCCCCCCCAAAAAAAAACACAAGTACAGTGGGCATGGAATTATGTGCCCCTCCCATGCTCAGTTATTATCAGTGGTGGATGTGGGTGCAAATTGTTATCCCCCATAAAGTTAGTATTAAATAGTGAGCATACATACTGATTTATGTAAGACATCTATACACCATGTATAAATTCTCCCATGGCAACTTTACAAAATTAGACACACCATCGGTCTGCGATTCCAAATGCAATTCTACATATTTTATGCCCCTTGCAGGGATTCAGGGAGGCTGCACATTTAGTATACTTGCGGTGCAGTCCTAGACTTGCTGTGCTGAAGTTCTCTTCAGTTCAACGTAATTGCCCTTCATAAAAGTTGCAACTTGTGGCCATCCTTTAAAATGCCTAAAGGGATTTTTGTGCTCTGAATTAGTAGCATTATAGCACCTTATAAAACGAAATAAATCCCTCACTTACCAAAATGCTCTTCTGTCATTCTTAAGATGAAAAGAACTTAACTCTAGCCACTTTACATTATCCTTTTGAGACCACCTCAGACTCGCTCTTTTCCAAGCCTATGTATGACCTAACGGCATCCAAAAGGCATAAACCAAAGGGTTCTACAGCCATCTGCAGGAGCTCACTGATACTGTGCCAGTATTCTGTGACTGTTTCTACAGAATTTCATGATTTTAATTGGGTTAAAGGCTTGTTAACAGCAGCCTAAAACTGAAGTACAGAATGAAATCAGCTCACGGCTTGAAAGAATGAAATAAAAGAGAGTGTTTAAACAGGTTTAGAAAGATGCAATGCAGTGAAAGCTTTCTGAATCAGTGGCACATGTATTCTTTTTCCACAGATGAGCTAACCATTGTTCCATTCAGAAATAGTTCCTTCTGAAATTCAGGTTATGTTAGGGAGTCTATATGCTGGAGGAAAAAGGCTTCTGAGGCTTTGATTTCCAAAACCAGGGCAGCGCTCTGCAGGTGTGGTTTTTCCCTATGATGAAAGAAGCTGCACCTGTGGAACTTCAATGAAGTCATAAAGGGAACTAATCTTCCATTTGCCGTTTTTAATAAGCATATTCTACCTAGGTGAAGTGTAAAAGGAATAAACAACCTTAGGTATAAATTGTTCGAAAAGATGCCGTCTTTCTCAATGGATTTAAAAGAAACCTTGCATTGGCTTCAACTTGAAGTATTTAGTTACTAGAGAACATATAAATAGGGAAGTGGTTTTGTGCACTAAAGCTATCCAGCATTAAGATTTAATTCTTTTTCCACTGGTAGCTGCATGTCTAGTGATAGTGTATCACTGGAAATCCCAAGTGGAGCTACCCCTTGAGACATGGTTCAATAATATTTCGGATATCTAGTTCAGAACAACTAACTGGGTTTAGAAGAGTTGCAAATGCGGTTGTAAAGGAAAATACCATTGATGAAACCTGCTCTCCTTTTTTCATACATAAGGGGGAAAGAAAGTAAAGCAGAGAAGCTAGTAACATATGGGCTGGACAAAGTTACTGTTAGGTGGATTTGTAACTGGTTGACTGACTGAACCCAAAGAGTGCTCACTAATAGTTCCTCGTCATCCTGGAAAAAAGTGACAAGTGGGGTGCCACAGGGTTCTGTCCCGTGCCTGTTGTTGTTCACTGTCTTTATAAACAACTTGGATGCAGGAATTGAGGGGATGCTCATCAAATTTAAAGATGACACCAAGCTGGGAGGGCAGCTAATGCCACAAGGGACAGAATTCAGTATGACCTTAACAGATTGGAGAACAGGGCCAAATGTAAGGTTCTGCACTTAGGCAGGAAGAACCAGCTGCACAAATATAAGAGAAGGGACACCTGGCCTGACAGTAGCTTATGTTAAGAGGATAGAGGG
This sequence comes from Podarcis gaigeae, assembly GCF_964106915.1. Classification (NCBI taxonomy): domain Eukaryota; kingdom Metazoa; phylum Chordata; class Lepidosauria; order Squamata; family Lacertidae; genus Podarcis; species Podarcis gaigeae. The sequence continues at coordinate 94,175,404 of NC_139680.1, forward strand.
GTCTTCGTAGACTACAAGCTTAACATGGGTACACAGTGTGATTCATCAGCTAAAAAGTTAATGCTGTTAGTCTGCATCAACAGAAGTCTAGTGTCCAGATCAAGGGAAGTAATAGAACCACTCTATTCTGCCTTGGTAAGACCACACCTGGTATATTGTGTCCAGTTTTGGGCTCCACAATTTAAGATGAACATCGACAAGCTGCAATGTGTGCAGAGGAGGGCGACCAACTCAAACCAATGGATTCAAGTTACAAGAAAAGGGTTTGCGACTAAACACCATGAAGAACTTTCTGATGATAAGAGGTTTTTGACAGTGGAGCAGACTCTCATGAGATGGTTGACTCTCCTTCCCTGGAGGTTTTTACACAGAGGTTGGGTGGCCATTTGCCATGGATATTTAGGTTGAGATTGTTTCATTGCAGGGGGTTGGACTGGATATTCCTCAGGGTCCCTTCCAACTCTACAGTTCTATAATTTTTTGACCCTGAAAAGGACAGCAGTACCCTTATGCTGTCTTTCACTTAACAGAGTATTTTCTTAATCTTTTAGGGCACAATGATGGCAACAGTTGTATGGTTAAGTTACAGGAAATATTAATTTGCCATGCAACATAATAAGGTGTGAAATTGAATTGTAAGGGACGGAGAACTTCAACAGAGGGAAGAAAGCAAGGGAAATGTTGCCATCAAATAGCAGCTGCTGTATATTGGTAAATCTGCTTTAAAAATTGCCTGATGACATGGTAATAGCTGTTAATGGCAATAATACATTTCCATTTATATCATCATCAAATTCTTTCCTGCAGCCCCCCGCTGCCACTGCCGCCTTCCCAGTGTCTCAAAATAGACTCTCTTATTCCTCCAGTTCTTGTAATTACTTGCATCAAGAAAAGACATGCTTAAATATTGTATACAAAAGAGAGAGAAAATTAAGAATTGGCCACAGTTTCCCCCGTCTTCTGTTGTTTGTTCATTTAATGTCAGAAGGCATGACAATAACAAATATATATTTGGCCTACTAGTGTAAGTTCACACTAGTCTGGCTTTTCCAGCCCTTTTATTTCCTTATGCCACAACTTTGCCGCTGCCGTGACACTTGCAGGCCCGCTCCACTGTTATGCAGCTGATGCCCTGTCCAGGCTTATATCTTTCTTCGTGACAGTGAGTGTTCTTGCCAAATGCCAGGGACCATAGTCACATGTTTGTCTCCCGAGCTCGTCTGAGGCTGCTCGGGAACACTTTTTATCCAGGGGGCAGCTTTAACTAGGCCTAATACTCTGGAAAGCCCTGTTTGTAAATGCATACAATGAGGCGACAAGTTTCTGTTGTCTTTCCTTTAAAATTATTCCCTTTGACACGGCTTGCTCGAGTCCCTGTCACCAGCACGTCAGCAGCCAAGTTTTCAGGCAAGGTGGTCTTAACAATTCCTATCGCCCCTGCCATAGAGCATGCCTAGCTTCCTGCCAAAACGCTATTTATAAATGATAGCTCGCAGCAAGCTATGGATAAGTGGAGAAGAATCAGGGGAATTAGCTATTTGCAATCTTCCAAGTCTGCAGCTAAGGAACGTCCAAGGCAGGGCAGCTCAGTCTCTTCCGTTTTGCCTTGTTCTTCTGCTTGGAAATTGCAACAGTTATTAAATAAATCAAGAGAAACAGAAATACTTAATTTTGCTTAGCTTCTTTCCCAATATTTAAGTATTTTAAGCATTTACCTTGCTTTTCCACAAATAAGGGTCCCATAGCAGCTTTCATGAGGACATCAGCATATCATTTAACTGGTAACAAATAAGTTTTTTAAAGAGGCAGCAGTGATGGCCGTGTAGGAAGCAGCCTTATGCTTCATAGTCAGGCTATAGGCCTGTCTAGCCCAGTATTGTTGAAACTGACTGGCGGCAGATCTCCAGGGTTTTAGGCAGGGACAGATGTAAAGTTCTAATTAGATACACAAATATAAGACACGTGGCTTGAGAGCTGTACATGTAAAAAGGCTCTAGGTGTTTTTAGTAGACCACATGCTTAACACAAGGTATAGCTCAGTTGGTAGAGCATGAGACTTTTCATCTCAGGGTCATGGGTTTGAGCCCCATGTTAGGTGAAAGATTTCTGCATGGCAGGGGGTTGGACTTAGAAGTCGATCCCCATGGTCCCTTCCAACTCTACAATTCCGTGATTCTATGAGTCAACAGTGTGATGCAGCAGCAAAAAGGTGAATGCATTTCCAGGCCGCATCAACAGAAGTATAGTGTCCAGATCTATGCTGCCTTGGTCAGACCACACCAGGAGTACTGGGTGGGAATCACAGTTTTGTGGGCACCAGGATATTGACAAGCCAAAACGTGTGTAGAGGGAGGTGAACAAGGTGATATAGGGTCTGGAAACCAAGTCTTAAGAGGAACTGTTGAGGGGGTTGAGTATGTTTAGCATGGAGAAGGGAAAACTTAGAGGTGATACAATAGCCATCTTCAGATATTTGAAGGGTTGTCACATGGATGATGGAGCAAGCTTGTTTTCTTTTGCTCTGGAGGGTAGGACCCAAACCAGTGGATACAAATTACAGCATTTTGACTAAATATTAGGAATAATTTGAGATGGTACAGGCTGTTTGACAGGAGAACAGACTGCCTTGGGGAGGGGTGCTCTCCACCATTGGAGGTTTTTTAACAGATTGCATCGCCATCTATCAGGGGTTCCTGAGAGTTGTGATTCCTGAATTGTAGGGGGTTGTATTAGATTTCCCTTGGAGGTCTCTTCCAGCTCTACAGTTCTATGTTTCCATCATAATTTTAATGTTTTGATTTTATAGTTTTGTAGACTGCTTAGAGGCTTTTTACAGTCAAGTGGTATTCAAATTTTGTTAAATAAATAAAATAATGCTGCTTGAAAATGAAGCAGTCTGCCTCATAGAATTAATTTGACTCTGATCAACTGGATATGTGAATGAGCTCACCCTTCTGCTTTCCACCTCATGTTGGAATTTTCAAATCCCAACTTTGAGATCTTCCGATTCGGAGGCACTGCCTCACATTGTGCATAACAAGTTCGTTTTCCCACAATTTTTTTGCAATGCATGAAAAGTAGAACTGCTAATCTTTTTATTCATCCACTTTTCAAGATGTGTTAAATGCAGCTACAGTTAAATGCTAAAACTCTGAACTTGACCAGATCTGATTATCTTGAGAGCATGTGGGTTATATATTTTTTATAATAGTGATGGCTTTCTAATTCTTTATAATAATGCTTGTTTTCAGAATGTTGATAAAACTTAAGTTTTTCCCCTCAGAATAGTAGCAAGCAAACAAACAAACAAACAAACCTCTCACCTTGGCTAGTGATCAAATTGTTGAGCTTTGCAAAGACAAATGATTCATTTATGCTGAAGAAACACAGCTGCCTTTCAGACATTCATTGATTTTAAATTAAAAAGTAACTGCTATGTTCTACACCAGTGTTTCCCAACCTTGTGCCTCCAGATGTTTTTGGCCTACAACTCCCATCATCCCTAGCTAGCAAGACCAGTGGTCAGGGATGATGGGAGTTGTAGGCCAAAAACATCTGGAGGCACAAGGTTGGGAAACACTGTTCTACACAAAGGGTGACAACAATAACAAAGTAGTCCTTACTTAGTGTTATTTGTTGCAACTCCATTGCATGTGCCACAGGAGAAGCGGGGGTGGGGGGGATCCAAGTTCCATAATCTAACTGATCAATAATCAAGATATCTCAATGCAGTGTAACAGATAATCAATGTGAGCAGAATTACTCAAGCACAGCTAGCTGTTATTCCTGGAGCTAGGGTCTCCAGGTTCAATTGGCTGACTTTATTAATTTTTATCTTTCATCCTGCTTGAATTCTTGTTTCCCTCCTTTCCATTGCTTCTCAGCCTCCCTTCATTATAACAGCCCTGACAAACACTGCAATCTATTATAGAACGATCTGTGCCCCAAAGTCCCTTGCTGTCAGTGACCCTGCAATAATATTATGAACAGAGGAGAGGGAGGCTTAATGTTTTTTTGTGTAAGTTATATTAGATTTCATATATTCTTCATCTACTGGTCTGCAGTCACTTTTGGACCAACTTGAGACATCTACAAGGTCCAATTTTTAAAGCTTGGCCTAATTTATATTTCAGTTTAGACATCTTCAGATCGTGACTTGTGATAGAAGACAGCTGGCTTGTTATTAAGGAAACACTGTGGTCCCCAGTTCAAACTCTATGGTGACTCTATGAGTAGACAGATACCCGACTCTCTTGTTCAGGAAACAGACACAAACACACAGTGGCCCCTCCCTTCTTGTTCATGTAGAGGAGGAGAATCATCTTTCCATTGCCTTCACCTCCACATGTACTATCCTGTGTCTCCCTCCCTCCTCAGCCTGTTTAATGACAAATTAGCAAATTCATGCCCCCGCCCTCACAAACCCAGTTCACAGCAAGTTGCAAGCATCATGAATTAGAGCAAGGCATACATGCCTTTTACACATGTGTACACTTCAGGTACCTTTTTGTGTGTGCTAAATTTGGGAGGGGCTTTTCAGATGTTAGGCATTTCCACAGACCTCAGGTTTCCTCCAGGTTTGCTGATACCTTTCTCTTGTACTAGGCTTCATAAAGCAAACACACACACACTATAGATTGAATATAGAAGGCATGATACAACCAAAGTCATTGTAATTATCTTCAGCTTGGGAGTTAGCAAAAGCTGCATTCCTGCACTTCCAAACTTTGGCCAAAGATTCAGAGAGGATGTAAGAAACAAACATCAGAAACTTCTTCTCCTTCTTGCTATCTGTTAATGAAGTCAGGTGTAAACCGCCTGCCTAATGTTTGCTAGGGAAAGTGTTGATTTGGGGGGTATTTTGCTTTTGAGTTCTTTGGCTGCAACTTTTTTTTTGTTTTTTGTCTCTGAACAAAAGGAAATAAAGAAATGAATCTCTTGGTTAAGTTCTGAACTGCGGTGATTCTCATAGCCTTGTCTTACCTGAAGTTAATGTCTTTGTCCTTTCAGCCAAATAACTAGGAGTCCGAAATAGAAGTGTACACTGTATCCCAGATAGATCTCTGAATTGGAGCATAGTTGTTTAGTTTCCTTACCACCTAATAATCCAGTATGTGGCAGGACTACCTTGTTGTACTTTGTGATAGGGGAGGATTTAGTCCCACTGGTAAAGCTGGAGTAATTAGACCCCCCTCTAATCAAGGTTTATCCATGATCTCTGGGGTGCCAAGGTAAGAAGAGGAGTCAAAACCTCTCAGAATGATGTCAGTCAGAAGAGGTTTATAAAGTTATGAACAATGTGGAAATTGGATTATGAAAAAATTCCCCCTCTCTTCTTCTGTTCCAGAACTCTGGATCATTCAATGAAATGGAAGTATTTTCAGGGCAGGCAAATAAAAGTGCTCCACATAATGCATGATTAACATGGATTTTTTAATTAGAAGATGTGATAAGTTGTGATCAACAATTGTGTTTCTCATTTTAAATTAAAAAAGACATTAAAGAGAAGATTTTGCAATGTATATATGTTACACATTACAGGTTTTGTTCAATTTGATCAGTGCCATTTTATTATAAAGCCAACAGAATGTTCTATTTAAAAATAATGTTTTGTTTCCCACTTGTTTATCACTTGTGAAAAGATGCTTGTTAACTGATTTTTTAAATATATATATGTTATTCTGACGGCAGATATTAGTAGACAACTGATAGTCAATAATATTGTGATCATTTAAGTATGTTTACCTATTGCTTTGTCAGTAGCATCAGTATTCATTTTATGTTGACTCAGAAAGATTGTCAGTTTTGAAAACCTGAAAGTATTTCTTTTAGAATTTATTTATTCCAGCGGTGATTTAGATTGTTTCTAAATACTGACTGCTTGTCAATAAACATAATTCATTTTCAGGATGTGGAACCTGCAACAAAATATTGCAGTGTGGAGTATTTCTGATCTGAATTCTAGACATAACATTCCTTTCTCTATCCCTACCAGTTTTTAAATTTATTTTTATTTTTTTGCCCAGTAGTATTCTGTGCCAAGTGAGCATGCTCAGTCCTCACTCTTAGATTCCCCCCCCCCAAAAAAATGTTTTGTATTTCTGCAATATTTGGGCTTTCTCCAAGTCTTTTTGATGCCTCCCTCTAGTGTATAGCCAGCGCCCTTTTGGCTACATAAGTAACATCACTCTAAGCACTAGAAATACAAATAGTATCTGAAAGATTCCAACGTGTAGCTCTATATTTATTTAAACTATTTTGACTAGGATGCAGATTCTGTGATACACATTCTTCTGCAGAGTTGTTGTTTTTCCTACCAGCTATTAATACATCTCTCTGGTAATTGCTTACAGACAGACAAGTGTGCATTTGGGATCCTTATGTATGGGTGATATCAAACGAAGGAGAAAAGCCGCGCCACTGCCAGGACCCACCGGTAAGCAGATTCACCATGATGACACATCCAGATGTCTTAAGTCTGTAAAACAGCATGGAGGGCGGGAGAGAACCCAGAGCCTGGTTGGGGCTTACCTGCACAAAACTGGGCTTGGGGTGGTTTGACAAAGGAGCATTTTCAGGCAGCAATCCTAAACCCACTTACTAGGGAGTAAGTGCCACTGGCTTCAGTTGATTTGCATCTGACTGCACGGGATTACAGCCCAAGAGCATTTGTAGAAAAGAGCTGTTGCAACTTGACACTTAAAAGAGCAAAGGGCTGGTGCAGCTCATCCCTTTCCTCTCATTGATTGGCCCTGATCTGTTTGTCACTGCCTGGTTTATTCATATGGGAAAAGACGACCTTACTGACATCAACAGAAGCGTCCCTCCCATTGCAAACAGCAAGCATGGGATGGCCCAGTTCAGAGAAGAACCACAGTCAAAGCAGCCCAATCAGAACCTAGCCTCACATTTACTGCAGTAGCCCTTCACTCTTCAGCAGTATATTGTCCGGATTAATTTAGATGACCAGTTTTTCTCTGACTACATGTATTGCCTTTTTCATTTACTATGTTGTTAGTGGAACTTGTTTGTTTAAATAAGTTCAGTGGAGAACAGACTCTACAGCTAATGCATGGAGTGGTTTTCACAGAGCACTAACTGACCTCCTTTGTGCACTGAACCTTCTCTTTACCCCATTCCCTCTTGACAAACTAGTCTTGCACAATTACCAAAACAGCACATGGTGACTGGAAAAATCAGCATGTGTTGTGGAAAAGGTATCTAAATCCATCTTCTGTGTCGCTGAGATCGTAAGCCTTCTGTCGGAGCCCATGCCAAGTAGGAGTTCTGTATTCTGCTTTGTATTGTTTGCTAAGTGTTTAATATCAGTACTGAGCACACCATTTAAAATCCGCATGTTGCATACAAAAGAGGCTACATTTTCCTAAAACAATTATGAGAATATTTCAGAAGGCACCCTGTATCTACAGTGTACATGAGAAGTGTATGTGCTTGAATGTCACCGTACTGCACACTTGTCAGCAAGGAAATATAATTTATGGGTTGCCTCCTGCTAATGGAAGCACCCTTTGAGCATGGATCCACTCAGGTGATGCGCCCAGTAGCAGGAGGAAGCAATGCTTGCCAGTTACCCTCTACCTCTGCAGCCCCAGTGCCACTTCCCACACTATTTGGGCAGGTTGTAGGACCCCCTGAAACAATGTGGGAGATGGCTCTGGGATTGCATGGGGATCAAGGAATTGCCCAAATGCCTTTCATGGTCAGAAGAAGTCTTATGTTCCTAGAAGGTAAAGCCTGCTCCAATCCATTTTGCTGGCATATATAAAGTGTGCACACACAAACGTAGTTCTTGCATTCTGAACTGGCCTATGGAGCTCTTCCGTGAAGTTATCTAACTTTGGCATTTCAATGGAATGGCTTTTGATTTTCATGGTGTTTCAGACATCAGTGACAGACCAAGAGAACTGTCTGAAAAATATTGCTAAAGCACCTTAGTGGCAGTAATATGGAAAAAGAGTGTGTCTAGGTCAAGTCCTAAGACTCTGAACATATGTGTAGTGAGTAGGAAAATGCTTAATGGCTGAGGAGAGGATAATATAATTATTTCTACAAGGTGATTTTAGCTTCACAACTTGCAAGTGACAGAAGGAAGTCATTTTGTAAAGTATATGTACGTATAAAGCATCATAAAATTAACTTTAGTGTACCTTTTCGTCCCAGGCTTCCAACCTATTCAGTATTTTATTCTGTTTCTGAAATCTGGCACACTTGTTTAACTTTCTGGTGGTGGCAGTAGTGTAAAAAGCCCTCTGTTTTCTACAAAAACAATTTGATCCTCACCCCACCCCGCAAGCCATAATTTTACAATGTTTAAGCGACTGGATGTGGTTTTATTAGAAAAAAAGAAAAGAAAAGAAAGAGGCTGAGAAGGGATTTTGAGATTCTTACAGCGCTACTGCTCTATAAGGGCCAACTTATGGAATAAAAACAGAGAAAAGTGCCTCTCAATAACTACAGCGGAGGCTCCACACATTAGGGATTAGCAAAGCAGTTAAGAGGATAAACAGTGAGCCCTGGATGCCCCCCATTCAAATCTCAGCTCAGCTATGAACTCCAGCAAGCCTTGCCTCTCACCCCCCCTCCATTTCCCTGTAATATGGAGGCAGAAACAGTGGGCTAGCACTACTGCAGCTACCTCAGCATACTCTCCTTGCAGCGCACACGAAAGCCATCCGGCTTTGCCTCCTGCCAAAGAAATCCATCCTGTGAAAGGGGGCAGAAGTAGGAGGTGCTTGTACCAAACTCTGTGGCCTGGGTGGGCCTAAAGGCCTGCAAATGGCCACATCCAGGGTGGGGTAAAGTCAAGGGCCCTGCTGTCCTGAGGGTCACAGTACAGGTGCTTTTATATGTTGCCTTTGTGCTGGTAGAAGGCAACTGCTAAAGCAACTACACCAGGGAACCATTCTTGAAGTGACAAGGCTGTAAAAAGTGCCAGGATCTATGGGCCTGATTTTGTTAAGTGCTCCAGTTTCTAGAAAATGAGGTGTTGTGGCTCAGGTCAGCCTGGAAACAATCGCCCCTCTATGTGGAATTCCCTCCCAACAGCAGTGTATCTGGTACCTTGTGAGCTTTTGTCATACACCGAAGAAACACTTCTTTGACACCTAAGATACAGAGTTTAGAACCCACCCAATTCACTTAACTGTAATTTAACTTTTTAATATTGTATTTTTAAATGGCCATAACTCTCCTTTTCACCCGCATGGTGAAGGGCAGGTAAAAAATATAATTGATGTTTATGATAATGGAGGACTGAATTGATAAAGGGGGGGAACACGCTCTTCATCTGCTTAGGGAAACTTCCCTCTACGTTTGCTTTGAGGATGTTTGAGGACTGAGAGCTGGTACAGTCTTTGGGGCCCAAGTTCAGGGCTGCACACCTCAAGGACCCCCAAATGACCACCCAGAGAGCACTTGACTATGGAGACAGCGGCAAACAGGCCTTTCATCAGCACATGGATGCACTGGGCCCACCAGGGCTGATGCCGGTCACTGCTTCCTTATTTCGAATAACACTCAATAGTCTAGTTAGGCTTTTCTACAACAAATTAGTGCTTGTTTTGTTAAATGTGTTTAATACCAGGGCAGTGAACGTTTACTCCATTTTATTCCTGCAGTTATGATGGTGTTGTGATCTAAGTGAGTTTAAAATGCAAAATGGCGCATTTCTTTCTTTCTTTTTTAATCAGAGTTGTCAAACTTGCTTTTGTCTTTGCTGTCACATATCAGGAATGTAGAAGTAGCTGTAAATCATGGAATGGCAGTAGCAAGGGGAGAAGAGAAATGCTAATTGTGTGCTTCACAGCTGAAGTAATACACATGGCTGTAAGACCCCTGTCTACTACAGGACATAGAAGATTAAGATTAAACCTTACACTTAAATACCCTGGGAACTGAGCACTGCCCAGTAAGACTGGACCCGTTTTTGTTTCAAAAGAAGTATGAAATCAAATAAGATAATCAAATTGTTTGTATTGAGTTAATTTACAAAGCTCTGCTGGAATGTTGCATTCCACTAAGAGTTTAAAAGATCCACGAAATAAACTGTGAAAGTGAAGTACCTATGCAATCCTGCAACTAGTTAGTTGCTCCCCTTGACTTAAAATGCCTTAGCTTGTGTGTAACTGGATGAATTATATTCCTCACAGTGGTGTTTAAGTATAATTCAATTCTTCTGCCTTATTTATTCAATTATTTGGATATTTTTCCAACCTTACCCCAGAGGCTCAGATCTGGCAAAAAGGCCAGCCTCCCAGTAATAGAGTTGCAAGCCTAGCAAGTGCATGAAGAAAAGATTTCCATTGCCACATTCATAAATGTCGGTCAGTGACAAATGGTTTTCCCTATCTTTGTATGCAGTATGTTGAACAGCCTTATTTATGCATGTATGGAGGATAGATAGCATGGTGGAGCTAACAAACAGTTGGAATGAGGTGTTTGTGTATTTGTGAATCCTGTTCAGCACCTGTGCCGCTACGTACTTCTAGATACGTTACAAGGCTGTAGACTACTGTAGCTAGAAGTGTTATTGGTTAAACATTTATTAATTGTGACAAGAACACCCAATTTATTTCAGCGCTCTGGCTTATTTACTGCTCTTTCACCTTTGTATTTTGTATTGAAAAAGTAAAATGAATATTGATAGAGTTAGCTATTGATTTCTAAATTTATAGCCTGTTCTCAGCCTTGAGACAAAGTCACATACCAATAGCGCCGTGTGTATTAGTAACAAAGGATGTAGGATTTACTCTTACAGCAATGAAAAACTGTTGAAGCAAGAAACTTTTAGCAGTGGAGAGCATTTTATAGTTTGAAAAATGTCATCTGTAAAGGTGAACTAAAGCGGTGAAGAAAATAAGGTGAATTCTATCAGATAATTCCAGTCAACAGCTGAAGTAATAGGGTGCTAATCTGTATTTTTTTTTTCCTCGAAAGAGGAAACGTTTGACTTTATAGTCTATGCTAAAGCTCCTTTTTTAACATTGCAGCAAGAAACCAGGAAGGGTGTACCACCTGAAACAAAAGATGCTTCTCCTCATATATTGCCTACAGTTTACCTACAGCCTTTTAAAAATGACAAAGAATGGTTGGAATATGTTGTTCCTCTTAGGGCAGCCATGAATTTATTTCAGGAAATAAATACCTGAAGGAATTGATGACTAGTGAAGCAATATAATATCTGACATGGGAGCATGTCATTCTGAATGCCTTTGTCGGCTTGCTAAACACCTGAACTGTAATACTATTTCATATGAGTCCTTAAGAGGCTTTATGGCAAAAACAGAGTGCCCTTGAGTTTGTGTGGATATGCATGCACCTGGGCACACACTCACAAAACAAGTGCTTTCATTGTTGATTCCTGATCCCTTGGAATGTGACTAGGAAAGTAGGGCTCTAGCATTTCCAATTTCAGCATCCAATAGAGTCATTTTTGCCCCCTGAGCAAATACAATGGTAGCAATACAATGGGCAAGGGACACTCCACTCCTACTGCACTTAACTGGTTTTACGTACTATATAAACACATACTTTCAAAGAGGTTACAGATATGTTGGAGAACAAAACTTAACTGCAGTACCCTCAAGTAATCCTGTGTCTCTGAGATCACAGAGTCACCCAGAAGGTTCTCCATTGAAGTCTGATTTCTGTAACTGTCTGTCTTCTGTGCTTCCCTGGAACTGAAACCAGTTGTGTCCATCTCCTGGTTTGTTTCCCCTCTATGTCTCAGCAGAACAACACCAAAGGTTTAGCACTTTCTCATCACACATCCATCATCTTCTCCCTTCTCCACACCCCTGGCTTTCTGTACTTTCTTCTCTGTACTGTCCCCCACAGTTCGATTGTTAACTTGTGGAAACTTTGGGCAATATCTCCTCCTCTTCCTACCCAACAAAGAAAATACAAAAATGTGAGGTTTACCTAGAAGAGAATGCTCTGGCACTAAAAGTACAGGAAAGCTTTTCTTGGCCTTTTGCTTTTGGAGCTGCCTTTTAAAATTGTTGTATAACTTTAAGCCACTTCACACATTGCATGCATTCCAGGTAGCAAGTTCTTGTATAGGACTCCACCGGTTTTCATGGTGATGTTCACACATGCACATGTACAAAGTGAAATTAGAACAAGCAAAAACAGCAGAGGCTTGCTTTAAACATTCCACATGTAAAATGCAGCAAATGCTAGCATATAATGATAGCTCAAGGTAGTAGATAATCTTTGATGAAAAATAAATGCTTCAATATTTTGTCTGGGTTAGTTGGCTACATGTTGTGTTTCAGGCTGATGCACTTTGGAATGACTTGAGTTATCAACTCTATTTTTTTATAAGAATGTGTTTTAATGAAAAATCTGACAGATTCTCTATTATGGTATGTAATATCAAGTACTGCTATAAGGTCATCATGACTCTGTTTAACAAGGTAATCAAAAGGCTAAATGTTTTCATTCCGCTTAAAAATTGCCAGCAAAACTATTTTGCTGACGTCTAATGCAGCAGTGATTAAAAATCAGACTTGAATATGAGCAGTGCCAAAATGATGATTTGAAACTACTGTGATTATAGTATTCCAACAGAGGTTACCCAGGCCTGGCTTGTGGTGAAGGTCAACCTTCTGATCTGTTTATAGAAAAAGCACAGATTTGGGTTAGCTAGATAAGCTGGGGTAAATTTCCAATGCATTGAGCATGAGAGGTTGCTTCCAGTTTTTCTACTGTATAACAAGCTTGCATATTGCCCCTGTTAACACCAAATGGTTCTGCTGGCATTGTATGATCAGTCCAATTAAAGATTCTATCAAAGAGAACAACCAGCAAAAATGCCTATAACCAGTACTTTTTCACACAGCCCATAGTTAAACTATGGACCACCAACCTGGAGGTTTTAACAGAGGATTAGACGAATTTGTGGAGGGTAAGACTTATCAGTGGCTAGTAGTATTGCAATTTTATATTGTGAACCGCCCCGAGATTTGCAGATGAAGAGCGGTATACACATTTAATAAAGAATAATTATAATACCTTCACTAGCAGAGGCAGTGTGCTTCCCAAAATCAGTTGCTGGTAATCACATGTGGGGAAAGGGCTGTTGTGCTTAGTTTCTGCTTGGAGGTTTCCAATGAGCATCTGGTCGGCCGCTGTGAGAACAGGCTGTTGGACTAGATGGGCCTTTGCCTTATCCAGTAGGCTCTTCCTATGTACTTCAGAAATATGGTATCCTGAACAGGCTTGTTGTTGTTGTTTAGTCGTTCAGTCGCGCCCGACTCTTCGTGAGCAGAGCACACCAGGCACTCCTGTCTTCCACTGCCTCCCACAGTTTGGTCAAACTTATGCTGGTAGCTTTGAGGACACTGTCCAACCATCTTGTCTTATCGTCCCCTTCTCCTTGTGCCCTCCATGTTTCCCAACATCAGGGTCTTTTCCAGGGAGTCTTCTCTTCTCATGAGGTGGCCAAAGTATTGGAGCTTCAGCTTCAGGATCTGTCCTTCCAGGGAGCACTCAGGGCTGATTTCCTTAAGAATGGATAGGTTTGATCTTCTTGCAGTCCACAGGACTCTCAAGAGTCTCCTCCAGCACCATAATTTAAAAGCATCAATTTTTCGGCGATCAGCCTTCTTTATGGTCCAGCTCTCATCTTTGAGAGCTGGACCATAAAGATGAACAGGCTTAGCTGTTGTTTTTATCTGTAAGCCGCCTCTAGTCTTGTCAGGTGAAAAGGTGGGTTCAATAGCTCAGTAGCTAAACATGAGACTCTTAATCTCAGTGTTGTGGGTTCAAGCCTCATGTTGGGCAAAGAGATTTCTGCATTGCAGGGAGTTGGACTAGATGATCCTTGTAGTCCCTTCCAACTCCACAATTCTACGATAAGCCCCAGTACCCAGTATGCAGCACCAGCCTTGTAAACCCCACTCTTCCCAAAGTGCATCTTAAAAGCTGCTCATGGGAGGAAGTCAGAAATGCTCTTTAGAGAGGATTGAGAAGATGCTAGCAGAAGATAAAGGGAGTGAATGCATGAAGGTGCCTTATAGCAAGTCAGGCCATTGTTTTATCTGGCCCAATGTTGACTGTATCTTGAATATCTCAGGCAGAGGTTGTTTCCAGCTTTACTACCTGATCTTTGCTGCGGGGGGGGGGGGGTTCTGCTTACGAAGTATGTGCTCTGCCACTTGAATTGTGGCCATACCCTGAGGGGAACAGGGTGCAAACCCTTGCTTGTGCTTAAAGGTGCTATTTAGGTCTTACCTTTGACTTTGCATTGAAACATATAGACTAGCATTCAAACAAAAGGTCTCAGCATTCACTTTCTAGAAGTGCAGATGGCGAAGCAGAGCATACAGTGCATATAGCAGCGTTGGTGTGATTGCATGTTGCCCACTTCAAGCCTCATGGGCCTTACTCTCCCTCACTGAAGTTTCACTGAGCAAAAGGCTTCACACCTGTGGAAACCATCCCAGCAGGCATGTGAGCGTCTTTGTATACCATTTGTGTCAACTCAAAAGCATTGAGCTGCATTATTCCTCAATACTGTGCAAGTTCAGCATAGTTAACTGGATTACTTTGGTTTGGTTTGGTTACTGGTAGTGATTTTTGTATCTATATAAACATTAGCTTTTTTTAAAAAAAGAATTATTCTCACTGATTTATTTGCTCTAGGGGAACCATTAGGAAAAAAATCATGGACCAAGACGGCTTGTGGTTTCGAGAGCAGCACTGTTACAGCACATTTTTCCTGCATCAAGCGGTTTCAGACCTTTACATTTTGCAGGCTGGTTTAGCAGCCACAAATAGAGAAGTGAAAGGAATACTCTGAATATTAAATGCCTTCAGAGAACAGGGGGAAAGGTGCACTAGGTTATAAAGCGAAGCAGCATGTATCTCCCTGTTTTCCATTGGCTGTTTATCCAACATCAATACAACACTTTAGGAGCCAAATTACTAAACAAGCTGCCAATTAGGCTTCCAGTCAGCTGGATAGATTAGTGGCTAAGAGAGGCAGATACAAGATTTTCATCTCTTGAGCCAATTACTCAAGTGAATTACCATCCACGGTGCTCCTTGGGAATTTAAGGTAGAAAAGACTCACTCTGCTGCGATAGTGAGATCCAGGATAGGGGGTCAGGGTTATCAGGCCACGTAGTGTAAAAATTGCCCAAGCAAAAAAGAGATCCTTCTTGGAAAGGACTTAAAGGATTTAGGGCTGCCAGGAGTGCTGGAAAAGAAAATAATAGTTGTGGAGTGTCCTGCTGCAGCAAACTTCTTAAATTCACATGTGTTAATCTTATAAAAGGGAAGAGAGAACCAAGACAGCCTCAGTTTTAGCAAAACAAAAAACCCTCAGTATGAAATAGTGCCTTCTTAGGAAATGATCAGACTGCTCCACTTTTACATGCAGATATTACTAAAAATGCAGGGTAAGGAATATTACATTGTGTTTAATCCAAAATCATTTAATTGGAACTATTTGGAGAGTCCTACACACATACATTTCCATGTCATGTTTTATTTCTAAACCACTTACGTTTCATACTTGGTGATTCCAGGCCCAAAATTTAGGCTGCAGCCCTATGCATACTGAATGGCACCACTGAGCAAAATGGGATTTACTTCCGAGTAGACATCCAAAGGATTGCTCTATGATGGTACAATCCTGTGCATATCTGCTCAGAAGTAAGTTTCACTGAGTTCAGTGAGACTGACTGTGAGGTCAGATTAAGAATAAACTGGTTTTTAAGAGACTGACTAAAAATGCTCCTAGTTAATTGGAAATAATTTATTTAAAAATGGTAATTTATTATTAATACTTTTAGTACTTAATATTTTTAAGTACTTCAAAAAGTGTAGATTTCAATTGTCATATGAGAACAGACAATCTCTTTTCTCTCTCAACACAGGAGGGAACACTTTTCTAATATGCCTGCTATGACACATACAGGCATCCTCTAAAAAGAGAACATTTTTCTTCTACAACTAATTGTTTTATTCATGTATCATTTTATTCAAAATAAATGAATGTATGATATTAATCAAACAAGAGTTCGTACATCAATAGATAGACCTCCCCCACAAAAAATAGAATGTTAAAAATAGAATGTACAGGTCAACCACAGATAAAGCTTCCACCACTAAGCATCTGCATAAATAAAGAGATCTGATTCCCCCCCCCCAAAAAAAGACACTCTAATCAGTATTTGTGCTCCATGAGAACAGCATTTTGCCCATGCCTATGTATCAAACGTATTCTGTGTGGCATTTTTTTCTAAGTAGTGCGCTTCTCAGTTTCTGTTAACAAAGCTGCTGTTTTTTGGTCTATCAAAAGCAGCTCATTCCAACAGAGTTCACTGGGACTTACATCTTGGTAAGTATGCCTGGATTTGCAACATTAAACTCGTGTTAAAGGGGAAGTGACATCAGTTTTCTTATGAGCCTGAACAGGAAACAATGTGTTTCAGTCACAGTGCTAGCAATTAATGTTCACACAGATTAAGCAAGAAATTGTTTATTTAATCAAGGCCACTTCTAGTATTGTTTTTTGGTTTTTTTAAAAAAACCAAAAAAATAAAGTTCAAAAGGTACCGAAGCAAAAGCTGCAAGATGTGCATGTTAAAATATAGGCAAAGTTTCTGCGGTTCTTTTGTGTTTTGAGAGCCCTACTGAAATTCTTAAGCAAATGTAAAACCTGAACTTCGGCAAGCTGTTGTATCCCAAAATGATTAAACAGATGTGAAGCCTGCAGCAGCATTAGACCTCTGATCTGATTTTTAGCTTACAGATGGAATTAAATTAATTCATGGCAATCCCTGTAAAATCAAGGGTATGGCACTGAATGCTAGTGCTCTGCTTAACCAGAATGTACCTGTTCCAACAGCTGTTGAGAAAAATTACATGGCTTAATTTTCATAGAAATCTACCTTTAATGACATCATAAATATTATTTTGAAATAAAAATTTAATTGCAAGGTTTGTTTTTTCTCTCTTTTTTTTTCCAAAGAAGTGCCTTGATTTACTATATACAAACTTTATTGCCCTTTTTCTTTTATGGGCTTTATATTAAGTCTCTAAAACATTTACATGCATAAGGACTATCTCCAGGAATTGTGAAAATATGCACTGGTAGAACTACAAGACTGTACATTTTGGCTTACTGTGATTTCCCGGGAAATTCTGAAGCTTTTGCTCTACCAATGAAAGTCACTGGCCAAGCAAGTGTATTCTGTTTACTGTGTTTGTGGCAACAACTGCAGTGAGCTGCCCACTGACACAGTTTGTTCTGGTAGCAATCAGACATTGCAGTCCTTAAACAGCAGAAAAAGCTTTGTGCCACTGGTGCAGCAGCCTATTATTAATGAACAGTATTAACTCTGGTCTTGCAGAGATTGTCACGAAGTCTTCCCTGCTGAAACAGTTGGAGATTCTCTGCCTTTCTCAGGCTGTTTGCATAGCTACTTTTCTTATAGATGGAGAAAAACCCCTGCTACTGTATTTATAATCCTCAACATGGTTAGAAAGTTGCCCCCAATTGTTTCTGGGGCCACTTGCTAGAAACAGCCCCTTGGGAAGTTAATTCTTTTAATTGTGATGTTCCAAGTAGTTGCTTTAATTAGTCGATAAATATAAAGTACAGTAAAAGTTGTTTTTAGTTCCTTGCCTTTCAGCCAATGAACACCAATAAGTTTGGCATGTGGTTGTTCTCTCTCTGTTTTAGGTGACACAGGAAAAACGGCAAGAAATAAGGTTACAGTAATTGTTGCCTCAAATAGAAGGCAATGTTCAAAATAAGCCAATTAGAATGCCTGCAATTTGCTAAATCACTACAGAAAGTCATTCTCAAATTGAGGCTTCAGAGTTTTCCACAAACAATGAAATATTGCATACAGCTTGCCTTTTTTAAAAAAAGGCAAACTTTTAAAGGCCTAGTGCAGATGCAATTCTGTCCCATCACCAGAGCATAGTCTGGTGATTAGGAACAACACACCAAGTACCAGGTCCTTCTCCAAGTCCCTTCCCTCACTTAAACATTTGTCTCCTTCCTTTTAAATGTTGACACAGCATTATGTCCAAACTGCACTGATATTTTTTGGTAACCATTGTGTCAAGCCATAGTTTGCCAACCTGTTTGTGACCATCAGTTACAAAATGATCTGGTGCTAACAATGATTTGGTGCCATTAGACATAGTGCACTGAACAAAACTGAAGGAATGTCCACATGAGCGAAGTGGAGCACATGATCCCATGCGATGCTCCCAAACACCAAAAAGTCAATACCAAACAATAAGGCAGCATTCCATCTGCACTTGTGCTACAAGGGGTGGCAGTGGTTAAGTGTAGTGTAGTGGTTAAGAGCGGTAGACTCGTAATCTGGTGAACCGGGTTCATGCCTCCGCTCCTCCACATGCAGCTGCTGGGTGACCTTGGGCCAGTCACACTTCTCTGAAGTCTCTCAGCCTCACTCACCTCACAGAGTTTTTGTTGTGGGGGAGGAAGGGAAAGGAGAATGTTAGCCGCTTTGAGACTCCTCCGGGTAGTGATAAAACGGGATAGCAAATCCAAAAAAAAGAAAGAACTAGTTTTCTTATCCTTTAGTAAGTATGCAATGACAGCAGACTTTGATCCACTGAAAAGTGCTTTTGAACTGTAGTTGGCCTCTGTCAGTCTCAAGAGACAATGGAAGAGTTCACCTTCGGGGTTAAAGTCAAAGTGTTGGAGAGTTGCAGCACCTGCCTTTAAACTTGTTATCATTAAAAACATTGAATGATACCCAGTGTTGCACAAGTGGATTTCCTCTTCCTCTCCTGCCTTTGTCCCCACCCCTGCTCACAAATATGTCCCAACCCTCCAAAGCAGATGTAATGAGAGAGGGGGCTGCAGGAGGTAGGAGAGGAAGAGAAAAGCCTGTTGCCTGAGCAGAACTTGGCTCTCCCAGTGGACGCACACAATTGGATACCTCCCACCAACCTGTTTTCTTTCTGTACCCTTTGCACTGTGACGTACGCTTTTATATCCCTAGCACATCTCATTTTGTGTTTAAAACAATCGTGTAAGGAAGGTTATGCTGCGAGGGTGGGTGGCTTGTTGAAAACCATTCAGTGAGCTCTAATAGCTGGGGCTAGGGTTAGAGCAAGTGTGAATCCACATAAAAATCCAGGACTTGATCAGGTGGGCTTGCAGTACAGTAGGAGCAACAGTAAGTAGTCTTGGCATGCAATTAGCAAAGCTGCTTTTTGGCTTGTATATTTATAGGTGCTGAATGGAACAAAATGCATGGAGTTTCAAATTCTGATAATTATATCCTATGTTGAGAAGGAAAATTTCATTATATTGTATATTAAAGTACTTAAGTATCAGTTTAAAACAAAACTCTTCCAATTACCTGTCAGTCACAGAAAATTGCGTACTTTCCACTGAGGGGCTGGCATCAAGAATAGTAACACCACTATATAAAGTTGCACATTTTGAAGAACAGGGTGTTCAGCTCTCTATTCCTTATAAAATGCTGGTTTCTGTTAATGTTAAAAAGAGCAATTATAAGACTTTAACTTTTCCAGTCCCTTGTCTTAACTCTTTTGTGCTCATTGTTATACATTTGTATCCAACTTTCAGCAAAGAGAGACCCACAACAGCTTTGTTAAGCTGAGCTTGTTAGGCTTCCTCACCTATTTCCATTCTGCCCAGGACAATTTGCTGCCTGAGGCACAGGACAAGATGCCAGCAACCCACTTTTCTTATACAGGAGCTGAGCGGACTGGCATTTGCACCTTATTTCAAATCAGGCAAAAAGGACAGTGTCCTCAATTGCACCTGAGGTATCTTAGAATATTCAGGACAGGCCATGTGGCACATGCACAGCTCTGTCCACCAACACATCGGCACAACTCACAGAAAGTGGGAAAGGACAAAAAGAGAGAACCCTAATCCAAATATCTACATGGCAGCCTGACTCCAGTGCCACCATGAGCTGGGTTCTCTCATGTGCCCCCATAGCCACAGACGGGTGTGACACAGGCAGGAGTAGCTGGTAGTTAGCATAGATTAGATTTTTATGATGTTGGCCTCTCCAATAGTATCACCACATAATACTTAATATTATATAGACTGCAAAGATTTTAGTGACAAATGTGCAGTTTAAGGGAGCTGAACAATACTTTAACAACGATTAATGCAACCAGGTTCCCTGCTTTCATTTCTATGGTTCTTGCCACCTTTGAGTCATGCTGAAATGTAATTTCCAACACACGTTATTATGCATGGTGTTAAGTATTTATATAATTCTTTTTTTCTCTTCCAAATAAGGAAAATTAGCCTGTAACATTCTCAGATCAACATGCAACCTTGAGGTCGATGTGCACAAAGACATCCTGTTCTAGCAACCTATTAGATAAATTAGGAGAATAAGAAGGTTTAAGGCTTACGGGGAGATTATCCTGCTCTTCTGCATATGGCCATCCTGATTAATGCTGTGTATTTCTTTTAATCTCAGGGTTTGTAGGTGAAAATGCTCAACCGATCTCAGATAGCAACATTGGCAATAGGATGCTCCAAAGTATGGGCTGGACACCTGGCACAGGCCTTGGACCAGAAGGCAAAGGGATAGCCGAACCAATCCGAGCAATCCAGAGGCCAAAAGGACTTGGACTTGGATTCAGCTAACTGAAAGGCACTCTAGCTGCTGTTCAGACAAGACGACGACCAACCTTTCAACTTTGAAATAACTAAAAACATTCAGCTGTTCTCAGAAACATCCAGTGATTCTTACCGTCACTTTTGAATACAGAAGCCTCAATGTTTTCTATTAAAAGCTGCAAGGGACCAGCCATTAGGGCAGTCCTGATCTTTGAACCCTAACTCTGTAATGGTGCTAATCTTTTTAATTGTACTTTTTTATTTTCTGTGGTCTTGACCATTTATATTGTCAAAATTTCCAAGAACTGATTGGATTCGTCGTCCCCCCCCCATCCCTTTAAAGACTTGCCAACTGCACAGGTGCACCTGAGCTTTTCTTTCTCAACCCTTTCATAGAACAGGCCACTTTTGCTCATTTCAATTATAATGGAAAGCTGCTGTGTTACTTAATAAGATGGTGCAGATGCAGTATAGTATTAGACATTGCTGCACATCTCCCTTCCATTCCAAAAAGGTCTTGGTAGATTGTTCATCAAGGCAGCATAGATGCGGAGCTGCTTTAACAGCACTCTAGTGAGGAAAGAAGGAGTGACAGAGTTCACCTTTCTAAAAGATTGCATCTCTGCCTCAGTGGCAGCCAGATACAGCCTTCATGGGCAGGGCTGCTCATGACTCTGCCTCATTTCAGGCCAGTTTAATTTTATATTTAATTTGATATACAATATTTGCAGATGAGCCAACATAAAGCACATATTGCTTCCCAGCATGCAATTTTGCATGACAAACGCATGACAAAGGACAAGCTTTATTATTCCATGAGTTGCCGCATGTAACTCCACCCTCCTCTCTCTCACCCTAATACACACATCTTTTGAGTACAATTTTAATTGGTTGTTGCATCTTAGGTGGTGTTATTTTAAAAGCAAAGTTTTTAAACCAATTGTACTGCTGTCATTTATCCAATCACTGTGAATGTGTATCCCGACCTGTTGTTAGCTAAGTGGATTTAAAATGGGACATTAGAGTCTCTGAATTATAGTTATAATTTGGGAGATATTTCTTAATTGAAAAAAACAAAACACGGTGGTGACAAAGGTGGCCCAGGGTGGAGGCTTCTCAGGCACATATTCTTGAAAGAAGGGGAAAGGATTTGAAACTGTCTAACAGGAAGTGCTTTAATTTTATCAACAGCCATAATTTCACACTTAATATTTTGGCTTGCTTTTGTGCTGACACCAATCTCATTAAAGAGTCCTTCTATCACTGGACTGGAGGTTTATTTCAATGACTGTGTTAGCTTGGCTTAATCACACCTGTACCCTAAAGTAATCACTTCAGAATTCATATACTGCTGCCAGCATAAGGCTGTATTCAGATGTCACACTTCCCACCACCTGCTATCATTGGCATAATAACATTCCCTACCAGACACAATGGGTGAGATCCAGAGAACTGCAAGCAGAGTTCCACTTACACCATTGGGCTTTCCTGCTCCTCAATTCCCATTGCCACCCACTTTGCCCTCAAAAAGCCACTCTTGAGTTTCAAAGGATCTTCCAGAATGGGATGTGCCGGGGGGGCGGGGAGAAAATCAGCAGAGATAACACCAGCTTTTGTGACTGAAAAAAATAGGTACTCTTAAATAATAAAATCCAGTTTCTGAATTCTGCTCCCCCCTTTTCTTTTTTGCCATGCTCAAAACATAAGGAATAGGGGAATACTCAATTCTCAATGGCTTCAAGTTAGTAACAAACTGTAACCTGAAAACTGCCATTGCCTGGGCACTGTGGTATCAGTAATATATTAGTTGCTACTGCATTGCACCTGGTCATCATATGAATGGGCAATTAACTGGTTTTCAGTAGAAAGGAAGGAAAGGGAGGAAGCAGTTATGGCAAGGGTTATGATGAGGCAGTGGCCAAAGACAAAGGTCCCAAGTAACTATGAGGAAGAAGCAGGAGTTAAGGGAAAATATACAGGATTCGGGTGACAGTATTTGTTTGCTAAGGTCGGAATTATCTATTCTGATTGGTTGCTCAGTGTCTCAGGCAAAGACTTTTGTCATCAACTGCTCTTTGATCGAATTCAGGTTGGGAACCCCAGGCATGAACCAAATTTCATCCAACTCCCTGGTCCCCTTCCGACGATCAGCTGCTCAGTGAGGTGAGAAAGGCTTTGATGTTCAGGTCCTTCCCCTTTTCTGTTCCTTGCAAATATGCAAAAAGTATGCAAAATGCATATGATTTTGAGAGTGCAAATACATTTTGAAGCTTGAGACTTCAAATAGCTGAAAAGAAGGAATTATTGTTCAGCTATTTATTGAACCTTGTTTGCATTCTTCTGGTATTGCTGAGTTTTGCCTTCTGCACAGGCAAAATAAAGAAAGGGAGTTGGAGAGCTTTTTATAAATATGTATATTTATTTTAAAAAGTTATGTGAATAAAATGGAAGGTAAATATGAGTGCAGTTATTAAGAAATAAATCGCTCTGAGTGGGTGTCTGGCTCTGTCTGCTATCGGAATATGGCCTTTGCCACAGTAATTCATAAAGTGAATTCTGTAACATGGTGATCCTACTATAAAAATGTCCCTAGAGTGTGCTACAATTTGTAGCTTCCCTCCCAAACAAATTGTGCTTCCTTTTGCAATGTGATTTTAGGTAAGTAGATCTAGGGATCAACCATTGCAGTGTAACTGAGGAAAGGAGGGTGTTTTAGAGATTTAGTCATAAAACTTCAAGAATTATGAGCTGGGTTGTAATTTAGATTTTAGAATAATTTATTGCAAGGCAAATACCTACCTTTGATTCAAAGCTGCAATGCTCAGTGTTAAAATGCTAGCATAGGTATTTCTGATGCTTCCACATGGAAGAGTTAAACAGGCGTTTTCTCTTTGTTAGAGTAATAAATTGACATCCTCTGGAGCCCTGGTGGCTGATGGGTAATAATTTAGGCATATAGTAGACTTGATTAATTTGTTATCCAAGTAATACTAGACTACTGTACATACATGCAGCTTTGATGAAAGTACTGTGTGTGCATTTAATATATAATCAACCTGACTTTTTTGTGCATGTAGCACTGTATCTCCACTTTGTGATTAAAATGAAAAACTATAGGCGTACAAATATGTTCTGCTGTAGAGGGATCATTGTGTAATAAGCTTGTTTTCTACCATTTGCCCTTCCATTTTGCCTTTTAAAATTCAGTATGTGTTTTTTATTTTAAAAAATCTGAAGTTGAATTAGCAGAAAGTGACTCAACATCCACACTGAAATTAAAGTTTCAAAACTGTGACCAGCCAGAACAGAACATTATAAATTCTACTGGGGGGGGGGGCACAAAACAAAATGCTTTAAATGTTAAAGGGTAAAGAGGTATAGTCAACATATAGGGGTGGATCTACACAAAGGGGGGGAATGCTATAAGACACAAATCAAATCATTATAACGGGGAAATCGCATAGAAAGGTTTTGTGCTCTATAGCACCATCTGGTGCTGCATGTTTATAACACATTTAAAATGCTGTTTTTTTACTAATGTAGCTAAATCAGAAGTGGGTCTCCAGGTGGCTTAGAAAAAGTTTAGAGTTATAACCATCAGTAGCCAATGTTTTAGTTTATGCCAGCACTTCCCAAACTTGTTTTTCACGAATCACTTGAAAAGTGCCGAGGCTCATGGCGGGCCACTTAACAATTTCTCTGCCTGTCATAGCAATTATAATATGTTATGCTAGTTGCTGCATCATTTTAATTGCATTTTTATAGCTTCTTTCACTTCTATTGTACGTATTTACTGCATTGCAATTCGAATTCACAGAATTAAAATTATAAATGTTTTTCACAGACATGCCACAGGCCACCAGTTTGGAAACCCCTGATTTATGTTATTCCTCTGAGAATCGTGGTGAAGACTGGGGTGTGCAACTAAAACCTTGGCTGCGCATTATTTTTACCCCATGAGAGAATGCTTGAAACATCCTCTGTGTCACCATAATGTTCAGTACCACATGCTTCTTCCGTGTGGAAGGGGGAGGTTTCATGCCAGCAATATAACCTATTTCTGGTGGTGGTTGGGCACCCTTCGATGACTGATTCAAGTGCATCCGCATGATAATAAGGATGCATTGACTAGTCCCAAGAATCTCACTAGTTTTCTCACCTAGAGTTCCTGTCATTTAAAAATACTCCCATGCAGAGTTCCTACAATTTGAAGAAGGTTGCAGCATTTGGCAATTGGTCATTCATTTCTTTATCCACTGACTTATTTCAAATAAATGAAATCTGACTATAGTTTTTGTTGTTATATTTAATCCATCCAATAACATTGATTGCATTCTAAGAAATTTTTGATCTGTTAGAATCACACAAGTTGCCTTAGGGGTAAGAATGAGTCTTTTTCAAAGAAAAAAACCCCAAGTCATTAGGTATTAAATACTCATTGATTTAACAGGTTTGCCGTAATATATATTCAACTGACGAGTGGACCATGAAGGCTCCTTCTGGAGGTCTCCAACTAAGCACAGACTCATTACTTTACACACCTGACATTTTAAGTAGATCCAGATTTCTCTCCAGCGAGTCAGTCCCATTAACTGTCAGTGTGATGATCTACTATTGCCACTTTTGGTTTTATCTGTACATTAGAGTTGTCTCCTGTCTTTGAATTGTCAGACAGCATAAATCATCCCCCTGATTCAGACATCGCTGCATTTGCAGCGGAACAATGAGACTCGATTCCTTGTCAACTTTTTCAGGGAAATGTTTACGTTTCGTTGTAGTTGGAACAAACGTAGGTGCATTTTTGCCTGTGCATTCTGGTTAGAAAACTGTAGCTGTGGGTATAAGAAGGAATCACCCTGACCTCTTCCCTCCTACATTCAACCCTTGCCTAAATCAACAGGTGAGCCATTTCTAAACTGTTTTCCTGTTTCTCATCTTAGGCTATGTCGTAAGAGCAGCAACTCACCAAGAGGCTAATCATGAGCCACATTAAAACATAGTAAATGAAAACTGGCAGGATCGCTGAAAGCATAAGTAATTCTTAATGAGTAATTGTGAGTAATTCTTAATGAGTGCTACAGTTGGCTTATAGGGCAAAGGTAACACAGAACCAATACACCAACATTCTCCCCAGTGCTTTTTTTCTGGGGGGGACGCAGGGGTACACATACCCCTAAATATTTTGTGAATCTAAGTTTGGCCTCATTGAGGGGCAGTATTTCAATATGAGTAGGAAAATGAGAGTACCCCTAAACGTTTTTTTAAGAAAAAAGCACTGATTCCCCCTATTTCATTCTGGTTATTAACTAAGGCAGGCACCCCCAACCTGCAGCTCTCCAGATGTTTTGGTCTACAACTCCCATGATCCCTAGCTAAAAGGACCAGTGGTCAGGGATGATGGGAATTGTAGTCCAAAACATCTGGAGGGCCGAAGGTTGGGGATGCCTGTACTAGGGGATATTTCTCTATCATTCCTATCTTGGTTGAACTTGTTTGGCTTGGTTAACTTTCTATTATTAATCATGTGACTTCCCAAGCTGAGCTCTGACTCGACAGATAGGCAGTGCTGCAACAGTACACAGGGTAGCTTACAAGAATAGCCTTCAGTTCTTTATAAGTTTGACAAGAGCTGGGCTGATGCCAAAGGCTGATTGCTTTACTATGGATTACCATGGTTAACCATGAGTTGCTTGGTAGTAGTCTGTGGAGCCATATGCTCCAGCCCCTTACACCAGGAGTAGCCAGTTGTTGTCGGACTGCAACTTCCACAAGCCTCAAGCTAACATGGTCATTGGTCAAGGATGGTGGTCATTCTACTTCAACAACATCTGGCTGCCCAACACCCCTTAAAAGCAGGGGTGGGTAACCTGTAGCCCTCCAGTTTTCGCTTGAATCCATTTCCTCTCAGTTCCAGCCAGAGTGGCCAGTGATTAGGGATGGGCCAATGGGAGATGCAGTCCAACAACACTGGGGGGGGGACAGTTTTCCCATATCTGTGAAATACCCGCACTGTACCTAACTGATAACACATTGGTGGCGGCATTAGGCACTTAAACTTCCCACTTAACTCAGAATGAGAACCAGAGTGAAATTCTGATTTCAGTCCAAATGGAGCAAGACCTTTACAGCTGTGCTGGCTTTTGTCAGGCAGGGCTTTGCTTCCAGCTGCACAATGTTCTAATTTTTAATTGCAAAACGAACGTGAAGACATCACACATAGATGTTATACACCATTACATTTTTATCTTTCCTTCCTCCACTGAGAGCTCAGAGAAACATGCAAAGTTATCCCTGACTCACCATAATCCTGTGAAGTAGGCTTTTTTCGGGGGGGGGCAGGCATTAGGGCTGAGTGGTTATTTTAACTTGGGTGTCCCAGTCAGGATGCTTATAATAAAAGCTTCAATGAAACTCAGAGTGTGCATGATTTCTTTACAGTGCTATGCTTTGGCTTGCAATGGGAATGTTTTGACTCGTTTCCCTACCAATGAATATAGCACATCTTTCCAGTGTTTCTGGCCTTTTAGCCCATTTCCTTGTGATTAACTTCAGGGACAGATCAGGAACAGGAACAGGGGGTTGTGATTTGAGGACCTGATCCCCGCTTGGGGAATAAAGACACGTGGACACAGAATGTAAGATTAATGGGTAAGGTAAAGGCCACAACTTTATTGATTACAGCATGTGAGAAGGTATTGGCTTAGGCATTGGACCATGGAACATTAGACTCCACCCACTCGTAGAGGGGTGAGTCTGAGGAGGGGTTAACCACCATAGGGGAAGCCTGTTGATGCTAATACAACTATAGGCTCTCTTCCTGATGTCACCGAGGGTCGTGCCATGGCCCCCCGCCACACGGGCATCGGACAGGATCCACGACCGCCGGATTCCTTTAGTGGAATACCCAAAATTGTTGGGAAGGCGATGGCTACACCTTGCCCCCCGAAACACCAACAACACATTCCAATGCCTAACCGCCAAATACCACGAAAGTTGTGACGGTTGCTACGAGGTAGGCGGGAAAAACCAAGAGGCCGGGCCAATTTAGCCAATTTGAAAAAACTCCTACCAGGCCTCCTGGTTAAACAGGGTGACCAACCAGAGGTCCTTAGCAAAGTCTCAGGAACAGCTAATCTAAAGGGAGTGGAGGGTGGGTGACTCGAAGAAAATGTGTGTGCAATGGCGGGGATGGCTGGTGCGGCTGCATTTGAGCAGCAAGCCACGCCCCCACCGAGCTTCCCTATTGGGTGCTCAACTGGGGAGGGGTGTGGCGCCAGCCCTGGAGTTGAAGCAGGGGTGGAGCGCCCCCTGCATGACGCGGGAATCGTCTCCCGCTCACAACCCCTCCCCTCCTGGGAGGAGGAAAGGCTTTCTCCCCATCTCTTGGCACCATGAGTTCTTCTTCCCCACCTTCCTTCTTGTTGAAAGCAGTGAACAACTGAATGGAAGATCCCCCAGTTATCTCACATTCAAATTGCCATATTATCTCCTATAAGTTCATTTCTCCCATGTGTACAGGACTATTCAAACCCTAATCTCTCCCCATTAGCTATGTGGGTGGGGTGGAGGAATAACATGGCTAGATTATTTATTACCCTGTTCAATTTTTTTAATACTAACCTATTTTTAAGTACAATAAAAATATC
The DNA here is from genome assembly GCF_964106915.1 of Podarcis gaigeae. Taxonomy (NCBI): domain Eukaryota; kingdom Metazoa; phylum Chordata; class Lepidosauria; order Squamata; family Lacertidae; genus Podarcis; species Podarcis gaigeae. Next base: position 94,203,682 of record NC_139680.1, read on the forward strand.
CACTTATGTAATAAAGATTTAGCAATTATCTCAAATTAAGGAGATTATTGACAAAAGATGTCTTTTACAGTAAATACCCTCTGTCAATTGGAATTTCAAAGCTTTGTATGTGGAAATGCCTTTTATAAACTATACAGTTATTTTAAAAACCGCCAATAATGACTATTGCATGATGTGAATGTTTAGAGAGGGAAAGCTGAGGTTGATAACCCCAAACATTTTTAAACAGCTCTGTGACTATTGTTTAAAGCCTTGGTGTTGGGCTTTTACATATGTGGAATGTTCCAGAATACAGAAGCATTCAAAATGGAAAAAGCAACAACTGAGGAGATTTTTTTAAAAGGGAGGAGGGAAACCCTCTCTATGCCTCTCCTAAACCATTGTATTTCGCCATTATGTCAGTTAACAACTACACTAGAAACAAGCAGCAGATTTTTTTCCACTCTGTGAGTAATTGTCTGCATAGCAGTGACAGATGTGCAATATAGCAGCTTCTTCAGGAAAAAAAATTAACAGTTTGTCCAGCATGTCAGCTCGCTCTTTTTAGTGCTTCGGAGGTCCTGGCCCCATTATGGATGATTTAGAAATTGAGGCAAGCTAAGACCAGCTGCCTGAGTTGAAAGCCTTAGTTAGTAGGCCTCATCTGCATTCCAGTATTCACTTACATCTAGAAATTGGTAGGGCCCCTCCGGCCACAAGATGAGTGCGGGCTGACAATGCCTTGATTTGTCGAGAGAGAGAATAAATGGGTTTTTCAGAAGATGAGGAAATATCACCATTACTGGCCAATTTACAGCATTTTATCTGTTCTTCAAACATGTCACTTTTGTTATTGTCGCATGGTAATTACATAGTGAAACGGAAAGAAAACAAATTCCGGTTACATATTCAGATGGATTGCAAAATCATATAATCCTGATAAATGCCCATTTATGATACACATGGATGAAAGGTTCATTTTAATTTTGAATAGCTAGCACAGCCATAAATACGATATAGGATTAGATGCCACTGAATCCGATTACCAAAAGCAAATAGCATTTTTCCTCACTCTTTTTCATAACTAGCAAATTTGTAACAAGGAAGGTATTTAAAAACAAAGGGGATTGGGGGGGAGTAGGGATTCCACCCACCCTCTCCCAGTCTCCTAAAATAATGTTTTAAGCAATAACGTTCCAGTGGCCCTCTTAAAAATATCGGGCTTACCATTGCTAAAAGTGCATTATTTCTGGAAGCAGCTCAACATTTGACATTAAAGGCTCACAGAAAGAGCCTCTGTCCCCTCCGCAAGTCAGGCACTTGAGATGCAGACAGAGCTGTTGTCATTAGATCTCCAATAACAAAGGCAGTGGTAATAAAAAAAATAATAGTGGTTCCATTATACCAGTTTTTATGCCCAGTCTTTTGAACAGAAGACTTAAGTCAGATGCTAAAACTCAGAAAATGTGTGAAAAGCATTAAAGACAACCCCAGACAGTGTTAAAGGCTTCTGGTTAAGAGATGGTTCACTAAAGCCATAATAGCTCATCAGATGAAATATTGGGCTGTCTCTTCTGTTGGTGATAAATAAGGAGCACCATCCACCAGGAACATCTGCACATACCCGCTTTAAAGGAATATAAATAGTTGGGCATGCAGTTGCTGAAACGAATCTCCAGTGGATAGTGACCATTGCATGTGGTTAAATAATACACATCGGCACTAACGTTACTCACAAGCCTTTTCAAATAAGTATTTTCTTAACTGACAAGCATCACTTTACAAACGTAGAATCTATCCTTCAGAGACCCAGTGTTGCCAGCATTAATAGTTATATTTCTTTAGAGTTGCAACTAGACCCACGTTTAAGTTTCTGCTTTATCACAAAGCTTACTGAATGATGGATGTCTCACAAATATAGTGTGAGAGTGAAATAATATAAAATAAGGGGTCACCGCAATGGGATTCAAAATAATTCCATGCTGGCTCTTAGTTGATTTGTCACGCACTAGATAGTCTTCATGGTCTGTCCTGGGACAACAGCTCCTATTGCTCCCAGAAAGCATCCATACTGGAGATGGTGGCTTTTCCCTCTACTGTTATTATTATGATTTTATTTTTTATTTATTACATTTGTACAATATCGCTCTTCATCTGAAGATCACAGGGTGGTTCACAACATAAATATACAAAATGAAAACACAAAATGCATAGTAAAAACAAAACAAAACCCAATAACCTCTCTCCCATGTAAAAGGCCATAGAATGTTTGATCAGCCGAAAACCTAATTATAGAGAAATGTTTTTGCCTGGCGCTTAAAGATATGTAATGAAGGTGCCAGATTAGCCTCCCTGGGGAGAGCATTCTACAAACTGGGAGCCAACACGGAATAGGCCTTGAGGTCTCAAGTTGCCACCCTCTGAGCCTCTTGGGGAGAGGGCACACAAGAAAGTGTCTCAGACGGTGGAAACTAATTGGCAGCCAGGGCAGTCAGGCCAACCAGCAAACAGAAGATAAGCACAATAGCTGTCTCTCCTGTATTCCAGCAACTGGTATTTGGCAGTCTGGCTGCCTCCAGCTGTGAAGGTAAAGCACAGCCAACGTGGCTAGTGTTTTTGAGATACATGTTTTCTGGCATACCAGAAAACATACCAGTGTTTTTGTGGTGCCCAGCCCCACCAGAAGCCCACAGAGGAGCACCTTGTCAATGGAAGGAGGGGGAGTGGCGATAGATGGCATCAGCAAAAATGTCACCACACTTTTTAAAAAACAAAGCAACCACCTCACACAGTGTACTTCACTGAGAGTTGAAAGGAACCATGAAAGTCATCTAGTCCAACCCCCTGAAATGCAAGAATATTTTGCCCACTGTGGGGCTCAAACCCACGACCCTTAGATTAAGAGTCCCATACTTTACCACCTGAGCTATATTAGCCTAGGGATCTCTAAACTACATTGCACAATTGTTATTCCTTGCAGCAGGAAAAACAGCTACTGTGCACTCCAGTAAAATTTTGCATGCTTTGATCTCTTTCCATTTAGACTACTGTAAGGCACTCTACATTGAGCTGCCCTTGAAGACAGTCTGGAAATTTTAGTACAGAATGTAGCCACAAGAGGATTGTCACTTCTGTGCATTGACAGGTAACACCTGTCCAGCGGAATCTGCACTACATTTCTCCACATCAGCCAGGCCATGCTCTGTGGCTGGGAGAGGGACTCTGCTCATTGTCTCACCAACATGTGGAGAGACCTGTAGGGCCTTATCTGTAGTGGCACCCCAGATGTGGAGCTCCCTATCCTGTGCTTAAAGGGCACAAAATGCCACAACATTGATAGGATCTTGTCACATGCCTTTCCTGATTTATCAATCTTTTGGATTGTCCGAATTAGTCTCTATATGCATCATATTAACTGTATCCTTTTAAGTTTTTTTGTTGGCCTATTGCTGATGTTTTAACTGTATCTTATATTTTGCTATTTTTTTTGAATTATTGTATAGAAACTGCTATTTTTAATGGAACCCATTAGAAACTTAACATATAAAATAGAAGAAATCTTAACAAATATAAGAATCTTAAATAAAATAAAATAAAGTAAAATATTTCTTTTTTATTTATTATTAAATTTACATCCCACCCTTCCTCTCAAAGAAACCCAGGACAGCAACTGCAACGAGAAAAGTCATTTTTGTGAAACGTGGAACGAGAGGACAGGGTCAAGGTACTTCCTGCATTATTATTTTTAGACCATCTGAATTAAGCATGGCCCCCCATTTGGTTTATTTTAGAGCATGTTCAGCAAAATGCATACCAGATTAAGTATGTTTTATTATTATTCTAAACTCTAGCGGCAACAAAATTCATCAGCATTCCTGCAGGTCTGCTCAGGGTCCAGGAGAGATGCAGAAGTACACCATGTTCTGGAACTGAGATCTAATAAAGACATTCTATTGTGATTCTGTCACGGATAAATACAATTAGGCAGTTGCTAAATGCTTACCTGCATCAAAGTCAAGTCTGATTCATTTTTTGGCTATTCTTATTTAAATGTGTCATAAATATGACTAGGTGCCAGCAGCCTAAGCAACCAGCCTACAGCTAAATCTGCTCTGAAATGATTAAATTATATCTGCCTGAACTTCCCTGACCATGTAATCACTTAAAGATTTACAGTTTTAGGTCAGGTATTACAGGTTAGATTATAGTTATAATAAGCCTGAGGTTGATGCAGGTGAATATTATAAATGACTGGTATCATTTTAAATCTTTTATCCAAAGCGGTGTGTGGCTAATGAGGTAACCTTGCTCCCCCTCCTGAATTGGACAACCAAATCAATACATGGCTTTTCTTGAGGCCTGGCCTAGACTATACTGTCACATACAGGAAACAGTGCAGTGAGTTTAACACCTCCATGCTGTTGTCTAGGCTCATTTCCTCTTTCTGGGGAAAACTACCACATGGTGGCAAGTAGATTATTTGCATTATTATTCAGTGAAAGAAGGGCTGGTCCCAAAAAGCTTGCTCCCTGAGATTAAGGACAAAGTGATACACTTCTCCAATACCATGTACAGAAGCTGACGGGATTGGTAGATGAATCCTATTCCAACCGGCATTAGCTGGAGGTCCCGTAATCACAGTGGCTGGGTGATGGTGTGTGGGGACAGCTTGGAATAAGCTCAGTTCCCATCTGTTTAGTTCCCTACCTCCACTTCCCTGCTAGCTTGCCTAGGCACTGAGAAAGCGCCAAGCACCCAGGCGCAAAGGCAGAGTGTAAATAAATTTAAGGAGGAAGAAGAATAGGAGAAGCCCTTCTCAGAGCAAGGTGTTTTGGGGGCTTCTAAATAAAAGATTTGAACATTACATGACATATCTGTTTTTTTTTTTCTTTTTCCGACTCTTTTCCACACACATGTACAAACACACAGAGAGAATATTTAGTGAACACACAAACTGTGTCACTAAGTGGAAGAATGTTTGGCACAACTAATCAAAATTCATTGGAAAGGAATTCTCTGAGAAATTTCCTGTGAGTTTTGTTTTTCAACCATCTAAAAACTTTTGGAGAACTCTGCCCACATCCCACCAGAGAATATCTGGTGAATCTACCTAACCACCCAAATTTCACCTCCGACAATTTGGAGAGAAGATTTTGGGAGGCCAGTTTTGTTCAGACCTTAGCCAATCCACCTGACCCAACATAAGGACATCTATCTCGTTGTATGCCAAATGGTAGGTTACAAACCACAGGCTAGCCAGTACAGCAAATGGGGTACTAGAGGGATCCTTGAGATGATTCAGCAGGGCTGTTCCATTTAGAGAGAGAGAGAGAGAGAGAGAGAGAGAGAGAGAGAGAGAGAGAGAGAGTTTTACATGGGCTGAAAGCCTGATTGAGAAGCCAATGCAGTGTACATGGGCATCCTAATGGAAGAGGGAATCCTTCCTCAGATGAACCATAATCCCCAAATTCCCAGCTTGCTTTCTTTTTTTAAAAAAAAATTCTAGCATTTGTAAAACTTGAGATTTGAGACACGATGTCCAGGCACTGTTCTCATTTTTGAAAAGTTAGCCTGCTCCCTGCTTCAGTTTTTTTCTTTCCTCCTGCACAAACACACACACATCCTGTCAATACCCATGCCAGTGTGTGCACAACCCCTGCCATGGAGAAGTGCCATAGTTCAGTGACACAGCATATGCTTTTGATGCAAATGGTTGCGGGTTCAAACCCTGGCATTTTCAGATGTGGCTAGGAGACACCCGAGCCTGAAACCTTGTTGGGCCACTGCCCACCAGCATAGACTGGGATAGTCAACATGGTGCTCTCCAGATGTTTAGGACTACAACTCCCATCAGCCCCAGCCAGACCTAACATGGAGAGTTCTGGATCCAACATATAAATCTGACTAGGGGCCCACATATGTGCAAGTCTATGCACATTCCAGCTCAGAGAAATGTGCACTAATCCCTGTTGGACACCCAACAATCCCACCCTCCGTTTGGGGACACACATTGCTGTCTCTTGCACCAGGCGAAACGTGATTTGTCAGCAAGGCAAGTTGCTCTTAAGAGCGGGATTCTCAAAATGAGTGCTACTAGGTTTTTGGATATGGGCTAGAAAACAAATGTATGTTGTTGTTGTTGTTTTATGAAAAACAATAGCAATGCTGAAACCCCACCAATCATTTGCTTAGTATAGAAGGGCAGGGGCAAGCAATGAATCCAATCCTGGCTAACTTAATTAGTAGATATTTTAAAAATGAACCACCACCCCCCTAAGCAGTGCACATAGCCCTACCTATTGGATTGGGTTGGCCAGTTGGGGAGTTGTACAGACAACACTCATTTACATGCATGAATGCGCATGCTAAGAATCCCACTAAGAATGTGTGTGCTCCAGGCATTGTTGCAGAAAGATGCACTAAAAGAAACAGCTAATTTTCCCAATGCCATTCCTTTCCTAATGGCTGGGTTTTGTGTGTTAATGTTTCTATTGTTTTAATATTCTTGCTTTTCTCATTCATATTCTAAGAGATTATTGTTAGTGCCAACTCATTTGATTTATCATTTAGCGAAAGCACTTGTTCAAAAAGTCAGCACTGGATATTAAATGATGATTGCCTGCAATGAATTTCTTCTCAACATCTGCAAAGACAATTTTGCCTTTTCTTCTGCCACTTAACTCTAAGTGAGAGATCTTAAGCATACTTAAATAGGATTCATAATATCAAGCTCACAGGAAATTATCTCTAAATCTGGGTTTAAGCAGATAAGTAAAATTATCTGCTTAAAAATAAAAAGGATTTCTGAGAAGAAAAACAGAAGAAAAAAATATTCCTATTTCTTATTATACTATTATCGGTCCAGCAAGTTGTTATTTAGTGAATCAGAGTTTCATCTGGTATAAATACCATTTCAGGAACAATTTTTTGCTTTTAATATTATATTTGTGTATTATGCCTTCTCCACTACAGTGTCGTGAAACCATTCAGTAACTAAGAGTACAATCCTACATATGTCTACTTAGAAATTTCATTGGGTTCAATGGGGCTTGCTTCCAAGTGGTTACACAGTTTTAGATTGCAATCCACTAAAATGGATAAGAATTCTGAACATACATTTTTTTTGGGGGGGGGGTGAATACGCATGTTTTCCCCAACCTCGTACCCTCCAGAAGTTCTGAGTTCCATTTCCCAAAAATCCCAACCAGCATGGCCAATGGTCAGGAATAATGGAAGTTCTGGTCCAACAATGTTTTGAATGCACCAGGTCAGGGAGGAATGTTCTAGTCCACCACACACCAATATCTCTCTGGTAACAAGAGCTCCCATAATCATTTCAATGAAGGGAAAGCGCCACACGTAAAATTGCTTTCTATGTGCAGAGTTGCCCAACCATTTGGAAACTGCTATGCAAGAGGAGTACCATTTGCACACTGATGGGCTGCCACATGTGTACACCCATAACTGAAGCCTATTAGGATCTTCTTGACCTGAAGTGGGGAACCTGTAGTTGCCAGGCTCAGCTCCCAGCATCCCTAACTACTGGCCATGATGACTGGGGCTGATGGGAGTTGGATCCAACAGCATCTGAAAGGCTGCAGGTTCCCTATCCCTGTTCTTGACCCATCATGACAATTGCCAACTGGCCCATGCAATTGCTCTGTCGGGTCTGGCAGTGTTTATGTATGAAAACCCAGTAACCTTTTGGACCCTGTGCTTGGACCCTCCAGATTTTTATTCCTAGTCTCAGTGCCTCTCCTACCTAGAAGGCTGGAATTTTTAAAACAGAAAGCTGCCTGTTCTACATGCTAGCAAGAACACTAGAAATGGCCTGGGGAAACTGCCAGAAGTGGGTTTCTTGTGTTTCTCTTCCGTTGCACTATTGGCTGTTCCACATATACCTGCCTTAAACAGCAAATACAGGGATAACTCAGTGGCAAGCTGTAGACTCAGAGACAGCTGTAGCAGCTCAGTAGATAAAACTTCCAAGCAACAAGAAAAGTAGCCAGCTGTTCAGAACTTTACATCAAAATGCTGAAGGAGGACAGAAGTCAGGAATTTCCAGAGTGGTGGTGGAGAGAAAGAAAAGGCTAAAAAGAAACAATTTGGAGGTCTAAATTGTACAAATTAAGTACAACACAAAATCAATTTTAATTCACATTGATTCTAAGGCAAACACCTAATTACAGTGAATGGCCAAATTATTCCCTACATCGAAACGTAAGTAAAGAGATGCTGCATCTCCATCCTCATGTTCATTTTAGTTGTTATCTTTCTATGGAAAACGTCAACAGATTTTTTTTTTATTGCAAAATATTGCATAGAAGCCTTATGAATTTCATTTGAGTTTACATCTAAATCACTTTGTTAACAAACAGAGCTTTGAAGGAAACTTTAAATACTGAATGTATTGTTGTAGTATCTGGGGCAAGGAAGAGTGTGAGTTACTTAAGTTCAGACTTTATAGTTATTATTAATAGCAGCTGAAAATTTATTAGAAAAGAGGGGGCCATCTTTACCATTCAGCGAGAAAATCCAGCGAGAGCCAGTGTGGTGTAGTGGTTAAGAGTGGTAGTCTCGTAATCTGGGGAACCGGGTTCGAGTCTCCACTCCTCCACATGCAGCTGCTGGGTGACCTTGGGCCAGTCACGCTTCTCTGAAGTTTCTCAGCCCTACTCACCTCACAGAGTGTTTGTTGTGGGGGAGGAAGGGAAAGGAGAATGTTAGCCGCTTTGAGACTCCTTAAAGGGAGTGAAAGGCGGGATATCAAATCCAAACTCCTCCTCTTCTTCTTCTTTCTCTGATGCTACATTGCAGACTACGAAAAATCTCTTGTAGTACAATAGAGTATTTTATAGTGTTCCAATGATGATGGAGATGCAAATCTGAAAGCTAAGCCATGCCCATCTAACTGAACACAGAGCTAATACAAGGATACCTGTTAACGCCGTGGTAAATCCTACAATCTACAGTGAACCTGAATGAAGACTGTGGTGATTATTGGTTCAATAGCTTTTAGTGGCTCCTCCTGAGTCAACAGGGTCTGTTGTAAAAATGTGTACTTAGGGACTCTTAAATATATCTTATTTATGACTCAATGGACCATAACTGCTAAGAATGAGATGTTGCAATCTATGGTGTAAATCCTTCTTGGTTCTCCAATAATTGATCATTATGTCAAGGCTGCCTTTGACTGACGTGCTACAGCCACGTATGGAGTTCTGCCACAATGGGTCTTGTCTAACAAATTTTAGTAGCATCTCACATTTTGAGACTGGTTTGTATACTTATATTTTCCCAATATATCATGAGCATAGTTTCAGCAATGCTTCCATTCTGAATTTTAAAGGCATTTGAGGCCAAAGAGAGAGAACATTTTTAAAAAAGCTGCACTGGATATTTTTGGATCAAAACTTGTTAAAGCATGGAATAGAAATCCCACTTTAATTGTGAAAGTACTGAATTTCCTGTAAAACTTTGCATGATCATTCCATTTTTGTTCCCTTTGAGTATTGCTTCATCAGTATTGATTTCTCCACTAGCCGCTGCTTGCCCACCAGATTTAGGGCAGCACAACCGATTCTGCTGCAGTGGGCACTAAGCCTAGGGGGCGCTGCAGGGCGTCGCAGCTATGAAATAGTGAATTGAGCAGATGAGAAGTGCTGGGGTGCCAAATTTTGGCCTCAGACAGGGCGCTGCTGATATTTGAAATACCAAAGTCCACCCCCTCGTCCACACCCATTTATTTCCCTAAATTCAGCACAGGAATGAGCCCACCTAATCAGAGAACAAAAGAATGTTATATTGCTATGTCTGACATAATGACATCACTGGGCATTAGGAAATATGATCATGGCCAATCAGATTTGGCTTCAGACTGGCATCACTGAAGGCAAATGAGCAACACTGAAAGTGAAAGCAATTTCAAGAAATGAGCGAACATTTATGCAAGGATTGCCAAAAGGCACCAGAAAAAAGAAGTGCTTTATATCATTGCAGGAAAAAAAAATGTTCACAGAAAACAGCAAGTAATTTTGTGTCAACCCAAATTTAATGTAACTGCATGATCCACTTTGTATTTTACATTTTTTTTCCAGTTTAAGCTTAGCATGCCACATTCCAGACTAGAACTAATTTTTATACACAATGATCATTTCACAAAGAATGCAATTTATCCTTTACTGACATTAGATATGGCACTTTTCCCGATTCCAAATCAAACTGTACTTTCTCTCCTCGATTAGTTAAATCACTGATTTTAAATTCTCATGGTTGCCTTTCATTGATTCCATTTAGACTTGTCTTTGTTTTTTTGAAAAAAAAAAGTTTGAACTTCCAGTGCTGCTATGTGTTGCCTAAGGAGCACACAAAGGTTTAGATTGCATCTTTTCAATGCATTATGGCACTGCAGCCTAAAGCCATTACTTGTTTTTAACTGGCAACCTGCCTGTACGAATGGAGGAAGCAGATTGCCTCTTTGGTGAACACTTAGACAAGGTACTGATTTAACAACAGTGGACAAGCAGCTGGGAGCTGGGCTGTCAGCCTGTCACACACTGACAAATCTGTTGTTCATATTCAGGCAGGATGTTGCAGTTAGATTGCCATACGTACCATCTATCTACTACAGGCATGCAAGGAGTAGCAACATCTCCTGCCTACCCAGGGACAACATGCTGTCTGTGGTACATCTTTATGAAGGAATCCAAAAAGGAAAATGTATTTGCTTTTATCAGTCCTGGTCTTAATACACATGAGCAATAAGACTGTTAGTTCTATATTTTCCCTGCTTTTTCCTGCTCTGGTAATAAGCCCATTCAGTGTTAGAAGCTGCATGTGTGTCTCACTGGGTTAACTCACTTCTTTTATTGCAAAGCTTTTGTAAAGGTAAATGTAATGGTCATCTAACTGTAAATACCTAAAGCTGCTGATTTTTTCCCCTCTTGGCAAGGCTGCTATGCATGGCAGGCAGAAATTTAGCAAGAATGAAGATGAAAACAATCACCAGTTAATTTCTGCTATATATGCATTTAAATGCACTAGCAGTGAAGTGATTTTCCTGAAAAAATGTGTATCGGAAAATATTTGGGAAATTTTCCTATGCAACTTGCATAGAGTGGTATGCAACAGAAAATCCCTGATGTGGTCTAAAATAGCCTGTGTGTTTTAATTGTATTTAGTAAACAGCCAAAAGCTGAACACTTTGAACTGCCATGCTTGCCTAATATTTGTTTGCAGTTAGTATCTATTCATTGTTCCAATAAAAACAGAAAACATTACAACCCATATCACCGTGCATTGGAGCTTGTTTTACATGAATAAGCATGAATATAGGGGCAGCATTTATGGAATACGCTCACACATTTGGATCTGATGATTTCTGTTCCCTGCCCTTTTCTGTTTTGTCCTTTACACGCACCCTATGAGTTTACAGTCTGGGGCTTACATAGAGTCTGGGCCATCCTGTAGGCGGGAGACTGCTTGACTGAATGCTCTTGTGTTGGTGTGTATTCAGAACACCAATGTCAGAAAATGTCAGAAAATGGCTAAGCAAGAACCCTTCTCTAATGACATGCCTCTTTGCTTCATGCAGAGATTTTGCTTGCCTAGAAGAACATCCAAGGATGTCCAAAGATAGGACCATCCCTCCCCACTTTTCTCCTTTAGACCAGAGTGCAACACAGTAGGAGAACAGATGCACTACTGGTGCCTACAAATTGATAGCTCCAGATTATCAAACAACAAACAAGCAGAGTCACAGCAGAAGGTATCTGACTTTTAGAAGATAACGGAAGGCAGCCCTGTATAGGGAAGTTTTTAATGTTTGGTGTATCACTGTGTATCAATTTGTTGGAAGCCGCTCACAGTAACCCAGTCAGTTGGGCACCATATAAATAATAAAATTATTCCTTATTATTATTATCATTATCATTTCCTAGTATCACTAGTCAATCTGGTTTATAAAAAAATTCAAAAGTGGAAAGTCTCACATGAAATAGGTTTTGTTGTTTTTTTGAGCAGGGGGATTCACTGACATAAGTCTCTCATCTCGGCTGAGCCAGTGGAATTTAGGTTTGTGTAATTTACAGAGGATTAAGTCCCCCAAAGGGGTGTTCTGGGGGCAGGGTGGGGGTGGAAAGAGAGAGACTTATGTACACCTTGGTCATGTTACCTAGGGCCCAATCCTCAAAACCTAGGCCCTCACTCTCCCACCAGCTCAGCCAGCAATAGCCCCTCCCAGAAGGTCCTGAATGAAGTCTGGAATAGGGGTACCTTCCACTGGAGTACGGTAAATTACGTTGGCCTAATTACTCTGGCTTTCTATAGTTAGAATTCGTCTGTTTGTGTACAAAGTAAAAACCAATTGAGAATCAGATGGATAAAATCTTGTGGAAGGTCAAATTAATACAAACAGAAAACAAATGTTCCTTTTCTCCTGATTCTAAAGGAGGAAAATCCTTTCATGTGATTTTGCGCCCACCGCCCTCCACCGCTGCATGTGTCTCCGTTTTTGTATGCAACGAAAACATCATTTCCCCCATCTTCATAAAATCACTTGATGCTCTCTGCTCAGCACTGAGATCACACTGAATGTTGATTGACAGAAAGATTACCTAATAAACCTTCACCACAAACTAATTAATCACTTGGAATACAACGCTAAATTGGCAAGCATTAAAAAGCAAAGGAGCTGGGTGTTGAAGACCATTTCCAAATGACCTTAGTTAAAAGCCAAGTACAGCCTGGTGAAAACACCAGTACTGTAATGCCGCACAGCAAATAAGCAGTACCAGATTTGCCTTGTTTAGATGAGGAAGGAATTAGAGGGAACTAAAAACAAACCCCACACACATTGAATACTCTTCAGCAAAGGGGAATGTTATAGAACTGGCCTATGAAGCAAGAGTGTGCAGCTCTTTAGCCAGTTTGGTGTAGTGGTTAGAGTGCCAGACTAGGACCTGGGAGACCTGGTCCAGGTTCAAACACCTACTCAGTCACAAAGCTTACTGGGCGACCCTGGGCCAGTCACTGTTTCAGTCTACCCTACCTTGCAGGGTTGCTGTGAGGGTGAAATGGAAAGCGGGAGTTGGGTGCACGCCACTTTGAGCACCTTGGAGAAAAGGTGAGATGTAAAGGTAATAATAAGCAATATAGACTCAGTGCTGGCGTTTATTTTTCTTACAATGTGAGAAAATGGCTAAAGGAAGGGGAAAGCAGCTGGGAAAGGCACAAAGTGAGGGGGAAATTAAAAAAATAGAGGGATGGGAGCATCCATAATTTTTTGTGCAATGAGGATTACCAACTTCTCATCCAGTCATCCTAGCTCTTCTTTTAAGAGCAGTTTGATCTGAAGCTCTCGACATGCTTGCCTCCATGCTCTGAAAATCTTCACTTCCTAACATCTGCATATCAGGCTGCATAAGAGCAGGCCAATCTATTAGTTCCTGATTTGTAGAATCTGTTTGTAGCTCCCCACACTTGTTTCAAGTATTTTTCCTTGCCAATTCTTTCAGGGTCTACTTAAATAGTGAACACATATTCAACGTTACATATCTGCTATCTGATCCTATGCGTCTTTAATTGGAAATAAGCTCCAGTGAGTTTAGTTGGATTTACTCTGAAGTAAAAGAGCATATGATTGCAACTTAATTTTTTAAAAAAGTAGTTAAAATAGTTAATCAATCACCACAATGTTAACTAGGGTCAACCTAGTTAAAACAAACAGGCATGACCTGTTCCTGTGCCTTAAAAGCAGTGATCAGCAGGTGACTTTTCCACAGGATAGAAAGGAGCATGATCACTCACTAATAACCAGCACAAGTGAACCGACACTACAGAGACCAGCTGGAAATCTGGCAATGCTAACATTCAAATGTATACATCTCTCTGCAAATCTTTTTCCTTGCATTATTTATTTACTTATTCCTAAAAATATAAACACCTTCATCTAAAAATGGATTTTAGGGTGGTAGACCTACAAATATCATATAGTCATTTCCCTTGCTCAAACCAGTTACACATGCATTGAAATTGTGGCTTCCCTGCAGTATTCCACTTGAGATGTGCAAGTACAAGGCACTGAGGGGAGGGAAATTTGGCTACTGTAAGCAGAGTCCAGATACATTCATAAAACAAACAACTTTCCAAAATATGTAGTAGATTACAGAGTGAATGCCGTTTAAGGGTGAGGGGTTGATGGGCTGGAACTTGGAGGAGTGAAAGGGAAACTAGATTCAAATTGCTACTTGGCCACCATGTTTGCAGGAGGGTCTTGAACCAGCCATGTTTTCTCTGCCTAACCTCTGCCTCACAGAATTGTTTTAAGAATTATGTGAAGAGGGTGGATGGGAACAGCCTTGAATATAGTCTTCAGGGCGCTATGACGACTCTCATTTTAAATACCCCTCCTATATGTAGGCTATAGAAGCTGTGCTATATTGCTGAGGGGACGTCAGAAGAGAGGAGGAAAGCAAATATTCAACCACCAGTTATGCCTATGTCTCATCCTGATAGTATAGCCAGAGACATTTTGGCAAATTTAAAAAATCCACCTGGACAGAAATTTTACCCCAGAAAAAGACGACATGGCAACCCCAGTCACTGGACATGGAGTAGCCCTCTAAACCATGGGTAGGCAAACTAAGGTCTGCGGGCCGGATCAGGCCCAATTGCCTTCTGGATCCGGCCTGCAGACGGTCCGGGAATCGCCGCATGCATCGCCAGCGTACGCATTCTTTCCCTCTCCCTCACACGGCGGCGGCGGCGGCAGCAGCAGCACTTCCTCCCTCCCTCTTCCTGGCTTGTCCCTGCCCTGCCTAGAGGAGGAAGGGGGCTGGGCTTTGTTGGTGTGCCAGCAGCAGCAGCACTCGAGCAGCTGCCATATTAAGCAGCCCGTATCCAGAGCCCTTTCACGCGCCGCTCATCGTCCCTCCACCACCGCCACCAGCCCCTGCCACTCACAAGACACAGGTAAGCAGCCACCGGGGCTCGTGGTGCTCTTGCATCACCCCCCCCAAAAAAATATAGTCCAGTCCCCACAAGGTCTGAGGTACAGTGGACCGGCCCCCGCTGAAAAAGTTTGCTGACCCCTGCTCTTAACTATCCAGTCATGTTTTGTGAACTGCCTGCACACTTGAATCTCAGACAGGCCACATCTCCAGCACTGCAAGAGCATTAAGGGTGGGGAGGGGTCCTCAATGAATGGATCACTGCTTTCCAGTGCACATATCTGGCCCCTCAGCTCCCAATCCCACTTCGTAACCTCTTTCCCTCCTTCCTTTAGCCTTGTTCCTCAGACTAGAGAGAAGGGGGAGAAATTATTTATTGTGTGCCTGTTGAAAATGAAAGACTTTTACATTTTAATGAGGACTAAATAGGAGCGAGGAAATATTGTTCATTAGCTGTAATCTGCGGAATTGCTTGAGTGAGCTTCCTTTGGAGGCCGCTTTAAACGGTTCACTCAAGTAAAGCAGTTGTATGGTAATTAAGGGAGCATTTTTCTGTCAACATCTGTGCTACTATTTATAACGCTGAAGGTATCTTATTACTCCACTAGAGAAGCATTAAGTGAGGGAGGTTTGGCCAAATGGAGTTTATATCACCCTCTCTCCCCCTCTATTATTATTACAGTTTTCTCATTGCATCACTCCTCCCTTTCCTGTCCCTTCTTCAAATCCGGGGGGGGGGGGGGGGAGCTGTCCGCTAGTTCCTGATAGAGCAGCGTTTTCATTCCAGTAGCTGTTCATTAATCACTGACTTTGCTCAGCAGCAGAGACACCCATGCCAGTTCAAGGCAGTTTGCTGCCTGAGGTTGAGCTGCAAATAATGTTATCACCACCCACAACAAGTCAAAGTTCTTAGTGCCCAAAGCCAGACAATGTATTTTGACACCTGAGGCAGAAAATCCCACAAGCAACTCTTCTCCCTTCTGACAACAATTAAAACATGAAATGCAGTATTAAATTAAGTAACTATCGATTTGTTGCCTTTTCATGATACCTCAAATCAGTTGTTTCCTCTGCCTAACAGTAGGACTGGCCCCAGAGAGCAAAATTGGAGATTTGTCCAATGGGCAATATTGGCCAGCTTACAATTTTCATTCTCTAATCAATACACACAATGCTTACAGACAAGTGGCCAAATGTACCTCAGGTCTCCCCTTTTCTATGGAATCACTTGCACGTAAACAATCCTTGTCTTCTGTAGCTGGATGCAATTGCACACACACTTTGATGGACTGGCCTGGAGGGGGCTGGTCAAAAGCAGTGGCCTCTCTCAAAGGCGCAAGAGCAATTAATTACTAGTTGCATTTTCCTAACGATGGCATTATGAAAGCTAGCTTTGCAATTTTGTGAGCAAGATAAAATGCATAAAAAATTAAACCAAGTTCTTTTTATTTGTTTTAAAGCATTTATAAATCACTTAACATTTTTTTAAAATCTCTAAGCAGCATACAATGTAAAAACCAACAATATTATTAAATCAAAAGTACAGCCTAAAGCCAAACCCCCAGAAATATAAAAACAGATTTTTTAAAAAAACTGAATTTGGTGGAATCAAATACATAAAACATGGTTCTATCTAATGGGTTACGTGTAAGGCTGGGCAAAACAGTTGTCTGAAGCAACTTAGTGGTTGCTGCTTCACGTATGGAAGATGGGAGGGCATTCCCTAATATAAGGGAAATTTTTACTTGTGAATGAGACAGTGAGTCACAGCACAGACCTAGTCTTCCAAGACCTGAGATAAAGGTCTCTTTTGTAAGTTAGAGTCAAATAGCTAGGGTGGTTCTTTCCTTCTAGATGTCTGCTGTTTCTGTTTCCTGTAACTTTTTTTATTTATCAGAGTGGTTAAAACAAAAACACACCTTTTTATTATTTATAAAGTTTTTATATATCTTATTTAGTTTGGCATGTTTGGCATGTTCATGTTCTTATTACTGCCATTTTACAGATGGGAGTAACAGAGGCTGGGAAGTAGCTACTTCACCCTGGGTCTAGTCTGATCTAGAATAAGAATCTCGCCTCCTGTTTCTCCTGCCTGACTTCCACTCATTTCTCTTCCTCTCGGTTTTTCCGACATTTTGCCTATCTGTCAATAGTGCATTGACAGAAACCCTCAACAAGGCTTGAACTCCTTTGGGGTGGAATAGTTTGCAGCATGCCTGGGCATAACAGACAGAATAATAGTTTTCTGCCATTGGCTTATTTCTTTATTAAAGAGAGAGGACTTATTTCAATATCTGAGCAATCCACTTCACTCGCATGCGTATGCACAGAGACATAAAGGCAATTCATCAGGATTTCTTTAAAATCAGTGGCGTTTCGAAGGGTCTTTTTAACTTACTTTTTATTCCTTACTGATAATGCAGCATTGCCATACAGCACCAGCACACGGCAGGGCATGTTTTAGTGGTTCATTAATACCCGTCGTGGATGTGCAACCGCACACATTCAGCCGCCTGAGGTGTATATTAATGGACCATTAAAACATGCCCAGGAGTGTCTTAAAGCTGTTACAATATGTCTCTGCAATTTTAAATTCAATTTTTGTGTGTGTGTGTGTATTTTTTCTAAGGAAAAAAAAACTTTGCAGAACCCTTGGTTTCTCTTCCTTGTTTCATTTCATTCAACAGCAATGAATGACAATGAACCAGAGGTTTCAGACGCTTAACACACTATTCTGAATGTGCTTTTCCCCCCAATTAGATTTGCCTAGTCTCAAAGGTTTTTCACAACACTCGTGAAATACGCTTCTTTAAAATATAAGCTACTGGAACCATGTGACTTTTTGAGACGTAAGGCCACTTTAGGTTCTATGTGTTGTTGACCAATGCATGTGCACTGCCCAAAATGCATACATGCAGCAGAGATCCTCAACTATGGCTGATACTATGGCTTCATCTGTAGGATACACATCTGTAGGATACATGCAACCAGAAACATGTATTTGTTTCAAGAACGTGATACACACTTGTGTATGCATAGCCCTAACTTGCCATCAGACCAGTCAACTATTTCACAGGGAGGGGGCACTCATCCAAGTCTCCATACTGAACAACTGATTTGCACAGATGCTAGTTAGTTTTCAGGGTTACAAATGGTCAGCCTCGTTCCTAGATCAGGCTGGGGAACAGCACACTCTGAAAAAACGGGATACTGCAAAGGAGTTTCACATGGATGCAGTCAGAAAAGTGGTACAATAGCCATGAAGTAACAAATCAACTGGCCAGATTAATGCTAAAACAACAGTATGTGGTTTTACAGTATAGTGGTGGCTTGTGGGGCATCATGGCATGGTGCTTGGCTACCCCTGTGGAGTAGTGGCTGAGGATTAGCTACATCAGTGCCATCAGAGCATGTGATTGTTGAATGGCCAGTGGTGTCCAGTGCACCAGAGGCAGATGATGTCGACAACCTGTGCTGAGTACTGCTGACCTTTCAATAGTTATGTGGCTGAACAGTGCAGCCGTATTGCTCACTCCCTTTTTCTGGGCTTCCAATAATTTCTAGGAATGTCCACCTGTAAGGGTGCTGTGCCCCTTTCCCCCTCAGACTGCATTCAGCAGCAAGACTGTATTCTGACACACACACCTGTTCTGTGAGCCACCATTTTTCCTCCACTTTTTATTACAGCACATTACCCAGTGGGGCTTTATTTATGGCACAGTCAATAACTAAAGCTTATCGTAATGCTTGTAAAGAATTATTAAGTAAATCTAACCAACAAATCAGACAATGGTTTGGGACAACCGAAACTCTGCCCTTGGCTGCCCTGAGGTTTATATGCTATCTTATCTTTGTATGAAAGGAGAACAAAAACACTATAAAGGCAGTAATACTGGCTTTAAGCTTTTGGTGGATTTCCTGCACCGGGAGAAAATCTCCAGTAGTTCCATTTAAGCCTTCTTAACACAGAGCACTCCAGTGTGACTTATGAAAGCCAAGAGCTCTTCCTTGTGGTCCACGACCACGTTATAATTAAGCAATGAGATAGGCAGTGGATCTCTTAGTGGTATGTTAAAGCCCGTGGCCAAGGGATGAAATCTTTTGAAAGGAGGAGGAGTTCTGCTATCTGTCTAAAAAAAGCAACTGTGGAAGTCAGAGTTTATTTCATAAAATTTATACACCGCTTGATTGTAAAAAGCCTAACTGTGGGAGTGTGTTTATATATATAATGATTGAGAGAATGATGGGGCAGGGATGGAGGAAAATAAAGGATTGGGCATATATTGGCATTACTGTCCACCCATAATTATAATAATCAGGAACTAATGGAATCATTCGCAAATGTTTATTCAACACATGGCGGGGGGGGGGGGGATGATGTGCTAAAGTACTTTATAGAGCTAAGCATTATTTTTAGTATTAATGATAAATATGGGTATGACATTTGTCAGCAAGCTCTAATTATCTCTAAAGCTATTTCAGAAAATGATTGCGTTGTTGTTGTTTTTTAAAGAACTTAAGGAAAAAAGTATACTACTGTAAATGGCTCATGTTTTGTGATGGGGAGGAGGATAATTCCCCTGCTGGCATCTGCTAGAATCCGCTAATCAGGACTGTTGGTTTGGAAAACTATGAAAACCCGCGGACTCGCACAAATTGATTAATATCTTTGTTCTGTTTCTGTTAAGTATCACATCTCCTGCTTGTTCCCACATTGCCTCACCACCTCATTCTCTTTCCCCCTTCTTATTTTCCTTGCTACATTCCTCATATTCTCAAACTTCTCTTGAAACCAGTTTTGGATGATGTTGCTAAAACAAGGAAAGCTCTGTAGATCAGCAGCAGAGTCCCCTGCCCAAGGCATTTTGCTCTCTACCCAAGGCAGAGCAGCAGTAAATGAGAGTCCATCCCCTCACTGAGCCAAGGTGCATAATATCCCTAAGTGAGCCAAATTAGTTTGACACCTGAGACAGAAAAAATCACATAAGCACCTCTTCTCCTCTCTGGCAGTAAAAATACAATAAGAACAAATTAAATAACTGTTTGCTGCCATTTTGTGACACCCCAAAGCTGCTGGCTGAGGCAGATGCCTCACTCTACCAAATGGTAGGACTGGCCTGGCCCAGAGTCCATCTGTTCAACATCCTGGTTTCCCAGTAGCCAACCTGAAAGTTTCAAAAAGCCACTAAGCAGGACTTGAAGGCAAAAGCCTGCTCTCTCCAACAACTGGTATTTTTGGGTACTTCCAGACAACCTGTTTACTGAGCATTCACAAAGGTAATTTAATGAGCAGCTACTCCAATTTGTTTGCGGGGAAGCAAGACAACATTGTATCAAAGCAAGTGTTACCCCACACTTCCTACTGCATTTTCTCATTGCTTTCAGTCTTTTGGGAAAGCAGGTTTGTTTCTCCATTGATATAATTTTGAATACAGGTGTGTTTTCATTGCCCAGTCTCCTGCTGCGTCCCCCCCCCCCCCAGTAAATCACAATTGTGGGGATGGGAGGTCAGAGAAGTACCCCTGTCCTGCCCCACCGTGCCAACTGCTACTTTGTACACCCTTTGTTCAACATTTTTTGACCCCTGCTCATTCCTTCTATCACATTTCCATCTAGATTTGAGTAAATATCACTAGAATATACTTCCACACAGATTTTTCATATCACCTCACTACATTTTGGAGTTCCAGTCCTCCAAATAAAAAATGTTAGCATCAGCAAACTATAGCAGTGCAATCTATTCAGAAAAAGTTCTGCATTCAATGGTGCTTACTCCATATAACTGTATATAGGACTAAAGCCTTTACCTTTACCTACCTAATCTGACAGACAACTGCCTTCCTTACAAACCCTCTCAAGTGTTAAAAACAGCAGAGATGATCCTCTTGGTAATTTCACGACCCTCAGAATTTGCGGGAAGCAGTCCGAGAGATGGTGTTCACTGCAGCAGCTCCTAGGTTGCAGAATTACCGCTCCAAAAAGATATGCCTGTCACCTTCATTATATATTTTCTGTTGTACTATAACTGTACCTATACCTCTGTACCCTTGCTTTCAACACCTAAGATATGTGTTTTCACGGCTCACCTGACTGTGACTAATTTGCTTTAACTATTTTTAATATTAAATTTTAAATTTTTGTAACCTGCCCTGGGCCCTAATACTGAAGAGAGAGCAATACATTGAGTTAACAACAACAATAATCCTAGTTTTGGTTATCAGATTTACTGAGCTAGAAATTTGATCCATCTATGTGTGTGTGTCTGTGTGTCTTTTTGTGTGTGCAGATATATTACATTTCTTGAGTCTTTGGTGGGCATGGCTTTGTACTACTGAAACTAATAATTTATATGTGGCAATACATCAGCTTTAGTAATTCTCATCTATAACATTTTATTGTACCAGTTAGAGCAAGGCCCATAAGACAAGGATTATCAACAATAAGAAAAGAATGACATTCCTGCATTCCCATTAAAGTCACGTTTCTCTGGGAGTACAAGACAGCAGAGGCAGGCAGGATGGAGAACTTTGAGTAATCATGGGTTATAATCTAACATGGGCTGCTTTGTAACAATGGTTAACTAACCTAACAATCCTTTCAGGTGGCTACAACCTACACAGGCATTGCCATTTTTGCAATGCAAATTAACAAAGACTAAAGCAAGATGTGGAAAGAGATACAAGCCAAAGTGGAAACAAGCATGAATGCTGACTGCCATCTGGCACAGATGTCATTTACTGCTGTTCATGATTCAGGCATTGGTAAGATTTATTTGAGATAGTTAACTTGACATATATTCTTATGAAAAGATAAGTAATAAAGATAAACATTCTTAAGGTGTTATAGTGGTTGAACTACATGGCTGGTCTTTCTTTTTACTATAGGTCCAAACTCTAGTATGTTATATTAAATATAATAATAATAATAATAATAATAATAATAATAATAATTTATTTATACCTCGCCCATCTGGCTAGGTTTCCCCAGCCACTCTGGCAGCTTCCAACAAAATATTAAAATATAATAATCTGTCAAACATTAAAAGCTTCCCTAAACAGAGCTGCCTTCAGATGCCTTCTAAAAGTCTGGTAGTTGTTTTTCTCTTTAACATCTAGTGGGAGGGTGTTCCACAGGGTGGATGCCACTACCGAGAAGGCCCTCTGCCTGGTTCCCTGTAATTTGGCTTCTCGCAGTGAGGGAACTGCCAGAAGACCCTCGGCGCTGGACCTCAGTGTCTGGGCTGAATAATTATCAAGAGATTAAATCTGGTAGTCATAGGCTTGACTGTATTTGTTTCTTTCTTGTACTTATATCCTGTTCTTCAGAGAACCACAAGTTGCTTATGGAGGACTCTGAGGCATCTTCCATGTCTATACCCTCTGAACTTCAACTATACTAGAGGACCCTGTCTTCCCTGGGCTTAAACTGAACTGTGGGCATCTGCAAAGGCTACAGAATGCAAACCGTGGTTGAAATTATTTGTAGAATGAAAGCACCGATACTCACTTCTATTTTCAATTAACTGCACTTTGTTGTTTTGTCCAAACTGGGAATTGCAATGTTTTATGCATAGTGTCAGAAACCACAGTTGTTACTGGCCTTAAAAAAATCTATCCCATGTTTGTCCCACTTTGGATGCCACAATAAACTGTAGTTAGCTGAAAATTTAAATGAATACTTCCAATTTCCTCACAGCAGAAGGAAGTGGGAAGCGCATAAGCCCAAGGCTCATTCTCATAGTATTAAAATATGTTTTAGTGTTACATCCAAATCCAGCCAAGGCCAGACAGTACTTGATGGATAATGAGGCATATTAAACCACAGTGCATTTAGGTTGTAGTTTTAGAGCAACACAGGGAAATCTAAAGAATGCTTTCCTTGTTGTGCTTTATAATAGTTAGCACTTGGATAGTTTAGGCTGAATGTTCTCTGTGCAGCCATTCCTTTATAATGGCACACAAATGTACCCTTGTTAAGAGTGACAGTGTGGTAACCTGCTTATTTTGTTCATATGCAAGACAATTTGAATTTCAAACATGCAAGACACCCTGGCTGGATGACAAAATATATTCATCTTATTAAAACCTGATTAATTTCCAACCTCAACCTTCTAAAAACTTACATAATCTGATCCTGTGGCGGAAATCTTTTTGATACACACACACACACACACACACAAATGGGGCAGGTATTTTAAATAGTCCAGCGGATTTGAGCAGACAGACACACATGCAAAGAAAAGGGAAAGAATGAGACTACCGTATATTGATCTAAAAATAAATAAATACCAGAAAATTCTTCTGTAAGCAAGGCTAGTGGCATACAAATGAGATAATCGTGTAAACCAGAAGCAGGAAAAAGGCATACAATCTGAAGGAAATGCAGTTGCCACACCAGTTATAAAGCCTTTTTTAAACATGGTTGCTTCTAAAATTATACTGTTAGCATTAACTACTTTGCTAAATGTAATTTCAGAGCAGCTTGGCTATGCTGGGACCAATAATGTTTCAGCAGATGTTAACAGTGAGGGAATTTAAAGATTACAGGGTTTCATGGGTGTAGTAAAGCTGCAGTGGGAACAGAAATATTGCCGTAGCTGTTAAGTTCTGAGTGCACCACATTTACTGACAAGTAATACATGAGTGATAGTGAGGACCAAGGGAACAGAACTTTATACTTACTGGTCAGCAGCATATAAATTCCATAAATTAAACAAAGTTTTATGCATTTTTCATTTCTTTTCAGAGCGATCCTCTCTAAGGACCTTGGCTTCACATTTTTTCCAACCACAAAGCGTATCTCTGATATAGTGTGGGGCTTCCCCCTGCCAAAAAAAGGTATATCCCCAAATATATGACTCCATTCTCCTTTCTCTATATATTCTCCTGCTCCTCCTCCCTTCATATAGCTTTTATGAAGACCCATTTTATAGCAGTGAATTCTAGCATGCAATAAAGTCATAAAGGCTGATATTTCAGCAGTGTAATACCTGCAATTATATCAGTTCCTGTATTTTTCAGTGGAGTAAGAAACACTGTTTTAGCAAACACGTGCACAAAAACACAGATTTGAAGAAGTTGCAGGACATTATCACAAGCGACACATAGGGCATTTGATGGGGGATCTTTCTGATTTCACATGACTACGACACACCAACAGAATGTTCTAACAGGGATCTATTCTTCCAGTTCAATGCTGGAAATGGAGGATAGTTTTCGGGGTTATTTGTACTGATTCCACTCAAGTCTCATCCTTTCCTTGTGCCAATTTTATACATCCTAACAGCTGGTTAGCAAGGAAGTTTGTGAACCTGCCTCTGCATGTACAAAAGTCTCCAACTGACTATTACAGCTACCAATAGGTGCTACAGCTAGCCAGAAGGCCCCATACTGAGCCTCTCAATAGCACTGCCCTTGCCAACACCCATCATCTAAGGAGGGTGGCACAATCTCAACCTCCTAAGAATGGGGCTTCAAGCAGCAGTGAAGAGAAGCAAGAGCATTGTAGCAAAGACGCAGAAGACTTCAGCTGGCTGTAGTAAGTAGTAACAGCTGGCTGAATGCTACCCTACACCAAGGAACTGGTCCAAATTAGTTTCCAGTGCGAACTGGTCCTAAGCTACAATTTTAATATCTGACACCACTCCTTCTAATAGCAAATGCAGGTACTGAGTACCAACAGTATTGGAGCTAATATGGGGCTGTTGAGCAACAAGATGGACGTATCAGTGTGTTTCAGGGAACTCCAAGTTTTACAGAAGTACAAAACTTGGAAATTGGAAAATGAATGTTTAGTAATGATGATGGATATTTGTTGCAAGAAAGAAAATCAATAAAAATTATTTAAAACAAAACAACACAAATGAATGAATGAATGAATGATAAAAGTCTTAAGGGAACTACCCCCACCCCTGCAAGCCTACACACAGCCGAAGGAAGACTGAACATGCTTGGTAGCCACAGAACATTGAGAATCACTTGGAAAAGAAAACTGGAACACTAGAAGGAGGATGGATAGAATGGAGCACCTTAGTGGAAGGCTTGGCCATTGCCTGGCTGGCAGCGAGAATACACTGCAGTGTTTTGTTGCCAGTCCCACATGTCTTCTAAAAATAAACAGCCTTGGTGAACCTGCTGTAAACAAAATTACTTTTTCAAGGGAATTAGGGCCATATAACTTTGCTTTCTGACCAAGCCATTAAATCAGTTGTCAGGAAATTTCATAATAAGTCGGTTTGTGGTCAGATTTCATTGACTTCACTGTTGTTCCCATAACGCAAGAACAAGTGACTTCATTCAACAAAGCAACACCCCAGGGGAGTGAATTTGATTATCAAGGTTAATAAATTCTGCGGCACAATAAGCCCAGAAATCGTTCTGCAGTCAGAGGCCAAGAATAATGCTGCAGCCCTGATTTAGGGTGCTACACTGCTACACTGCTACACAGTTTTCATTCATTTTGGCAAAGCTTACTTGTGCCACTTGTAAAAAGCCTTATTGGAATGAATGTGAAAGTTGCATAGCAGAAACACTTGTAAATTTTGTCCCTCTTGATTCAACATACATCCCACAAAAAAGAAAGAAAGAAGGATTAGGCTTGATTCATATGTCCAGCTGCATAGTGGGTGGCAACTGGGAACAAGAATGCTGATAAGCAGATCTTTGGGAGGAGTCCTGAGAATTTCAAGTCTCAGCAAGACAAACTATGGAAAAACAGAGTGTTAGCCTTTTACTTTTTTATTTGCATCATATACCACTTTTTCCCCTACCAAAAAAATGTTATCAAGGCAGGCAACAGTTTAAAACACACCTAATCTGTCAAACAACATGGGGCCATAGTTAACCTATGGAATTCACTGCCACAAGATGTGGCGATGGTCACCAATTTTAAAAGGAGATTGAACCAAGACTGGATAGGCCTATTCATTGGTACTAGTCATGGTAGCTACTGTATATGCTACCTCTAAGACCTATGGCACTATGCATCTAAATACAGTGGTACCTCGGGTTACAGACGCTTCAGGTTACAGACTCTGCCAACCCAGAAATAGTACCTCGGGTAAGAACTTTGCTTCAGGATGAGAACAGAAATCGTGCGGCGGTAGCGGGAGGCTCCATTAGCTAAAGTGGTACCTCAGGTTAAGAACAGTTTCAGTTTAAGAACGGACCTCCGGAACGAATTAAGTTCTTAACCTGAGGTACCACTGTATTCATTGCGTCAGAGTAGCTGTGGGAGGATTCCTGCTCTCATGTTTAGTTTGTGGACATCAGGTTGGCTATAAAGGGGAACAGGATACTAGGCTAGACAGGTCATTGGTCTGATCCAGCAGGGCAATTATTATGTTTTTATGGGCCCCATCATCCATAGCACAAATAGCTGCCATAGCAGGGTGGCTCCTGACGCTTATAAACCAGGCCTTAAAATAATTCCCTCTAACAGCAAAGCAGTCACACTCGAGAGCAAAGCAGTCATGCAAAATATTCAGCCTCGTGTCTCTACCCACCAGATAACTTATAATAAAAGTAATTTTTCATATCTACCTGACCTGTCTATATCTTTGTGCTTTTGCAAATGGTATTTGGTAGGGTGCCAACAAAGGTTCGTATAGTTAAAGCTATGGTTTTCCCAGTAGTGATGTATGGAAGTGAGAGCTGGACCATAAAGAAGGCTGATCGCCGAAGAATTGATGCTTTTGAATTATGGTGCTGGAGGAGACTCTTGAGAGTCCCATGGACTGCAAGAAGATCAAACCTCTCCATACTGAAGGAAATCAACCCTGAGTGCTCACTGGAAGGACAGATTGTGAAGCTGAGGCTCCAGTACTTTGGCCACCTCATGAGAAGAGAAGACTCCCTGGAGAAGACCCTGATGTTGGGAAAGATGAAGGGCACAAGGAGAAGGGGACGGCAGAGGACGAGATGGTTGGATAGTGTTTTCGAGGTTACCAGCATGAGTTTGACCAAACTGCGGGAGGCAGTGGAGGACAGAGGTGCCTGGCGTTCTCTGGTCCATGGGGTCACGAAGAGTCGGACACGACTAAACAACTAAACAACAACAACAACATTTGGTAGGGAGTCTCAAGCTCAGTGGTAGAGCATCTGCTTTGCCTGCAAAAAGGCCTCAGGTTCAATCTCCAGCACCTCCAGGTAGGGCTGTGAACATCCTCTCTCTGAAACCCTGGAGATCTGTTGCCAATATTGACAATATTGAGCTAGAGATGGAGCAGTGGCCTGACTTGCTATGTGGTTTCCTATGTTCCTAAGTGACACCTTTTTGGGTGGTGCTGACTTTATGACAAAGCACTTCTCCAAAAATTATGCTGACGTGCTCACATTCAATGTAAACACTCAGCTAGCAAAAAGAAAACAGCAAAATGGATAAGTTAGCATTGCCCTGTATGTGGTAATAAGAACACAAAAATAAGAGCTCACTTATATTCTTTACACTGCCCCAGACCTTTAACCATATCACATCAGATGTCTTTATGAAAGAAAACAATACAATAAATAAGAAAACATCACCGGCATGATGCTGATTAAGAACGGAGGCACCCCATACAGCAAGCTACATGGTGGAATCATTTTTATTTTGATGGCACTGTTTCACTGTCTATCATAAACTTAGCGAAGCAGGCTTTCTCTATCCAGCTCTCCTTTTATTGGGCATAAATCACTACTGACAGGAAGTTTTATGCCTAAATCCGTTTACTGTTCTTGTTGGTAGTCTTTAAATTAATATTTATAAGCTGAGAGAGACCTAAAAGGATGCAGCACTAAAATACCTAAATGCTTCAGTTTGGCTTGAACTGATTTTTGCCCTTCTTGACCACTGACATTCCTTAATTACCAGTGACCCAAGCACACATTGTCTCTGCTCTCTGAAGCTCACAAATCACTGCCTTTGATTTGTGGGGACTTCTGTTTCAGTGTATCTGAAGAAGTGTGCATGCACACGAAAGCTCATACCAAGAACTAACTTAGTTGGTCTTTAAGGTGCTACTGGAAGGAATTTTTTTGTTTTGACTATGGCAGACCAACATGGCTACCTATCTGTCACTGCCTTTGATGGTATTGTGTCTGACAAAAGGGGCAGATCAAGCAGAATCTGTTTGCCTGATATATTGGACAAACAGGCAGAGGTTCAAGGGAAAAAGGAGATACAAAAGGAAATCACCTAGATTATGAAAGAAGCAACTAAAACAGTGGATCAGTTTGTCTTGGGTATGGAAAGTGATCCACACTGGAAAATCAGAACATATTACATTTGTAAAATAACAGCAAGTTTCAGGCCACACTCCATCTTGATCAGCTGTATAAGCATAACTGGTTGGTTAGCATCTTAAAATGTATTTTAGTCAGACACTTCCTTCAAGAGGTTAGGACAGCATACATAGTTTTTCCCTCTCCATCTCAGAAAACCTGAGAAGAATCACATTTATGTGACTCTTATGATCAGAAGCAGCCCAAGACATTTTTTCTGCCAGAGACAGAATAGGAAATGTCACCCCTGTCCCCAAATCAGGGTGCACAGAAAATCACATAACAAGGTTAATTAATCAACAAACTTGCCCTTTCCTGACATCCAAAATTAGCCACCTCACACTTCCCAATGGTAGGGCCGGCCCTTCTTAAGATGTGCTGTTATTCTGTGTTGCATACCTCAAGCAGCAGTGCTGCTGCTATGCAGCTTCAATCTATCCTAATACTGTGAATTCAAAATATTATTTCCCCTGTGTTTATCACCACTGTAAGGACATTTCTGTGCCCTGCACATAGGGTGAATAATATTTCCACCAGCCCACAAACTGTGATCATTAATATCTCTCTTTTAATCTTTGCAGATAGGATATTCTCATTACTCATAGGCTCATTATGTGTCCTGTGTGACATCCATGGAGCCATAGATCAGTATATCAGCAGTCCTCACATTATCTGAGCATTTTGCACGTTGCCCAAGCTGCTTAGATAACTATAGTTGGACTTGTGTCACTTGGATAAACACCCCAAATCAAATTCATATCATGTAAATACACAGAACTGATCAAATCCAAAGTTCACTCTAAATATTTGTTTCAGCATTAATTGTGTTAAATAAAACTGTTCCTTAAAGATGAATGAATTGGTTTATCATATTCAGGCTTATGTTGGTAGCTTCTCCACATTAACAATATTTCTCACTTTCAAAAAAAATTCTACAGTATTTGCTCAAAGCAATTTTTTCTTTTATTAAAAGAAGAGCCCTGAGCCAGGTGTTTAGAAAGAGCTCCAGTGCACTTGGATAATGGGATGCTTTTCTGTACTACAGAAATGAGATGTTTTCGATTCCCCCACCCCCAATACAGGTTTCTATATCACATGCAAAACAGAATAAAAAATAGCTTCTTTCCTGCCCTCTGCTCCTACCAATAGTTCTCATTTGAAGATGTTACTTTCATGAAGGAACTTTACTTACAGCAACATGAAAGAGCACGTTTGGAAATATAAGAAGCGCTAATAGAAATCACAAAATACACGTTCTACAAAATTAAAAATGGCGTTGCTCAGAACACCCCATGCCAACACCCCATGCAAAACACCTCTCCAAAACAAATAACCAGGCAAAAAAGGAGACACCCTCCCCATGCCCCATAATAAACAGGCACTTTTGGGGGGTCCCCAATATGACATCCCTCTAAGGGAACTTTTGTAGCACCTAGAAGGATGTCATATTGGGGACCCCAGTTGAAGAACTTCACAAATTCTTAAATTCCATATTGTGTGAGATATGCCTTCCAAATTGATGGCTAGTCTTGTTGGTGCAGGAAAAAATATATAAAGGAGAATTCCTGGATGCCAAGATCAAAGCTTGGGGCAAGTACTCCTTGGTGAGAGAAACCCAGCAGAGATTTAAATTCATAAAATATACAGCAAAGGAAAGCATGGAGATACAGACCATTAGACCTTTAAAATAAGTCCCTTTAATTAAGTTCAAAAGTGTCCCCTTAAAACGGTTTTCCCCCAAAGATTCCCTTTCCCCCCAGCACAAGAACACACTTTTGGTTAAGTTAAAAAAAAATGGTTTGCTTACAAACCCTTCAAAGGTCAGGTTCAAGTGCTTCACAGAAGTTGCAAAGGCAATAAAACTTAGGTTAGTTATAAAGTGGTAAAAGTTCCTAGATTGTTGGTATAGGAACCTAAGAGAGGTTAGATGGTGCACCTCAGAGCTCCTCACACACAGAAGTTCACATATAGACTGCGGGTTGGATCAAAAGGCTCCATTACCTAGTTCTTCCCAAGCTGAGGGGAAGTGGACTTAGCCTGGCAGGACTGCTTAAGATATGGTCAAAAACTCACCACACATTAGACTTCTGGCACTGGCAGTTTTTACCGCGTCCTCATTTGGCTGCCCTCAAAATTTCAGGGCTGTCAAGGGTAGGCATTTCTGGTGAGCCCCACTTTCCTGCAAGGGGCCTACACTCAAACCTTTGAGGCCTACTGCTGCTCTTCCTTGCTGTCATGGGCAACTCACTGGCCTTCTCTGAGCCTTAGAGACTAAGCTTCTTCCTTCACACCTCTTGCACTTGTTTCTGGACACCTTGGGCCTACAGGGAGAGGGCAGGAAAATGGGCAGTGGGAACATTTGTTTGTAGTTTTTAGCTACTCCAGAAGTTCATTTCTCTAGGAAGATGTAAGAGTTACAGCGTACCCATTCAGGGATTCTCAACTACTGCCTCCCAAAATGCTGGAGCCGAACAACACCTCACCCTCTTGTGGCACCAAGTTCAGAGTTGACCACAATACCTCAAGGACCACCTCTCTCCATATGAAGCTACCTGGACCCTGAGATCAGGTAGGATGTGATACAAATGTGGTTCCCAAATCCAAATTGCATTTCCTGTTGTTGTTTTTTTAAAAATAACCCACCCTCCCTAAACCTTCATTTATTTTCCACTTCCTCATCTTCAGGCCCATCACAGCAATTGACTCTCCCCTCTGGCTAAACTCAAAGGAATGCGATTCTTTCTTAACATGTTTTGAAGTAAATCAACATTGGTCCCAGAAACAGGGGGCAGCTACACAGAGTGTCAAGACACACTTCTTTCTACCCAGGGGGGTGGGGAAGTACCATATTTGCTGCCATCGGAAGAACCCCATATAGCAATTGATTGATTGATGATTTATGAATTTCTATACTGCTTAATATTTTTTAAACACCTCTAAGTGGTATACAAAAAAACGGAAGTGCCAACAGACAACGTAAATGAAATACTGTATTACAAAGATACACGGCTACATATAAAAATGTTATATTAATGCAAAGTTACTAATATATGCAAATCAGTATTAATTCATTTTCCTTCTGGTACTCCCTCCCTCTCAGCCTGCGGCTTCTCACCCAGGGTCCAAACAGACTCTCAACTGTAGGAATGAAAATCACGGGAGACGAGTAGTAGGTGTCATGTGAGAGGCGTCTGCCGGGGAAGCCCCGGGAACTCTCTTTTATTGAATATTACAAACATTGCCACAGGTGTGGTTGTGGCTGATTGGTTGATACAAACACAAAGAAACTCATTGCCTATTGGTTAATGCAAATGCAAGGCGGGAATTACATGTGAGGGGTGGGAATTACATGTGAACATTAATCACTGGTAGATTAAAGGCTAGGAAACGAGGTTGGGACTAGACAAGCATGAAACCTCCTAACTAAAGATTAATATGGCATGAAACAATTACTAATGATTGATCATAACATGAAAGAATACAATAATCAAGTTCTATAGATGTGGTCAGCTATGCATGGAGTACAAGTCACCATGAACTTTAGGTGAACGGAGCGATGAGGGAATGTCTTGGTGTTTGGAGCAGGTTCGTACAGTGTGTGCAGAAACAGAGAGAAGATTATAAGCGAGACTTCCCAGAATGCAAGAGAAAAGAAGCAATACTTCCCATAGCAAGACTTCCCATAAGGCCACAGTTATGTGTAGAAAGAGATGCAATGCTTCCCTATAATGCAACAGTTATGTGCAGAGGGAAAACATATGTGCAGAAGGAAAACTTCCCTTTATCTCCCCCTTTCTTTTCTTTTTTGCGAGGCGTACTGGGTAAATAAGGCAAAAATATTTCGGGATTAGTGGTGTGCCAGCAAATGCCCAAAATAAGTTCGCCAGGGAGGATGGGACAGAAGATACTACGAGATACGTGGTTTGCCAACGCATGCTCGAAATAAATCTGCCCATATCTCCCCTTTGGTTTACTGTTGGTGTTGCCATTTCGCAAAATAAGCAGCAAGGATTTTATTGGGTGGCTGAGGGGGAGAGAGAAGCCGAGAGAAAAGACTTATGAGGCCAGGAATGCATTGGAGGAAGCAGCAAAACAAAATTAATATACATATAATAACAAACTTCCCTTTACTCAACTCACCCACAAATGTCTCACAAGAGGAGTTCCTGGAAAACAGCAGGCATCACCCTAATATCTCACTGTATAGACTTGCTTTTTTATGGGCAGGCCCAAGGTGAATGGTACTTCCTTAGGCTGCACACAGCTGTGCCCCATTCACCTGTACTCTCCACACCCTGATCCAGGTTTGTGGAGTTCTCCAGGGGGTCCAAAGGATGGGGAAAGGGCCACCCTCCACTCACAGCTCTTTCTTCACCCTCTGTCCTCTCCTCCTTCTCCAGCCGCCATCATGTAGGTCACTAACTGCCTGAACACACATACAAGGTATGTCTGTCCCTGGGTGTGCTTTGTTTAAAGTGATAATGGAGAAATGAAACAGCTGCCCAAGAAGCATAAATTTGTATTCCAGCTAAATACAAGTTGAGTTTTGTTTGTGATCAGGAAGTCACATTATCCACTTCCCCTGAACTAGATCTGACTCATGGCCTACTCTGTTGTTGTGTCAATGTGGTGTTATGAATAGGCCTTGAGAAAGCAAAATAAATGGATAAAATTAAAATTGCTAGCACCTGCTTGCAGTATTTCTCTCCCTCTCTCTTTGCTTTTTTCCTTCTTGTATTCAAAATCTCATGTGTGGAAGAAGCTAAAAACACTTGCAGCCACATGCCTCTGTAAAGCCAGAAAGAGCATGTACCGTAAAAAGTCTGAGGCCCTAGTAGAGGATGATCTTTGCCACACACAATTTATAGGCTGTAATCCTATGCATGCTAATGCTAGAATAAGTCTCATTGAACTCAATAGGACTTACTTTTGAGTACACAAGCTTAGGTTTACTCTGGCCATAACCATATTATTACACTTTTCAAGCTTGTTTGGGGCACTTTTCCAACATATCTTAGCAGACTGCAAGTTGGAAAGTGACATGTGGGTCATTCCTAAGGATTCCTTGCAGACACTTTGATGGGTGGCAATCAGCTTCTCAGTTCCTTCTTCTAGCCCTGTAGGGAAAGCACAGTTTTTTCCTGGACTCTGCCAGAGTTTATGTCAGCAGCACTCTGGCAAAGAAGCTTCCAGATATTTGACAAGGATGACAGCACCAGGGTGGAAGTATTAAAAGTGTGCATGCCTGGCACTCTCTTAAAACACAAAGCTTGCTAAGAGCAGAATCAAGCCAGGAGAGGAAATGTCAGAAGAAAGAAAGTGTAAAAGAAAGAAGGAATGTGAACAGTGGGGCTTCTCCAGACAACCTTTTTATTCAGCACATAGCCTGATTTATTTGTGAAAAGCTTATCTGATGGTTTGGCTATATGTGTGTCTTTATTATTATTTTTATAAGTATTAAAATAATTTATATACCACCTTTAATTTCAAGAAGAAATGCCAAGGCAGTTCACATATAAGTAAAAGCCCATAGCAAAATAAAAAGACTAAAGTATAAAACCAATTAAAAGATATAGCTAACTTAAAAATACATGGTAATACCTTTTTGAGCATTCACTTTTATCTGTTTACATGATGGTTTTGTGCCAATATGCAGCTATCCTATTTCCTTGTGAGTTGTTTACATGTCTTCCTGTTAATCATTTGTTCATTCCTGTCACTTTCCTAACTGAAAAATTCTGCTTTTTTTAAAAAAAGTACTAGGGTTACAGAGGCAGTCTTAGAAATATGCTAATCTGTTGACTACTTTGACCGGATTCAGTCTCTAATGGAGATGTGCAAAACCCTCCTGAGAAATAACATTTCAACATCCTTCAGACCTTCCAAATTGACCTTGAATTTCACTTTAAGTAAAATGCTCTGGCACCTGCAATTCAAACAGTGATTATTTTGATTACCTTCGAGCCTTTGGCACA
Organism: Podarcis gaigeae; assembly: GCF_964106915.1. Classification (NCBI taxonomy): domain Eukaryota; kingdom Metazoa; phylum Chordata; class Lepidosauria; order Squamata; family Lacertidae; genus Podarcis; species Podarcis gaigeae. The sequence continues at coordinate 94,237,843 of NC_139680.1, forward strand.
GTCCTCTAATCCCCATACCAAGCCTAAACTCATGCAACTGAAACATCCCTATTTCAGGGACCTGTTTTATACTCTGGCCTGGTTCACACATTACTTTCAACCAGCATTAAGCTTAGCTATGGTTTAAAGGTGAACACACTGGTGCATGGGGCTAAAATCATGGGCACTTTGTTCCTCCCCAGTCCTGCTGCCGCCACACTGCCCAAAGCTGAGACGTGCTTTGGCTTAGCATTATGTCTGAGCCTGGGCTCCCACAGTGTGTAACCAGGTGTAGCATTAGTGTTTTTAGACAACAAATGAGATCAAGGCAATGACTGATCTTTAGGAAAGCAGTTTCACCCCTGAGAGAAAGATAGGATGATTCTTGGAGGTGGGTTACTGCTTTTGGTATAAACATTGAAATGAGTATATACATATCTAAGACTCAAATGCTTTTTGAGGGGGGGGGGAGAAGGGTTTGACTCCTGCCTGCTTGTTACACAGCTGGATTTTAAGCAATTCAAACTTGAATTTATCCAACCATGGGCATCTGAACCTAAATCATTGTAAATCTTAAATGTCTTTTACCCCTGCCCCCCGCCATCTGAAATACTACGCTTGGTCTTGCAGTGAATGTCATACTGAGAACCAAAGATAAATTGATGCTAGTCCTAACCCCCTTAATCTTGACCTCCTCCCTTTCAAAAATTTAAATTTACAGCTACTAGGCTTACAGCTAGGAATGGACAGATCTTTTAATGTAAGTTTCTCTCAGTTTTTCATTTTCCAAGCTTAAGTTTGGTTTGCCCTACTTCTGCATACCTTTATGATTAAAAACAAAACAAAAATCCATGTGAAAATTTGCACTCATTGCTCCTAATACAGTGGTACCTCGGGTTAAGAACTTAATTCGTTCTGGAGATCCGTTCTTAACCTGAAACTGTTCTTAACCTGAGGTACCACTTTAGCTAATTGGGCCTCCTGCTGCTGCTGCACCGCCACCACACGATTTCTGTTCTCATCCTGAAGCAAAGTTCTTAACCTGAGGTACTATTTCTGGGTTAGCGGAGTCTGTAACCTGAAGCGTCTGTAACCCGAGGTACCACTGTACACTAATTTTTATATGGAATTTTACCTAGCATATGCATTTTTGTAAGCAATTTCCCCCTAATATAATTCATTTTTTATAGTTTTTACTGATTATGGTAAGAATGAACACGCTTTTCACTATACATGTTTTTGTATGCATTCTTTGGTTGGAGAGCTGCATTGCAAATGCTGTGGGGAAGAGCAGAGAGCTATTTTGATTTTTGTGTTGGTACAGGAAATGTGAAACTGGTAAGTTTGCATTAGATTACAAACTGAACAAATTCATCCTTATTTACAACTCAAGACACTTCAGTTCTTTGCAGGATTAAGAGTTGTTATTAAGGGAAAACAGGAGTTGTGTGGCTGGCAGAAATACAACAGGAGAAGGCTAAATGGAAATACATTTATGGAGAAAGCTTCAATTGTTGACATTCTGTCTGTCAGACATCTTATTACTTGTGTGTGACCCTATATATTGAACTCTTTACTCCAGCTGCAAAAGAGGATACAAATTTGCATATGGCACAAAGCGAAGGCAAATTTCATTCATATTTCTGTCCTCTTGTGCAACTGGAGGAAAGCGTCCAATGTATTGTATGCCAAGCCCATAAATCCTTTTGGCATCCCTCCTGTGTTTGGATACTCACAGTTAGCTATGCCCTTGTCATTGCAGTATTTATTTGTATATGTATCCCAAATATTTATATCCCACTCTTCAGTCTGGAAACTTTTCGAGCAGTTTACAGTATAAAAGGGGGCTAAAAGCTTAACTAATAATAATTTGTCAATGCGATTTCAATGAAGCAGATAAAAAAAATCTATCATGAAAACAAATCAAAAGGTTAAATTAGAAGGCATGGGCATTTCTAAAAAGGTTATCAGCTGGCCCCCAAAAGACATCAAAGGGAGGGGGATTCAGTTCTGCTGGTGGGTGTTTTGTAAGGTTGCTGTGGAAAAATGATATTAAACACATAAAATAAATGTGTACAGTTGGGGGCTTTTGTCTTTAGACGATACCTAGAAAAATAGAGCATTTCGTACGTTCTCCCTCTCTCTCTTTTCTCTAAAGAAAGTGTATTTTTTCATAGTTAGGCAGCACTTTGCCATCCATGTGTCATTTATAAAGCAGATACTTTGAGAAGGAATTTGAGCGTGTATGTTTTGCAAGCAAAGATATCTGAATTGGATCCTTCACTGGAAGTTGACCTATGGATGTCTAGGGATTAGGGTGGTTCAGCAGACAAATAATTGCCTCTTCACCTCTGAGATCCATGCTGTAACACCACCATTGACTAAAACGCCCAACGATCATTCAGATAATCATTGTCCTTATTATTAAATGTGTACTGCTTAAACCTGCTCTTTCCACAATCCATGTTGAAAGTCTGGCATTCTTTATGTAAAAACAAACATAAGGAGTTGACATTTAAACTATAGTGCAAACCATTATTATACCAGGGTATAGGCTGTGGTCCTAGATGTGTTCTCATAATACGTATCTATTTCCTTTGACATAAGGGAGCATAGATGAAAAACATGAACTATATCATAATCGCCCATCTAGAATGTTGCATGTTTTTTTTAATTGCCCTGACTGTTGCCTCACCTTGGGCTGAATGGAATGATGAGGTCCAGCTTGTCAAGCCCTATTACTTATTCACCGCCCCATCATACCTTTGACACATCTGTCAGTTTTTATACAAGACCCGAATGAGCAAGGATGCTGAAGTTTCCTTTCATACCCTGGAGGGCAGGTCCTTTTTAACCACACCCCCAAGGCTGACATGTCAGGTTGCAGTTACAATGACAGGGCAGTGGGAGGAAGGTAGTGTTTTGCCTGCCTCAGCCGTTCTTAGCTTCTGGACAGATTTGTGTTTTCCCCAGATCATTTTGTTGAGATCTTTCATTTTATTTCCATGACCAAAAAAAGAAAAAAAGAAAGAAAAAGGACCAAAAGAATTAACATCAACATCTATTCCAGACTGCTGGCGGAAGTGAACTTGTGCTTTTCATTCCAGTACTATGAACAATGTTTTCTCTAAATTGCCAAGGAAATGGAAATGATTGGTTGGTTGTATGGAATCCCTTACCTATTGATTATGAAATTGCTCTTTTGCCACTACAAGCAGAGTTTTGTACTAATTTTTTAAAATAGTAAATGTCGAGAAAGAAAGGATATCATGCCCAAAAGTAATTGATTGGAGAAACTAGTTTGAAGATGAATCTGTAGTCATATTTCACCAAATATTAAACTTGATCACTATAATAATAATCCCAGAAAATTTGAATATGTTATCACCATGGGATCAATGTTTTATAGGTCCAACTGCTCAGTCCTTTGTATATCTACTCAAAAGTCTCACCGAATTCAACAGGACTTACTCCCTGATGTGGTTGGGACTGGATCCTAAGAGTTACAAAGTGAAAGAGAGATCATAGGCTCATGGGGGCTATTTCATATCATCACTATATGCCAGCTGCTTTTTTGAGTCAGTGAGACAAATTGAGTCTACAGATTTTGGAAAGGGATGTGGTTTTCTTGTAAACACATGCTTTGCACACAAAAGGTCCCAGGTTCAATTTCTGGGATAAGAAATGTAGATATAACTGAGTTAGACTTACCAGTGACCTGAGCTCATTACTCAGCTTTGGTGTGTCATGTCCATACAGTGCAGGTAGTAAAAGGAGTGTGTTGCGTCACCGGTTCTTTTCTGTCCAGATCTCCCTCTTGTCATGAGTGGTCAAAGTAATGAGCTTACACATAGGTTTAGATAAGTATTTACTAGGTAAATAGTTGCCTTGTACATCTATTGCTCCACCAATTTATAGAGCCAGGCAAAGTGATGCAACCCACCTCAGGCATTAGATTTTGTGGAACCATTAAAAAAACCAGCAAATTTTCAATTACATTTTTAACATGTGGCATGCTAGTTGCATTTTTGAAGCACTGAAATGTCTTGGGAGGTCACTACCAATGGAATATCACAAACTGCAGCAATATGAAAGTGGAGTTGTGGAATGGCAGCATTCAGGATTAGTGTCTAGGATGTTTAAATTTAAGAATGTAACATAAGCTTTGCTTGTTTGGGATGAGATCACACACACATAGCAAATGCATGCCACATATTTAAGTGCTTGGCAAAATCTAGGCCTGGCGTATTATAAACCATTAAACAATCACTTTCAGAAAAGAGGCAGGATGCTATTATGCAGCTTCGAGATGATTTAAGTTGCATCTCTGTTTCCCCTCCTCCTCCTCTCCTGCCTAGCTTTCTTTCTTGTTAGCTGTTTAAATCAGCAGTTTTAAAGCTCCAGTTCACCAAAAATGCTAATGTTCATTGCACCTCAATTGTAATTCAAATTGCTCCATGCAGCCTCTAGCTTGCATTCAACAGAAGAATCGAAGCTTGCCAATTGGAATGCTGGAGGTCACAGACACTCCATAGTTTGACTTTTATTTTTAAAGCATTCATGTAAGAAAAAAGTTGCAGGAAAACCAGCCCTGGCTGTCCAGATTTTGGTCTGATTCCCCCCCCCCCCCCCGCTTTTGGCTATGTGAATCCACATTGCTCTATGTCTGCAAGAGCTCTGTTTCCCCCGCCCCATTTCTGAACATGGTCAGAGAAGCAACGCTCCATCACCTGGAGTGAAGGCTGACAGGAATGAACACAGGCAGGAAGCAGCGTGACACACGCATTGCCATGCATGACTGACCAAGAGCCATCAACAGCAATTAAACATTGAGAGCTTGGGATCTTTTCGGACAGGTTCAAGTTTGCTGGCACTGCTGTGATTAGATGTTTTGCACTGTTTCCCTGTAGTCAGTATGTGACATATTCCTTCTCGCTTGCTCTTTTCTGGTGTGTGTGTGTGTGTGTGTGTTGTACTGTCCTAACGCTAACACGTCGGCGGTAGGAAACTTGGGATTTTAAAATAGGATCATGGTGAATGCAGATTAAAGAAAAGCCAGAATTAAAAACTCACAGGCAGCCATGCCCGCTCTATGCATAATGTAAAGGCTAGACAAATCTTAGATCATTTTGTCAGTAGCCCTCAAAGGGTGTTAAAAAGAGCATTATTTCACACAAGGCCTCTCTTATGCTGCTTGTACCATAGTTTTTAATGTTGCTAATGTGGAAGAAACCTGTATGCACATTTTCGGCAATGGAGGCTTAAAATTTGGATTACAGCTAATTTGAGGGGAAGCTGTTTTATGCTTCACATTTGAAACTCCCTCTCCTGAAAATGGCACAGGAAGAAGCTGCGATGCTGGATTAGGCCATTGGTCCATCTGGGTGAGTATTTCCTATCCTGGAAGCAGAAGCAAGTAGAAACCTGGGGTTGTTGTAACTTTGATATGTTCTGCCTGAGAGCTCTCATCTCCCCAGTTTTTGACAGCCTGATCTTATGACAGGCTGGATAGCTCAGTTGGTTAGAGTGTGGTGCTGATAACGCCAAAGTCGCAGGTTCGATCCAGCTGCGTATTCCTGCATTGTAGGGGGTTGAACTAGATGATCCACAGGGTCCCTTCCAACTTTGATTCTATTACCTGCCTTGGAGAAAAGGCAGGGAGTCAAAGGGAGTTGTCCCAGATTAAAGGGGAAATGAAACAAAAAACCCAGTATAGTGTATCAGGTCAACAGCTCAGCAAGTTCAGATATGTTTATTCGGAATGGGGGGGAGACAGGCAGACCCAGAAATTTAGGCTTTCAAGTCTGGGAGCTAATTTAAGCGTTTGGGAGTGGCAGAAAGTAGTGACATAATGGGGGGAACGTTTATTTGAATTTAAAGGTAAAGGTAAAGGTACCCCTGCCCGTACGGGCCAGTCTTGACAGACTCTGGGGTTGTGCGCCCATCTCACTCAAGAGGCCAGGGGCCAGCGCTGTCCGGAGACACTTCCGGGTCACGTGGCCAGCGTGACATCGCTGCTCTGGCGAGCCAGAGCCGCACACGGAAACGCCGTTTACCTTCCCGCTGGTAAGCGGTCCCTATTTATCTACTTGCACCCGGAGGTGCTTTCGAACTGCTAGGTTGGCAGGCGCTGGGACCGAGCAGCGGGAGCGCACCCCGCCGCAGGGATTCGAACCGCTGACCTTTCGATCGGCAAGTCCTAGGCGCTGAGGCTTTAACCCACAGTGCCACCTGCGTCCCTTTATTTGAATTTACCCCCTCACTAAAAATCCTTGGCTATAAAGAGCCTTTGTCTTTGTAGAGACAAAGCTCCCCACATACAAGGAGACACTGGTGTGAGAAAACATTTCGATACAACCATATGTCAGGAGTGCTCTGATGGTGTTTCCTGCTTGGCAGGGGGTTGGACTCGATGGCCCTTGTGGTCTCTTCCAACTCTATGATTCTATGATTCTATGTTTTTAGCATTCACCAATAGCAGTACAGTAGAAGCACCTGGCTAATAACTACCGTATATTAAATTATTATACTACTTCTATAGAATCATAGTAAGGTAAAAGGTAAAGAACCCCTGGACGGTTGAGTCCAGTCAAAGGCGACTATGGGGTGCAACGCTCATCTCATTTCAGGCCGAGGGTGCCAGTGTTTGTCCTCAGACAGCTTTCTGGGTCATATGGCCAGCATGACTACAGTACACCGCTTCTGGTGCAATGGAACACATGATGGAAGCCAGTGAGCACAGAATGTTAAGGGTGACTAACACAAGGCCCTCTAGATGCTGCTAGATTCCATCTCACATCCATCCTAGCCTAGCCAGGATGGTCAATGGTCAGGGAATGGGAGATGCAATCCAACAACATCTGGAGGGCCACAGGTTAACTACCTCTGGTGTAAGCTATGACTTCTACAAAAAGCAACAAGTTTCTCTGAATTTGCAAAGCTTGAAAATGAAGTCGAGGAAGCAGGCTGTTTTAGCAGCCCGCGTTACAATCAAGCCTTTTGTTGACATGAGCAGTTCCTTTTTATCACAGCAGCTCAGCTATATAATTCACTAATATATCCACTTGATGTCACTATCACTGCCCAGTAGAACAAAGAGTACGTCAACAGGGTCATTGTTTTTCATGCCAGTCAGTTCACCGGACAGCACACCACCCGCAACTAGGTTGGCATTTTGACATTATCTTACAACTACCCATTGTGTGCACTAGGCCACAGTGTATTCTGTCTGATCTGCTGCTGCTGCTGCTGTGTTACAGGAAAGAAAAATGCATTTCTTGGAAGATATAGTTTTAACAAATGTTCCTGAAAAAGGCCCAACTCCAGGCTTCCACTTCCTATACAAACCCTGCATATATACATGAGAGAAAGAAAAGGAACAAGGTAGCTATCTGGATAGCATTGAGGCCACAGCCATAAAGGCTGGAATAGCAAAAACTTAATGAACCAGTGCAGGTTCCTAGTCTACCCATTCACACCAGTTGCATTTGGGATGGAGGGGTGTTTTGTGGAGTAAAGAGGTGAGAATCTTCTTCTCACTACTTTCCCACTGAAAGGTGCTCTGCACTGAGATAAGAGAACACCATTTCAGATGGTAGCTGTGTCATATTTCTACAATGTTCCCCCAGGGTTTTTCCCCTTTAAGATTGTTTCTCTACAGTAAACTAGCTAATCAAGGAGCAGCCTGTGCTAAATATTTCTCCTTGATGTGCCAGTTTACCACAGTGCCAGTTTTGGTTTTGTCGGTTCTTATGCATAAGGTTTTTAATGCGTCACAATTGTAATTTGGGGTTTTCATTTTTTTGTAATGAACAGAGGGCTAGTGATGTTTTAAATAAAAAATGAATGAATGAATGACATACGTAGAATAACTGCAAGTCAGACACTGGTTTTGCGGCTGTGAGGGAACTGAAAGCAACAGTTCATGGGCATTTTGTGTCTGTCTATATGCATTTACATACATGTGCTAGAATCATGATGCACCCCTCTTTCTTGAGATGTTATTTTTAGAGACCTGAAGGAGGGCACTGAAGCCTGTATTGCACACTGAAGCCTGTATTGCACACGTGCACACTCAAATTTGGAACGCTTTCCCAGGAACAGGTATGAGAAAACAGGAACTGTGAGCAGGCTTCCCCTGTTGTTTCAGCCCCATGTCTGGTATTCAGAGCATCAGCACCTGGCTCCATTGGAAAGCTGCCAGGAGCCTACCAGCTCAGTTGGGCCCACAGCTGGATTCCAGACCCCTACAGACACACACTTACCCATTAAGTAGCAACAGTTATATTATGTAACACTGACATGGGGAAGAGCTTCTCACGTTAACCTAGTTGGATAGGATGCAGCCTTTCTCAACCTTGGGTTCCGAGCTGTTGTTGGACTACAAGAAGAAGAAGAAGAAGAAGAAGAAGAAGAAGAAGAAGAAGATGAGGAAGAGGAAGAGGAAGAAGAAGAGGAGGAGTTTTGATTTGATATCCCGCTTTATCACTACCCAAAGGAGTCTCAAAGCGGCTAACAATCTCCTTTCCCTTCCTCCCCCACAACAAACACTCTGTGAGGTGAGTGGGGCTGAGAGACTTCAAAGAAGTGTGACTGGCCCAAGGTCACCCAGCAGCTGCATGTGGAGGAGCGGAGACGCGAACCCGGTTCCCCAGATTACGAGTCTACAGCTCTTAACCACTACACCACACTGGCTCTCATCATTCCTAGCCGGCATGGTCAGTGGTGAGGGATAATGGGATTTGTAGTCCAACAGCATCTGGGACCCAAGGTTGAGAAACGCTGGGATAGAGCCACCAGCCTAGCGTTGGAAGGTAGGTTAGTTTCCCATCTCATAGGAAAGATGGGCTAGATGAAATGAGTCCAGCCCTGCTGCCTGCTCCTTCTTTCTTTTTCTCTGAGGCTGCCACTCCTTTGGTACTTCGTGATCCACCTCACCTAGGGTGGCCATGAGTTCTGCTTTGCAGAGGACAGTTCTCCATTTCAAAAGCTGTCCAGTCCAAGCCTGGCTAAAGATAAAGGTATACTTGGAGTAGACCCACACAAGTATATTGATATAACTAACTTACATGTCAAGGAGTGTATTCTGATTATGAATGGATGTAACTTTTTGGAGGAAAGAAGAGCAGAGGCCTTGAAGTTGCCCATGAACAGCACCCGGTCAGCAGACTGAGTAGCCACACAGGTCACCTAAGCCACAGTCTTCCTCGCTACAGTGAGATGTATATCTTCGTTATGTGTTAATTTACATCTATACATCTATGTGTGAATGTATTCCTCCTTTTTTCCTTTATTTTGGAAATGTGTAAAATGAGCAGGGACATGGGTCATACGGTCAAAGTTTTCTCCACTATGGAGAGATGCATTGAATTTCTATTTAAATTACAGCAATTATTTCTAGATTCACATCTTAATATATATAAAGCAGCAGGTGCAACTTCTATGCAAGTCTATATGATCTTTTGGCTTCTTTTCTGGTGATGCATTTCCTTTTCGGGGGGGTTGATGTATGAGTGTCCACTGTAACCTCACCACAGAATGGGTAAGTCAATCCTGGTAACTCTTTCTGCTGCTGCCTACATTCTACATCATTCTTCTTCACTTAGGCAGAACCAGAATTTCCTATCTGCTTTTTCCTCTCTAGGTGGAAACAACCACCCCATTCTCACAAACTCCAGAGTCACTAGCAGCCACTGGGAATGCTGGTCTTTGCCATTTGTATCATGGTTTCATTTACGAACCCCACCCACCCACCCAAAGGGCATATCATGTAACTTATCTGTGTTTTATTCCTGATCCTGAGTTAATTACATTATTTCAGGCAAACAGTGTTTGTTCTTTTCAACAAGAGAACGCCATGTGGTGGAAGCACATGAAGCTTGGGAAAGCTTATGGAGAATGGATTGTCGAAATTGGATAGGGGTGAAATAAAGGTTTTCTCTTTGTTTCCGTGCCCTCCCCCATCCTTCTGCCAAGGCTCCATCAAACTGAAGTGCCATCAGTAGCCAAAAGGGAGCGCTTAACTCCTTTAAGCCTGGATTTAAGCAATTATGCACAGTGAAACAAAGCTATCTAAGCAACCTGTTTTTCTGCCAAAGCCCATTGGCTGGGATTAAGTGCTTTGAGGACAGCTGTATCCTTCTTGAAGGGGCCTTGATCCTTTCACTGTTGTCTCCTTGTTACCTGGGTAATAAACACTTCATGTCACTTCATGCTTATCTCTTTAGTGCCACTGCAAAGATCAGATCTGACAAAGCAGAATACGTGTTCAGTAGTCTGTGGATTCTTCATTTCTGCTCCTGCCTTTTCCACCTAACACCAGTTTTTCTTCGGTCTTCTCCAGTCCTTCAAAGAGATCCAGGACTGGCACAGAACATAACTGTGGATTAGAAAGCTGTGCTCTGTTATTTGTGTGTTATGCATAGGTTTGAGCAGAGGGGAGCTGTAAGTATCTCATAGGAGCCAAATCCCGTGTTCAGAGCTGCCTTAATGTCAAATGCCCAGAAAGAATGGACAATATAGGATGCAGAGGCTGGGATTGCTGGAGAGCGCAGGGCTTGAGCCAGGTATAGCCTAGTGAAACTAGGAATGTATGTGCTCAGATTTCAGAGCTCTATTCAGGTATAGAAGAGAACAGAAGACGTGTGTAACAGTGGCCCATGCAACTGTGAAGCATTATGGAGCCTCTGGGATGGCTATATCTGCTATAAGCAAGACTAGCTCCAAGTATGCCAGGACCTTCTGCAAAGCAGGCCCTCTCCTATGATGCCCTGGGGCATTGTGGGAAATTAAAAACCATAGTTTGTAGCTGCCTGCTGAGGAGATTTCACCCCTCCCATACCCAAGAATCTCCTGAGAATCTCCTGAGGTCTCTGCTGACTCTACAGAGAGGAAGAGCAATGTACTGCTCTCTACTTAATTAGTCAAGTGAGTCAGTCTCTGTGTGTGTGAGAGAGTCAGTCAGTGTGTCGGAGAGAGAGTGCAAGAGATCGTGTTTATAGATAAGATTGCTGCTAAGAGCAGCTGCAGGCACTCAGAGTATAGCATTGATTTATGCTCAGAATATTTAGCTCTGTATATAGTTTTGTATTATAGCTGTAGTTATAGAATAAAGGAGGATATTTTACAGAGCTGCTCTCCGAGTGGTTTATACTCTGCAAGACTCTGCAAAACGCTGCTGCGCAACGACTGTATTATTGAGACAGTGAATCCGGTGCTCTCAGCTCCAAGCTGTGAGTCCACAGCACTGTCACCTGTTCCTGTGGGAAAGGAGGTCTCTGGCAGTGCTACCCAGCTCGCCTAGCCCAGTCGGGGCTGTAGTGCATGAGTCCAGTTGGTACACTGGCTCAAGGGCAATGCTGACACCTGCTGCCAGTGGGCCCTGCTTGAATCCTATTGTAGCATGTCCACAATAATTAACTCCTCTTCTACGATTATTTTAGTAAAAGGTGCATGACTGCCTCTTTCTGCGTAAAACGTTTGTTGACATAAACTTCTTGCGTTATATAAAGCACTTCTTTTTCTCCCTCACACCCCCCCCCCCCCAATCTTGATGGACAGCAAAACGCGGGGTGTGACAAATGGCACCTGACACCCAGGAAGGAAAATATCCTTAAGAATAAATCCATATCTCCAAACTATCTCTAATTTTAAAGGACAGCCTTTCATTCTACGTTCATATTTGCCACACATCCATGAAGACCAGATCTTATTTGTTCAGCTCCTGTGAATTAGAGGCACTAACAAAAACTCCATCATGAAATTACGGTTGAAATCTTCGTCACTTTTTCCAGGGTTGTCTTTCTTAAATTAAACCCTGTGCTTTTATTTTATGCTTTAGTGCCACAGTTACATTAGGTTTCCCCCTCCTTGAATCCTGTTTGTTTGCCTCTTGCCATAAAGATATTATTGAACTCTTTCCATAGAGATAGATTTTAGGGGCAGAGGACAAATAAACAAGTCGCTCACGCTATTCACTGGGCAATCTATATTATTGGGTGGCAATGAGATAAGTGGTGTCACTTTGCACAGCCAATATGATCATCAACAACAACAACAACAAAAGGAAGAGGAGGATAAAATGGTTAGAATAGAGGAAACTATGGCATTATGACATTTTCCCTACTTATGGGTAAATATAATAAGCATATTGTTTGACTGAAATGTTTTAGCAACAGAAGGTATTAAGAACAATCTGGTGGCTACTAATTTAGCTTCCCTGGCACTCTCATGAAAAGACATGGCTTTTGACATGGGGAAGGGCAGTAGCTTAGTGGTGGAGCATGTGCTTTGAATGCAAAAGGCCACAGTCTCAACCCATGCCATCTCCAAATAGCACAAGGAGAGACCCCCACTTGAAACCATGGAGAGTGGCTGCCAGTCAGCATTGACAGCACTGAGCAAAATGGTCCAGTGCTCTGACTCGGCATAGGGCAGCTTCCTATGTCTTTCAACATCTAGAATCTGGCAGGTCATAAGAAGTCACTGGTGGAATCTGATAGGTCAGTAGATAGCAGATGCTTTTTAAATGATTGTATTGTTGTAGTACTGTAGTACAGGATAGGCTGCCTGTGCAGTCCTCTCCCCCTCCCCCGCCACCCACCCTGCCCTGAAAGCAGCATAAAAATATTTTCAACAAACAAACAAAACTTTGCCAAGCCAAGCCTGAACTCTGCTGAATTTTCAGCCCCCCGAACTGTCATAATGTAATTGGGCCAGTTGGATTCGTAGTAATAACCATTTTTAAAAAGACTGGCCAGCAACCTAAAGTAGAGACAGTATAATGTAGTGTAATTGCTAGAGTATTGGACTTTGGACCAGAAAGAGCCAGGTTCAAAGCCTTCTTGGACACAACGTTCCCCAAGTGACCTTGGACCAGTCAGTGTTTTTCAATCTAATCCCCACAGGGATGTTGTAAAAATGGAGAGGAAGAACTGATCATGCATGCCATTATTCTTATTCTTATTCTTATTCTTATTCTTATTCTTATTCTTATTCTTATTCTTATTATTACTATTATACCCCACCCAACTGTCAGGGTTTCCCCAGCCACTCTGGGTAGCTTACAACTTATCTAAAAACATCATAAAAACGACAGTCCTAAAAAACTTCCCTAAACAGGGCTGCCTTTAAAAGCCAGATAGTTTATTTCCTTGACATCTGAAGAGGGCATTCCACAGGGAGGGTGCCTCTTTGAGATCCTTGAAGGACATCACAATACAGTATATTGACCCAAAATCTCTATATAGGTAGAACACAGGCTTCGGACTCCTTTTTAATTCCAATACTAGGGGCAAAGGAGGTGGAAGTTGCAAAGGAAATAGAAAATCATAGGACTTCAGGCATTGGAAAAGGCACTTAAGGTGGAGCTAACTGCTATGATGAACTTGGGTCTCCTGTTGAAAATGGCTACTCCATATTGAATTTTCTTCCTCCATAATGAGTAGTATAACTTTCCTGTAAATTGACTTCACCACTCTATGTGTTGCCTTGCTAGTGGGAGCTAATAAAGTGCAGGAAAACAGATGAAGTACGTAGTATGATGGAGTCATGCCACAGGTGAGTTTTACCGCACATGATGAAGCAGAGCAGAAGAATTCAACACAAAGTGCTGTTTTCAGTGGAAGTTCCATGTCTATTGTAATGTGTAGTTATGTGCTTTCTGTCAATCTAATCCATAAAATGAGAAGAATACATTCTAATCCACCTAGGAGATTTGGGACCAGGTGGGAAAGATAAATGAAATAAACAAACTTTTGCAAGGTTTTTTCCTAGTTTCTAATGTGTAGCTGAAGTTTTGTGCACTCTCTGTAAACAATGAAATTACAGTTGTTTAAATTTTAACAAATAAATGTTTGCCTAGAATTTAAAAGTATCTGAGTGAGCGAGGGTATATCAGCAGCCATAGATTTTTGCTTGGAAGATATGTCAATGGTTTGCAAACATAAATGCATCAGACTGGTGTCTGAGAGGTGGGTCAGAAGTTAACAGGATTTTGCCCTACTATGAAAACTTAAGCTGCAGATCGGAAAGTGTTTATGTGATATCACAGTTTGAATGACAACTGTCAATAGGAGTTGGATGGAGGTGAGGTCAGTATAGATTTTCCCCCCAAAGGCTGTCGGTCTGCTATTGCCTGTCATGAGATAGTTGTCATTTTCAAATCGCTCCATACATCCAGCAGATTTAATGCAGCAGCACTATGGGCGCCAAACTACAGAAGGAGCAAGCGTAGCTAATTTATCATTAAAAGATCCAGATATCAAGTTTGATTGTTGTGCTGTTCCAATGAGTAACAAACTCAAACAAAGGTTAGCTTTCATAAAAAGCCCCCTTTGCCATATTTTTTCAGTATTTTGTAAATTTATGAACTGGAAATCATTTCTTTCAGGAGTATGTTAATTAAGCACCACAATGTGTTTTATGTTTCCTTTAATGGACACAAAATGACTTTTGTTTAAAAGGACTTCATTGTACAGTATTATACATTTTTCATATGATGTGGGGGGAATCAATTATTTTAAGAGTTCTATTCTTCTGGCAGCTCATTTAAGTGAATTCTGGCTGTGTTAAATGATCATCAGTATTTTTTTTTCTCTTTAAATATCATCTCCACGGAAAGTAATGTAATGAACAAAAATAATGAAGTGTAATCTGCTGTAGTTTCAATACCATTGATTTCATTCTCTTTAAACAAGAGAAAGCAGCTCAAATGCAGCTGTAATATTTTAATTTCTATTTGGGTAAGATGTCCACAGTGGAAGTACAAATGACTTATTAAATGCAATATGGTTGCCTTCCAAAATCTGCCTGTGTTTTGCAGCCTCTTATGTATGCACAGAGTACATCAGGAAGCAAATTAACAATCAAGGCTAAGACAGGGACAGTCCTGGCCACCAAACATCTGCCCTGTGACCCTCACCTCTCCAAAAAGGTCATTCTCATTCATCAAGTGTGTCATGCAGCCATTTAGGGAGGAAGAGAATGTGGCAAACCTGTGAGATGATACAAGGGAAACTATCTTGGCTGAATGTGTTCCTTATGCACTTTAATGTAACAGACGGAGAAAATGCAAAACAGGAATTCTGTTTGCTGCAAATTGTAAGGAGAGCTGAATGAGAATTTTCTGTGTGCAAGATTTATTTATTTATTTATTTATTTATTTATTTATTTATTGTTTTATGAATTTATTAAATTTATATACCACCTTCATCCAGATTTTAATGGTGACATTTAACCAGAGGCAAGTTAAAATTGCAGTTTTCAAGAAATAACTATGCAGCTGTGAACCAGCCTTCTGCTCTTTACTGTTGAGGTATTGAGGCCTAATTCTGGCCAAAATTACAATCCTATACATGTTTACTCAGAAGTAAGACTCACTGAGTTTAATGGGACATTCTCCCTAGCTAAGTGTGCACAAGATTGCAGCCTAAAGTTTCAGTCCTAAACAATACATACCAAAGCACCATTGAACACAGTAGAATTTACTTTGAAACAAACACGCATAGGGTTGTGGTTCCTATGTTAACACTACATTTATAAAGAACTAATATCAGAAACAATTCCCTGTTCATCACCCTGTGACATAAATTTTGCACTGTAAAAATATAATATCCTCAAGTGCAGTTATGTTTCTCAGAAAATTACGGAGGGCGAATATTTGTGTAGAGCTTTTTGACGTAAATAAGGGTAAGATGAAGTAAAGCTTTAACGTTAGTTGCGAAGCTCTATCTTTCAACAAAAGTGGTTACAGTACTGAATACCTTCCTCTGTTATCAACAAACAACCAGATTGCTACAGATTAGAAATGGTTTCAAATAGTCGTGTGTGTGTGTGTGTGTGTGTGTGTGTGAAGGGTATATGACACAGACAATGTGAATCTTAAAACATTTCCATGGATATTAAACAGTGTTCACAAATGCAGTATGAGAGACATCAAATCCGAAATTACATGTTCTATATAACCTGCATTTCAGCCAGAACATAAGTTATAGCTTACACCTGGCTATGCTTGGAAGGACAAGCTTTCTTCTCCCAAGAGGAATAAAATGTAGAAATGTCTCAACATTTATGAATTGCTTTTGGCTTAAAACAGAATTCCTATTTTGCACCTTCTCCCATTGAATTGTACAAGAATCAGTGCCTGTCTCTGTTATTTTATTAGCTTTTAATAAAGATCATATACAGTCTCCTACAGCAAATGCACTTCTCAAATCTAAAACATATAAAGAAGACAGATGTTGCTAGGGCAGACTGACTTCAAGCCAGACATTTCAGAGCCATGGCTGATTAACTGGCTTCTAAGATGTGGGAGTTGCTACCAGCCACCAATCCGCAACTAAAATAATATGAAAATCTTTCATATCAAACGAATTATTCTATACCAGGTTGAAAATAAACACCCACTGAAACAACAGGATAATTGGTTTTAGAAAGTAATTTTTTATCATTATAGTGATGATCAATAAAACGAAATTCCACTCTAGTTATTAATGACCACTAACCCAAGAGTTCTTTGTGTACATGGCTATTTAAAGATTAGTTTTCCAAAACTTAGTTACAAAGGACATAAGGGGAACTTTTCAGCCTGCTCCGAATCAGAGATGGTGAGATGGCCTCTTTGTGCTTTGGTCTAGCAAGGATTATGCTACAATGTATTTGGTCATCTTTCAGGGACCATGGGAAAGAATGTTATATTTGTGATGGAAGGCTTGTTGGAGTAAACAGTATACAGTAGTACACCTCAGCTCCTTTCCATGTGTACTTTGCAATGCAAAAAAGAACTGTTTGAGCTCTGTTGCATGTGGCTGTATCATATCTTCCAACATTTCTCCAATAAAAATAGAGACATCTTATTCTATTATTATTATTATTATTATTATTATTATTATTATTATTATACCCGGCCCATCTGACTGGGTTGCCCCAGCCACTCTGGACGGCTTCCAACATATATAAAAACAGAGTAAAACGTTAAACATTTAAAAACTTCCCTAGACAGGGCTGCCTTCAGATGTCTTCCAAAGGATGCATAGTAACTTATCTCCTTGGCTCGGGGGTCACATAACTCCACACCCTCCAACATTTCTCTGGTGAAAAGAAGAACATCCTATGGGAAAGTGGGACATTCCAAGATCAAATCAGAAACTGGGACAGCTTCTGTAAGTCTGGGACTGTTCCTGAAAAATGAGGACACTTGCTGTATGTTGGTTCTGAATAGCACATGGGGGGGGGACCCATGATGTGGGCAAAGAGTGACTTTATTACTTGAAGCTACAGTTACCTACACTCTGGTAACCTCCCAGCTGGAATTCTGCAATGTGTTTATCTGCCTTCAAAAACATTTTGGGAACTTCATTTGGACCAAAAAAGAGTTATCAGGTTCCTGGTGGAGAATGGTAAATATTAACCTATCGTGCCAGCGCTTCACAGTTTGCATTTCCTTCAACTCTGTTCCAGGCCCAATTCAAAGTGCTGGCTTTAACATTTAAACACACACAAACAGAGATAGACACATATACATCCTCTGGCATGGTCTTTGAGATTCTCAATGGAGGCCCTTCACAGCATTCACCTGCCTAATGAAGTTAGGGGGGGTAGTTTCCAGGGAGGGAGCTCTTTAGGCACAAGTTGCTTACTGTATGCTGCTCCTAGAGATACTTGTCCGGCACACACACTATAGTCTTTTGGCTGCCAGGCCTTTTAAAGGGTATTGTCTTCTGGTGCTTTTATATTCCTGCAGCAAGATATTCCACTGCTGGTTTTAAATTGCTTTTAGCTGCCGTGTCTATGCTGATTTTTATATTTTTATTCTGCTGTTGTTTATAATTGGTTTTATTGATTTTATTGTTAACATTTAGGGTTTTTTTGTACAGGAAAATGGGTTTTCTGGGTGATCTACAAATGCAAAAGATAAAGAAAATATATCACCTTTTCTATCTCATTTCTCAAACAACGCATGTAGTTTCTTTCCCAAGCTAAGGAAAAGAAAGCCTCCAGATTGTTTTTAAGCTGCTGGAACAGCAGCTCCATCTGGTCTCAAACTACTGCTGCTCATTCCTCCATTCTGGCTCAGTCACACCAGCTCACAGTTTCTCTCCAAAGAAACACAATCATGCTTTTCTCTCTCACACACATTCCACTTCCCTGAGCAATGTGGAGTTTCATGGGCAGCACTTTAACAGGATTTTTGTTCCTTTTGTGACTAGATCACAGGAGACGTGTGGTGTTTTGTAATATTTGATGGCATGAGAAGAGGCGGCTTCCAAACTGTACCGGAACTTGTCATGTCAGTCTCATAGCCATGCCCTCAAAGAGACATTAATGCCACAATGCCCTCAAAGAGACTCCAATGCACAATGCCAAATTCATAAGGATCACCTGACATAGAATAAAGGTGGCAACGGGTGGTGTAGCAGTTAGCATGGACTCTGGCTTGGGACAATTGAGTTCACATTCTGGGATAGCCATAGATCACTGGGTGACCTTTGGCCAGTCACTGTCTGAATGTAGCCTACCTCACAAGGTTGTTGTTACTGTTGTGAGGATAGAGTGAGGTGCCCAATATCCATACATTCCAACCAGTTCTCAGGCACTCTGGTAGTTGACACCATTGCTTCTGCTCTGAGAAAAAAGTCCTGGAACTGAATTCATTTGCATTCCCCCTCAATTATACTGCTGGAGGAGTTAGCAGCCAGCAGCAATTCTGTTGCAGCTTCTGGGAGCTTGTGACCAGGACTTGTAAATAGGGGCGTTTGTGAGGGAGCTTAGCTGGGGAGTTTGAGGCAGAGGCCTGGAGTGCTGCCTCATGGTGGGTGTAGGACCAAGAGACATGGATGGCGAGGAAGCTGCTGCAGTGATCTGCAACACCTGTCCCATTTGGTCTTCCTGCCTGAGAACGTGCAAAGCTACACCTGCTGCAAGTGTAAGCTTGTCTGCCTCTGTGGAAGAGAAAATACAGCAACTTAATGGCCCACCTAGCCACACTTTGAGCATATAAAGGTAAAAAGCCTGTTGCATAAATCTAAATTATTTTAAAGCCCTATCACATGAAGTTATTGAGCATTCCCAAAGTAGCCTCATCTGAATATAATCATTATGTTTATCTAAACTTCTTATTATCTTGATGTTTTGTTTTTTCTCTAGGCCTTTCAGAGAAAAGTGATTGTAGTTATAGCACATGCACATAAATTGATCGGGGTTACCAATCTATTTTCATGAAAGGCTAGTTAAATCTTCTAAAGGATAAGATAGACAGGACTGGATGTATAACTCAAAGCTTCCAGTTTCTCCTGAGGAGGAAAATATGGGGTTTTGCACTCCTCTGTCTTTTTTTACTAGTGTGTCCTGCATTTCTCACAGACCTCACTTTTTTTATTATTCTGCATTAAGCAACAGAGTAACCTTTTACAATAATGTGAGCATAGCTAAGAAACATTTGATCATTATATATATACAGTGTTTGTGTGTGTGTGTGTGCGCGCGCACACACACACACACACACACAATTGTATGTATGTTTGCGTGATCTTGCCCTTTCTTCAAATTGTCTGTCTGCTAAAATATTAGATCTGTCTGTTTGATGTTATGCTGTTTTTAAAGTTACGCTTGCAGATTTTTATCTGTGTTCCCTTAGCACAAACCTTTGGGCGTCAGCGCTTTGCTGTTCTCCCGTGAAAAGTGATGATCTCTTCCATTGGGTTAGGTCATATGATCTGCCTTGTGCTGTTTTACCCGGACACCAAGAGCTTGGGCATAAAGGCAAGTTCTATTTTGGCCACACTTCACTGAATTCCCCATGCAGATGCTTTGCATATTTCACAGCAGAATTAGTAACAGTAATCATTGTGGAAGATGTTCCAGCTTGTGGCTGCTCCTCGTACTGAGGGATGACAAACTTGTTCCATCCACTTGACACCACAAAAAGGCCACGTGTTGGAGCATGCTGGTTGCAAAGTGAGGAGGGGGGCGGAACGACCCACCGGGGGAATGAAGTGGCTTCAGTAACGGAGACTTTTCCCAGCTGGCATGCAAGACAGTCAGCAGGCTCTGTGAGGCACATCCAGTCAATCTCTCGCCAACCCTCTGCCTTCTCTATATCAGCGCTCAGAAGGATTCTGTCTTTTTGGCAAATATAGGATGACTTAATCTCCGCCGGCACAGTAAAATAACCTGGTCCATATAAATGTGCAATTTGCACATTTAAGTAGCATTTTCAGAAATGTTGTAGGTAGAATCCAATGCAGAAAAGCTGTTTGATATGCTCTGAAATGGATTTGCAAGGTTTAATGAACAGCGTTTCCACAAACAGCATTTTTGTGAGGAACTGGGGGTGGGGTGAGGACCACTGTAGAGGTAGGTCATGACAACTCTTTAAAAGTCTGGTTTTGTAATTAGAAGATTTGTAACAGTGCCCTTTATGTCACTTCAGAGATTAATGTTCTTTATATATTTTTTAAAAAAGAATATTCTTTCGAATTCCTAAAGTGTCTACAAATGGGGAGACTTATTCAGAAACAGGATATGGAATGCTTCTGTTGCTGTTGTCGAATTACATATCTGAAAGCATTCTAACTCCAATACAAATCAATTGATACTTTATTGATACGGCTTTCTTATAAGTACAAACTTCGTCTGAGTAACTTTTGCAAGTGGAATCAGCATACAATAAGTGCTGCTTTCAAATGGGCAGTTCAAAATATTTCTTGTCTTGATGAACAGGGTCACAGGGAGAGAGAGGAGCATGAGTGATGCTTTTAACATCTGTGTTCAAAATTATAATATGGGGGCTATAAGGATGATTTATATATTTATTTACATATCCCTTAAAGGTGTCACATATCTGTAAACTATAGATATCTGCTTCCACGCTTGTGGTTCATAGCGTTTACTGGCCAATGGGCTCATCCTTACTTCGTTTTGCATTGCTCTTTCCAGGCACACATCCGTGCTTTAAAGCTCTGGGTTCAAACCATTGTTCGTTGTAAACAAGGGTTCCTGTTTTGCGCATATCACTAATCTGAGATTCCTTGAAACAAAAAGTAAAGTCAAAAAAAGTTTCCAAAACCTCACAAAAGGAAGAGGGTAGGGATAGCATATGAACGTGGGACTTTGCTCAAACTCACTGTGTTTCATGCACATTGTGTTAATCCATGGTTTAGTGTTACATGAGAGTCTGATCACTAAGTTTGGCAACCCCTAATTAAAGTGCAAGGACATAATTATCACAAGCCACCCGTTACACATATGCTGACTGAAAGCAAATGCATAAAATTTACTGGGTATTGTACACCAGAACACAACTGTGAGTACAGCGACAGTAGTAAAAAAAAATTATATTCACTGAAGGCAAATGTTATTTGTAACTAAACTGTCTAAACAGCACTCTACAATCATCTTCCCTATTCAAAAGAGCGCATTTTGAACTATGGCCATATACAAAGCCTAAATCTATCTAACTCACTTGGGGTGAGAACAAAAACACAATGTTCTTAGTTTATTTACTCCTTTGATAAAACAGAAACCATGACACTGGTAGCTTGTGCTTTCGGTCTGTCTGCATTTGTAAGGATGTGAATACCATATGGCACAAATAGTGCTGAGTTCCCTGTTATCATGCAAGCAATTGCTAACTGTAGACCTCTGACTTTGTAATTTGTTCTTTATGGACTAGCCTGCAGCCAATAAGCAAAATCAATAGTCTTTGCAGAAAAGTAAGCAAGTGCCAGTGTGCTATGTGACAGGTGAAGATACATGTGCTTACCAGGGGTCAGAGGGCCACATCAAATTTCTCTCTGACTTCTTTTCAAAAAGCTAAATCCATTTAGGGAGCATTCGTCACTGGGAAAACCTTGCAGTGGGGAATTAAGCAGGCACCTGGTCTTCTTTTCTCATTTAACGATGTTTGTTTTCAACAGCCTGTTCAATAATGTCACTGAGAAGAAATTATGTGAGAAGAATAAAGTGCTTATGGTGTATTCATTCATTCATTCATTTCTGTAGAATAACACTAGCTTGTTGCACTTTCATGTTTATTAATATTGACCATGGTGGTTGTCCAAATGTTTGTTCCGCTGGCCCTATGGAAGAATGAAGGTGTGGTCCTTACCACAGTGCTCTGCATACTTGACCTTGCTGTGGTGTCCTTCCCTAGCCATGAGGTTAGAACATCTTCTGTGATCCCATCTGCTCACCCCATGGTCTCAGATGTGGAGAGAAAAAAGAGGGTCAAGTTCCACTCTTGCACTTTGGGGAAGGGCAACAATTAGCTCAGTGATACAATACTTGCTCTCCTTGCAAAAGGTCCAAGGTTCAGTTTGTGGTGTCTCTGCACAGGGCTGAAGAATACGACGGCCTGAAATCCCTCAGAGCTGCTGCCACTCATTGTCAACAGGAACTTAGGGAGATGCCTTATACTGAGACCTGCCATGAGTGCCTTCAGGTGCAGACATGGGCTGGAAGACTCTGGAGGAAGGTGAAGAGGCAGATAAGGAGCAATGGAGATGGAAGACTGAGACATCAGAGCTTGTCTGAGGAAAGCTATGGAGGATGGAGCACTGCCACAGGCTAGGGAGAGCTTGGAACCACAGCTTGGAGTGACTGAGCAGGATTCAGAGGAGAAGGCGGGTCTGGCATTGTCTCCCAGGGTTATGTGACACCTCTGCCAATGAGAACAGATGCACCCTGCCCAGCAGAGCACACACCCACAGGCTAGTGAGTAAGGCATATGCCCTGTCTTGGCTATAAAGCTTGCTGGGTGGGTATAAAAACTTGTTGGGATAGCTTTGCTGCTCTCGTACTGTTTTGAAACGTGTGCCCTGATCTTGGACTTTGGAATTCTGGCCTGGCTCCTGGCCTGGCACCTCCATCTTGGACTGAGTTAGTGTTTGCCCGTTGCTGCACCTTTTTTTGTAAAGGTAAAGGGACCCCTGACCATTAGGTCCAGTCGCGGACGACTCTGGGATTGCGGCGCTCATCTCGCTTTATTGGCCAAGGGAGCCTGCGTACAGCGTCATGTGGCCAGCATGACTAAGCCACTTCTGGCGAACCAGAGCAGCACACGGAAACGCCGTTTACCTTCCCACCGGAGCGGTACCTATTTATCTACTTGCACTTTGTGCTTTTGAACTGCTAGGTTGGCAGGAGCAGGGACCAAGCAACGGGAGCTCATCCTGTCGCGGGGATTCGAACCTTCTGATCGGCAAGCCCTAGGCTCTGTGGTTTAACCCACAGCGCCACCTGTGTCCCTTTAATAAAACTCCTTTGCTCTCATGTCTACAGTATTTTCTGCTCTGATTGGAAGTGACTCTCTGACGTTTCAAGTAGGAATCTCTCCCAGCCCTGCCTGGATGTGCTGGGGATAGAATTTGGGGGGCCCTGCAGCCAAGTCACATGTCTGACTTGGTATATGGCAGTTTCCTATGTTCCTGCCAGTGATGGATCAAAGGTGAGAGCTGCTTCTCCATCAGCTTCCCACCTTCTCCCAAGCAGCACAGTAATGGGAAGCTCCTCCCTTTCTCTAGGATATCTTGATCTCCACTCCATTGCCTGGGTGATTGGTTTGTGCTTCCTACATCACCTCTTGGCTTTTGTCCTGCTTTTTGGGCTCTTGTTGTGCCTGTCAGGCCTGATGCATGATCTGATGCATAATCCAGGCTACCCCAAGGGTATAAAATGGGCTGCAGGTCTGGACCCTCAAATAGGATGCAAATATATCTCCATTTTTTGCACTGGCAAGAGATTGGGAAACTTTTGAGGATTTGCAATGAACTGGCAATTTGCCGAGAGGAAGAACCAAATAAATAAACAATAGATGAAAGACTCAAAGAGCTGGAATAGTTTTAGGTGAGCCCAGCTAAAATGGCTCAGTTTAAGGGTTTTATCTTACATTGTTTTGAATGCTTGAAGCATCTGAACATTCAGGTTCTTAGGGTAAAAAGAAATCTACTGGAAAAACAACAATTCAGCCTTTTAACACAATGTTGTTCTGCAGCTAAATGTAGTGGGAGGAAGCAGAACTTCAGTGAGAAGTCAAAAGCAGAAAGAAGAGAAGAGGAATGTCAAGAGATGCACTTGAAACGGTTTATTAAGGTCTAATGCTTTTTGAGTCAGATTCCTCTTCTTCAGGGACAACTGAATTAGTTTCTTCAAGTATTTTTGCACACTAGGTGCCAAAACAGCTATTTATCAGTGCCACCTAGCTCCCATTAACCATCTATAGAAACTGGTACCATGCTGTTCCCTCGAAAGCAGGGTGTACAATTCCTATTTGAGGAGGACTTAAACTTGTGAAGAGGAGCACAGGGAACTCACATTATCAGGAATCAGTGTCAGTTACCTCAAGGTTTTCATAGTGAGATGGAACAGTCCATGTCTCCACAAACAAGGAGCTCCATGGAGTTTCAGAACTTTTATTGATTGTCTTGGGTCATTTTCATAACACCGAATTGCTCTCTGAACCTGATTACTCAATCCTGCTCTTCTTTTGCATGGCTACATGAAGGGAGTGGGATAAGAGCCACATTTCTTCACAGGGATTGGTGACCATGCTCCCTTTACAGTATGCAGTCCTGTGCATGGTTACTCTGAAGAAAAAGCAACTGAATAAAGTGAGAATATATAGAATTACAGACCAAATTTCTGATATCACCGTTGAATGTGTTGAAACATCAGAGGCTAAAGTGAATTCAGGGATGTTTTCATGGTGGCCTTTTTACCTAGATTTGTTGTCTTTTGTTCAGTCACTTTATACCAAGCATTCAGATGATGATATTTCTGCATCACTTACTTCCTGTAGTTTCTGCATCTTCGGACCTAATTTCTCTTTCTATTTTGGTAATAAAACATAATTGCAGTTCCAGTCTGTCCAGAGAGGACAAAGAACTGTTAAGAATTTTTTAAGTCTCTTTGCTGTTAAGTTAAACACTCTCTTTACAGCAGGGGGCTGTGAACCAACAGCCCGCAAGTAATTTGGAACAACTTTCAGTACCTGCCCCCCACAGCCATCTCCCCAAACCATGCACCACTTCATCTTACTCCAACACACTTGTAAGGACACTGCTTCTCTTCTGGTGCAGCAGCATTGCTAGAAGGTCTTAGAGTTTAGGAACAGGAAGAATCACTGTTTACTGGGTGCTAACTGAGTCCTCTGTCGTCCTCTAAGTCAGGATCACTGAGGTCAGGGGCTGAATCTGAAACCTGGAGTACAGAATGCAGAAGGCACTGCTTTGTTGAGTAGATAAAGAAGGCACTGCTTTGTTGACCATTTGGATCCCTTCCAGTCAGGATTCAGGCCTCATCATGGGACTGAAACTGCCTTGGTCGCACTGGTTGATGATCTCCGGCAGGCTAGGGACAAAGGTGAGAGCTGTTTCCTAGTTCTGCTGGATCTCTCAGCGGCGTTTGATACCATCGACCATAACATGCTTCTGGACCGTCTTGAGGGGCTGGGAGCTGGAGGCACTGTCATACAGTGGTTCCGCTCCTTCCTCCTGGGCCGTGTTCAGAAAGTGGTGGTGGAGGATGAGTGTTCAGACCCCTGGGCTCTCACTTGTGGGGTGCCTCAGGGTTCTGTCCTCTCCCCCATGCTTAACATTTACATGCAGCCACTGGGAGAGATCGTCAGGAGGTTTGGGCTGGGTGTTCATCAGTATGCAGATGATACCCAGCTCTACCTCTCTTTTAAATCAGAACCAGTGAAGGCGGTGAAGGTCCTGTGTGAGTGTCTGGAGGCGGTTGGAGGATGGATGGCAGCTAACAGATTGAGGTTGAATCCTGACAAGACAGAAGTACTGTTTTGGGGGGACAGGAGGCGGGCAGGTGTGGAGGATTCCCTGGTCCTGAATGGGGTAACTGTGCCCCTGAAGGACCAGGTGCGCAGCCTGGGAGTCATTTTGGACTCACAGCTGTCCATGGAGGCACAGGTCAAATCTGTATCCAGGGCAGCTGTGTACCAGCTCCATCTGGTACATAGGCTGAGACCCTATCTGCCTGCAGACTGTCTCGCCAGAGTGGTACATGCTCTGGTTATCTCCCGCTTGGACTACTGCAATGCGCTCTACGTGGGGCTACCTTTGAAGGTGACCCAGAAACTACAACTAATCCAGAATGCGGCAGCTAGACTGGTGACTGGGAGCGGCCGCCGAGACCATATAACACCGGTCTTGAAAGACCTACATTGGCTCCCAGTATGTTTCCGAGCACAATTCAAAGTGTTGGTGCTGACCTTTAAAGCCCTAAACGGCCTCGGTCCAGTATATCTGAAGGAGCGTCTCCTCCCCCATCGTTCTGCCCGGACACTGAGGTCCAGCTCCGAGGGCCTTCTGGCGGTTCCCTCACTGCAAGAGGCCAAGTTACAGGGAACCAGGCAGAGGGCCTTCTCGGTAGTGGCGCCCGCCCTGTAGAATGCCCTCCCATCAGATGTCAAAGCGATAAACATCTACCTGACATTCAGAAGATATCTGAAGGCAGCCCTGTTCAGGGAAGTTTTTAATATGTGACATTTCAGTGTATCTTTTATCTTTGTTGGAAGCCGCCCAGAGTGGCTGGGGAAACCCAACCAGATGGGCGGGGTACAAATAATAAATTATTATTATTATTATTATTATTATTATTATTATTATTATTATTGGGATCATTTTCTTTACCAGGCCTGGAAAATCAAGAGAGCTCATGTGCACTGACAATCATAAGGACTGTACCCTTATGATTGCCCACCCCTGTACACTTCTGCCTCCAGTAGCTCCAAGGTCTGAGGTCGCACCATTTTTGGTAGTTTACTAACTTAGGTCCCAGGATCAGCCCCATCCTGAGTTTCTGGTCTGAGCCCTGGAGCTCCTGCTAGCCCTGTTCTGGATTCGACCATTTGCTGCAATGAGATGGTGGGATTTTAATTCAATGCTGTGATTTGTAGCTATGGTTTGGTATCACAGTTTCTCACTCCCCCACTCTCAGGGATAATGAAGCCCTTTGTCAGAAGCAAAGTTGTGTTGATTAAGTGACCCCTGTTGTATCTTTTGAAGAGATTTTTAAGAGCAGCTGCAGCGTCTTTGCTGTGGAAGTTCAAATGTTGCTTTTGACCATTAACATATCTGGAAAGTGATAATTGCATGCATTACTATATGCTTTACTAATTGCTGCACACAAGTCATATTGCAAGTCCTTTTCCAATTAGGTAGTTTAAGAGACCTGTTGAATGTCCCTACAAGTCTCTCACACAACAGCTAGCAGCACCAAATTCTCAGTGATATTTGGGGTATTTTTGTATTATAATACCTGATACTAAAGCACGTACCCAGGAAAGGGTATGGAAATTCCTGAAGAAAAATTCATGAAGTAGAAAATTGTAATGTTCTGAATATTTCATCTTTGTTGCCACCTACTGGCCCATAGGCAGAATAGCCATGAGCTATGAATAGACTGAGCATGCTCCTGTTCTCTGTGGAACGACCCAAAATGGCGCATCAAATAGACCAAGTCAATGGTCCACATGCTCTCCGTCATCCGGAGGTCCTGAATGGCTTTCTAGAATTCACCATCCAGAAATAAAATCCAGTTGGGTTCTTTACATTTCTGGTTTGTGTCCCCCCATTTTAAACAGAAATAAAGAAACAACTGAAATGTTTAAGAAAATAACATTGTTCTTATTTAGGCATGTTCAGAGCTGGAGCTCTAACTTTAGAGAAATTGCTAAGAGAAGACTTTTCCAACAAAAAACCCATCTAAATCTTTATCATTCCATGGCTGCTTCTGACACGCAAAATGGGCAAACTCACTTACCTTTCTAAACTTTTCTTTTTCAGTCCAGTCTTTCCCTCCCCCTCTATTGCCTGCAAAGAAGTATTAGAATTTATGTTTTCTTTCAGTTGAGCTCAGCCTTTGAAGCAGCTGAATTAGTATACTTAGTCTTTCTGTCAAGCTGCAGTCTTTTCCTTTACAACTGGGTGCTGCTCGACTTTGTGCCCACGCTTATGCCAGGCTCTGGGATTTCACATGCTGCTTCTTTCAGAGCTCCACGCTGCTCTGGTGGCTATCCATGCTTGCAGCAGGATTGATGAGAAAATTCTCACAATACATCACAAGGTCTGAACAACGGCGACAAACACCCTGGAATGTAAAACTATCTCCACACATATATGCAACCAAACTCTCAGACCTTTTAAACTTGTATTAAAAATTATATAGGATTTTTATTGACTGGTAGCTCTAGGGGCCAGTTCACACTTAATGGCAAGCCACAACATCAATGCCATGTGAGCATCCTGGGGCCATTCAAATACAAATTAAAATTCACTGTCTGTTTCCTGGGAAATAGTTTTGGCTAGGGTGGCACTTACGCACTGCCAAAACACATCAACACAAAAAGGAGAAAATATTATATAGATTTGCATAAAATGTCCATATGCTGATTTATATGTGTAGATGCACATTTAGAAAGAATACATACATAGAAGGCATTTCACCATAGTGGGGAGGACACTGACCAGGAAACATGTATTCCTGTTCAGTGCTGATGGGCTACTGCTATAAGCTTAAAATTCAACAGTGATTCAAACAGAGAACTCCTTCAAATAGAGGACTGTTCTCTGTAAAGCAGGACACACAGCCACCATTATTTTGGTACATATAATTTTATTAAGGAGTGTTTTCTTAGAGCTTCTAACCTATGCAGACTAATATTTCAAAACAACAATGAGATCTAGAGCTTTGATCATAACCAAATTGGCTTCAGCAGTGGACAGCAGGGTGGGACAGCATCACTCACCTGACCTCCCATCACCCACATTGCTCCTGTTTACACAATGCCAACCTTGCCTTCGCCCCCTCCTTTCCACTCTACCCTCCCAGAAAGCAGGTTAGGCGAGTGGCGCTACTCATTGGCTTAAATAGTTATTTATTAATAAAAGCCATTTTATACTGCCTTTCAAGGTGGTTAACAGCTGTGATAAATCATAACATTATACGTGAAAACCGTTAAATAGCCAAGAACAGGCCAATAAAATGCCATAATACAATGCGAGAAGGAAACAGGAGTGTTGTCCTGGAGACACCTAGCTTGGTCGTCCTAGGGGATTTTAACATCCATGCCGACACGACCTTACAAGGGGCCGCTCGGGACTTCGTGGAAAGCATGGCCTCCATGGGGCTGTCCCTGAATAAGTCTGGCCCAACCCATAGCCGTGGACATGCCTTGGACCTGGTGTTTACCTCTATGGATGTTGGTGATCTGACACTAAGTAAAAGCGAAACGAAAGAAGTGCCATGGTCAGATCACTTCCTGGTGCAACTGGACTTCTCTGCGACCCATCCCCTCTGCAGGGAGGTGGGACCGATTTGGATGGTCCGCCCCCGCCACTTAATGGATCCAAATGGTTTCCAGAGAGTGGTAGGGGATGCTTTATCCCATGTTGATGGCCTTTCAGCTGATTCCCTGGTGGCCCACTGGAATGTGGAGTTAACCAGGGCTATTGACTGTTTGGCTCCGAAGCGCCCTCTCCGATTGCATGGAGCCTGGACAGCCCTGTGGTTTTCCACAGATCTGAGGGCAATGAAACAATCGTTGAGACGGCTAGAGCGCCGGTGGCGGATAACTCATTCTAAATCTGACCGGACACAGGTTAGAGCTCAACGTCGAGCCTACCAAGTGGTGATAGTGACGGCGAAGAAGAATTTCTTCACTGCCTCTATTGCATCTGCAGAAAACAGCAGCAGGAGACTTTTTCAGGTGGTTCACAATTTAGCGGAACCACCTGCAACATCGGGGCCCAGTACGGGCCACATGTTCTCCTGCAATGATTTTGCAAAGTTTTTTGCAGATAAAATCGCTCAGATTCGGGAAGAAGTAGACTCCACCGTGAGAGCAGGGCCGGGGCGGGAGAGTGGTAGAGTTTTGTCTAGTCAAGTTGAGTGGGATCAATTCCAATCTGTTACCTCCGAGGATGTGGACAGGCTGCTTGGACGAGTGAAACCAACCACCTGTCTCCTGGATCCTTGCCCATCCTGGCTTATAAAAGCTAGCCGGGAAGGACTGGGCGATGGGCTTCGTGGGGTGGTGAATGCTTCCCTCCGTGAGGGAGCCTTCCCAGACCAGCTGAAAGAGGTGGTTATTAAACCGCTTCTTAAAAAACCATCTTTAGATGCGGCCACAATGGCCAACTATCGCCCAGTCTCAAATCTTCCATTCTTGGGCAAGGTGATTGAGCAAGCGGTTGCTGAACAACTCCAGGCACGCCTGGAAGAAGCGGACCATTTGGATCCCTTCCAGTCGGGATTCAGGCCTCATCATGGGACTGAAACTGCCTTGGTCACACTGGTTGATGATCTCCGGCAGGCTAGGGACAAAGGTGAGAGCTGTTTCCTAGTTCTGCTGGATCTCTCAGCGGCGTTTGATACCATCGACCATAACATCCTTCTGGACCGTCTTGAGGTGCTGGGAGCTGGGGGCACTGTCATACAGTGGTTCCGCTCCTTCCTCCTGGGCTGTGTTCAGAAAGTGGTGGGGGGGATGAGTGTTCAGACCCCTGGGCTCTCACTTGTGGGGTGCCTCAGGGTTCTGTCCTCTCCCCCATGCTTTTCAACATTTACATGCAGCCGCTGGGAGAGATCATCAGGAGGTTTGGGCTGGGTGTTCATCAGTATGCGGATGATACCCAGCTCTACCTCTCTTTTAAATCAGAACCAGTGAAGGTGGTGAAGATCCTGTGTGGGTGTCTGGAGGCGGTTGGAGGATGGATGGCGGCTAACAGATTGAAGTTGAATCCTGACAAGACAGAAGTACTGTTTTGGGGGGACAGGAGGCGGGCAGGTGTGGAGGATTCCCTGGTCCTGAATGGAGTAACTGTGCCCCTGAAGGACCAGGTGCACAGCCTGGGAGTCATTTTGGACTCACAGCTGTCCATGGAGGCACAGGTCAAATCTGTGTCCAGGGCAGCTGTTTACCAGCTCCATCTGGTACGTAGGCTGAGACCCTATCTGCCTGCGGACTGTCTCGCCAGAGTGGTGCATGCTCTGGTTATCTCCCGCTCGGACTACTGCAATGCACTCTACGTGGGGCTACCTTTGAAGGTGACTTGGAAACTACAACTAATCCAGAATGCTCCCAGTACGTTTCCGAGCATAATTCAAAGTGTTGGTGCTGACCTTTAAAGCCCTAAATGGCCTCAGTCCAGTATACCTGAAGGAGCGTCTCCACCCCCATCGTTCTGCCCGGACGCTGAGGTCCAGCGCCGAGGGCCTTCTGGCGGTTCCCTCATTGCGAGAAGCAAAGCTACAGGGAACCAGGCAGAGGGCCTTCTCGGTAGTGGCGCCCGCCCTGTGGAACACCCTTCCAGCAGATGTCAAAGCGATAAACAACTACCTGACATTCAGAAGACATCTGAAGGCAGCCCTGTTCAGGGAAGTTTTTAACGTGTGATATTTTACTGTATTTTTGGTTTCTATGTAAGCCTCCCAGAGTGTCTGGGGAGGCCCAGCCAGATGGGCAGGGTATAAATAAATAAATAAATAAATAATAATAATAATAATAATAATAATAATAATAATAATTATTATTATTATTATTATTATTATTGTTATTGTTATTGTTATTGTTATTGTTATTGTTATTGTTATTATTAAATAGTTAACTGGGCAGAATACAGATTTTGGGTCAATGCAAGCCTGCAGATTGACTGTCAGTTTGCTTGGAAAGACTATCTACATAAATGAAGCATTAAAGTAATACGTATTCTTGTTTGTTGGTAGAGTTATAAAAATATATGGTGGCTGATGCTTCCAGGCAGAGGGCCTTGTCAGTAGTGGCGCCCATTCTGTGGAATGCCCTCCCATCAGATGTCAAGGACATGAGTAATTATATATACTTTTAGGAGACATCTGAAGGCAGCCCTGTATAGGGAAGCTTTTAAAGGTTTAATGTTTTTCTATATGCTGCTTCCCTTCCTCAGCATTGCTACCACTTGCTTGCTTGCCAAGCAGGGGGCCAATGAGCAAGCAGGCAGTGGCATCTACTACTCCCACCACTGTTTGGGTAAGAGGGAGAGGCAGGTGAAGAAGCAACTGCAATGCAGTGCTGAAGAGGAGAGACAGGTCCAGAGAGCCCTGCTGAAGAGTTGATCCTCAGCAGATGCTGGATCATGCTAACCCTTGATGCTGGGCCTGAATAAGGTGCATATACTCACTGGCCCTAACAGCAAAGCACATCACTATTTATGAGCCTAGTGAATTGCTGGGAGTGGGGTGCTTGTGCTTGCAATGTGTGAAAGTGATGCAAAACAATCTGGAAATTTGAAGGTACCACTGATATATCATCAAAGCATGTATGTTCTCAAACATGCATTGTGCCTACTTAGAGACATGGGTGGCGCTGTGGACTAAATCACTGACCCTCTTGGGCTTGCAGATTGGAAGGTTGGCGGTTTGAATCTGTGTGACAGGGTGAGTTCCTGTTGCTCTGCCCCAGCTTCTGCCAGCCTAGCAATTCAAAAGCACACCAGTGCAAGTAGATAAATAAGTACCACTGCGGTAGGCGGGTAAATGGCATTTCCGTGCACTCTGGCTTCCATCATGGTGTTCCATTGCACCAAAAGACCCAGAAAGCTGTCTGTGGACAAATGCCAGCTCCCTTGGCCTAAAGAGAGATGAACACCAACTCCCATAGCCAGCTTTGACTGGACTTAACCGTCCAGAGGTCCTTTACTTTTACCTGTGCCTGTTTATGCAAATGCACATTTTCTGATGAATCACTGCCCCTATTTTTTCTTTCTGGCAATATTTTGAGGATACCATTTTAAGAATATTTCTTAGCATATACACATGTGCACTAGTTTCCCCATCACTGCCCCCCCTCAGGGTTGCAGAAGGCTTTTAATTGCAGTTATTTGATTCGAAATGCAGACAGTTCCAATGTGGAAATTAAGCATTCTGTTCAACACTCTTCCATTTTATCAAAAGGAAGCTATTATGGTCAATTTACTAACACACCCTAACTTCAGAAGCCAGTGCAGAACAAGCTTCTGCACAGTAATTGAAGGCAGCACATGGCCTTCAGCAATGTGTTATAGTGGAAAGGGGCCCCCTCAGGCAGTGTTCCTTTTCTAGTGTGAGACTAGGGATATTATAACTATAGTGACCCTATTTTCATCGGTGGGATGCCAGAGGGAATAAACGTGTGAACAAAAGTATCCCAAAGGTATGATAAGCTACTGCGTGCAATGTTTAGGAAAGCAGAAATATCCCTATAGATAGACACTTCTTTTCCTAATTGCTCAAAACATTTCACACATATTTCCTTAGTGAGCCTAGATATTAATGAACCATTTGGCTGTGCACGGGATCCTTTCAGTCTTCCAGTTGTGGCAGGAGGCAAACAAAGCCCGAAGTCTACCATTAACTATGGTTTCCTATTTCTGCTTTGGAACCAATCAGCTTTTAAAGCCAGCTTCAAACCATAGTTGAATCTCCTGTATTGTTCCTAAAGGGACGCAGGTGGCGCTGTGGGTTAAAGCCTCAGCGCCTAGGACTTGCCGATCGAAAGGTCGGCGGTTCGAATCCCTGCGGCGGGGTGCGCTCCCGCTGCTCGGTCCCAGCGCCTGCCAACCTAGCAGTTCGAAAGCACCTCCGGGTGCAAGTAGATAAATAGGGACCGCTTACCAGCGGGAAGGTAAACGGCGTTTCCGTGTGCAGCTCTGGCTCGCCAGAGCAGCGATGTCACGCTGGCCACGTGACCCGGAAGTGTCTCCGGACAGCGCTGGCCCCTGGCCTCTTGAGTGAGATGGGCGCACAACCCCAGAGACTGTCAAGACTGGCCCGTACGGGCAGGGGTACCTTTACCTTTTTATTGTTCCTAAGCTACCAACCATAGTTTCAAGGTTTAGGCTATCTTACTGGAAGACTTCCTGATTGGTTGGTTGGTTTGATTGTTTGCTCACTTGCAGAAAGTGAGGAAGGAAAGGTGTATTCAAGACAAAGATTTGCGGGTGCTCCTTAAGCCGAGATATGATCGCTCAAACACAGTCATTGTCTCAGTAATCCTTTTCGTTTGGTAGATCAGTATCATTGGCCAGCTATGGCAGATAGGTAACAGCCTGCCTAAGGTCACCAAGTGTGTTAATCGGATTATTCTTTCCCTGCCCCAGTTCTGCTGCACAATTCACTCTGTGAAACATTGATGCCTTCCAAACACATACTGGAAACAGGCACATTATCTGTGTGAGGTGATATAATTTAGGTTACCTATTATGTATATTTAATTTCTTGAGTCTGAAAGAATCAGAATCTGTAGGATTTAAAAACAAAAAAAGAAACCCTCCCATTTTCTCAAGAAGCTTTCGGTAAGAAAAGGAGTACCAATGAAGGAGATCTCAAAAGTCAGTGGTTTGATCAGTTCCTCTGAGAAGCTTAGATCAAAGGAGTAGACAGTCTTCTGCCCCTTTCTTAGGTATGAGCTCTACACAGTCTAGCAGAGCCTTGTTCATTTCATTTTGAATCTCTGGAAGTCCTGAACAAAAGGTATCAGTGTTACTTAGTTGCAATGCAAATAAATATTCATTACAATGGTGCATGAATAGCTAATTGAACAGTTTTTGTTAATATTATACTAGATATTCATGGGCATGTGCCTTTCTCTATCATGAAAATACTGCCCTAGGCTAGCTTTGTTTTTCTTGTCAAGAACAATTTGTGTGCTTTCATTTAAATGAATATAAACTCCTATTCTCATGACAAAATAATTCGCCATTAATTTGAGTAAAGAATTTATTTATTCCCTTTGTGGTATGCGTTATTGAAAAAGAAAAGCCTAAACGGATCTTGAAATTTCTCTTTACACATTATGCTTAATTTCTGCATGCATATATATATATGTATGTATAATGATTCAGGAGTTATTAGGTGTTGGTACATTGTTGTGATTGTGCACAGAAAAGATTTTATTTAAAATTAATTTGCAAGGTAATAAAAGAGTAAGATTGCCTCATGGAAATTAGTGCAAGAATTTGGCTTTTTTCCCCCTTGGTCCCCTTGCTAGTTTTGAAAGCCATTATCCTCTTCTTTCTTTTATCTCTTTATTTACTAGCTGTAAACAAGTATATAAAGACATGTGTGTCCAGTGTTCTCTGCTCCAAAGGAAAGTGACCCTCTAAAGCACTATATGAATGATTCCACTTTGATTTCTAAAGGGACCAAAATATTTGTTTTGTCCATAGCTATTGATGTTACAATCCTATACACATTTACAGTACTCAGGAGCAAGTCCTAATGAATTCAATGGGAGGCTTTGGGGGTCTACCTCTGCGTAGACATGCCTTGAATTGCAATGTAAATAGCATTACAGGCATTCTGTTGAGTAAGTGATATATGAATTATGTGATATGAATTGGGAGAAATAACTAAATTTAGTATTACTGCTTCTGCTATTATTGTTATGTACTACCAGAATGCATGGTACTTTATCTCAGCCCTAAGAAGATGCAACCTTAAGTTCCATTCCATAATGATAGTTTTACTATTTATACCCCACACATCTTACTGAGTTGCCCCAGCCACTCTGGGAAGCTTCCAACATATATAAAAGCAAAATAAAACATTAAACATTTAAAAAGCTTCCCTATACAGGATTGCCGTCAGATGGCTCGGGGGTCAGATCCTCCAACATTTCTCCAGTCAAAATAGGGAAATCCTAAGGAAAAGTGGGACATTCTAGGATCAAATCAGAATCTGGGACGGTTTCTCTGAATCAGACACCCCCGGAAAATAGGGACATTTGGAGGCTCCAATGGAAGGAGAAATAATTTTTCCATTAGCACGAGGGCTTGTGAAAAGAGCTCTCTAAGTCACAGATTTTTGCGGCTCCAACCCTATGCATTTCTTCCAGTTACACATAAATGCAGGAGTGGGAAGGCACCAGAATGGGCTGTATTTGATGCTCAGCGCCTCCTTCACCACCACCCCTCCCTTATTGCAATTAGGTTGCTGCATTGGACCTATTAACTCAGACAGAAGGCTTTTTCCAAGTCTAATTGTTGTGGCAGTGGGTAGATGGAGGGGCGACTTTCTTGGGATTGCAGCTGGGGAGAGAACCTTAACTGCATTCTCCAGGAAAATCAGCCCTTCTGGCAATTACCTGGAGTGGGGGAGAGTGGGTGTCTGTGAATGTGAGTGTGCATGTGTGTGAGGCGTACATGTATGTGTTTACAGTAGTGTGTGTGTGTGTGTGTGTGTGGTAGCCACACCCACTTTGGGCATGCCACTTTTGTTTTGGTCACTAACATGCAGCCACCAGAGGTTTGGATAAATAGGAATGTAGCCTTCAGACCAAAAAATGTTCCCCACCCTACTATCGGGCATAGAGATCATAGGGCATAGGTGGTGTAAGAGACTTCATTAAAAAGGCAGGATTTGAGAGGGATTTATAGAAAATTAGAGAGGTGGCATCATTATTATTGGTTAAACCTGTTTTCCTAAGGCCTTACCTATGCATGCATAAAATATTTTTATTGTGTTTGTTTCTTAGCTACTTCCTGGCGAATAGCGTTAACTAAGTAGCACACCAAACGGCCTATTAAACTACATTTTTATTTTATCAAGGTGGCAGATGCTTTTAAAACAATATTTCCATTGCTGGATTCACCTTCCAAATAGATGAATGGTTCCCAAGTTCGCTTCATCACCTTTTAGTACATGAAAGTGCCATACCACCATGCCATTTAATTATGTCTTTTATATTCACAATAAGATATTTATAATGGGAGACTTAAACTTTCATGTATCTTAATTAAAGAGATTTTCTAAACCAGTTGTAACCTGCATTTGGCCTTATGATGCCTCCTGGAATAACAATGATCTGCCGGTTAATACATAGAGGTTCACAACTGATTGTTGCTCCTCTTCTTCAGAATATTAAGTAGGGTTGATTAATTATTATTCAGCCTGCTTGCCTTTTGCACACAGGACATCATCTTTGCACTGGGCTCCCAGTAGACAAAAGAATAATAGTAGTTTAAATGAAAAGCTTTTGAAATCACTTTGAGTGAGGTTGAGATTATAACTGGGGGGGGGGGGCAACCCATGCACTAGATAGAAGCATTTAGGAGTTTTTATTGCAATCAGAGATGTGTTCCTGGTTGTTTTAGATATCTTTGGAGCAATATTGCCCTAGTTCCAATTATACTTACCTCTAATTTTTCTCCAATTTGGCAAAAATACACTGTTTCTAGATCTAAAGAAGCCAGTCTGTGGGAATAGGCTTCCACAAATGAATCATCTCCAATACCAGTACAAAAGTCTGCTATAAAATGACGCCGTTCCAGTACCTTGGGCTGCACAATGAGTCCTCTCGTATCATGTACGTTGTCTAAGAGTGATTTGTGCTATCACTTTAACCAGAGGTTTTCAGAGAACTTGATAATACTTTACACAAGGAAAGCTAAGTGTGAGTAGAATAACGAGCGCACAGTTTGGTATTCCTAGGGTAAAATTTCTTGAAACAAGTGCTTTTTCTGGAGGTACTCAAGGCTATGCAGTAGCAGCACCTTTTTTTTCCTAGAAGAAAAGCACTGCTTCAAATCATATCAGAAATCACCAGCCAGAGGCCCACAAAGGCTTTCATTGGTTCTCCCGGATTTAAGCTTTCTTTCTTTTTTAAGGCAAGTCTCTAGCCCTCCTAGAAAAAAAGCTATGGGGCAAAAGGTGCAAGTGCCTTCCATGTGATTTACGTGAAATGAGAGTGAGTGTGGTTTGGCCACCTTGTATATTTTTGCTTTTACTGAGGAATGCTCCCTGTTGCTGTTGGACAGCTGTTGCTATTAATCACTTGGTCCGGATGGCATGCTTTTTCACACAGTGAAAAAGTTAAACTATGGAATTTGCTCTCACAAGAGGCAGTGGTGACCACCAACTTGTAAAACTTTAAAAGAGGATTAGACAAATGCGTGGAGGACAAGGCTTTCAGTGGCTTCTAACCATGATTGCTGTGTTCTACCTCCATTGTTGGAGACAGTATGCTTCTGAAGTTGCTGGAAACAGCAGGGGAGAGTGCTGTTGCTCTAAGGTCCTGTTTGCGTGCTTCTCATAGGCATCTATGAGAAGGGAAGTTTTTAATGTGTGACATTTTAATGTATTTTTAATCTTTGTTGGAAGCCGCCCAGAGTGGCTGGGGAAACCCAGCCAGCTGGGTGGGGTACAAATAAATTATTATTATTATTATTATTATTATTATTATTATTATTATTATTATCATCATCATCATCATCTAATTTGCCGCAGTGAGAAAGGATACTGGACTAGGTGGACCATAGAACTATCAGACTGGATTGCACATGTATTGCAGTTTGATACTGATTTATGGTTTTACACAGATTATTAGAGTTATTATCCATCTAGTGTTTTACAATTTTACACTGTACACTGCTTTAGATCATAGCTGTCAACTTACAGATTTGAAAATAAGGGATCAGCAGCCTTGAAAATAAGGGACCAGCAGCCTCACCTGTTCCAGGCACTCCAGTCTTCCTGTCCTCCTGCAGTCTGGTCAAACTCATGCTGGTAGCTCCGAGAACACTGTCCAACCAACTTTGTAACCAGAGGTTCAACTGAATAGAATCTGAATCACATGCACCACAAGGCCTATGCAGCCTCAACTTAAGATGACTCCCCGGCCTGGCTTTGCACTGCAAAGTTTGCAGCAGCACTTGCTACAAAATGGCACCCAGCATTCAAAAAACCCCTCAGCTTGCATTAACTAGCCACACACAAGGCATGCAAGCTCCACCCCCCAGTCGTTCTTAGACTTCTTATTGGGTGAGCAACACAGCCAAGCAACACAGTCGGAGCCTCCCTCCTCCCTGGCCGGCAGGGAGGGAGGGAGAGGAGCTGCTTCCTTTGAAATTTAAGGGGAATCATTTAAGGGACATCCATCAATAAGGGACAGCAGTGGGACATGGCCCTGGAATAAGGGACTGTCCCTTCAAATAAGGGACACTTGACAGCTATGCTTTAGATATTTTAAATAAAAAGTATATAAATATTTTAAATTAAATAAAAATGTCTTCATACACTTTCTTCTATGGTTGTAGACACAGCAGTGCCTATTGCACAACCTCTCACACAGGCTGCTATATGGAAACTGGGGACCTGTAGATGGGAAGGGAGAGGGGTCTGTGTGCACAATGCCTGCAGAAAAAGAGGCTCTGCATGAGGAGAAGGAGGAACTCCTCATTAGGACAATACATTTTATTAGGCCAACCTAACGGCCACAGAATTAGTTGTAAACTTTCCATATGCCCAGTAGCTTGAGCTGCTGACTTGCATGCAAATGGCCCAAGGCTCAATCGTGCGCGTCTCCAAGTAGGGCTGGGAAAGACCCTTCTAAGAACCCCTGAGAGTCACAGTAGAGAAGACAGAGCTACATGAGCAGATGATCCGACTCAGGATATGACAGACTCCTATATCTCAATATTTTTTGAATAAGAAAGGATATTCTGAGCTATTACCCCATCGCTAGCTGTGAACTTTTGTCACCGTGGTCCTAATTAGCATAAAGATAAGTAGAGAAATCTTTTCTTCATGCTAGGACGACTAAAAGAAATACTTGGCAAAAACAAACAAACAAAACCCAAAAAGCCCAGTTGTGTGATCAACTATAACAAGTGAAATTATTTATATCAATAAAAAGGCTCTAAAATAATTTCTCTGTGAGAGATTGAGTCCTACTAAGGACTGGATCTGCATGTGATGATACAAATTTACAGATACAAATCTACGTTTGTGGTTTATGGCATTGTAAAATGGCAAAAGGAGCATACAATGGCCAAGGAAAGGTTGAGGTTGGGTAAACGTGGTGAATGAGACTATTGCCTCAATACTGATACAACTTCAGAAGTCTTTGTTCACCCAGAGAGGCTGAGAAAGAGGACTGAAATGAAGATGTTAATCAGTTTGGGCTTTGTTCACAGACCACACCATTTTTTTGCTAGTACAGATGCATTTTGTGCTGTTAAGTTTCCCTGCTATGGTGGGTTTCTGTTTATCGGTTGTTTGTTTGTCAAGTTATTGTTGTTTTTTAACAATAAGTCCCCCTCTGGGACATGTCACTTGGAGCTTGTGTTTGTCATGCTTATAGTGCAGGGAAAAACACACACTAAATTCAATCTTTAAATTAAGCTGTAACCAAGCTTGTATATTCATTAGAGGAGAAAAATTCTCTTCTGAGAAGTTCAAATTGTTTATTGATTTTCATTTCTGTGTTCAAGTGAAGCTTGAGTAAGTCTGTCTTACTGCAGTCCCTCTGGGGCAGCACAGCCAACAAGTGCATCACATTTTAACCTAAGTGAGCAGTTACCAACAAAAATCTGAGAATTCCTTTAAAACTATATTAATAAATAGCTGGAGGGTGAGATTTCCACTTCAATAAAGTTGTTTCATTTGGCAAGTGAAATAGCTATCTTGAATTCCAGGCTATATAAATACTGCATTTTAAACCAGAAAGAAGTAGGTAATGTAGTTTTATTTTGTAAATGTTATGATGTCATAATTATCTAAGGCAGAGATAGGCAGACTTCAGGCTTGCAAGATCTACTTTGCCTTTTTCTGGAGACCTTGAGATCCACCAACTGCACTCTGCTGTTAAGAATTCTGAGCCCATTAATTTGTTTTTGAATATCAGAACAGAATGGAGCAAGCAGTCTTTCTACACAAAAATCCATTCCTTATTACCCCAAGCTTCCTTAATTTTAGCAGTGTAATTTGGGAGTAAGAGGTGTCTATGTTTTTGTTGCTGTTGTAAAAACAATCAGGAGTCAGAAATTCTTGACAGTCTAATGGAGATCACATAGAAATCTACCAGTATATTCAGATCTACCTTCTGCCCACTCTCATATAAGGAAATTAGATTATTCTTATTGTGTGAGTTTGCCGTTGGGAGGCATAACAATCCACATCACTTTCCACTTGTCTGTCAGTCAGTCAGTGTGTTTTGCTGACTATCTTCTGCATTTCAATGAAGTGTTGAGTCTTGTGTACCTACTTTGTGGTATTCTGACTTGCCTCTTTTAGTAAGGTTACAAGACGTCCCCGTTTCCTGGGGACAGTCCCCGGATTTACAAATCAGTCCCCTGACAAAATCCATTGAAGTTGAAGTGTCCCCGGATACATTGGAAAAAAATGGTAACCTTACCTTTTGGCTGCATTTCCTCTGCTACGTGCCTGAAATATTTGCAAGTGCTCTAATCCAATGGTTCACGAAATGTTTTGCCCACAGACCATTTGAAAATCACTGAGAATCTTCTCAGACCTCTTAAGATTTTTCTTCATGTTTTATCAGTTGTAACATACTGTGGTGCAAGGTGTATGATTATTAATTGAATCAAGATTAAACTTCTTCATTCTAGCCTCCACTTAAAATAAGTGAAGTGGATTAGCAGCGAAGTTAAGTGCCTCCTCCCCCTGTGACTTCCACTCTGTCCTGTTCACCTTCTGGTTGTACCACTGGTTTCCAAGAATGATGAAGCAGCCACTGCACCCGCCATTCACAGCTGTTGCTCCCACTGATCTTCACAGAGACATGCCATGTACCACTTGGATGAAAGTCACAAACCACTGGTGGTCCACAGACTACAGTTTGGTAACCCCAGCTATCTAAATTCTGTCTTTTGTTGAAATGCTGCATATTAACAGTTTTTTGTTTTCTGCCACTTTTTAAAAAGGATTTGAATAAATATATTATTCCATACAAAATGTGACAGATGCAGAGCAATACAGCTGTGTGCATTGGATTTCATTGGATAACTTTTGAACTACATCTTTGCATTGTTACCTACAACTATAATTATCACAAAGTAGCTGCCTCTTTTTCATAGTCAATAAAGATTTTGTCGAAGTAGGTACACCCAACTTTCTTGGCCCACAACCCACGGTACTTTTCCCAAGCATGTTTTATCACTCCCCTTTCCCTTCTCCCTCATAACTATGTGTCCACCTTCATTCAGACATAAAATAACAACAGATAAGCAATCACTGAATAAATTTCATTGTGGCTTCAGCATTTTAGCTGTTAGCAATAGACCAATTGGTCATCATCTATTGAGAAACTCAACTTCTTGTCATCCCTTTTTATGTAAGCATTTGAATTGCTGGTGTGTGTGTGTGCAATTGTGATTGGCGACTTGTGTTTTTTCTATCTTGCAAGTCACTTCAAGAGGTTTTATTGAGAAGTTGGATCATAAATTAATA
This sequence comes from Podarcis gaigeae, assembly GCF_964106915.1. Lineage (NCBI taxonomy): Eukaryota > Metazoa > Chordata > Lepidosauria > Squamata > Lacertidae > Podarcis > Podarcis gaigeae. Next base: position 94,280,038 of record NC_139680.1, read on the forward strand.
AATAAAATCAAGGACATAACTGTTCAACTGCATGTAGGCAATCCTTCCATAAATGTGGACCAATTTCACAGTTGATGGTAGCCTTGTCTCCACCCTTCTCACTCCATCCGTCTCTCACTCTACCCTGAACCTGGACAACATCCTCCAGCAGCTGCAGAATGAGAAAGGACAGGTCAGGTTAAGCAGAAAATCGATGAGCTTGGGCAAGAATATTGACCATTAACTAAGAAAATCAGTCAAGATGGCCTGAGCATCCCTCAAAGCAATTTGCCATCACTTGCTATCATATTTTGCAGCCATTCACTTGATTCAAATGTCTTTAGGATCACTGCTAATAATTAAAGATGTCTGCATACAATGGCAGATTTTGCTGTCATTCACATGTTCCCCATCCCCATGACCCAAGAATACTAATTATTGACTGATGCCTGCAAGATTTGTGGCCCAGAAAATTGCCTTCCATGGAATAGGTGTGCCAGTTACTGATATACAACTTTGTACCCCATCACATTTTGCTAAAGCCGTTTATACCCTTAGTCCATAAGACACAGAAGAGGTGATAAGTAGTAAAATGTAATGGGATGCACAGGCATTTATTAGAAATTACTTCCCATTTATAGGTCATTGGAATAAAATGTGACTTTTATACTCCTACCATTTAAAAAAAAAAAGACTTTACTGGGAAGAAAGTTTCCTTGATTTTGATGGAACTATATCCAGGTAAATAGTCTTATGATCAAGTTTTTGAATCTTTCTTCCGAACGGCCAATCACACTAGTCCAAATTATTCTTTGAGCTATTTTAGGCACATCCAAGGGCTTGGGTATGCCAGCTGGACTTTACTCATCTCCACAGGCTGCTTTTGAAACTCCATTAAGTTTCAAAAGAGGTTTGTCATGCGACACTGGGAGCTGCTGATTGAGAACCACAAACTCAATACTCCATTGGCCAGACTGAAGTAGTTGTGAGGCTCTTTGGCTACAGATCTGTTAACTGCATAGCTAGTTACAACTTTGAAAAAAACCTCGGCTCTGAGATTTTCAGTTTCCTCATTAACAATATAAAAATCAGAACTTTTGTGATAGACCCTGTAGCTTGTCTCTGCTGGAGGAAGAAGAAGAAGAGGAGTTTGGATTTGATATCCCGCTTTATCACTACCCTAAGGAGTCTCAAAGCAGCTAACAATCTCATTCCCCTTCCTCCCCCACACCAAACACTCTGTGAGGTGAGTGGGGCTGAGATACTTCAGAGAAGTGTGACTAGTCCAAGGTCAACCAGCAGCTGCATGTGGAGGAGCAGGGAAGCGAACCCGGTTCACCAGATTACGAGTCCACCACTCTTAACCACCACACCATGCTGGCTGGAGGACTGTAGCTCAGTGATACAGCATCTGCCTTGCATGAAGAAGGTCCCGGGTTCAATCCTTGGCATCTCCCAGGGAGCAGCTGCTGGTCAGTGAAGACAGCACTGAGTTAGATGGGCCAGTGGTCTGACACAGCATAAAGCAGCCTACTGTCTTTCTGCCCTTCACCCACTTTGGCAACAGGTAAATTCTATGAACACCTTCGGTTTTTCTTCAGTCTACGTTCCTCAGAATTGTTGTTTCTGGAAACCACTAATCACAAATCAGCTACAGTTTTAATCTTGAGTTTCCCTATAGGAGATAGGTCCATAAATCCCCAATTGTCTCATAACTGAAGTGATAACCTTCCTAATACAGTGGTACCTCAGGTTACATATGCTTCAGGTTACATACGCTTCAGGTTACACACTCCACTAACCCAGAAATAGTGCTTCAGGTTAAGAACCTTGCTTCAGGATGAGAACAGAAATCGGGCTCCGGCGACGCGGCAGCAGCAGCAGGCCCTATTAGCTAAAGTGGTGCTTCAGGTTAAGAACAGTTTCAGGTTAAGAATGGACCTCCGGAATGAATTAAGTACTTAACCTGAGGTACCACTGTACCTTACCTCAAAAGTTATAAAAGCTTTGAGTCAAAATTATCCGTGCAAATATTATGAGAGGTGTATAGCTGAATTTTGTACTGAGCCCTATGTTTGAAGATCTGAAGGCTGCCTGTCTTAATCAGGGATCCTAGAACACATTCTACGTGGATATCTCCTTACTTGAGGACAGAGGAAGAAGCTAGGAAGGCAAGAAATGCAGGTTTTTGGCTCATGAAGACCCATTGGTCTTCACCAAGGAAAACCATAGCACAGAATCATTGGTAACTAAGCTGTATATAAATAGCCGAATAATATAGAAGGGAAATGACTGTGCACGTGGATATACATAGCCCTCAGCTGGAGCAATGGGAGAATTCTAACCTTGTTCACCCATGGTCCTAAGAGGAAACATGATTATGAAATCAAAGGAGTGAGGGATGAACTTAACATCAAAAATGGATTTATTTTCACAGGAACTTTTTCATGATATGCGAAGCCTGAATGGTCGATACATTTTCATCCCAGGTCATGCTTGTCTCTTGTAATATTGATAGCTTTAGAAGTAAGCTGGGTGGTGCTGACTGTAGAAAATATTATGGGTTGAATCCAAAGTTGCCCTTTAGCCAGCAGAACACATCTTCCATTCACCAGAGGATTGCTAAGTAAAGTGCAAAAATGCATATACTAAGGTAAAGTGAGCATACAAAGGCATATATGAGAGAAAATAACTTTTAAAAATCCATTGTATTCGGGGAAATTGCTTTGCAAAAATGTGTATACGGTATTAGGCAACATTTCACGCAAAAACAAGTCTTATTAGGGTAAATTCTCATTAAAATGCTGGTGAATTTTCATGAGGACATTTTTTAAAAATGCCAACTGATGTGGAAATTTGGAGAAGTGTATTTAAGATTGGAAGAAGATTAATTCTTACGCAACAAAAAGAACTCGGCAAATCAACATATATAAATCTTTGTTACTAGCAAACCAATTTGATATACAGATATTGAGGGAGGAACGGAATAAAGAATTTGAGGTCTCAATTTCGACCACACAGTGGGAACTGTTTTAAGCACTATAACAATGGTGTCTCTGGACCTTAAATTGAGATTCATACAACAAAAAATAATATTTAGAATATACTGGACCCCATTACGTTTGTTTTAAAAAAGAGCTATCTAATGCATCTAACTGTTGGAGATGCAATAGGGATAATGATTCTCTAGAACATATGTTTTTTCATTGTCCTATATTGAAAGATTTTTGGCAGAAAGTAACTGAAACTATCAACAGAACTGTACGGAACAACCTTACATTTACAGAGCAAATTATCCTTTTGAATTATATGCCCAGCACATGGAACCTTCCAAAAGGACAATATGAGTGGACTTTCCATGCACTTACCACAGCAAAAGACTTATACTGATGAATTGGGGGGGGGGGGATACAGCTCCCTTCTATGATTGGATTGAAAACTTATGCAAACTTACAACATATGAACAACTTGCATATAAACGCAGACTTGCCATGGACAAATTCAATGATATTTGGAATCTGTTCTTTCAAATACTGTACAGTGGTGCCTCGCAAGACGAAATTAATTCGTTCCGCAAGTCTTTTCGTCTTGCGAGTTTTTCGTCTTGCGAAGCACGGTTTCCCATAGGAATGCATTAAAAATCAATTAATGCGTTCCTATGGAAACCGCCTTCAGACCAGGTCCGGGGACAGTCTGTCCCCCGACCTCTTCTGAAGGCCGGTGGGGGGCGAAAGTCTTTGCTCCCCCCCCCCCGCCGCCTGCCTTCAAAAGCCATCCGGGATAGCGGGAAGCGCTTCCCTGCTATCCCGGACTGCTTTTAAAATGCTGGCGGTGGGGAGCAAAGCCTTTCGGCCCCCGCCGGCCTTCCTGGACCTCTTCTGAAGGCCGGAGGGGGGGGGGAAGGCTTTGCTCCCCACCGCTAGCATTTAAAAGAGGTCCCCGGAGATTTCCCTATGGGCTTTCTTCTTGCAAAGCAAGCCCATAGGGAAATTCGTTTTGCGAAGCGCCTCCAAAACGGAAAACCCTTTCGTCTAGCGGGTTTTTCGTCTTGCGAGGCCTTCGTCTTGCGGGGCACCACTGTAATAGGATGAGATCTGGTGAGGTACAATAACAACTTTGTAAAGTATATAGTTTTGGGGTCCCCCCTTTACTTTCCCTTCTACATGGGTGCTGTTTCTGCTTTTCTTTTTCTCTCTTTTATTTACGTCTCACCATGCTTAGTGCACATATAATTATGTACTTTTAAACTTTCAGTAAAGTATGTGTGTATCTCTTTCTCTTCTCTTTGGCGATCACTCGTAGCTGAGTAAGATTGTCTTCCATAAACACGGTTTTAACAATGAGCCCGTAAGTGACTGTGGAGGCCAATTCTGGATCCACAGTATGTGCATACAGACAGACAGACAGACAGACAGACATGAGTACATGAGTGCCTGGCGTGCTCTGCTTCATGGGGTCACAAAGAGTTGGACACGACTAAATGACTAAACAACAAATGTATGTATGTATGAATAAGAAAGAAAAAAGTGGGGGGAGAGGTTATAAAAAATAGTAACCAAGAGAAACAAAAAATTGCCAGTTACTGTGAATCACAAGTTGGCAGAGTAATGTTGCCCTTAGGTTCTGCTTTCAGGCTTCCAATAGGCATCTGGTTGGCCATAATGAGAACAGGATGCTAAACTAGACGGGCCATTGCCCTAATGAACAAGCTCTTTTTATGTTAAAGGTAAAGGGACCCCTGACCATTAGGTCCAGTCGTGGCCGATTCTCGGGTTGCGGCGCTCATCTCTCTTTATTGGCCGAGGGAGCTGGCGTACAGCTTCCGGGTCATGTGGCCAGCAGGACTAAGCTGCTTCTGGAGAACCAGAGCAGCGCACGGAAACGCCATTTACCTTCCTGCTGGAGCGGTACCTATTTATCTACTTGCACTTTGACATGCTTTTGAACTGCTAGGTTGGCAGGAGCTAAGACTGAGCAACGGGAGCTCACCCTGTCACGGGGATTCGAACCACGACCTTCTGATCGGCAAGTCCTAGGCTCTGTGGTTTAACCCACAGTGCCACCCACGTCCCTTTCTTTTTATGTTATTGTTCCTTAAATGCTTCTAATGAAAGAACCCATTTGGGCTTAATGACCACTGACTCCTTTCTCAAAAAGTAAGAGGAAAGATTGCTGTTACTTTGAAGGACTACCCAGAGCAGCTCTGCAGGTAACAAGCAGCAAATCAAAGCCAAACATCAAGATCACCAGAATTAACCCATTTTCATTACACTTGAAAAATGCAATATGATATCTGAAAGCACCCTGGAGCGAGCCGTCCTGTGGAAGAAAATAAATAAAAACAAGACAACTGCATTGAACAAGATCACTCCATCACTTTCCTGAAATATAATAAAAAGGACAGAGGGGAAGCCAAACATTTATAGGGAGGAAGGTTCCCCCTGCCCTTTAATAGTCACTATAAATATGGTTGTTGACAATAAATAAATGTGAAGAACACAGAACATGAACACATGCTGAAGAAAAACCTGTTCACACTTAATACATTGTAGGAGCTGTTCAAGAGCTATTTATCCATATATTTTTTATTAAAAAAACTTCATCTTTCATACTGTGAGGGAGAATGAGAACAGTGACGGTCAACAACCGAAGAGTGTGGCTGGTTGCTCAGAATGGCATGCGTGAAGAGCCTGAAGAACATGTATAATTTCCACATCCAGTGCTACACTTGCAATGCTAATGCAAGGCTCCAGGTAGGGACTTGCTGGGGAGAACTGCTTGACAGGAGGAGGAACGTTTGACCTTCCCCACTCCCACACAGGCAGGCAGATGAAAGTGCTGCTAGCAAGATCTCTGGCAGAAGCCAATGGGATGCCCCAAAATAGGGGAATAGTGAACAGGAGGAACTGGGCTCGGCTGGGATCTACTGGATTCTGAGCTGGTCTCACGGCTGTCATTTGCCAGCATGTGGTCCAGTCTGGGCTTGATCGCTGTGCCAATAAGGGGAGCCAAAATAATTATGGAAAGGAATTTTCCAGAAAAAGCAGCTTTTCTCCATTCTTCCAGGTCAGTGAGCATTTAAGTGGTGGCCTTCCTCCCCTGGCAGATCCGCATGGCTCCTTCACTGCTTGTGTTTAGAAATGTACCTTTCTTTTACGCCTTCCTGTTTTATATTCTTTGTTTGTATTTTATTGTGTTTTACTACACACCACTCTTATCTCCCCAGGCAGGATAGCAAAGCTAGGATATAAATAATTTTAAATAAGTGAATTGTGAGGGCACAATTGCACCCCCATATTCTTGTTAAATTAATCTAACAGAGATATTAAAAAGAGCAGCCTAAAATATCTAATTTAGTTTTGAAGCAATTCCACTGACTACAATGTGCTACTCTAGAGGAAGTGGTGTCATGGCTGCAGAAGCTTCACTGCTTTCCCCCCCCCCTTTTTTTCCTTTAGTATCACAGCAAAAAAAGTACTGCAACAAATCTAGTTAAATAACTGGAAAAATTTCCAGAGCCTGTGCAACAGTCAGTAATGGCAATAAAAGTTTCACATTATCTACCTTGTCCACATTTCCTCAAAGATCAATATGGCTAAGTACATCTTCTGCATACTTCTATAAAGAGACAAATATGAAACTTACTTGCATCAAACACAGTGTGACACCAGCTTTAGATGGACCCTTCCCCCACAGTCTAAAAAGCTGGGGAGAAATATCAATACTATGTTTGAATTACATTAGTTGGAACAAGGATGAATGTGATGGTGCAAAGTCAAAAGGATTTACTCAGCAACTTTCCATAAATGATAAATGGTCTTTGCAAAAGGATGGCTTCTTGCAAAGTATTTTACTAACATGTAAAATCTTTCACTTTGATATTATGGATTTGTCACAATGTTGAAATTTCCCAGCAGGCCCTATGGAGAGAAAATATTAACACTGAGAATGAGATTTTCGAACAAAATTTCATGACATGCACTTAAGTTGCAGATTTTGACTCATTTAAGTTTATTAACCAAAGGAGGATAACTTTGGGTGTATTATGTGGCACAAGGCAGAAAGGGCAATCTTCTTGAGCTCTGGGTGTCTTTATCTCACAGATACTTCCCCCTATCTGTGGCTTTACTGTCCTTAAAAACTATGGGCTGTATCCAGTGTTCTCTTGTCTACTAGTTCAAGGACTCTTGCACTAGCAGATGGGTGAGTCTTAATGTTGTGCAACAGGAGATCCAATGCAGCAGTTGCACTAATGGAAATGCAATGCGAAACAGACTACGCAATTTGTTGTGCAATGAAATTATAAGCAAACTGCTTGTAACACAACAATGTTCCACTGGTGCAAATCATTTTGCCCACAGAACAAGTATTCTGCTAAGTGACTTTAACTTACCTACATTAGATACAACCTTGTATATGTATATATGATGGATCTTCAGTAACTGGGCTGACCTACCATTAGGCAGAGTGATGCAGCCACCTCAGGCAACTGATTTTGGTTGTCATGGGCTTTTAATTGAATTTTTAAAAATATTTTTACCACCAAAGCTCTAAAGAACTTTAAAGTTCTTCAAGGGGTTACAGTGAAAGCTCTATGAACCATTAGTTTTCATGGTCTTGCTCAAAAATAACAACACTCGTGTTGTTTAAGACACAATAAAATGCCCTGACCTTTTTGGTTATGACACAAAAGAAAGCCCATTGTGTTTTATCGTATATTTTAAATTTATAACTGCCAAGGGCAGGTGTAAAATGCAAGTATTTTATATATTATGAGCTATACAAATTGCTGGAAAATTACAGGTGCAGATACCCCTGTTCTCGGAGCAATTTTGAAGACAAAGGCGGACTTATAATATTTATGGATAACCTATAGTTTGTTATTATGGGATTGCTCCTTAGAATATTGGGAAGTGGTAAATGAGCAGAAAGGAAATAACCTGCAAGCACAACAAATGCATAAATTTGTTTTATTCCAAAGCAGGGGTCGGGAGCCCTTTTCAGCACAAGGGCCACCTCCCCGTCTGGGCAACCTTCCAGGGGCCACATGCCAGTGGTGGGAGGGGCCAGAGGTGAAAGTGGGTGGAACAACTGTTGTACATTTTACCTGTGTATAGTCAGCTAGTTAATCCTGTCTTCCACCCAGAGAAGCATTCAGTCAGGCAAAGGCAGTCAGTGAAGGTGTGAAGCAGGGTCAGTAGTAGGTGAGGTGGCAAAGGGGATGCAACCTGGGATAGAGTCCCGAGGGCCAAACAGACAGGCTTGGAGGGCCGCATTTGCCCTCCCCCCTCCCCATTTGCCTGAGGTTTCCCGTTCCTGTTATACAAGGTAAGAATTTGAAGGGTTTGTAAAAATGATTTTATGTTTCTTCAGCAAAAGAGATAACTAGACTTTAAAAAACAAATGTTAGCATTTAGAAACGGTAAGCGAGGCAGTAAAGGATTTATCTTCCATGTAATAGGGAGGTCTACTTCGGAATTAATTTTAGATGGAACATACTAATTATTCGCTCGTGCTGTCAGCTGCTGAGTTTAGACTTGTATAGAAACTGATAAAAGATTATTTCGGCTGGTGCAAACAATCCAAGTGTAAGCTCTTTATATTGTGTATTTTTATACTTTAATATGTATTTTTCATTTCTAATCATAGGTATCTAAAACCTCAGCCAGTTTTATAGTAAAAGTTTCCAGAGTGAACTAATTAATTGTAACAATGGTCCTATCTTTTTAACTAAAGCTATTTACTTATTTATTAAATTTCTCGTTTTTCAGTTTCACACTTTTTCCAATATTAAGATGAGTTCTTCACATTTCCGCATCAGTTTGCTAAAATATTTTTAGGTCCTCATGATAATTTATCAGCATTTTCGTGTGATTCCCACCGCCCCACCCCAATAGACACATTTTTACAAAGCAATTTCCCCATATATGATGTATTTTCTATGTTATTTTCCCTAATATATGCATTTATATGCACACTTTACCCATGTTTGTGTACACATCAATGTACACAGGGCTGCTGAATTGCATTGCAAAATTCAGATAGGGGCAAATGTCAAAATATTCCTGTGTTTCATTTTACATGTTTTGGAAAATGTAAATTAGATAAGTTCACCTTTAAATGCAAACTGAGTCAAATTTGTCCCCCATCCCTAGTCCACCATAACAGCACTCCCTAAGCACAAAGACAATGCAACTGGAGTTAAGGTGACAAGACTATAATCAGGAATATAGGATATACACAGCTTTATGGATAAATCTTATTTCTTCCTTGGGCCTGTCTTCCATGGGGAAAGTATTGTTGAGCTCACTTTTAACAGGATAAGGCAAACCAAATGTTCTGAAATGCAGCTTTGTGTAGATGCCTTCTTTAAAATAAAAAACATACAGAAAACTGAAAAGCATTTTTTCAAAGTAATTTGCAGAAAGGATGCAAACCTCCACAGAGAAACCTTCATTTGGGTCATTTGGATTTTCTCTCTGCTACCATGCAAGAAGCTAGTCAGAACTGTCTGTATGCAACAGAAAGATAAAAATTTCAATTAGGTTGAGTGCTGTCATAAGCAGACTACATGAGAAGGCTAGAGATAATATGCATTACATATTGATGCCTATCAGCACTGAGAACATAGCCATGTTTTATTCCATGCCCCTTTTGTAGGTTTGGCAGCAGTGGCACCCAATAAAGGCCTAATCATATTAATTTATGCCCCTATCAATTATGCATTCAGATTCCCCTGATAGCTTGTCAGTTTTTATTCAGTATTTTCTGAAAAATACGCCTATTACAGTTACTGAGCAAATAGTAGGACTGTCAGAAAGTAAGATTTAAAGAATATTACTTAAAAGGGGTGGATTTTTAATTTTATAAATCTTGTATTATATGGCATGCATTTGTTAGCTTTAAAACAGGTGACAGTACAGGGACAGATGTCACATTAAGGACTTTTGGGAAATGAGAATAAAAGTCTTTTCTGTTCTTTTGTAGTGAGGGACCTCGTTACGTATTCAACTTTTAATTAAAAAAAACCAAAATGTTCTAGGATTTACAAATGCAGTAAAACTGTATCAGATTAGTTAGTTTATTATCAATTTGCATGTTTCATATGACGGGCATTAACTGAGATTTTAAGAGATCTTTAAAGTTTGAAGAGTAATTTCACAACTATATACTGACCCTGTGTAGCTGTGAAAAAAATGTTTGGGGTGAGGTGCCCAAAAGAGCTAGGCTGTTCCCTACAAAAAGTCATGTCACCACAAGCGAGTTAGGCCGTGATCCAGAAGGAAACAGCTGCCACCACATACTATAAGCTATGTCTTTCCTCAAAGAGCTCTCACACCCAATCCCAAACTGCTTTTAAAATCAGAATTAGCATGATCTTTAAAGTGGTCTTTGTTGGCATCTGTCTGTCTCGAGAGACCGTGGAGTGCGCCTCTCGGGCTGAGGTCAAACCGCAACACCAAAGTGCAACACCCCGAAGCGCAAGCCTGGGCAATGTGTATGGAGGTCCTGGGCTACGCTTGGCCTTGCAGAAGTGATGAATGACCCTGATGTACCTTCGGTTGAAGTAAGTATGTGTTTTTCCAGTTTTTGATATATCTCAAGATGAGGGCCAGCACTAGCATTAGACAAATGGAGCAGCCAACTGAGGAGGCAGATCCTAGGGAGCAAGCAGTGATTGTGAGGTGTTGGGGAACAAGAGATGTGCTTGGTCTGTACACTCTAAGTTAGCCTGCTGCCCTCAGGTATGGTGGCAGATGTCTCTTTGCCACTGTAGAGGTAATATTCAACTCTCAGCAGGATCAGCTTCTGATGTATTTTATTGTTTTCTTGTGTAAACTATGCTAGAAACTTCAATGAAGAACAATCAATAAATGAAATGAATAAATAAATAATTCATTGACTTGGTTCCTTTGCAGCAATTTTGTATATCATCAAGAACCTCACACAGATTAAGGACAGGTATGTAACACTAATACATTATCCTAACACCATCACCATTTAATATACTTCTGTGAATGATCCAGTGTCATTAAAAAATATTGAGATAATCAGATGTTTGAGTAAGAAAACATGGTTTGAGTAAGAAAAACACGTTTGATGAATGTATTGGGAAGAGTTTAAGATAACAGGGCTTATTTACTACGTATACGTAATTCTTATTAAATCAACATTGCATAACTTGACCAGTTCGAGTATTCTAAACTCTTTTACTTTGGACTGCTTGAAATTACCTGTGGAAGCATTCTCACTAACCACTCAGTAGCCCTTTCATTTGTGGCTCCCCATCTGTGGAATTCTCTTCCCGGTAAGGTTCACTGACATGCTTTCAAGTCAAGGTATAAACTTACATTCCCCTCTCATGGTTTTCATGGATGGAGCTGATTTTGTTCTGCTGTTAGTGTGATGCTGAAGCTTCCTTTGGCTGTTGTTGCTTTTGTGTGTGTGTGTGTGTGAGAGAGAGAGAGAGAGAGAGAGAGAGAGAGAGAATGAATTGTAGGTGTTGTATGAGAATGTTAATGTTTTATATAAATTGTTAGTGGTATACTGCATTTAAGCTTATGATTTTAAATATAAGTTGCTCTAAGATCTTGGTAAAAAGTGACTAATATATCTAATTAATAATGATAATAGTATCCTAGCCTAGATCTTTCCCTGACATGCTAGTTTTCCACATGCAGAAAATTTGTTTCAGCAGTGGAACACTAAAACATAGAATCCAATTGCAAGTTGAAGTGGGGAACATCACCATATGCCATTTTGGCCTGCTGTGCATCTACAGTAGAATCTTTCCACCCAAATGGAGGAATAGAACTAGCATGATTAAACCTCTTCTTTCTTTTCTTTTTACTAATTTGCTTCATGGGGCGGGGGGGACATAATGTGTACTTATGGCCAGTGGCGTAGCGTGGGGGGTGCAGGGGGGGCCGGCTGCACCAGGCGCAACATCTGGGGGGGGGCGCGCTCGCACTTGAGTGCTAAAATCCACGGGTTAGGGGGCACAAATTACTTGCCTTGCCCCGGGTGCTGACAACCCACGCCACACCACTGCTTATGGCCTTCTTATCTTGTAAATATAACATATCAACAGAGCCATGGCTAACAGCAGCTTTCAATTCAGTATCAAATGTTCCAGCTGTGTGTCACTCTAATCTTTTTCTGAACTCTATGACTTTGGTTTTGGGCATATTTTGACTTCCTGCAACATCCTTTTTTGATTGTCAGATGATGAGAAGCTATCACCATGTCAGTTTTTGCCATGCAAAATACTCTCATTCTTCCTCTGCAGGAGGAAGGCTTGCAACTGTGCTCCCCAATATTACTTTCAGAAATTGCCGAATGAAAAATCCATGCAGCTCCTTTATAAACTACACTTTTTGTTACCTACTTCCCTCCCCCCGCCAAGACAGGCTTCTGTCTTTCTTTTTATTTATTCGTTTTAGATTTTGATGGAAGAGCAAGGGGTGTGTGCAAACATGCATATTGAGGTAGCAGATGTATAGTCCAATGAAAGGGATGGAGCAGTAAAACGGCATGTCTTGGCCAGAACAATAAAAACTTTGACAACTTCTGGCAAGGAGAAAGGCACCAGTTAATGGTGCCTCCAGGTAGCTTTAGCTTATATGACTGGCAATTGTAACACAGTTTTTCTCAGTGCACTTGGCAGCATTACAAGGATCACAGTCTAACAAGGATGAACAGTTTATCCAATGTGTGGGTTTCTCTCTTACATTTGGCATGGATATCTTTCTGCTTCACCTTTTGTTTTCTGTCAGAAGGATATTTATTGTGGCAATGTGCAGTGCAATCCAGCTCTCCATTTATGTTTGAGTTCCCTTCTTATTGTATTTCATGGTATTAATGGAGTACACATTTCTCTTCTACACATCTGCCTTTTTAAAAGATCCCCATTCAAGAGTACAGTGCCCTTGGGCTACTTGGTAATGTTTAATAACTTTCTACACTGGTAGTTCTTTCTTTGTCATTACACCGAGCCTTTTCTTACCTTGGTATATAAAGATCTTAAGTGTTCCCCTTGACTAGTGGCCCACACATTATATAGCAGTACCAGCAAGATAATATAGAGGGGGGGAAACCCTCTACCTTTTTACTATTATAATGGAAGCCTTCCTAAGAGCCACCTGAGAAGACAGTGTTGGAAAAGTTTGCCTAGACCTCTTCCAATTTCAGCTGGATCAAAATTTATATATAAAGGAAGAATGTTACGATTCTGTCATTTTCTGAAAAGTCATTATATCTGTCAAAAGTTCTTTTCCAGTATTCAGTGTAATTTTTATGCTGGTAGCAACTAGAAATGCTGTAAAGAACAAGGCAGGACACTAACAGAAATAATTGAACATATGCTTTCATGATCAACACTAAAAATTATTTATTTTGCACACAGCTCAGAAAACCCCCGACCCTCAGGAGTTTTTTGGATGTGGGGTGGGTGGAAAGGAGCTCTATAGGAAGCAGGGGAAGCCTGAATGTGTGCATGGGACAGCAGACATGGCTATTTGTATTCCATCTGTTACTTTTTCATGCTGCACCTCATTCTTCTTTCCAATAGCTAGTATAAGAAATAGGGGCTTATTAATGGGGAGCTGCTCGATATGTGTGTTTGTGTGTATACACATGTGTATTTGAAAGAGAGAGAAATGTATATTGGAATGAGAAAGAAAATGTATTTATCTTTAAATATTGTGCACAAATCTTTAAATATTGTTCTTCCAGTATTATAGGATGATTTTTAATAGGGTGCTGTAACCTCTCTCTGAAGGTGGTTGTAATCTAAATTATTGCACAAGTTTACTCTTAGGCTTTACTTCTGCTATGAAGGCCAAATATTGCAGGGGGGAGGTGTACAAAAAGCTTGAAACTGTTTACTATATTGAGTTGCTGAGCAGAAAAGAAATAAATGAATCATTCAAATACCTAAGGAAAAGCACATTCTTTGATCTACTTTACCCTATCTTTACATGTTGACCTTGTTTGTATTTTCTGAATTGGTGTACAGAGTTGTCGAGTTGGTCAATAATCTAATCCGACCATCAATAAAACACACCTTCTTGTTTATTAATATGTGATTAAAAATGTATATGATAAAAAGATATTGACTGCAAGCCGAGTTTGCGTGACAAGAACAATTATGCCTCCCAAACTTAATCACTACATGAGCTCTTTAACCCAGTGAAAGTCAATAGTCTATTTATGAACAACTATTGTGAGGTATATATATATATATATATATGCTTTCGTAGATTTTCACGGGTACAGGAATGCAGGTTTTGGTGTCCTCGGGTGTCTTCCCGTGTAAAAGTTGGGGTGTCTAGGCGACGTTTCGACGAGGTCTCACTCGTCATCTTCAGGCTGGTGCTTTCGGCTTCTTGTTACTGGAACAGAGCGGGATCTCAATGTTTGAGTTCCTATAAATACTGTAGAGGGGGTGTGGTGTCTAGCCTCCAATGTTCTGGGCAGAGAGGAAGTTCCCAGGCTAGTGTGCTAGGAACAAAAGAAGAAAAGGCACACTAGCCTGGGAACTTCCTCTCTGCCCAGAACATTGGAGGCTAGACACCACACCCCCTCTACAGTATTTATAGGAACTCAAACATTGAGATCCCGCTCTGTTCCAGTAACAAGAAGCCGAAAGCACCAGCCTGAAGATGACGAGTGAGACCTCGTCGAAACGTCGCCTAGACACCCCAACTTTTACACGGGAAGACACCCGAGGACACCAAAACCTGCATATATATATATATATATATATATATATATATATGTACAGTATTAGGATTTTGTTAGGACTCCTGTTCTTATTTCGTTTACTCTTTTAACTTGTATAAATCTCCCAGATACAATAGTCAGCAGATAAACCTCTCATTAAATTCTTGCTTTATATTTGTTGTATAACAAAGCTGAAGGCATTAAGATGGAAGGTATTTGCACTTGTTATTGTTCTCTATTTGCAATTAAGCAAAGGTGCTCATTTGGCGATTCCCATTTTTCTTCATAGTACTCATTACACATTTGTTAATCAGAAATTCAAACCTTTGTAACTTCCCTTAATCCGTTTAAACAATATTGTTTAAGTTTGGCTGTACCGCTTCAGAGTGGATTCTGATTTGATTTAAAAATTGGTGTCAGTTGGTGCTGTAATGCTTGTAGAAAAAAATGAAGTAAAAATTCAGTATAGTACTACCGTGATACAAATTGTCTTTTACTGGAAGATGCATTAAATGAAATATTTTTGTATGCTTAGAATGTATATTGTGCACATTGTTTCACAAATCTGGATTATGATGGTACATTTATGTATTATAACCAATTGTATGGGGAAATGGGATTGAAATTGGAGAGCTCCAAAAATGGAATCAGGGGGTTAGCAAATCTTTTGAACTGAGTGAAAGGAGTCCTTAGAAAGATAAAGCTACTGCTATTGGCAGATATTACAGTCAGTGCCAGCAGTGATCTTTGAGAGCTTCATCCCTGATGATTTTGCATCTAACTCCCAATAAGAATCTGCTGGGGCTGAATTCTACTGTGATTACCAAACCTAGGTCATTCAATTGTCAATTTTTCTAGTTGGAAGAGAAATGGGGGCTATTCAGTGAAGCTCAAGTTTGGAATACAGTAATATTCAAACGATTCCATAGCTCACACTGGTATATAACAATAATAATGTCATTGATGAAAATATACTCCCAGGAATTAATCTCTCACCTAATGCAAAACTTATCAATCAGTCAATTTTTTTAAAAAAGTCGTGCAAAGAGGTAACATTTATTCAACACCTAAATGAGCTAAACTTCCAAGGAAATGATCATACCCATGTATCTGATATGTGATTTGCAAACTAGCATTTGTCTGCTTCTCTTCAAGCTGACTTTGAATAAGGGCACTGCTAAGAGAACATTTTGTTCCAGTCCCTCACCTGATTCACTGACATGTTTTGAAATATTAGAGCATTTCATAATGTTTGGTACATTTTATGAATCTAATTAGAGACCGGCACAGTAGTTCTTTGTTTTTTCTTATTAATGAAACAAGTTCTTAATTTATACGATGTTTTACCTTTCTCTGAGGTTTCTTCCTCATTTTTAAAAGAAAGCCTAATATTTGGCTGAAAAACACTACACTAACAATGACTGAGAACTGTAAGCAATAGCAAAACTTATATGAGGTCCTGAGGAAGTTTAAAAATGTACAATAAATACAGTTTGTTGCTTATTCTGTAGAAATCAATGGTATCAGAGAACTTTTTGGAATCTGGGAACAAAGCAGGTATTTTACTTAAGATATCTACATTACCTTATCAAATTGCTTGCCTGTTTTATAGGTTTAGGATGTGTCCTGATAGGATCAATGTATGCAAGTTTTGTGATCATTGTATGCAAGTTTATCACTGCTTCCACATGACAATGTTGGCATCAGTATAGAAGCCAATCTTCCCCCCACCCATTACTCTGGACTTACCCTTTCCACAGAAAATCTGGCATTAAAAAAAATGTTGCCAACAATCCATTTGTGATATCTAAAATATCCATTTGCAATATTAAGTACCCATCTGGAAACACCGTTATACAAATCCATTATTTTCACTGTATTCATATTTTTCCAATAGAAGAGAAAGAGCACACACATATTGCTAGAAATCAATATTAGAATCTATATTATTTAACGTGTCAATCTCTTTGCCCTTCTCAATTTGCTGCCTACTGCTGTTCATAATTTCTGCTTTCAAATTAAGATTTTGCAAATTTCCATTTACTTAAACAACCCTCTGCTGTTTCTGAACTTGAGCCAATATTATCCATTCCTTAATATTTATCTTCCCAGTTACCTATAGGGATGGGTGAATTTTTGTTTTTCCCAGTTTCTCATTTCTCCAATCCAGTTTGTCCCATTTCTTCATCAGTTTGCATGATTCTTTTTTAAGTCTTCATGAAAATTCACAGCATTTTAGCACACATTTCCCTTAATACCATATTTATAGGCAATTTTGCCTAATACAGTTGTACCTCGGGTTAAGTACTTACTTTGTTCCGGAGGTCCGTTCTTAACCTTAAACTGTTCTTAACCTGAAGCACCACTTTAGCTAATGGGGCCTCCAGCTGTTGCCACACCACCAGAGCACGATTTCTGTTCTCATCCTGAAGCAAAGTTCTTAACCTGAAGCACTATTTCTGGGTTAGCGGAGTCTGTAACCTGAGGCGTATGTAACCTGAAGCATATGTAACCCGAGGTACCACTGTACACAGTTTTGCAAGCAAATTTCCCTAATATAATGCAGTGTGTATCATATGATCACTAATACATTCATTTTTATGCACATTATACATACATTTTCATAGAAATATTTTGGCTTGGAGACCAACATAACAAAATTCAGAGAAATGCAAATTTCAAAGGAGGGCTGCATTTTGGTTCATATATTGTTTTGGGATATGTGAATTAGGTTAGGTTCACATGTTTTTATTTCTATTAAATTTATGCCCCACTCTTCGTCCAATAGGAGCTCAGGGGGTGGGACAACAAGAAATGAAACAATAAAAGCATATTTAAAACATCTTAAAAGCAATTTTAAGATACAGTTGCAGACTGGGAAAGCTATCTCTTAAAATGCTTGTTGGAAGAGGAAGGTTTTCAGTAGGCAGCACCATGGCGGGAAACAGATGTTCAAGGGGAGGGAATTCCAAAGGTAGCTGTCACAACATTTAAGGCCTGATTCCTATATTGTGTAGAACAGACTGTCTGATAAAATGTTTACACCAGCAGAGTGATATACAACTGGGTATACAAAGGGTGAGATGGTCTTTCAGGTATCCTAGTCCCAAGGTGTATAGAGCTTTATACACCAAAACTAGCACGTTGAACTGAGAGCCCAGTAGCCAATTAGAAGCCAGGGATTTAAATGTGAAGTGAACCAAATTTCTCTCCCTCTCTAGTTAAAGTAAAGGTAAAGGTACCCCTGCCCGTACGGGCCAGTCTTGCCAGACTCTGGGGTTGTGCGCCCATCTCACTCAAGAGGCCAGGGGCCAGCGCTGTCCGGAGACACTTCCGGGTCACGTGGCCAGCGTGACATCGCTGCTCTGGCGAGCCAGAGCCGCACACGGAAACGCCGTTTACCTTCCCGCTGGTAAGCGGTCCCTATTTATCTACTTGCACCCGGAGGTGCTTTCGAACTGCTAGGTTGGCAGGCGCTGGGACCGAGCAGCGGGAGCGCACCCCGCCGCAGGGATTCGAACCGCCGACCTTTCGATCGGCAAGTCCTAGGCGCTGAGGCTTTAACCCACAGCGCCACTTGCGTCCCCCCTCTCTAGTTACATCTATATATATAAATATATTTATCACTCCTCTGAGACAGATGCATTCAGTGAACACTAATCTCAATACACTCAGCATAGTCCTAGGAATAGAAATGAAGGATCAAATTAAAGCAAAGATCCTGTAGGTTTTCTGACATGAAAAGGAAACTACGAGTCACCTGTTAGCTGTATGTAAGAGAGGCTCAACCTACTAGGCAATTGAAGCAGTCACCTAGTGTCACAAAATTATAGGAGCATGCATCAGGCAGGTGCAGTCTGCTTGTGAATCTGGATGCAGATGGTGGGTTATGCCTACAAAAGAGAGTAGGATTTGAGTTTCCTTTCCCTCATCTCCTTTCTTGAAAGCTAGAATGGTGTGTTAGGGCAATAATGATATTGCAGCTTGAACAATCCCAATAAGCCTCTTTACAAGGATTTTGACTCTTTCCTTACTTCTATTCTTTATTTGTCGAAGGTGAACTGTTCCCTTACTCAATTATTCACCACTAAGTGTACCTTAGACCTGCTAGGACTTCCTTACACTATTTTAAACTGATACTCTGAGGTCAGATCAGGCGAGAGCACTTTCAAAAGAAAGACTGCCACAGACAATCTAATAGGACAAGCTGTTTTAGTTTCTCAGTGGAATGTTTAGGATGATTCCTTGAGAGCTAATTTGATCACTGTGAAGAACTGCATTCTATTTACAGAGTCATGTCAGGTTCCCTGAGAGGTGGAGGGGGATTCTTGCAACTCCCTCACTTTCTTTTCCTCTCCTTTTTTCTTGTTTTTGGTTCATTCTCTCGCCTTTCTTCACTGATTTGGAAAAAAAAAAAAGCTGATTTGTAAGGTAGGATAAGGAAACAAGATAGCAAACCAGAATCTGCAAGATCTGAAAATCAGTCTCTTTGGAAGTGAGAGAAGGAGAGAAGGCCAGAGTCAAAAACAAGTAGAGGAAAGGATGTGGCTCTTACCTTTATACAATAGACTACATTCCAGCAACACACAAGTCAGAGGTTTCTATGCACACATTCCACACGTATCTCTAGATCCAGGAAAACAAGAGGCATTATAGTTAAGAATAGGTTCCAACTAGGCAAAAGCATTCAAAGAGGGTGTGGAGCAGGGCTGGGGGGCATGGCCTGATGAGGGGAATGACCTGGGCAGAGTTATGAGGGCAGGAAAGAGAGGCCTGGAGAGCCAAATTAAGCCTCTGGTTCAAGACCTGAGGTTCCCAGACCTGTTTTAAAGCACAGCTTCCTTTTATGTCTGAGAAAGGCAAGTTTCAAAGTGGGTAGCCCTCAGTAGACACAAAGTGTAGAAGAGAGAACAATTACTGTAATTAGTTTTCAATACACACTTTAAAAAGAAAAAAGATTTCTTCTGCCTCTTTTCTTGAGTGGGCACTAAGCTGCAAAGTGTTGTCTGAGAGTTTTTTCCTTTATCCAGGTCTTATTTCAAAGCATTATACCTTTAGTTGAGGAAATTGGTGTGAGGATGGTAAAGTCTCATCATATTCCGCAACCAAAGACTGCCCATGAGTATTCCATAACATGTGCTGCTAAATTTAAAAAGAGAGGGGTACTGTGTCTCAAATTACTTTGGAGGAATTTTGGTTGTTTGTTTTTAAAGGTATGTATCCCATCTTTAAAAGTAAAAAATCAAGATGGGTTATAAAATAAAACTCACTCCCTCCCTCTCTCCCTCTCTCTCTCTCTCTCTCTCTGTGTGTGTGTGTGTGGTGTGGTGTGGTGTGGTGTGTGTACACACAAACAGTTCCTAAAACAATTTAAAGGAATGAATGAAAATATAGCATACCTAGAAAATCAATAAAAACAATTTATAAGCACCAATCCTAAACGAAGCAATGTCATCTGCTCTAGCTTCTCCTTACTCCTGAGTTGTTGCAAATCTTTACTGAGGAGTGAAAGGCACTCTGTATATGGCCACATGTGTCTATATTATTACTTCTTCCACTATAGGACGCAGCAATGGCCAAATAAATTGCTAGTGTTCTGTGTAACAAGATTTTCCCCCTTTGTTATCACAAAGTTTAGGACCATATATAGTAAGGGAGGCAAACATACCCAATCAATGTTTCTTATTCTGTAATAACTACCACCCTTTGTTCCCTATTCAAGTATCCTCAAGTATGGTGCAAATAGAATGAGCTGTGAAGAACTAGGAAGCCTCGTCATAATTTAAAAGAATATTCAAAACAAGGCCCAGATGAGCATTTCAATCCCCAAGCATTCAGCATGCAGTAAGATGAGGCCAACAGGAACATTAATTTTCAGCTAGGGCAGCAGAATAGATTGCTCCAGCAATATCTACCCAGTATGCCAGACCTTGTTAGGCATTGCCTGAGCTTCTGTAACATTAACTGAAGCCTTGGAGTCAAAGTGGTTGAGTTTTGGCTTTAGTGTATGGAAATGAACACCTTCCCAATCCTAACGTTGCCATTGTCTAAGCTGTTGTGATATGTTCTTAGCCAAAAGTCTAGGAGCTTTATGCTTCTAGTAGTAAACAGTGTGGTGACAAGAAGGACTGAAACTTCCAATGTGCCCCTCCTCCCCAGTGTCATTTGCATAATCTCCTGGTGCTTTGTATCGTTAAGAGAGAAAATGAACACAGCTCTGTTCAAGAGAGCGTCTCAGCATATGTGTCACTGATGGAAAGCAGTGCAGAGAAGGATTGGAATAGGAAGATACCTTCCCATGAACTTTCATGGATTGTACTGAAATTTAGTAAACAACTTAATAACAATAATAAAATCTCTAAGTAGTGTACATGAAACAGGAAAATAGTTAGCAAAAATAAGCAGATAAAATCAGCAAGAATTTTAAAACAAGTTTATGTAACTGATAGCCTGGCTGAAATAAAAAAGTTTTTAGAAAGTAGATAAAAGAGTATGAAGAAGGTGGCTACTAAAGTAAATAGGCCCGGAGTTCCAAAGCATAGGTGCTGTCGTACTGAAAGATAAACCCCTCAGGGATATGGAATGAACACTATATGGCACTTGGAATTATGAAAGTTCTGTGGATTGAATTGGTCATGTAACCACTTGCAGAGCAAAGCAGTACCTCAAGTACAGTGGAACCTTGGTTCTCGAACGGCATAGTTGATGAACAAATTGGCTCCCAAACGCTGAAAACCTGGAAGTAAGTGTTCCAGTTTTTGAAAATTTTTCGGAAGCCCAACATCAAACATCGCTTCTGCTTGAGTGCAGGAAGCTCCTGCAGCCAATCGGAAGTCACACGTTGGTTTTCAAATGTTTTGGAAGTCGAACGGACTTCTGGAACAGATTACGTTCAAGATCCAAGGTACCGCTGTAAATTGGTTCCAAGCTTCTAAGGGCTGTACTGTCATACCTCGGGTTGCGAACACTGCGGGTTGTGCATTTTCGGGTTACAGATGTGCCGAACCTGGAAGTACTGGAATGGGTTACTTCCGGGTTTCGGCGCCCGCGCTTTGCGCATGCGCAGAAACACCAAATTGCATCACGCACGTGCGCAGACATGGCGCTGTGGGTTGCGAACATGCCTCCCGCATAGATCACATTCGCAACCTAAGGTTCCACTGTATATACTAACAGTAAAGCCTTGAACTTGTTGCAAATTAGTAGCCAGTTCAAATTTTCAAGCAGAGGTTGATACTTACAGGATCACAGACCTGTCAGTGATCATGCTGCAGCATTCTGTACTAACTACAGAATGCAAAATGTATCAATTCAGACTCCAGTTCCTGCCTTCATTCCTCCACCCTTTCCATGAAGGTTGCTTCACTGTGGCACATGGTAGGACTGGACTGGCAAAAATATACTTCTGGTCTCCACCAAAATTTTCTTTATTTAATTATCATAACTTAGAGTGAGAAAAGGTTTTTTTCTAGTTGCTATTGTTAAATAATTGGGAGTTGGAAACCCTTGTTGATCTACTCAAGATCACCTATGGATCTACCAGTAGATCCATATCTACCTTCTTCCCAACCTTGCTCAGTACTTATCCACACTTATATTTTGCCTCACTCTTTCCAGGCACCGGTCTGTACTTTAAAGCTCTGTGTCTGAGTGGTATTTTATTTGCCCCAGAGCTTTCCCACAAAAAAACAATCTTTAGTACTCAATCAGAGCAAATGGCTAGGGTTTTCTGCAGATTGCCATTTGCTCCAATACAGCTTTAAAGAGTATGTTTTTATGAGGAAAGCTCGGGGGGGGGGAGCATTTGAATGCTGAGCTTCAAAGCATGGGCTGTGCTAGAAAGTGCCAAGGAAAGGTAAGTGTGGATAAGCCCTCTGTTTCATCCTTTATTATCACTGCTTTTCCTGCTTTTTCTGTTCCACAGTGTTATTTGTACAATGTTTTGCAAACAGCTGTGTTTTTGAAAGCTGTTTTTATTTCATTCAAGAATATGAGCTGCTGCTCAGTTCATGCATGCAGAGTTCAACCAAGCAGAGGTGTTCTTTTTTTAAAGGCCAGAATTCTTGACCCAGAGCAGATGGATAATCTTAAAATAAAGGTGAAGGCAAAACAGAAGACATAAAAGCAGGAATATAGGGAAACACAATATCATGACAGCTTTGCTTATAAAAATGTTGTACAGTCCTATGCATGTCTCCTTAGGAGGTAAAGGGGTAAACGGCGTTTCTGTGCGCTCTGGCTTCCCTCATGGTGCTCCGTTGCACCAGAAGCAGTTTAGTCATGCTGGTCACATGACCCAGAAAGCTGTCTGCAGACAAATGCTGGCTCCCTCGGCCTGAAAGCGGAGATGAGCGCCGCACCCCATAACAGTCCAGGGGACCTTTATCTACTTAGGAGTAAATCCCATTGAGTCCATTGAGCATAGGCGCCGACTCCATGGGGCCTGAGGGGGCCCGAGCCCCCTCAAAAATTCGTTTGGGGGGGCTCCGCCCCCCCAATAATTTAAGAAAATTATTACCGTATTTTTCCGGCATTCTGCCTCAGGGTCTTACTGCCCACCCTGCTCTGTTTCCTTGCTGTGTTTGCTCAAACGGAACAAAGAGCAGGGAAAGCCCCTCCCCTCCAGGCAGAGGGAAAGCAGAGTGTGTCTCTGTGCTCCGTGCAGGAGGGAGAGAGAGAGAGCGAGAGAGAGCGCGCGAGCTGGCTGACTTGGGTGGGTAGGTGAGGGAAAACTTTTGCCTTCCTTTCCTCCCTCCTCCTGTTATACCCCTCTCCTGCATTCTTAGCCAGCTGCTTCTCTGCACACCCCTCTCCTGCTCCGTGTCCCTTCTGTGTTTTTCCTTCCCTCCCCACTTAAAATGTGGTTAAAAAGCATGGATCCACATGGATCCTCAGGATCTTTGCATTGGGTCAGCCCAAATTCACCATCAGATCACATAGCATGTCCATGGCTACAGCCTGCCCCCCAAAAATCACGCACCCACTGTTGCCTGGGGCTGCAATGGTGCAAAAACGTGGTTAAAAAGCATGGATCCACATGGATCCTCAGGATCTTTGCATTGGGTCAGCCCAAATTCACCATCAGAGCACATAGCATGTCCATGGCTACAGCCTGCCCCCCAAAAATCACGCACCCACTGTTGCCTGGGGCTGCAGTGGTGCAAAAACGTGGTTACAAAACATGGATCCACATGGATCCTCAGGATTTTTGCATTGGGTCACCCCAAATTCACCATCAGATCACATGTCTGTGGCCACAGCATGAAGCACAAAAATGATACATCCACTGTTTCATTCAGAATGTTTTTTTCCCTTGTTTTCCTCCTCTAAAAACGATGTGCGTGTTATGGTCAGGTGCGTGTTATAGAGCGAAAAATACGGTAGTTATATTATGCTTTGTAAAATCACAAAATTATGTTGGTATTTTTTATTTTCCTTGTTTGATGATAGTTACCTTTTAAAATACATTCAGTAATGAGTTAAAACAAATAATTATTACAGTAGTAAAAGAGGCGGCGCGAGTAGTTTTGCTCGGTGCGTGCGACTGGCCCAGCCCCTCTTTCCTTTTCCTCTCTTCTGCTCTCCCGCCGGGCGCCTGAGGGAGAGTTACTTAGCGGTTCTGAGGAGCCGCTGTTCTTTCGGCAGGGGAAAAACCGCCGCCCGCGAACCGCCGAGCTCCCTCTCTCTTTCCAGCCTCTCTCTCTCTCTCTCTCTCGCGCGCGCGCTATGGCCAAGGAGGAGGAGAAGCCCTTCAGCCAGTCTATGGCCGAGTGGCGGAGGTTCATCTACAACCCCAACAGCGGCGAGTTCCTGGGGCGAACGGCCAAGAGCTGGGGT
The DNA here is from genome assembly GCF_964106915.1 of Podarcis gaigeae. Classification (NCBI taxonomy): domain Eukaryota; kingdom Metazoa; phylum Chordata; class Lepidosauria; order Squamata; family Lacertidae; genus Podarcis; species Podarcis gaigeae. Next base: position 94,304,578 of record NC_139680.1, read on the forward strand.
GAGGAGGGCGAGCGAGCGCGCGCGGGGAAGGGAGGGGAGGGGGCGGCCGGCACGAGGGGCGGTGGGAGGCGAGGCGTGGCGGGCACTTGCCTTGCCCACCACGCATCTCTCTCCTTCTCGGTCTCTCTCCCTCCCTCAGCTGGCGAGGGGGCCACAAGGCGGGGGGCAGCAGCAGCAACGGGCCGGGAGCGGATCTTATAAAACTTCCCGGGGCAGGACCCCAGTATGGGCCCCCCCAATATTTTTTATAAGTCGGCGCCCCTGCCATTGAGGCATACTCCCATTGTCTTTGAAAGTCTCCACATGGTTTGGACTCTCACATGTTGAAAGTCATAATAATAAGAAACACAGATGGAAAGAGAGAGTCAGAGCTAACACTTGCAGTTACAAATCATGACTAGTTAATTTTTAAGTCCACAAGCCCTTTCTCTCCTGGAGAGAGTCAGCTCTGGATACATATATATGCTTCTGTTATATATGTTCCATCACCTCGGATTAATCAGCTTGCAGCCTTACTGAAACGTTAGACTCGTTACTAAGTCTGTACTCCTCTTTTATAAACTACCAGTTCATAAGGTGGAAAACTTTGGGACAGACTGGTTGTGGTGACACTGATTTACCACATCCACTTCTTGGAATGGGGACTTCTGGAATTTGTACACTCATAGAGATATTGTAGGAGGAGCAAGTGGCCCTGTATAGCAGTGATCAAGGGATCATGCCTCAGGGTGCCCATAAACAGAAAATAAAGGAAAGGAGCTTAATATGTTACAGGACAATAATGATTCCTTCTGTCCTGTTGCCTTTATCAGAAACTACTGATCTCTTAATAAAATGTTTAAATGCTGCTATAAATCATGGAAGTTGTGTTATTATATTTTTTAAAATCAATTGATAACTAAGTTCTTGATACTATTATCAAATTTGCAAGGCACTGTATAATGGGGAGGGGGCAGGAAATACAAAGACTTGCCATGATTTGCCCTAGTGAGTGGTAGTCAACTAAATCCTACTCTGAATATCCCCATTGGAATTAGTGAGCATAAATTAGTCATGTCTCTTCAGTTGCTTTACTCTGAATAAGACTAGTGTTTCATATCACTCTATGACATCATAAACTTTTCCAGTATATATATGACATATTTATTGCATTTTCTAGTTATTTGAAATTGTAGGGTGGATTGTACTGTGGGACAGAGACAGAGGTGGAGCAGAGTTAGGAATAAAGTTAATGAAGTTGAGCATAAAACAAGCTGCCTGCATTTAGGGCCATGGCTTGCATTAATGTCTGAATGTATTAACAATGAAATAAGCATCCTTAGCCAAGACTGCTGCCGGAGGGCCTTACATAGGAAGAATGGCAGGGCCCTGATCTAACAGGAGGTTTGCTGTGCAGCAGGACTCCAGGACTCTGCTGAAGACAGATGCTTCTCCTAGGTGACTAGTTTAATCAGAGCTGCTGACTTTATAGTTGTTTCAAAATCCTTTGCCAAAGATGAATTTCCTGGACTGGCACAACTGCAGGTGCTAAAGGCCTGGAGTGGACAGGCTGTCTAAAGAACTTCACACAACTGTCTCTAGGAAGAGCTAACTACTGACAATAATTGATGAGCTACAACAGTGCAGCAGAGGGTGGATCCTGGAAACATCCACAATAACAACAAATGCCTTGGCTTTTAAAAGTGCAGCCGTTTTCAGCAACAAAAGGCTTTCCAAATCAAACTGCTGACTCCTATTTTCTTATCAAAACATTTCAGAATACATCTTAATAACCCAGAGTAAATCAAATGTGGGATCAGCTGGAGCTAGCTAGCCCTTGTGCCTTCCTGGATATCAGGTGTGTGCTCTGCTTCAGTGGCAGATTAATTTATGATCTTGTGTAATTCCGTGCCCCTAAAACTTGGGATGTTAGGGCAATCCTGGAGATTTCCTGAACAAAGCATTATGCAGTGCATAGATGGAACCCTTCTACTTCGTTTCAGAGTGCGTCTGTATTATAATAAAACTTACATTTTAAATCAGCAAAATAAATAAACTGTTTGCAAGGACTGTTTTTGCTTTGGGACTTTTTATATTGGCGTGCAACTCACCAATGCAAACTGGGAGGAGGAGAAAGAGAAATTACTTTATTTCTGCATAAGAATAAGAAAGACGAAAAATAAATTTTAAAAAGACCAGAATGGTAGTTGAAATGTACAGCCCATATTTACATAAGGCTGTATAAAGAACCCTGCTGGATCAGACCTACCCCACTGTATCCTCACAACAACCCTGTGAGGTGGGCTAGGCTGAGAACGAGTGACTGGCCCAAGGTCCCCCAGCAAGCTTCATGCCCAAGCAAGGATTTAAACCCTGGCCTCTCAGGTTCTCATATGAAACTCTAACTTTATACTGGGTGGTAGGGAGAATAAAGGGAGCACATCACACATACACACTGTAACAGAAGCCCTTTATTACTTATTACCTCCAGCAGGAGTTACTCTTTAACTCCTGAGTTATACACTGGGGTGGCTAGTTGTGGTGTGGAATGCACTCCAGCTGCTTAAAGGGTAGGTATGAGCAATAAAAACTCAGTCCAGGAGCACAAGGGAGAGCTGTAGTACATGAGATAATTTTGCCTGCAGTGTCCTTTGCTCAACAAAAGAAACCTGAGTGGACAGAAGTAAATAAGCATTTTTGTTTTTCAGATGGGGCTGGAGGTGAGAGCTCTCTCCCCCATCCCTCCCTCCTCTTATGGGACTGTGAAACCATAAGAAGGATGTTGGAAGGGAGAGGTGACAAAATATTTCCTGGGGGAAAGCTGGTGGGTGACTGTGTGCTGCCTATGAACTGATCAACAAACTCCTAAGTCTACTTTCTGCTGCTTTCCCTCACGGAGGGGAATCAACTCATGGCAAAACAAGAGGCTGCAGCAAAGGACAGCCGCATCCGCTTTGCCCCGCCTTGCTTTGCTGTCGCTGGGCAGGCAACCCGAAGTCTTTCTCCTCAGCCCCGTCTGTTTGCTGTTTTGGCGCGAAAAAGTGGCGGGAAACGTTGGCTCCGAGGCCGTTAAAACTTCTGAGGTAACCCTTGCCGACCTTTGTGTCAGCAAGTCACGCCACCACGGCTTATCTCTAACACTGAAACAGTTTAGCATTTTCAGAGAGATCAGAACAGACACCTTTTCATGTGATCTGATCTTTTTTAATCCACCTTTGATCAATGTGGTGAGTGAAACAGGGCAAAACAAAACAAAACCCTTTACAATAACTGTCGTAAGAAAGAGTGTTGAGTGTACCACATACCAGCCCCTTTCAGTTAATATAGTTGTGTTCCAAAAGAGGTGTAGCAGGTGTGTGTGTATATATATATATATATATATGCAGGTTTTGGTGTCCTCGGGTGTCTTCCCGTGTAAAAGTTGGGGTGTCTAGGCGACGTTTCGACGAGGTCTCACTCGTCATCTTCAGGCTGGTGCTTTCGGCTTCTTGAAAGCACCAGCCTGAAGATGACGAGTGAGACCTCGTCGAAACGTCGCCTAGACACCCCAACTTTTACACGGGAAGACACCCGAGGACACCAAAACCTGCATTCCTGTACCCGTGAAAATCTACGAAAGCATATATATATATATATATATATATATATATATATATTCAGATATTTCGCAGGTTGAGGTCTTAATTATATTAAATAGTCACCCAAGGTCAGTCACTTTGCTGCTTTCCCTCACGGTGCTTAATTACTCAGCCCACACAGTTATTTAGTACCTGTAAATAATATATATATGTATTTAAAACCACTGCATCATGCAAGTCTCTATTAACACCCTCCCCCACTCAATTTAAATGACTTGAGATGCAAAAAAAAGGAGGTCATTATACAAAGTTTAAAACCTTATCTTTGAAGTGTACCTTATTTCATTACCCACCTTGGCCCCCAAATACATATGGACATTAAGTGGTAATTTGGATTCCTTTCTTTATGGCTCTAGCCCTTCGCTGTGGGTTTTCCTGCCATTTCCCACACCATGTATATTAAGCAGCTAGAGAACATTGGCCTGTTTCTTGAAAATGACCTGAGACTTCGCTCAAATAATTTTTTTGTTGCGTGCGCTGCCCAAATTGCTAAGTGTTGGTAGTGCCTCTTTTCTCCCGCTGCCTTTCCTGATTTTAAACCTCCCCAACTGCTTTTTCCTGTGTCAGTGTGAATGTGGCTGCAGCCCATTGGGAAGCAAGGAGAAGAAGGAAAGGAGGCTCATTGCGCGGGGAGCCTCTCTTTTATTTTCTGGAAATTATTCTTCTTTCTTGCTCAGGTGATGCACTTCGAGGGGCCTGTGCGCGCGCTTTGAGGGCACACACATATCTGAGCCTTCTATTTCTATACATTTGCTAGGCGAGTGACCATTTCAAGAATAAAAGGAGACCAATTGGACTGTGCTAGCTGAAACCAAAGCCCTGGATGTCCTCTGGGCTGAGCTTTCTGGTTGCCCTGCTCTGCCCCCCATCCCACTGCCCTCCATGTGTTCCCACAGCATTTCATTGTGTTTGCAAGTTTGCATGACCCAACTCTTCTCTTCTCACTTTTAGGGGGCACAGGCAACCCGATGGCTTCCTGGTGATGTTTCAGTCCGAATGCAAATCGGCGGGTAGCTTTGAAGTCTCTCGAAATTGCGTTGGTGACCCTCTCTTTGCCCGAGGGCTCCTTATCTGGGCTCCCTGGAAAACTATCCCATCAGTTGTCTGGAGGAATGACAGCAGCAGCAACATTTGCCTTTGTGTTCGGGCGCTTGCTGGGTCGATCAGATTCTTGCGAGGAGCCAAGTAACTTCCACACGTTCTTGACACACCTGGCACCTGCTTGGGCTTGCTCTGCGGTTCCTTATTCAGCTTTGCTAATGATTATTTTGGAAGTCTCCCCCGCCCGTTTCATGCACAATGTGAAACGCTCCTCTTCGGCCCCCTGCTTCAAGAAAAGGTTCCCTCTCTCCCCGCCACTTGATCTCTCCTGAACAATGGCCTCTGCGCAAAGCAAATGTGCACAACCGTCTGCAAAAAAAAGGAAAAGGAAGGGAAAAAAGAAAAGAGGAAAGGGACACAATTTCATCCGAAAAGCTAGATTGCTAGATAGATGGGCATACCTACAGAGGGGAAGGCTTACACGGACCCTGAAACTGCGGGAGGCTTCGCTCTCCAGCTCGGCGTGATTTAAACCTAGCTCAGTTCTCATTGTTACCAGGAGTATATTTTACCCCTCTGTCTTTTGTAGGATACAGAAGGTGAATAATGAAATCCTTTTGCTAATAGTTTATGAGCCATGAGATTGGAAATGTATATGGATAGACCAGAGCGCCAGACTAAAAACCACTTGAGAGCATCTCGGAGCCTGCCAGAAGTAACGATTTAATATCCCCAGCCCAGCACTGAGGGGAGCAGCAGGGGACTGCGGACGGCTCTCTCCAGCCTGCTTCCTGAACCCTTTTGCACGGAAGAGCAGCGGGGTGACAGACTTCATTCCCAAGCAAAAAGCGCTCAGTGCACGAACATCTGAAAGACATAATCATCGCTTCTTAGCATGTGTGTTTATGGCATACAGTTTATTATCCAGAATCGGTATATATGATGCACAATAAATTAATATACACACGCTAGAGATTGAAAGCAATCTCTTCTCTACCTTTGATCATATCCTCACAGTGGCCATTGTGAAGATAAGCACTGCGTGTATCCATTGTGCGCAGCAGGAAGCGGCCGTTTGGAAGGGATGTCAAAGGTCTCCGGAGCAGGGGATGGGTCCTAGGTATGGACACTCAGTGCGCCACTGCTATAGAGGCAGACGAAAACACGCGTTGCCTGCAGAAGCCAGAAGGGATGGGGACAGCTGGGAATAGGTTACCCTGCTTTGGAGATGCAGAAGCAAACTCCTCAAATTCAGGAAAGTCAAAGAGAGGGGCAAAGCTCTGGGAGCAAGAAATGACAAAAGCACAATAACTTAAAAGGATGGTGTGTGTGTGTGTGTGACGGCAGGAGCCAAGAAAGAAAAAGGAGAATCTAGAATAAGCAGGAAGATAAACAACTATGATTTTTAAAAGGAGCCAAGCTGAGAAAAGCCCAAAAGGAAACGAACTCAAAGTCATCTTTCCCCATGACTTTCCAGCGTTTGTTTTTGTGGGGCACAGCCTGGCTGCGAGGGAGCTTGAGAAGCCCTGTTGTATAGGAGCGGACATTTCCCAGAGAGTCGGTGCCACAGGATGTCTGATGGCATCACACACACATCCACGCACACACACAACTCCCCGCCGCTGCCAAACCCAAACAGTCATCAACTCCACTCAGTGTGCGCAAATTGATGGAAGCCTCCGCGGAGTGAACTGGCAACATCTGTCCGGAAAATTCTCAGAGACGCAGATGCATTTCTTTAGACAGGTCAGCACTTCCTACCCGGGCAGCTCTGACAGCTACCTGTCACGGGGAGGAAACCCCTCTCGGAGCTGCAGGGCTCAGGATCCTTAGCAGCGGCAGCTCCGCCGCTGACAGGGAGCCAGTCCCTCCAGCTCTCGGAAATCAATGGCCCCCAGAGGTGAGCCACGGGCCGCCTTGATGAGGGGGAAGCTCCCCCCCCCCCGCGAAAACGCCAATACTTCAGAATCTATTAACGTAAATGAAGGAGAAGAAAGATAGTAGGAGTCCCATCCTCAGAAGACGTTAGGGGCAATTCCACCAAATAGTACCTAATAACAATGGTGACTCTAGGCTGCATAGACAAACGCTATGCTTGTGTGTTCCAAAAGTTTACTTGGTGCCAAGTTACTGGTCAGCGAAATGCCCCCAAATTCAGGAGATGGGGGTCGTTCTATAATAAGAAGGACAAAGAGTGATCTGTGTCCGACTCTTAAAAATAGAAAAGTAGGAGGGAAATTATTTTTGTATAAAAGATATATTTTAGTTTGCGAAGTGCTTTGCAATAATAATGCATCCTCTGGGCTTATAGGTTCCTCAGCAGAATTAAAGGAACGGGCTGATTTAAAAGATCCCTCACTCAGCTGTCCCAGAAACTCTCAGTCTTGATTCCGCCACATTCCCTAAACAACCCTTTTGTGCTTCACCCCACTCTTCTCAGCCCCATCCCTTTATCATTAAGAACTTTTGAAGTGCAGTTAGAGATTCTAACCCTGGTCAATCTCAAGCAAATGTGGTTTGTGTGCGTGCGCGCGCGCGCCCGCGCGCATGTCTCGAGAAAGCGCGACAGTACCCTAACAACCCTCAATAAACACATGCATAATCACCACCATACCCAATTCCTTTGCTACAATACACCCTCAATTTTCAGCCCTAGCAACTGCCTGGGGGGGTTTAATCTTCCAAAGAGAAAGGGGGGCTCCCTGCGCAAAATTACGCCTTCTCCTCTCATTTGTTAGCTGGTTCCATCAAAAACTTCGCTATTTATAGGCTACACACACGAACGTGGAGTAATACAAACCCTCCTGTGTTTGTTCCCTTTTGCAAAGTGACCGGTGTTGCAGCTTTTGATCGCTTTGCTTCGAGAGCTGCGCAGAGGACGAGCTACAATCAAAGCGAGCTGAGAGCAGACCTCCAAGCTGCAGAGAGTCCGTGTAAACTGCTCGCCGCACAGCCATGTGAGTACCTCCCTATGACCCCCGCCCCGCAAAAATGTGTAAGGTTTGTATTCTTGGTGAGCGGAAAGCAATTATGAAAAGGGAGGGGGGTATAGTAAATGAAAAGTGGGTGACGGAAGGCACCACGGAGAGAGAGAGAAAGGTTTGCTAAGTGACTACCTTGTCTCCTGAGTCTAAATCAGCTGAGAACAAGCAGCAAAATGACCATGTGTCGCTTCGTTCCAATTCTCCTGATAGTGGCAGTTAGACATTCTCCCTAAAATTGGGCAATATCGGACGGATAAGATCCGTATGAGAACCAAAGCCCAAGGATTAGAGGGATCACTGATACTTCGCAAGCAAAAAATAACTGGTGGGCACTGGGCAGCTGCCGCCTAATATGATAAAGAAACAGGCTGCAAATTCTGCAAAGGAGGCTTAAGTTCACTCTTTCAGAAGACGAGGAAAGAGGGCCCCAGGGAGCCTGTAGAAGAGTGCGAAAAGAACCTTAGCCAGTACCCATGCGCTTCCTCGTATCCTCCCAAATGTATACGCTTTCTCTGCTTTTCAAGCATTCCCAAGCATCCCCCTCCGTCACAATGAAGTAACCCACCCACCCCCCAAAAAATTGCATATAGCCTACGCGTTAAATTGCAGGTTTTGTGCCGGTGGGACAGGGAGGACTGGAGAGGAATGTAAATCTGAGCAGGAAAATGGGGCTTTTACCGAGGCAGGTCTGTTGCTTAAAAGGGGTATAATCGATTGCCAGGGACAGAAAAACCCTTATGGAGAGCAGGGTGTGCAGCAGAATTGAGATCTGCGGGACCTGGGCTCTGATCCCAGTTTAGCGTGGCATGAAATTAACAAAGGTAGAGGCATCGTACCCTGGAAGTCACCTCTATTCATAAAAGAAGAAGGGCAGGAGTAGGAAAGCGAAAGAGCCCCAGTGAGTGGCTGTGTGTGTTTCGTTCCGTCTCCGTGCAAAGTTCAGGCAGAGGGGTGGGAGTGGTGGGATTCGCATTGCTTGGTACCAAGCTCCCAGGATGGACTGGTGGGCATTTGGCATGGAAGGAGGCTTGCCATGCCTAGGCACATAGCTGAGGGGCCAGCGCAGTCCCAGAAAATAGCAGCAAGAACTTGCAGGGACTGTGCTCGAACTTTGCTGCCTCATGTGGAAAAAGTGACTTCGATCCAGGGCCATTTATAGGCGACAGTAAAGCCTCCTTTTCAATGAGCGGCAGTGACAGCAAAGCGAGTGAGCTGCCTTTTAGCCTCCACGCTGCCCCTTCAAAGCTCTAGTCTGTCCTCGCTCGGTCGGGGAAGACGTGAAGCCTTGTTTCCGCTGACCCGTTGAATTGACCTTGGCAGGCTAGGGCAGGTAGGCAGGTGAGACTTTTATTCACCTGCATTTCAGGTCAGACACAGTTATGCACACAATGCAAGGCACCTGTGGGGCTGAAAGTGGGCCAGGCATACATGGCAGGTAACAGATCACACAAACCAAAAATAAGGGAATCTAGTGAAAATGACATTTGTTTCTATCAAAGGATTGTCTATAAAAGGGTCCCCCTCCATGTCTCACATGTTCCCCATAAATAAAGCAGGTTGGCCCAACTCTGTAACTTATTTTCAACTTCCTTTCCATCAAGTTTGTTTAAACAGCACACTTTGAAAGCAATTTCTTTAACTATCTTGAGAAAGTATTAGAAGCTTTAAAAAAAATCCACTTGAAACAAAGATTCCTGCAATTAAGTTTCTCATCTTTCCACCCAGTGCATCTTTTTACCCCTCGATTCTCGAGTGAAAGGTAAAAAGAAATACATAGTAGCACAGAGAGAGGAAAAATTATGGGTGGATAGAAAGAAAGAAATATCATTATGATATTTGGGTGCCTGCAATCTTTAATTGCTCATTGACTGTAAAAAGTTAATAAACTCAGAAAACAAGCCATAACAAAACAGTCTCAATTGGATCTGAGGACAGGAGCTGTTTGCACTTCTGTTACACTTTAGTACTGGATTGCAATGTCCAGTTTCAGAACTTTTGCCCCTCATTTGCCTAGAGCTGACGGAGGTGTTAGTCCAAATTTGTGTGAGAAAGAGTCTGGAAGTTTGATGACTTGTGAAAAGTTTTGCCTCTGCAATACAGTTACTTTTGAAAAGTATAGATTTCTGTTTCTGGTTTCAGAGAAGAAACCAGTTTGATTATTTCATATTCTAGTACAATCCGTACCTTTTTGCACGACATATAGTACAATGCAGAAGATCTCACTGGATTCAAGTCACCCTAAGTGCATCACAATATGTTTGGCCATTATGTCTAGTGATAACAGCAGACTGCACCTCATTTATGTAAATCCATATTACTAGGGGTTCTGGGTGGATCTATGGATCTGTGTATGGAAAACATGGAAAATTCATTCCTTGGAAGAAATAGCCAAGCATGCTTTGAGAACTGGCAGGTAATGGGGGGGTATTCATTATATCATATACAAATTTTCATCCCACATGATCAGCTCTGTGAGCTCTGTGTTTCTAAGTATTTTTAGTTAGATTTCAGTTTTATTTTGTATTAACCTTGTGTAGAATGAGTGAAATTTTACACAGCTGCCTCTGTTGAAAGTAGTGTTTGAGGCGAGATCGGGTGATATATATGAAAAAAATCTCCCATGGCTTGTTCACAAATGCATGCCGCTATTTTAAACTGTGATGGCCAATGTGATTAAACTTTGCCCATAGTTCTTGATAAAGTTAGTTAGGTTGATGGGCTTTCATCCTTTAATTTTCAATAAAAGGGATTCTAGGTGAAAAAATCCCAGGTTCAACAGACATAGGGCAGGACAACCTGCATTTATTCTGCATAACATACCTCCTTGAGTTCCCTCAAATTTATTCCCAGTTCTTTCAATGTTCCCACATTAGTCTTTCCTCCATCCTATCGTTATTTCCTTCTCCCTTTCTTAAACTACTTTTTCTTGCAATTATCTCCTTTAACCCTTCCACACCTCCTCTTTGCCTAACAGCATGCACAACTCCAGCCATCCCCAGCCTATCTTATGGACACATGTCATAGTCTTCCAGATATTGCTGATTTCCAACTTCCATCAGCCCTAGCCATCATGGTCAGTGATCAGGAATGATGGAAGTAGTTTAACAACATCTGGATGGCTGCAGATTCCCTGTGCCATTAGTCCATCTAGCCATTATTATTTACTCTGACTGGCAGCAGGTCTCCAGAGTCTGAGGTCCCCGTCTCCTCATTACATGTCCTTCTTGCTAGAGATGCTCTTGGGACCTTCTGTATGCAAAAACATGTGCTCTACCAGAGTTATTGCCCTTTTCCTTCATTTTTATTACACCCAAATAATAATCCATTTCCAGTTAATAATCTGCTCTCTATTTTCCAGCTTTTATCAAGAATAACATTAGCACAAGCCTGCATAAAAACTTTTAAACTTTCATTTGCGTTCTAATATCTCATCACAAAATATTTGCAAGTGAGGTGTTTTAATTTGTATTCTGCATGAAGAATAAACTGAAATTCTGCATAATTATTGCAAGTTAAACACTGGCCACACACACAGTTTTGGAGTATTAAAGCATTAATTTTTAGGTTTCCTTAGACTTGACTTGTAGTTGGAAAAGAGCATGGCGGCGGGGGGGGGGGGGGGGAGGCTACAAAGCTAAGCTATACAAGGCTTAGCAGCACACAAGACGAACCTGCTGTTCAAAATGAACCAAGTCCTGTTAGGTGCAGTATGGTCTTATAAACATTTAATACAGATCTTGCAAATGGTAAGTAGTGGGTGGAGAAGCAGCATTAAAGTTGGGTATATTCTTATTTAGTGAAAGAACACAAGGTAGTAAGTTCTAAAGAGGCTGTTATTTATGTAATAAATAAATAAGAGATGAGTAAAAGGTGAATTGTTCTAATGTGGAGGCTGCTGCGTGTTATTCTGTCCTTTGGTTCACAGAGAGAAAACAGGAATTCTTCTCCCCCCTTCTCCCAAATGGGAAGAGGGTGTTACAGTTACAGTTTTCCTCATAACACAAGAGGGGTTTTTGTTTTAGTAGTTACTTGACCTTGGTCCTATAGATAGATTCAGATTATCGGCCAACAAAAAGTTTACTAAAGAAGAAGGCCGGCTTTCCCTCTGTTGGCACAAAACACATTCTCAAGGATGCAAAAATGTATACTAAATCCTGTGTAAATCAGTGTGAGTCACTGTGGTGTTTATTAATTAGATGAATATCCTATTTATCCTATTTAACAAGTTCCATACAAACAGGATTATTCAATGATCAGTGTCCTGCCCCCAAATCTCTCTGTCTGAAAGAGAGAGAAAATGAAGGGGGATATATATATAAAAAGGCAACTGGACATTTTACAAAATTCCTCTTTTAAAGTTCCTCCTGCTTATAAATCATCAAATGCTCATCTTAATAATGTCAGAAGTTATGTCTGATCAGGTTTTTAAACGTATAAAAACGCATGTTTATTTTGGGTCAAGGGGTTCACAAACCCTAAATATGCCCATACATATTCTTCTTTGATGTTGCATACACACATGTACACGTTTCCTGGGTGTATGTTCTCTCCAAGACTTGACAATTGGGTGGGAGTCATGTTTCATATTTTAAACTACTTTAAAGTCACAGCCCTACGCAGTTACTTACCTGTAACTGTGCACAGGACCATAACCTTGAATCATTTGAGAATCCTAAATGGAATCCAAGTTGCTAAGTGTCAAAGTAAGCATCTTTCTGTCTCTTTGAAAAAATAACAATACCCATATGGATTTATTATATTTACTGCCACCTGCTTTGAAACCAGGTTCATGGGTTGGTGGCTTGAATACAAGAACCATAATTTTCAAAGAATGAATTATGCCTTTGACCTAAAATGAGTAAGATGTTCACTGATGTACCTTAAAACCTCCGTGATATTGCATGCTTTTCCTTGGGAGCTGTGAAATAAGCTAGGTCAGTAATTAAAAGCAAGAGAAAATTGACAAGCAAAAGAGAAAATCTGGAAAGGGAGAAGACAAAAAGAGAGGAAGACACAAACTTCAGAAAAAGAAAGAAAGAAAGAAAGAAAGAAAGAAAGAAAGAAAGAAAGAAAGAAAGTCTGGAAGAAGCAGGAAGAAAAGAAAGATAAAAAGTATAATTTTAAAAGGAGCTAAGCTGAGAAAAGCCCAAAGGGGAACGAACTCAAAGTCATCTTTCCCCATGACTTTCCAGCGTTTGTTTTTGTGGGGCACAGCCTGGCTGCGAGGGAGTTTGAGAAGCCCTGTTGTATAGGAGCGGACATTTCCCAGAGAGTCTGTGCCACAGGATGTCTGATGGCATCACGCACACATCCACGCACACACACAACTCCCCGCCGCTGCCAAACCCAAACAGTCATCAACTCCACTCAGTGTGCGCAAATTGATGGAAGCCTCCTCGGAGTGAACTGGCAACATCTGTCCGGAAAATTCTCAGAGACGCAGATGCATTTCTTTAGACAGGTCAGCACTTCCTACCCGGGCAGCTCTGACAGCTACCTGTCACGGGGAGGAAACCCCTCTCGGAGCTGCAGGGCTCAGGATCCTTAGCAGCGGCAGCTCCGCCGCTGACAGGGAGCCAGTCCCTCCAGCTCTCGGAAATCAATGGCCCCCAGAGGTGAGCCACGGGCCGCCTTGATGAGGGGGAAGCTCCCCCCCCCCCGCGAAAACGCCAATACTTCAGAATCTATTAACGTAAATGAAGGAGAAGAAAGATAGTAGGAGTCCCATCCTCAGAAGACGTTAGGGCAATTCCACCAAATAGTGCCCAATAACAATGGTGACTCTAGCCTGAATAGACAAACGCTACGCTTGTGTGGTCCCAAAGTTTACTTAGTGAGAAGATATTGGTCATCTGTACAGTAGCATCTATTCTCTCCTACTCCTATTCCAAATAAGCTGCGGATGAGTTCACCAATTATTAGTACTTCTATACTCCTGCTGTGTTCTCAACAGCCATGTGAGATAGCCATGTGAATCCCATTTCACAGATGGAAGACTGATTCAAAGAGGGTGATTTGCTCAAGGTCACTCATTGGGTTCATGACGGATATATGGAACACAGGCTTTCAAAATGTCAAGTTCAACCTACGAGAAAGCTAATGCTTTATAGGGCCCCCCTTTATACAAATTCCCCATCTCCATTATTATTCTAAATATATAGGCAATATTCGGATACATTTTTGCCAGGCACCAGAAGTCAACAAGGGGAGGCAGAATGCCACTAGCTTAGCAAAACAAAAAACAAAAAACCCCACACGTTCTACATTCATAACCACGATCAAGCCCAGTTCCTTCGCTGTAATACACTCACAACTTTCAGCTCCGGCAACTGCCCCGGAAAGCGGGGGGAGGGGGGGTTCTGCGTGCAAAATTACGCCTTCTCTTCTCATTTGTTAGCTGCTTCCATCTAAAAGTTCGCTATTTATAGGCTACATACAAGAAAGAATCTGGAGTAATACAAACCCTCCCGTGTTTGTTCCCTTTTGCAAAGCGACCGGTGTTGCAGCTTTTGATCGCTTTGCTGCGGGAGCTGCGCAGAGGACAAGCTACAAACAAAAAGAGAGGAGACCTTCAGCTTTCTGAGAGTCCGTGTAAAGCCGCTCGCTCCACAGTCATGTGAGTACCTTTCCTCGATCGATCGATTGCATTTTGCGCTGCTATCTTCCCTCCTGGCTTCCCTCCTTCTTTAGTATTCCCTTTTAGTTCCTTATTGCACGTGAATTGTGGGGAGCGGGGGGGGGTGAGGGGAGGGAATCGTCGTGATTTGTATCTCTCGACTGTTTGAAAGCAGCGATGGAAGAGCGAGAGGAAAAGCAGGGGAAAGGGAAGAACAGTGGGACGGATGGGAGAAACAGGAAGAAGAGTCAAGGTTTTCTAGGCGACCGCCTTGTCCCGAGTCAGCAGAATTATCGTGCGCTCTCCTTCAAATTATTATCTTTCCAAGAAGTTTAGAGCAAACCCCAACCCTCCAAGGTCTAGCAACACAGGGGTTGACAATCTCTGTGTTATTAAAAGCTCTCGAAGGGGGAATGTTTGCAATTCTGCAACAAAAGTGACTGGAGGACAGCTGCCTCCAAATGTCATCTATAGACAGGCAAAAAATTCAGCAAAAGAGGCAGAGTTTTCTCTGAAAAGGGGACAGAGGGTCCTAGATAGCCTCTTTCACATGAGGAGCTCACATTATCCCCTGCTGCTCTTATCCTTTCTAATGCCACTTGCATCCATCCAGCCTACGCGTTAAATTGCGGGTTGTGCGCCAGGGAAACACTGGAGAGGAATGCAAATCTGTATGAGCCGGAAAGTGAGGCTTTTACTGAGGCAGGTGTGTTGCTGATATTGGACTCGGTCAATTGCCAGGAAAACGTCTTCTAGGGAGCAGAGTGTGTATTGGAAGGAGACTGCATCTGCATTTGCTCAGCTCCCACTTTAGTGTGGCATGAAATTAACAAAGGCAGAGGTATCGTGCCCTGGAAGTCACCTCTATTCATAAAACAAGGGAAGTAAAAGAGCCACAGTGAGTGGCTCTGTGTGCCTCTCCCGTGCAAAGTTCAGGGGAGCTTAGTGGGACGTACATTTTTTGGTACCAAGCTCCCAGGATGGACTGGTGGGCATTTGGCATGGAAGGAGGCTTGCCATGCCTAGGCACATAGCTGAGGGGCCAGCGCAGTCCCAGAAAATAGCAGCAGGAACTTGCAGGGACTGTGCTCGAACTTTGCTGCCTCATGTGGAAAAAGTGACTTCGATCCAGGGCCATTTATAGGTGACAGTAAAGCCTCCTATTCATTGAGCGGTAGTGACAGCAAAGCGAGTGAGTTGCCTTTTATCTTCCATGCTGCCCCTCCAAAGCCCTAGTCTGTCCAGCTTGCTTTGGGAAGATGTGAAGTCTTGTTTCCACTGACCCATTGAATTGGTGATGGCAGGCCAGGGCACATAGGCAAGCAAGACTTTTATTCACCTCTTTTTCAGGTCACACACATGCAAGTCACCTATGCGGCTGAAAGTGGGCCAGGTGCACACGGCAGGTAGCAGATCACACAAACCAGAAATAAGGCAACCTGGTTAAGAATGCATTTGTTTCTATCAAAGGTTGACCACAGTACATGTTTTTAATGATGAATTGCACAAACAATAGGCTGAAGGCATTTGCTGTGATTGATAATGTCTCACGTGCACCCTAGAAATAAAGCAGGCAGGGCCATCCTTTGTATGTTTTCAACTTCCTTTTTATTATGATTGCTAAAACAGGACATCCTAGAGAACAGCTCTTGCATTAAGTTGGAGGAGGCAGAATGGAAAGCACATCCACACCCAGTTGTGAACTTTTCATTCCTCCTCACTTTTGTCTTTCTTCTCACCTTCTCAATTCCTTACACTCAAGAAAAAAATAGAAAGAAAGAAAGAAAGAAAGAAACAAAGAAAGAAAGAAAGAAAGAAAGAAAGAAAGAAAGAAAGTGTACAGAATGCCCTCCCAAAACTGTGACGTACAGGCCAGAAAATCACAGGGAAGGGGGGAGAGAAAATGTCTTTTTGACCACTTTCGAAAAAGCAGAGTTTGAGGGTTTTCCCTAAACAACCCCTACCTATGAATCCCAAAAGCTCACAATTGTCAGTTACCGCATATTTAGCAGCAGAACATTAATATGCTCAGGTAACTAGAACATCCTAGTTTGACGTGCTTAGGAACTCTGATGGTGTATTTGTATCTCATCCCTCACGCTAGGGCATGCTATTCTGTTTCCAGAAGTTTGCACAAACATGATTGAAGTGTTAGTATCAGATTTGTGGGAAAATATTCTTGAGTACCTTTCTTATCTTGCAGTGTCAAGGTTTTGTCTTTGTGCCACATGTCAGGTTCCAAAACATGCAAGAAAATGTTGATCTCATTGGTTAATAATATTGCTGCACGCCTCCCCAATCTCTGAGCAGTGCAAGATTCCAGGGGTTCAAGACACTTGCCCAGAGTTAATGTTTCCTTTTGGAAACGAGGCACAGCAGAGACTGTGGTGTCTTTAAGATAGTTGCTTTATTTACACATATATACAACCCAAGCCTACGTTGGAGTTGTTCACAGCATTAACGCCCAACAAGGCTCTTGTTTGTCCCATAGCCACAGCCTTGGATTCAAATGGAAATCAAACATTGTGCTCTCTCCTGCTTTACTTCTAGGTCACATCCCTGAAAACTCTGCTCTAAACTCCAGCTTTTGTCCTTCCATCTAACTGCAGGCTGGTGCTAGGGGACGGACCCCACACATTTGCCGTCTCCCTCAGGGCTCCTTTCCTTTGTTTCTCATAATGGTTCATCCACCAGGAAATCACTTCATGAGTAAACTAGCTTAGTTTATATTTTAAGACTTGCTTGATCGAGGGATTAAAGGGGTCTGGCAACCACAAACCACAAATGGTCCCTTCCAACTCTAAGATTCTATGATTTCTTTATAAACTTTTAAGATAAATTTCTGTCTGTGTTTATGAAGATAGTTATCCATTTTATTGGAAAAAGCAGTGTTCTCTTGCTCTAACCTGGGCTCTATTTACTGTTATTTTCCACTTATTTATATGAATTATTGCTTTTCATGATCACAACCACTTTCCCACTAATCTTTCGCGCAGAAGCATTCATTGCTAATATTGTACTCTGCCCTGTGAGGTTCAAATCCATTGTGGAAGAACTAGGACATTCCAAAACACATTCAAATTAGGTAAAAGCAAATGCAAACAATCCATAGCATTGGTTCACATCCTTTTTTATTTCTCACATTGTGATGATTCAGAGCTTGATGACTCACTGATGAATGTGTGGTGCTTTCATTGAAAAGCATTGCATTTGAGGTGACATTGGGCAATGTGAGAGTATATGCAGAAGTGTTGTATCTCCGATGTTTTGTTAATATATGAAACTGATCACTTATTAGTGCAGTCTTCCAAGTGAACATGCATCAGTCCTTCTTATTTTCATTAAAGCAGATATTTGTGCGATGAGCAAATGACCTTTAATTTGCTTGAGGGGATCCCAGCTTCAGATTCTTAGCTTTGTAATTAAGAGGAAGGATAGTGTTTATTTTACATTTATTCCTTTCCCCCCACCCACCTCTTCTGTTTCTGTCCTGTCCTTTCTTCATATCATTCCTCCAGAATTGTCTTGCATCCACCACTTGCTTTTAATAGTTCATTCCTTTCCCTTCCCAATAACATCTACCACTCTAACTCGCTCCATAATCTCCCTTATCCATTTTTATAATTTCCCAACCAACCTCTTTTCAGTTCAGTCTTACACTGGGAGTTCCTCCTCTTGATGCAAATATCAGCTTTGGAGGGACAATCTTCATTAGGTCTGGGGCAGAGGGAAAGATTTGTTTTTAATTAATTATTTAATTAATTATTCGATTTATATATTGTAAATGTCTAAGGATTTTAAAAAATAAGCAGCAAAGTAAAAAAGCATAATATCCACAATGCACAAATGCACAAATAAAGTTGAAAGACATGCCATCAATAAAAATCTAGTATCAATATACTAAAACAAAACATTGAGCAGTGCAGTCTAAACATTATCTGTCAGAAAATTCCCAAAAAATGAATACATTTTTATAGTTTTCCAAAGTTTTTAAAAAGCGTTACCCCCCTAAATCTGCTGCAGTTCTCAGCCTCTCAGTTCCTGCTATTTGTAGTTGTTAAAACAATACACATGACATAAAAAAGTATTGTCACATGTAGCTTAACTTTCACTGCTTCTTCATCTCCCAGCCCCTTAAAAACACACACACACACACAAACACATTAGTGCCCTTCAATAGCCTTAATATCACATGGCAGAGTTTAGAAAGGCTTCTTAGGATGCCTTGTGTATTTGGAGCCTGCTTGGCAAAAGGCATTAGAGATTAGTATTACCTAAAGAAATCTGTTCTCTCTGCCTAATCTTAAACAAAGTGAAAGAAAAATAAGCAAAACAGGAAACAGGAAAATATATTTTAAACCCAGGACTATTTTAATGAACTATTTTAAAGTTTCATTCTTGTGTAACTGCTTGCAAGACTTATGGATTACAGTCTAAAAGAAGTAAGTGTGACTTGCAGCACAATCCTATACTTTTCTATTCAGAAGGAAGTCCTTTTGAACTCAGTGTGACTTATTTCCAGATAATGGGTTATGAACTCAACACAAGTTAATTTTGAGTAGCCATGTTGAAGATTGTGTCAATAGGTGAGGATCTTAATAAGTTTTCACTTATTCATTCATTAATTCATTCGGACTTTATTGGCATAATAAGTTTTCACTTTTTAAGGAACTAGT
Organism: Podarcis gaigeae; assembly: GCF_964106915.1. Lineage (NCBI taxonomy): Eukaryota > Metazoa > Chordata > Lepidosauria > Squamata > Lacertidae > Podarcis > Podarcis gaigeae. The sequence continues at coordinate 94,323,512 of NC_139680.1, forward strand.
GGGTGAAATCCCATAGTCAGGAATACTCGAATAAAAAAGTAGTCCCAAGTTGAATGGGAGTTTCTTAAAGGTAAAATACTGAAGGCACCAACGCAGACAATTCCAACAAGTATGAAAAGTGGGGGCGTGATAGAGGCATAGCAGATGAGAGTGGAGAAACTGGATAGAGAGATGCTTTTCTCCCTCTCTCATAATACTAGAAGCTGTGACCATCCAATGCAGCCAAATGTTGGAAGAATCAGGACAGACAGAAGAAAATTCTTCTTCAAGCAGCAGACAGTTAAACTATGGAATTCACTCTCACAAGATGTAGTGATGACCATTAACTCGAATGACTTTAGAAGAGGATTAGAAAAAAATCATACACTATAAGACCATCAAAGGATACAAACCTCTGAATGCCAGCTGCTGATGGGGAGAGTACTACTGTAGTCAGGTCCTGATTGCAAGCTTCCAATAGGCTGCCTGTTTGCCACTCACCTGATATTACAACGTTTCTGCAAGGGCCAACAATTAGCTGATACACAGTGTCTGCAGAAACTCATGTCTTTATCTGTAGGACAGAGGGGAAGGCTTGGCTGAAATGGCCTCACAGGGCAAATGAACAGTCCTGGTGGGCCTAACTAGCCTGAGGGCTGGAAACTACCCACCACTATCAGTGAAAGAGTAGTTAAAAGCAGCAGCTAAACCATTTAAAACGTCTGCAAAAATAAAATAAAAAGTCTTCACGTGGCACACTCACATGCAGACACACATGAACAACAACAATGTAGAAGCCCAGCAAAGTTCCCTAGGTAGAGAATTCCATGGACAGGAAGGACTACAACTGAGTAGGCCTTTTCCCTTGTCACCACTGACCTTACTTCAGTTTTGGGGAAGGGGCGGACTTTGGTCTTTCAAATTCCATCAGCACCCTGTGAGTAGTCAAAAATTGGCTCCCCCTCACCTCTCACCTTCCATTCTGTGCATGTACTATGCCATAGTTGTGATGCCCTTTGGCACCCCCTTTGGTTGTGCTGCCCTAAATCTGACTCTGTTTGGGGCATCTTGAGGAGTGCTTTCAAAGATCACCTTAATGCTATTGGGTAGTTTGATGCAGGGACATGCATTCCTTCCTGCTTTCAAGTAGCGTAGGACTTTAAAGGTAAGCACCAACACTTTGAATGCGCTCAGAACATTCAGCTAGGAACTAGGAAGCAGTGGGGCTTTTTAAGTGGGTGGAATGCTTGGGACCCTCATTATCAGCATCTTCTCCTGAAATGCAAAGCTTATCCTTTAGCAAGAGTGTCATCCCATCCATAACAGGTCAGACATCTTTACCTGGAGCAGGTAAACCACCTGCCCACAGAACCACTATCATGCCAAGACTGAGCTTCAGTTTATTGGCCCTAATCCAGCCTATTACTGATTTCAGACACTGATTCAGCACTTCTACTACCTTACTTGACTCAGATGTAAAGGAGAAGTAGAGTTGGAAGTAATCAGTATATTGATGACATTTAACACTAGATCCCGGGATATCTTCAGCCAGGTTGTTTCATGCAGGTGTTCAAAAGCATAGAAGTCAGGACTTGTGGGGCCCCCAGCAAAAATGCTATGATAGCAAGAATAAATTCCCAAGCATCACCTTCTGGAAACAATATTACAGATAGGTTAGAATGTCTAACTCCCAACTCAGAGCTTTTCCAGAAGGACACATTTGTTCACATCTTGAAATTCATGGGGTCTGAAAAATGGGAACTGTTGTACTCTCTTGGTCTTTCCTCTAGCATAGGTCATTCATTAGGGTGACCAGCACTGTTTCTGCACTTCCAGGCATGAAAACCGATTGAAATGGTTCCATCAGAAAGTATTAGAAATATTATAGGAAAACACTCACCCTTATCATGCACGGAGAGGAAAACAATGGCAGGGAAGGTTAGGCAAGGAATTGATAAGAAAAATACATAAAATGTTGAGGTGATGGCTGGTTTGACAGGAGGATATGTTTGAAAAGATGCAGCCAAGTGTTCACAATCACTGCAGATTTTATGAGAGAAAACATGACCAAATCAGACAATATGTTTTTAGAATGAAGGCGGGGGAGGGAGCGTGTGACAAAGTCCAGGTAAATTCACAATGCACAAACCTCAAGTAACAGCATGTGGGTGGGAAATTCAGAAGCAGGGCATAAAGAGAGGGAAATTTCTTATTTTTGCTCTGCTCTCCTTCCTCCAAACCAAGACAGTCATACCTTGGGTTGAAGTAGCTTCGGGATGAGTATTTTCGGGTTGCATGCTGCGGTGACCTGGAAGTAACAGAGTGCATTACTTCCGGGTTTTGCACATGCGCAGATGGTCAAAATGACGTCATGCACATTCGCAGAAGCGGCAAATCGCGACCTGCACACAAACACGCTGACACAGGTTGCGTTCACTTCAGGATGCGAACGGGGCTCCGGAACAGATCTCGTTCGCATCCAGAGGTACCACTGTATTTTAAACAATTTTAGTATTATATACTCTGAGATATATTGAGAAGTAGTGTGGTAGAGCATTGGACTATGTTAGACTGGGAAGGCCGGGGTACAAAGTGCCGCTCAGTCATGAAGGTCAGTGGGTAACCTATACTTAACTATCTCTCAGCCCAGCCTACCTCAAGAGTTGTGAGGATAAAAATGAGAAGAGCAGATAGCCTTGTGTGAACTCCTTGTTTGAAGTGTAGGATTAAATGATTAAATAAATAAAATAATAAATATACTATATTGTAGCATAAAACATAATGATTTATTTTTTAAAGTATGAACTTTCATAATTTCACCATGCTTTCATGCATATATAGCACCTTTAAGGTATGTGTAATTATAAAACTTATGTTTGAAGATTGTTTAGTGGAAACAATGAGAAATACAATTATGCTATACAATAAAATTGTCCAAGAAACATTGAAAAAAGAAAAAAAGCTATGAAATATATTTTTAAGGACAAATTTATATCCAAATTTCTTAAGACACAAATAATCCTCTGCTCCAATTTGCATGATAAATGATTTTGGATGCCTAATTTGAAGTAAGAACTCCCAAATATAGAAGAAATAAATAAAATACATGCAGAATTGCTTAGGTTTTTTTTTCTAATAAGGGCTTTACTTTTATGTGAGAACTTCTGTATCTTATCTCTCATACAAAAAAGACTTTTAGAAGCTCAACATACCATTTGGTCTCAGGCATGATTTTCACATTGGAACCATTCTATTCATTTCTACAGATCAGAAACCTTAGTAGAGAACAATTTTGGATATGAGTCACTAGCAAACAAGCAGCAACAAGAACTTTCAAATGAATCCCATTTGTTTCTTTAGTATTATTTTTAAGCATGATAAATAAAGCTTCCAGTCAGCTCAGAATGAGAAATCTTCAGCCCAGTTATTCTATTTTATAACATACAAATAAAGCAAATGTGCAGCAAAAAGGTAGCAGTGGTGGGATCAACAATTTCAGCTAGAAGCTGACCTATCTGGAATGTTGTTTCTAGAAGGTGATGCTAAGGAATTTCTTATTGCTCTAGTGACAGCTTTGCGGGGTGGGGGGTGGGGGTGGGCTGGACACAGGTCCTGGCCTCCATTCTTTGGAACGCCTGCATGAAACAACTGGTTGAGGATATCCAGGGACTGGGGTGAAATGTCATCATGCATACAATCGCCCTGTATTGCTGTAGTCCTAAGCATATTACTACAGACTAAGTACCATTAAACTTGGTGAGGCTTATTATCTGAGTAAATTTGCTTAGGATCATGAATTAATTTTTCTTACAATCTAATTGAAGGGCCAGTTAAATCAAATACATGATAATTAATTCTGACGAGTGTGTCCATTCCATTTCTGGCTAGGCATTCAAAGTATGAGCTCACTCTTGAATAAGTGTTCAGGTTTCAAATAATATTTTTATCTCCCTAAGCCCATAAACCAACTTTAGCAAGGCAGGAATAAGACTTAGAAAGCAGACAACAATAAATTAAGTCATATATGTCACTTTGCTGTGTATAGCATAATATATTTGTTGCTGAATTAAAAAAAACCTATCATTTTAATCTGTAGGAAAAATCATATACATAAAGCTCATACCTTGGCTTCCACTGTGTTGTGCCTCCTCCAGGAAGCAGTCAAAATTACCTCATCCTGCTGTCTGCTGCCTGTCAGTGGCAACACCTGACATCATCACAGAGAAAGTGAGGTGGATGACCACATTGCTTTTATCCAGACAGCAACATTTCAGCTAGACACTTCCCATCAGCTTGATGGTCAGCTAAAAGCAGTAGTTTAGGACTAGAAGGGAGAAAAGCAGGGCCAATCATGGGCTTGCTTCCTGCATGAATTAAGAGTGGTGTTTAAAATGCTTCTTAAGAATGATGAGGGCCACATACTGGCCCAATTCATTGTTTTATCATTATAGGGATGAAAGAAGCTCACATGGCTGTGAAGAACTTGCAACATAGTTTAGCATTACACCTGAACCCTAAACTATTATTAATCTTAACCAGACGTAGGCAAACTCAGCCCTCCAGATGTTTTGGGACTACAACTCCCATCATCCCTGACCACTGGAGGGCCGAGTTTGCCTATGCCTGATCTTAACCATAGTTCGCTGAAACAAAATAGCTTCATAATTCATAGACATATGCTGACTTTCAGCTAAACATAGTTGAGACCAAACAGTTTGTCTGATTTTGGACATGATGGTAAACTATGTTTAAAGCAGAATAAAAGCTTCTGAACTCATTCTCCTGGTGGTGTGAGTGGAGGAGGAGAGAGATGAGTGCTTGAGCCACAAGAGGCTAAGTTAACTTTTGTAGTGATAAACCATTGTTTATTGTTACACCAGAATGTGGTTGGTGTATTCAACTGTAACAGAAAACCATAATGTGCAAGACAGAGCTGAGTTTCAGGTTTGTGCATTCCTTCCTCCTTCTCCCCCTTCCTCTGATGTATAACTTAGTCAATGCTCATGAAAAGAACCTTTCATCTTGGTATTTGTTTATAGTCACACCTTTAGGGTTGCCATATGAACTACAGTTTAACTAAATCCCCTTCCCCAATTGGGTGCCCTACTGAGGTTTTGGACTACAAGTCCCATCATGTCTGATTATGCTGGCTGAAGCAGATGGGAGTTGTAGTCCAAAACATCTGGAGAGCACCAGACTTGGGGAAATTGATTCAGATTCTTGGCTTATCACTTTAGCCATTAGCTAGCCCAGATATCTAGTTTTTATCTTGTATTGGCCATACAGAGTAATTTCTATATGTTTAAAAAGTTTTAAAAACCGTATTTATTCACATGAAGTAAGCGTTGAGCTAGAAAAAAACCCTAAATTTTTGTCTTTTGGTATGTTTTGCTTCTTGGTGGACAAACCACCCAGAATTGCTACCCAACTACTCTAAAATTCTGGATTTCTAAACTCTTTTTTTCTGGGCAGCCACCATTTCCAGCTAATGGAGGTAAAAAGCAATAGCATTGTTCTGACTTTAAAGCATTTTCCTATCTCTATGAATATTATTGCTTCCATGTCAATCATATCTGAGATGACTCCTATTTTCTCACCAGCTGTAACAGTGGAAGGTGGGGAGTTGATTTGTTCTTCCAGAATGCTACATGCACATGTGTGCACATTTCTGCATGGAATACAAACTATATATCTGTATGCATAGATATATATGTATATGTAGTTATAGATACAGATATAAACAGTTATGAAAACTGAAAAGATGCATTAGCTAGTATTTGAGATGAGCATTGGATGGCCAGTCTCAAATCTATGAAAAACCAGCCAACCTGGACATATGGCAACCCTAGAGACCATAAACAAATACTAATAAACAGAAAATATACATTTTATAACTTTTCAAAACAACAGCAACTGGATGTCATTATTAGTTACTATGAAGCAGCTGGCTGAACATTGTAGGAAAGCCAAGTTCCATACACTTTACCAATACTCCTATAACAGTTAATAAATAACATAGTTACTTGCACCTAATACAGCTAGGCTGCTTATCTTCTTTAACAGGCTTCTCTGTGTATATCCCTCCCTGTGTGGGCAATTGTGCATGCAAACAGCCACTGATCACACCTGAAGCTGCATGTGTGAACCCTGGTAATCCTACCCTCTATTAGAGCATCCAATCTCACTGCTCCCCCTTGCCCTCCAAACAGCTGATTAGAAATATTCCAGGATCCCAGCTTCTTTTACTGCATGACTTGCTGTTGTTGGATTGAGGTGTTGGCCCACTTGGTGCAGTTCTTGTTGATCTTTAGTTTTCTTTTGGTAGGAAAATCTGAAAATGAGAAATATAACAAAATTTATAATATTCATTTCCCTGCTTGTCTTCTACTATTTCATGGATTTGCTAGTTTGTGAACTGGCAACTTAGCTTTCTCCAATTAAGTTCTTCATCATCATAAGTTTATTTCAATACCGCTTTTTGGCCAAGGCCCCCCCCCCCCCCAAAGTGGTGCAAAGATTAATATAATACAATGCAGTAACTACAACAAATACAAACACATAAGTACAGTACAATAATTCAATAAGAATAATATATAAAAATCCAAGGCACACCACGTATCACACTCTATACATTCATGAGTAGTATTTGTGCTCTCACTACAACACAACTGCCACCTACTAATGAATTGCGAACAAAGGGGACTTCTCCTTGAATTCAGCTGCAGCTGTGACAAAGTTCTTACAGTTGCTCTTTGGGAACAAACAACCTTCTGGCTGCTCACCAGGCTGCATTTCTCCAGGTGCATTTCTCCCAGCCAGCAGTAGTCACAGAATCATAGAATTGTACAGTTGGAAGGGACCTCAAGAGTCATCTAGCCTAACCCCCTACAATACAGGAGTCTCAACTAAAGCATCCATGACAGATGGCCATCTAGACCTCTGCTCCAAGAAAGGCAAGACCACCACCTTCCGAGGGAGCCCATTTCACTGTTGAACAGCTCTTATTGTCAGAAAGGTCTCCCTAATGTTTAGTCATAATCTCTGTTCTTGTAACTTGAAGCCATTAGTTTGGGTCCTAGCATTTGTAGCATGAGAAAGCAAGCTTGCTCCATCTTCCATGTGACAGCACTTTAGATCAGATCTTTTGAAATTGTGTGTTGTGACATGTTAGTGTGTTGGCTGCAGTGTGTAGGTGTGTTGTGTGAACACTCCCCACGCTTCTTCCAGGGCTGGAAAGTGGTTAGTTTAACCCCCAGTTTGCTAGTAAAACTGAATTACTGTGTTGTGAAATGATGCATTTCTAAAAAGTGTGTCACCAACATGAAAAGTCTGGAAAGCTCTGCTTTAGATATTTAAAGGCAGCTGTCATATCTCTTCTCAGACTCCTCATTTCCAGGCTAAATATATCCAACTTCCTCAACAATTCCTCTTAAGGCTTGGTTCCACACCCTTGATCATGTAGGTTGCTCTCCCCTGTACACATTCCAGCTTGTCAATATCCTTATTAAATTGTGGCACCCAGAACTGGACACAGTACTCCAGGTGTGGGCTGACCAAGGTAGAATTAACAGTACTGTTAATTCCCTTGTTTGGTACACTATACTTCTGATGATGCAGCCTAAAATAGCATTAGCTTTTTTTTGCTGCTGCATCAAACAGTGGCTACTAAGACCCCTAGATTATTTTCACATGTACTACTGTCAATCCAGGTGTCCCCATCATATATTTGGGCAGCTGATTATTCCTGCCTTAAGTGTAGAACATGACATTTGTCCCTTTTGAAATTCATTGTTAGTTTTGGCCCAGTTCTCCAATCTGGTCATCTTGAATCCCAATTAAATCTTCTGTGGCATTAAATTTGCTAGTGTGGTCTTTCAAGGATTGGAAGGAGCTGGTAGACAACCAATCCCTTTAGTCACAGATCTATTGATTAAAAACTCTATGAGTGATGTTTACTGTTCTGTCAGTTTCATATACTAATAGCAAGCTAATTCTCCATGTGTGATTTCTTGTGTAGCCAAAACAGCACCATAATTGCACAAGAGGAAGGTATCTTAAAGCTTAGGAGAACCTCAAGGTTTGCACAAGTACAAAAACTTTAGATAAAACTTCTAAAGGGAGGGAGAACCAAAACAGGACTGAACTTACCTAATGGCTACACAATGCGATATGAATTTTTTTAGGGACTAGGAGATAAAACTGAGGAGGCATGAGTGGAATACAGTAGCCAAAAGAGGGCATAGCAGGCTGGAACCCTAGCCTGAACAGGAGCACTTCATGCTGCAACATTTTTTTAAAAAGTTCCATTCATAATGCATTTAAATTTACAATATTTCACACATTTTGGGGAGAAGAGAATGGAAGAGATGTTAGTTTGGCTTCTGACTTGAAGTGATTGTGGTTGCTTGAGGTGTTAGGGCAGGAGTGAAGAACATTTCCACATTCCCTTGGGAATGTTGGAGATGGTGTACTACTGGGAAGTGTGATGTGGTGCAAATATGATTGACATTTTGCAGGACGGCCTATCTCTCCACTTTACTCAGTTCCCTCCCCCCATTTTTCTCCTCCATTAGTATAGCCTGAAACTGATTGCTTGTCAAGGCTTCACCTCCTTCTGTTTGTTTCAGCTTTATCCATTTACATTTCCCCACTTCCCTCCCTCCTTCCCACTCTCTGGGTTGTCCCTACCCATTGCAAGGGTCCCCCCCCCCCCACGACTCACCATGTAGCAGCTACTTCTCTTTCTCCACTGCTCTTTTCTCTCTGTCATGCACATACACAAACATAACATGGAAGAGGAGTGGTCAGGAGAGCCAGGGTGGCTTTAGCACATACACAGAGTCACATACAGTCACCAGGCTGCTGATTCCTTCCTTGCCACTGTGTTATGACATTTCTGGCTTGTTAACAGTTTTGTTTGTAGATTGCATTAATTTTTTATTTTGTTCTGCTTGCTAATATTTTGACTGTGTTTTGAAAAAAATTGTTGGAAATGTTTATCTCTTGTGCTTTGAGATGGTTTCATCTTGTAATAATGTGACACCATTGAATGGCCTTTAAAATCTTCTACAACTGATCATTAGATCATTAGATATCATTTTCAATGCTTCCATGCTTAAATCAAAGTTGAAGGTTTGTTTTACTGACATTGATTATTCAACTGACTAGTTGATAACTACTGATTTATAGTTTGTGGAGGAATGATTAATTGATTTGTTTGTATCTGGTTCAGCTGGGAGATGATGAAAGGTATAAAAACAATACTTCCCAATTTAGTTCATTTTGCAACTAAATTCAGTCAGAAATCTGAATCAAAATATACAGTGGCGTAGCGTGGGGGGTGCAGGGGGGGCCGGCCGCACCGGGCGCAACATCTGGGGGTTAGGGTTAGGGGGCGCAAATCCATGGGTTAGGGGGCGCAAATACACGGGTTAGGGGGTGCAAATTACTTGCCTTGCCCTGGGTGCTGACAACCCACGCTACGCCACTGAAAATATATACATGAGTCTAGTTCTATTTTAACTCTTGAAAGATAAAATATTTATTTTGTCAGATTAATGGACTGGAATAGCTTCAAAATACTGATAAAGAAATAGGATAGAAATGTAGCAGAGAAAATAAAAAGTTAAGAAATAAAATTTATTGGGGAAAATAATGCTAATCATGACAAAATACAAGAAGAAATGAATGTTAAAGTGAATATGTGTTAGAATGAAACAGGAACTGGTCATTGAAGTTACAAGATAGACTGGAAGAGTTAAATAATAAAGTTAGAGTAATTTTTGGAGAGAATGCCTGAAGGCTCATTTGACAAACCATGGTTCTCTTTCATGGAAATATGAATATTGTCTTTCATTCTTTTTAGGACTGATACCAGAGCTGAGGCTCCTTTCTGCCATAAAGCTAGATATTCTGGTTAAGATAAAAGACTGCATGATACATTGGTCAGATTGCATAATGATGTTTCAAGAAAATCAATGCAATGTATGGTTTGGGAGAACCTTTGAAATGTTATGTAACTCTTTTGTTCAATTATTATCTAATTCTTACAATATTCTCTATAAGAAGAGTCAGTTAAAGCTTATTACTTCAGTCTTACAATGAAAATCAATTTGTGACAGGAGACATTTCCCTTTTTAAGTTGATTATTTTTTCCAGAATCACACTTTGCATGTTTAATCTTTAGCACAAGGGTAAAGATTTTTGGTGCTGATTTTTGCAATAAGCATCTAGCTTTCTAAATCAACTTGATTCTGAAAAAAGAGAATTTGAGGCAAATATAACTTCTTAATTTGGGGTTGTGCAAGGAGCAACGTTAACAGGGGAGTTTCAAAGAAGGATATTTGGTGAGAAGACATGAAGGTTTGGGGATCAATTTGTAATGTAAGTAGTTGGCTTTGAACTGTGGAATTATATAACAATATTTGGTCCGTACATGTAAATTGTGGTTATATCCTCTAGGTTCAGTTTGTGTTGATTTTTTGATTTTTTTAATCAAAGGCTTGGATCCCAAGTGTCCTTCCATTTCTGAAAGGGCTTTCAAGGCAGTGGAAGTTCCTGTTGGCAGAAGGCAATTTTGGCTAATTCCCCCATGCAGCTCCCACATTCCATCCCAACACAGTTGGGTCCGTCAACCCTCTATAACAGATTAGAGAATGGGTGGATTTCAGCAGGAAGGGAAAATCAGTGAAAACCAGCTCCTCTCCCCTTCCACCAATGGAAGCACCCCATGACTGGAGTTTTGCTCACAGCAACTCAGGAGTCAATTCAAAATATTGAAATTCCATAGATATATATGACAGAGAATAATGAGTGGGAATATACAAATATCAAAATAAAAATTAAGATTTCCTATCATTCTGCAAAAAAGAGGAGTCACCTTAAAGTGAATGTCAATGCTGATTTAATTCAGTTATCTAACACACATTTATACAAATGTGGATACAAAACAAGTTATTTAGAAAAGGAGTATATAAAAAAGGAGAGCTGTGCAATAAGGTAATTAGTATGCATTGTCATATCTGTTCAAATGATACTGGCAACAAATATAAGACTAATTTCCCTAACATGTCAGTAATATAAAATACGTGAAGTATCCATAGAGCAACATTAACTGTTTTGATGACATACTGGTAATAATGGCTTCAACCTAGAACTGTTGTGTATTGGAGTAGATGACCTCCAAGGTCCCTTTCAACTCTATAATTATGTGCTTCTATAAGCGGTTAATTGTATGGTTTATACCTGGGTTTGGTAATATAATTTACATACAAAAATATGTGCTAAACAGACCCTTTAAGAATTTAAAGTCTATTCTGTGTTAGAAAGTACCTGAATGTGTATGTGTGTCTGTGTACATTTGTGTTTATCACTGTTACCTTGAGACAGTATGCCAAGGTCAACTCCTTATCCTTTGATTATGGACTGGTAATCAAGTTAAAATCTGCAGTGCCTTGTTTTCACTGTGTTTTGTCCTCATAATATAAACATGCTTACATTCCTCTAATATTTGATTTTTCTAAGCATTTGACTACTTATCCAATACATTGTGTGTTGTTGTTTTTTTGGAAAGGCTGTTTGTAAAGCATTTTCAATACTGCAGTTTGTCTCAAAATAACTACAGGTAAAGTGATCTGCTGAAGTTTAAAAAAGAATTAAAAATGTATCATGTATCCAGCAGACTGGAACGTTTTATAATGTATCATGTCAAAATATAATTAGGATGAGTGTAAATTGAATATTGCAGGTATTAAGAAAAGTAATGGAAGGATCTGAAGGCTTTCTTGCATTTGCAGAGAAGCAGGTCCTCACATTTATTTTTGTGTGATGTATACGCAGGTCAGCCTATAAGCACAAGGGAAATCCTCCTTACCCTGGTGACTGAAGGCAAGACCAGCCAGGACAAAGGAGATGAACTTTCCTCTTGTCTTCTACTTGTACACAGATAGCAAAACCAATCTTAAACTTACATTCAGTCAAGAAAGGGAGGAAGCTAGCTGCCTAGGTTTTATCCCACTCCCCATTCGCCTTTAGTTTAGATGGATCAAATAATATTTATAGTAAAGAAAATCAAGGGATGCAGGCTACTTCATAAGTTATGTGTGTAGTTGTACACCTTATGCTAGCGGCCTTGGTCCATAAGAAAAATCAAAGCATATTAGGGCAATATTTTTATTAGGCCAACCAGAAAATCACAGAAGTGTGCAGGCTTGAAAGCATGCACATTGTCATCTCATATTTTGGCTGGCCTAATAAAAGTTCTAAAATTATAGTGTGTAAAGGTGAGACAAATGTGCTTTTAAAGATACACACACACTGATATAAAACAATGTGCTCATACAATTGAGTTCTATGGGGGGAAATAACGGTTTTCCACTGGAAAGACTGCCGAGAGGATCATAACTTGCTCTACTTGCTCTCCCAGGCAAAAATAGTATTTAGGGAGAACATTCGTTTATTTACTAACTTGGTGTGTGTTTTTTTATGGCTGCCATTCATTCCTATACGGGGAAGAAAAAAAACCTGCACTTTGGAATGCTGCTGTAAACTACCCCACACCCCTGAAATTAGATGGCTCAACTAAGAGGGATCCACAGAAGTGGTGCAATGTTCATCTATGTGCATTCACTGTGCTGCTCTTGAGTTGCTGTGATATGGGAATCCGTTTCTGCATTGCCTGTTACATTGACAAGCACTTTTTGACAGTTTAGAATAAACATGAATACATCCTAGTTTTCCATTCAGCATAGATTAGAACCCCCAACATTATGGTTCTGGGGGAATATTACCAAGATCATATAAACAGAGATTAATTACACATTAACAATCCTTTACTTAACATTTTATTTTCAAATGTTATTGGGTAATGAATGATAAGGAAAAGAATGCCCTCACTAGTCTTCCATTGCACCTTTATGAAGCCTGCTTATTATTTAATATTTATCTGTATTTGTTTTTTAAAAAAAATAGAAGTGTTCACTTTTCTGCCATTTAAAGTGCAGCAGGAGAAACATGTTTTATTACATTTGAATCACCAGGCTTAGGGGAACCCCAGGGTTTACCAGACAACAACAAGATTATTATTTTTTAGGGAAATAATCCTGAAAGGCATGGGAAGAAATTCCTTCCAGTAGCACCTTAAAGACCAACTAAGTTAGTTCTTGGTATGAGCTTTCGTGTGCATGCACACTTCTTCAGATACTTCTTCAGGTATCTGAAGAAGTGTGCATGCACACGAAAGCTCATACCAAGAACTAACTTGGTTGGTCTTTAAAGTGCCACTGGAAGGAATTTTTTTTGTTTTGACTATGGCAGACCAACACGGCTACCTATCTGTAACTAGGCATGGGAAGAACCACGAAACAGCTTAATGAAGATTGATCATGTTTTGTGGACACAGACTACTGCCCTACATTGGGAGAGGGAAAATAGGAAGTGTGTAGGGTGGAATAGAGTGCCATTGGAAAGAGCATGGCTGGCTGGCATCTTGAACAGGAGCACCCCACACTACAACATTTTATTTTAAGTCCTACCAGCAGGACCTAAAGTTTCTCTCTATCTCTCTCCTCGGTTTATATACCCCCGTTAAAAGAATTCTCAGCCACATAACTGAATAATGTATTCCCCATTAATGTTATAGTTAGCAGTGCTTAAGGTTTCTCTGTGCTGTAATCAGGCATTCCCAACAGCAGCTTGATGTCAGATAGTAAACATCCTATTACAGAAAGCAGCAGCTTAGGCCTGCAGTTAATTTTCTGCTTTTTCTAAAAAACAGGAACTATAATCCTAGAACATTTCAAAAAACGAAAGAATTTAATTTCTCTCTTTCCCACCCCTTTTAAAGTTTATTATGGTTTAAGATCTCACAATCCAAATTTGATGAACATGGTGACATTCCCAGTTTTAGAGCTGGCAGTATCAGGCAGCTACTGGACATTCCAGTTGGCTGATTGAATCGGCTGGCATGGGTGGGGTTGGGGGTATAACCAACTTGTCACAGTTCCCAACATGTTGTCACTCTTCCTAATTAAGTTAATAAAACCTGCAAATTAACCGAGGCTGTCTAGTTTGTTTTTCAGCCCAGAACAAATCCCACTGCCCTGCTTTAAAATGTATTTCCCCCCTCCTTTGTTGTTCTCCTTTACCCTTACAATTTGGTAACATTTATTATGATACACACAACAGAGTTGCACCACTAAATGCTCTTAACTGGTGCCCACAGGGAATTATGCAAAGACTTGCAACCACCTGATATAATTCAGAAGTCGAGTTTTAAGAAGTATTCCTCTTGGGTTGTACTTTTCCGGATTCAATAGTCACAAAATTGGCTGGCTCCAGCTTTTATATGACTTTGGCAAGGCAGTCTTTGTCTTATATAACTGGGTCCCTGGCTACCATTAAAAATTTCCCTCAGTGCTCTGGAGAGACCCTGTGCCATGTGCTCCATAGTACTGTGAGAAATTTAAAATGGCAGGCAGCTGCTATACTTACTAAGTGGTGGTGCAGACTCAAGGTCAGCATCAGCAATGGGACCTGTTGGGGTGCTTGAGACCCGGAAGCAGCTGAAGGATGACTGGTACTGAAGTTGGCACTGACAACAATCAGAAGTGTTGGATTTGTCTTGATATGAAAGCAAAAGTTAATAAAAGTAGTACCATGGTTGTAGACTTTATCAACAGGATTAGATACGAAAATCAATCAGGAATAACCCCTGCAAAATCAGTATAAAAAACAAAAGCAGCAAGTGGAAAATATTTAATTTCATTTATTTTTTGCTATCTTGCAGGGGTGGGGAATGTTTTCAGCCCAAGGACTGCATTCCCTTCTAGGCAATCTTATGGAAGCCAAATGGGTGGGGTCATAGGCCAAAAGTAGGCAAAGCAATTAATTTTATCTTCTACAGTAGGCTTGTTTCTAGACACACACTCTCACATATCTCTGTCCTCCATCCAGACAAGCAAGAAGAATGCTCAGAATTCAAAGATACATGCTAGCAAGGCAGAAACATTCAAGGAAGGTACAAAGTTCAGTGGTACCTCGGTTTAAGAACAGTCTGGTTTAAGAACGATTCGGTTTACAAGCTCCGCAAAACCGGAAATAGTGTCCCAGTTTGAGAACTTTACCTTGGTCTACAAACAGAATATGAAGAGTGGAAGGGCACCGGCGGCGGGAGGCCCCATTAGGGAAAGCACACCTCGGTTTAAGAACGGTTTTGGTTTAAGAACGGTTTTGGTTTAAGAACGGTTTCGGTTTAAGAACGGTTTCGGTTTAAGAACGGATTAAGTTCGTAAACTGAGGTACCACTGTAGAGACAACAAAGTATGTGGCCTAGGGAGAGTCCCAAGGGCTAGATAGCGATGTCTGGAGGGCCTCATTCAGCCTCCAAGTCTGGAGTTTCCTATCCTTGCTGTACTAGTCTGCTTCTTCTGATTTTTCACTTAATGCTTTAACTGTTAAAAAGCCAAAGTTATCTTAAAAGCACAGTTTAGAGTCTTAAGCTAAGATTAAGATGGAAGCCAGAAACAGGCATGTCACCTCTGATCCTTACCAGTCTCCTTTCCAGAGTGAAGATGATGCAGCATAAAGAGTGCCCTGATGCAGCCACTGCACATCACAAAAGCTTAGGCCTCTTACATAGCTAAACTGGAAACATTAGCAAATAGATCAGAATGATTGTGGATTACTGCACTTACAAAAACAACTTGAATGTGTGCACAGGCAACCCATACCCTAAACTCCAAAAGCCGAATCCTATGAATTGATTGTACTATGAAGAGAAAGCACAACATTCAGTGATCTGTTTAATTGATCCTGCTTCCACTATCCATCCACACAGAGGACAAGAAGACAAACCAGCTCTGCAAAAACTGTGATACAGCAACCCAGATACAGTCCACCATCCAGTGTTGTGGTTTCAGTGTTTCAGTTCCTTCTCTGCCTTGCAGCTCTTCAGTTCTTCAATTAATTATCCTAAGTTCCACCTTAACATACCTAGTAATTTCACTAGTCTCCCAACCTTTGAGGTGGCTAGCATTTTTTGTGGACTGCATTGAAAGGCAGTCACTGCTCCAAGGGCCATGTAGTAGCAGTAGGTTTAGCCAATCTATGTGGGCATGCACACACACAACACATATAGAACATACATATATAATTACCACATGTGCACATTCACCACACATATAGTATACACTCACCAGGCATGAAGTCTCCCAGAATTCTCTCTCTCTCTCTTACTCATACTCTTGCATGCACTAACATACACACAGAGGGATACACACATATGCAGAAACAACCAGCATTTCCAGCTGTACCCATTCTAGTAAAAGGCAGTATTTCCACCCATCCTGAGTCTAGCACTGTGGTGGAGGAAAATGCAGCAGGCAGATGGTTTTAGAGATGCTCTTTAAAGGGCCATCAGAGGGAGTGCATATATTTGAATATAAACTGTGTTTCCGTGTGCTCTGGTTTCCATCATGGTGTTCTGTTGTGCCAGAAGTGGTTTAGTCATGCTAGCCACTTGACCCAGAAAGCTGTCTGTGGACAAATGCTGGTTCCCTTGGCCTGAAAGCAAGATGAGAGCCGCAACCCCATAATCACCTTTGACTGGACTTAACCGTCCAGGGGTTCTTTATCTTTTACCCTATATATTTGAATAGGAGGCCTTATCTTCTATCTCGGCACTGTGGTGCTTAGTGCTGAAAATGGATATAAACTAACTGCTCTTTTTAAATCCTCTCTAAAGAGCAGGTAGAGGGATTGTTTATCATTCAATCACATCAGCAGATAAAGTTGCAGGGGCTCATGGGCCACAGGCTAACCACCCCTATTTTAATTAGTCAGAAGGAAAGTAGAGTTCTTAACTTTCTCTTTCTTAATTGTAAGATTCCTAGGTTGAACCTTTGACACTCCTGTGCACTTCTAACCTTCCTGAGCAAACTATTCTCCCAACAACTTTTGACCCGTCTGTGCAGAAGTTTCCTGTGCATACTTTTAACTTTCTTGTTAACATCTGTCCCTTTATAGAAGAATCTCTCATACAAAAAACAACCATTTTATAGTCCAAACCATACACAGAACCCCCAAAAGAATGTGGTTGAAAGTCCTATTCCTTCACCAGGTGTCATGGAGACCTCTGATTTAAACAGCCCTGGACTGAAGTGCTGGAGCTGGTGTGTTAGTGGGGAGAAGTAATGCAGAAATGCATAGACCCGATATTTTTTCCCAGTTTGCTAAACCATTTCTCTCTGCTTTTATATCTCTTAAGAGTTGATTCACACATGCAGATAGATAATCGCTTGATATTGCAGTCATGTGAAATCAGGCCAACTGCTGAGTGTTAGGCTATGGTCAAGATGATGCTATTTTTTGTGTACATTTTTTATTACATTTATATCCCACCCTTTGCTTAGGGTGATGTGAATAGTTCTCGCTTAACCTCAAAATAATTCTGTGAGGTGGCTTAGGCCAAATTTAGACCCTGTCATCAAAAACTAAATGGTTCTTACTGCAGGGCTGGAAATAACTTCTCCCTAACATCTTGAGAGAGCCAATCCCAGGCAAAGAGGCTCAACTGTGCTAGGTTGAGCAATAATCTTACTCAAGGTAAAGCATCTTCATATGCTCATGAAACCTAAGGTGTGTTTATGTAGGCAAGATCATAGAATCCTACTGCACCTCAGATTTTTATAAGAGGTAATGCTTTCAGTGTATATGTACTGCTATTCCATGGATTTAATTTTCCACAATGATAAAACAATGCAAATCTCTGTGACATAGGGAATTTTTTCAGTACTCATGTGTAGCTCTCAATGGATTTTGTCATGTTTGAGAATCAAAAGAAAGCTACACTCCTTGATATGAATACAATGACTCCTCTTCTTTACACTTGAAAAAAATAATTGCAGTCTATGGTCTTTAAGAATGCTGCACATTGATATTGCCATTGTATCCAAATAATCATTTGCCTACTTTAATACACGGAATATGGCATCATTTCTTTTTTTCATATTGTGAATAAACTATTTTGCTGTGTTGTTAGCATCCATTCCAAAAGCATTTATCTCATTGATGGTTTTTGCATCATTGCTCATATCAAATGGTTCTCCAATTTCTAGGGCTTCTTTAGTGTATTGTAAAATTTTAAACAATGTGCAGCTATCTTTTGCTTTGCTTATTAGAAACTCATGAGTTACTTCCAGCATAAACACACAAAGTACAGAAGTGCAATTGGTTTCAGTAACACATTCTATCTGAGCAACTCAGGGTTTTGCTCATATATATATAGGATAGCCATTTATAGTTAAATAAAGATTCATTTTACAATTCTGCCATCTCTGTTCAATTCAATCTTATTCCAATTGGCAAGATTTACATTTTGTGTTAAGAAGGAATAATAAGTGTGGCAAACCTCTCTATCTCAGCAGTCCAGAACTGCCCAGCAGACTTTAGATGCAGTCAGCATTAAGTAAACTTCAAAGAAGCAGTAAATGTCTGTTATACAGAATAACACTTCCATTGCAGTATCAATAAGCTGTCCTCCTTTGTCCAATCTTTGGTCTTCCTGAGCCTTGGCCCATTGATTAGAAGTAAGCATAAACCTTCCTCCAAACATGGCAGGTTTTCATAAAGAAATGGACATAAAAATGAATCTGAGAAACTTGTATTTGCATTTTGAATCTTAGTTCATCCTTTGTATTCAAACATCACAGAGTGATTTCTTCCTGACCCTTGTTAGGTTACCAGATTTGTCAAGGCTAATTCTTACATTTTCTGCTAGCCACTAACTAGTAATGGCTAGGAAATTGTTAAGGACTTTTCAAAATCCTGAACGTCAGTTTCCCCAGAATCTAGCACAGTAGACTTGCTTATGCAAGGTCTGGTGATCAGCAGTCTGGAAACAATCCTCAGGCAGATTGGTCTGTCTACTGATCAGCTGGGTCAGACACAATGACAGACACAATGCTGCTTACCTCTGTAGTATGTTATATGACCATGAATAAAGTTATTCTGGATTATGGATAAAGCAGACAATTTCTCTCAGGCTGGCAGTGTGTGTTGACAACAATTACTTTTAAAAATGTCTCATTTCTTTTCTAAGGTACATCCTTTTAACCTTTATTCCCTCAACTTAAGTTGTAGTCCCCTGTCCATTCTATACCCTGCCCTCTAGCCCATTTATTCTCACAACAGAACTAGCTCAGTTCTAGAGTCCAGTGACTCTGATAACGCCTTCATTCTGAGCAAATTCTAATTCCCATAAAGGTTTGTATCATAAAACAAGCCAGCATGCTTTCAGTAAAGTTTCTGCTGAGCTTTAAATCATAGGGGCATGTTTTCCTGTTTAGATTGAGTAAGACTTTCATTTTTGTAATGTTCCCATAAAACAGTTATGCTGCGTGAGCTGGACGCAGATCTCACTCAAACCCATTTTTATACTGGCAGTACTGCTGATTGCAACAATGTTCTCCACAGCTTGTAACAGTGTAAGTCAATCAGAATAATATCTCATCCCCTCAAAGCCCTATACCCTGTCATTCTGTAGCCGCTTCATTCAGGTCTTTTAGAAATTCCTTATTATTAATAAGTAATTTTAATTAATTAGATTTCTATACCACTCTTCATCTGAAGATCACAGGGGGGTTTACAATGTAAAAACACAAAACTACATACCATAAAAACAAACAAAAACAATAACGCCCCTTTAGGCAGATTAAAAGGCCACAGTTTAAGTAGCCAAAGGCCTGGGAGAAGAATGCTTTTGCTTGGCGCCTAGAGATATGTAACAAAGGTGCCAGGCAAGTCTCACTGGGGAGAGCATTCCACAAGGGGAAGCCACCACAAAAATTAAGGAGATATCATTAACGTGATATGGACAATGTTTTAGTAAAATATTGCAGTTTATAATTTAATAGGCCCAAATTATAATTTGTATACTATCTTTTTAAGCTACCATTGTATCTGATATATTAAAATACATATTCAATGAAGTAACTCTGATTTAAGCCTTGATTGTGTGTTAAAAAGGGGAAGAGATTGAAGGAACATGAATATAACCCAACTCTCTTTTGACAGACAGTAATGTGAATTAGAACTATATTAGAAAATATGGGCTCCAGTCCAAGGACCCCTGTGCAAACACATTTCTATGTATCCATGATAGGACCCTGATTTTTATCCCTCAGCTATAGCTAACCATGCAACATAGCACATCTCTCTGGAGAGTCCTGCAACACTCAGAAACTTCAACCCAGATGGTGGGTCTCCCTAGGCATATAACACATGAATGTGGATCCAAGTCATGGATTAGAAATATTTCATATTTTATTTTTCATTACGCTTGTATTCCAACAATGAGCTCATATTAGTACACATGGTCTGCCCTCCTGCTTTAATCTTCACAACAACCATGTGGCATAGATTAGGCTAAAAGTGAGGTTCATGGCTGAGGTGGGGCTTGAACCTGAGTCTACTTGACCCTAGTCAGGCACTCTAAGCACTACATCACACTGGATCATATTTTATGACATATTCTTCAGGTAACTGCAAATATATTAATTATCCCCAGACATTCTTAGCATGCTTTTCTTCACACAATCAGTATTGTTAAAAAAAGGAAAAGGTTTTGTTCTTTACCTCTTTTGCAAGTCACGTTTTAGAAAGTCAGGCTGTTTTTTTTTTAGTGTGATGATTAAAAGCCATTAATTCATGCATTAAACTAGGAAAGAGCACTTTTGGAAAACCAGTACAACTAGATGAACAGTTTCAAAAACACATAGTTCTTACAATATATTTATCAATATATTATGATTTGTATGCCAGATTCTCTCCTTAAAGATCATCACATCGCTTGTGTATTCTTGTAATGATGTTGAGAATAGTCATAGTGTGAATGAGCAGTTAAATGTGCAGTTAAATATAAGGCTGCACTACCTTGGCAACACTTTTTAGAGTCATTATGTCATGGGAATCACTGCCATCCCATGTAATCATGTATACATGCATATACTTCCAGTTCATACATCATAGTACTCCTAAATATGCATAACTAAGACATACTTATTGGAGGAATTTCAGCACTCCCATCACATGTGCAAACCAGCCCTAATTTGTTTTCATCATGTACTTATTCCTATAATCAAACTTGGCAATGTTTGGAATTGCTTTAAGTGTAACCAAAGATCTAAATGTGTCAAGTATAACTTTTTACTCCCACCCCTGTTTTGCTCCAGGTGTTCATAAGTTTCAAAAGCATACTGCATGGGGATATTTAGCATTTCAGCCAGAAGCTCAAAAAGTATACTTGCTCATGTGTTTCTAACTCATATTGTTCTCAATGCATAGGTGTACAATACTGCAAACTTACTACATTTTAAATTAATTTGATCATTGTTGTGTATAGATCCACATAGGCTGATAGCATTTGAGATCTCTTTGGCTAAATGCCTGGGTGGTTATTGGCCTAACTGCCATCAACTTGGAAAACTTGTGTTTTGTTCAGTATCTTCAGCTCATTCACACTGTATACATTCATACAGTGCACATTATACACACACACACACACACACACACTTTCTAATGTATATGTGTTATGTGCAGTGTAGACTATACAGATGAGAGGCTTTTATATTGGACTTTCACCAATGAAGTTCTTTGAAGACAAAGCTGTAAAATTGTATTTAAAATAGTGTATGTTCAGATGTCTGGGCAAACGGCCTTCAGTGTGAACTGATTTCCATATTGCTGCCACACTGAACTCTAAACAGCACCATATACTGTATATTAGCATATAAATATTTGATTATTACTTTCACAAGTAAATTGTTTGGAACCCTGAAGGATGCTTGGAACAATGAAACATTCTAAATAAGTACAAATTAGATGTATTTATATGTTATTATAGATACAGCTGGTTTAAAAGGATGATTAGTTATGTTATCTTTGAAAATGCTGGGTTGTTGTTTTAAGCTAAAATCCTAAATAGAATTACCAGTACATCAGTCCCACAGTAGATAGTAGAAATTACTTCTCAGTAAATATGCATAGGTTTGCACAGCATATTTTCTTACATCTGTTTTGTTCCATATTACCGTAGGTGAATACTAGCAATTTATCACTGTAAAAGGTAAAGGTAAAGGTACCCCTGCCCGTACGGGCCAGTCTTGACAGACTCTGGGGTTGTGTGCCCATCTCACTCAAGAGGCCAGGGGCCAGCGCTGTCCGTAGACACTTCCGGGTCACGTGGCCAGCGTGACAAAGCTGCTCTGGCGAGCCAGAGCCGCACACGGAAACGCTGTTTACCTTCCCGCTGGTAAGCGGTCCCTATTTATCTACTTGCACCCGGAGGTGCTTTCGAACTGCTAGGTTGGCAGGCGCTGGGACCGAGCAGCGGGAGCGCACCCCGCCGCAGGGATTCGATCCGCCGACCTTTCGATCGGCAAGTCCTAGGCGCTGAGGCTTTAACCCACAGCGCCACCTGCGTCCCTATTTATCACTGTACCATATGGATATTGTTAGGTGAGGGCTGTTCCTGACAGGGAATGATTGGTTGAAGTTATAGACTTATATAAGTTTGTGTGCATATAATAGCTGGTCCAGAAAATGCAATTACAGGGAAATTGTTGGACTGCTGATTCCTCTGGTGATTTTTGCAGCTACTCACTGCATCCTAAACTAGTTCAAAGTATGTTAAACTGCATGATCAAGACTGAGAAAGCAGGAGATACTTTGAGGCTGCTTCTATATGGCACTAATAGGATGTTCTAAAATAAAGAGAACCTGTTGTGCTGCATGGAGTATTATAATATTCTGAAATAAATGGCATCTCACAATCCAGTACCACCAGTACTGACAGCATATAAATCAATTGTGCAAGAGTACTTCATGTGAGGTGTCCAATTTGTTGCAGGAGAAATCTACCCATCATACGATCTGGATGCCTTATTCTTTTTCTCTCTGATAGTACTTGGCAACAGCCTGGTAGGAGCATTTGGCACTGAATCTGGGCTGGAGCGCACATTACAACTGTCATGGGGATGACACCAAAAATGGTATCCCTAAAGTGACAGATCTGTCTCTGTGCTGTGATGTACAAAAGCACTTACTGCCTGGAGTTTTGCCACCACATTACAGATCACCTTGCCCTTTCTCCAGGTTCCTGGTGGTCAAGAGTAGGTGGCGATGGAGATTAACAGTGGATGGGAGGTTACCACAGAGTATCTGTATGTGTTACACCTGGGAGACACAACCATTTTAGGTGACATTTCTTCGGCACTAGTGATGTGCTCCACTGCCTCAAGTTTGACAACCTGTTATGTACTACTGAACCCACCATAAGTCAGTGTGGTTAGAATGTTGGACTAGGAAAACCAAGTTCAAATCCTCAAGCCATAAAGCTTCCTGGTCATTGATCGCTGGAACAGTCACCATTGTCTCAGTCTGTCTAACATGCCTCAAAGTTTTTCTGAGGTTTAAAATGGGCGGGGGGGGGGGGAGAGAGAGAAGATTGAGCTGCCTTCAATTCATTGGAAGAAAGGTGGGATAGAGAAGTAATAAACAGACAATTTGTTGTGGTACTGCTACTGTTGCTCAGAGGCGCTCCCAACATGCATTGAGATTAGTACATTACAACTCCAAAAGTATTAAAAAAATTGCTTGAACCAACATAGGAATCTGCCTTATATGGAATCAAATCTTTGGTCCATAGCTCTACAATGACTGGCAGCCAAGCACCTAATTTTAGGTAGGGGTCAATTCCAGGCCTAACTGAAGAGGCCAGGGACTGAACCCAGAGACTTTTGCATGTGACGTATGTGCTCTGCTACTAGAACTACAGCCCTTTCCTAGATACTTGCTAGTGGATTTAATCTGATTGTTTCAAAATCTGGCAACCGATGATGGCTATGCCACGTCAACACTACACGAGAATTTTCCTGTTAGTTGGACCTTATCCAAACGGTAGACTATGAGTCAAATAGATGGACCACCATTAAGAAAAGTACATGGGAAAGAGCTCCACCTGAAACTCCACCTAGGCATAAATAACAGACATATATCTTTCATCACAAGTTCAAACAGCAGTTTTCATAATGTCATGAAAAATTGGGGAGGAAATGAAAAAGCATTTCCTGCTATGCACACACAGGTCTTTCCACAGGCATTGACTGTGGCCATGGTTCTTTGGTGGATGTTGATTACCATATGACAAACACTTGAAACCAAGCACTGTTGAAACCAACTGATGCATAATATACTGAAACCAAGTAACTGGTCATAACATTACAGAACAAATGAGGTCTGCCCACAGTTTATTTTTATATTCTCACAATTTTGATATGACATAGGCAATTAATTACAGTTTGAGACATTGATTTGAGCGATTTTGGTTATTCTAGAAGCATTATTTCTGTGGCACAATCAGAGCAGAGAAGAGCAGAGCAGAGCAGAGCAGAGCAAATCAATCCTTGGGTTCCAGATTTGGAAAGACTTTCCAGTACAGTACTGTAGTTCTATTATTGTAATAACTAATAAATTCTGGATGTAATAAAAGCAGTTTAAGCAATCTTTTATTACATTTGAAATTTTAGTAGCTGAGTGAAAAAAAAAATGCATCCCCAAACGGGTTCTCACCCGCCCCCACCTTTTGTCTAGGAACTGGGGTATGTTCACTTGTGTAATGAAAATACAGCAGACAAACATTCAACGTGGCTAATCAGATGAATGGGAAAAGACAAATGAGGAAATCATTGGGATTTGGCAGGATCGACTGACTGGATCTGCATATTTTGATTATGGAATAATGACTGGGAAGAACGGTGCCAGTTGTAGGTTATGTTGGGATCTCTAAATGCTGGTGGATTCTTTGTACAAATAGGCAATAGTATTTTCTCACCCAGCCACCCCAGCCACCCACCAAGCCCCTTTAAGAACAGCAGCAGCAAGAAACAACACACGCAGCCACACAGGCAGACTCAAATCAATGCAAATACAACCGAGCAGGCTGCTAACGATCACCATGATTATGCATAAGACGATCTTCGGGCATTATTACATATATATTTATATATTTTAAAAAATGCATACGAGAAAAGTGCACATACCAAGTAATGATCTCAGAGAAAGAGAGAGAGAGAGAGAGAAAGAAAGGAAGGAAGGAGGGGGGGGACCTGGCAGCTTCCCCCTTCTCCTGCCAAGTTATCATTGAGAAAACAGACAGGCAGAGTGACGTCCTGGGTCAGACTGAGTGCGGATCGACTCTACCAAGGAAACAGGGAGGCCCGTGCATCCTTCGGGTGCCCACCGCCGCCTTTCTCCCCCTCACAGCCGGCTTCGCCTGGTGCGGAGCAGCCGTTTAAATGGACCCCGTGCTGCGGGAGACCCCGCCGATCTCCGGGCGAGAGCTCGAGGAGGTGGCCTCAAGCTGCCTCGGGCAGGCATCTCCCCCCTTTCTCCGGCTGAGGTCGCGGAAGCCCAGTTAAAGGAGGCGTGTGTAAAGATTTTGCAATGTCCCTGCATGGGGTTGTAGACTTTCCTAGCAAAGAAACCGGCTTCGGCTTCTTTACAGTCCCCGACGACTCACCTGATTAAACCGCCTGCGGTTCTGCCCTGACCAGGTAAACCGAGTCCACACCTTATCTTATCATGCACATCTGAAAACTAACATTACATTTGGGGCATCCCCCCCTTTCCCTTTCCCCCCTTTCTTTTTTAGATTGGGAAGAGCCGAACAGCTGATAGAAGCTCTGTTACACTCCTCCCCCCCACCTTTCCACCTTCAGACCTGGTTCAATTTGACTTGCTCTGGAGTCAGTTCCTTTTCATAGAAATCACACAGTCAAACCAGCCACCCGGGCTTTATTGATTTCTCCCGCTCCCCGCCACCTCTTTACCATTTCTTATTTTCTTTTTAAGGATAGCTTGGGGTTTTTGTTTGTTTTTCTTGCGTGTTTTGAGTATGGTGACAGATTCCATTCCCGCAGGTTTTTGTCCTGTTCCTGCCCTCCCCAACCTTTCCTTTCCGTTCGTGTAAGGGGAATTATTTATTTAAACAACAACAAGAACAACAAAAGATCATTGCAGCTGGCTAGGGTTCGAGGAGCCACAGTCATGGGGCAGTTCCTCACTCAGCATGCAGAGATGGAGGCAGCATTAGAATCACCGTGCGCAGGTGGGGGGGGGGGATTCTCGGGGCTGGAGTGAGAGGACTTGACTTTAAAGCTGTTGCCAGTATAATGTGCCTGCAATCGCAACAAACTGTATTGTTACTGTTATTGCTCTTGTTGTTATTATTAATTGATCTGCGGCTGCTTGGAATGTGTGACTGATACCCTGTGTGGGTGTTTGTGGGTGTGGGTACGTCCGCGCGCCTGTCCCACCACTCCTAGATTCCCTTTCAAGGAGCTCAGAAGTTCCGCAGCTTTGCCAATCGGCTGCTACATTGGCTGCCTCGCCTCTTGGATTACCAAGGGCAGCGCGATCTGTCCGCGGGAGCTTTGGAGGTGGCACACGGGGAAAGAGACATTAGAACCTCACCCCACCACCGCTCTTTTTCTTAAAACACTTTCTGATGAGCGATTTGCAGGAGCCAAACAGGCCTGCCTGCCAGTTAAATACTAGGGGAATTATTCTTATCTATCCCCCTCCCTCTTATTAATATGGTTTTACCACATTGTGGTACTGATTGTGTGAAGCAGTGCTCTCATGTGCACTTACTTAGGAGTAACTCCAGTTGAACTCAGTGTGATTTACTTTCAAGTAGACATGTATTAGAAGAAGTACTATTGAACAAAATGGGTCTCAGTTTCAATAAAATATGTATGGGGTTGGGGAGCACGGAAGGAAGAAAGCTTGTTGTGTTTGTGTTGAGATTATGTGTGTTTTCCTGCTCTCTCTCTCTCTCTCTCTCTCTCTCACACACACACACACACAGCAGTTCAAAAATCGAGAGGAAAGAGGGAAAGTGACATCTGGCTTGAGGTTCATGCAATCTTCCTTCCTCTGAGTATCAAGGTTTAGAGAGGTAGATGATAATTAAATTCCACAAAGGTCCCAAAACTTGTGGCAGCAGAAGTTGTACTGGTCAAAAGGGATTCCCCTACCCCCTTTATACACATTGTGTTTTGCTTGTGCTGTTTTGGGGAGCTGTAAATCTGGAAGGTGGGAGAGGAATGGGACAGCTTTCTATCCAGGGAGCTGCTATTTGGCAGGAGGATGACCTAGATAACTGGGCCCCTCTTGTGTGGGGTATGGTAGTTGAGCCCTTATGTTGTGAGAGGTGCACCTTTCTTCTGTTGTCTTACATATTATAGTTTATTATATATACATGCTGCAATCAATGGGCAATGTGCATTGCACTTTGCATAGTATCTTAAGCAAAAAGGTAAGACCCTGAGGAGAGGGGTGTTGAGAGAGTCAGAAAGTGAAAGTGAGATGAGCCTCTTTCTGTGAGAGATGACTTGGGAGATCTATGCACCATTGTTTCAGTGGCTTGCTTTTGTCCCTACACACAGTGGCATTTCATCCCTACATGCAGGCATCACACTCTTTTTTTCTTACAAGGAAGGAAACAAGTGTGTGTTGGGGAGGAAACCCCACATTTTAAACTACCTATATATGTATAGCACATAAAGCAGGCTTCCTCAACCTCGGCCCTCCAGATGTTTTTGGCCTACAACTCCCATGATCCCTAGCTAGCAGGACCAGTGGTCAGGGATGGTGGGAATTGTAGTCTCAAAACAACTGGAGGGCCGAGGTTGAAGAAGCCTGACATAAAGTGTCAGGAGCACGTTTTGTGTGTGTTTTGAACAAAGGCATTTGTGCTTCTGTGTCCTCC
The DNA here is from genome assembly GCF_964106915.1 of Podarcis gaigeae. Classification (NCBI taxonomy): domain Eukaryota; kingdom Metazoa; phylum Chordata; class Lepidosauria; order Squamata; family Lacertidae; genus Podarcis; species Podarcis gaigeae. The sequence goes on from NC_139680.1 coordinate 94,351,317, forward strand.
TGAGCTGCATGTCTGGGAGACCTTTGTGTGTTTTTAAGCTGTGAGTAGCTATTAATGTGGTGGATTCTGCTCCTTACAGTTAGCTGTGACTGCACATGAAAACATACTTGGGAAGTTGCCAGTGGGTTGGTGCATTTTCTCTCAAAGGTTAAAGAAAGAAGAGGGAAGACAGGAGGAGGGGAGGAGGAGAACTGTGATTGCTCACTTGCTCACATTGTAGATTTCTCCCTCCGCAGCCATGTACTTATATGTCTTATTAAACAGGCTTAACTTAAATATGGCTATTAGGGGAGTACTTGTAGAAGATACACAAAGGCAGAAGAGAAATCTGAATTTTCTTCATGTAACTATCAATGTAGAGGAATACTGCAGAGGTGATGCATTTTGACTATAATAGGGAGGGTTAGAAGAAGGCAGCTGTGGCAAGGTTTTAGGCATGCAGTTTTATTTTGCATGAAGAGATGACCTCATAGACTCATAGAGCTCAATGTGTATAACACCCAGCCCAATAGGATGAAGGCACTCTTTCCTGAGAACAAGCCTTACTGAACTCAGTGGTAGAAGTGTATTGGAGTAGACTATCAGAACCATGCCACACCGGCCACAGATGCTTTTTTTAAAAGCCATGGCTTAATGTGTGCTACTTCCATGACTCTTCCCCTGCTCCTGCACTACAGACTAAACAAACCAGAGTCTGACTTGTCATGTCATCCAAACCTTTACCCAAGGTTTGTTTATCCAAACAAACCTTGTATAGTATGCCAGTAACAAACCTTGGTTACTGCTCTTGGTATATGTGGAGAGAAACAAACTATGAGCCTAGGCTTGGATGTTATAACAAGTTAGACTCTGCTGTGTTTCCCGGTGATGCAAAAGATGTAAAAGAGGAGAGCCATGGAAACTTTTGAGCAATGTTTACTAGGCATGCTACTTGCTCACCTCAAACCATAGTTTGTTTAAGCTATGATTTAATTTATGAAGGCAGTTAATGAAATGATTTTTGTTTTAATTCTGATGAATATGGATACAGTCATACGGATGCTTCAGGTTACATGTTTTCGGGTTGCGGACCGCAGGAAACCTGGAAGTACCGGAACAGGTTACTTCCGGGTTTCGCCACTCGCGCATGCGCAGAAGCACTAAATTGCACTTTGTGCATGTGCAGAAGCGCCAAATCACCCCTGCGCAGACGTGATGCTTCAGGATGCGAACGCTGTGGGTTGTGGACACGCCTCCATCACGGATTATGTCTGCAACCCGAGGTTCCACTGTATATCACTGGTTTAGATGTTACTTTAAAAGAAATAATTTAGAAATTAAAGTGATTTATGCAGAAATCTTATATCTGCTTATGTAGGAGTAAGCCCCAATGCAATAAATAGGGCATTTTTGAACTGACATTGCATTGCCAGGTTTGCATTCTATGTGATGTCTGAATCGTAACTTACTTTCACATCAGGCATGCTCACAACACAATTTAATTTATATAGGCTACTGATTCTTTTGAACCGGAATGAGCATGGTACACATAGTTTGTCATGTTTCATGATCTTACACACAGGTGCTCAAGGCCATGGCCAACTGAGGCCTGCCCTGGCATGTTCATGCAACAATAAACTTGGCAACAATAAACATGGCAACATGTTGCAGTTTATGGCTATACTAATTAATTCATTCTAATTTCATGCAGGGATTTGTAACATATGAAGCTACTTTAATACCTTGGATGTGCAGATTGTTGGCCATAGGGATGCGTGCATGTGCCATTATTTATTATCATTGTCCTTATAATAGTAATAACTTTTTAAATGGTGCTTATTGTTGTGATGGTCTGTTGTGAACCATTTGTGAGGTCCACCTGAAAAGTGCATGTAAATATTGCCTCCTCCACGAGAGGTCCGGAGGATGGCAATATGAGAACAGGCCTTTTCTGCATTGGCTCCCCATTTGTGGAATGCTCTCTCCAGGAAGGCTGACCTGAAACCTTCATTACATATCTTTAGGTACCAAGCAAAAACATTTCTCTTCAATCAGGCATTTGGCTGATTAACATGGTAGGGTTGCCATATGTCCGGAAACAGTGGGCGGAAATGGCTGTAATGTCCGGTAAAATCCAGACTTACGGCAACCAATAACAAAACTTTTGTATCCAGATTTTCACTTTTTGAAATATGGCAACCCTATTCTGTGGCTTTTTAAATGTGTTTGTGGGAGGGGGAGTTATTGGTTTGCTTTTGTTTTGTTATATATTTTGTATGTTCCTGCCCTGCAGTTTATATCTGCAGTTGGGTGGGGAGTGGTTCTGGCTCCTTAGCATCCTGTCATTGGGATCTGTATGCCCGGCAGTGACTCATGTGTGGTTCGTTTCTATTACGGTACCCTGGCTCTGGAGCACCCCCACCCTGAAATTTGATTGGCTTGAGCACTTACTGGCACCCCTAAGACTGGTGAAAACCTGGCTGTTTGTTCCAGCCTTTGGATATCAGCAGTGCTGCTATTTGATATTGCTGATATGTTGTTTTTATTGTATTTTTTCTGGAATATGTGTACTAAAATGAGATTTTCTTGCTTTATTTATGTTATTATTACCTCCCCATCATCCTAGATCTTAGAATGTAGGTTGGGATACAAAATAAATAAATATTATTGTATTCTATCGTTAAGTCACTAAAATATTTATTTTTAAAAATATTTAATAGACAGAAGATAGTGATTTGATGCTGAAAGTATCTGATATGAAAATAAGCAGATAATTTAACTACATTAAGTGTATGCACTAGCATACTCCCTTCTGTTCCCAAAATTAAAAGGTTACCATCTAGAGTATTCTATCTGCTTTGTTATCATAGCACTGCTTATTATTGCATCAGTATTTCAATATTAAGTGATCTTAAAGATATTTCATCTTTCATTTTGAACCCAGAATTTGAATCAGCATTAGAATGTCAGTGCTATAAGATAAGGCATAACAAACTAAGTAGACAGCTGAAGGGCTCCTGTTGAAGGTGTTGCTGAGAAGGATATCTTGGTTTGTTCTCAGTAACCTTGTTTACAGGGACATTTCATTGCAACCAGAAATTCAGCAGGAGGCTGCCTAGACTAATGTCTGAGTGTTTGAAATTGATTGTGAGTGTCTTTTTCTTTATGAACATTACATATGCCTTAACAGCATACTTATGCAAAACTTTTCTAGAAGGTTTTTTTTTTGGTGTTGTCTGTGAGTGTATTGAAGAAATATGTGTCTATATCTGCATTCATGTACAGTAAAAGAAAAAAGAGGGATGATCTGATCTGATAATGGTTTTCCAATATGCCAGCCAGGATTCATCTGATTTTAAAAGTCTCCTGGGTTTTAAATGTGTATTGTTGACTAGTCAAAATAGTCTGTTAGGTCTAAAAATTGAGAAAGCATGTGTGTTAATAAGCAGTTTCAGTGATGTGGGATTCAACACTTTCTTAAGATCATTCACTGAAAAATGCATGAATATAAAGGGTCAGAGCTAAATGCCAGAAAACACATTTTAAATTGTTGGTAAAATATTTTGAATAATATGCAGGATATGTACTGGTCATGCATTTTATACAGTATTTTATAACTCTAAACTAGTTGTATTGTAAAGCTTTATACATAACTATATATAACTTGTATGATAACTTAATAATGTCAGAGTTGTATTCAAGAAGGCCAGTATGGTCCTCGTTGGTCATATCTGAACACTCTATAAAGCAGTGGTTCCCCTTTGTTAGTGGGCAGCTTTGTTTAATTATTAGGGCAAAAAATATGCATGCAGACAAAATCCTAAATAAATAGCCTCAGTCCTAAGAAGCAATAAGGGTTACAGCAATGAAACTTACCTAATGCAATTTTAAATCCATTCACTAAAAAACCTTGACAGTATCTGCCTTCCAGGTAGTGCACATTTGGAAACAATATATCTCCATTTAAATGCAGATCTACAGTTTTCTCCAGGGGGCAGTTGGTGAATCTTTCGACTGAACTGCTGGTACTTGAAAAACTAACTGAAGATTTCCCCATGAACAAGGGACCGTTTCAAGTCAGCTGTTTGAATAATGATTATATATTTTTTCTAATATTGTAGTTTTATATTTATTTCAAATGCCTTTTGAAAAACCAGACTGAGCTAATACTACCTTTTTGTGTGTTTTTACTCAAAGCAGTTTTACCTTTATTTAGAATGTTTAAGGATAAATAATAAGTCTGACAAATCAGTTCCTTGTTTTTACGTTGCCATGATGTTTGCATTTGAATTCTACACCCCCCCACCAGATGGATGGGGCAGACTTCCTTTGATTTTGACCTAGATACTGTCTGATTATTCCTATATAGTGAGTACCTTGTAATTTCCCACTGTGAAAATAGGTGAACAACTGTTGATGCCATCTAGCAGAGCTGCATGGACAATAGGGCTATGGTGCACATGCGGTTTAACTCCATCACTCCTTGAAGATTTCATTATGAGAGCAATGTGAAAATGGGTGCTTTGTTAATATGAGGGGTGGCATGTGGGGGAAGGAGGGAGGGAAGTTTGGGGGTACAGTAGGACAATGTTCATCTTATTAAAATACTTTAATTTGCTTTAGTCCAGGTGGTTTTATGTTAACCATGCTTAGGGTTCAAATGATGTCAACGTTTCACACAGAGAAACAGCAGAAGATGTCAAGTTGAACAGACTGTTAATACTGCATGTTTTCAGTTACATTTTCCACCTGTGTTTGCTAAAAACAGGGAATACTCCTGGATCTGAGGCTGGAAAAATATTTCAAACGCCTGAGCACAAGCAAACATCCATTTTTTAAAGGCACCATACCTTGCTAGGGAGGAAAAACTGTTTCAAATTAATAGATAATAGCACCAAAGAGACTAGGTAGAAAGGGATTTTTCTTGGCCATACTTAAGCATACAGCCTGGGTTGGCTTCACATACACTTATCACATGGAAATCCCCCCCCCCATCACTATACCAATATTGCCTGTCATGCAACCTGAAAAAGCTTTTGTAAGCATATACAGTATGTAAAAAGGAAGCTTTGAGAGAGCCAATGCATTGTAGTGGATAGAGAGTGCTGAACATGACTTGGCGAGACATGATTTTAAATACCCACCCATTTACAAATACTTATTGGGTGACCTTGGAGCAATATTTCTTTTCTTACATGGAAAACACAGCTGTGTGAATCTACTGCAGGTATCCCTTATATCTGGACCCATATTCTCTTTCTATTAAAGCATCCACAGCTTTCAGGAACCTCTAGCAAAATACTTCACCTTAAAACAAACAAAGTGGGGGGAAAGGTGCTGAGCCTTCTCCAAAATTTCTACAAATAGACCTATAATTTTTTATTGAATGTGAATACTAGGTAGATTGCTTGAACATGAGAGAGGTTGTGTGGTGCTGTTGGAAGTGCAGGTTGCAGCGACTCGGGACAGTAACTTTTCAGCACTGGTGTCCAGATTGTGATAATTCCCTGGAGTTTGTATGGTTCTCACATGACAAAGCTTCCACTGAGCTGCAGTGAACATTATTTTTCCACTGGACCTATGACCTTGAGTGACTTTCTGTTGTCTCAGACTTTTCGGCTGTTCTGTATGTATATGATAGCTTTTGTTGGTATGAATTAATTTATGAATTGCTTAATTGTTGCAAAGGCTTCCTGGGGGAAAGGCAGCCTACAAAAGTAAATTAATAAATACATAAATATGTGGGGATAGGTGGAATCAGGGCAGAATTTCTTCCCAGGTAACATTAGTCCCACTTCTTATTTCAATGGAGTTGTTGCTGCTTTTTTTAAAGGCATGGCCAAGAAGAACATAGGAAGCTGCCATATACTGAGTCAGAACATTGCTCCATCTAGCTCAACTGTCTACATTGACTGGCAGTGGCTCTTCAGGGTTTCAGGCAGGGGTCTTTCCCAGCCCTAGCTAAAGATGCTGGTGGTTAAACTTGGTTAAACCACTGAACTACAGCCCTTCCCTTTCTTAACACATAGCCCCCTGAAAATGCCTTACTGAAAACCCACTACAGGATTTGACTATTATGTTGTGCATGTTGTGCAGAGACTGGAACATTTTGTACAGTGTGATGTTTCCTTTGATAACGGAAGGAGAAAAAAATATTATTGAAGCCATAGGATAAGAGAATGGTGCTATTTTTCTAGAACATATTTTCTGATGGGGAATCTAGTGGCAGTTGCTTTGAAGCATGTGTAATTGATTATCATACATTTATTTTAAAAAGGAGACATAACAAGGAATCTAACATGATGTTTTGGAATATATCTGCTCTCCACAATGTTCTTGAGGAAAATGTAAGGTTGCAGGCATCATTTCATGCCCTGTATGGTTTTGAACATAAATCAAAGAAATTGTTGGAGAGTTATAGATGTTCATAGCAACTGTAACTATAATAAACACATGCAGTATATATTTTCCAAGCTATTTTGTATCAGCAAAAAGCTGTAGTTGGCAATTGGTATGAACAATTCCACTTAATCACTTAATTCATGAGAAATACCAGTATAGCATAAAGCCATACACCTTAGGATTAGGTTTAGACAGTGCTTTTTTCTAAAAAATATATATGTTTTGGGATACTCTCATTTTCCTACTCCTATTGAAATACTGCCCCTCAATGAGGCCAAACTTAGATTCACAAAATGTTTAGGAGTATGCGTACCCCTGCGTCCTCCCAGAAAAAAGCATTGGGTTTAGTTTTAGAAACATTGATTAAAGTGGGGGAAGAGTATGAATTAGATGTACTAGTCTCCTAAAATCTAAGGCCTGAATGTCACCATCATTTTCTAAATTAAAGGTACTGTTATTTTAGTTACAAACACTTTAGGAATCACCTTTTAGATGTATTTTAATTATCAGTAACTGTAATACAAATTTTATCCTTGTTACATAATATGAACATATTTAAGGAATTTAGGAGGGAAAAGTACAGTAACAGGACAGAAAGGAGTATGCACCATCTATTCTCCAACAGCTTGCATTATCTACTCTGATTAACTCCTTCAGAGTTTATACCGTGAAAGTTAGCACTTTAAAAAGCAACACCACCTCTACTAACTTCAAACAATGAATGCATAGACATTTCATTTCATAACGTCCCTTTGACCTGCAGTGGCTCTCTTACTACTAAAAAAAGAGTTTCATTTTCTTCTTAGTTAAATAATATCCACAATATATATACATTTTTGGGTTGGGTGAGAGTAGGGGCATGGCAGGGAGGTTCCTGATACTGCATAGTTTCAGCCACATCAGAATTCTTTAAATACATCTCTCTGCCCTGCATGTTAACCATTATTTTCAACTACATTGCACAAAAGAGCAGGGGTGCCCTCAGGATTGTGGGTGCCCACTGCCACACACGGATGTGAAACATCACGCGCACATGCCTGCACATGGTGCGTGTGACCTCATGCAGCCAGTGAGGCACCCTTTTCCGTGGTGAGGGGCTTCGACTTGGACTCTGCCTCCACACCCGAAGCTTACAACCCATAAAAAGATGTCTCGCTGGCTGGCTGCAGTGAACAGAGCTGAGCTGCTTCTCTCCCTGCTGACTTTTTTCAATGACTTTGTGGTTGCCCAGCCCCCACAATCTGAAGAGAAGGAAATTTGCAAAGAACAGTACAGGAGAACTGAACAAAATAAGCAGGCATAAATTAAAAACATAGAAAATATGAAGAATTGCAATATAAGTGTGTTGCTGCAGACTATATATTAAGAAAGATAAAACATCATGTCATATGTTCTGCAACTTTAGACATGTTGTTCAGTCTTTGTATTTAATGTGGAATGGTCAGGGTGGCGTTGTGCACTGTGTAAAAGGCCAGATTTGAATCAGGGTGCCTGGTTTTCAAATCTTTATTTAGACAAATACCCCTCAATCTAACATGATTTGCAGGGGTACTGTGATTCTACACTGGGAAATATGTATGCTCTCATTAACTCCTTGGACCACTAAATTTAAAAAATATACAGGGAAGCAATTTTATTTAGAAGGTGTTTCTTAGTACAGTATAAGCATAGCACAGAGCCAAGGCTTAGTGAATAGAGCACATCCAATCTTTATTATCTCCAGGTATGGCTTAAAGCCTGGAGAGGCACTGCCTGTCCGTGCAAATGAAACTGAGATACAATGGGCTGACTTACCATCATAGAATGATAAGAGTTGGAAGGGTCCACAAAGGTCATCTAGTCCAACTATCTGCAATGCGGGAATCTTTTGCCCAATGTGGGGCTTGAACCCACAACTCTGAGATTAAGAGTGGCATGTTCTACCAACTGAACTTAGTATAAAGCAGCTTCCTATGTTCAGTAGCTACCAGGAGCAACGTTTACTTAAGCTATGCAGTTTGTTTTTAAATATTTTTGTTTTCAACTGGGCAGGTGGGTGGGATATAATTTAATGAGTAGGGATTGTAGGAGGAGTATAATTGGCCAGTTTACATTCATTTCAGTGGGTTATTGTAGCATCAGATTAAAAAATTCCAGTTTGTATGCGTGCTTCTCATGTCAGGCAAGAGGTGATACTTTAGGAAGACTAGGATATACACGCCTACAACAATTCAGTGTATATTTTCTTCCAGTTAGATCAATGGCATTGTGACCAGTTGGGGAGAAACTTTCACCGAAGAGAATTGATGCTAAGATTGTTCAAGAAGGAGCACTGTACTTTAAAATGTGGCATTTACACGGTGCCACGCACCCTGCATAGTACCCTTGATTTCTCAGGCCTTCATTTGCAGAACAAACAAATACACACAAACTATTACTATGTTTGGAGGACAGTTTAAGGCTATGAGCAGAATTTATAAAATTTTTGGCAGTGGAGACTTACATATTCAGTGTCTTTAGGTTTTATTTGGAAGATATTATTAGTGTGGCTATTAGCTAAAATCAGCTCAAATATTTGTGAATGAAAATGCTTATGATGATGTGTAAAAAGTTATAGCAATTACATGTCAATTGATTTGTTCCTTCATTTATTCTAACATAGAAGTTCTGTATGTGATGCCAGTTATCTAGGTGAAGTCATCATTGTGTTCAAATCTACATTGTAAAGAGAACTCTGCATTAATTGAGCTGAGACAAGGTGAGGAAGTGAAGGGTAATGGGTTCATAACTAGGGCTTCCATATTTCCTGATTTTCCTGGACATTACCGGGATTTCAAAGGCAGAACTGACATCTGGGGGGGGGGGTATTTCCAAAAGGCGGCACTTTGTTCTAGATCTTAGGTAAGTCAATTAAAAAATCGTGGGGTGGTTTTTGTAAAAAAAAAAAAAAGCTCTCAACAACTTTCAGGGTTTCCTGGTTTTTACTTTTAGGAATATGGCAACCCTATTCATAATCTTATTTTAGGTGTGTTTAGTAAGGTGTGTTCAGAAAATTAATGGCTAGGTTGAAGTACAGTGCTGATACAGTATTTCCAATATTATATGGGGCAATAAAGATACAGTAATAACCAGTTCTGAACATTCTAAAGTCATGTCAAAGAAATAAGCCCCTGTTTTCAGGGGCTTGGTTACTTTGGACTTAGTTTGAGGAGGAAAGGAGAAGGAAGTAACAATGCATTTCTGATTCTTCATCCTGTCCTAAATGCAGGAGCTGAGGCAGAAGAACATATTTTTCCTGCCCTTTCAAAATCTCTTCTAGGATTGCAGGGATGTAAACACATTATTGGTGCTTTGTCCCACGCACCCAACTAAGTTGGTTTTAAGAAAGTTTAAGGAGCAATGCAGTTGCTTGGTTGGGTAAAGCAACCTGTATCTCCAATTGGCTGCAGTTGTTGCTTCTGCTGATTTGTAAAGGTGAGAGTAGCTTTGCAGAGCAGGCCTAGCTCCTCAATTGGGTCCATCAATTTCGATTTTGAACAGAAGACCCAGAAGGCATCTCCACCTCTTTACTCTCTCATCCATTACTGAAATTTTCTAAAATCAAATGAGATGCACAATAGTTTCTGTCCACAAAAGCACCCCAACTGTAGTAGATTTACTCAGTAGATCTAATCTATTGAGTCTGCTACCTCTTCCCACACTCCATCTGAAGACTGTTATCAATACAGCCTCTATGGCTTTAATACCAAGCCAGATTTTCATTACAACCTGCCTCCCTTTTGCTTGAAACCCAGCCTGATTAAGAGTTCTGGAGAAGCCGAAAGATTACTTACTATTTTAGAAAATTCAGGTCGGCCTAATAAAAGGGTTGCTCTACTATAGATTTTGGATTTTGTTGTTGCTCTTTGTGTAACTTGATCAAGGTAATTCAGCAGAAGCACGAGGTTGTGGCAGAGACAAAAATCTGACTCCAGCCCAGTGCCTGATATTGTATACCATACTCCTGCCTCTTTCTTCAGTATACAAATTATTTCACCCTCTGCTAGGAAGTATCAGCTCAGTCACCTAGGATGCAAACTTGCAGAAAATAACGAGGTATTCTAGGAGGAAATTATTGGGGTGTAGATATTTTAGGAACTGGTTCAGATGGCTATGATGATTATTACTGAAGGTGGCTTTGTTCAGTTCACTGCTTCTATTGATAGAAATTTGGTCATGTGTCTTTTCAACCATTTACATCTAAGTAACATACAGAGGAATAGACATCTCTATGGTTTACTTATGTAATAAATTCTACTCAAGACCCAAAACTTTTGTGTACAAAAGTTCTTGTATGTATACATATATTCTTAAGATCTTAATTACGTATTTTCCTGTCTGAATTCTAGGGCATTCCCTTTTGCTGTACTGTCAGTTTTAGTTTCTGCCTTTTGGAGCAAAGTTCACAATAACAAAGAAATAGCACACAAAATACTGCTAGCTAGAATATGCAGAATGCCGGGGGCGGGGGGGATAAGGGTGCTGAATAAGAGAAAGAATCATAAACACTCTTGCAATGCTCAGAAACAAGTTTGTTTCAACAACAATTAAAATGAACTATGATTATGTGCTTAATCTTGGTGCATGTAATCCTACACATCAATTATGCCTGTGTGAAAGATACACAGCACAATATCTAGCACAATATCTAGCAAATTGTATACATGCCGAATCCACAACAGGAAGGGAAAACACATTACTTCAAAAAGCACACAATGGAGCAAAAACAACTGCCACAGTCTCCATGCCTGCTAATCATGGACTATTATGACACTTGACATCTCTGTGCCACTCTGATGCAAAGGCAACCAGTGCACTGACAGGGATGCACCCCCAAGGACAGGAGCAATGAGCCAGCTGCTGCAAGTCCCAGATATCCCTGTATAATAACATAGAAAGATGAATTATTGCAAGTCAGACCATTGGTCCATCTAGCTCAGTATTGTCTACACTGATTGACAGTGGTTCTTCCAGATTTCAGAAGTTTCTCCCTACCTGGAGATTCTGGGAATTGAACCTAGAAACTCCTGCCTGCAAAGCAGATGCTCTACCACTGAGCTATTGTCCTGCAGCCAGGGGTTCATTCCTTTTAAACCACACACTGCTCACAAGGACTGTTTTCAGTCCGGACAAACAAAGGAAACAAAGGAGAAACCTCACAGCACAGAGAAGAAACAATCTGAGACACCTCTATGCTCACCTAGGAACTATTTATTTATTACAAGATCATATGCAAGATCCATTGTACTCTCTAAAATAAGCAAACACTTGGGTTGTTTCCAGGTTTGCTCACTCTTGAGTCTTGAAATGATCCTGCAGCAGCACTGACTACTGCCTGAAAGCAGTACTGTAACTTGGATACTGAGTAGCCTTCCTTAAAAAATGAAGCTCTGAGGATGCCACTCATGGATGAGACAAAAGAGGCAATTTTCACAAAGTTCTACTCGCCACTGCAGCTTTCTGTGCTACCTCTCTGGAGCAGATTTCAGGGTGCTGCTGGGGGGAAGGGGAATTGGATCTCACCCTCGTTTCTCAGGAGCAAGAGGTTCATTGAACAGCACACTGTTCACAGGATCTCTGGCTCCAACCCGGTGTACATATATTCTGAAGCAAAGTGCTGTAAAACCACTTTGAAGTCAATGGTCCTGACATGAAGCATTCTTCCCTAAATCACTGTGTGCAGCTACTGAAGAAAGGCAGAACCAAACAAATTAATCTCTAAGGTACCATAACACATGTTTCAGTTCTGCTACATACTAACAATGTTGATCGTGTGTTTGCACTGCACCACAATGCTGACTGCAGAATATGGTACCAGACTCCAGTCACAAGCCCAAGGGGACATGCTGCTCTCTTGATTAGGTGTAGTTATCTGTGCCTGTGTTAAAGAAGAAGAAGCTGCCATAATTCCTAGCATACTAGGATGTCACTGTCTTTGCTTACCTTGTGCTACATCTAGATCTAGATTTAGCAAATTTCTTAGTTGTCTACTACAAAAAAAGTCTCTATGTGGCTTTCAATAAATACAAAAAAATTCAAAAAAAATGTAATCTTATCATCAGTAATTAACATACCAGACTATAGTGACCAATAAAACTGCTAAAAAATCACTGATGTCATTCTGAATTAAGCAATACTGATAAAAAGTAATAAGGTGCCACAAAATGAAAGTTCAGGCAAGTCTTCAAATAGTGCTGAAAAGATGGTAAAGTTGGTGCCAGGCAGATAGCATTACAAGACTGGATTGGGTGAGGTGGGGACAACTGAAAAGGTCATCTGCTTTGTTGCAGGTCTCTGAACCTCTCTTGGAGAGGGCACCTGGAGAAAGACCTCAAACAGTGTTCTCAGGGTATGAGTTGGTTCATGTTAACAGAAGCATTTCAGTGGGAATTGGAGTTTTATGCCCCAACCAACTAATCCTTGTTATTAGTCTGACCACTGCATTTTACAGTAACTGCACTTATTGAACTGTCTTCAAAGGGAGCCCCATGCATTGTGCATTGCAAAAATCTGACCTAGAGCTTACCACAGCATAGCTAGGTTATTTTTGCCTAGATAGGAGTGTAACTGTGGGAGGGTCTCTGCATCAGTGAAACCACTTCAAGTAACAATGCTGGATCCAGGAGGACCCTCAAACTAAGAATCTGATCCTTTTGGGAAGTGCAACCCTATCCAGAACCAGATAAACACTGCTAATCCAGGCAGAAGACCCACCAACAGCATATCTCTTTTGTCTGGATTGAGCTTCAGTTTATTAGCCCTCATACAGTCCTTTACTACAACCAGGCAAAGGGGACTTTTGGAGTAGAAGGGCAAGGGGCTCCCTTGAGCCTGCACCTAACTGTACTGGAGGAGCACCCTGTTGCATTAAAAAGCTGAGGAAAAATAACATAGATCTGTTCCATTTCTCTTGCACATAATATTGTTTTAGTTGCAATGGCAGAAGCCCCTGGTTAGGTTGCTGTTGCTGAGGCACAGGACTGGCTTGCCCCATAGCTGCTCTTTAGTCGAGTTACCATTATTGAGATAATGTATGTGAAACACTTTGTGTTATATAGATGCTAAGTATTGTTAATTTGGGTCAGGGTTTGCTGTGGGTATAAAGTTTTCAGTTGCAGGGCATGTTCTGAAGGCAGATGCCTTGTTGAACTAAGCAGGGTTTGGCCATTTTCTGGAAGGGAGGCCACCCGGGAATTTCATATATGACACAATGAATTTCATGATGGAGGAAAGTGGTGATATAAACATAATAATTACATATGTTACATGTATGTGTGTAGGTAGGTAGCTAGATAGTAACATATAATATATGTACAGATGTTTGCTTAAAGAAGACTAAAATGGAACATGAATCCAGTAATGACTCTCATTCCAACTCAGAGAGCAATGTGCTCTTGTTATAGTGAAAATGCATATCCTAGATGTATTGACATGTGAATATTCCTTACTGAATGCAGTAGGACTTATTTCTCAGTAAACATTTCCCTGTGCATGCTGCACAGCTCTATGCACCTTTACTCAGAAGTAAAACTTGTTTTGTATGGGACTTATTAATTATGCATAATTATGCATGCATGATATTGCACCTTTGAGGAAGTTCACATCATAGTGTTAACATATACTGTGGAAGTTCTACTGAAATCAGTGGGGCCACCAGGCATTGTTTTGGGAATTGGATTGTCAGAAGAAAACGTAACAGTTTATAAGCGAAAAACTAAATTAGGATAACAAAGCATTTTTCAGAACTGTCTGCAGTCCACTATGCAGCCAAACCACAGAATAGGTTAGGATGTCTGTTATGAAGGGGTAATAAAAGCTGCTCTTGCCATTTCTTCTTCTCTATCATTAAAGGCACAAGAACCTTGATTCTCTAGCTGCTAGCTCCTTAAGTATTTCCCTCTCAGGAATACATAAGGATTGTGGAATATTTGCTAACTTATAATAAAACCAAAAACTAACAATACACTTTAAAGTTATTTTTGCATGTGCAGGAGTAAGCACAACTTATTTGAGTTGTGTGAAGTTTGTCAAAGGCTGCTTTGCACTCCATAGTCTGGCACAAGCTTCACTGAAATGTGATGCCATTGGTTTTTCAGAAAAGGTTTCTTTCTGCAGGGCTGCAAACAGGCATCAGCTGCTACAACTAGGGAGCAAATCAACCTTCACATTTTTAAACAGCTTTTTCCCAAGCCTGAGACTTTTCTCCTAAGATTTCTTCTCTATTTGGGAAGTTCCTTCTTTCTTTTTAAAAAACTATATATTGTCAGATTTAGCACTTTACTCATGTAATCAGATCAGAGCTGAGATCATTGCTGCATGGTAGAAAAGGCATCCTTAAGACATTTGTCCTTGAAACTGCACCAAACTCTTGGAAGAACCCAGAACCTGTAAGTATGTTTGATTTAAGCAATGATAGTGCAGTGCAAACCTGCAATCAACTATTATACAATATCCGATTAACAGTGTCATAGGGATTTTTCTTCCTCCCCCTCCCCCGACATTCTGTTACATTCATTTTCAGTTCGTTGTAAGGAAACAAATCAATTCAGGCTTCTGATACAGTGACTTTGCAGTAGATGAGCTAGTAAAATGTTTGATTTTAACTATTTGTTGTGTTCTTGTGGCTGGTGGGACAGACATTACATCCACCAAGCTATAGGTGACTTTTCTGCTGGTTTTTTTAAAAAAGGAATTTAAATGTGTGTTGTATCTACCTTGTAAACAAACAGTCCCCTCTCTCCCAAAATAACAAGCCACTCCAGACAAACAGTAAGTAATGAGGCAAACACAATCCATCGATATCTACCTTAATTAACACCAAAACATATGAGTTTGCAATCTTAATTTACTGGTAAAGAATACTTTTGCCTTAATCGAATTCTACTTAGTTCTGTCTGTTTTGTAATTTACTATCATGTCTTAAGTTTCTTTGCATAGACTGCAGTCTCATTAAACCTGTACTTAAGCACTCTGTGTTTACATTACAGAAACATCCTGATTGTTGTTCTTATTATTTTATTGTTTTTAAATATATTTAAGAAATGACACTAGAAAATAAATGTCAGTTTTATTATTCTGAAAAGCTTAGGGTGTATGTAGTAGTCTCCAAATCCAACAGTACAAACATATTCAGTTATAAGCTCAGCTTAAACTGGCGAGAATGGTTTCAAAGTAAACATGTTTACGATCAAGGTGCCAGTTTTTGACATGTCCCCGCTTGTAGCTACAGCTAATATATATTAAAAAACCCTTGAGTCCCCTTTCAATAAATTTTTAATATACAATACCTATATTTATAAGATTAATTTCTCCCAGGTTAGCCTGATTGATAGCTGAATTGTGGTTCCTTAAGTGCTTTCTGCATGAAACCCACAGAAGAACTGCATTCCATTTAACTAGTGAATGTAAAAACTGGTAACCATGGATTCAGCCACCACTAACTGCTGAGTGCAATGACTTGTTGTAAACAATACAAATGAGCCAGGATAGCAGAAGCAACCAGACATGAAATGATTTTAATAGAAATTATAGGAAGGGTCATGTGATGCTATATCAGCTTGTGTTCACTATTAAAGGAAAAGTGTTTCATTTTCTTCTTCTAATGCTCAGTTTAAATGGTGTGTTTCTTCCAGGCTCATAGTTACATAGTATCCACTGAAAGGGTGGTAGGGAGTAATTCTCTGAAAATGTTTCTGGTTTAATAGCATATTAAGTGTCAATTTAACATTAGAACAGCCATACTGGATAAGTTCAATGACACATCATCCAGCCCAATATTCTGTCTCTGACAGTGACCAGATTCAGTTGTTTCAGCAACACTTAACAATACATTGTTTTGTTTTGTTTTGCTTCACTTTCTAAAAGCAAGTTTCTGTACCTTTTTATGGACTCCCAGATCATACCTGCAAGTATGTTGGTAATGTCTGTAGAAATCTGCAGTCATATATAGCTGCTTCTTGGAAGCCGTCATGGCAGAGGAAAGGGGCTTGAATTTTGGAATCTGGATTAAGTATTGTACACCCCCAAGTCCTGACCTTGATCTAGCACCTTGTGCATAGTTTCATGTAATCAAGTGCTATACATTGGGGTAAAAATATATTTATTTCACAGATATGACCTTGGTGTCATAGTGGTGGCCCGACTGGACATCCTGACTGGACATCCTTGGAGCACTCCACAGCTGGGGAACCACCAATGAACAGCCCTGTTCATTTGGTGCAACCATCTGCAGCTCTTTTGGGAGGGCAGACATGAAGAAGGACTTCAGAAGATGAACACAAGGTCTAGGCAGCATCACATGGGAGGAGGCATTCATTAACGGTTCCTGAGCCACATAATGCTGTCTAGGTCAAAACCAGCACTTTGAATTGAGCTGGAAAACTAATCAGCAGCCAATGTAATTGGGCCAGACTTGATGTTATATGTTCAGGCCTCCTGGTCCCAGTCAATCATCTGGCTGCTGAATTCTGTACTAGCTGCAGTTTCTGAACTGTCTTCAGAGGCAGTCTCACATACAACACATTGAGGTTGCCAAAGCATAGACAAATTGTGTACCCACTCCTTTACGGGGAGTGCACACCCATCCAGAACAGGTTGAACCTCACCTGTCTTCTCAACCATTCCCTTGCCTGTGCAATTCCCTGCCACGTGTAACTTTTATTCAACTGCTGAACCTGAGAAGCACATTCAGATGTGTGCAGAACAAAATGTAGTAGCGGCACATGTTATTTAAGCATGCATTTACCACAACTTTTGCATTTCAAGAAGATTTAAGTAGATATCTAATATAAATAGAGAAAAATAAGCTTCAGTGTTGTGACGAAAAGGTTAATAAATGCTTTGACTTTGATTTCTCATTCACTGTCCCGCAAATTCATTTTCTTTATTTGAAGCCTTTGTCCTTTGGAGTCCTGATAAGGCATTCTGATGGTAGGGACATGCAAATCATTTGCCCTGTTGGTATGTCATGTTTCAAGATTTCCTACCTTTTTTCTGTCTCCTGCCTATCCTTTATAAAGTTTAACTATAGCTAACATCACTTCCATACACAGTATGCATTAGCATACTTTTTAATGTACTGTATGTATTTCAAACTCCTTCAAAACTTCCTTAATGATGCCATGTTTGGCTAGTATCTTCTCTTTCTGCTGTGCTAGTTGCTTCCACCCATTCCTCTGTTAACAAGATAAGACTTCGCAATTGTGAAATAATCAGTGAACCATTAAATTAAATAAAAACCAAGGTACTGCAGAAAGCTGTGGTCAAGGCTGCAATCCTCAACATATTTGTTTGTGAGCAAACCCACTGAAATTAATTAATATATTAAAATTATAGCAACTCTGATTTCAAGTTATCGCAAAGTAAATCTGAATTGCACATCAGTAATTTGCAAGTTTCAGAAACATTACCGGAAAGATAATGTTTATCCGCGTAAACATGGATTCTTGGACCTTTAAACCTGTTGCAGTTTAGCTTTTATAGGTGTCACAGATACTCCATTTATTGCGCTCTTCGTTACGGATATCAGAGTTTAATACAAGGGATGTCATGTGTTAAATCTTACAGTGTAGTCTGCTAAGTATGCTACACTGAGTTTGATGGTACTTACTCCTAGGTAAATGTGTATAAGGCTGTAGCCTTAGCCATTATTTTGTTTATGTACTAAAATATTTATAATCTCCCTTTTCTATGCGGATACTAGGATGGGGTCAATTATTATTGTTATTTCTTAAATTTGTATACCACCTTTTATCTGAAGATCCCAGGGTGGTTCACAAAAAAAGGAAAATGAGAATACAAAATACATAATAAAACCAAATCAGAAACAAATCAGTAACACCCCCTCCTCCCACAAACACATTTTAAAAACTATAGAATGTTAATCAGCCAAACTCATTGTTAAAGAGATAAATTTTCACCTGGTGCCTAAAGGTATGTAATTCAGGCAACCTCCCTTGGGAGAGCATTCCACAAATGGGGGCCACTACAGAAAAGGCCTGTTCTCGTGTTGCCACCCTGCAGACCTTTAATGCAGGAGGCACATGAAGAACAAATAATTCTGTTTCAGTTTCTTAAAAACTAATTGCAATAGTTTTTAATCTACATTTACTTGTAAATGACTAAACAATAGGCTTGGGGGGGACACACGACATTTGTGATGGCCCTTATAAATGCTGCAGTAGGAAATATCTTAGGAAAGGCATATGTGAGAGTGAAGGGAAACGTGTCTTCTAAGATAGTGCCTACCATTTTTGCTTTTTAGAAATGAAGTTTTTAGACCAGAGATTCTCAGGTTTTCTACCCTGAGTTGGGTAAAAATTACTGTGTCCCACCTGTCACAAAATGGTGGCATGTGTTGGCCACTAACATCACTTTCTACTGTTAGCTAATCCATCTTAGAAATTGTTGCAAACATTGCCACAGTGTTTTCCTTGTGCAAGGAGTTCATAGCTAAGCCTCGCCCGGGCACGGGCTCTTGGAGGTATTGTAAACAATTAAATTAATTTTGCAAAAATCTTTTGATGAAGCAGTTGAATGCCAACCTAATAGTTGGTGCCCTAATAGTTGTGCATAGTGAATCTAGGTTTCTAAAAATGAGCACTGATCAGCGAACGTTTTGTTGGGATGCCATAGTCTGACATTCCTATTCACTGGCTTACTTAGGCTTGATTTTAGCAGCTATAGATATTGTAAGGTATTGCCTGCGTTCAGCTAGTGAACCATATTACGCATGATATGGATACATGCACACTATACAGGAAGGCAAAAGATAAAAGATCAATTCTTATGGATCCTGTAGTCATGAGCTTTTTAAGGATGAATTACGGAAACTTTGTAATTATTGTGGGTAATCTTGCAGAAAATTAAATCTTTGAGTTTTGCATGTGTGAGGAAGTTTGGGCTACATGGCTCACCATAGCTTTGTGAGCTTTCTGTGCAGTTGGCTCCTTGGTTACCTGTCAGGCTTTTGTTTTATTTAATTTCACTGCAACTAAAATGCTATTCTTAAGCAATCCATGGGAAGCAACATCAAACCCAAATCCAGGTTTTCTTTTTTCCTTCCTGAATTCAAAGATAATGTTTCTCAGAACTATAAGTCTTTAAAATTTTGGCCTTTTGAGGGTGGTTTGGAACCTTGTTGAAGTTTGTAAGGTAAGAGAGAGAGAATGCTCTTTGTTTCATTTTTGCATTTTGTTTTTTATTAATCTCTGATATCATGACTGAATAAAATATAGAATACAGGGAAGACTTTGGGGTCATATTTCAGTAACATCTCATTTTAACTGTAACATGGCTATAGTATTCTAAATGGGGTGAGAGCAGAAACTCTGGATTATAAATGCTGCTGAAAAGGCAACATACATTAATGTGTGTGCATCTTTATCTTGTGTGTATATGTATGTTAATGCCAGTAGCAGGGTTTAGAGGAAAAAACATCATTTTAACTATAATATATCAGTAGAAGCTTCTGACCTTAATGTGTGGTGCAATGTTTAAAAATTAAATTAATGCTTCTAATTGAAATATGGAGATCTCTGACAACTATACTTCCAAGGTATTTACTGAAGACACCTTCATGCTAGACAACATTTCATTGTCTCTATTCTATGATGTATTTCCCTCCCATATTTACATTTCTCAGTTGGTTGTGAGTGAAACCCAGAGTGGTGTGGTGCTTAAAGTGTCAGACTATGGCTATGGAGACTTTAGTTCAAATCTCCCTCAGCAAAGAGGTGATCTGGAGCCAATCACTTTTTCTTAGCTTAATTTTCCTCACTGAGTTGTGAATTTTTTTAAAAAAATAAAGGGAACCATGTACATCACCCTGACTTTCTAGAAGAAAGATTTATACAAATTGTCTAAATTGGCTCCATATTACCGAAGTGCAACAGTATCTCAATTTTTCAGGTTTACTTAGAAATGAATCTCAATGGAGCTTATTCTCTAGCAAATGCAACCATACAATGCAATCCCAGAGTGTTCAATTGAGTTTACTCCCAAGCAAATGTTCTCCCTCGATCAGGGCAATAGCATGGGGCAAATGGTTAAAGCTGCTTAGCCCCCACCAGGCCATTAATTATGACTGCTCTCATTTGCCTGCTGTTTATATATATTTAAAAACCATTCACACAATTACTGATTGCACAAATGATGTCTCATCAAGTACCCCCCCCCCCATAGTCACAGGCATTATTTTCCTGTAACCTGATCCTATATGGCTAGAGAATAGATCTAAATGAGGCAACCATGTGGGTATTTATCTATTTTATCTATGCTTAAGTGTGTGTGAGAGAGTGCATGCATGTGTTGATGTAAAAATTGGGATTTGGCTTAAAAGTCGCTTGTTTCTTTTTCCCCTTGGTTGGACATCACACGTTTTCTCAAAGCATAGCGGACCCCTTTGGAGCCCCAAACCAAATTCTAAGTGTTTTACATCAGTGTGAAGAAAAGAGGCTGAGTGTAAGCAAGCTAGGGTGGGCAATTAAGATTTTTCATAAGCAGTACTGTGCTGCTTCCACTTTAGATGGAAGCAGTTGACATGAGGATGAAGTCAATATATTTGTATCCTGTTAAATCTAGGTTCTTTCCAGCCATAGCAGTATCTATGCAATGACACTTTTGTGTGTTTTCCCACATCTCCCTATGTGTACATCTCGATACTTAACGTCAAGCTAGATGTTAAGTTAAACAGGCAGTTTGACTTTGATTGTTTTCTTACTAGCTTGGTGGGTGGGTGGGTGGGTGGGCACCAGGAACTCTCCCTCCCTAACACAAAGTTGCTATTTATGTTGGGAGTCAAAATTCTCTCCACACACAGACATTTTGAGAGGGTGAGAATTTTTTTTGGGGGGGGGAACCATAGTGCAGAAGGGGGTTAAACATATACCATCACCATGCCCCAGTCCCAATCATTATTTCCCTCCATTGCTATCCATTTACAAAAAAAGATAAATATGCATGACCTAACATTTAACATAACGTGTAATTTGGTCCTAACTGTAAAATATTTGGTCCTTGAGCAGTCCAGTTCTGGTCCCCCAACTCAAACTCACTTGATACCCTCAACATTTCATTGCTCAGCTGCTCTCAAGCATTGGAAGGTGTGTGTTTTTTTAATGTTTCATTTTCTTTTAATTTGCAAACTAATCTACATTATCAGTATTGCCAGAGTATGCAGAAATAGTACCCTATATTCTGTTGTTGACGTCCCTTGTTTCACTTTCACAGATACCCAAGTATTGAATTAAAATGGAAAAACAATAAGAAACTTAAGAATTGCATTAGCAATTAGTATTCTGAGCAGCTTGAAACAATATGTAAAACAATGAAACCATACGTTCATTACTCTGGACTTTTAGAATCTTGAAAGAGGTTTGACAAGCTATATATTTTTTTCACAACATCAAAAACAACTCCATTTCAGGCATCTGAAAACAGAATTAATTTTGAAAGAGCTCTTTGGTGCCAAGATGAGTCATATGCCTTATGAATGTTCTAGATGTAAGGAGTTGGGCTGTCATAGCCTTCTATTTTGTAATCTTGCCGCATTATTTGCTTGATTGGAGGATCAGCTGCTTGGACAGCTGTAGAGATTCTTCTAGCTTGTAATAGTGCAATGTTGCAGAATCATGTGATCCAAGAGTGACACGGCAGCATCCACTGTGACATTGCAAAGGATCCTGGGAAGGCCTTTCTGGATCATGTCAAGCTTTATTCACCTCCATAAAATATTGCCATAGTTTTTAAAGAGTGTTGGAAATCATTTGAAGAAAATAATCGCTTCCCGATTAGGCATGCATACCCATTTCTTTTGTACTGTTGCCATTTATGGTCAAATATCAAAAGCTACGAAAACCTTTCAAGTAATACAAAACCTCCTCTGTGTTTTGTCGGGGGTAGGGTGGCAGAAACAAGGGCAGCCCTACAAACCTGCTTTCCATGTGTGCTTCTCAATGCAGGATATTGCTGCATGCAGAAAACAATGCATCCTTCAAGGCTGTGAACAGGTGCATTGCTCCACTGCTTAACATGTAGTGTATATGACGTGCATGTATAGGCACAATTTAGGTAAACAGCCTCCTCTGAACTCAGTAGAACATGCCTTGTGCAGGAGTGTTTGATGTGTGAGCAAGTCCGAGTTGAAGCCGGTGTCTTTAAAACAGTATTTGCAAGGTGTTTTGAACTGTACAAGTGAAAGGGAGTGTGCAAAATAAGGAACATTTCTTTTACTTTTCATATTTGAGAGTTTATGTACTGAGAAATCCATGTTCAGCCATACAAAACTTCTGAGTATCCATTCCAACGTGGTTGTCTTCCATAAATGATGTGTTAATGAGGATAGAGTATAGGTCATGAGCCTGCAAGTATGTGTGAAGCTATGATGAGCTTAACCTACCAGGTGAAAGAAAGGTTAGTATACCAACTGCATGCACACTTCAAAGCATGTGGCTAGTTCACTGTACTAACCTAATTATCTGTGCTATAGATACTTTTGATAAACATATCTATAGCCCAGATACATTTACTTCACAGTGGGAGATATCGGAGCCCTTCTGTGTTCAGTTGCCAGTTTCCTGAATCCAGTATTTTGCTTTTCTTTCTCAGGCTTTCTCTCTTAGCTTTTCAAGGACTCCTCCTCCTAAATTCATTTAATGTATCATGTTTGTTTTCTTGATAAATGTTTAAGATACATCAATTCTTGAACCACCAGATCATTGCGCTACAGACTGTGTAACTAAATGGGTAGATTCTTATTTGATACTTTCGTTATCCTGTGTTTCTTTGGGATATTTAGGTCAGCCTCTTGATGGTGCCCTGCATGTAGCAATTACAAAAAGGAAGAACTTGAATTAAGATATGTGGGTTCCAGAGATTTCCAAAATTTGGAGCCTCTGGGTAGACATCCTGTATCTGCAGAATGTCTGGGATTGTTCTTATACTGTATACACAAACAATCCTAGCCACCTCCAGGTAAATGCCTACTTGTGCAAACAGTTTATGAAGGAGGTTGTTAGTTTTATTTTCCCCAAGTTACTGAAGTATGTTGTGTTTGTAAACAATAAAGATAATACCTGGATTCTCTTTAAGTACCTTATGGAAGTGACTTTAAGCACTTTATTCTTGCTTTTATGTAAGAATTCAGAGATGCGTGTATGGCTGAGATAAACAGGAGACTATATTAGTGATAATGATGCAGGTGGCGCTGTGGTGTAAACCACTGAGCCTTGGGCTTGCCAATCAGAAGGTCAGCGGTTCGAATCCCCGCAACGGGGTGAGCTCCCATTGTTTGGTCCCAGCTCCTGCCAACCTAGCCGTTTGAAAGCACATCAAAGTACAAGTAGATAAATAGGTACTGCTCCGGTGGGAAGGTAAACAGCGTTTCCGTGCGCTGCTCTGGTTTCACCAGAAGCGACTTAGTCATGCTGGCCACATGACTAGCAAAAAATGTCTGCGGACAAACGTCGGCTCCCTCGGCCAGTAAAGCGAGATGAGTGCCGCAACCTCAGAGTCGTTCATGACTGGACTTAACTGTTAGGGATCCTTTACCTTTATGGTCAGGTGTCATCTTGGTTACACTAGTGTAAATCATTGCCATGTTGTTGGTGTTACTCCAAACTTCCACGAATTGAACCTAACAATGTTAAAACTACTTTAAGTCTTCAGGATTTGATTTGAAGTTGTGGCCTAAATAGTTGACTATGATAAGAAGCATGTGATAAAAAAATCCCAGTTTTTCCAACTTTTTCTATATTACTCTTTTTCTTTCTTTTTTGGCATCAGAAAATATTCCAAGAAGGCCTGAAGACTGTTTCCCTCCCTCTTTTTGTTGCTCTCTTTTTCAGATTGAATTCAATAAAGGAAAGGCTGTGGTGTAATAATTCCTACAAGCTTTCACAGTATCTTTTGGGGGAAAGGGTACTGACCTTTTCCTATTGTTAATAAAAAACCTTCACAGTCTTGTCTTTGCTTTTTCTGTAATACTGCTTCCACTTTATTCCACACACCCCTCAAAGTGCCTGTGTCTTTCATAGACATCAGATTAGAAAAGTGGGTGAAAGTAAGTAAGTCTAGCTCCTGGGCTTGATTATTCTCTTATCTGTAAGGGTGTACCTGAAGGAAGGACAATATCCTCCATAATGTATTAGTTTGTGTAGGTAATACTAGCTGGGTGAAGCAACACAAATGCCTTGTGATCTGTTAATGTTGCCATAAGGTGTGCAGAAAAGGTTAATAACACCAGTAATTGAATGGCAAAAAAGAATTGAAGGGCAAATTTGGTACTTTAGTTGCATATGCACACCTTCTCTTAGCTTCAGGTTAATGAGAGACACATGCATGCTCCTCTGGGAAGCACTGGTTTGTTAGGAAACATCACAATCAGAAGGTGTATTCATATACTCTGCCACCCATCCCCATTGAGCATCACAGCTAGCCATCACAGGTCTAAATATACCCTTGTACGAATGTGATATGTGTTGTAGCAACTATAATAATAATAATAATAATAATAATAATAATAATAATAATAATAATAATTTATTATTTGTACCCCGCCCATCTGGCTGGGTTTCCCCAGCCACTCTGGGCGGCTTCCAACAGAGATGAAAAATACACTAAAATGTCACATATTAAAAACTTCCCTGAACAGGGCTGCCTTCAGTGAATATCACTATTTATTTATTATTTATTTATTTATTTATTTGATCCAGTTTATATACTGCTTGATTGTAAAAGACATCAAAGCCGTTCTAGATATCTGAATGCTAACAATCTCAGATTACTTTTGCGAATGTCTGAAAAGTCTTTTCTATTCTTTTGGACATGCACAGGTAGAGTATGTACACCTTTTTAATGTGTCTGTCTGCTTTCATTGTTGTACATCTTGTGTCTTTAGGCATGGCCATTTCCTGTATAACACCCCTACTACCCAAGTATGCTACATAATATATGTCCTTTTTCTGCTGAGGGGCTAATCTGTAAAGGGAGTGCATGTCAGCTGTGCATGAGGCTGAAGCTATTGCTGGGTGGAGCCAGATTCCTCCTCTCTTTTCTGACACACAAATTTCTCTCTGCCTTTCCCCCCAAGCCCAGGTGGTTGCTGGGAAGAAAAAGACTTCCTAGCTAGAGGCCTAAATTGATGGCTTATAGAGAGCTTTCAAAATTGGGCCAAGAGCCATGTGAACCTGTTTTGCTTATGCTCCGCTCCGGGATTAGTCAACATGTGGCCTCCAGATGGGACTATAACTCCCATCATTTCTGACCACTGGCCCTGCTGATAGGGGCTGATGGGAGTTGTAGGCCAACAACATCTGGAGGGCACCACATTGACTACCCCTTTTGTACTCTACTGATGATGTAGCCGTATAGTATGGGAAAGTAACCATGGTACAGGTTTGGATTTATGCCAGGGTAGGCAGAGTCCTATACAACCTTACTTAATTTTTTTTAAGTCTACAATGCCAGGGCCACCAACTGGAGCCAGTCCCAGAATGGAAGACCAAATGGTCACAGAAAATTGTGTACATGTGCTTACTAATTTTCTCCCACAGAGCAATATCCACACTTCATCAAGCTACTACAGCTCAACCTAACACAATCCATATGGCAACTGTGTGTGTAAAGCTTATAGCTAGAATTAAAAGCATGTGAAGAACGAATGACTCGAGGAGGTCAGCCCAGCTGCAGATATATAGCATGTGACATATATCACACAAGCACACATTCAGCATATAAGTAATGAAGAGTATATGTATGACTTTCTACAACATATATACATAGATGGGGAATGCTGAAGCAGAGATTAGTCCCAAGATCAATCAGTAGCTCCATTATAGAGAACTCTAAATATATGTAGAACAGATAGCTTAAGAAAGTGGTTCCAATTGCACCTATTTTACTAGTTACAGCTCTGCATTATATGTGGTGATGGAATTAAGATGTGGCACAGGAGATGATGCCTTTGTCTACTGGTATTGCAGAAATGAATTTTGTGTTTTAGATGATGATTGTCGGGTTCAGGTAGGTTCATATGGGGAGAGGCATTTCTTGAGGTATTGTGGTCCTGAACTGTTTAACACTTTATAGGTCATAACCAGCACTTTGAATTTGGCCTGGAAACTAATTGGCAGGTGGTGCAGTTGGGTCAGAATCAGTGCAATATGATCAAATCTTCTTACCCCGGCAGTGGCGTAGCATGGGTTGTCAGCACCCGGGGCAAGGCAAGTAATTTGCGCCCCCTAACCCGTGGATTTGCGCCCCCTAACCCGTGGATTTGCGCCCCCTAACCCCCAGATGTTGCGCCCGGTGCGGCCACCCCCCTGTACCCCCCACGCTATGCCACTGTACCCCGGGAGCAACCTAGTTGCTGAATTCTGCACCAGCTGATGTTTTTGAACCATCTTCAGAGGAAGCCCTACATCGTGTACATTGCACATTTTACATCCCTTAATTTAAAAACAACAACAAATCCCCAAATTTAAAAACACACAAGTTTAAAAGCAGATAAAACCAATTTAAAACAATTTGGGCAATAATAACTGCCACAGAACAACACCCCCCCCAAGAAAACCTCTGCACAATCCCCCAACCCAAGAGTCTTTTCAGCCGCCTTAGCTGGAGTCAGTCTGTGCAACGCCTTCCCAGGCCAGATGGAAAAGGACTGCAAGGCAGGGAGCAGGTCTTTGTGACTCACAGCCAAGACAGGATAAAGAAAAGCAAAAGACAAAAAATAAAAAGCAATGGTTCCATATCATGTTTGCATTTTTAATCTTCTTCATTTGCATGTTGTACAATGCACACACACCCATGACTATTTGTGCTTCTTTGTCTTTTGGGTACTGTATTTGCTGCAAGGGTGGGGGGGGGGAGTAATAATGATGACTCGACCTTGTTCTAACTGCGTTACCTCGCTTGTGGTCCAAGACTGGGTGGGGGTGGGAGTAAGCACCAGAATGCCACCTGTTTATTTTTGCCTATAAACCTCTTTTGGCGGTGCCAACTGTTCTCATGAGGGGCTTGCTGCACAGAGCAATGTGTTCCAAAATCTGTTGAAGGGGAGCATTAGTAGAACAAATGACTCCTTTGTTAATTTTTTAAAAAGCAACTGGATGTTGTTTTGGTGACTGCTAGAACATTATCCTTTTCTTTTAGACTTATTTGAGTATATTTACTAAGACCTAATGCATTTCTTAATTCGAATACTATTCTAAATTATTGCTTGTGCTACCAATTCCCTGAAGGAAATACTCCAGTCAGGTGACTTAAAAGTATTGCTTAATACTGACCTTGATAGGAGGCAGGGATGGAATTCTGGCAAAAAGATGAGGTAGCCTACACAGATGACAGAAAGTCATGGTACTTGTGAGCCATCACTCACTGTTAACTGCAGTGGCCAAACATCCACAAATGTGTGTGTGGACACCAGTAACACGAGATAGCTGGACCCAGCCTTTAAAATAACTAGGTGTGCTGGGTCTGCCCTGAATTCTACCCCTTGAGGCTCTATATATTGAATTTAGGTTGCAGTTGTGTACCAAATTAAACAAATCAACAAACCCCATTGAACACAATGGCATTTCCTGCTGAGAAGACCATGTATAGGATCGAGTTCTTATATCCTGCTCTTCTTCAAAGAGACAGAGTGGCTTACATATATATTTCACAGGTGTATGCTCGTTCAGGCTGTGTACAAGGCCAGACCAGCTTACTTTGCCTTTAGGAATAAAATTGCATTTTTGTCTTTAGACCATTCTGCTGGCTAAGGCTGGCTAAGGCCTGACCAGAGTTTCCAGAAATTACATAAACAGCTTATAGCTGCTGAGATATAATAGATTTATTATATCTCCATTTATACTCCACCCTCCAAACAAGTAATCAGGAAGGTTAAAATAAGACATTAACCCACAATAGACATTGCATGCATTTCTCTTCTGCTCTCTTTCTACCCAGGAACACTGTATTATCTTTTGTGTCTCCCAGATTCAGACTCTTACAGTATAGGCACTCATGCTTTCCCTTGCACACAAGAATACCTATCACAAGTATGGTAGGTTGCTCCATTAGTTTCAATGAAGAGAGAGAACAGAGTAAAGAAGCTGGCTTTTGCTCTTGAAATGAATGAAGAGGATTTAATGTATAGCAAAGCCCTGGTCTGAGGTATGTCCCTTTCTTTGAGGTTAGTTGAGATGGGGACATGTGGGTCTCCAGATGTTGTTGAGCTACAAGTCTTATCTCTAACTATTGAGCATGCTGGTTGGAATGAATGGAAACAGAGTGCAAGAACATGTGCGTGGGGGGAGGGTGGCTTCCCAGTCTTATCTACAGAAATTGACCACATGTTATTAAGGATTTTATTTCCCACTTGAAAAATATGTGAACTCTCTTGCTAGTTTTGCAACTTAAAAAAATGTAATGAAGCCAATTGACCACAACCCTTTCCTTCTGTTTCATGTGGGTACAAATGATCCCCCTTTGATCTGAGGGGTCTGGATAGGTCAGTTGGCTAGAGCATGGTGCTGGTAATGCCAAGGTTGCAGGTTCAATCCCCATATGAGACAGCTGCATATTCCTGCATTACAGGGGGTTGGACTAGATGATCTTCAGGGTCTCTTCTAACTCCACAATTCTATGATTCTATGTAGCAAGGGAATATAAGACTCTGGGAAGGAAGCTGAATGACCATCATCAAATATCTAAAGGGCTGTCACATGGAAGATGGAGCAAGCTTGTTTTCTCCTGCTCTGGAGGGCAGGACCCAAACCAGTGGTTTCAAGAAGATTCTAGCTAAACATCAGGAAAAACTTTATGATGGTAACAGCTGTTTGAAAGTGGAATGTACTCCCTCAGAAGGTGGTGGACCTTCTTTCATTGGAGGTTTTTTAGCAGAGGTTGGATGGCCATCTCTCATGCATGCTTTAGTTGAGATTCCTGCATCGTAGGGGGTTGGACTATATGACCCTTGGGGTGCTTTCCAACTCTACAATCCTATGATGCTATGACTGTGGGACCCTCAGAATAAATTTTAATAAAACTTTGCTAGTAAATTTTAAGAGAAAACAATGGAAGCCTGAAATGTGCATTAGATCCCTATCTATCGTTTCTTCCTGAGATCCAGTGCCTTTTAAATTACTGCAGGAAGAAACTCTGGAGTCGATGTAATCATTAACTGTCTCACCTTCTGGTTGTGACAAGTGATGAATCAGCTTGAACTTGCCTGGAGCTTTCTTCAGGACAATACCCATAGGGGAAACCCTCATATGCTCAAGCAGAGCGTTATCAAATGGCCCCAGTATTCTTCCCCAAGTGCCAGAAGTTCTTTTCTATCTTGTCTCTAACCACCTGAGGACATATAAGTGCTGATCTCAGCTTCTTAGCCAACACTTGCATCTTGGGGCCTATGTACAAAACAGCTAAACCCTCATCGAAATTATTACGCAGCAATAGGTTCTCCCCTCTTTATTCTCCCCCTCCCTTCCTCTTGTCAGACTGTTTCTACAGCAAAACATTTTATGTGCCCTCATTGGAGTTTATGCTTTTTGCAGGCCCCGTTAACCAATCTTTGGCTTTTTCCACTGTCTTGCTTTGATTTGGATGACTGCTCAAAGCACCTGCTAATGGCCTGGAGCATTCATGCCTAAATTTGCAGTTTCTGTAGCACTTTCACTTGGCTGGTTAGTACACAGCTAGTGAAATGCTGTAGGAAGCACCTGCTGCATTATTTGAGAGTAGCTTGTTTGCTTTCAGTTCATTGATGGAAGAATCCTACAAAGTTATTTTCTTGTAGTTCCTTAGAGCTGCTCCACAATTTTACAAGGAGAGAACAGTGTAGGGAGGGTGAATTGTTATGAGTGACATTCTTTATACACCCTCAGATATTATTTGAAAATGAAGCCTATGCTTCCAGTGCAAGAATGACTCATACATCTCCCCACAGTGTTTCCGCTTTTGCAAAAAAATCTGGAACTGTAGGTGTTTCAATCACTTGAACATCTTCATTTACTGCTTCTAACTACAAGAACCTATACCGATGCATTTGGATTGTTTATTTAAGATGTTTAGGCTGATTTTTTAGGGCCAAACTTTATAAGGTGGCTTCCAACATACAACTAGAATACAATCAGCACTCAAATTTAACCATAAAAACCCATAATACAACAAATGAACTAAAATAATATATCTATTAAAAACAGTATTGATAAACAATTGTGTTATTTTGCTGGGTTGTAATTATCGATTAAAATAGCTCAAAAATGTTTTGGTACCAAATCAAACCAGCAGCATGATACCTTTTTAAAAATACAGTTCTAAATAAATGGGTTTTTAAGGCCTACCTAAAAGCCTGTAATGATGGATGCATATAGATTTCATTCTACATTTCTGTCCCCAATTTGTACTGGGTTGCTCATTATTTAGTTTTTTAATCACATCATTTGATGAGTTCCCAACTACTTACATAAATTTTGCTGTCTACTTTTGGGATTAATCTTGCTACTATTGGTGTTCCTTGTTTCTATACTTATTAAAACAAAGGTCTCAGAATGCATAATTAATAGTGTATTAAAGTACCCCTTTACTAGTGAAAAACAAGCAAAGTGAACAGTATGCATAGCCAGTATACAGTTGTCTGTCTTCTTTCATTTCACAGTTAGCATTTTTGTGGCTTGTCCTTTCCCAGAAATACTAGTCTCTGAAGTAGTGTTAAGCATAAGCTTACTGCTAGATTATTTATGCCTATAGTGCCTGCCAAGGCCATTACGAGAGGGATCATACTCTTTTTGACCAAGCTGTATTCTCCATTGCTCTTATGTCATACTGTGCTGCTTACCACATGAATAAAATTCCATTAGGAGAACAAAGGACATCATTCATTAGCAATGTAATATTTAGTCTAAGATGGCTGCTCCATATTTGTTCATTCATAATAAACTTGTCTGCTTTTGCATAATATGAAGTTTTTTCTTTCAGCATAATTTTTTCTAGTTTTTCCCCAATTTCCTAGTTCTGGTACAGATGTTTTCTGCTTTGGCCCACTGTTTCTTCTGCCTGAACTCATGCATGTGCATGAAGCAGCCATTCAGTGACATACAGAGACATTCATGCTCCCCTGCCTCAATCTTACTAATGTTGCATCTCCTTCTGCCTCCTTATGATTGTTAGTTGGACAGCTAATGAAGCTGGATGGTGGGAGATTTATACTGTAATCAACAAAAGGAAATACCTTTTCCCATGTAGGATAGATTAAATTATGAAATTTGCTGTCACAGAATATGGTAATATCTTGCCACCAGCTTAAATAGTGTTAAAGGAGGATTAGACAAATTCACGGAATAGAAGCCTCTCAGTGGCTACTGTATTTTTCTCTCTATAACACGCACCCGACCATAACATGCACATAGTTTTTAGAGGAGAAAAATCCGTAGGTATGCCACCCATAGGCATTTCCTCCATAACACGCACAGACATTTCCCCTTACTTTCTAGGAGGAAAAAAGTGAGTGTTATGGTGCAAAAAATACAGTATATGTTTTCCTTTTAAGTTCAGAGCCACCAGGCCTCTGAATACCAGTTGCTGGGTAACAATAGCAGG
Organism: Podarcis gaigeae; assembly: GCF_964106915.1. Classification (NCBI taxonomy): domain Eukaryota; kingdom Metazoa; phylum Chordata; class Lepidosauria; order Squamata; family Lacertidae; genus Podarcis; species Podarcis gaigeae. The sequence goes on from NC_139680.1 coordinate 94,383,300, forward strand.
AGTGACGTATTACATTCATACCACCTTGCAGGCTTTCTGGGGGCATTTCTGTGGGAAACAGGATGATACTTATGATCCAACAGAGATAGTCTTACATTTTGGACAGGTTCTCAGCATTTTATATTTTCCCACAAATGGGAGACCTTCAGAAATAATGGCCTCTGACTATCGGCCAAATACACCTTTATGCATGAAACAAATGGAAAGTTTGAGACATTGTTGCTGTATGCTGCTGTGCCATAAAATATTTTAAAGACTATATCTACCTGTTGACAAATGGAAGGGTAAAGTTTGTTTCCTTTGCTATCTGTTTTGGAGAATTCCATATTGAAAAAAACATGGCATAAGTTTCAAAGGAAACTATAAAATATTTTGGGCTGTTATCTAGTGTTAGTCATACATAGAGTAGAATTATTGAACTTAATACAGTAGACATGGTTAACTTGGGTTTACTCTGAGAAGAACTTGCATACAATCCATTGTCCCAGGGTAAACAAATGTTTTTTTCACATTTAGGGATACGCAGCCCTTCTTTAGTGAACTGCTTCATATTCAATGAATATAACAGTTGTCACATTTTGCATGCTTTGGAAACAAAGATTGGATGCGGCTTCATAGTCCACTGTACATACGGAAGCAAAATACATGATTATGTGATCACATATAACAGTTTACACATGGCTGCATGCTACAACTTAAAGAGAAGTTATTTCTGTGAAGGAATTCTGCACATTTGAAACCTGTCTGATTTACTTTAATTTAGAATGCATTCCTATTATCTTTACAATTTGTTGTTTGAAATAAAGTGGGGCTGGAATTGATTTTAAAAGGGGAAGCTACCAAAGTATCTGTCAAACAAAACAATTTGCAGCATATATTTTAGCCTGCTGGATCTTTGAAATGTAACTGCATCGGCCTACTTGGCAAAAATGTTGTTTGAAGACATATTGCGTTCCACGAGCAAATGGAAAAAATGGGCACCTGTCATCATATTTAGAAAACAGCTGGGCAACCTGGCCAAGTGCCACGGTCTCTTTTCACATGGCCTTTATGCTGAAACCATCCCAGCTCCATTCCTAGCACTGAAGAAACTCCAATGCCTTTAAATGGTTACAGAAATTCAGGAGACACCTCTTGTTGCAATAAAGTTTACTTCAGATACTCCTAATTAGTAAATTGTACTACACTTTTGTGGACCAACAGCCATTCTTCTGTGTTTCTTAAGTGGTGAGGTGGAAGATTGCTGTCACCCAGCCTCTCATTTCTAGAGTGTAAATTCCCCTTGCCCTTTCCCTGCCAGCCATTGCATTTGCTAAGCATTGCATTTGTTGGCACCAATGGTAATAAAGGTGCCTTTAGATGAGTGGCGGGGAAACCTGTTCTCTCAGGAATCATCTTTCAGCAGTCACATGCTGGAAGTGGGTAGGGTCAGAGCCAAAAGCGGGCAGGACACCCAGTTTCTCTCTTTCTGTCACCCCCTTTTCTCTCTCCTTGCCACTTGCATGAAACTGGACCGACAGTCGCATGTGAGCTGCAAGTTGTTAGCCTTTGCTTTAGAAACTCATCCATCTGTATGACTACTTACCACACAGCAGATAAACTGCAGAATTTGCTCCCACAAGACGCAGTGATGGCCACCAACTTGGATTGCTTTAAAAGAGGATTAGACAAATTCGTGGAAGTTAAGGGTATCATTGGCTACTAACCCTGATGGCTGGGTCCTGGTTCCACTACTGGAGGCAGTATGCTTCTGAATAACAGTTTCTGGAAACTGCAGGAGTGTTGCAATCAGGCCCCACTTATGGGCTTCCCATGGGCATCTGCTTGGCCAGTGTGAGAGCAGGATGCTGGACTAGGTGGGCCACTGGCCTAGTGCAACAGGCCTAATGTGTGGCCAGCTCTTGCTTGCTTGAGATAACTTTAAGTGACCCACATTTATGTGGGTCTTTACCAGAGAATCTGCATCCTGCACAGCACCACCTCCATGGAGCAGGGGGGCGGGAACCCATGCAGCTGGGACTTCCCATATGGCTGAAACACTTAGATGGTCTCCTAGTTGCATGGGAATTCCTTGTGGAAAAGTGGCTTCTACCTGGCTGGGGAAACATTTAAAGGCACCCAAATTCCTGCTTAACCATGGTATGTCGCTGATTAGCAAGCATGATTAAGAGATGCCTTATTGGTGAGACTGCACTGTAGAAGTGAGGTGCAATGGAGAACGTTTAACATGTATAAAATCTACATATTTTGTTTATAAACATTTAATTACTTTGAATTAAAATTCAATTTAGGATCCTTTCATAGCTGAGCATTTTAAGCATTTTTTAAAAAGCTATTTTCATTCCAAGTAAAAGGCTCTATTGAACTTGGTTGCTGATATCCTAATTTCCTAAATACAGGCCAAAATAGGTAAGCTGGTGGAGATTAGCAATTGTCATGCTTATTTGGAACAAATGGGATTACTAAAAAAGGAATATATTTTGTATCGTGTCTTATGCTTACTGTACTTTTTAACTGAATAAAAAGATAATCTGTTTAGAAGTTTAGTATCTTCAAAGTCTTGCTTTCCCCAGGTCTCTTTCTAATACAATTAGCACCATGCATAGTCATTGCTTCTGAGGGCAAGATGGACTGAACTCAGGAGAGCTGAACCGTATCCTGAACTGACACAAACAAATCTCTTCCCTTTGTTGTATTCTCATTGAAGTGCAAGGGATGAGAAGATGGAGTTTGTGTTATAACTGCCAACTTTAGTATTTGCTTCCCAAGTTGGTTTTTAGGAGATTCTTGAGGACTTTAAAATTTTATTCTGGTTGCTACTTGAATGTTTTGTCTGTTTTGAGCTGCTGCTCAAACACATTATAATTTTTTTGCTGGTAATTTTTGGTGTTTTAATGTGTTGTGAACCACTTTGGTAGGGGTAGTCCTGAAAGGTGGCAAAATAAACAAGAGGACAGCCCCTTTCTGCATAAGGAATACTTGGGGGGGGGGGGCATTAAAAAAATTTATGCTAGCTGCATTAGGATGCTGCTTGCTCCTGTTTTAATATATTAATGTTTTCTATTATTTGTCAGGATATTGTTGTTGTTTATGGTTTTGACTTTAAGTAAACTATTGTTTTTATTTAATGAAATATCAATAAAATGAATATTTAGGAACTGAACTAAGCATATATGAATATATTAAACTGCCTTGTGCCAAGTAATATGATGGATCCACCCAACTAAAGTAATAAATACAATTTTAATATATTAAAGCATTCTGTTCTATCATGGATATCTAAAACAGCAATAAACAGTCATGTTTTGTTGCTGGTAGTAGTTTTTTTGTTCTTCGTTTAAAAAAAAATATTTCTAGAAAGTCCAAAGCATTATGATATGAGAGTTGAAATTCTGAAGGCAGGCAGCTCACATCTCAGAATTACTACTAGGTTAATCATCGTTGGCTTCTCTCATGTAGTTAAACCTTTTGGAAGGTTCCGTTTCTCTTTCTCGCTCTCTCTTTACAGTTAACTGACTGACCTTCTAATTTTAGCATTGAAGAATTATAATTAGAAATATTTCCATAGTTGTTTACAAACACCGCCACTCAGTCACAGTATGTGTCTGCAATTTTAGAAGGACTCTGTTATCACCTCTAGAGTGGGGTGAGAGGGCATTTCAGTTCTTTTCAGCTTATTCAGTTGATGAACACAATGTGTGTATTGGGGTGGGAGAAGGAGAACTACTCCCAAACCCTTTTAAGATAACCTGCATGTGCTGTGAGCATTTTACATGTCTAATTTTAAACAAACAAACAAACAAACAAACAAACAAACAAACAAACAAACAAACAAACAAACCATATCTTATTTGGTGATCACTCGTAGCCGAGTAAGATTGTCTTCCATGAACATGGTCTTAACAGTGAGTTTGTAAGTGACTGTAGAGGCCAATTCTGGATCCACACATCCTTCCACAGTGTGGACATAGGTTTCCAGGTCCCTTTCATCCTGAGTTTGAGCGTCTTCAAAGTCCATGATACCTGGGTAAAGGCTGTTCTCCAATTGGAGTGATAATCAGGCATCTGAACAACATGACCAGTCCAACGAAGTTGATGTTGAAGAATCATTGCTTTGACACTGGTGATCTATGCTTCTTCCAGTACACTGGCATTAGTTTGCCTGTGTTCCCAAGTGATGTGTAGAATTTTTTGGAGACGTTGATGGAATTTTTTCGAGGAGTTGGAGGTGGTGTCTATAAATGGTCCATGTTTCACAAACATAAAGTAAGGTTGGTAGTACAATAGCATTTTGGTTTCCTTGTGAATGTCCCGGTCCTCAAACACTCTGCACTTCAACTGGGAGAAAGCTGCACTTGCAGAGCTCAGGTGATGCCTCCCATGTTGTTTTTGCTGAGTTAGTAGCACCAAAGTGATCTCTCTGGGGCACAAGTCTGGGCTCCCCAGGTGAAAACATCCCTACTCTCAGCTTCGCTGATGTAGTCCAAAGAAAAGGAAAGCAATACATTTGGTACCAGCTTGGCTATAGGAGTTGGCAGAAGGAGGTATACAAGAAACCATTCAGCTATCTTAGGGGCTCCACTCTAGATTTGTGTAGGGTTTATTCCTTAGCCTGCCTTCTCCTGAAGATGCCCTTCGAGGCAGTGGGTACACATTTTTCCTTGGGATTTATTCACAAAGCCTTTAGAATCAGACTTTTACTTCTGCTAGATGGCTACCTTCCCAGCTGGACGAGCCCCACCTGCCCCTCACTTCCCCTCTACAGCACATGCAGTAACTGCCTTCTTGACCATTAGACCCACTAATGGGGCCTCCTGCTTCTGCCGTGCCGCCGGAGCATGATTTCTGTTTTTATCCTGAAGCAAAATTCTTAACCCAAGGTACTATTTCTGGGTTAGCGGAGTCTGTAACCTGAAGCGTATGTAACCCGAGGTACCACTGCATTGGTCTTGTCTGCTCAATCTATCAGAGCCTGTCTTCACATGCAGGGGATGTCCCTAACTCACTGAGGGTTTGAGACTCATCAGGTACCTTCACCTGGTTTAGCCAGCCAGTTGAAGCTGTTTCCTAGGGTGTGCCAGCTATTGCATGCTGACAGCTTCTAGAAGCCATAGGTGATAGCTGAGTGCAGGATGAGGACCAAAGGTGGACAAACTACCCAAGAAGGAGCATGACTTGTCCCTCACCAGAGGTGCTACCCCTCTCCCAACACCCCGGAGGAGGGGGAGGACTTTAGAAACTTCTACTGAATACAGTAGAAGTTTTTTCCAGAAGCTTTTTTCCAGAAGCAAAATTTTACTTTGGACACTATGGGTTTTGTGCTAGATTTCAGTGGCATTACTTTGGAGAGCATAGTGCAGTAATAGATCAAATGACTCAAATTTGGTTTCTGGGATCTCAGTTAAAATGGGATCCAAATAAGAGGAACTGTAAATCAGGGTTGTAATATGCAATGATTTCCCCCTTCTTTCTCAGTTTCTGAACTTTTTCCATCTGGGAAGGCCTTGCTTAGATTAGGGCAAACATATATATCTATGGAGCTATTTTTTATGGGTTTGCAAGGCTTGGTATAATGTAGGAGGACCTACAAATTATCTTAACAAAGATTTTTAGAAGACATAGCTAAGGTGCGAATATATTAATTAAAATTAATGGGCATGTCTTCAGGTGAAAGAGCACATACCTGATTGCTTTGTGCTTACTTCGGCATTTGTAATATCATTTGAAATATATTTTATGCAATCCCAAAAAGTTATTGGAATGCTTGAGACAAAGTACATGCTATAAATGTTTCTTCATATGCTTGAGTCCAGAAAGACAATGGACATACCTACAGGTGAGAGTGGTGAGAGCAAAGAGTGGTTATTAAGTGTCTTCTTAAGCTGACCTTTTTTTGTTTATAGATGTACATCCCATTCACCATGAATGCCAAGTCAAACATGAATATTGGTAAAGTAGCAAGCTCCCTTGTCAGATATACAGAAAACTATTCTTACTTCTTTTGAGCAGTTTGGCTTTTTTTCAACAGATGGGATGTTTTTACAGCAGAGCTAAAGTGAAAAGTAAACACCACTATATGTTGCAAGTAGCAATAGCTGAAAAAAGAATGTCCATTATTAGCTACTTAAAGTGTTATGGGCACCTGAAACAGACATTTATTTTTCCTCTTAAAATTGTGCACCTTCATAATTAATACAGCATAAATGCATTAATTTCAAGAGATGACATGTCAGAAAGAGCAAGGGTAACCACTCATTTTCTCTTTTAAATTACATGCTTGCGTAACCACAGTGGATGAATGAAGTATAAAATCGGGTTGCCTTTAAGCAGTATCACCTCATTGACCTCTGATAAACCAGATAGTTAGAACACAGATTTTCCATTTTGTGCAGAAAGTCAGTCAAAGCTTGTCCATTATTTTAAGTCTCCTTCAAGACTATAACCTGGGGGGATTTATTTAGTGCATGTGCGGATTATTTTCACCTTACAGGGCTGAAAAACGTTTGAGAATTTGATCATGAGCTAAATGCCATGTTTAATGAACAGGAAAACCACCTTCAAGAAAATGCATCATAGATCAAATTGGCCTAAATTTGTACAATAGCCATTTTTGTTATTAAATGTGCCAGCACCTTGTTTCTAATTTTGTCAATTCATATATTTTTACCAAAGCCAAATGTTGTACTTGGACACAGAGAACCATTGAGAAAATTAAACTGACACAAAGCCCAGTCATAGTTTTAAAATTACATAATGCATTTTGCAATATTCAGTATTAGAAATTTCACTTTATGACAAGTGGCAGTACCTGTTATGTAGGTAAACTGGTTGCTCTAGAGCTGGCTGCTGTCTTTTCCTTTCACCTGAGCCACCTGATGTGATTCAGCAAAGTGATTGCTTGACATGGTCTCAGTTTTTCTCCCCTGGTAAGTTATTTGAATCTATCTTTCTGAACATTAATTTTCCAAGCAATGAATTGAAATAAGGACATTTTTCATGGAACAGTTTTAAAAGGGAACTAATAATCATTTTTTTCTTATTATTTTATGCCCTGTGATTTTTCACCACCCCCACCAGCTGGTTAATCATGCAAAAGCTGAACACTTCATTAGCCGGAACATGTTTGCCCATGGGCATTTCTTTAGTAAATTAGTTCTTTCTATTTATGCAGGTAAGTCATAGCCAAAAGTCTTTAAGGTACCAAATGAATTAATTCCTTTCACTGAGTTATCAAGAGAATGCAACTTTAACTACGAGTACCAGTGCTTTGATATTACTTTTAAATTATGAAAGACGAATCATTTCCAGGAATGTGAGAAATAAAATTGCCTTTTGGGATGCCTACACTTGGTAGTACTTTCACAAGGTTCCTTTCTGCTAAGAAAACATTGTAAAAGTGTGTTGTGTGTTTGCATTTGTGTATTCTGCTGGTCCTTGGTTAGCCCTTTGTTCCGTAACTAGCTGAGTTTTAACCATTAATTAAAACATGTGGTTTATAGATGCTTAGCTAATTTGAATCTGATGTTGTACTGTAGTTTGAAAAACAGAGTAGTCTTGGGATGAACTTAGCTTTCAAGCAAATGGCAATGCAGAGCCTTCTATATACCACAGTTTCCTGTAATCAATGTTGTTGTGTAAATACCTAGAACTGAAATAGTATGAAAAGTACTTCTAATATAACTCTGCAAAGCTTGCAATGCAACGGTTGCTTGCAAAACATTTTCCAGAAGGGCAGCTATATTAATATGTTGCAGCAAAACCAGCCAAGAGTCATGCAGCCCCTTAAGCATAACATGCTTTCATGGGTTATTTATTATTTATTTATTTATAATCCACACTTTCATTTAAAAAATATCAAGGTTGGTACACAGTGCTATTTTTCTAGAAAAAGAAGTGCTGGAACTCTTATAATGGCAATGGTGCCCACCTGAGAGGTGCTGTAACTGAGTTTCAGCGAGTTCCGACTGAACAAAAGCCCTGGTGGTACACGACAGATTAGAATAACATCAGCAAAACACATAATTAAAAACACATACTGATTAGTTTAAAAGATAAAATTCATATTTCAAAAGCTTGTCCAAAAGACAAGAGCCTACTTCCTCATATACATTAACTCATATCTACAGTTAGTGTGTGTCTCTCTCTCTCTCTGTGTATGTATATACATCCATGTACTGGCGGCAACCATTTTAGGCGTGTCCAAATGTTGCTTGATTGCCGACGTATGGGTTCTTTTGGACCTGAAAGAGCAAAGAACAGGGGTGGAATGGAGAGCTCTTACTTTTCATGATGGACTAAGTTTTGGTTATGCCACCATCAACCTCTTCTCTAAAATCAGACATATATTGAGAAATTTGGTTTGGTTGCGAAATGAAGCACAAATGGACAACACAATAGTTACACATTTCCAGAAATGCTTTTTAAGTTTTACCAAGAGGCTAGTACTCCTGACATCACAAAATAGTTCAGAAGTGCACAGTGGTTCATATGTATGCAATTTAAATGAAACTCATGTGAAACTAATTCTCTGAGTTTGGGGGTCCATTTACAATTGAGGGCTGCATTAGATGTTTCACAGTAGATGCACCAATGATCTCCTGAATTTAATTTAAATAAATAAAAAAAATCAGCTATGAGAGGCTTGAATGGAATGTTATTGAAGAGGCTGCTTAACCCACTCTCCTCCTGCTTGATCCAGCAAGCTACATTTCTCCTCATAGAGGAAAAGAAATGGAGTCCACAAATCTTTTTTGGGGGGGGGGGGCAGCCATTGTGGGCCACTGAGATCCAGAGCCAAGGGCCTTCTGGCGGTTCCCTCATTGCGAGAAGTGGTTACAGGGAACCAGATAGAGGGCCTTCTCGGTAGTGGCGCCTGCCCTGTGGAACGCCCTCCCTTCAGATGTGAAGGAAATAAGCAGCTATCTTAGGGAAGTTTTTAATATTTAATGCTGTATTGTTTTTAACACATGATTGGGAGCCACCCAGAGTGGCTGGGGAAACTCAGTCAGATGGGCGGGGTATAAATAAATAATAATAATAATAATAATAATAATAATAATAATAATAATAATTAAACAATGTTTGATAAACAAACTGCAGGATGTGAAGAGGATTAAGTTATATCCCTGCTAATTTTCTGCTCTTGTTGGTATCCTTTGAGGCTGTTTTCCACTAATATCATCCCGTCGATTCCTTCAGATATGCTGGAGAGATTCTTCTCCATGGTCCACCTGTGGTTGAAGCACAGTTCATCTTACCTTGGTAGATGTTCACCTTGCTTTGTGAAATGTCTGTCAGTTCATTTCTGAGCTCAATTTAAGATGTTCCATCTAGTGTTTAAAGCCCTAAATTATGCTTCCTTGCATATTTTCATTACACACTTTTTCTTGTATACTGAAGACCTCTTTATATTTTTAGGACCAATCATATTATTTTGATTGTAATTTGTTTGAAACTGTCTTTAATGATATATTTTGAATGGTTGTTACCTTCTTTGGACTTTATGCTGAGAGGTGCGCAATAATTTGTAGTAGTGGTGGTAGTTGTGATATACCGGTACATCTTTTAAATAAATAAAATTAAACAAATTCAGCCCTTTTTTGCTATGGAATTTTTAATGCGCGTGTGCGTGTGCACACACACACACATATTAAATCAGCTACACAATTGACGTGCTGGATTGAAGATCTTTATGTGATGAGGCCTTATCTCAGTAAGTTATATTTGCTTTTATCTGGACTTGCTGATTTCCTTAATTAATTTGTTGTTAGTCAACCTGAGTGGTACAGACACATTAGAATGGTGGGGAATAAATTTATGAATAAAAAAATGAAAGACCAAAAAACACACCCACACGCAACACTGGAAGCAAAACCCGGTTTGTAACTTACAGCCAGCCAGTTGAATATTGCTATGGAGAGCAGGAATCGGGAACCTGAGCACTGTCAGATATTGTTGGACTCTAGTTCCCATAAGCTCCAGTCAGCATGGCCAGCTGCCAGGAATTATGGGTGTTGTAGTCTAAGAACAGTTTCCCTATCACTGGTGTCCTATTGAAAATGTATTTTTGTAAGTAGTACTTTTATGTTGATAGAATTTCTATATGAAGCCATAGTGTCAATCTTTTAACTCAGTAAGATGTTAATAACTTTTTTAAAATAAAAGATAGGTATTTGAGAAATACAGTTGAGCTCAAGCTGAGCTTAGTAACAGACGAGTTAAGAATGTAGGCCTCAGGTCTGTGGGTGGTAGCCGTTTATGTGGCACGATAATTATTTGGCAGGTGGCACACTTACTTTTTATAGAAAGATATTATTTCTAGTTTAATACTATGGTTTCAAATCCCCCCTTGAAGAGGTCTTGTTTGGAGTACCAGTGTCCACTGCATTAGACTTATATGGCCTTAAAAGGGGATTAGACAAATTCACTGAGGATCAGAGGCAGTAGGCCTCTGAATTCCATTTGCTGGGGATCATATTGCACTCATGGGCTTCCCATAGGCATCTGGTTAGCCACTGTGAGAACAGAATGCTGGTCTTTGGTTTGAAATATCAAGGCCCTTCTTATGTTACAGTATTAGGGTTTTTTTATTTGTTTGTTTTTTAAAAAAACAAAAACAATTGAACAATTAAGTGTTCAGTTAGAGATGAGTGAAACCCACCCATCTGAATTCTGAATATGCTTGTTCTTTCCCCATCTTTTCAGAGAACCATCTCTGAAATAACTCTGAATACTTATTTTAAGCAGTTTTGAGTAGGGGAGGGGTACACACAAAGGGAAGGGATGTACCCTTGACCTGCATTAGCTACTAAAAGTCTTAACCAACAGGGAAATTGCCAACACAAAGATCCTTGGGAATTGTGATTGGCTGGGAAGCCCCGGCTTGCTAGAATTTCCGGGGCCTTATGCTGAGATCATTTTGGTAAGGTCTAATTTGTGCCCCATGACTATCTGGCCTTCATATGCATATACAGTGGTATCTCAAGTTAAGTACTTAATTCGTTTCGGAGGTCTGTACTTAACCTGAAACTGTTCTTAACCTGAAGCACCACTTTAGCTAATGGGGCTTCCCGCCGTTGCCGTGCCTCCAGAGCAAAAGTTCTGTTCTCATCTTGAAGCAAAGTTCTTAACCCAAGGTACTATTTCTGGGTTAGCAGAGTCTGTAACCTGAAGTGTATGTAACCTGAAGCGTATGTAACCCGAGGTACCACTGAATTTGAATTGGGGTGGGGAAGTTTTTGAAGCCAAATTCAATGGGAATTTGGGCTTGTCTCATAAACAAATTAAGTATCTCCAAACCTGGTGATGCTGTACAATTCTCTCTAGTTTTCATAATGATGAACACTGAATTGCTCCCATTTCTGATGCTTGATAAAATTTAGCAGCATTGCTAATGAAATAAAAGTTTTCAAATTTCAAGAGTGATGCATATATCTGATTTGTTTGTTGATGCCTTGCACTGGTCTTCAGTTGTATCTCCTGTCTGTATCCTTAAAATGGTTATTTTGAATGTTTGAAATAATTATAACAATATCTATATAACTGATGAGACTGGGATACGTAATCCTATGCACATGGGAGTAATTTTCATGGAATTATATATAATCTGCTTCTCAATAAAGATCCATAAAACTGGTTGTTAATCTGCCTTTTTGAGATAAGTCTTTTGCTCAGTTTTTATTTCTTAAAAAAAAGGTCTAGTCATTTATCTATTTGATCTTACTAAGGCAGGTGAGGGAGGTCGTCCCCTTTTGACAGAGCAATTTTATTTATTCTTTGTCCAGCCACAGGAAAACATTTTTGCATGAAAATATTTGTATTAAGCAAGTCATCCATACTGCACCGTAGGCTGTTTGAGTATAACAGTATGTTACAGTCTGCAAAGTTAATGCAGTTAATATTCAACTGAACTTTTGGGGGGTTGCTAATCCCTCAGGCAGGCTTAGCAGAAAGGGCAAACATATTTATAGCACTTTGAATCAGACTGCAGCAACTGAACAACAGTATGTGTTATACCATCAAATGTACAATTTCAGCAAAGCTGAATGCAAAGTAAGCTTTTAATAGTACCTAAATTGCTGAGGTATCCCCTCTCCATCAGAAAGAGTTGCAGATTCATTTGACAAGTTAGTTAAAATGGATCTATCCAAAAGGTCTTGAACTGCCTTCTTTGTTTCTGGTGATAAAGCTTTTTCCTTCTTTACTTTTTCCTTCCTTTCTTTTTTCTTTTTGGTAAATTGCATGGTTCACGGGCTTCTTAATTAGGAGCTAACTATATGTTAAATCTCTACTACTTTTATTAGCCCCTAATAGTATTTCACTGGTTTTGTAATGATTTTTAGCAGGGCTTAGATGAAAATGAATTTTTAAAATTTGGTGGGTCTGTAGCTGAAAGAAAACTATGGGGAAATAATGGTTACCAACAGTAGACCATGAGGGGATTTTTATTTTTTTTTTTTTTTTGGGTGGTTGGTGGAGTTCAGGTCAATGCTCTCCATGCGTGGTCACATGAGGTAGGTTTTCTTTAGTACCTCAGCAGAACACAAGAGGGTATGATGCCCATTGAGACAGGAAGGTAGAGAACATTTATGGGAATTAATTTCTTCTCACATTTATGTTAGTAGCAAAGTTAGTAGCTACCCCTTGATTGGGGTGGAGGAGTAAAATCCATTTAAACTCATAAAACATTATCTCTGCTAACAAAAGCAATTTTGTTTCCATAAATATTTTTGCTTTTGTATTTTCCTTCAACTACAAAGATGTTGCGGTCCCTACCGTTCGGCAAAACGAGACAGCTGCCTCAGGCAGCAGATAAAGGGGATCACAATTGTGGAGAGAACATACCGTAATTCTGTGTGCAACATGGCATGTCCTTCACCCACTAAAAGACTGGCGCCCTCAGGGGTGGTGGAGAATGCTTGGCCTATTCTTGAGAAGGGTCCCTTAGAGACTCTCCCCTGCTTCTTTTAATATTGTCTTCACCGCTGACAGGGATATTTTTGGCAAGGTAGCTTGAAAGGATGCTGACTTGTCACCAATACTGAACTAAGATGATGAATCAAAAGCATTTATTTATTATTAAATTTGGGCCTGTCCATAAAAAGCAAGTCTAGAGTGAGAGATACTTTCTGCTTCCAGGATCTCTTTTCATTGTGAGACTTTTGTGGGTGAGCTGAAAGTTTGTTTGGACCCTGAGTGAGAACCTGGAGGCTGAGAGGGATGGTGTGTCAGAAAAGAAATGAACTCATAATGATTTAAATATTAGTAACTTTGTATTAGTGTAGCTGTATTTTTGTAATGTTTTGTTTAAGCTGTCTGTTGTTGCTTCAGTTTTTTGTACACCACTAATAATAATAATAATAATAATAATAATAATAATAATTTATTATTTATACCCCGCCCATCTGGCTGAGTTTCCCCAGCCACTCTGGGCGGCTCCCAATCAGTGTTAAAAACAGTACAGCATTACATATTAAAAACTTCCCTGAACAGGGCTGCCTTAAGATGTCTTCTGAATGTCAGGTAATTCTTTATCTCTTTGACATCTGATGGGAGGGCGGGTGCCACTACCGAGAAGGCCCTCTGTCTGGTTCCCTGTAGCCTCACTTCTCGCAATGAGGGAACCGCCAGAAGGCCCTCGGCGCTGGATCTCAGTGCCGGGGCTGAACGATGGGGGTGGAGACGCTCCTTCAGGTATACAGGACTGAGGCCGTTTAGGGCTTTAAAGGTCAGCACCAACACTTTGAATCGTGCTCGGAAACGTACTGGGAGCCAATGCAGATCTCTCAGAACCGGTGTTATGTGGTCCCGGCGGCCACTCCCAGTCACCAGTCTAGCTGCCGCATTCTGGATTAATTGCAGTTTCCGGGTCACCTTCAAAGGTAGCCCCACGTAGAGCGCGTTGCAGTAGTCCAAGCGTGAGATAACTAGAGCATGCACCACTCTGGCAAGACAGTCCGCGGGGAGGTAGGGTCTTAGCCTGCGTACCAGGTGGAGCTGGTAGACAGCTGCCCTGGACACAGAGTTAACCTGCGCCTCCATGGACAGCTGTGAGTCCAAAATGACTCCCAGGCTGCGCACCTGGTCCTTCAGGGGCACAGTTACCCCATTCAGGACCAGGGAATCCTCCACACCAGCCCGCCTCCTGTCCCCTCAAAACAGTACTTCTGTCTTGTCAGGATTCAACCTCAATCTGTTAGCCGCCATCCAACCTCCAACCGCCTCCAGGCACTCACACAGGACCTTCACCGCCTTCACTGGTTCTGATTTAAAGGAGAGGTAGAGCTGGGTGTCATCTGCATACTGATGAACACCCAGTCCAAACCCCCTGATGATCTCTCCCAGCGGCTTCATATAGATATTAAAAAGCATGGGAGAGAGGACAGAACCCTGAGGCACTCCACAAGTGAGAGCCCAGGGGTCTGAACACTCACCCCCCAACACCACTTTCTGGACACGGCCCAGGAGGAAGGAGCGGAACCACTGTATGACAGTGCCCCCAGCTTCCAGCCCCTCTAGACGGCCCAGAAGGATGTTATGGTCGATGGTGTCAAAGGCCGCTGAGAGATCCAGCAGAACTAGGAAACAGCTCTCACCTTTGTCCCTAGCCCGCCGGAGATCATCAACCAGCGCGACCAAGGCAGTTTCAGTCCCATGGTGAGGCCTGAATCCCGATAGGAAGGGATCCAAATGGTCCGTTTCCTCCAGGCGTGCTTGGAGTTGTTCAGCAACCACCCGCTCAATCACCTTGCCCAAGAATGGCAGATTTGAGACTGGGCGATAGTTGGCCAAATTGGCTGGGTCTAAAGATGTTTTTTTAAGAAGCGGTTTGATGACCGCCTCTTTCAGCGGGTCTGGGAAGGCTCCCTCACAGAGGGAAGCATTCACCACCCCGCAGAGCCCATCGCCCAGCCCTTCCCGGCTCGCTTTTATCAGCCAGGATGGGCAAGGATCAAGGAGACAGGTGGTCGGTTTCACTCGTCCAAGCAGCCTGTCCACATCCTCGGAGGTAACAGATTGGAATTGATCCCATGTAACAGGACCAGACAGAACTCTAGCACTCTCCCACCCTGGCCCTGCTCCCACGGTGGAGTCTACCTCCTTCTGAATCTGAGCGATTTTATCTGCAAAAAACTTTGCAAAAGCATTGCAGGAGATCTTGGGGTCCCTACCAGGCCCCGGTGGAACAGGTGGTTCCGATAGATTGCGAACCACCTGAAAAAGTCTCCTGCTGCTGTTTTCTGCAGATGCAATGGAGGCGGCGAAGAAGGCCCTCTTCGCCGTCGCCATTGCCACTTGATAGGCTCGACGTTGAGCTCTAACCCGTGTCCGGTCTGATTCAGAATGAGTTTTCCGCCACCGGCGCTCTAGCCGTCTCAACGATTGTTTCATCACCCTCAGCTCCGGGGAAACCCACGGGGCTGTCCGGGCTCCATGCAATCGGAGAGGGCTCTTCGGAGCCAGACAGTCAATAGCCCTGGTTAACTCCGCATTCCAGCGTGCCACCAGGGAATCAGCTGAAAGGCCATCAACTTGGGATAAAGCATCCCCTACCACTCTCTGGAAGCCAATTGGATCCATTAAGTGGTGGGGGCAGACCATCCGAATCGGTCCCACCTCCCTGCGGAGGGGAAGGGTTGCGGAGAAGTCCAGTTGCACCAGGAAGTGATCTGACCATGGCACTTCTTTTGTTTCGCTTTTAGCTAGTTTCAGATCACCAACATCCATAGAGGTGAACACCAGGTCTAAGGCATGCCCATGGCTATGCGTTAGGCCAGACTTATTCAGGGACAGCCCCATGGAGGCCATGCTTTCCACGAAGTCCCGAGCGGCCCCTTGTAAGGTCGTGTCAGCATGGATGTTAAAATCCCCCAGGACAACCAAGCTAGGTGTCTCCAGGAGCATATCCGCCACGACCTGAAGCAGCTCGGGCAGGGAATCCTTGGTGCAGCGGGGAGGTCGGGACACCAGTAGGAATCCTGTACTGCCCCTATTGCCCAACCTCCAGAACATGCACTCAGAAAACTGGGTCTTCCCAATAGGACGCCTGGTGCAGACTAATGACTTCCTAAAAATCACTGCAAACACATGACCTGGGTTGCTGTGCGTAAGAGAAACCTGGTGGGCAAGCAGCGGCAAGGACAGGCCCACCTGCTTCATCCAACCAGGTCTCTGTCACACATGCCAGGTCAAATCCTCCATCCACAATCAGGTCGTGGATGGCAGTGGTTTTATTCATCATTGACCTGGCATTGCACAGCAACACTTTCAGGTCATGTGGGTTTTCCTTGCTGATTACTGTATCCTTCCGGTCAGGACCAGACCTGGAGGCAGGGATAGTCCTCAAACAACGACTAAACCTGCCTCCTCGGTAATGACATGGTCTGGTCTTAGCATAACTCCTCCTCCTGCCCGTGATCACTGAGATTGGGTGTCCCAATACATCCCCCCCTGTGAAACCTGCCCCACCCAATCTATTGGCTGAGGCCCACTCCCAGGCAGCCATGACCCTCCCCCTTAAAAGGCAAAGTACAAACTATATAATAATTTAACAGAATAATAATAATAATAAAACAGAACAGAACAGAACAAAACAAAACAAAGCAAGAAACAATAACGCTGACTAAAAGCTTATCCCACCCCAAGCAAAAATAAAATAATGAAATAATATAATATTATAAAAAACAACCACCACCATTTAAAGTGCTGCAAATTAAAAGCGATTAAAACATTTAAAACCATTTTGTCCATTGCTGCCGGTAGCTGCTCAGGCCTCTAAACTGTAGTGGTAGTGGTAGTGCAGTGGTAGTGCAGGCCCCGCCCCCTAGGCCGGATGGAGTTGACTTAGAGATATTATAAATATATTAAGCGGTATAGAAATTAAATAATCATCAGAATTTATATCTTGCATTTCCTGCTAAAGGAGCCCAGGGCAGGAAACACATAAAGGTTATAATGATTAAAACACCTAAAAAGCATTCCCATATAGATGCAGAATGATAGTGAAGCTAGCCTAGAGACCAGCTGCTACTCACTCACTCACTCACTCACTCACTCACTCATTCCTTCATATATATAAGGATGCAGCTCCCCACTTTTCCCCTGCAACAATCCTATAGGATAGGTTAGGTTGAGTCACCTCAAGGTCATCCAGTAAATTTCATAGCTGAATTGAGATTCGAATCAGAATCCCTCCTGCTCCTAAAGTGATTGGTCTCTTCCCATTGGCTCTTCATAGAAGTATGTCTATTATCAGGTATGGGTGGCTACTATGGCGACTATGTAATACCTCCATTGTTGGAGGCAGTATGCCTTTGCATACCAGTTGTTGGAAATCACAAATCACATTGTAAAGCCTGAAGAGTGATGTTTCATTCATGTCCTGCTTGTGGGCTTCCTGTGATTGGCCACTATGAGAACAGGATCTAAGACTAGATCCACTTGATCCAGCAGGGCTTTTTAAATGGTGACATCAGAGGGAGAGGTGAGACATTCATTGCAGCATTCTTTGTCAACATAAAAAGGGCCATCAACTATTTTGGCTCTTCTGTTAAACTGAAAATAGTGCGTTAAACTGTCTGCCACCTTGGGTGCATTGGAAAAAGGCAGTATATACATGTGATAAATCATAATAGAGTGGATGTTGGCATTTAAGATATACTTGGAATCTAGTAATGCAGCCCATAGAACACACAACATGCGTCTCAACCAACCAAATGCTTTTGTCATCTGTTTGTAGTAGCCTACTAAGGGGTTAGATGAACTTTGTGCTTTTGTTGCTTGGTGGGATCACAAATAACATGTGTTGTCAAGAATCTGGGAGCTACAATATATGGATCTTGGCTGTATTTGGCATGGTTGGCTGCAAGTTGTGTAAACCTGGAATGAAACCTGCTGCTTGCAAACAGATACATTCTCCTAACATTGTATGCCTTAATTTTTATTACGTGTCTTGTAAACCCCTGCTTTCTAACCTTGGTAAGTAGTTCATTTACTGATATTTTTAAATCAGTTGTAATTAATATTATTATTTAAAAACTATTTTCCAAATAAGAACATATATATTCATGACGGGTATATTATGCTAACAATGATAGAAAAGAACACATCAGTAAATTGTAAAAATTACTTTGAACAAAACATCTGGTTGAATATTACCTTAAAATGTAAAGTTTCAATACTGTTATTTATAAACAAACACCATCTTTTGATAAATTTTTAACAGCATGGCTCTCTTTACACCTTTTGTAATATGAACTCCTTTCACAGATGGCATCTTTGCTACATTCCAAAGTAGTAACCATATTTCTATACTGAGACAATTATGGATCACCATCTGTGTCCAGTGGGGTTTGCTCCCAGGTAGTATGTAGGATTGCACCCTGGTGTATTCTTCTTCTTAATATGCCATTGTTGTTTTCAGTAGGCACTCTTGGGTTCATTGGGTACAATACACAGTAATATGCAAGCTGGATGCATAGTCTGCATGCTGTTTTTTCAGAAATAAGACAATGGCACTTTCTCCCACGTAAGGGAGTTGTACACTTGCAGCCTTAACCTTATATAAACCTCTTAGAGGTTTTATAATTAAACTGTATACAAATTCTACTAAATAAATAAATAAATCTCTTTCTTTATTAGGCTGGTGTTGGTTCTACCCACTATTCTTTTAAGCTTTCAGTGTACTGTGGAACAGAATGAAAAAAAACAACTACACATTTGGTTAGGGTTCTTGATGTTAATTTGGTTTGCTGTATCCATATGCATACAAGCATGTGAATCTTTCCGGAAGTGATTTGTTTAAAGTTTAAAGTTCTCAGGAAAGCTGTAGATCGTTAATTAATACAGGACAGGATAAAACAGGCATCCAGCCTGCCTGTTTTTTTGTGGAATGTTTTTGGCAGGGTTCAAACCAACATGAAAATTCGCCATCATCATAAAATTTAGGACAGCTGGGATGCTTTGCAGTGAGGACTTTTGGCTCCACAGTTCAAATAATCACAATAGCAGCTCAATTTAGCCCTTGGCTGGGTAGGTTTGGCAGGGCACAATGAAAAATAATTATTTCATGGCCTGCTTATTTGTCCCTTAAAAAAAAACTTCATGACCTAGTCAGGCTTATGTAAATACACTGCCACATGTAGGGATGCAGAACATTGCAGCATTCCCCCGTTTGGAAAACTTTTCTTTTATCTTTAGACTATTTTTAGAAGTATCTGTTGGACATACAAATATGGACTGACAGTGTCAGAAATTGAACCCCCGGGATCTTCTTGGCATTGGCTTTTCTATCTATAAGCCAGCATCTTCCTTTTTAAAGCATGCTTGTTTAGTATGCATAGTATTGTTACTAGGGCAGCACAGGGAGTGACATTATAAATAAGTCCATTTCTTTGCAGTTTTGTATTTACTCTGTCTAGGGGGACAACAGGCTTTTAAAAACATTTGTTGCATTTTGTCTTCATTTGTATGGCTAGGGTAGCCAGATACAAAGGAGAACAGGACTGCCATGCCTGATTAATTGGACAGAAGAGGTTCGTGATTTTTTTGGTGAGATGTACTCTGTCATGCAGGATGACCAAACTCTTGAAATTGTCTCGTCTGTCCCAATATTGAAGGTTACATATGCCTAGGTCTTCCAGTCCTACCTTGGCATCTGACCACCTTATTCCTCCTGTTTGATTAACTGTGGTTCTTTAACTTTCTATGTCATTGGCATCTCTTGGCAAAGAGGTATGAATGAGAGTCTAAAGGCATGTGTTGTGGGTCTGAAGCTGGTCAGTGCTCAAACAGGATTGTTTTTTTCTGAGAGTTTCCTGAGAGTTGACTGTTTTGAACCTCTTGCAAGAAGAGAAGGAAGAAGGTAAGATTATATAAATAAAGTGAATAATGTGTAGTCTTCAACCACCTTCAACCAACCAGAAGAGTGATACAGTACAATAAAAGCAATATATTTGTTTTAGGGTGAAAATGGAGAGTAAAGAGGGAAAACAAAATTACAAAACCTGCACCAATTTCTATTATTTGCCTTTCTCTTTGATTTTAAATGCATGTTAGCTAACATTCTGCCTTCTACCCTAGAACAAGCACACACACAGGCAAATAGACACAAGACTACATGATTTCCTACATCACCTTCTCCAACCTAATACTGGCTGGAGCTGATGGGAAAACATTTGGAGAACAGCACTTTGGGAAAGGTTGCCCTAAACATACACTCATGTAGGGGGAGGTGTCCTCTCTGTTCTTCTCTTTTTCATTTGGACTGCCCAACCAGAAATCAAATACTTCTTATGATCATGACAATCTTCCTTTCAGTGAATGTTACTTTTTCTCAAAATGTCATTAAAAGAGGGATAAAATCAGCAGTCATGTCATGCATCGGGATGGATTCCGAAATGTAAATGAGAATCTTGCAGTAATTTATTTACATTTGTTTTCAGCACAACAAATGAGACATCACGTAGCTCCACAATTTCCCATGACCGAGTCACCGGCATGCAATGTGTAATTTACTATGATTTAAGATGCTTATCGGCAAGTTCTTGAAGCAGTACTTGGTGACTTTTTTTTTATTATAATACTTTCTCGTGACTGCCTTCACTCACTCCATCCTACATATATCCCCATCTGGTTTATTTCTAAGCTGAAACAAAATTAGAATATTGTGTTTTTACTTGCCTTTCTGAGTTGGAACTAAGACAACCTAATAAGACAGGCTTTTCATGAAACTTCTGGAATTTGCACAGATTTTGAGGCCTTTCATGTCAACTCCTTTATCTGAAGTTCAGTTGGTAAAGAAGGAAAGCGCCTTTTCCACCCCTCTTCTGTACTTTCCCTCTTCTGTGTTTGCTGTTTTCATTGCTTATATTTTGAAATATTATAGTCTTTCATGATACTGTAGGCCACTTTTACTGGATACTTAGGCTAGAAAAGTGAATATACATATTAAACTAAACAAACATTTACCCGTCTTAACCACAGTGTTGTTTTTGAAGGCTGAACTGGTGGTGTAGTGTGAGGGCATATGCACCTAAGCAGGAGTTGATGCACCTTTTTCATTCATGAATTAAGTTACCACTAGTGCTGAAGTGTTCATGCCACTACCTCCTGTGGTGCCACAAAATGTCTCAGTAAATATCCCTTCAGACATACACAATGCACAAGAGATTGATTGTACTTCCTGCTTTGGCCTTTGCATCCCCAGTCCTATGCTGATACCACCCTTAAATGCCTACATTTTATTGGATGCCAAGAGTGGACACCCTCCCTTCCATTCTGAACAGAGGTCTATCTGTGAGCAAGTACAGCAGTGGCTGATGTAGGCGTCTTTTTTCCTTTGCTGTGGGACAGGTGGTGGGAAGTGCACATGCCCACACCATTTGTGTTCCTGTTACTTGGTCTGCTCTTTTATATGAGCCATTTTTTATTATGCCATGTGTCAAATGACAGCCATGCCAAGAATAGGCCATCCTCTTAGGCAGTGCTTTTTTTTTCCTTAAAAAAGAAAAGAAAAGAAAGGTGCCAGTACTCATCATGAAGTTGTTACAGTAAATGCCACACTTTTTAACAACAAAAAGAGGTGTTGGTAGTGCGTACCCTTGAATACCACCTGAAAAAAAGCACTGCTCTTAGGACTTAATTATTGCATAAGAAGTTATTTATGACAGTGCAGTCCTATGGCATTTCAATTCCTTGTTCGGGATGTATTTTTCAGACCCCTGAAACACTTCCTGAGTAATTCCAAAGTTGGTGAGTGGTCTCTCCTGCACTTAAATTGATGCAGGGCATGCTACCCAGGTCAAAATGGCTGATGCCAACACCATTGTATTCTGTTTTTCCCTTCTGATAGCGAGTTTCCCTTCCCAATCTAGACTTTTAAGGTTTTCTTCCCAATAGTTTGACAGATATGTGCTCATTCCACACCACGAGGATGTGACTTGATTCAGCATTAGCAGACTCATTTTAAGTGTGGTAATCATGGCTCCTGGACAGAAAAGTTGTTTTAGCTACAGCTGCACAACTACCACTCTCCCAGCACAAGAATATTTGTAAAATCATGCTGGAATTACATATTATAAATTGTACATAAATGCTCACTTTTTGATTTGACGGAATACTGTGCACACCTGTAACTTGAAATAAAATCATCACCAAAATTTTATATTATCTTTGCATTTTTGTTGAATATAAAGCATAAACTGTAGATAATGCTCAAATCATTTTAGTTCAGATTCTGAGTAATTGTTTTGGGGCTCCAAGCCTTTGCTCAGCATTATGCAGGCATCAATCCTTTTTATGCTAAGGGCCAGTATATCTTCAGATTATTTACAGAGCTGCAGATAAATTGCAGAATCTCCAAGACAAAAGATTGCTGTAAGCAAATTATTTGTCCAGTGTTCTTTTAGAATATACTCATATTGTATTTTACATGTTTTGAATAAGATTTTAAAACAGCTGTATAAATTTTTGTCTGGCTTTGAGAGGAAAGACTCCTTTTTTGGCAAATAATGGGCTTCCCTCCTAGGGGAAAAATACCCTACAGTGTCAAGATCCCTAGCATTTGGGGATGTTTTCTACTAATTGAACCTAATACTTGCACTTTGAAATCTGATTCAGGAAATGTTAACAGGCAACTGTCAAGGATAGACTATTCTGGGACAGGCTGTGCTTGCTTATTACTTAATTTTGTACTCCACTAAGCATCTATTCATTTGCACAGTCTTATTCTCAACAGGAACACACTGATTTTTTCCCTGTTTCAATTTTCTTTTCAAAAATAGCTTTCTAGTGGATGTGTGTGTCCCATATATTTCCCCAAAAATCATTATTCATTTTTAAGTTGTTAGCAACATTTGCTTCTACTATCTGCTACTTTAGCAACTCTTTTTCTTCTTCAGAGCTTATTTCTCTTTCCTGAGTGTGATTCATGTACTGTATTCATGATGTGAACATGATGATGTCATGATTATTGGTGAACTACTGACATTACAAAGGGAAAATGAAACCCATTCAGATTGCGGTCAGGTCTTCATAAGTGATTCCATAGACTAGTGTGGGCAGCCTTTGGCCCTTCAGATGTTGCTGAACTGTAACTCTCATCTATCCCAACCAGCATGGCCAGTGGCCACGGATGATGGAAATTTTAGCTCAGCAACTTTTGGAGGGCCAAAGGTTCCCCATACCAGATCTATGGGATATAGCAATCTAGAACATAAGTAAC
Source organism: Podarcis gaigeae (assembly GCF_964106915.1). Taxonomy (NCBI): domain Eukaryota; kingdom Metazoa; phylum Chordata; class Lepidosauria; order Squamata; family Lacertidae; genus Podarcis; species Podarcis gaigeae. The sequence continues at coordinate 94,406,521 of NC_139680.1, forward strand.
TGACACATAGTGAACATGGTGATGTTGCTGAGTTCAAATTTAAGGCTATTGAATGAAATGTTTACTTGTATTTTTGGTTTGTTTGGTCACTCTACAAAGAATGAGAACAATTAAGTTGTAGTGGTAGCCACCAACTTGGATGGTTTTAACATAGGATCAACAAATTAATGGAGGATAAGACTATCTTCTACCACCTCAGATAGAAGCAGTATGCCTCTAAATACCAGCTGCTGGGAATCAGAAGTGGGAAGCATGCTGTTACACTCATGTCTACCTTTCAGGCTTCCCGTTGCATCTGGTTGGCTACTGTAGGAACAGCATAATGGACTAGATGGGCTTCTGGTCTGATCAAGCAGGGCTCTTCTTAAATTGTTGGTGGTACTATTGAGGTTCAGATGTATATGAAATAGGCTCAATTTAAGTAACCTGCTTTAGAACTGTGGTCAAAATGATTGATTTGGTGATATTATATTGAGTAATGTAGAATGTTTTGTATAGTATGTGTTTAATATTTACATAACATTTGTATATTTATAGCTTGATCAATTTAGTCTTTAGATCTTTGTATTTTGAAATTGTAATCAAATTGTTTAATAATTAGAATGGTAAAATAAAAATGCTGATAGAGGGACACTGTGCCTTTTGACACTGAAAATATTAAACTCACCTCATCCATTTGGCTCAGTCTTAATTTAGAATTCTAAGGTGAGTGCTGATTGGGCAATTTTTAAAAAATAAGCATAACATCTGTATCTTTTCTCTTTTGCTTTTTTTTTAATTATTATTCAAAAGTAAACTCTATCCAATTTGATGCAATTTGCTTCTAAGTAACTATGCAAGACTGGAGTAGATCAGGGCTAGTGGTCCCATGCTTTTTCAATGATGCCAGAGGGATGAAACCCACTTTTTGGAAAATCTTGAACCCTGTCTTTTTATACAGGCAGAATCAGAAGCGCCATGTGAAATGTGTGGCTTAACCAGTACTCTTTGGCTTATTTTCCATTGAACACATCTGTGCTTTGACAGATATGTGCTCATTCCACACCACGAGGATGTGACTTGATTCAGCATTGGCAGACTCATTTTAAGTGTGGTAATCATGGCTCCTGGACAGAAAAGTTGTTTTAGCTACAGCTGCACAACTGTAGGAGCTAGTGCCCTACTTGGCATCTTTCTTGAGCTTGAGTATCTGATGTTTTAATCTTGATTGTTTTGTGTTTTGGAGTTTTGGAGTCAAAGAAGGAAGCTGCACCAAACTTAATGCTGACACTATGGAGATAGTAATAGTTCTGCAAATTCATATCTATTGTATTTTATGCCAGTTTAACTGTCATGGCTTTCCCAAAGAATCCTGGGAAATGCAGTTTTGAGAGTCTGCTTCAAATTCTTTGCTGGCAATCCCTAGGCTCTTTCATTGGACTACAGGGGTTCTCTTGGGACAGATAATGTGTATTAACCCAGTTTTAAGTTTGCACTCAAACTCTCTGTTTTGAAAACATTAAGTTCCATTTTGCATATCACTCAACTGCTTGTCTCCTTAATTCCAATCAACATCTCACTTATTGCTAGAGTCAACACTCCAGTGGTAACAAAAAATAAAACCTTTCATCATCTATTGATTTGCCGTCTTGAAAAAAATGACAATAGGCTATTTTTGTCCAATTTCTCAATAACTAGAGCCATTTATTGGTTTTTCAGTTTTACTATATTGCACAAGAATGTATTTTACTGCATTTTCTGAAAACTGCAGTATCAAGATGCAATGTTTTGTAGTTTTTGCAAGCAAATTCAGAAATTGTATAGTCCAACTGAGAGCTATAAAGATACCTGCCATATTTGTAATAGTATCTTAATTCAAATTTAACTGCAGAGGGCAATCGGGCATTTGTTAACCTAGTAGACTGCTGAAAAATATCTTTAGACAAACTTGGTTTTTTAAAGTTATATTGTTTCGTAAGTCATGGAAACATGAACATTGTGTTTGTGATTTTGTCACAGGAGTCCAGTGTGAGCTTGAGAAATAACTACAGCTTCAGCTAGGTGAGATTTGTACCTAAAGGTGCATATCCTTTTCTGTGATTTACACTTTCTAACATTCTAAACTACGGTACATTTTATGAGTTATGAATCCTGCTTGTTTAAATATTTTTTTTTTAAAAAAAACCCCACACAACAGGATTCTTGGTTGACATATAACACAAAGCAAGATTTTAGCCACACAGGAGTAGAGGTGACCATGCAAAAGAGGGAGCTTTGGGCTTCCTAAGGCTCACCCTTTTAGTGTTAAACTATGGCACCAAGACTTTTGTGTTTGTAAAACAAAGGAATGGGTAAAAATTGGCGTTTCTTGAGTTTTATGTGGTTTCAATAAAAAAAACTGAACTGAACTGTGGCATCAGGATGATCGTCCAATAAGTTAATTTATCCCTTTCCGTGTAAATACAATGTAATTCTAAGTTGGAAAGGAAAAATATTCTTTATACAGCAGGATATAGATGATAGTACTAGCAAATGGAAAATGTGACATTCAGCTACAAGAAAAACAAGGAAGACCCAATAGAAAGAAACTCAAAATTGAATGTAGCATAAAGGGAAAAGAGAGTCATATATGTAACTAATACCATGCTATTTATTGAAATCTCACCAGTGACCTTTACAGCAGCAGTGCTTCAATGTATAGTTATGCAGAAAAGGAAAGTGATGGCTATTATAAAGGGAACATATGATTGGATTTAGATTCATGGGGATGTAGGTTTTGAAGAGGTGCCCTTCATTATCTGTGGAGCATGTATATCTATAGTAAGACTTATTTCATTGTGGTCCTTGAAAATATGCTGCATTTATTCCTGCTTTTTTCTGGTAGCAAATTTCTAAAGTTTGCTTTGGGTGTTACCAATACATATACTAGGGGAGATGTTTGTGACTGATTAGTAATTATAGTTCAGCATATTTTGTTTGGAGTTTATGTTCGGTGCTTTGAGTTGAAGTTTCCAGTACAGTCTCAGCACTGTTGTTGTTAAACTTTGTATATCCCCTTCCTCAATAGACCACGAAGTGTTTCACAGCATAAAAATACAAGATAAAAAAGGTTCCTATCCATATTACTAATTTAATTTCAAATCTAATTAACAACTTCTCCTTGTGGGGTGTGTGGAGTAGAGATGAACTACATTGTTAATCCTAGAGTTCAAAATGTTGTTGCTGTATTGTTTGTATCCCTTGGTTAGATAAATGAACAATCATAAGCTTTTTCAAGCACATGCTTTTAATGTCATTTTTTTTGGCAGGTGAAAAATTTCTTATGAAGTCTTGAAGATACATTTAAGGCAATATTTAAGTAAATATTCACAAAATGAATTCAGTTATACAAGGGATATTCTACTTTATTTAATAATAATAATAATAATAATAATAATAATAATAATAATAATTTAAGTAGCTTGGGGGCTGGGGAGAACCCCAGTTCAAAACACTGGCTGCTTAAGGGTAGAGAACTAAATCTCTCTGCAATTTTATTTCCAATACAAATGCACAGGCATCATAGTAGTTAAATCAGTGATAGAAGTATGTCTTGCAATAACATTTAGTACCTTTTCAGCGATCATCTAACACCCGTGTCTTCATCACGCTTCACAGGCTACCAAACAGAAGCAATTTTTGTTTCCAAATACAAGGTGAGCTTCTAGAGGGATTTTTAAATAAAATATTGTTGTGAAAAGGAAGAGAGTACTGCATACAGGTGAAAGGTGGAGTTTTCCGGGGTGTAGAATGGAGTGTTTGTCTCTTTTCTTCACAGGAGGTAAAACATCATGGGGTATCTCACCTTTTCTACTCTCCTATTGTTTTCACATCCATCCCATTATAGGATCACGTGGATCCAGCACCTTCAGTTCATTTCAGTTCTGTCACTTATGAAGCTAGATGTGTCTCAGTACTAAGTCTTCTCTACAGTCCCTTTGGGCATTCCTTATAGTTATTCTTGCTGCCAATATTCTATTAGAAAATTCACCATGTACTCTTAAACCTACACCCCAGCTCAATTCCTGAGTTAAAGACTACTGGAGAATGCTTCTGTTTTTCATATTTTAACAGGGTCTCAAGAGGTGGTAGTTGTTTAAATTTGCAAACTTTAATAGGGAATTTGCATTCTGTTCTTCACACAACTTTGCCTACTACAAGTCCGATTGGATTTTGTTTTTCTTAAATATTTTTGTTTGTTACATTTCTATCACACACTTTTCCAAGTATCTCATCCTGAGCTGTAAATCATTATTATTTTAATTTACAAATAGGATCTGAGGCGAGGAGCTAAGTTACCGTACTGTCCCACAAAATAAGTCCATGCCCTAGGTGGAATTGAGCTCTGTTGAAGTCCTACATACAGCAACACTTCAATGTTTATAGCTTAGAGAAGTTTCAGACAGAGCATTTTGTCTATAGAAATGCTTAGAGTTTTATTGTTACAGGAATAGCTGCATGCGCGCGCGCACACACACACACACACACACACACTTGATTTTTGTTTCTTCCCTCCACCAATCTGAGATCTAATTAATATAGTCTCTACTCACCACCTTTATAAAAGCAGAATGCCTAGCCTTGTAGCCATCTGCCTGGACATATAAGTACTGTTCTATTTTTGACCTGGACACCTATGCTTGAAGAACATCATGCAAGTTCAAAAGTTGATGGCCTTATATAAGCATCCCCCCACTTATGTGGGGGTTATGTTCTGGGCCCCTGCACACATAACTGTAAAGAGGGGAGCAACCGACTTTAATTGGGGGGTCCACAGGTATGATAAAACCCTGGGGAAAGTGGAAAAGAGAGAGCTCATTTCATAAATACACCCATAATGGGAAACCTTTGCTACTGGAAGCACTCAGAAAAAAACCACCACACTTTTTAAAAAGATTACTCTTAACATTTGTTCTCCACCTTGATACTGTTTTAAAGAAGAAGAAAAAATCTGGTGACTGTTTTCATTAAAAGGGTTTTAAATATATACATATAATAATTTGTATGGTGGTGGGATGGCAAAATGTACAAAGGCATGAAGACAGCCTTCAGTAAATCAAATAGCAATACTTAAGTGGATAGAGGGATATAATGGATTTATTAGCAAATCTCAAACTGGTTTGCAGAAGATGGGAGAGGGATGCCTCTTGAAGGAGCTACTGGAATTTAGATCGAGCAGATTGAAAGCTGCATACCCCTCAAAACCTAACGAGGGTGGGGTTCTGCTTGTTAGCACCTTTTAGGGCACAACCTGAGCTTCTGTCATGGTGGAACCTCACACTAGTGACATTCCTCTCTACTAGCATAGGCTGGCAGAGAGGTATCTATACATCATCTAACTGGCACTGGGATGGGGTTAGGATTGTGCAGCAACATGCTGTTTCAAATAAAAGAATGGCATCCTGAAACTAATACTGTACTGGAATTGCAAATAGAGTTGTGTGTGCATCTGTCCAAAATATAATTTTGAAATATGTTCCAAAGCTTATTACCTCTGAATGAAAACAATACATGGATTTTTTAAAAAAGACTATACTGAAATGTATAAGTAGATGTGTTGTGCTATGTGGTTAGCTATGCTAGAATGAACTGTTCTTTAAAACAGCATTTTTAGATATTGTTATTTCCATTTCAAAGTAAAAATATCTTATATGAAAAGGTTCAATACCCCAGTGAGAAAAAAGGTTGTATGAGTTTCTTGACTCACCTTTTTTCATGTTTTGATCATATGTGAAGATCAGAACACTCCATCTTTTTTGTCAACATTGCTGTGGGAAAAAATGTCAGTTGAACATTTCCCTGGGGATGTAAAGGTTCTGTCCTGTTGCGTTAAGCTTTGTTTTCCTTTATCCTTTGGTTGCTCAGACAGTGTGTTGCTGAATATGCATACTAGTTTTACATAAAGTAGTAAATTTTCAGCATCCAAATAAACACAGATTTTTATTATTTCTGGCAAAAGTAAACCACATCTATCCATAAATGTACACTATTTAGACCACAGGTTTTTTATGTTATTAAAAGTTGAGGAAGAACATAAAAGTTTGGATGCTAGAGCAGTAGGTTTTTTTTAAAAGGTTCCATCTTGGAGCATAAAAATAAATTTGACTACTCAGTCCCAAGTACGTTTGTTCGGAATAAGCTCACTTCCAGATGATCTGTTCACTGAGCATTCATCATGATTTGTTTGCACAAAAATTGTGGGGAGATTAGACAGCACGAGTGGTATATTACGGGTGCTATATCATCATCATCATCATTATGTAATAATAATTATGTAATAATAATAATAATTCCTGTCACTTTCCATTTCCCGAAAAGTCTGTTTTCAGGGGAGAGAGAGCAGGTTTGTTGTGCAAGAGCACCAGATCAGGTTTAATTACACAATCTGAATTTGCTAGTATGTGATTGAATCCTACACCAAAATAACCACAGTCTGGTAGCACCTCCTAGTAACAGCCTTATGCAGCAGTCTTAGGCAGGTCTACTCAGAAGTAAGCTCCACTGAACTCTATGGAAGTTAGTTCTGAGTAAATGGTTATAGGATTTGGCTGTAAGTGTGCTTAGGATAGCAGCCTTACTGAGGCTTTATCTGAAGAAAAAACTGTCTTATTTTTATTTGACTAGTAATCTATATTCTTTATTCTTATGTCATCTGTAGTGCCTTCCCCAAATGGTACTTTAATTAGCTTTTGTGTACAGTTTAACTTAGCCATACAGTTGTCATATGATCCAAAGATTGCCTGTTTTAGTCTTAAAGTCCCCTTGATACATACCCTGTAGAGAAACAGATTTCCCAGTGGAAGTAAGGAATTCATTCACATTATTCCTTTTTCTTTTTGCATGATAGTTTAGCTGCACTTTGTATACACTATATTTATTAATTAATCACCTCTTCTCATCACTATTTGGCAAGTGTCCTATACATTTAATCACTGTAACACTTCTGTACACATTACAACCCTTTTAGATATCTAGATTAAAAATCCTACTAGAACATTCTGAGTACTAAATCATACAGAATTACAGTATTATTAGAAGCATTAAAAGATAAGAAGCTTTATTATACAGGGAGACTTAGACCGTAACACAAACAACTGTAAGGAGGAAGGAAAACTTTATTCCTAAAATATACTGGTGATCTCTTATCACAGTATTACACAATAATCATTTTGTAGTTGCTTCACTAGCAATAATGTATCTTCTTCTTATTTTTCATGTTAATCAGTAGCCAGTCTTCAAGACTTAAAATCGGGAGGTTGGGAAGGGTGTGTGTGAGCACCCAGAAAAATGCGAAGGCAAACGAATATTACCATGCCACATTGGTAATATATGAAATGGGCTTCAATGATTTATCACCTGTTGAAGTGAGTTGATGAGGGGAGTAAAGGCTCTTAATGTAACATTGTTTCATCCTTGAACCTAAAGTAAGTGACCATATATACAGTATTGGGGTGGTTTTCACTCGTGTTTGGTATTCATGGTTCCAAAGAATGTGAGTGATTCAATATAGTCAGTAGTAGGATAGAGACAGGAGAGGGAGACTACAGATCATGTGACAGGGACAAGAAGGAGAAGTACCTCACATTTCATGATTCTCCTCTGATATAGAAAAACTGTTTTATGCATTATGTAAAATGAGGTGATAGAATTTTAGATTTTACCATTTCATACTGTAGGGTGTAATGTTTTTGAAAATGGCAGTCCCATGTTGCATTTATCCCTCAAAAAAACACTCAAGTGTACTTCCCTGTGTCATGGCATCATCATGTCTCCCTGCCCCATACCCCATCATTGGCTAGTGTGGTAATGGATAATTGAAATTGCATAATAGCTATGTGTCTGAATTTTACAGAGATTGGGTGGTATTAACTTGACACAAAGTTGTTGTTTTACTTGCAGTGCTATCCTGAGTATTTTTACTTCTCTACTTTAAGAGTTACAAGTAGCTAATGAGGGTTTGAGGGGGAGGAGGTGTTCTGCTTTTGTATATTCTGTTTGAAAGGTGGCAACCTAGTCACTGAATAGATTACTTTAGGCTAATAAACTATTCAGAGGTAAACTATTAGAGTTCAACAACTTTTTTATTATTATTAAAACATTCTACTCTCGTTGTGTAGTAAGATAAACCATCATGTTTTTGCTTGCCCCTGCCCTGTTTAATTTCTATATTAATTCGCTAGTGGTGCATATGGCAAATACTGATTTCCATCCACCAAAACTGGCAGGACGAGCCTTGAATGTCCTGCTGTATGCGGACGATGCTGCCCTATTAGCTACGTCCCCCATCGGATTAAGGAGGATGCTTCGAGCTCTTCATGAATATGTGACCCAACATGAGCTCCAACTAAATTATGCCAAGACCAAAATAATGGTCTTTGCCGCTCGACCGAAACCTAATTTATGGTCAATTAATGGTATTCCTTTAGAGCAGGTCAGCTGCTTCAAATACCTGGGTCAGGTTGTTAGATCAAATAGGTCCTTCTTGGCGCACAGAGAATACATAGCCTCGAACGCATCGAAAGCAGCCTTGGTGATTAGAACCCTGTACTCTAAGAAACAGGCACAAACTGTCAAAGTTGCCTTGCGACTCTTTAAAATGAAAGTCCTCCCTCTTCTACTGGTGGGCATTGCCTTGGGCTCACGTAGGGACTTTGAAAAATTGGAATCTATCCAAACCCAATTCCTCAGGGCCATACTCAGGATCCCCCCCTCCGTGGCAGGTGCGATCATGAGATTGGAAACTGGTTGCCAAGCCTTTAGGTATGTGGCCCTGAAAGCGAAGTTATGGCTTTGGCTTAAGCTTTGCTTCAGACCGGTGGGTTTGGCCCCCTTGATTCTGAGGGATAACTTTAAATCTCCATGGGAAGGGGAGATAGTGGAGGAAGTGCAGAAGTGCGGGTTGTCCTCCCTTTATATAGAGTCCATGACGTATAGCCACGCAAAGGCGGTGATCGCCCAAAGATTAAGGGATATTGCGAGACAGGAGGACATAGCCCGTGTGAAACCTGGGCTGTTTCTGGGGGAGCAGATGTACCGAGCTGCTCCAGCTCGCTACCTGGCGGATTATCCACTACGTGGAATACCGCAGACTATTTACCGCGGCTAGGCTGAATGTTCTTGACTCGGCGGTTCTGAAGGGAAGATATGGAGGAGTCCCATATGACCAGAGATTATGCCATTGTGCGTTGGGTGAGGTAGAATCCACAGAGCACATTTTAATGAGCTGTCCCTTCTACAACGATTTAAGACAGTATCTTATAACCCCATACTTACCCCAGCTTAGTCCCCGACAAAGAGGAAAACAGACAGCATATCTGCTAAATAAGTCTTCTAGGAAAACAACTTTGTCAGTGGCTAAATTCCTTTTCCTGGCACTCAAGCGTCGGAAACGTACAATTGAATGCCTTGATGTGGGTTATCTGTGAGAGGTTTAGTGCTGTGGCCCTACCTTATTCATGTACCCCTATGATGTTTTAGTTCATAATTCTGTATTGTGTTTTATTTCTGTGTTTTATTTCTGACTATCGGTCGAATAAAGGAAATTGATTGATTGAAACCATCATGTTCTAGTTGTAGGCACATGGAAATCCTTTCTCCACTGGCAAATGCCTCCAATATGGCTCCTAAGAAATGGGAAATCCTTTTTAAATACATGTGAGATTTATAGCCAGTTTCTAAGGCTTTTTTTTAATAGTATGCAGAATGCAAGACTAAACACAATCTGAAGTTAATTGCGTTCTTAGGAAAGAAAAGTTTAGTTTCTGAGGATTGATTTAGAGTCTTGGTTTACCAAAGAAAATGAGCCAGGAACTGGTGGTGGTTGACATTTACAAAAAGTGACACCCACAGTGCTCTTCTCTATGTTGGGTCTTGCCTTTAGTATGGACAGAAAGGTGTTTGGGTAATTTCAAATTCTAGTTTGTGCATTAACCTCATACACTCCAGCCCATGTTGCTATACCGAATCAGATAACTGGTTCATCTAACTCAGCATTGCTACACTGACTAGCAGCAGCTCTCCAGGGTTTCAGGTAGGGACTCTTTCCTTGAATTAAAGGATGGCACATTACATGCCCACAGGATTGTGTCAAAGATTTATCAATAAAGCATTCTGGATGGTTGTGGGAACAACAGAGCCCCCTTTCTGTTTTATGAATACTCTTCACTGCCTGTTTATAGCTACTTCTGTTTCTCTTATAAAAGAGTAATTTATTCCTGAAGTATCTCCAACCAATCAGGCCTTATGTAGGCAAATTGTGATTATATCACATTATCATATAGTCAATTCCTACACATTATTGTGTCACACTGCCACATATGAATGAGGTCAGTACTGCTGCTCTCATTCTGAATCAGTGAACATGTTCATTCACCACAGATCATAAATCCACCCAAATAATCACCAAATCAGCATATGTGTGCATGCATGTGCACATCACAGAGGAGAAAGGGAGATTTTACAAAACATGTGTCATTGTTTTGGCTCAATATGGATACATATTTACTGTTTAGTACACCACACTGGAATTTAATTAGAATAAAGTATGTCAACTGTATATTGAAATGCATAGGGGCAGCAACATTTATGCTTCTTGCTCTATGTATTAACTGTGCTCTAGTGAATTATTTATTATTATTTAATTAAATAATTAAATAATAATTATTTAATATTAGTGATTTAATTTAAAATCAAAGTGCTAAAATAATCCTCAGACACTTAACACCTGATCCATTTTTTGATCTTGTTGGTAATGGATACTTCCACATTAAATCTGTATATAATTCTTAGCATTTTACTTTTTCAGAGTTGGACAGAAAATACCTCTTTAAAAACTCAAGTAGATAGCATGCGACCCTGTCCTGGTTCAAGCTTGGATAAAGAGAAGTAGTGGCTGAGTCAAGCAGTCCCTGCAGGTGAGATTTTCAGGGAGTTACAAGGGAATTCAGGAATACGGGTATATGTGTTAACACACAGTATAGACTGAATAAGGCACTAATGATTATTTATACAACTAATCTTGAAGAGCTGAACAATATTACCTTGCAAAATGAAAAATCTCTTATATCTGTGTCTGTTGTAGTTGGCCTTTGGCCTTAGAAATAAGCATGTTGTGTGGTATAATTTGTAATGTTCCTTTCCTTCACCTACTTTGGAGGATTTGAAATCTGCTTACCTTATCTCGACCATAGGAAGTCAACATAATACTCTACAGATGTTGTTGGGCAACAATTCCCTGGCAGCTTTGCCAATGGGCAGGAGAGATGGGCTGTGTAGTTCAACAGCATGCTCACTAGTACTGATCTAGAACCATTGAAGTGGATGCAGCTTGTGCCATGTAGTGTGGTTTGCCAGCTTCTTGTCAAACCTTTCTGCAGTCCCAAATCATATATTTGAGATGCTGTTTAGGCAGATTTCAAAGAAACCTAAAACAAACCTTTCAGGTGTTTTTTAACCACAACTCCCATTATCCCTGGCCATTGGCTATGCTCCTGAGGCTGATAAGAGTTCACCAAAGCATCTGGAGGGCACCAGGTTGGAGAGCGCTGTTCTACATTGCTTGGCAATGGCTCTTCAGGGTCCCATATGTGGGAATATCTGGAGATGCAAGTTATTGAACTTAGGACCAGACAAGTAATATGTTCAAAAATGAATATGCTAGGGTAAAGTGAAAAAATGCATGTATTAGTGAAAATAACACACAAAATGGATAATATAAGGGGGAATTGCTTAGCAAAATGTTATATTACATACACTAATGTCTATATTAAGAGATTGCAAACTAATTGCAAACTGATGTGTCCTGAACTTAACATTAGAAAAATTAAAAACAAAGAAACCAATATTGACAGATTTGCCTGTTCCTAGCTAGCAGCAATAGTATCCCTCATGTGAGAGCACTACTAGCTCAGAGAGTTTTATCCTTTATTTTATATATGAATTCCATGTTTTCTTTGAAGAGATCCTACACAAAACACTCCTGATTATAAGCATGGCTATAAGGAGCTTGGCTTCCTTGTAACCTATTGTCAGAGCTGCCCCAAGGTCCCAGCTCACAGAGGACCAACGCCAGATCGTCGTTATATACAAAAGTCTTTATTGAAGTTCAGTTTCCATTTCAAAGCCGTAGCGCGCAGCTCTACGTCTTAAACCCTAGACCGCCGAAGCTCCGTCTGAATCTCCTCCCCTTCCACACCAGTTTAAGACTCTAGCCTTGCTCCACCTCTTCCTTAGCTCCTTCCTCCTCTGGGCCCTCCTGCCCGCTGGGGTCTCACCCTTTCTGGACTCTTCTGACGCTGAGTCCCCGGATTCACTCCCCACCTTCCGGCAGGCTTTAGGACCTGGTTCCCTATTCGGGCTACCTGCTGTGCCGCTCGCCTGTACATTTGAACTTGGCGCGCGCGCCCAGTCGGCAACCTTCCTTTTGACCGTTCCCTCGCTCCCCGATGGAGGCGTGGTCAGCCCTAACTCATCTTCTCTCCCTCCTGGAGGAGACGCTGGCCCTGATACCTGGGATTCATCCCCCCCACTACGCTCTGGTGGGGAAGCTGGTCCTGATCTCCAGCCGCTGCTCTGGGAGTCACCGCTGGCCCCTTGCTCCTGGCGCGTCCCCCCTGGGACCCCCCTTGCCCTGGCCATCGGCGCCCCCTTCTGTGAATCTTCCGATTCGCTGGAGAGGCTCATGGAATCTCTCGGGCCACTGTCGTCTTCTCCTATGCTGCCCTCAGATTCTTCCCCTTCGCTCTCCATTTCCTGTGCTTCTGCTCCTGAGCCCCTGACACCTATGAAATGCATATTTAAGTCACGCTTGAAACAGATGATTAAGACCTTATACTCATATAGTTTTGTAGAAATGAAAGACATATAATTATCAACAGGGGAAAAAATGAAAAGCAATCCAAAATATGAAGAGTACCCATCAGCCATTTGGCAAAAGCTCTGACTTGAGGTGGAGAGGGAAGAAGATAGAGAATAATGAATTCATCAAACTGTAAATGCACAAACCAATGGAGCGCTTAGACTTCAATTCAAGGCAAATGGAAAGAGAGCCCCCATTACTGTTGAGATATACAGACACAGCCCCACTAATCATTTGGTCATGCTTGGGAGGCAGCAAGTCATCACAGGCCATGACATGAGGAGAACAGTGCGTCAGGATTTGTTGTAAGGGGAAAAAAATGTTTATTTAACATCCATATCCAAAGTCCTTGTCCCTCATCATCCTTTCTCCCTCAATACACATACCTGGAGAAAAAGTTCACAGAGCCCTGTTAAACTCTTTCAGCTAAACAAAATCTGTCAATCAAGGAATATACTAAGGTATTTGAAACCTTATACCATGTCTATCCAATATTCTAGAAGTGTTAAATTAGTCATGTGGATATTACAACATGTGAATGACTGTAGACTGCGTAGGTAATTATATGAGATCTCTGAGTAAGTGCAATACTTTTAAAAAATGCAAGTGGACCTTAAAATCTCAATGAAGCTGAAAATATAATTTTAGCCATGAACACAGTGAAAAAAATATTTAGCGGAAATGTGTGTAGCATGATCCATACTAAGTCCGTGGGCCCATTCTGCTAATCACATGTACCAAGGTTTTCAGACATAACTATTAATTAGTTATGGTATTGTAAATGTGAAATCCATGAGTGATCAGAAGGTGATAAGTGCTATATAACAATCTGGCTTAATGTTGAAGGGGGAAAGCCATGTTGGTCTACTATCATTCTGACTTTCTTTTATGGGTAAAAGGATGCTCTGTGACATACTTGCAAGTGCAAAGGGATGCACTGTGAAATATTTGCAAGTAGCTAGCTAGTTTTTAAACAAATTTAGACTAATGTATATAGTCTTCCAAAAGTACTAGACAACAAGACATATTTCAGGGATCTTTCCATAAAAACATCTTTGAGCTTGCATATACAAACTTTTTCACATTTTTCTTAGAAAAATAGATTGCCAATGCCCTATTATAAAATGCTTTGAAATGGTTAAAATGGCTTACAGTGTGCTGTAGAGGACTGCATACAATTTTGTAAAATAATAATGAAGTTGCTGGGATATCAGATTTTCATTCCTAACTATGCTTACTGAGAAGTAAGCCTTATTGAATTCAGAGGAGCTTATTCTCATGTTTGAAAAGAAGATTCTTAAGCATTAGAAAGCATTTACTATCCTTCGAAAATGATGTAGTTACAAGTTTAGTACACCTCACATTGCCTAAACAAGGAGAGTTCCTTAAGCATTCAGATTCAGTGTTGCAATTTGAGGCACAATCAGTTTTTTTAAAAAACAACAACAAACCACTGAAAAGCATTGTATTTGATATGATGTCATGTGACCATGAATATTGCAGGACAAATTTAATTCAGATTACAGTTACTAAAGGTCAACTTTACAAAATGTCCACCGGAGGCAGTGAAATGAAGTAAAAAGTCTAGCAAATATGGATTATGAAAGGTCACTGTAGCCTTTCACCTGGCTTAAAACTGTAGGAAATATGGAAATCCATTGGTTTGTCCTGCTTCCTATTAAAGATTTGTCAAATAAAGAATTCTAGCTTGCTTTGCTGTGCCATTCAATCTGCTGAAGACAGCAGAATTGGAATATCAGGAACCCTGTAGGACAATATAAAAATGAACCTAGAGCAGAACAACAGCATTCCTGGAATTTGAACAGTAGTTAACCTCAACAGATCTTGAGCTTGAAAAATTGTTGCCCAGATCCAAAGAATTGTTATAACTACTTCCATACAGCCAAAAGAGGTTTGGATATAATTTTTGTTTGTTTGTTTGTTTGTTTGCTTTAAAAAGCAGCTTTTTAAAACACTCATCCCCAAATGTGACAAGTTTCAAGAACATTTGAGAAGTGTTTATTACATGGCATGTTTTTTAAATCATTTTTTTAAAAGTCCTATTAAGTTATTTTTGTAACCCTGTTCCTCAGCATTTTGTATCTCTAGAGAGCCAGTTACAGCATGGTTCTTGGTTTGCATGGCTCTTGGTGTCTTTAGTGTTCCTGCTGTGTTTATTCTGTGTGAGCTACAGCCATTCTTATATTCTCAAGCATGCACACTTCAACATTGTGAGTAGGATGATTGAGCAGTCAGTTCATGGCAGATCCATGGGCAGTGGCTCAAGATGAGCCAGGAGGTTAAAGTCAAGGAAGAAACTATGAATCATAGCTGAGGACAAGGGAAGATTCAGTAAGCCAGAAGGCAGGGTTGAAGAGTAGACCAGAAGGCAGAAGCAAACCAAAGGACAAAGGATGTACAAACTAGAGCTTAGGATGACTTCATTGCTCAGGCAAGGTTTAACTCACACAAGGATTGTTTTATAGTCCTTCCTGTCCAGGAATAGCCAGTGATCAACTTGGTTTGGCAGATCCAGGGCCTGATAGCATATAATTGCTGTGGCAGCTGATAAAACCTGCAACTCTGTGGCTTACCACACGAAGAAGCTACAAACAGATCTTTAGGCAACAGTATCAGCAGCTCCTAACAATCTGGTCCTGGTTACCCCACCCCCAAGCTACAAACAGATCTTTAGGCAACAGTATCAGCAGCTCCTAACAATCTGGTCCTGGTTACCCCACCCCCAAGTCACCTCTGCCTCAGGCAACCTGTGCACATAAGCCTGAGGATGAGTGGACTGTCTCTATTCTGTAGAAAGAAGTAAAAGCTCCTGATTGGAGCATTGTGTTTGGCTATGATAGAACAGGAAAATATAGCTGTAACTCACCCATGCAAAAGTGGTAGGGAGGTGAGGGTTCTGTGAACCCCCATGGAGACCCATTTGACCACAGACAAATGCTGGGTGCGCAGGATTGCACCCTTTGCTGCTTATTGAGTACTCACTCATTTTTCATAATCATGTTGTCCCACTGACCTGAATAAAGATGGCAATGCTTATGTTTGTCTTTTTGTCAATTGGTATACCAGAGTTATGTGAAACGTTTTGCCCTTGAGTTCATTTATTTTGTACACTCCTGTTTGCAGAAAAAAATAGCTTTTCTTTGTCCTTCATTTGTCCCAATCATTGTATTTTCAAAGTAAAGGATAAGAAAAGGATAGGTCATTTGAAGAAGGAATACATGATATACTAACATGGTTGCTTTTTCAAGTTTATATAACAATCTTATTTCATTTCTGAGATCCCAATTGATGTCTGTTTTTATTTAAAATGTCTGGAAGGGTAACTTCTGAATGTACCGTCCAAGATAATAGCATTAACTGGCATGGCTGCAAAATCAATAATAGAAACAAAAATATAAGTCTTCTGATTAAGAGTGACACAAAACAAATTTGTTAACTAAAACAGATGTAGTCAACAGTTTAAACATATATCATAAATGTTTAAACTCCATTTGGATTTCTTTTTTGCTTTATCATTTAATACATCATTCTCATGAAAGTTAGCTTTGCCATGTGCAAAACAATCTGTGAAAAGAAAAGGAAAAGTTGACTGTGAAGTGCTTTTCCTTCTCTTCCTAGCTAAATAAATAAAAAGTAGACTTCACTGAAGGAAAGTAATTGAAAATGCTAATTCAATGCCTATAGACTAAAACTTTGAAGGGCATATCTTTGTAATTTTGGCATCTTGGAAAACTAAGAGGGCAGAAATAAAAATAGATCATTGACCATGAATGCCCTTTTCCAGATGGAAAGTTTAAGTAATTCCATATTGTATTTTTAAAATTTATAGAACGATATGGTTGTATCCAGCTCTGCTGGTGCAACAGGCTTTCATGCATGCAATGGAGCTTCCTTTTCCCCTTCCGCCCCCATACACCCACAAAATCAGATCCATAGAGTTAGGGGACACTCTGGAGCAGATTTTGGGGGTGCACGGGGGGGGGAATGTAAGTCCTGTTGCGACTCTGGGGCTACAAAGGAGAATTGCTAGTCAACAAGATGTACAATACTGCAAAGGTTAGTTGTAACTTGTGGCCAAAATAGGCATGATTTGGGAGATTTGCGTTTAGAAATGCTAACTTCTCTTCTTAAACTGAAAAACAGAGGTCACAACATAATAAGCGCCTGTTGGATGAGGCTAGCTGTCACTCAGAGGCCTGTGGAAAACCAGCAAGTAGGATGTGAGGACTTTTCCCTCCTGTGGTTTCCAACTGGTATTCAGAAGCATTCCTCCTGCATGGAGGCAGAGCATAGCCATCCTGGCTAGAAGCATAGGATGTTAATTAGGTAAATGCATGGTTGAAGAGAAACTTTTTCACCTGGTGCCTAAAGGTGAATAATGAAGACACCAGCCAGACCTCCCTGGGAAGCGCATTCCACAAACTGGGAGCCAGACCTCTTGTGGAGGAGGCATATGAAGAAGGGCCTCAGATGATGATCACAGGGCCCAGGTACATTCTTATAGAGAGAGGCAGTTCTTGGGGTATTGTGGTCCATATGAATATGGTTAGTATCATGGACTGGTTGGACGTGGAGAAATGGTGGGAGGAACCAGTTGGGGAACCACCAAGGGAAACAGGTTCAGAGTCTGGGGACAACAAGGAATTAATCAGTGGGAAAAGAGGGAGAAGACTGGGAAGAGAATGTGTTGGAAGCTGAAGGCTAGGGAGAGTATGGCAGAGAGAAGTCCAGAATCAGAGGCAGAAGCTGAAGCAGGTACGTGGGGGGGGGGGGGAGAGAAGGCCAAGAGGCAGAGATGAGTCAGGCTGGTGTAGAGTCACAGATGTTTTCCATTCCTGCTGTGACAAGCTCCCCTCCTCATCTTCCTGTCTCCCAGAAGCAGAAAAGGGCTGAAATGGGTGGAGCAGTGGCAGGCAGCACACAGGCAAAGTCTCTGATTGCTTGGAAGGAAACCTGGAGTAGAGAGGACTTAAATAGCTGTAGGGAGACGGGGACAGTCTCAGCAACTGATTCATGGGGTAAGACCTACTGGGGATGAGCTGCTGTGCTCATTATGCCTGACATTCAGCCAAGTCTGTGAAGATTGCGTTTTTGCTAATAAAGAGTTAACTCCAACTTTGAACAGTGCTATTTACTACTGGCTCTCACTGTGACAGTTGGCCACTGTGGGAGAAGAATGCTAAACTACTTAAGACTTTGGTGTGTGATCCAGCAGGGCTTTTCTTAACCACTGGATCAGCTCATAATTCAAGTCCAAATTGATTCAGCTCTTGGTGCTGGAACAATGCAATTATTTCCAGCACTGGGACAGTAGAACCACTGTGTGACAGTGCACAATCCTGTGGAATGTGGCCATTAGCCATTCTAAATGAGGTTATAGACAGCTGGACAAAAATGCAGACATCCAGGAGTTTTGATATAAAACATTTATTCATTCTGGCCTCATTAGATAAACATCTGAACAGAAATGTCGACTAATTACTGCATTTTGATGGAAGACTGAAATAAAAAGGTACTAATTCAGGACTACTTGCAATAAAGATAAGTCAGCATCTTAACCCCAAACACATTGTTCTTGCATATCTCAATCAATATGGATTCTGTCTGAAATCAATTTTCAGCTGCAAATATGATTGTTAAATAATTCACAAGTTGCAGGCCTTCAGGCAAGAAGAGGTTAGAGAAACAGCAGAAAAGTGGTGATCTCTACCTACAATGCATTTTCAATTAAAAGAGGAGGACATTTATAAAAGATTGTTTCATAACTGAGGTGGCAATCTTTTTTATTTTTAAGAGATAAATGGCATTGTAGATTCTTTGTCTCCTGTGGTATCTTTTTTAATGTTCCATGTTTTTAAACACACACACAAACCCTGTTGGATGAGTAAGAAATATATAAAGCAAAACTTAAGAGCAGTTTTGAAGTCAAGAAAGGGTCAATAATGGAAAGCGATAGCATCAAAAATTAAAAGCACAATCCAATTGTGAGAAAGTCCAATTGAATTCAATATGGCTTAATCCAAAGTAAATAGGTCTAGTTAATCTCTGGTCCTTCAGATGTTGCTAGACTACAGTTCCCATCATCCCTGATTATTGGCCGTGCTGGCTGGGACTGATGTGTTTGGTAGCAGATATACCTTGAAAATTAAGGGGGGGGGGTTGCATTTCCTCAGGGACTAAATCAGTCTTCCTCCAAGCTGAGACCCTACAGACATTTTGGACTAAAATTCCCATCACCCCAGCCAGCATGCACATGGTGACTGGAGCTGGTGGGAGTTGTAGTTCAAAATATCAGGAGGGCACTATTTTGGGGAAGGCAGAACTAAATGCAGAAACACATCTACTTTTAAAATGTAGTTGTAATGAGCCAAATGCTGGCCTTTGCATACTGATCTTCATTTCTGAATCTGGTACTGAACTGAATGAAGTTTCTTTGTACAAAATATGGGAAGAAATGTGCTTAGTAGGAAATGTAGTTAGAATTTATTGTACTATTAAAATCCTATTGGGTCTTTATTTATGAAATGTGTTTCCTATATTTGAGGTTTAGGGAGTCTTGATAATGAGGCTTGTAAGATTCATGTTTCCTTTTCTGCAGCTTAATTTAGGCTCTATATCAAATATGTAAACTAATATTATATCTTCCTGCAGCTTTTGTGTATAAGACATACATTTTGTCCTATTTCTATCCACTGTTTCATTTTATAAAATCTAAGCTGGTAAATGGCATTTGATTGACAAGATCCCATATTCCTTGCTATTTCATTAAACCAAGTACATTTGACAGAAGCAGTAAATAAATCCAGAGGAATTTGTTGCCAATTTTACAACAACTTTTGTTGCAAAGGCTGAAGAAATAGCATGTCTGCACAAAGGGAGCATCCATGGATTCTCATGCAATACATGCATGCATAGCCTTGTCCAAAAACATTCTGAAATTTCATGACAGGAATTTTGGATACACTGGGTATCTGTGGCATTGCACAAATAATTACTATCATTATTGTATAATAAAAAAATAGGCAGGACTGTGGGGGTGGGGTGGAGAATGATCTCCAGAGGAAATTCTATTCCAATTTAGTTTTTGTTTGCTTAGATTTGGCCAAATGGCTTTAGAGAGCAATTACTGATGTTTCAATGACCTCTTGGTTCAATTGAATTAGAGAACTTAATGAAGTTTCCCTCCCTCAGTATTGGTCTTTGCTGCCTTTTAAAATTGATGAAACAGAGTGTCTGGAAGATATTGCAATAATGCTGGCTGTTATTCTCATACTTCCATTTAGCTAGTATATATTTCATACAAATATGCACACTCACCAATTTCTGACTTTCTTATGAGAAGAAGCTACAGTATGGTGGGCTCATGCACTTCTCCTTCGCCTCTCTCTCCTCCATTACAACTGAGGTCATTGGAAGCTTCTGTTTCTGTTGTATATTAGCCATAGTTTAACATGTTTAACCATCCTAAACTGTGGTTAATCTTAACTGTGATTAGTGCAGAGAACTAGTCTTGCAAATAATGGTTTAAAGATGCCATGTTTCAACTTACCATCATTAAGATAAACCACAGTTTGTTGTGTTTGGGTAACATGGTAAACAGTGGTTTATGTGAAATAGAAATGAAAGTTTCTGAACTCCCCTTCACAGATACTCTGGAAGAAGAGATAATGGATAAGTACATAAGCTTAATTCATTCTAACATTGTTACATCCCAAGCAGCCCACTGTTCATGTCAAAACGCACTTACTCTTCTATTTTGTCTTCATTGGATATTATGGGAAAACTTGGGTAAATGAATGGATGGTAAATTTCATTCAAATGAAATAAATAGCAATATCCTACTGTTCATCGTAGCATCTGTGATATATGGTGTTTGAACAATCAGGATAATTTTTTTAACCAGTGCAGCAAGACCTATGAGTCTTCCAATTCTTTTCTCAAAGCCATATAAACTAATAGACGCGATCATATTTTGTGGCAATGTATTTCATAAATTACACATTGTATGCTTAACCAATTGAATTAATTACCCAAAGATGTGCTGTTCCTTGTCTACCTGAAACCTACTGTTCTTTAATATTTCTCCTCAGTAGAAAATAGGGTTAAGCGGAATCATCTGTCATTTCCTGGATCCTTTTTTGGGTTCTTCCTTCCAAAAGCAATTCAGAGACAGAACAGATCTGTTAAGATGGCATCATATGATTTCAGGTGATGGACATGTGATATTCATAGCCACAGCAGTACATGCCCAACAGTCATGACTGGCCAGTTACATACTTCTAGGAATCAGTTGTGATCCATTTCATGCCTCCATAATGCCAAATATTAGATGCACAGAGTTGTGGATTTCCAGTCAGGTGCCACATTGGACATAATGGTAAGCCAGTCATTTCATAGTTTGTTTCCATACTCCAGGAAGGAAGAAGTGAGGAGTACTCAAACTGCATGCACTATATTCAGGTAGATAGCCGTGTTGGTCTGATGCAGTCTAATATCCCTTGCTTTTTCCTGTAGGACTAATTGCAGTTGTTAACAGTCGTCAACAGGTTTACTATACTAATTGAGTCAATCACCCATCTCCTACTACCCTCCTGAGAAAAACCCCACCCTACTCTTCCACTATATATTAGGGTCTGGTGACTTCTGTTTCAGTGTGTCTGAAGAAGTGTGTATGCACACAAAAGCTTATACCCAGAACAAACTTAGTTGGTCTCTAAGGTGCTACTGGACAATTTTTTATTTATTTTGCATGCACTATACACAGATTTTGCACCAGCTAATTTGCCTAACTATGGTTTACGGTCAGCGTTCCTTCCAAATGCAGCCAATGTATTCTCAAAAGATTTTAATCAATAGTATTCCTCATAAGAATGTGATTTCAGGGGTAAATCTTTAGAAAAGTGGGAAAACTTCAAGCATGCAAGTTTGCTATAAAAAGTCTCCCATGTGGTTTTTGGGAAGCCAATAGCAGTGTTATTATTATATTAATTTTATATTAGAGTGAAATTTCATTGATTTCCTCCCTCAAATTCATTACTGTGAATTTTTATTGAATGCAATTAAAAAGATAGCTATAGAATTCCTATTTTAAGCTGGAATTTGATCTACAATTATTCAGTTGTAAGGGGCTGCAGGCCAAACCTTCAATTCTTACCTTCTCAAACCAACTTGCTTCTGTTTAGTAGGACAACAGTTAGGCACCTTCGGTATAGTATTGTTGTGCTGACATTCCAAGGTTCTTTTGAGAGGGATACTGAGAAAGAAATGAAGCCCTAGTTAGAACCAAACAAAAAAGAGAACGATTTCATAGTCAAAAATATCAGTGGCAGTCCTTATTCACAAAAATGGCCACATACTAGTCGGTCACATTAACTGCAAAAATAATAATTATTTCAGCAAATAAGGTTTGCTAATGCAAGTGCTGCCAAGTCTAAGGATACATGTCATTTGGCTTGCCAAGGTGGATAATTATGGAGATTTCAATTCATTCTTATTCTGTTTAAAGCAACATGTAAGTTAGCTTTATTAGTTTTATATACATTCTGAGCACAGCTGACACATAGTTCTTTCTACTGACCTATGTAAACATTGAGGGCTCACAATTAAAAATACAGCACAAGCCTATCCTCAATGATAAAATAATGCAAAATAAAAATAAAGGCAAAGCATGAATTTATTTGCAGCATTATATACCTGCAAACCATATCTAGAATTTTTATATAATTAATGGGAGCGGTTGGTCCATGAAAGATCCAACAAATCTTTTGAAAGCCCCCCCCCCTTTTAATTGCAAGGGGGGAAATACACTGAAAATGGGGGAGTTACATAAATGAGAGCAGGTGCAGTCGTGCAGAGGTAAGTATGCAGCATATGTAAGTGCAGTTGGAAAATCATTGTCTTGCAGAGAATACTCGAAATTGGTCCCTAATGGCCTTGGGTTTTGTCATATGGTCTTGATTATCAGGCTAAAATTGCATTGCCAATGCCTTTAGTGTGAACGAGATGGATGAATAATTATTACGTGCACTGAATACCTTTCCACAAGGAGGAACCAGGACATCCCCTGGTCACCCTAGCTACCATTTCACCCTGCTGTCAGGGAAACTGTAATCGGCCTATTCATCATTTCCTTATTTCTCCTATATAATATAAAAATCTATAAATAATGTGTGCATGTGTGTCCGCATACACTTAAACATGTGCACATGTAATTGCAAAGAGAAATTGTCGGTGTTCAGTGCAACTTGTGAGGAATTGTTTTGAGAGGAAACATAGTCTCAAAGGGGAGTTAAGGGCAGGTACTTCATGGTGTTTTGCTCTTAACCCTACCACACATCTAAATTTAATAAGTGTACCTTCTTTAGCAGCAATTCCATGCATAACTGGACTGATTAAATCCTATTGACTTCAGTAGGATTTAAGCATACTAATTGTACAAGGACTGCAGTGTTTCTGAACAAGAACAGGGCTAGAAGAATTTCTGCTATAGAAATATAAATACAGTGAAGTGAGCACACATGCAAGTGTGTTGAGTGGCAGGATACCATCCAGTTATAAATTGCTCTTATTAGTTAAAAGGGGCTTCCTGCCCCTTTTCTACTCCTTTTGCATATATTCCGGTAATGAGGGTAACAAAAAATATTGGTGAAAACATTAAGAGTAATCCTTAGTGGTATTCAAGAGTTCACCCTATCCCCCATCCTCCTCCCCTCAAAGCAAAATGTGCTTGAAGGATCAGAGATGATAAAGTTCAGAACCACTCTAAGATCTGTGACCATGACCACACTGCTCATTCATCACAGGAATATTTATTGTAAATCATGGCCTTGTGTGGCTGCTGCTTACCCTCTATGCAATCCTTTGCAATACTGGCAATTAGTTATGAGGGCCGCTAGCTCCTAAACACGGTACCTTGAACTTCAGAGCAAACACAAATAGACCACAACAAATTGTGCTTCCTGACAGGGAGTTCTGAATGCCTGATCAGAAGGATTATTTGTAGAGAGGTGCAGGCTTTTCAGAGCAAGATTTCCAGAGTCTGAAGGCTTCCTGATTAATTGCTTGATGCCTTTTGCCACTAAAATCCTAATGAGATGCCTGGGAAAAAACCCTACACAGTTTTGATTAAATAATCAGCCAATCACATCAGTAATTCGGTCTGCTGATTATTTTTACCAGCTGTTGTATTCATGGCTATTCTCTCTATAAGGGGTGTGTGTGTGTGTGTGAGGAATGCACAGCATGCATTTGTATAATTCTAATGTGATAGGAAGGAGTCCTTGCTTTCTAAACTCACATTTTGTACAAAAGTGAGTGTGAGAGAGTATGTGTTAATTACACCCATTGTAGAGAGTGTTAAATGTGACAGGAGAGGAGGATTAAAGCTATTTAGGAGTCTGTGCAAAGCCCCTTTAAGTAAATGGGAGTTGAGCAAGAACACAAGATACTTGGAATATTTGTTCTTTCACAGCTTCTGTTAGTTTCAATGATGCTTGTGCAACAGACCTTCCTATAGTGCTGTATGTAACTGAACACAAAGATGGAGGATTAGATTGGTACATGGTGTAACTTTACTTCAGGTGTGTTTCATGAAATGCAGTGCTAGAAAAGAAAAAAGTGCTGTAGTACAATCAACTAGGTGTTCATTTGCACAAGTCCTATTAGAATCGAATGGGAGCAGTCCATATTATTGGTCTGCAGTAGGAACCCTGTGCTAGGTATAAAATCAAATCCATGTAGTCAGCATGTTATTAAATGTAGGTAGGTATTCTGTTGACATCTCAAAGCATACTTTGAAACCTGATGACCTCATGACATCAGAGCCAGCTTGCACTTTTTATTCCTAAATGAAAAAAGCTTAAATTTGTTGCATCATCTGACTCCTGATTTAGATTTTCAGATAAGCAAGAGCTAAAAATGGCTCTGCCAAGTGACAGAAGTGTTATCACGAGCCATTCTGGATCAATAGGCTTAAAAAAGGGTTTCGAGTGGCAGTTCAAAAATAGAAAATTTAAATATATATGTAGCTTCATTCTGCTGTAGCCTATGCTGTATAAATGGCACTTTGGCAGCACATTTCTTAGCAGTGCAAAAGGTGATTTATTAGGCCCACTGAATTTGTGTTTATGTTCCTCATTGTAAACTGTGTTTATAGCAATATGTCTATATTAAGGTGTTAGAGCTAGAATTGCTACCTAAGCTTTAACTTTACCAATATTGCTGAAAACCCAGGTTATAGCACTATAAATAGTTGCATCAGTATTGGCACTTGCAAAATCATCTATATTTCTGGGAAACTGTGTCTGCTCCTAAATAAGCATAAAGGGTACTGCTTTAGTACATTTACCAATACCAGTAATAATTAATAATATAGTTGTGAACATCAATAATCTTTCATTCACTGCTGAATAACGCCCAGAGTATGGCTTTTCAGTTACCACACCCTAGCATGACAGAAATTTGTTAATCAGTTTTTTTGTTCACAAAGGACATCAGCACACACAACTTGCATGCAGTGAGGGCACATTTAGCAAGCATATGACATGAACACAGTGGATAACTACCCACTCAGACTAGGAACAGATATCCAAGGACTTGGGCAGAGGCCTTTGCAATGCCTTTTACCTGCAGTGCTTCCAATTTGGAAGCAAGGGGACTAAATTGGGGCATGTCCTTGACAAGGGAATATTATTCGCTCACCAAACTGCATGTAGAACCTACTGCAAGCCTATGTGTGTAAATGCTTGTGCTTTACAGTACTGCTCACAATGATCTCGCTGCTCTCGCTTTTCTTTATTTTTGCAAAGAAAACTGTATGAACAATCTGTATACCTAGACATTTATGCATGTTGACCTCAATTAATAGGATAGATTCTGTGTGCAATAGGAAGCAGGGGATGGACTGCGTAGGCGAGAGTAGCTTTCCCATTTTCTCTGACTCCATGTACAATCTACAGTCTAGTGTTGTATGTGAAATGGAACAAAGTCCAATAGCTATGCAACTTCATTGCATCTTCTCCCCATTGAACGTCATTGCTTGCAATTTAATAAACTGTTAATTAGTGCACTCTTTTCTTCTTCGCCTAAGTGAAGCCATAAGTTCATTTCCATTGCCCTATATCCTCCCACATTTCCACTTAACTTTATCCTACTTTTAGACACATGTATAGATCCCTGCCCTCATCTTTATCCTTTTATTGTGTCTGTCATGTGCATTATAAAACCTCTAAGCAGTCGGTCAGTCCCTTCTCTGGCCAACATCTAATCAAGGGAGTCTCTCTTGCAAACTAACCCCAACTTAGGAGCAGAGATAAGGGAGAGAAATGTAAATCCAGGATTGCCACTGTGTCACCTCACCCTCCCGTCCTTGCAACAAGGCACTCTGGGCAACGCATGTTGCCCTCACAGTGCTTTCCTGCTTTCCTCTTCCTCTCACCTCCTCGGTGGGCGGTGGTGGCACTGCCCTCCCCCTCTCCCCTTTTGACCTGCCATGGGGCAGGGTATACGTGAGTGTCCCTTCACTGGCAACGAGAAGGAGGTGCTGCCGCCCTGTCCCAAAGGCCCGGTCCACAGGTGCTGCCTCAAGGGAGCCTGTCATGGGGAGGGGCGCGCTTCATTGCGCCCCCTCAGAAATTTGGGGGGGCATGGCCCCCCTGTCCCCTCCCACGCTACACCACTGCCTAAATATAACAGTACCTATTTCAGTGGTGGGGAATTTGTGGTCCTCTAGATGTTGTTGGACTATAATTCCCATCATGGCTGACCATTGACCATGGCTGAAAATGGCATATAACGTGTATATATTGGTTTTGTATATTTGTATGTGTATTGTATTGCAGAAATATTAGAAATTTGCACTAAAATGCTGATTAATTTTCATGAGGACCTTAAAATACTCCCCAAACTGATGTGAAAATTGTTTCTACAAATTGTAGCAGTTTTTTTCAGTAAAGTTTAAAACTTTTTTGTACAGTATCAGTGGGAAAATTCATGAAAGGACTCAGTGATAGCTGCTATTTCGGTTGCTTAATGTTAGTGGGGAAATAAGGAAGTTTTTGACTTTCAGCTTATAACTCCTTTTCAGTCAGAATGGAAGGACTGGTTGGTTGTTTTTTCCCATCTTATCGCAACAGGATTGATTACTAATCAGGTATTTATTTCCAAGGTATGAAATAATTTGGAACATAAAACATTTACAGTACAGATATGTTCCATCTGCCATCAATATGGGGTCAGATAAAAAGATATACTATTATCTATTTTGTATCTCTCATCTTCTGAGACCACCATGGCAACAATTCTCTAGACCAGATTTAAGCACATGAGTATAGAGTAAAGGTATGTTTAAAGAAAATGTCATTCAGAAAGATGCAGTTGGCCAAGGCAACCAATATGCAATCTGATCATAAGGCAGATCTGGGCAAATTTTAAATCTGCCTTTTCGATTTTGCCAAAAAGCCAGATGCTATTTCTGGAAAGGCATTTTCTAAAATTTGGCAATGATGTCCTAGGGCTACCAACTGAAAAATGAAGAAGAAATGGTTACACATGTCTATTCCATTGTGGATATTTGCCATGGGAATAAATACATATGTACCCATCTCATATGATATGTGTACCATTCCTGATATTGTTTTCATGGAAGGATTCGCACAAACAAAACTGGCATGGCAACTTCAACAGAATGCAAGCAAAGAGATGTAAACACCTAGAATTGCTTACTTTTGCAACAATCGTGCCCCCCCCCCCAGTTTCCTTTTAAAACTTTATTTGCTATCATGGTATAGGTAATTCTCCTTTAGTTCAGGTTCAGAAGCTTAAACCAGAAGCTGGTTTGGGCACTAGACATTGCATTATAGACACTGTTAACAGTGCTTGACTGCTAAAAGTGATGTTGTGCACTGGTTTTGCCTCTGTTCATGTTGACCAGGCTAACCACTGGAATAGAAATGTTTTGTGCAAAAAAACACAGTAATTGAAATGCATTCTCTAGGACTGAAATATAGCAGCCAAGTCTGTATACCAGTCTGCCTGTTTTTATGTGTCCCTGATTCTAGAGTCATTTTTAAAAAGTGAGTGATGCCATTTTTTTACATCTTTCATTTAATATGCTGCTTGGTAAACAGTGTTGTAGATTAGTATATTTGTAATTTAAATGAAGACAATATATCAACCAAGTTTTTTTTTTTAAAAGAAGTTGTTTGAAGAATGATTGATGTCACTGTTATGCCCTGTTTAAAAGAAAAAGGGGGAAATTGGGTTTGGAAAGGATTGAGGTGGAGGGTGAAATAGAAATTATCTTTCATGGGCAGGTGTATACTGTTTTTTAAACCCCTAGCCAGACTTAGTGGCTGAATCTCTGCTATCTTCAAGCACACTAATAAATTCTGCCTAATTCATTTTTTATTCTCTCTTGGGGTCTGCTTGCTGATTTGCCTCAACAAAGGAAGCATCATGTTACTTCTTTTAAATAATTGATAGCTCTGAGTCCAAGCCAGCTCGAAGGAAATTCTGAAAATAGGTACTTATTGAGTAAATACCCTGCATTTCCACCACTGCCAACTACCCTCCCCTATATTTATTCTGTTCCATGGGCTACTGTCAGTTGCAGATGATCTCATCGATGCTTTGTAGACACCCAGCACTTAGCAGCTCCAATTTCATTTATGTTTTTTAATATATATTTAAAAAAGGGAAGCTGTTAATTATAATGCCTCTTGCAGCTAAGAGCTCTTAATAAATCATAATCAATACTATGTCATAGTGCCAACCAGAGATGGACATTTTGACTTCAGACATGGAGCGGGTACCCTCTCTAGAAAAGAGATGAGCCAAACGTATGCAGGCAGTCTTCTTTACGGCAAGTTTACTTACTGTGTTTTGGAAAGTTCCTTTCCACTTTAGTCTTTGGTATAGACCTGCTGCTTTTTTATTGCTTTTAAGCCCACAAGAAATATGAGACAAGTCCTGCCTCACTTATAAGGTATGTGAGAGTGAGAAGGGTTATTCGAATCCCCTAGGAGCCTAATAATTAGGACAATCCTGCAGCTAGTTAGGTGTTTTGTGCTTACCATACTTTTGTGCTCTTATTGTTGCTGTTACGTAAATCAGTGCCTAGTTGCTAGAGAACATAAAATAGATTCCTACGGTTGTGGTGTATTTTAGAGGAATCTCTGTGCTTAGAAGAATAAGGACTTACTTCAGAGTAGCCACGCATAGGGTTGTGCTGCATATAGTCTATTGATTTTCATTGGGGTGTGATGTTGTCATAGTGCTTTGAATCTAGGGAGACAAGGAGCAATGAAGCAAACATTGTAATGTAGTGATGCATACTTTTTCCAGTCCCCACTTCTACTTTTGATGGCTAGATGTTCTGACAAAGAAATGGGTAAGAGTGACAAAAAAATAGATAGCACGAGTGTTTTTATTCATTAAATTCCTTATCTGCCTTTCACCATAAGGTCCCAGGGTGTGTTACAACAATGATCACAAGCAAGAGAATAGAGTGGGTCCTAAAATATATATCATGTTTCAAAGTCCAGGGTAAAGAAGTGCATCTTCAGTATATAACAAAAAACTGCATTGTGAAAATGCCAAATGTACTTCTGTAGGGAGGGTATTCCACAGCTTTGGGATTCCCATCCCCTGCATTTCTGAAAGGCCGTGGAACTACCAATATGCCCCCCCCATTAATCTTAACACCTGAGAGGGTCTGTTTGGTGTGTGTTGGGAGGGGCACTGGAATCTTTCATTGTTAAGGATGTCTGCTTTAAGGCTGACATTATGTATGGATACTTAATGTACATAAGCTGATGAGGAAATTCTCCAAATTGCTCATACCTGCTTGAGTCAATATTTCACCTTTTTAGAACTCAAGCAAAATCTACATCCATTTAAAAAGATTTTGTATACAAATATTTGGTCATCTATGCAATGTTCTGAGGTTCCACGTGGGAAACTTTTTCATTCCTTTCTGTTCCTCTCAGGTATATGACGAAACTTCTACCCCTCAATTATTTAGAGGGTTTTTTCCTCCCCCTGAACATTTTCCTCTCCCTAATATACATAAAAGCAGAGTTTACTTGAACCTGACAATTAAACATTTATTTTAAAACTGACTGGCTGCTTTCCAGCAATGCTCTTTTCTCGGCATCACGTACTGGATCTTAAAGTAGTTGGTTAAAATAGTCTCTGTAAATCAGGAAGTGGTAAGAAAGAGAGAGAGAGATTCCCCCCCCCCCCTCATGGTGGCCATTTCCCCCTTTCCCTCTCCCCTCCAGTTTTGAAATTCAAATCGAATGCAATTTTCAGCTCATTTGAGCCAGAATATACTGTTGCTGAGCTTCAGTGGCTCTTAAATACAAACTCTTAGCTGAAAACAGATATCATCTGTCATTAAGGGTGTGTGAGAGTGCCCTCCCTGCATATTATTCATAGGACTGAGGACTGTACTGGATACTTCAAACTTTGACCAGTCAGTCACAGACAAAATAATCAGGTAATCAATTTTTTTTTGTAGTTTGATATCCTTTTTAAAGCATTCCTTGTAATGAATAGTAAGTGCAAACAAAATGTATTTTCCCTTATACCATGAGTATTTCTCTCCATAGAAGTTGTGTAGCCTGATTTTGGGTGGAGCTTTTCTAGGAGTCAGGTATGCCCCGCTGTGAACATTTCCAGTGCTCCCATGACCCTTGCCTCCCTGGCCGAAAAAGGTTTTAAAGGTCGCCTTGGTACTTAAAAAAAAATAAAAGTATATACCATTCTGTCATAAGACATCAGGGCACCGTACAACAATAGGTATACAATAAACAAAAATTAAAAACATTAAAAACAGGGGGGGAAACCCATCTGTAAAATAATGGGCTAATCAGAAGGTTTTAAACAGCTGCATACACCTGTTGGCATAAAAAAAATCTTCAAGGAATGCCTAAAAGTCAAAAGTGAGGGTGCCTGCCAAATTTCTGCTAGGAGAGTGTTCCACAGCATGGGACTGGCAACAGTAAATATATGACTTCTGGTTGAAGGCATTTGAGCCTCTGTAACGTGGAGGACAACTAGCAGCTCGTCTCTGGACAATTTCAACTAGTATATAAAGGTTCAGAGGTATCATAGTTCAGATGTATTGTGGACCCAAGTTGTTCAGAGCTGAGAAATACTCATTTCAAGCTCTAGAGCCTAGACAATATTTAACCAAACGGACCAGTGGTCTGACTTGATATAAGGCCATTTCCTGTGTTCCAGCTTCAGGCCCCTTATGTAGGCGCATGGAGGACTACAAGGGATGCGACAGTTACAATGCAGAGGCAGCTGTGAATTACTTGGCCCTCCTTTCTCACACAAGCACATAACTAGATATTAGCATTACTGGGAGCATACACTTATGGACCTGTCAAACTAGGAAATTCCCAAAGAGGTGCCACTTCCTGCCCAACATAAAGCAAAGCATGAACCAAATACTAGGCTAAACAAGAACATTTTCAGCTGGTGTTTAAGATTACTTCTTTTAAAGCACTTGGTTTTCCCCGAAGAATCCTAGGAAATGTTCTGCAGAGGGACACAAAGATGCAATTCCCAGCACTCTTAACCAACTTCAGTTTTCAGGCTTCTTTAGTCATGTGTTTTAAATGTTGCATTTTAAATTGTATGTTGTATTTTAAATTGTCCTGGGACCTTAGGGTGAAGGGTAGGTAATAAATCAAAGTTATTATTAACAATAATAATAATTGTGCTTTAAATGTATGATGTGGATGTTGTAAACCATGGGAGCTGTCAGGAGCCAGCCTGCAATAAATCACACAAAGTGGGACGACAATCAGAGGGAGAAGACAGGGAAGAACAGGTGTCAAAGCTGAAGAGGTAACAGGGCTTAGTGAGCAAGGAGAGTCTGTAGCAGAGAGAGGTCCGGAAGCAGAAGCAGGAGAGGAGGGAGGCTGAGATGCTGAGATGAATGAGGCTGGTGAAGAAGCAAGAGTGTCTTCCCTTCCTGTGAGGAGGCGTCATGAGAAAATCTATGCCAGTTGGTTATATTTACATAATTCAGACAGTTCACCAAATCCAGCTTTTCTCTGTGCAGAAATCAGGTTACTGTGCCAAAGAATTTCAACTTTTTTTAAAAAAGGAACAAGAAAAGAAAGGAAAAATAAAGGCTTTATGCAGTTTCCAGATTCATGAACATTTTTAGCAATGTGATGCTGCACAGTTGAAATGCAACAGTCATTTCTTTCTTTTCATTTAACTTGAAGTTTAGCCATCTTGCTGTGTGATATATTAAGAACATTCTCATGACAAGTCACAGGGCATCCATGCTATTCGCTTATTCCACTGTCTGTGTGATTTATCACTCAGAGAATATTTTGGTTTGCTGGTTCTCAGCTCTCCAAATACTGGCATCTGCTACCGCCTTGAAATGTGAGAGACAGGATAAATAACTCACATAATTAAACCTTCATAATAAAGCTCCATATGGATAAGCTAAAACAACAACGACAACAACAACAACACCTTTGTTGCAACTGCTAGCTGACTTTTATCCCATGTGCACATAGTACCCTTCCTCCTTGGCCAGTTGTGACATCTAAGCTCTCTGACAGTGCATTACATTACTGGCACTGCTGATCCTTATAAAGAAATCTGATATTGCTAATGAGGTTATGATGATGTATTTAAATCAGCTGCCACATCCATGCTCTAACCTCTTCAGCTGGAAAAAAGGGCAAGCAGCTTCCTTGGTAGCTGTTGAAAGAGTCAGCTGTTCTGCTGCGGACGCTGTATGCTGTTTCCCGGAAACTGGGTACACTCTCTGAAGAATGCACCGTACCATTCTTTCAAATTAATCTTTATCTCCATTCTCTTCCATCTGTCTGTTTATATATTTTTTTAACCAATCATGGTAATCCATCTGAATAAACAAAACGCATGCAGGTGTTTTGTGAATATGGATGTCAACATTCTATGCCCTCATGGTTTTCGCTGAAGTTAAATTTCTGTTATCCAAACTGCTGGTTATCTAATCTTAGGTATGCAGCAAAAGTGTATAGCCTATAAGAAAATACAGAAAAGCAGTTTCCACACCTGTCTGCAAACAGTGGTATTTCTTTTCTAGTATTATCAGGCAGGTACTTCTGTTTAAATATTAATCTCTTGAAGCATTCATTCAGCTTTGATAGCTTTATTTCCACTTAAGCAGTCTTTGCAAATAGTTGAATTTTGTCAAACCCCTCACATTATAGAAATATTTTGTGGCTTTAATTGTAATATAACAATGTATTTAATAATCAGCTGGTCCTTCATAAGTGTTAAGGTTGTGTGTGTGTGTGTGTTACATCAAGAAGGGATTGCTTTTCAAATGCTAATCCCAAAGTAGCTCTCACTGGTTTGATATACCTGCTACCTCCTGAAAAATGTGTAATCCTCCAGTATACATCCAGCTTCCTTGTACTGAGCTTTAACTCTTATGACTTTATGTAGCTTTCCTCAGTGTAATCCGGTTACCTGTTTCCCAGGTGAAAGCTCTTCTTTTTTTGAGTGATAAAGAGCTCACAGCATTCTGTTGTTATAAAACTGTTCTGCTGCCTTGAGTTCCTACCAGGTAAACAATATATACGGTAATTCTTTCCCCCTTCTCTTCCTCTTTTCCTTTCAGTATAACCCTAAAAGTTCTGAAATCCAAATACAGATTGTCATTTTACAATTGTTCTTCATTTCTGTAGTTGCTGGCTTTGGGGCAAGGGAAAGAACATTCTCTTTCATTTCACTGCTCATTAAAAATCTAGTAATTGATCTTGGATAAAAGTATACAAAATCCTACTATGAGTAGTAATGCAAAATAACTATTTTTCAAGTCAAATATGTTCTGCTAAAGTTTTTTTAAAGAAATACTAGAAAATTCAATATTATACTTGTTGGGTGCTATCTAGCTAGCACCAGAGAGCCCCATCTTTCCAAAAGGACTTGGGCAGTAAAAGGTGTCCATGAACTGCATCACCATTCTTCCATGAACATTCAATATGTGTGAATATGTGAATGTATTTTTATTTGAAATAATTTTCCTCTCTAAGGAGACCACTACAGCATACAATAAAAAGTAAATGTTTTTACTCTTTATAAAACAGACAATATATAATAATTGCCAGTAGCACAGCATTCAGAATACCTTGGCCAATTCCAGAGAACACTACTAAGTGGTTTGGCCACGCTCCGGGGGATTATTTGCTTTCTAAGATAATGATCTCATCTTATACCACAGTGTCACCAAAATTCACAGTTACATGGATTGATAATGCTTGCCTGTATTGCAAATGGATTCCCATTTACCTTGGGAGTTCTCTCTCGCTCAGTATGAGATTCAGCATGATCACATGCCCAAAGCCAGCTTCTTCTTGATTGAAAGTCTTGTTGATTTGCTGCAAAATATATGACCAGACCACTCAATAGATGTTTATAGATGTATATAACTGTATTATGTATGTTTTTATTATATTATAAATAGCTCCAGGATGCCTCATGGGAAGTTATTCATTAATGAAAAATAAATACCGGTAAATAGTAATATAGCTTTCCTCCATTTGAATACTTTTAAAAATTTAGAATGCTGAACAGTTTATATGAACATCCTAGGGAGCTATGTAAAATGTGTCTCTAACTTGAAATTAGATAAACAAGAGTGCTGTTGACACAAGGCAGTACTTAACAAACTTCTCTTTCCCTTCTTAACTTAGTCTTAACACCACCACCACCCCGCTTCAGTCCAGTCCTAATAATCTCTTCTGCATGTAAATAAGCAGGGGTCGTTTCTGACATTATTTATGCAGTCTGTTGCTATGTGCAAGAATCTAGGGACTGGGATATTAATCCCAGCACTACAATTAGAGCCAAAATACTGTGTGGAGAGAAACTTGGGGGCAGCAGTGGGGATTTGTGGGGGACAAAATTCCCCTTAAAAATCCACTTACTTTCAGTTTTGTTTATTTAGTGGCTGTTCTTTCAGCCACAGTGTTCACCAGTTTTTCATACCCTCCAACATTTCTCCGATGAAAATAGGGACGTCCTATTCCATAATAATAATAATTTTATTATTTATACCCCACCCATCTGATTGGGTTGCCCCAGCCACTCTGAACAGCTTCCAACATATCTGAAGCATAATAAAACATTGAACATTTGCAAACTTCCCTCTGCAGGGCTGCCTTCAGATGTCTTCTAAAGGGTGTATTTATCTCCTTGGCTTGAGGTTGGCATAACTCCATACCCTCCAACTTTTCTCCAATGAAAATAGGGACATCCTAAGGAAAAGCAGGACATTCTGGGATCAAATTAGAAACTGGGACGGCTTCTGTAAATCCGGAAGTGTCCCTGGAAAATAGGGATACTTGGAGGGTCTGGTATTTTGTTGGAAGATTGGACAAGTCTCTTCCAGTTGCTTAGGCAATCCAAGTACACTTTCCTGTCTTTATTATAGGAAATTACAGGTGAGGTTGCACAAATCCAATGTGGACCCATCACGATCTTCCAGCAGTGGCAGTTGGTCCACTTAAGTCATGGCTAGATAGGAAGTTGCCATCTGCTTCAAGACCCAGTCCTTCCTTGGGAAGCTTTGTTTCACATGAGAACCATTAGTATAAAGTAGCAGTGAAATATGCAGTACAACGTGAATTTTGTAATGTGTAAGTTTTGACTACATGAGATCAAGATTAAATTATAAATTTTATATGAATATGCTGTTAATGATTATATACTTAAGAATCAGTTCCAGAAATCTATATTTTCCTAACCACTTCTTAGGCAAAGGCAGATAAATTGCACCTGTAAATCCTTTGACAGAAGGCATGATCCAGTAGGCAGCGTGTCAAAGTGCACATATGTATAGAGTTCCGCCCTGTTTTTACTTCAGTCATTGAGAGTGATCAGCAGCAACTAACAGCACACTGGCACTTAACTAGCTGTCAATCTGTCTGAAAGCAAGAATATTCCCAATTTATCAGGCAAAAATTGGCACTTGCTGAATGTCTGATCTCATCGCTTCCCAATTTTGCATGCTTAAGAAAGACCTATGCACATATTTCACTGCCAGCTGACACTGGTTGTCTCATAAGCACAGTGGTGTGGTTTTAGAAAGTTGCCTGTATGATTTTGATTTTGGAATTTAGGCCTCATTATCTAAGCTTTTGTGTGGAACGAAAGAAGAGGTTTTAATAAGATTTTAATAAGATTTTTGCAATAAGAATGCCAGACGAAATCTGTCAGGCCCAGCTTCCCTGCATATGTGAACCTCTGTGCTTTGAGACCCTTGAAATGTCTGTTTTTAGGACATCAGCAGGGGGCTAATGAAAAGGCTTTGTTGATTTTAACGAATCGTAAGCCACTGTAGCCAAAATAAATATAATCTGCTTTTTGGATTAGTTGTCACAGATGATTTTACCTACTAACAGTGATTAAAGAACCCTGGTGGACCCAAAGCATAGTCATTCTCTGGTGACTCTTGCTAAAACAGCAATAAACACAAGTAAATAAAGACTTAGGGCATTAGTTATCTTTAATAAACAGTGACACTCCATGTAATGTTTGAGGGGACTTCAAAGACCTGCACTGTGCACCGCGGAATCACTCTTTCTAGTACACAGAGAACTGGCATGGTAGGCAATGCTAATAATGTTACTAGGCAGCTTTAGGCTGTGAGCCTTACTTGGAAGTAAGTTCTATTAACATAAATGGGACTCGCATCCACATAAAGCTGTTCAGGATTGTAAGGATGCAGATTTGCCTATCTAGTTGTGTCAATCTAGCAGCACCTTGAAAATACTAGGCTCATACAGAGCAGTGCTATAATGAACCAGACCATTGGCTCTTTCAGTTCCATATTTCGGAAGGCTGGTTGACACAGATTCTGCAGTGGCTTTTCAGTGTTTCTGACAGGAACCTTTCCCAGTAAGAACTGTATGGTGAGGTGGAGCCACCCTCCTGACACTGATGTCACAGTAGCTTACATGGATGGGGCAGGGTAGTTGTGAGGTCAGAGCTCCCCCATGTATGTACACTGCAGTGTCAGGAGGGTGGTTCTGTGGCGTTGCCCCAATATGCAGGCTGCTATTGGTATTTTCTGCACTACCTGGAAACATCTCAGATTGAACCTTTGGGTCTTATGCCTATGTAGCCAGTTCTCTGCTACTAAGCTTTCCAACTTTTCTGTGCACATGCATACAAATCCCATCAAATCTGGGTTATGAACAGCCCCCTGAGGTTGTGTCTATTTCCTAGTTCCAAAAAATGTGGAAGTTGGTCATCTTGAGTCAAGTCACCTGTGTGTAGTTGCCTTAGTATTAGCCTACTTTCATCATGCAACAATTTTCAGGACCAAAGCCTTAAATTCCTAGGAGGAGAGGGATCAGAGCTGGAAAAGAATGGTGGAACGGTACATTTCTTATGTATTCATCTAAATCTCTAGCCTTTCTAGCCTTTATTTTTAAAAAATTGTTACCTTTAAAGTTGGTTTGAATTAGTGAATCAAAAGAACTATGGTTTAGGGCTAAGACTTGCTGTGGCAATTAGGTAGTTAGGACAAGCTGTACTAGAGAGGCTGATGTGGATATGCAGGAGAGGCCCTGACTTTGTGGGGGACTGCATGGGATCCCTCTAGTCTGTCTTCTTAATTGGAAGATTAACACCCACAAAGTGGATATAAACTGGTAACATGATGTAGAGCACATGCTTCTGGATAAAAGCAGAATGTCTGTTGGCCATGCATACCAAAAGACAGAGCTTTGCAGATACACAAGGACAGTAGCTTTCCTAGGCCTGCTGATGTCTTAGAAAAGCCACTGCTAGGATCTCTCCCTTGAAAGGGCTGCTGTACTGAAAGCCATTGCCAGGGATGAAGGAAGAAGACAAGTAAAGGCTGCTTGCCCAGCACAACCTGCCTGTGCACAGAGTAGCAGTACTTGAGAGCTGTAACTGCCACCACTGATAAAGGGGAGAAGAGGGAAAGGGACAGAGGTGACTCAAGAAAGCACCAGCACCAGCAAAAATGCAGCCATAATCAATTCCAACCAGTATCTCTTAGATTGCTGGATGAATGTCATCTCCCATTAATATAGTGTGATCTATAACTGTTTCCCATCTTCTAGGGCTTCAGATGTATGCTGCGTGTCTGAGTGGTAGGTTCAGAAATTTTAATGTCATTCACATGATGCCTGCATAGTCATGTGATGTTTTGAATTAAACAAATACTAGTAATAGCCAGAATTCTGCAATTGTTCGTTCCTGCATGGGTGTAGAGCAGAAGCTGTGGAAAGGTCATTCTCTGAGGAAAATAAGAGAGCCACATCCTCAGGCTAGGGTGGTGTAGAAAAGATTGCTGGTGAGTTATCTGAATCTGAGTACTTCTCAGGCTGACACAGAGACCCTGAGCTTGGGGATACCACAGCCTGCCTCTACCAATACTACAGTATTTTGAAAGCCACAGCTACAAATCATGGGCATAAGTCTAACCACACAATGTGCTTCTGTTTGTTTACTTGTTAATTGGTAAATCATAGCTTGAGATTCATATTAGTGAAATAAAAATATATTCATAATGGACAAATTGTTGGATGGGAAGACAATATAATTATATACTTATGGAATTACATACTTTTCCTATGTTTATGAGGGGAAGGTTTTAAAAAAGATTCTTTTCTCTGTAGTCCAAAATGACTCGGCTAGATTTCTTTCCTTCTGCTAAGCAGAGTTGTGGCTGGGCAGGGACAAGGTCTGTCAGTTCTAGGGAATCTTCCTCCTTACATGCTCTGGAACCTTTCTTCCTGGCAATGTTTTTCTGCAGGGAAATGAAATAGGTTAGGCTGCCTATCCTTTGAATCACCCTAGACCCTGTTCTGCAGTGCTGTTAAGCAAACAATGTACATTACTTCCAAAAAGGTGTTTGAAGTAGGAGCCTTATACCCCCACCTAAAAAAAGAGATATAAGGAAATGGCAGGTGGCTTGATGACATCTAAGCATTCAGCCAGCTGAATAGGTAATGTTCAAAATCATGTCAACACCTCAAAAATATGACATTGCCTTATATGTCACAGTAAACTCTCCATGCATTTTTATTCATCTTCTTATCACACATATCTGGAATAACAGATGTCAGGTTTTTACTCCCCCACCATACTCACAAGTGCTAGAAACTTATTTCAAACAACAGAAATAAATCTAAGATTAAAGATCCTACCTTAGTGAGTTTTATTGTATCTTGGTAATTGAGATTAGACTACCAGCAGCAACAATATATTCTCATTTTGTGCTAGTAATGAGAAGGGGACTTCCCACCCTTTGCCATGCACATCACAGTCCTCCATCGTCAAGTCAGGTTTTGGCTTGGTAAACTGAGAGTGAAATTAGATGTGGCATTTTCTGATCTAATTGTTTAATTGCTATTTTAACTGTTTGATTGTTAGGCTTTTTAACAGGCTGGCTTTATTGTGTATTTCAAGTACATGCGGATGTTTTGTAATTGATTTTATACTTGTAAACTGCTTAGAAGCCATTTTGGCATGTAAGCAGTACAGTAAGCATGCAACTTACACAAGGGTTATGTTCTGGGGATCACACCTAAAGCCAAAATTGCATATAATCAAAACACATTGGGTTCAATGTTAGGTGGGATTGCCAGAATGCCACCCTCTTTCTGCCCCCATATATATAATTTTTTGCCACATGTGTAAAGCTGAATGCACACAAGTTAAATGCATGTTAAGTTGCAGACTTACTGTATACAAAATAATAATAATGATAATAATAATAATAATAATAGATATACAATATTAATGCACTTAACACACACATTTAAAAATATAAAGAGTATCTGCAGAAGCCCTCAGGTAGAAGAAGACCACAGTGTTTGGAGTGGAATAGTGTGCTTTAATTTAATGCTTACTAATGAAACCGACGAAGATAACTGATAAAAGTATGGTAATTGCCCTATAGCTGCTATTTGCATTGAGAGGAAAGCCTTCCTTGGCACACTAGAGGTTTTTTCCTCATCAAATAGCAGCCTCTGGGAGTTCATTTTCATGTGAGGCATGTGGGGGTGGGGTGGGGAGTATACTTGTGCTCTCCAACCCCTGTGGTCCTGCTGCTGTTTGGCACTGTGTTGCTGCTATATACATTTGTTTAAATGTGCACATTTACTTGCATTTGTGAATGTAACACCACAGCTTGTGTGGCCCTGAGTCATTTTCTTGAAACGTGAAGGAAAGAGCTTGGTTTTCCTGAGCCAATTTCTGACTTCAGATACTGCAGTGCACTCCTGATAATCCCAAACATAGCCTTTGCCTCCCTTCACCATTCACTTACCTGACTTGGTGAAGACTCCAGGAACAGCTCTTCCCTTAAACACCAAACTTCAGCAGCCTCAAAGCTGGAGAATTGGCCATCAACATCACTTGAACAGTAAAAGCACAAGCCAAGTAAAGCAGTGAAGTGTAGCGAATGTGAGGGAAATATTTTTACACATAATTTGTGAGTAGTTCATGTTTGAAGTTATGTCATCTTCCTCATTCTTTGAATTCAGTTGCCTTTCTGAAGCTCGATATATCTATTCTGATGTGTAGCAAAAATGTTACATCAAAGGTTAATGTTTGAATCCAGGCTTTAAAAAAAGAGGGAGAGAGAACAGAGGGGTTGAGATGTTATTTAATGGAGGGAGTGTGGTAGAAACCCCCAAATGAATAAAAGCCCTTAAAAGCAACATATAAAGGCAAATAACAGTCTTCTTCCCCTGACGAATAGTTCAAAAAGTAGCCAACAGTTTGGATGTGATCTGTCGCATTGCATACAAATGAAGATACTGTCACTATCAGTTTCCTCTGAAATGCTTTGATCTGGTCATAAAGGATTGACAGCTATATCAGGACTCCCATTCCAGTCTGTATAGATTTTTCCACAACTGTTTCAGTTTCATAATTGTATTTCCGTATGAAATACTCCTCTCTCTCTCTCTCTCTCTCTCTCTCTCTCTCTCTCTCTCTATCCCCATATACACACAGTCTCTTGAGGCTTGGTACTATTTGAGAACTTAGGTGTGGGACGACATGTTAGCATGTGCCTCCATATCACAAAGTTAACTTTGGCCAGTTCCAGGAAGCAGATGGAAGAAACATTAATCAGTTGTTAAGCTTAGATTCAAAAAGGGAGAGATGTACACAACTCCCAGAGATGTTCATCTCCCTCTCCCTTTTGTATGAGACTTGAAGAGGGAGATACCAAGTTACTCATGTTTCCTCTCTTACCAGTTTTCTCCATTTTCAAATGCCCAAAATGTTTCAGAAACTAGTCTCTATGACATACTAATTTTCTATGTGCAGGCACTGGTTTTAGCAAAACCTGTGGAAGAAAGTCATTCAATATCCAAACATACATGTTGTTTATCATTCTGACTTAGGAGTCAGAATCCTGCTTAGGAGTCCAAATCTACATAGCAAGATTAATAATTGGAATCCTATACAATTAGTAATGGAATCTACATTAGGTAAGACTTTGGCCCAATTTACATGTTCACTTGTCTTGCATATAGGCACTCACATGTAGGAGCAGGGGCTGTTGTTTGAGCCCTAACTCCAATGCTGTGCCTCCATTATTGTGTTGTGCCCCTTTTGTCACACTGCTCCAACTGTTATGTGTTGAGCAAGGAGGTCTGAAAGGGGAAGCTTTGATGTGACACCATGTGAGTGGCACACTTCTCCCATTCTGCGCTTTGTCAAAAAACAGTCCGAGAAGGACTGGACCATTGTCAGGTGCTGTATTATTATAATTTACAGTGGTACCTCAGGTTAAGAACGTAATTCGTTCTGGAGGTCCGTTCTTAACCTGAAACTGTTCTTAACCTGAGGTACCACTTTAGCTAATGGGGCCTCCCGCTGCCGCTGCGCCACCGCCGCATGATTTCTGTTCTCATCCTGAAGCAAAGTTCTTAACCCAAGGTACTATTTCTGGGTTAGCGGAGTCTGTAACCTGAAGCATCTGTAACCTGAAGCGTTTGTAACCTGAGGTACCACTGTATTGCCATGTGCTCTATTGTTATAATTCTTCAATTGCATACATAAGAACAAAACAGGAGCCTTTCAAATCAGGCCAGTGGCCCATCTAGTCCAGCATCCTGTTCTCACAGTGGCCAACCAGATGCCTGTGGGAAGCTTGCAAGCAGGAGGAAATGAGCCCAGTGGCATCTACCCACCTCTGACTCCCAGCAACTGGTTTTCATTGTTCTGTGGCGCCATCCCACTCCTGGAGACAGATGGGCAGTCCTCAGGTTAATCATGGTGCATGTGTACAAACTGAAAATGAACTTGTAATTTGAATTACAAGAATGTACCTGTTCACAAGAGAGACTGCAAAGTTTGCTACATATCCAGACATTTTCAAACCCATCAGGTTTGGCTTCTGAACTGACAGCTTATGTGTTTTGGTGGCACATCCCTACCCCCACCCCCTGGCTAAATCTTTCCACACTTTAAATGGGAGATGATCCACTTTAAGTGGGAGACGGACCACTGCCTAAATACAATCTGCTTTGGTATCCTAGTAAAAAAAGAAGGCTGATTTATTCACAAACATCCTCCCCCACAACTGAAAATCCTTCTCCACTGTTTAGTATACAGTAATACACTAGAACAATCCTCTTTTTGTCACCTGCATGTTTATTGAGAGGTCTTATCTATGCTCTGCTCTGTTAGCTACTACCAGCAGACTGACAAGTTACATAGTTATAAACTGCTTATTGGATACATTTCTGTCATGGGTGAATGCATCCTGGTTCTACTGAGAACTGTTCAAAAAGTGATAGGTGTTGAAAAAAAGATTTTGCACATGCCAGCTCTTATAGTTAAGAGAACTGACCCGGTAGCGTTGTGTGCTGCAGCTGATTTTTGAATTTCAAAAACTTGAATTTGCCTGTCTTTGCAGTTTGACAGGTCACCATCAAATGGGAACCACTGGTGTCAAAACTATCGGCTCCTTAAAACAATTAGTCAACAAAGGAATACACTGAGCAAAAACATTGAGGGCTTTACATTGTGCTTTAATTAGGTAATTTTGGACTTGTGCAAGCTGTCTTCTCTAGATGGTAATGTGTCTTCACTTCTTCCAATATGTGGTAAGCTAAACTTGTAAGCCTTTTGCTTATTCTGCTGTGTGGGGCCTCGGATTCCTACAGAACAAAGTCTTGTCCTAACTCTGTGTTCACCAGAGTTAAAATGATTTTCTGTTTTACTGGAATCCTACTTCTTAATTCTTTTTAAATAAAGTCTGTACAATTTACGATCTACTCATATCGAACACAGTCCATCAACCATGTATGGTGACTCATCAGGAACTCAAGAAACCTCATGCTGTAAGTGCAGAAATGCAAGGCAACAGTGCACCACCAATGGATTCACCTATTCATGAATTCTATGCACCCCCTCCTTGACCAAGCATCACTGAACTCAGTGCAATCTACTTCTGAGTACCCCTACATAAGCTTGGCAACCAGTAGATAATGACTTGGAGGGGGAAAAAATGCATAAGCAAAAGTTGCTAACATAGTGGGACTTTTATCTGTTCCCCCAGCCTTTTGCACTACATCCCAAGACTTTCCCTAAGGACTCTCTCCTGAACCTCAGGAGAAGCTTTTCAAGAAGGTAAAGGTTGATGCACTGGGGTGGGAAGGTGGAAAAGGAACATAATTGGATGGTAGTAATTTGTACAAACAGAGCAAAGGTAACTGCCTAATTTTCTCAGATTCCCTTCCCACTGCAACCAACCAGCCAACCAGCCAACCACATTCCAGGTCTTTTCTGAGTGTTGTCCCCTAATCCTCAAGAGAGAGACTTAGCATACCTTCTCATTTTATCACCTCCATGGTGGCTTGCAGCAGTATTAAAAAAATTCTAAAGTAAATTATTAGGGCACTTTAGAACAAGTACATCAGATGGGTGGATGGATAGATAGATAGATAGATAGATAGATAGATAGATAGATAGATAGTCTGGACATCTTGTGGCCTGTCAGGTTCTTGATTTAGCAATTGCAGGTCAGTACCAACCAGTGGCGTAGCGTGGGTTGTCAGCACCCGGGGCAAGGCAAGTAATTTGCGCCCCCTTACCCGTGGATTTGCATCCCCTAACCCTAACCTAACCCTAACCCCCAGATGTT
Source organism: Podarcis gaigeae (assembly GCF_964106915.1). Classification (NCBI taxonomy): domain Eukaryota; kingdom Metazoa; phylum Chordata; class Lepidosauria; order Squamata; family Lacertidae; genus Podarcis; species Podarcis gaigeae. The sequence goes on from NC_139680.1 coordinate 94,450,587, forward strand.
GCGCCCGGTGCGGCCGGCCCCCCTGCACCCACCACGCTACGCCACTGGTACCAACAACCAAGCAAAAACATTTGTGGCTAGTGGATGGACATTAGGCTTGGTGGCCCAGCTCCCAAATTATGCAGATCCTGAGCCTATGATGGAGGGGTTCACAGCATTATGACCTCAGGAGGTCCTTGTTTTCTCATAGCCACAGCCTTGGATTCAAACAGAAATCAAGCATTGCTTTGTATCTCCATCTTACTGCTTTTTCTCTAGCTCTCATCACTGTCACCTTTTAACTCTGGTTCTGGCTTTATAACGGCAAATTTCAGGAGGGGCTCCACTCATTTGCCATTTTACATGGAGCCCTTTTTGCTTGTTGCTCTTAATGGCCCATCACCCAGGTGATCATCTCATCAGAAAGCTAGCCTGGCTTATATTTTAGCACTTGCTGAATCCAGGGTTAATAGTGTCTCAGCATACAACCCACTTCCCCACCTAAAGTCATAACACTATTCTGGCACAGGAAAAAAAATCAATTATTTCTTTAAAAAAGTTAAACTAAAAAACTGTAAGCATCATTTTTCATTGGGCAGTAATAGAATTTGTATTAAATTCTAATATTACTTATACTATGGCTCACATGAAAGTTGTGGTTTTAAAATATATATTGCTGCTTGTAATACAGTGGTGCCCCGCAAGACGAATGCCTCGCTAAATGAAAAACCCGCAAGACGAAAGGGTTTTCCGATTTTTTAGCGGCTTCGCAAGACGAATTTCCCTATGGGCTTGCTTCGCAAGACGAAAGCCCATAGGGAAATCTCCGGGGACAGCGGGGAAGCGCAGCGCGCCTTCTCCTCTGTTCCTGGGCCTGTCCTAAGGCTTGCGGTGGGAGGTCCGGGAACAGAGGACAAGGCGCAAAGGGCTTCTCCTCTGTTCCCGGGCTTGCGGTGGGAGGAGGGTTTTTCCTCCCCACCGCCAACATTCAGAACAGCATTCTGAATGTTGGCGGTGGGGAGGAAAGCCCTCCTCCCACCGCAAGCCTTCAGGACAGGTCCGGGAACAGAGGGGAAGGTGCGCAGCGCTTCTCCTCTGTTCCCGGGGCTTGCGGTGGGAGGAGGGTTTTTCCTCCCCACCGCCAACATTCAGAACAGCATTCTGAATGTTGGCGGTGGGGAGGAAAGCCCTCCTCCCACTGCAAGCCTTCAGGACAGGTCCGGGAACAGAGGGGAAGGTGCGCAGCGCTTCTCCTCTGTTCTCGGGGCTTGCGGTGGGAGGAGGGTTTTTCCTCCCCACCGCCAACATTCAGAACAGCATTCTGAATGTTGGCGGTGGGGAGGAAAGCCCTCCTCCCACTGCAAGCCTTCAGGACAGGTCCGGGAACAGAGGGGAAGGTGCGCAGCGCTTCTCCTCTGTTCCCGGGGCTTGCAGTGGGAGGAGGGTTTTTCCTCCCCACCGCCAACATTCAGAACAGCATTCTGAATGTTGGCGGTGGGGAGGAAAGCCCTTCTCCCCCCAGCCTTCAGAAGAGTTCCCGCCTAGGCTGCGGATAGCAGCCTGCTGCCCCGCGCGAGGGGCGCTCTTAAGCAGAGCGCCCCTTGCGCGGGGCAGACATTCGCCGCTTGGGGAGCCCTGCAGGGGAAGTCTTGCAGGGCTCCCCAAGCGGCGAATGTCTGCCCCTCGCGCGGGGCAGCAGGCTGCTATCCGCAGCTTGGAGAGCCCTCTGGACCTCTTCTGAAGGCGGGTGGGGGGCAAAAGTCTTTGTCCCCCCTGCCTGCCTTCCCGGGGGATTTTAAAATGCTGGCGGGCGGCAGCGCTGCCGCCCGCCAGCATTTTAAGATCGCCCCGGACAGCGGAGAAGTCCTCCGCTGTCCCGGGGGTTTTTAAAATGCTGGCGGGCGGCAGCGAAGGCTTCGCTGCCGCCCGCCAGCATTTTAAAATCGCCCCAGGACAGCGGAGAAGTCTCCGCTGTCCCGGGAAGGGGGGGGAAGCAAAGACTTTCGCCCCCCCGTCGGCCTTCAGAAGAGGTCGGGGGACAGACTGTCCCCAAACCTGGTCTGAAGGCGGTTTCCATAGGAACGCATTGATTGATTTTCCATAGGAACGCATTGATTAATTTCGTCTTGCGAGGCACCACTGTAATAGATCCATGGATGCAGGCTATTTTAAATATTTTACAGTTTGTTGAGACACCATCTCCCTGAATTCTTAGGTTTGATCACAAGTGCAGCATCTCTTTGTTAATGCTGTGCAGGTTGATAAAACAGTTGCCGAGCTATTGTCCCCAAAGAAATTATTAATTATCTGGTTAATGTGCATCAGGCTGTGGGAGTATGAGATTAATCACCAGTGCTGGGATGAGTTGCTGAAGTGGATTTTGGTTTTTTGTCTCCTGTCACTCGGTAATGGCTTTTCCTTCCTTCACCATCAGGTGAACAGGTGCGGAGATGCTGTATTTTCATTTTCCTGTAGTCAGGAACAGCCGGTGGCCAGGATATGCCATTTTCTCAGTCCTGCTGCATGAGCAGTTTGCAACATGGAGCACTACCTGCTCAAAATGTTCCAGCTGCAGGAGATTCTCCTGGAATAACCAGTCTTCTCAAAATTCACAAACATTTAAGTGAGAAGGGTTGCAGGAGGCTCAAAGTGGAACTGGGAAATGCAATTCTTTTGCTTGGAATGTGTAATGTAACCATATTTAAAGAAACACTATGTGTGAAATTTCCACTTACATTACAAGTGCATTCTTCAGTGAGAACTGAGCTGCTGTGTATTTATTTTATCTGAATTTTAAGTTAGAACTCTGTCTAAAAACCCTGTCAGTGGTGTAAGATGAGATAAAAAGTGTGGCTGAGCATCACATGAAGTGTTCATCAATACACATTTCTTCCTCCCAGTTGTGACTTGGTGAAATATAGATAGTAACTTATTTTTATGAGACCTCACTTAAGCCCATGCACATTAATGCTTATTTAATGTATTAAGAAGTTTTTGATGATTTAAATCAATACATCCTTGTTGGTCACTTGTCCCTCATTTCGTGTGCTGTTCTGCTACACTTTGATGTAGTGGCATTTATCATATCAGATGATGTTGAAAACTATAATTCTTCATCCTGATCCAATAAATGTGGGGTGTAACTATGTGGATGGTTATGAAATTTCATTGCATTAAAATGGAGGAAAAGATCCACCCCAGAGTGACTTTGCTGCGAAAGAAATTAAGGTGAGAAATGGGATTCATATGGTCATGAGGGTAAGAAAAGCTAAAGCATAATTGTCCCAGATACATATCCTTGTTAAACTGAGTGGGATTGTTGCATGGTCTCTTCAGGGAGAAGAAGTAGGATATCAATGCCAGTATCCTTCCAGAATATTTTTCTAAGAGAAGTCGGGGAAGCACAAATGAATTGTTATTGGGTGGTCTTGTGTATATATAATACAATAAGTAAATAAATACATATAAATAAGCCGCTAATTTTATTTATATTCCTGCCCTAAAGTTATGAGAATTATACGTAACACTGCAATGAATGCTTTTCACTTTACTGGCACTCTAGCAGCAAAATATTTAAGAAGAAATAACAATATAGTCCTATACTTAATTATTGAGATGTCATTCTCACTGAGTTCAGTGTGACTTACTTCCAGGCAAGTGGGTATAGGATTGTTTCCCTTCCCATCTCTGGCCTTTGTTCTTTAAATAAAAGAGTGTATTTTTAAACGAAAAAGAAAATGAGTGCATCATCTGCAAGTTGTGAACTTGGTCCTTCCCCCCCTTTTCTCCACTTGCTTAGCCTTTCGCGAGACATAACTGCCATTTATTAGTACCTATGAACTTCCTTATATGAGCTGAACAAGTGGAGCTAATTCTAATAATAATTTCTATAGCCTTGCCAATGATGAAAAGAAAAAAAGTGGGGCTTCATCTTGTTGTAGCTGAAGATGTTACTTTAGATGGGGAAGAGAGGTTGTACATTTTATTGTAATCCGTATTTCTATGTAGTGCTTCTAACTAGAATTAGAAACGGTTTAGATTCTCATGATGTTTCCAGTGATATTAATGTCTTCTTGTTTGGCAGACTAATGAATTATTTCACATAAGATTTAGGTGACCCAGTTGTGCTCATGTTTCCTAATGACCAAAGATCTCTTAACTGACTGGAGACCAGGACATGGGTCATTTATTATATGTATTAAGCAATCTCCAGGGTTTCATGCTTAGTTTACATCTGATTTGTTTGGATTTCTACTCCTTGTAGAGCTTCCTGGGCTCCTTCTGATAAGTAAAGTCAAGTTTACTTTGTTAAGCTCAGCAGTTCCCTGCAGGGAAGAGATAACAGAGGGAAAATGGGATCTTCGGGACACTGCAGCTTGCTTGCTTTTTTGCACCCGGAAGCAAAGAGTGACTTGATTTTACAGCCACGCATGCACTTCTTATGTTCTCCATGTACAACTAAAGTAAATTTTGACAATAACGTGAAAGAAGCACAAATTCATAGCTGTCAATATTAAATTAATAAAAAGGTGTTTCTCCTGAAACTGGCGAATGCTATTAGGATTTGAATGTCATAGCCACTTTTGCATAATGTGGTGAAAGAATAGTATGCTTCATCAATATTTCATTATTTCCTAGGACCAACATATAGCCCATGCATTTGGAAAGGGACAGGGAACCTGTGGCCCTCCTGATGTTGTTGGACTAACTTCCCTCATCCTTGAATATTGTCCATGCTGGTTGGAGCTGAATGAAGTTGTAGGCCAGAGGTTAACCACCCCTGCTCTAGATGCTGGACTCCAACTCTCATCAGCCTCAGCCAGCATGACCATTGTTTAGAGATGATGGGAACTGTAGTCCGAGAACGTCAGGAGTGCACAGGGAGAAGAGAATTTTTAGGGAACCCTAAATTCGTGAACCATTTTTGCTTGTCCAGTCCAATGTAAACCAGACATGGTTGGTATTGACTTTGGTGACTTGAAACTAATTTCTTATCCACATTCCAAGATGTCTAGAAGAATCTTGAGTTCCCCAGTTGTGCCTTTTTTGTGATCATTACCACTGACAAAAATGTTTTATGGACTGATTTTTCCAAAGTATCTATAGTATAGAATATATACTTCAGTACTTGCAGTGAAATAGACTCCGCTGCATCACCGCTTAGGGTTCATGTGCATGAGCACATGTGCAAGAGAAGTAGAGATGAGATGTATCTCATCACCCTCTGGAAGAGTAGCTTCTAGAGGCCCTGGGGAGGAAGCTGGATTCTGAAGATAAAATTGTCAAACCTCTCACACAACTTTTTTTTAAATAAAAAAAATAAAATCAAAAAGGCATCTCCAACAGGTAAAAATAGGGAGAGAGGGATTTACTAGATAAAGGTAACCAAAATATATATATATATATATCTGACAGTTAATGGGTTCTTTGCCTTCAGAATACAGCATAAAACTAATTAACCATACAAAGGATTCAGAGTTGTTTTTGTTTATTTTGCATTTTAAATCTGGCACCAGTATCGGATATGGGAATTTGATGTGCTTTTTGAATGCCAATAAGCTACTTGCTCTTCTTGACTGGGATCCAAGGAGCAGACAATGCATGTGCTGGGGAAGACTCTGTGAGTAGAGGGTTTTTGCTTTTGCTTGTTTCTTGCAGCAGCAAAAGGTTTTTAGCTTTTTCTTGCAGCAGCACCCACTACCAAACAGACAAGCCGCTTTTGTGTGACCTGTGGGATTCATTATGGAAAAAATAACAATGAAAAAGAGGTTCCAGGTATGTCCATGCCTATTTATTTATTTATTTATTTATTTATTTATTTATTATATACTTTATACCACTTAATAATTAGCAGGGCACATAAATTTACAAACATAAAAATAAACCCTTCAAAGGGTTTTTCTCACTTTCTAATTTTCCTCAACACCTCCTCTGGCCCTTTCCCCTCAAAAGAGGGAGGCCACCTTCCCTCTTTTCTGAACTTTTCCAACTCCCAGTCACCTTTAATGGAAAGAATTGCCATGTCTGGCATTCATTTACTACAGTTCTTTCTCTTTTGAATGCTACCTTGGTTTAATCCTCCTGCTCACTATCATGCTGGATAATTTCATATGTAGGGTGGTAATGTGTGCCCAGCACTAAATTACCTGGAGGCCTAGTATTGCAACCCACAATCTTCCCCTTTGGGATTTCTAGCTTGTTGGGACATATGGCCAATCTGTGACTCCTGCCAGTGCTTCCACAGGTCTCCAACATTCCTGGTGCCTCACACCTTCCCCTTTCCCTGCTGGTAAGCTGCCCCCCCTCCTCTGCTGGCTGTTCCTGGTTCAGGGCTTCAAAGGCTAAACTGGTACTTTAAACTGGGCCCGGAAATGAACATGCAGCCAGAGTAATTTGTGTAATGTGTTCAGAAAGCTTTGTTATTACAGCACTTTTGCTGCCATATTCTGCACCAATTGAGGTTGGTACTTAGAGTACATTGTAGCAATCCAGCCTAGATATAACCAGAGTGTATGTCACAGAGGTGAGGTCTGCTTTCTCTGGATAGGTAGAGTACCTGCAAAAGCTGGTAGGGATGGGAACCTATGGCCCTCCACATGTTATTGGACCAACAATTCCCATCAGCCCCAGCCAGTGTGGCCAGTGGTGAGAAATGATGAAAGCAGTAGTCCAAGGACCTCTGGTAGACCACAGCTTCCCCTTCTCCTTTGAAGGGGAATGTAGAGGAATCATGGCAGAGACAGCTTACAGGTTTGAGGGAAAACTACTGATCCTCCTAAAAGCAGGGCCAAACATGCTCAAACACTCACAAGATGCCCAGTTCATACCAATGTTGCTGGTTTTCTGAAAGAGCTTATTTGTTGTTTCAACTGACTTTTTAAAATGCTGCATGATCATATGGTTGTAATTTGCCCTGGGACCTTGTGGTGAAGATTTGGTTAGAAATGTCTGAAATAAACAGTGCTGAATATTTTTTTTAAAATGTATTTGGGGTCATTTAAGGAGCCATTACTTGCAGCAATGGTAAAGTGACCAGGATGCTTTGCGTGATGTAAAGGATAAGCTGATTCCTTGAGAGGTTATGACATTTTTCTATATTCCTAGCACAAGACAGAAACTTTTAGATCTGCATCCCTTGGCAAAGAAGATACAGATGCATTATTTGGGATAACTAAGTTTATCTCCTTTGACACTTTTCTTATATCTCTTGATCATTAAGGGCTGGATTAAGTGGTAAAACTTTTCTTATGTGGCTGTTATTCAGCTTATGCTTCAGATCTTTTTACAAAAGAGTTTGAGTGCTTAAAGTTTCCCATTTAAAAAGAAAAAAAATCTTATGTGTGGATTCATCCTGTCAAAGCAAGGTTTTGCCAAAGCGAGGCAAGGTTTAGATGAGCTCTTAATGACAGCTTGAAAATTGTAATACCACGTGTTTCCTGCAAGCATAGCGTGTCTCACACAGGCAAATGGCCTCTATGCAGTTTTCCCCAACTGTCTCTAGGTTCAGGATTTGCATGGAAAGAGATGGATAACCAGCTGATTCAGTTTCTGTGCTTTACAGTAATACTTCTAGGCACCACACTGATTAAATACATTTTAGTTGCAAAGAAAAAAAAGAAAGGAGGGCACAATGAAGGCAAAGATGGTCCATTAGAGGGTGAAAACATCCCTGTGTGAATTCCAGCAAAGGAAAGCACAATGTGTGTTTTTACTTTGTTCTCATAGAAAGAGAGTATTAGGTAGGCATATATATACTCACTGAGACCGATGTTTGGAACTTTGGCTTGCATTACAACCCTCATTGTTCCAAAAATGCTATAGGGTCTAAAACAATTATTGAAGCAATGAAGGGTGCTTTGTTTTGTTGTTTTTCAGCTGTCATGATTTTCAAGACCAATAGATGTTTTTTTAAGGGCTGGCTGGGTCCACATTTGATGAATAACTGTTTTGGAATATTACTACAGAAGTGATTAGAATAAGTGCACCATTCCCATGAGTTTTCATTAAAAGTATATACAAGTCATAGGTGTACTACAGCTGGCTAAAATAAAAAGCCATATTGCTGTTGCTCTTAGCAGGATGTGAATTTCATCAGGTGTGTGTGTGTGTGTGTTACACAGAACATTGAAATACAGTCCCCCCATGTGCTCATGTGGCATTCTAGGGTTGTTTTTTTAAAAAAATATATTTTTATTGAAATATTTTTCATGATTAACAAAAGTACATTGTGTCTCTGTTTTCAAGACATAGAAACTTTCATGCACACCAGTTAGAGTCAATTTGAAACCTTTTTGTTATAGCCAATGTGCGGCTAAGGGGGAAAGAAAAGTAGGGAGAAGGAGGAGAGAAAATAGAGAAAGAGAAGGGGGGAGGGGGACAGTAAACTTTCATTCCATACAAAGTATATGAGTGGTTCTTTTTCTATGTTAAGCCAGTTTCCCATTCTGCCCTAAAAAGACTCTAAACCACATTATTAAAGATGCATTGGAGATGGGTACAGTATTAATGAAACAACAAACACAGAAGCAGTCTCATTTCACTCAACAATAGGATTAACCTGGATCCAATTGTCTGGTAGCTGTGCCCTAAACCTGTCATTCTGTCAATAGCACATCATTAATGCTGGAGCTAAAACTGAATATTCGTTGGATCCATGGGGAAAGGCATCCCAAGGGCTGTAGCAACAAAATATGTGGCAGCTTGGGCACTGATGATAATCTAGGTCAGGATGGTGGTTCTGTTGTTAGTCCTGAATGGAAGATAAGAGAAGGAGGAAGAGACTACCTAATCTTCCTTTTTTCTTTCTTTCAAAGAGAGAAATTCACTGGAGTCATTTACTGATGTTTATTGGTGTGGTAGCCTATCCCTCAAACCTTTACAGAGGACCTGATTCAATGCTGCTGTTAGTTCTCCTCATTCTCCACCCCCTATACTAACAAATGTTTGCATGCTTTCCCCCTAACTCTCCAATACATTTTTTGGGGGGGAGGGGCAAATTTGTTCATTTATTAAATTTGCATACCACCCTTCATCTGTAGATCTCAGGGTGGTTCACAACATAAAAATACAAAATGCACCATAAAAACAGTACAGTACAGAACAATATAAAAAACAAACTGCATTATAAAAACAAGGGGGGAACTACAAACCAGTAACTCCTGCTCCCCACCCTCTTCCACAAACACATTTAAAAGTGGTATAAGATGTTAATCATCTAAAGGCCTGATTGAAGAGGAACGCTTTTGCCCAGCATCTAAAGGTGTATAATGAAAGTGCCAACCAAACCTCACTGGCGAGTATTCCACAAATATGGGTCCACCATAAAAAAGGGCTATTCTCAGGTTGTGATCCTCTGGACCTCTCATGGGGGATGCACACAAAGAAGGGCCTCAGATGATGATCACAGGGTCTGGGTAGGGTCATATGGAGAAAGGCGGTCCTTGAGCTGTTTAAGCCTTTATACCAGCACTTTAAATTGGGCTCTGAAGCTAACTGGCAGCCAGTGCAATTGGGCCAGGATCGGTGTAATATGCTCAAACTGTCTTGCTCCCGTGAACAACCTGGCCACCAAATTCTGCATCAGCTGAAGTTTCCAAACTGTCTTCAGAGGCAGCCCTACGTATAATGCGTTGCAATAATCTAACCTAGATGGGAATCATTTGTTTGGCAGGAGGGTTGAGCTTAAAGTTAGCAAATGTGAACTTTTGGTTCAGTTCTATTTGTTAGGCATAGGTGTTGTTATTCATCACTATATTAAAGTTAACCCTCTATTTGGCTGTGTAGGTATAATGGTGTCAGGAACTGGTTAGATGCAGAGGGGTGTTGGGAAGCACCAGCTGGTGAATCCCCAAGGGAAAATCAAGAGGAGGAATGCTCAGAGCCAGGGGGTTGGTGGTGGGACACTGAGGAAGGGTCAGAGAAAGAAGATTGGGAGGAGGGGCTGGATGCTGAAGGGGCAACAGGGTTTAGTGAGCAGAAAGATCCTGGGGCAGGGAGCTGTTCAGACTCAATCAAGAGGTTGCTGAAGAATCCAAGGAGTCTCCCTCTCCTGCTGCAACAAGCTCCCCTCCTCCTGGTCTCCAAGAATGGGCAGAATAACAAGGAGAGCAGAACAAAGGCCAGAGGTGTGCAGATGCAGTTTGAGACTGCTTGGGAAACATCAGAGAGAGGAGGAACCTTAGAAAGGGTGGAAGGCAGGGACTTTCAGTCCTGGCAACTGCTCCATTGGGGCAAGACCTACTGGGTTGTTTTGCTGAATTGTAGGCCATTTATTTGACTAAAGAGTTAATGTCTCTGAGAATGGAACTTGTGTCTTTTGTGCTGACCTGCATCTGACTCCAGCCCTGACAAATGGGGTGTCTCAAGACTATCAGTATTTTTTTGAAAGGGCTCCTCCTTTAGGCTTCCACATTTTAAGTAAATTAAAGTGCTCTGTGGTCCTAGAACAACAAATCCACTTTTTGCAGTTTTGAAAGTGACTGGGAGATGTCTTCCAAAGTGTAGGATGAATAAATGTCTAATGGAAATGCAACTACAGTGGTACCTTGGGTTACATGCGCTTCAGGTTACAGACGCTTCAGGTTACAGACTCTGCTAACCCAGAAATAGTACCTTGGGATAAGAACTTTGCTTCAGGATGAGAACAGAAATTGCGCTGCGGCAGCAGGAGGCCCCATTAGCTAAAGTGGTGCTTCAGGTTAAGAACAGTTTCAGGTTAAGAACGGACCTCCAGAACGAATTAAGTACGTAACCAGAGGTACCACTGTAAATACCCTGCAAGCAAATTAGAATAAATGTTCAGTAGAGACTGAATATAGTCTAACCTCTGTCTAAGCTTTGTGCAAGCAAATCAGGATGAATGCTCAATACACAGGTCATCTGGAAGGGCCCTCAGTTCATGTATGAACATTATAATTTAAGCCCAACTACCCCATTGTATCTTAACTATTGTTTGTTGTGTGATTTTATTGGTGGCAGTTGTTTCTGTGGCTTCAGTATACTTATATCAGCTTGGATTCTTTTTTCAAGAAGGCCAATAAACAAAGATGAAAAAAGAATAAGAATTGAGTGTTTTGAGTAGAACGGGGGTTCAAGCATTTTAATGTTGTCATAGTGTTTTGCAGATGTTGTGATCCCTGAATCCAGCCCCACCCCCCAAGGTAGATTCAGATGAAGAGACTTGCCTTGGCTGAACATGACATGTTTCTTGCTCCCACTTCCCCTTTGAGCCTCAAACCCCAGTAGAACAGGATAGCAAGACACTAATGGTTTGTATCCTCGACTGTGTCTCTCTTTGACTTCCCGGAATTCCTGTGCAGTTCCTGCATCATTGTTGGTCAACAGAATTGTACATGAAAGACTCTCTTCATCTGTCTTTCATCGCCCGGTTGAGGATGTCCCTTTCATCCTTTTCCTAAACAAGAAATCAAGCATGGCCCAGCGACAGTTTTTGTTTTTTGTTTCAGATCTCTAGGTAACATTTTAACGTGTGTCATGTTCACAGCATAGCATCATAAGTAATATTCCAGGAACTACTCTGTTGCTTGTTAAAAAGAATAGGACCCCAGAGGTATCTTTTAAATATGTCTGTAAAGTGAGAGGTGCCAAGAGAAAGATAATGTGGCTGATTATAGTTATTTACCTTACATTTTCATTCGCCTTTAACTGGGTGTAATTTAAGGGCATGAAATCTCTTATTGGAACTGTATTTGCATTAAACAGCTCTAAGCAACCATGAAAGTGCAGAGGCTGAAAAATTGACAGGCTGGGTTCCTAGAATCCCAAAGTAGCATTTTTGTAATAGGCATACAAACAAATCAAATAAACATGTTTTGCTTCAATGATTTAAAGAATATGGTCTTTGGGGTAATTTGTCTTTCTTTCTGTTTTTATTTAAAGAAAAGGCTATCATTTCTAACCTTCCTTACGCCTATCTCTAGTTTGCAGCTCCCTCCTCTTAACAATCTGTAGCAATTTCCAAACCAGCTGTTGAGATTGCATAGTGTTGGGTCTTGAGCTAGATTTCCATGAGCTATCAAATCAGGCTTTAAAAAGGCAACATTACCTGGATGGTAATGCACCACGTGCAGTTCTTGTGTTGCTTTTGCAATGCATATACATTTTGCTTTTTAATTAAAAAGGGGTATTTAGAAAAGCACCAAATGAGAGTATTCAGGAAATTGAAAAACTTGTGTTCAAAACACTTTTTTCTTGCCCACTCTTATCTCCCCCCCCTTGCATGATTTGTATTTTATACTGAAAAGAACCACACAACCACACTAACCTGAAGATTCATTTAAACAAGCTCATGAGCTTTTTGAGAAACAGTTGACAGATGTAGTGGTGGCAGACCACCAACAATTTGCCACGTTTGAAGGCCTTGTGACTTTCATTGTGCCAACCTAAACATGCTGCTTGTCACCAGTGTTGACAATGTTGTCAACTGCCATTCGGAAGGGATGTGTGTGTGGATGATGCCCTCTTGTCATTTGCCTCAGGCATAAACTGTGTTGGGCCAGTCCTGGGGGAGGTCAACAGTTTAATGCAAAATATCTCTTATTTGAGATTATGTCAAGCTAGCTCCATAAAGTTATGTCTCTGCATATCTACTGGGGCTTCCATTCTGTATCCATGCCTTTAGTTGAACCATGGGGTATTCAGACAGATTCCACAGATGATTACATAAGAGTCCATGAACCTGAGGCATTTCACTCAAGCCTCACTGAAAATGCATAGGATTGCAGTCACTATGTATAGCTGCTGCCAAGCTTTTACCACAAGCATTTGAGTTTAGTTAAAAATAAAAGGATTGATCTTTTCATGAAATGAGATACTGGCAGTATATCTATAGAATAAATTCTACAGTATTTGTGTTGTTGTTTAGAATACAAAGTATGCATTAATTTGAGAAATGATTCCTTCATTGTAGGTTAGGCTACCACCAGGGCTTTTTTTCAGCCGAAACTAACTGCAACTCAGTTCCAGCGCCTCTCAGGTAAGCTCCATTGCCATTGTAAGAGAACAAGGGAGGTGTTCATGGTGTGTTCCAGCATCTCTTTCCAGAAAAATAGCACTGGCTACCACAATAACGGAAGGGATGCGAGTGGTGCTGTGGTCTAAACCACAGAGCCTAGGGCTTGCTGATCAGAAGGTCAGCGGTTTGAATCCCTGCAACGAGATGAGCTCCCGTTGCTCTGTCCCAGCTGCTACCAAGCTAGCACTTCGAAAGCATGTCCAAGTGCAAGTAGATAAATAGGTACCGCTCCGGCAGGAATGTAAACGGTGTTTCTGTGTGCTGCTCTGGTTTTGCCAGAAGCGGCTTAGTCATGCTGGCCACATGACCTGGAAAAACTGTCTGCGGACAAACGTCGGCTCCCTTGGCCAGTAAAGCGAGATGAGCGCCACAACCCCAGAGTCATTTGTGACTGAACCTAACTGTCATGGGTCCTTTACCTTCTTTAGCATAATAATAGTACATTTTTGTGGGACCAAAATCTGGCATTGATAATAGTCATTATTCGATCTATTCATGGATACTAGCTATATATTACCTCTAGGATCAGAGGCAGCAAGCATCTCAAATACCAGTTACTTAAGAACAGCAGGAGAAATATATTGCCTTCCTGGCCTGACTGGAAGCATCTGGTTGCCACTGAGTGGTGGTGGGGGATGCTGGATGAGACAGGCCTCTGGTCTGATCCACAAGGCATATTCTTAACTGTTGGAAGTCTCAGGGTTTGTCTCCACATTCAGAAGAATCATGCGAATACAGCAGGCCTGTGCGGGGAGGGGGTCAGCCAGGTACACTTGCCCTGGGCTTTGGTGGGCTAAGCTTGCTGGGGGACCCTGCCTGTGGCCTTCCAGACTTACACTGTCATGCCAGGAAGGCCCCATGCCTCCCAACCAACCAGAGAGTTAAAGGGTGAAACGGCCCTGGGTGAACCACTGCAAGGTTTCAATAGTAAATTCTGGATCTGCATTACTGCATACTAGTGTGTAGTATCAGATGAGATTAGGCAGTGCTGCTGTGGTGGCACATTTCATGGACAAGACTCATGCCCCAGGCCTCAGCATGGGCCTGGAATTGAGAATACCAACAGGGGCATGTTTGAAATCAACCGAATCCCCAAACAAAAAACCTCCCCACTTTTTGGAAAGTCAGCATTTTAGGGAGAACAGTTGTAGCCCAGCCTGTTGGGAAAGGGAAGCATTCATACTTAGCTGACCTACTTTTGTTGATTTATAGTCAGACTTGTGAATGTTCAGTTTAATGCAACATTTTAAGAATAGGCTCCAGACTGATAGGTACCTAAATCCCCCTTTCAAAACAAATCTTCATTCTCTTTGAAAATTCTCTCCAGAGGTCATGATCCTTAGTATCCTTTCTTGAAGTAAGTTCCATTGAAATGGATGAGTTACATCAAAATACATCTGTGTTTTGTCACTTTTCAAAAAGTAGCTTTTAAACCTGGAAAACACAGATCATTTGAAAATTAAAATCTATATTGTCTGCTCTCTAGCTTTCTTAGTGCAAATAACGTGACTATTCAATATCTTGCATATTATATAATATTGGGGCTGTCCTGTACACCCTCTGTCTCCTCAACCCCCTCATTCTAGCCTCTCTCCCTCCTTTATAAACACAGTACATTTTAATTTAGACTTGTCAGTCCAGACCTAATGAATACATTCACAGTAATGTTTTCATCTTCCAGAGGTGAACTTGACTTAGAAATTGTCCCTGATGATATCAGTTTAAAGGCTACTTGAGCTACTGGTTTAAGAAAAGTTCCTGTATTTTGTTCTATTGTTACTGAAGAAAAGGCTTCACTGTAGTCAGAATGGTAGCATTTGTAACTCAGTGCTTATTGCAACTAGGTGTGTAAGGAACCAGTAATACAGAGCTTTCCAAACTTTTCATGTTGGTGGCACACCTTTTAGACATGCATCATTTCACAACACAGTAATTCAGTTTTACTAGCAAACCGGAGGATAAACTAACCCCTTTTCAGCCCCAAGAGGAGCACAGGAAGTGTTCACGTGACACACCTACACACTGGAACTGACACACTAATGTGTCGCGACACACAGTTTGGAAAGCTCTGCAGTAATATTTTAAGTTCAAACACATACTCTTTAATATTGCTTAGAAAGGTAATTTAATTTAGAAATGAATCAGATTTATTTGTATAAAAGTGCAATAGCACTCACAAACAAATGTACTACTTACTTTCATCATATAATAAAATCATCCTACTATATTATTAAATTGGGCTAAACAGAATGCTTGTTTCCACGACACAAAACAAAGTAATGGCACTTGATGAATAGAAAAACAGAGGCAGTGAGCTCCCCTCACCCAGGGCATTTATTATCCTGGGCAACAAGTTGAATATCATCTCTGTGTTGGTCAAGGGCTAGCTATTTCCAGAAATTCACAGTCAGCCCAGAGCAGTCAAGAGTTGAGTGAGGGCTGGGGCAATTTCATTGGTATCTTATGTGAGGCAAGCAGGGAATAGCTGTTTCCTCTCTGCTCCTCTAATCTCCCTGCGACATTTGTATCAGTATTGCAGTGGTGCACCAGCATTAACTAAAGGGACTTATTTTCTATAAGTATTAGGATAGTGTACCATGGATTATAGAGATATTTGCAAACCGGAGACAGTACACTGTTCTGGGCAACATGCACACACAAGCATGCATACATGCATGCACACACACACACATGCATACTCACTCAATGCTGCCATCAACTGGGGTTGAAAACAGCCTTTCACTGGCATTCATGTGTCAATTGGACATGTGCAAAATGGTTGCCCCCTGTATAGTTACTATAAAGGCTAAAGCAGACAGGAACCAAAAGCATTGCTTGCTGATGCATCTCTTTAAGTAATAATAGTAATAGTAGGCATGGGGAGAGGTGCAATTCTCATTGGGACTATGTTACATGGCAAGGAACTATTGACATATAACATGTAAAAGGATTTGAACTCTCAATAGCACTATATTATGTTTTGTATTATTTAATATTACTCACAGCCATAACTGTAGTAACAAGAAGGGCTGATCACACAACATAATAGGCACTAATAGTTTAGTGTGTCTGAGTCACCTTAATTTTCCAAGTTCTGTAAATTGTGACAGTGTCAGAGACTAAAATAGTTAACAGAAAAGCCAAATCAGAACTATACAGTATCGTGTCTCTAAAAACAAGTTAGAATGTTTTTTTTTAACTAATAGGGATTTTGTTTCCAGGCTAAAAAAAAGACTAAAAATAAACAGCTGTATAGTACTTCATTAAGCTGCCTGCTTGGAGTGATTTTTCCCATTGATTAGTCTCAGGGCTAATGCTGGTTCATTCCTCATTTCATTGCTAATTAACATCAGCTCTGCTCCTGACCACTTGACCGCATTCTCTCTATGAACATGTGCTGGTTTGGCAAGTAGCAAATACTGTTCCTTCTTACAGAGTTTAGGGGTATAAATTGCTATCAAGCATGAATTTTTCTAACTCCTTCCTCAGGAAACTTTTAGGGCTGTTTCTGTCTAAAGAGAATATACATACAGTATTTTCTCACATGAGTTTATTAGAGCTGCTGGATGCACAAGCGATAGCGCACATGCAGTGAATATCTTCTGAAAGTTTGTTTTTTAGCAGCTCTCATGTCAGACCACCAAACAATTTTTTGGAACTCCAAAGGACATTAAAAGTGTTAACTGATGGTGGAGGAGCAACTTTTAGGAATGTTACAGTGCATTTGGCATGATAATACTGATATGGCATGATAATACTGTTGGAACACTGACCCTACATCAAATGGAGGACAGCTGGTAACTCTAGTCAGACAATTGGGCTTTTCTTGTTTTACCGTAAGTCCAGTGGTGGCCACCATTTTTGTCAAGAGCACCACAAGTCAAGTCCAAAGTATGAGACAGTGCCATCTAGTGCACACTGCAGTACATACATAGCTTTCAGTGCTTTGTGTGGTTTGTTTGTTTGGTTTTGCCTATAATGTGTTAATCTGAAGAGTTGTAGCACAAAAGAGGCAGGCAGTAAAGTAGATGCTTTACTCGATTCAATATCTAGGACTAGAGGTCCCCATGCCATTATCCAGGACTGCTTTAAACCACATTTGTAGTGCCCAGGCCTTATTGGCCACCCAATCCAGTGGTAGATGCATTACAGCTTGTGGGTCTCATTGGGAGCTTGTGGAGTCTGTTTATCTGACCCTTGAGCTATCTAGGACCACATCCTTTCTAGACACTATTTTTCAGATGTGTTGGGTTTACATGCCACTGGAAACTAAGCTGTTTTATGAGAGGCCAGCTACCTTTCATGGTAGTGAGCTGACTTCCAAGCATGGGAGATAGAAAGGGAGGCAGTCTTTAAAATTGCTATCTATTTAGTGCTTGTTACCCTTTAGCATGGGGTCCCAGAGTGGGCTGCATACAATAAAATAAAATCACAACATAAATAAAAAAAACTGCAGTACATCAAAACAGCAG
Organism: Podarcis gaigeae; assembly: GCF_964106915.1. NCBI lineage: Eukaryota > Metazoa > Chordata > Lepidosauria > Squamata > Lacertidae > Podarcis > Podarcis gaigeae. Next base: position 94,468,071 of record NC_139680.1, read on the forward strand.
AAAGGGTGGAATTTATTAATGCATTTTGTTACAAACCGCTCAAAAAGTTGTATTATGTTTCTTCAAGAATCTAGTAACCCCTTGTATATAGAACAAGGCAACTGAGTCCCAGTATCAGTGTCATGAATATGCTACCAAAATGTAATATGCACATTGAAAAGATACTTGGTTCAATAAAAGTACATTTAGTGGTTGCTGCAAAGCATCATGGTCTTTGTCTGCTATATAGAGCTCTATAATACTATATACAAAAGAAAGAACTCATGTTACTTGAAATACTCTTAAAAAGCAAATTTTGAGATATCTCCCATCCAACTTTTTTAAAGCTGCAATTCCCTTCCTTCCCCTCCCTTTCTTCATAACACATGTTCCCGCTTTATCCTTGGAGCACTCATCTCCTGCTTGCATGCTTCCCATTGGCATCTGGTTGGCCAGTGCTGGACTAGATTCAGAAGGGCTCTTCTTACATTCTTTAAAAAGAGTGCATGTAGTGGACAGCTTTTAAGAAAGAACATTTTCAGAATACTGGACATGCTGTTGCTGTATTATGGACACAGGCAAGCTGTGAAGATTGAATTGTTCCAAATGCAGAGTCCTAGTAGTCCTAAATATAATTTGGGGGCTAGTAGGATCATATAGGAAAAAGGAGAACTGTGAGCAAAAAAATGGGAGCTCATATCTCAAATATGTGAGTATATTTCCCTTTACTTCTGGTGCACTGTTAAGGTGCTAATGCCAGCATGGGACACACGGCCATCTGGACAGTTCCATTTTTGAACAATGGAATGAATTGGTACAAGACAGGGAGAGAACAGAAAGCATTACATTGCAGAAAGTAGAATGAAATTCTAGAATTGGCATGGTCACACACACAAAAACACACACGCCTCTAACAACTTTAATGAAATTAGTTTGCTTCTGTTCTGGGTGAAAAGGTCAATATTTCCATAAAACTTAAATGAATGGGCATTGTGGAAAACAGCTACTAAACTTGGCACAAAACAAATAACTTTATCGTATAGCCTTGGGTCAATTCCAGATCACAGCATTTTGTTTTAATTGAATTGAGTACTGCATTTCAATTTGTGAAAGTTATTTTTTCCATCTTGTTCTTACATTTGGAAGCATTCATATCTCCGGACTAATCACAAAGTCAGCCTTGTACAAATCTATCAGTTGGGAACATTCACTGGAGAGCAAGCATGCCTCAGTGATAATCCTCTTTTGCCCACGCTGGAGTGGAATCCTTAGCTGCTTTGTTCATTGGTCAGATCTCTACAAACAATCTATCACTACAATTCATTCAATGGGCTTGGGGCCCAATTCCACAAATGCACAAATAATTTCATTCATGAAGTCAATGGAAAAAAGACCTATTATTTACTTCCCTGGGCTTGAATGAGGGCCAAAGTCAATAGGGAGAGTTATGTGAATAAAGCTGATCACATGAATAAATACTGGCAAAATTGGGCCATATTCTTGTAATCATTGCCCTGTGTAGTATAAGTTCCCAGGTTTCTTTTTTCTGAGTACCTCTCTTGAGGTCTTTGACTCCTATGAACCCTTGCTTTATGACCAATTACCCTTGCGGATATATTCCACATTTGTGTTGAAAAGGCTTTCAGCAACCTCGTGTTTGCATATGGTTTGTAGGAAGGCTTCAGACTAAAGCACTTGACCGACAAGATTACTGACATGAGGTTTGTATCTACATCATCATACAAATAATCTATTAATACAATTAAAATAATAACAAAACAGAGAATAGCCAGGGAGCAGACAAGACCCATAACAGCTGCCATACAAATCTGAAGTATTAATAATAGAAGCCATAAATATAACAAAAATTGAATAAAAAAGCATTGTTGTTGTTGTTCAGTCGTGTCCGACTCTTCGTGACCCCATGGACCAGAGCACGTTAGGCACTACTGTCTTCCACTGCCCCCCACAGTTTGGTCAAACTCATGCTGGTAGCTTCGAGAACACTATCCAACCATTTAATCCTCTGTCATCCCCTTCTCCTTGTGCCCTCCATCTTTCCCAACATCAGGGTCTTTTCCAGGGAGTCTTCTCTTCTCGTGAGGTGGCCAAAGTATTGGAGCCTCAGCTTCACGATCAGTCCTTCCAGTGAGCACTCAGGGCTGATATCCTTCAGAATGGATAGGTTTGATCTTCTTGCAGTCCATGGGACTCTCAAGAGTCTCCTCCAGCACCATAATTCAAAAGCATCAATTCTTCAGCGATCAGCCTTCTTTATGGTCCAGCTCTCACTTCCATACATCACTACTGGGAAAACCATAGCTTTTACTATACAGACCTTTGTTGGCAAGGTGATGCCTCTACTTTAAAAGATGCTGATAAAAAAAAGTACACCATAGCTTATTGTTTAGAAAGTTTGGTGAATTGTTTTAACTCATTCTGTAAACTATGTTAAGACAAATTACTTTCTCATTTGTCTGGGAAGAATATTCCATAAACTGAAAAGTATTTCTCTTCAGCCTCATCTTGGAAAATAGAGGCTCCTGCAATGAGCCTCTGATCTTAATGACTTGGCAAGTTCATATTGAACAAAAGCCTGGATAGCTCAGTTGGTTAGACCATGGTGCTGATAACACCAAGGTTGCAGGTTTGATCCCTGTATGGACCAGCTGCATATTCCTGCATTGCAGGGGGTTGGACTAGATGATCCTCAGGGTCCCTTCCAACTCTACAGTTCTATGATTCTATGAAAACAGCCCTTCATTCAGTAGCCAGTAAGTAGGTGATTGTAGTTGTGAACTGAGAATGGGTTGGGATACTTGCCACGCATACACATAAACTATATGTATTTTATTTCTGTATATTAGTGCTCTGGAGGTTCCTGATGTTAACTAGTAATTGAATGTAAATATGTTCTTAGTAATTAAACCCATGGTCAATAAAATTAATTCTTTGTTTAAAACAATAGTGGCAGTTTCAGTAGGACTTCCTTTAACCTCACCACTACTCCATTGTAAAGGATAGAGGAAAAGAACCCTAGACGTCACCAGAGGATAGATTGCGTCCCACAGTGATTTTGAAGTGAAACGTATATATTTAATAGCTCCTTGTTTCACTATTATAAGGTAGACTTTAGTGAGTACAGTATGAATAGTGGGTTTTGCAAAGCTCTAGGTGGTCACCCATAGGAGAAGAATAGTGCAGCTGTGGTATTACATGTCAGTGCTGTATTAAGCATATTTTTCCCTTAGAAAAAGATTTTCTGTTGAGGTTCTGGAGAAAAATAAGTTTCATTAGTTAAGCATCGAGTAGAAAGAGGGAGAGTGCACACAACAGCGCAACAGGATTGATTGTAATAAGCCTTTTTTTGCTGAAAATCCATTACTTTCTGAGCTATTAAGTGATGAAAGGGATTAAGAAAATAAAAGAAAATAAGCAGGACTGTCTTCGTAAATCTAATAAAGATGATAACAGTGGAATAGTTTGCCAAATTTGCATGTGAATTTATAACATTCTAATCCATCAGCAAACAGTGTTGTACAGTGAAAGGGTAGATTTGTACTGTTCTTATCAAGGGATAAATTTTCAGTACAATATTTTGGCAAAGAAACCTTGTTTTCCTTATGGGCTTCCATATGTTTTGTCACGAAATCCGTATTTGTAGTCTCAGTACCCATATGTTTAGCTTTTTTAAAAATTCTTTATTTTTCCAAAGACAAAAATGTCTCCTGAAAGTTGTTCTCTATGTAGAATCCAATTACAGATGATACTTAATGTCAATGATCCTGATCCTCCAAGCTGTTTTGCTGAGTCTATGAGCTGTTAAAACTGGTCATGATGGTCTGGAAGGAATTTCCCCCTCCCCACATTCCAATTTCCCACAAGCCCACCTGAAGCAAATGCTACGGAACAGATGTCTTTGGGTACTGCTGTATCAGTGCAGTTCTTTCCAAAGTACAACATTGCTGTTTGTCACAATAAATTCTGGTAAATTGTTTATCAACCCAGTTGAACCTTGCCATTTGTTTGTTAGTCCAAGAAGCAGGAACCATTGCACATCCATGCACTGATGGTTTTGCTGCATGGGACATAGGGAACTGCCTAATACTAAGGCAGACCAATGGCCTGCCATTTTTGTTCAGTACTGTATTGTCTTCATTGACTGACAGCAATTCACCAGGTTTTCAGACAGAGGGCTTTCCCAGACCTACCTGGAAATGTTAGGAATGTTAACCTAGGACCTTATGTGTGCAAGATGTTTCTACTATGGAGTTACAGACCTTCTTTGAAATCACATTTGATTTTTAAAAAAATCAGCATACTGTAATAGGAAGTCCAAATTTTCTAATTAGAGTTTGGCTTCATTTTATCCTCCTAGATGACAGTCTGACAACCACTGTGGACAGAGTATTAACCTGAAGGGAGAAGCTTCTTTCCTATGTATAATTGTGCTGGCCAGGGCTTCAAACCTTTGCCTCAGATAATGGCCAGTAGCTTACAAAACAAGTTTTGCCTGATTTCCTGATCTTATGGGCAAGTGTTCAGTGATTTTTCTTCTATGGATAGCAGATTTCCTATAGAAGGGACAATAAATTTATGTCTAGCTAGTTAAACCCATTGTTGTGCTTACATTACTATATATTGGAGGCAGTAATGTTTCTGGATATCACTTGCTGGAAACTGCAGGTGCAGACATACTCAGGTTCTGCTTGCAGACTTCCACAGGCATTCATTTATTAAGGTGGCATAAATGGTTCACTCTCTCCTCACTTAATCCCCACAACAGCCCTGTGAAGGAGTCAGTGGCTGGTCCAATGTCACCCACTGCTTTTTATCGCCGAATGGGGATTTGAATCCTGGTTTCCCAGGTCGTAGACTGACACTATGACCACAACACCAGATTCAATCAGGAAACACAGCAATCAACTAAAAATATCTTTTATGGTGCTGTGGCCACTACTCTCTGTAACCTAGAATGATATGTTATAAGCCGTCAAAGTATTCCAATGAACAACAGAGGCAAAAATGCCTAATGGGTCAAAGACTAATAAGGTCATCCCCATCAGTGACCTCAATTAAATTCCTGGGCATTAGATATACACCAGACACAGGCCTGGGTCACCCTACTAACTTCAAATTGAAGCTTGGTCATGCCATGATCCCGAGTGCCCTTAGGCAAGTCGCTCTCTTTCAGCTTGCTTACTACTTACTAACCTTACTAAGATGTTGTAAGGACTATAACTAGTTAATATATTTGAAAGTGTGAAACAAACGTCAATTATTCAGTATTCATTTTTATTATTACAAATTATTTTCAGCAAGATCTACATCCTTGCACAAGACAGGTAACATCTTCTGGAGAATAAATAATTTGGTTTTGATTCTATAGCATATCCAAGCAGCGTAAGAATAGCCTGCTGGATCAGGCCAGTGGTCCATCTGGTCCAGCATCCCATTCTCATAGAGAGCCAATGTGGTGTAGTGGTCATAGTGTCAGTCTATGACCTGGGAATTCAAATCCCCATTTGGCAGATGCTCAAACCATATCATTGGTTAGAAAAAGTGAGCTGTAACTTGCAAATAACCTCAAAAGTTTTAACCAGCAGAATAGCAAATGCCTTTCAAAAAAGGATGGTTTGTGTTGTAGGCCATTGGCAGGTCAGGTAGCATTTGTGGGATTTGATGGGCATAACTCAGCTTGCTTGCTTGCTTGCTTGCTTGCTTGCTTGCTTGCTTGCTTATTTATTTATTTATTTACAAATAATATGCACTTTCATAAACATATAGCAAAGTTGAGTATCCTTTTAAGGGTAAAACCATAAAAAGATCCATAGAAACATCATTAAAACATCAAGAAAAATAAATAAATACTGATTTGTTAAAAGAAAAAAATCACATTGCAAAGTTCTTTCTGAACAAAAAGCTTTTCAAAAGATGTCTGAAGAAAGGGAGGGCTGGTTCCTGCCAAAAGTCTATTGGTAGGGAGTTCCATAGGGTAGGGAGTTCCATAGGGCAGGGCCTGTCCTTAGTGAAGGACAACCGAATCTTAGGGGCATGGGGAATCACCAAAGGTACCCCATCAGAGGATCTCTGCAATTAAAGTGTCAGGCAGTTCCTAAGGTACTTTAGACCCAAGTTGTGTATGGCACCTAAATTATTTTTGATGGCCTCTTATTATTAAAGGGCAATCTGTAGGAAATATTTGAAGAGGTACATTATACATCCATGAAGGAGAGAGCCCATTTGGTGGTGGCGCCCTGGCTTTAGAATGCCCTCTGAAAGGAGAAAGACTGTCACCAACATCATATTATTTTTGTTACCAGTTCATGGTTTTTATTTGCCCAGAGTTTTTAGACGTAATGTTTTGTTTTAGTTGGTTGAATAGTTTTAGTTTATTACCTCTGCTTTATTATGATATTTTTATTGTTTGTTTTATTCTTGCATTGGTAATTTGGAATTTGTATGTATGCCACCCTGGAATTCATGCTTGGATAAAAATGCAATTTAGAAAATGTTACAGGAAATAAATACATTTTGAGATACATGGAAAAAATATGTTCTTGTCTACAGGAGTACACTGAGACTTTTCTAAAATGCAACTGTAATATATGTGAATAGGCTTGGGAATTAATTTCAAATATCATTTTAGGTTTCTAGATGTATTTATTTAGATGGAATATAGTGTTTTCTCCAGCCATTTCTCAATTCCTTTGTTGTGAATTAGAATTTAAGACTGGACTTATTTAAAGATTTTCTAGGCAGTCTTTCATTCCTCCCACAGTTCTATTCTTTGCCATATTGCCTCACCACGTAAGCACTTGTATCTCCCTCTGATGGCATCCAGTTTCCATTCCATTCACAGTGGCTAAGGATCATATCTCTGATCCACTTAGAAACACAATGATCTCTACCCCTGAGAATGCAAACGCTTTCTCAGTCAAATCTATTGATCTGCCGGCTTCTATTTCTGGCTTTCCATTCACTCAGTTGCTGTTTGGGATGCTGGATATTCTTTCTGGGGAAGAGTGAACTCGATTACTAGGAATTAGAAGAACACTTCTGAAGAACCTAAATATAGAATTTCAATGGAACATGAGCACGTGCACCTATGGACCGGGTTGTAGTCTCAGTAAACTTTGTATTACTACATTTTAATTTTAAATTTGGTGTCATGAGGAGGTAGGGAAGGTGAGTTACTTGAGACTTTATAGTGGAACTAACTGGATCATTGAGGTGCTGCATGCATGCAGAATTCAATTAATTAAATAAGACATATAAAACCAGTGTTTCCAGGGCAGGTTATAACACTCATAATAATAAACAATAATAAACAATACCAACAACATCATACAAAATAAACCAAACTTAAGCATATAAACAACATTGAAATAGCATAACACTATAACAAAACAGTACAGCACGTTAAAAACTAAATTAGTCATAATAGCATATAAAAACAGGATAGCAGCAGTCTTATGAGCAATAAATAACAGCAGTTCAAAGGACAAGTGCTCCAAGCTGATAAACTGAATTTATCCTCGCTTACTAATTATTTAATGTTTCCAATTTTACTGTCCTGCCTGTATTGGATCACTGTTGGAGTACATGATAGATACTCCCTGTCCCCTGACTTCTCAAAGAAGCATAGATGCTTTCAAAAATGGCTAAACAGTTCCACTACAGCCACGGTAGCCAGATGTTGTTGGGCTTCTCCTCCCACCATCCCTGACCATTGGCCTCACCAGCAGAGGCTGATGGGAGTTACACTTCATCAAGCTCTGGAGGGCAATACATTGACAACTCCTGCCCTACAGTCTTTTCTGGAAATAATTATGCTGCTGTGGATAATCTGTTTCCAGGATGCTTTCCCACATTCTGAATTGGAAAAAACCTGCAGGATGTTGGGTATTCAGCAATATAATATAAGGCCTTGAGCCTCCTCATCTCATATAATATTTATCCTATGTGAGCACTTCCTTCCTTATCTTTGTTATCTCATCTCAGTAGCATTCATATGTCCTTTAGTGAAGTCTGCCCTTATTCTCCCAAACCCTGTTCTTTGCGAAATACTCTTTAAGCAGGCTAAAATCCTGTAGTACTGCCATCACTTTTTAAATGTCCGATGCTACCTTTCTTTATGTTGCAGTGTGATTGTGTATTGCAGAGAGCCCAAGTTAATGTTGTTGTGCTTCTTGATCAACTAAATTCTGAGGAAACCACAGTAAGGCAGCTGTGACCCTGTCAGCACATATCACTGTAGCCAAGAATAGAAAACAGTACTTCATACATTTTCTTAATGAGGTGTGTGTGTGCGTGCGTGCGTGCATGTGCACACACACACACACACACACACTTTCCTTTGGTGTGTGGGTTCTTTGACACCCAGCCAGTTAAGTCTTGCCTGTAAACCTTTTTTTTCTTGAAAGAAATAATAAATAGCCTGAGATGTATAAAAGTCCCTGAAGATCAAATGGTTTCCTCCAGAAAGTGTGCCTTCTGCTGGCCACGTCTCTCCCAAAGTTGCTGGCATAGTAAACTAAAGAAAACTAGTGGAACAGCAAAATATGCTTAGTTACCAGATACTTTCAAAACCCCAAGCCCATCCTGAAGAACTGCTAATATGTCCCTTGTGGAAACCTGAGCTTTTTTATGATTAGATTGCCAGAGAATAGTTTGGTTTTCTTGCAGAAGCATGATATGTTACCACCACTGCAACTCTTATCTGGTTTCTTTTGTTAAAGGTTCTGCCGCTCACCTGCCTGCTATGTGACGAGATAGAAGCCCCTTTTTTGCTTGAACTAATGTATGTTGGGATTGGGTAACAGGTCCTAACAATTAATAACCATTAAAGAGTTGCTGTTGATGCAGGTTAATTAAAGGTAAAAAGAATTATTTGTTTAGCTACCTGGCAGCCCTAAAAGAATAAAGCTTATAATTTCTGTAAAATAAAATGTTCAAATTCTTTTGTGTAAGACACTAGCGGTAGGGGCATCTATAACCAGGATCTCTAGCAGGCAGCTTCTATCATCTTAGCTCCTGCACCTCTAGCTCCTCAGCAAGCACAGTCCACTAAGCTCCATGGGTCAAGGACACCAGCATGGCTGCAGTACCGATCAGCATATCCCAGAGACCTGTGGACTTCTAGATGTTGCTGGGCTGCAATTCCCATCACCCTTGTGCATTATAGCATGCAGGCTGGGGTTAATGGGAGCTACGGTTCAACAACATTTAGAAGGCCACAGGTTCCCATTCCTTGGTCTCTGGCATCAGAGCTAACCGCTCCAACTAATCAAACCAAAAGTGAGAGTATCATTACAGACTGTGTGGCTTTGCCTTGCTTCACCCTCTGTCTTGTCTGGACTTCATCCTTGGCTTAGCTTTGACAGCATCCCTGTCTCTATCCTTTTGGATTCTGATTTGCCCGAAACTTAATCATTGACATGACTCTGGGTACATCTGAGTTGTTTTTTGGGTCTCAGACCTGACATCTACAACAGATGCCTGCTGAGAACTGAAACAGTAGTCCTGTGAGTACATAAACATGTGACCTTTTGAGTGTGTGCTAATTAGCCCCACCCCTCAGATATGCCAGCCATGCCCTCCAATGTGACAGATGATCAGTTTAGTCTGAATTTATGCAAATAGGGCTCTCTTCATTGGGACAGGAACATAGCATTCATATACAGTACCTGTACTCAGGTAGGCCACCTTTTAGGCTAATAACCACCACATGTTGGCAGGGCTTGTGTGGCCAACATGAATGTCAGTGTCTGTGTTGGGGCTTGCCTGCATGTTTTCGATGCTGTCAAGTATTTCTGAAGGCTATATGTATCCATATTATATACTTTCTTAGAGACATGGAATGTTGTTAGCTTCATAGCTTTCATTGTAAGTGTCCCTTAGCTTTTATGTTGACCCTATATAGACACAGAGCCTTGAATTATTTAGCATAGATGTCTTTATAGACACCTTCTGCATAGCACCAAAGAAAAAGGTAGGCATAAAAGAAATATGGTGTTTTCAAGGGGCAAGAGAGTGAAGAAGATAGAGAAAGCATGAGATTTAAAATAGCTTTTAAAAAGTAAAGTCAACAGTCTAAACTTTTGGCCATGCTGATTTATAAAGATTGTATAACTTTTTGAAGATGTACTTTCAAACCGAATAGTTGCAGTGGGATTTAAAATATGATTATTTAATTTTTAAAAATTACATAAATTAAATGAACAGCCCATTAATGGGATGCCATCAGGATCACATGGTCAATTCAGATCAAGTTATATTATCTTTCCTGCTGGAGCTGAATAAGAATTAAGAAATTACTATTCCAAAGTAGTGTTGGACATTGATCCTCATTTACAATGAAATTCATCACCATAACTATCTGGAATTCCATTGTGTTGACAGCAGCATTCCACTCAATCTTTTTTTTTACTATTAGTAAAGTGTATTAGTCGGGGAGAGTGAGACAGAGGGGTGGGGGAAGAAAACGCTGCTAATTAGTTGTTCTGCTTACATGTTAAATGAAGTCTTGTCTTATATAGACTAGGGAGGATGGAGAAATTTGATTCAGTTATTTAAATTCACACTTTCTGAAATAAACAAAATACAGTTTCATTAAAAATTAACACTTCTCTTAATTTTGTTCACAGAAATGCATATTTTGGGGGAAAGTGTGCTTAAAATGAATGTATATATGAAAATAATATACAAAAATGCATTATATTAGGAAAGCTGCTTGCAAAGCTGTGTACATTAGTCAAATGTGCATATAAAAAGGTGATTTAGAGAAATTTGCAGTAAAATGCTAAAGGATTTTCATGATTTTTATTTTTAAAATACTGCAAAAATGTGAAGAGCTGAATTTAAGATGAGAAAAATTAGAAACAGAAAAAAATGGAATGGACAGATTCTGCATATATGGACTTTGCCTTTGCCATTGTATGTATGTATGTATGTATGTATGTATGTATATAAAAATATTTATACATACTGTATCAAAAATATATAGCACAGTGGGTTGCAACAATATAAAAACATAAAACCAACAATAAAATCATAAAATGTTAAAAGCAAGTTAAAAGCAAAAACAAATTAAAGATAAACATAAACAGACCATTGGGGGGAGGATGTACGCTTAATTGCCTGAGTAGGCCTGACAGAAAAGTTTTCAGCAGGCATTTAAAAGTTGGCGTGGAAGGCACCTGCTGAATTTCTAATGTCAGGGTGTTCCACAGGACTGAATTTCATGTGATTTTAGTGATCAGTCTGGAGTATAAGGGTTCAGGCAATCCCTGAGGTATCTTGCACCGCAGTTGGTGAGGGCTTTGTAAATCAACAAGAACCTTGAACTTGGCTTGGTAGCCAGATGGGCAGCCAGTGTCACATGTTCTCAGCTAGAAGCTCCCATCAGCAATCTCGCTGCAGCATTCTGCACCGTCTGGAGCTTCTGAACCAGACCCACGGGCAGCCCCATATGGAGTGCCTTACAGTAGTCTAACATCGAGGTTGCTAATGCATAGATTACAATGGTCAGGGTATCCCTGTCTAGGAACAGTCGGAGTTGGCAAACCAAACAAGGGCACTCCTAGCTACAGAGGACACTTAGGCCTCTAGGGACAAAGATGTATCTTGGGTAATTCCCTCCCTACCCCTGCCACTATTGATCTCTGAAGTAAGTATCTCTTTTGCCAGTAAGACTGCAGTTCATTTTCTGGGACAAATTACTTTTAATACATAAAGCTTGTGACTTCGTGGGTGATTATGAACTACTCCCAATGGTTGTTTTGCCCTGCTTAAGGAGAACTACCAGGGAAAGATGATAGCCAATCAAGCCAAATAATGATACTCACAGCATTGGTGCAGTTCCTGTGTGTGAAGGATTCTGAAAGGGCTCACCAGAGTTCAGTTTTTGACCCCTCCTTCAACTTCAGGAGCACATGTACATGACATAAGTGAAGCCACAGCATGAAGCCATTGCAACTTATTTTAATCAGTAAAAGAGAGACTTCAGGCCTTTGCTGTCTTGTATCTATCATGGTAGAAGGCTGCCCACCACACCCACTGCCAAATCTGAGACATTTCTCTGAACAACCTTCAGCTCCAAATATGCCCTCCGTAGGATTTTGATGGTCCAATGAAAGATAGGGATTTGGAGTCCAGCACTAGTTTACATTGATCAATCATTCCTCTCTGCCTCCACGCAATTTATTTGTCCTCAGGTGCGCCATGTATAGGGAGCGGAGGAGGCTTCAGGTCTCCTTCACTGAAGTGGAGCTGTGCACAGTGCAGCTGATTTGAGAGGGATGGCAGGTCTCTGCAGCTGATTCCCCACTCCAAGGAAGCTGCCTCGGCAGCTCCATCACACACCCATTGGAGCCTGTTTGGGGGGGACACCTGGTCATGCCCCCTCCAGAAAATGTGCCCGGTGGACTCAGTTTGTCAGGCTGGGTTGGGGGACGTTGTGTGTGACATCATGCACATGTGATCCCCCCCCCCCGCCAAAGTTGGGCACAACTTGGTGACCTGTTTGTGCTTGAAATGTACAAAGGATGACAGAATATTGATGCAGGAGGCACACCACCTATCTCAAGACACCTTGCAGAATAAAAACAATATGAAGCCCACCATAATTAATGAATGAAACATGGTGATCATAATGTGACATGCATCCAGCCCATAAATATTAAAGTCCAAAATAAAATACAGCTAAAACCATTTGCCATCTAATACCAACTCAATATAAAACCAAGAGTCTCGGAGCATTACCAAGAGGATTGAAATTTGCATTGAAGTTGGATGCATGGAATAAAAGCCAGTTTCAGATCTAATACAACCTATTTATTGCACCTTTACCACAAGAGCTTGATACATGCATGTCATCAAGCTCACTTACCATATAAGGGCATAAGAACAGCCCTGCTGGATCAGACTAAAGGCCCAACTGTTCCAGCATCCTGTTCTTGCAGTGGTCAACCCACAAACCCACAAATGAAACTTGAGCGCAACAACATTCTCTCCTCTTCTTATTCCCAGCATATGGTCTTCAGAGGCGCATTACCTTAGACACTAGAGATATAAGATAGCCATCATGGCAAGTAGCTATTGATAGCCTTATCCTATTTTAAAGCCATCTGAATTGATGTCTCTCACTATATCCCGCTGGACTGTATCCTTAGTTCAAATTTTTGCTGTGTGAAAAAGTACCTCCTTTTGTTTTTCTTGAATACAGTTCATATAAAATGAAGAACAACTTTAAATCTTGTGAATTCATGCCAACAGGAGTTAAAAAAAAAACCCCACCCATTTTGTTACTCATTTTATAGCTTCTTTTTCAAATTAGCTGCTGATCACAGATTTGCTCATTCACTAATATTGTCACTTATGAATTTGTAGGCCTTATTCAATATTATACCAGAAGCTAGTGAATATTCTTGTAACTGTCATTCACCAGATGTTTCATCCAGTAGTATTTAACACTGATTTAAATTGATTCAGTACAAATACATTTCCTTTGAAGCACCCCTTGGATTTTTCTTTGCTTTTTTTAAAAAAAAAAACAAACCCACACACCTCCCTTTCTTTCTCCCTTCCCCTTTCAATTAATGTGACAAGCAACAACCAGGGTCTTTCATTACTTATACTTGGTAACTGCGGGCAACATTTTAGTAGCATATCCATTAAAGTGAAATGAGGCACAAAGCTCAATTGTAACAATTTTAAATGCACACCAAAGCGAAAGTAGGCCTTGCTTTGTTTTTAAGGTTATGAATGCTCACCACCCTCTTTATAGAAAATGTTGGAAGTAAAGGTAAATTTTATCCTCCCTCAAAGTGCTGCAGTGACAGAGAGAGAAACCATAGAGATTCATTAGAATTCAATGTCGATCTGTTTGCACCTTTCTTGCTCCCTGTAGACAGATGGGCTTTATTCATTGGTACCTGAAAATTGCCACTTTGCTAATATGTAAATTTTGCTAATATATAAATTTGTGTGTGTGTCTTCTTTGCCATAGAACATAATTACTGTAATAATTCCAGCAAAGAATGAAAGATGAATAAAATGATGCACTTACAAGATAAGCAACTACTCTTACAGCTTTTAAAATCACATTTAAAGTTTGTGGGCACTCCAAAGCCTAAAGTGTGAAACATCTTACTTGCTTTCTTTGCAGAGAAGCAGAAATACTATCATTCAGAACTATCAGTCCTTCCTCTTGTCTTGCCCCCTTCTGGTCAGGCATGCACAACCAGATAAGTGACTTATACAGGTTTGAGCAAGCCACTCTTCTTACTCTTACACACTCTGGAAAGAAAGAAAAAGCTTTTTAAAAATTAGAAAAAAGTATTCCAGCAATATGAGTTTGGGAACTGTGCTAGCTCAAGGTTTTGAAGGGCTTGGTCAGGATGCCACCCATTTCTTCTTCCACTGCTCATTCACTCACTCTTGGGCAAATTTTGGCCCATTATTTGGGACCAAATTATGAAATAGCTAGATTTGGTTAGACAACCTGAATAGACAAAAGAGTGCAGAGCTGGAGACTAGATTCCCCTGATCTGCTGGGCACATAACCACAGAGAGACATGGTGGATAGATCCAGGTGTTGGGGAAATGACTGGTAGCCTTGAATAGATTGTAAATCATTATTATTGTTACATCTCTACATTTGCCATTTGAGGGTGTGCTGTCTGCTAACAGTGTCATTCTTCAGGCTTAAACTTCTTTTCCAGGGTCTCTAGAAGAAAAATCTCAGGGTGAGTTGATGGGTGCTTCCTGTCTCTAAATACGCACATAGATAAATATGTGCACATGTATGGTTCCGTGCAGTGCACAGCTTGCAATGCCCACATACAGTGTGGATTTCAGAGGAGGGGGGAGAATACAGATAGCCCAAGTTGCGCCCAAGCTCCCATATTCCTCCTTGCTCATGTGCCCTAGCCTTCACCACTCATGGGAGAGGGTTCTTCTGCACCTATTCTTTTCCCTCCTGAGATTTCCTGTGCCAGTTAATTTTGGGAGTCGGGAGGGAGCCCTCCTTATCCTTCATTTGCTGATCTGTAAACACCTTCTAACAGACATGGCAGGTTTTTGGCCCCTTCCCTCAGCCCTGCTGAGGTCTCCAAACTTTACTGCCTCCCTGTTTTCCTGCTGTTGGTTGTTTATATCCATAGCATTACAGTCGCAGCAAGGTACCTTATGTAATTGGCTTAGTGGTTCACCAGGCAGCACCACATAGGCCTTATCTAGAAAGCAGCTTTAAGTACAACCAAAATTTACCCAAAACCTGGAGTACCTTCCATTGCATTGTATTATTATCTCCCTGCTCCCAATTGAGGTTTGGGTTGTGTGTGTGTGTGTGTGTGTGTGTGTGTGTGTGTGTGTGTGTTCCACAGGATAAACTAAAGTGAAAGGGTGTTATGTGTATTAGGTTCTCTTTCAGTTTTTTGTAATGTCATAGCAGGAAACTGAATTTTAGTGAATGGAAATACTGTTGCCAAATGTTAAAAAACAATTCCCTCAGTTTGTATGCATTGTTATAGGATCCACTGTCCTTTTTTCTTTTCACTTTTTTATATAAAAAGGTCGCCCCCCTGTTTTTCTGTAGAATACACTAAGAAGATTTACAGTTTATAAAACTGGGACAGCCTGGCAGGGGACACTAGGACAGGCCTGTCCACAAACCATCTTCAGAGGATAATAATATCAGTGATAAAATGACTGCCATGACAATTGCAGAGAAAGGTGAATTGCAGTGTATGTGCAATAAACTACATATATATATATATATAAGAGAGAGAGAGAGAGAGAAAGTGCTTTCGAGTGTTCAGTACTCATTTTCATTAAATGCAGCAAGAAACACCTCCACTAAGTCCCAGTAATTTGGCTTTTGTACACTTGACCAAATTAACATAGGAAGAAATGGCATAACTAAAATATTTGTTTTAAATATCCGCTAGCAGTGATGTGCTTTCCTAACATTTCAGTAGAAGTTAGAAGCAAAATACTGTTAACAAATCATTTCTTGCTGTTAGAGGATCAGGTATTTTATCAGAACCCTCCCATGGATTTTGAACCATTTTCTGGTTGCCTGTTAATTGCAGCTGAATGTTACCAAGATTCCTCCATCCCCAGGCAGTCCTTGTATCCTTGTACAGTATGCCTTAGCAACTTTAACATAGAAAGAAATGTGGTAAGTGAACATGCTTTCTGGGATGCAGATGGTGTTATGGGAAAACACCATCTTCAGCTGGAGGATTTCTGCTTCTTGTGCAACTGTTAAAGGCACATATGTGGTGCAAAAATAAAATACACCCTATATGAATGCCATTAAACGTTATTACAGAGTAAATCAAGTAACATGCATTTATTTACATGGTATTAACTCTTATTGATTCCTACTGTACTTGAGCAAAAAAAACCTTACTTGTTGAGTCACAGGAAGGTGCAGCTATTAGTACCCTTATCAGTATCTTCCCTCACTGGTAAATTAGTAAGATCTTGTGGCACTGAGATGAAAAAAACAACTTTTAATCCAATCTGCTGCCTTAAAAAGCAGGAAAGGGGTACCTTATGAATGGATAAATGACTGTTAAATATAATCTCTGCCTCTCTTGCATGGTTCAATCAGTAGAGTGGAAATGCAATGCATAAATGCAAAGCATTATAATAAGGTATGTTGGTAATCATTACAATTATATTTAGAAGTATGTAGTTCTTTGCTTTGTATTTATTGTACACTGTACGTTGATGTCTCCTGTAAGCATGCAGTTGTGGGCCCAGGCACAGTAAGCCTCAGGTCGCTGAGGAGGGGGGAGGGGTGTGAGAAGCAGAAATGAAGACTTCACAACTTCTTGAGATCAAAATGGCCAGAACCTTTATTGATTACAGATGTCAGCAGTAGCGGACCTTGGAGTCTCAATTTCATTGGTTTCCTGTGTGATGCCAAAATCCAGCATCCCCTGCCTCTCGCCTTCCGTTGGATGTCATAGGCGTGGTGCCCCTTGCAGCACCCCAGAAACTCTGCACCCAGTGTGACTGTATCAGTAGAGCTCCCCTCAATCCATCTTTGATGTCTGTAGGCTTTGGTATAGTCATTGGGTATGCACCCTGAGTCAACCCATTTGCTGATTGATTGTTCCTTCAGGGTCAGTCCTGGGGATAAGGATCATATCTATGACATGCATCAATTCCAGGCAATCCTTCCAGGATGCCATTTGGGAAGTTCTGTGGCCCATTAGCCCCCATCTGGACATTTGGACAGCATCCTTCCCCCGGACCCTTTTACCAGGGCAGGATGCAACACAATGCCTTTTTCTGCCACTTGAGTTTGGCCTCTCACTGGATCTCTGCCAAACCACTAACATCTGCAACCAATCATGTAGGCCCCAGTCTATCAGCCAAGCCTCATTTCCCAATGGGCACAGATGCACTCCATCAGGCCTAAACAGTTCAGCCTTATCAAACAAGATGCCAGGGTGCCAAATCACCTGGCTCCCTGGCTGTGCCCACCGCATACAGTATTGCCTTGTTCATCTTCTTCCACGCGCTGTTTATACATGCAGGCTCCAAAGCACCCCATCATTGCTGCCGTTCCAACAACTCCAACCACAAGATGGACATCTGAGGATGTGCTGTGGGCCTCTAGGCTGCTGTTAAGGTGAGGTTGATACCCTTCCTGCCAACTAGGTTGTTCTCTCCCAGCCGAATCACCAAGGCATCTGGCAGCCCATGCACTGTGAAGCAAGATGTAAGCCATGGCATCAGGTCATCCCAATGCATGTCTCTCCAGCCCAACCATATAATATGGGTCATGTCATACAAGCTGAGCTGCTGACCCCACGAAGTAGATATAGTGTGCACCTGGGCCCAGTGCATGATGATGTGGTTGCAGATCCATACCTTCTTAAGACTGGCATTTGAGGGAGGAAAACCATCAATGTGAAAGAGTGAGACCAGAGGTTTTGGTGTGATGTTCTTCTAAAAGGTCTAACCCACAAGTGAAGATGGCCTTTCTTAGTACTGTCATGAATTGACCAGTGGAAAGTCAACAACCATTGGCATGCACTAGGAGCAAGCCAACGGTGATAGGTCTTGTGGCCGGGAACTTTTTAATGTCCCCCACCAGGCAAGGTAGTGGCAGGCTTTTGGATAGATCGTACCCCCTTTACGTAGCTGGTCAGTTATTGAGGTGCACACCCAAACTCTAAGGGAAGAGCAAGAGAAGTGATTGTCTCCTCTAGCATGAGCCCCTTAGCAGCTGTTGTTGCAAGGGGTCTGGCAGTGCACTCCCTTATGTGTGGAGCACTGAAAAATGCCAGGGAGGAGGCTGCTCAGTAAAGTCTGCTCTCGTACTTACACCAACAAATGGTGCCCAGTGTCCAAACATCCCTGAGGAGAGTATACATAATTGGTTTTCTGACGTCTGGGGCCGGGGGGTGGGGGTGAAATGTGGAAATCATTGTACAGATCAGGCAGGCACAGGCATTTACTGCAGAAAGTGATTGCGGCCACATGCAAGGCAATGATCTTGATGGCCAGACCCTTTTCCTTAAAGGAGACAAGGTATTGCAAAACATATTCTCTTCCCCAGTGTGTGTGTGTGTGTGTGTGTGTGTGTGTGTGTTCATTCAATACATGCATACTTGCAAGTAGGACTGTAGCCTACATTCACATTTTTTAACGTTCTTAATTTTTAATTTTCAATCAGCCGCAAGAATCTTCCTCTCATTCTTTTCATCCCCAGAGGTCCATGAAAAATAAACTTGTTGCAGTACTGGCTTTCACCTTTCCCTTGGGCATTTTATATTGTGTTTCAGAAAAACATGAACCATGGTTTTTTTAATGTTTATTTTTTAAATATGAAACTATATGGGCAGTATTATTGGTGCATTTCCTGAAATGTGTCCAGAATTCAAACCTGGAGGCTATGGAAGTGTTGGTGTGAAATTGGCCCTAGACAGTTAATAAATTCTGAGCAGAAATGCATAAATCAGCAGCGGGTATTTTTCAAACTTCTATTTTATTTTATTTTATTTTATTTTAAAGAGGGTGCATGCAAGGGGAAAAATATCTTTGGAGAATTGTTTTATATCATTTCAGAAAACAGAGGAAAAAAGCTAGCAACAGTGCTGGTTAGCAGATTGTCATTTTTGGGTTTGATGTCCCTGGGTTTAATTGTCTTTCCTGTGAACAATGGCAGGAGCTCTCTAGTGTGCCATGTGAGCATGATAAAAGGGGGCTGTTCTTGCATAGCAATGCCTTTTTTATTATTAGCGTAAAAAATTAGCAAGCTGGAAGTCGTTAGAAGGAGTTCCACTGGCATTAATTGTAATGCAGCCGGAATATGTTTGCAGACCAGTGCGGCAAGACAATAGCAGCAGGGGGAAAAAGCAATATTAATAGCCTTTTACTTGTTGTATCATTTTAGCAACCCCTTAATAAGGTGTCTGCTGTCAACTGGAATTTATTAAAATAAAAAAAGACATGGTAATTGATGTATTGCAGTAAGTATGGATGAGGGCTCAACTTGATTAATGTGTGAATTGGCTTTTTAAGGCATTTTAAAAAGCCTTCTTAACTGGGTCTTGAGAGATGGCACAAGCCCACTGTAAACTACCTCGCTGCAATTTGAAAACAGCCTGACAGCTGCTGATGTCTCCTGCGGTTTTGCTTCTTTTTCTTTTTTTCCTTTTTTTGTTTTTTGATCAGAGAAAGTGAGGTAATACAGTCCTTGTCAATAATTGCAGTGCTTAAAAATCTTATAAAGGGATTTCTATTCTTCCCTCCAGAGAAAATTTTTCAAAGGTTAAATTAGTTTTACTTGTGTATGCTTCAAGTTATCTGTGGTTCCTAGAAGGATCAAGTTTTATTTTAAATCAGCTACTACTTTGCAAGTTGTGTTGAATTTAGCACCTTGCAGTGTTCACAGTATAAGCCTAATACTCTTTTACAAAAAAGCAGCACATTTTTAGATATAATTATTTTCATGTATGGTATTTTGCAAATATCTCTCCCCTATTCTTCTTTTATTCAGTACACTGGTCACAAACTCTTTAATCAAACTACTGAACATCCTACTGAAAAAGCCTTGTGCTGTAAGATTTAAATGATAATTTTATATGAAACTTCATTTGGCACAGAAAAACCCACCTTCAAAAGTGCAGTCTGCTAGGGGGCTATTGGCATTAGCAAAAGGCAATTAGCTGAAAAGACATCTCTGAGAACTAGCATATGCTAGTTACTCTTTTCATGTGTGAACAAACAGTTGGGAAGTTATCCAGAGGTGGGTCAAG